>NC_081292.1:117791496-119084496 GCF_030435805.1 Mustela lutreola | reverse complement strand
CATGCCTTTGGCCCACCTTGTGTGGGGAATAAGAAAATGAATTAACTTCGACATGCTTTGGATGATTTTCAGCATGAAAACTGATATCCCTAGGTTTGAAATGAATTTACTCTTTAAATATTAGCACTCAAAACAGTTTAAGCGAAAATATTCTGTGATGATTCAAAGATAGAACATTGAGACATAGTAAAATTAGAATCATCTCAGAGAGTTTAAAAAGAAATATGGAATAAAATGACTTGTGGTTGGAAGTGGATGTAGTTCTGACTGGGGCTGCTTCAATATACTTCTGAGAGACTTTTCTAGCTTTTAAGACAATTTCCATGGTTGGAGACAGGTTTAGGGTTTTTTGTTTTGTTTTTGTTTTTGATTTTTTTTTTTAATTTTATTTTTTCATTTGACAGAGAGAGACACAGCAAGAGAGGGAACACAAGCAGGAGGAGTGGAAAAGGGAGTAGCAGGCCTCCTGCCTAGCAGGGAACCCGATGTGGGGGGCTCAATCCTAGGATGCTGGGATCATGACTTGAGCTGAAGGCAAATACTTAGAGACTGAGCCACCCAGTCAACTCCTTTTTATTTTATTTTATTTTTAAAATATGCTCACATAATATAATCTACTTTTTTCCTTGTCTCAAATAAGAAAGAAGAAATATCAAGGAAAAATTTGAAAACTAATATTTTCTAATTTACTGGTAACAAAAAAAGTCAATTCCTTTTACTATTCTGAGTATTGAATACTAAAAAATATAGTAAAGTCTTGAAATTAAGTTCTACATGATTGCAAAGGAGTAGAAACATTTTTTTTTCTTCTTGGTTTATAACTTGTTTTTAAAAAAAAGAAAGAGAAGGAAGAAGCGGGCTTAAGAGAGTGAAGGAGGAACACTTCAGTAGAGTTTTTAATTTTTTGGAACATTTTCACTTTTTGTTAATTTAGAAAACACAGGCACAATTGATTCTGTGTTGTTCTACTTTGATTCTGATTTATAAAGAGATAGGCCATATGAACTATTGTTAATTGATCTAGAAGACTTTCTTTCTCATATTTAGAGATTATGTTGATACAGTTAGTAATTTCCATAAAGGAAGAAAGTGTTCTCATATTAAATGAGATAAAAGTAACTTAATAAATGTTTATGCAGTCATCAATGTTGCTATTTGAAAAACACTTTTTATATTTTGTAATTATTGATATTTATTTATGAGAATAATATTCTGCTTACCAATTGCCATTAATTCTGACAGCTTTATGGTTTACATGTTCTCTTAGGCATGAATAATGACTTTGGCTAATAAATTGTAGTATTCCCACAGAGTTTTCTAGATTTACTTCAGAAACTTGGCATTCTGTAGTCTTGAGTAAGATATTTTCCTGAGAAGATTTTTTTTTTCCTTTTAAAAAAAAATTTAATTCCAGTATAGTTAGCATCCAGTATAGTTAGCATACAATGTTATATTAGTTTCAGTTTTAGAGTGATTTGACAGTTCCATACATCACCTGGTGCTCATCATGACAAGTGCCCTCCTTAATTCCCCATCACCTATTTAACTCATCCCCCGACTCTCCTCTCTGGTAACCATCACTTTGTTCTCTATGATTGAGTCCGTTTCTTGATTTGTCTTTCAAGAAGAGAACTGTTGGTGCGCCTGGGTGGTGCAGTCAGTTAAGCAGTGGACTCTTGGTTTCTGCTCAGTCATGATCTCAGAGTTATGAGATCAAGGTCTGTGTCAGGCTTCGTGCTCAGTGCAGAGTAGGACTCAAATTATCTCTCCTCTTTCTCGACACCTCCCATTTGTGCTCTCTTTCTCTCACTTTCTCTCTCTAAAATAAATAAATAAATAAATAAATAAATAAATCTTTAAAAGAGAAGAAGCAGAGAACTTTCAACAGCCTAACAGAACTATGACCAAATCATGCATGATCATAAACCCATGGAAACTTGTTATCACTAAGTAGGTAAAGGGAACATCAGAGATACAGCTTCAAGGTAAGGAGTTCTGAGCAACCATTAGCAAGGACTTTGTTGTCTAGCAGTTCGCATTTTCAAAGGAAAATTAATATATCTCATTTCACCATACCCCAGAGCCCTAATCACTAGTGAAAATCATAGACTACATGGATTTACCAATATTTAACAAAAATTCTCAGAAGGAATTTAAATGTTTAACAAGAAATACCCATGAGTGCTGCTTAAAAGTACTTACAGTTCTCTTATGAAGTCATTCGGCAAAGACTTGTTATGCTCTGATTAGCTTATTAGTTCATTTTGGACCTGATAGAGAGTTTTGGGGCATTGTCTGTCAACTTGCTAGGAATTAGGACAGCAAATGCCTTTGAATTGTCTTTGTTCATTTAACCATGTCTCTGCAGATGTTCACTATTTTAATATGTATTTTATTTGGAAAGGGCATTATTTGTGTAATCAATTAGAGATGTGCAATTCTGAATAAATGGAGTTTGTAAGTAGATTAAAATGCTATAGAGACATACTTCCCCCTCAAATGAATGTCACCCTGCATAACAACATATGATTAATTCTGAGTGTCAAAAGATCATTTCAGGCTCTCCCGTTAGTTCCTGCAGTGATAATAAAAAATTACAGTGTAGTTTCAAAAGGCAAGCCATAATGATAATTTAGCTTATACTTAGGCTATTTACAAATGATCATAAATTCCTTTTAATGTAAGAATGGAGATATGATAGAGCTGCTTTGAGGATTATTTAGAATAATTATGTAGAAATATTAGTGGTATTCTTAAGAAGTACAATACAAAACTTAACTCTCATTTGTTTTCCCAATTCCTCTCTACTCTAGTTCCTTTAGTATGAATGAGTTAGTGAGACGACAATACAGTGCAGTGAAAAGACACTACACTTTTGAGATAGATATTGGGCCATAGCACTGGATAGCTACATGGGGTGCCATTCATATGATAGGCTCTGTGACTGGAATTCCCTGAAATTACGCAGTACACAACTCAGGTGACCATACACAGTAGCTCTGAGGTAGATTAATGTTGGAGACCTATTTGAATAGTGTTGGCCAAAGTTCTTGGGTCTCTTTGAGGTTTTCTTTCCTTTTCTATAAAATACTTTACTTACCAGATATAGTTCTTTTGTCAATTACAAAAGAATTTACCTCACAGATTGGCTGTCTTGTGAAGATGAAGTTTTACAGGGTTTCTGACCATAACAGCACTTAACATAGTACCATCGCATAGTAGGTGCTTAACAACTGTGAGCCCTGAAAGTAGGTAAGAGAGATGAAGTAAATATACTTGGGATGTAACATCTCAACAAGTTAATAAGAAGAGGGGGAAATGATGAAAGAAAAATGAATTCAGTCTGCCAAAGGAGGCATAAACATTCGTGTGGTACCTGAGGTTTGCTCCAGGTACTGAATGCAGGCCTTAACAAGGCAGGTGACAGAGAATAGGAACATGCATATTATCCAAAGATTGAAACTTCAAATATTTTAACTAGTTCTATTTATGTTTAATGACAAATAGCAAAAGTAAATCAGAGTGGTTGGTGCTTTCCATTTCAGTTTTTTTTTTTTTAAATTTTATTTATTTCTTTGAGATAGACCAAGAATGTTGAGCACAAGCAAGAGGAGCAGCAGCAAAGGGAGAAGCAGGCTTACCACTGAGTAGGGAGCCCGACACAGGGCTTGATCCCAGGATGCCAGGATCATGACCTGAGCCTAAGGCAGTTGCTCCATTTCAGTTTTAAAATTATTTTAAAATAATACACTTCATTTTTTTTGTACCATTTTATTTCTAAACAATCTAGAAAATACTTTAGTAATTAGCAATGCTAAACACATATGCACATGCATCCACACACATAAATATGTGCACCTACACAGCCTACAAAGTTTGGATACTTAACTGGAAAGTGTTAATTTTCATCATACAAATTTTAGACTTTTAGAAGAAAATAGAAAGCAGAAATAAGAAATAGCTTTCTAGAAAAATAAAAGACATTACAACAAAGAAGAAAGATAGAAGAAAGTCTGTATAATTCAGTATAATAAAAATAAAAGTGTAATGACAATTACTACAGCTATCAATCTTCAATAATTTGTGAAGAATCCAGCCTCAAATGCAATGAAGCTTTATAAGATTTGTGATTACAGAGTGTAAAATATAACAGATGCTACAATATTTAGATGCCTGCTGGCATTTACCTTTCTCTCTGCACAGTTCATTTAAACTATATGAAAATTTTATGTGCTATATAAAAGTAGAGAAAAAGATATTTATTTGAAAAATAACCACAGGAGAATTGATAATATTTCAGTAATGTGGTATTTGATTCTCTTTGACCAGATGAACAAGTGAGAAACTGGAGAATTTGATGATACAGTATTATTTTCATTTTTCATATGTGGAAGATGCATGGGTCAAAAAATGACACTGGTATTGAATTCAGCTATTTTCTCTGGGTCCTCAGAGCTGAATTTTTAGGATGGGAGCCCTGCTTTCATTGGAGAAATGGTTTTGCTATGAGGATTGCAGTGGAAGGTTACTAGCATTGGTAACTTTGGAGAAATGGTCACTGTTATATTTCGAAGGCAGAATACTCAGAGTGCAACATCTTGTTTTTAAAAGTATGTTTTTGGGCGCCTGGGTGGCTTAGTGGGTTAAGCCGCTGCCTTCGGCTCAGGTCATGATCTCAGGGTCCTGGGATCGAGGCCCGCATCGGGCTCTCTGCTCAGCAGGGAGCCTGCTTCCCTCTCTCTCTCTCTGCCTGCCTCTCCATCTACTTGTGATTTCTCTCTGTCAAATAAATAAATAAAATCTTTAAAAAAAAAAAAAAAGTATATTTTTGGGGGTGCCTGGGTGGCTCAGTGAATTAAGCTTCTGCCTTTGGCTCAGGTCATGATCTCAGGGTCCTGGGATGAATTTCTGCATCAGGCTCTCTGCTCAGCAGGGAGCCTGCTTCCCCCTCTCTCTGCCTGCCTACTTATGAACTCTCTCTCTGTCAAATAAATAAATAAAATCTTTAAGAAAAAAAGTACATTTTTCAGGTTATCACATTATTAATCCTGTTCTTTAAAAAAATCTTTTTATCTTTGATCACTTTGCAAACATGATTTTAAATTCCAGATACTCTAAAATAAGTAACTCCCCCCCCCCCAAAAAAAAAACCCCAAATGGTGTATTTTTGAAGACCTATGTTCCTTTTTTAAAAACATTTTTAGGGACGCCTGGGTGGCTCAGTTAGCAAAGTGTCTGCGTTTAGCTCAGGTCATGATCTCTGGGACCTGGGATCCAGCCCCACATCAGGCTCCCTGCTCAGCAGGGAGTCTTCTTCTCCCTCTCTTCCTTTGCCCCTCCCTGCTGCTTGTTCTCTCTCTCAAATAAATAAATAATTTTTTTTTTAAAAAATAAAAGTTTTTAAAATTCCCATTATATCATGTATATATGCTTATATATGTATATATATTTCAGAAAAATATTGAGGAAATAATGAAAATTTTTCCAGCTCTATAAACTAGCAACGTAAAAGTTACTCCTGGACACCTTCATCTCCATTTTCCTCATATCCAAGACATCATTAGTTTCTATCAATTTGATCTTCTAAACATTCGTTAAATCTGTCCACTTCTCTCCACTACCACTTCTATTGCGCTTGCCTGGTCTCTCTTCTGGAATGATAAAAATGTCTTTTAATTATTTTCCCTGCACCTAGTCATCCCAAGCAGATCTATTTTACCTGTTTCAAAATGTAAACCAACCTTTTCCTACCTTTATTTACTTCAAGGGATTCCCACTGATCTTAGAACAAAGACCTACGTTCTCAGCAGGGTGTGTGAGCACTGCATTGGCCTTGAAATGTTCTACTCAGCTGAGTCTTCTTCTGCTCTCCCCTGGTTCCCTGGGGTCTAGAGTCCACTTCCAGGTCCAGAAAGCCTCCTGCCCCCCCCCCCCCCCATTAGGAACTTCCCTCACACTAGCAGGATCTTAAACCAAAATGCATGTATCGTGGATGTGCATAAAGGTCCACTGTGCACACTGGTAATTTTAAGGGTGTTTCCTGATCCACAATATCCATATGGATTTTTCCTGCAAAGGTTCTGCCCCAAGACCCTGCCTGCAGGTGAAGCATCCTGCTGCTTCATCACTCTTTTCACTTTGGAAATCACATTAGTTTTACAAAGGAACAAAAGAAGGTGGACTTTTCTTTCATTCTGATTCTTACTGTGAAGAGAGCATGCTTCTCCCTCTCCTCCTTGCTTATGCTCTCTCTCACTATCTCTTTCTCTCTTAAATAAATAAATAAGATCTTTAGAAAAGAAAGAAGAAGAGAAAAGAAAAGAAAAAGAAGAGAAAAGAAATTAGATTCTCTGGGGCACCAAAAGAGGAGCAGTTCAAACTAGAGGTGCCAACAAAAGGTTCTGTAGTCAGGGCAGAGTACCCATGGGATACATATTTCTGTTAAGGGAAAGTGGGATTTAGAAATGAGATATTTAGGTCTGCATTAGAATGCTCTGGATTCAGTTTCTTTTGCAGAGCAGGGCAGCAGGAGTTCTGACTGCTTTTCTTGAACCACCTTACTTCTCTCACCCCCATGTGTTGTCAAGCTCTTGAGGGAGAAAGAGCAAACAAGGCACAGTGCGGGTTGGTAGAGATACTGAAGAAATCAGTGTTTATTTTATACAGATGGCAAACTACGAGAGCCCCCTGCTTTATCTACTCATCTTAATTCCTTTCTGATTTTAGTATCTATGTATCTTAGAATATTCAAGTTTTGTAAAAAGCAGCCTAGGAAATGATCACTTTGCTCTGGATTTCATTTTTACCTGGTGCAGTAAAAAAGAAAGACCCCAGGGATTACTCTCATTCATCTTGTTCATGGTCTGTATCTCAGTTACATAAATATCTCTACAAGATCCTGTTTTCAGTTCCTTTGGATATATGCCCACAAGTGGAATTTCTGGATCATGTGGTGGTTGTATTTTTGATTTTTTAAAAAAGATTTATTCATTTATTTGAGAGAGAGAACTGCACGCATGTGTGCACATGTGCAGCGGGAGGCCAAAGAGAGATGGAGAGTCAAGCAGACTCCGTCCAGAGCGCTGAGCCTGCCTGGGGCTCAATCCCAGGACCCTGCAATCAAGATCTGAGCGAAACCAAGAGTCTGCTGCTTAACTGGCTTTGCCGCCCAGGCACCCCTATTTTTAATTTTTTTGAGGAAACGCCATACTGTTTTCCATAGTGGCTGCACCATTTTATTCCCACCAATAGTGCACAAGCATTTTAATTTCTCCGCATCCTTACCAACATGTGATATTTAATATTTTTAATAATGGCCATATTTTCCCATTTCACAGATTGCCTTTTGGCTCTGTTAGATTGTTTCCTTTGCTACACAGAAGCTTTTTAGTTTGATGTATCTCCACTTAATCTATTTTAGCTTTTGTTTCCTTTGGTTTTGCCCATGTCTAGGAATACTGACAATAGTATGTTTCGCGTTTAAAATTCCTTCTCTTTGCATGGTCTATTGCTTCCAAGTTGTTTTTGTTAGTTCTTACATCTTAGTCTTTATCTTTCCTTTCAAAGGATTCCCTCCACTTGATTGCTTTTATTTGAATGCTCTGAATGGTTGGATTGGACTGGTCGATTGTGGCATTCATAGGAGAAAAGTCTGGTTTGGCTTCCTGGGGAGACCCCCTATATCCATTTGTCTTTAGGGTTTTTCTTTTGTGCTGGTCAGATTCCCCGGAGATCTGTCCAGTCTCCTGCCTGCAGGATAAAGTCTTGGCTGCCAGTATTCCAAGAGCTGATTAATGAAGCAATAGGAAGACTGAGAGGGTATCAACTTTCAGTAAAAATGCCTCTCTGTAATCTTCATTTTTCTTACTCTACATTAGCATGCATGTAGAGACCTTCTGCTTGAAGTAAAAACAAACTTGTAGTCCTCTTGTGGGATGAGAATGAGGCTATGTAGAAGAATGTATCTGCTTCTGCTTTTTATGTACTTTTCAACCAATTCTCCTTATTTTAGTTCACTCTTGTTCACTTCTCTATCCAGAGGTACCTGGTGCTCCTAATTCTTGAGGTTTTAAAGATTGTGTTATATATAATGGCTTTAGTTTTTAGCTTTCCAGTTTATCATCCAGTCTTTGTTTTTTTTGTGGGCTTTGGGGTTGTGTTTTGTTTTGTTTTTGGCATTTTTGTTTCCTTCATTTTCAGTTTCCACACTCATTTTTCTGTTTAAAGATAGGAGAAGTGCATTGTCAATCTCCCTTCTCTCTCATCCTTCCCGTCCTTGTGAAAATAAATGAAAAAATATAAATATTTCTGGATACTCTGTTGAGGTTTCAGGAGATCGTGAAATTATGTATGTGTCTGTTCAACTCTTGTCTTTATTTGGAACATCACTTGTATTAAAAATTGTTTTTATTGTTCTCCAGTGAATAAAAGTATGTGTGTGTATCCAAACCTGTCATTTTAAAAATTTATTTCTGACTTTTTTTTGAGAAGAACTTCCTTATACCAATATTAAAACAATTCTATTTTTTCTTAAGTCCTTATTCCCTCTGGTACTCTGAAATGAGGCAGAAATAAAATGTTATTAATATCATAATATATAACTGTTTATTAAATACATAGTCATTTCCAATTGATTCATGACATTCTTAACTTTAGAAAATTTAAATATAATACATAGATCCATTTTTGGGTTCTGTAGTATGATATCTTGTTCTTCTGCCCAGCAAGACTATTTTTAGTTATTATGGCTTTATGATATATTTTGATATCTGCCCATTTCCAATAATTGTATAGTTATATATTTCTATTATAAGAGAGTTGTCTTGCACTGACTTTGAAATTATAGATTATTTGGTCAAATATAAAAATTTATAACCCAGAAGTATTGTGAATTTTCTATTATCTCCTTTCATGTTTTGTTTGGTTGTATAAGACACTCCCCAGAAGTTTTTTGTTTTGGTTTTGTATATTTTATACTTCCACTCTATTTTGAACATGCTAGACAATGGCATAGGAAGAGTTAGAACTTTGTTTTGCTTTGTCTTCAAAGCTTGTGCTCTTTCTCACCTATACCCCAAGTTCTTAAATTGGGCTGTTTACAAAAGTTGTAGGAGGTGCTTTTAAAATATTCACATGCCCAGTGCCACCCCTCAGAAATTTTTATTTGATTTGTTTAGTTTGGGATGCAGTATTAGTATATTTTCAAAATTCCCCTGCAAAATCTAATGTTTGAATAAATTTGAGAATCACTGCTCTGTTCCAGTAATTCTCAAATTTTGCATACACTGGAATCATTTGGAAAGCTCTTAACACAAAACAAAACAAAAACAAAGAAACAAATTCAAGGGCCTCATTCTACAGAAATCAATTTAGAATCTTTGGGAAGGGTCCCAGGCAGCAATAGGTTAATCTTCAGTTTATCCTACGGGCAGTCAAGTGTAAGAACTTTTGGCCCATGCCCTTACCATTCAGATGGTAGTCCAAGGACCAGCAAAATTATCATTGCCTATGAGCTTGCCAGACATGTAGAAGCTTAGTCCCAACTGCAAGTGATGTGTATGCACCTTCAAGTTTGAGGTACATTGCCCTTCACAACACCACTGATAACTGTGTTTCTAAACTTTCCTGTGCATTCAACTCAATTCAGGAATTTAAGAAAACACTGTTGCTAAGACTTATACAAGATTAATTGAATTGATATACCCAAGAGGTGGGACTCAGGCATAGTTGAATTTTAAATGTTTAAAAGTTTGTATTTAAAAACCAATTTAAAAGCTGATTCTAATGTGCAGCCAAATTACAGCTACTGACCTATATATGAAGGCTATCACATTTTATGTCTTCTTGCATTTAATAAAAATAACACATGAGTGACTCTTGTCTGAACAATCAGTCATTTAAAAAGGGGTTGTGTTCTTAAAGTAGTTTCAAATTATTTTTGAATAATGTATCATCAAAAAAATGAAACAGGGTAGCTTTATCTAGCACATATACCAAACATAGGCTTGCTTTACTTCTAAGAGACACAGAAAATTGAATCTCCCTAGATTACATATGACACAGATGGAAATAATTAATGAAAGTAACATTTGAAGCTCGACTAATGCATGCTGAGATGATTTGCATTTTGAAGGAGTCTACAGGCCACCTTGTGGACCCACATGACCTACCAGAGATCTCACTTTGAGGTCCCCTATGCTAGATTATAGATGCTTCACAAGCAAGAATACTTATTTGATTGCTGTATTTTAATTCATAAAATGGCATTGTTGATTGAGTGCCCTAAGTCAAGTAAATGAGCCACTTATGTTAGGCACTTGTTCACATTCATAAAAACAACAAATAATATTATCTTGAGCAAGCCGTTTCTAAGAAATAGTGATTAAATGATATCTGATGTTTGTGTGCATTTCTTTCCAAGAGGTGGAAGAAACTGATTTGCTTTTGATGAACCTGTATTGCCTACAAATTGACAACCACAGATTTCCTACTTTATTAATTGGCCAGCAATGATTTATATGAAATATTCCCTCTTGTTGCAGGCTCTACAGCCGGCTAATTGATTGCTGTATGAATTATGCATCCTAAGCCAAATGCAAGGGTGCATGAAAGATGCAGCCAAGGTCATTTTCCATCATAGAGAACTACAGTGACTAAATCCTTTTTTAAAACAGACCTTATTTGCTTTAATTTTTCTGCTTTCTTCATGTATACATCAAGTCCAGAGTAATGTGCAAACTCTAAAATTACGCTTTCAATTTATAAAAAGATTGCAGGCACCTACAGTTCAATGTTCTGCAGCCCGACAAGGGGTGTAATTTAATTAATTTGGTAGAGCTAAGGAAAGAACCAGAAATGGCATACAGGTGCTTTTAATCTGATTCCAAAATATGCCAAATCCCATCATATTTTTCCTGCAGTTTATTAACACTCAAAAGTGACTGCGCCAAAAATAAGAACTTTGATTAGATAAAGGACACGTTGAGACTAAGTACAAAATATTTGGCATTTTAGCAGATAATGGGCAGTTTTGAAAAGTTACAATCGGTTAGCATTTATTAATATTAAGAGATGTAAGTGATCTGTACCTTGTAGAGGATGTAGAAAGGAGACGAGTGATGCTTTACTAAAGCTTTCAGAATTAAAGCAATCAACTTGGAATAATGAAGAGCTTGATTTTTTATGTCTCAGTGGCTTAGTTTGAACTTTAGGCTAAAATTTAATGAACACTTCTAGACCTCAGCTTCCTTTTGTAAAGATGGGCATAAGACTTCATTAGCATGGCTATTGTAAAGACCTTAAGAATAAGTGAGATCAGTAACTTAGCCTTAGACACTAACTTGTATGCTTATACAATTAAGCATTCTTTGAATTACTAGTGCACGAGAAGTTTGTAGAGAGACCCTCCAATGTGCTATAAAAATCACCCCAAAATGGCCATGGGATCAAATTATTATATGCCCCCTAAACCAAAAGCTTCTGATATGAATGCTTCATATGCATGGAGAACTCAGACACTAACAATCCACATTAAAGTACATGTTTTGGGACAAACTATAGGTATCGACACTCAGACTGTGCTGGATAAAATATGTGCTGTGATTACACATCAATGGTACAAGTACCTTACAAGGAAGGAATCAATCATAACCCCTTCAGACCAGTACTTCATGCCTTAATACATATGGCAATCAGCTGGGGATCTTGTTAAAATGCTAATTCTGGTTCAGCAGGTTTTCGGTTGGGGTGTGAGATTACCTGCACATGAGAATCACCTGAAGATGTTTTTAAAAATAGTGATGCCTGGGGTCTTCTTCAGCCCAGTTGAATCTCTGCAGTTAAAGTCCTGGCTTAGATTGTTTTTAAAAGCTCCCCGAGTGATCTTTATTTGTAGAGTCATAGTTAAGGACTAGTTTTTAAGATAAAAGGGAAGTGCCTCTATCAGTTTTATCAGATGATGATCTTTTTAAAATCACATGTTGGTAAAGCCCAGCACCCGTGCTTCAGAATGCAGCAATATATGTAGCAATATGTATAGCAATGCTTCTCCTGGTCACAAGGGCATAGAAGAGTTCTCTGCACAATTTCCACATCCTCAATCAGGAAGAACATAGTCACAATAGCTTCTTACCAGGCCATGGGACAGAGTCAACACCCCATCCCTTCCTTGTAAAAAGAGCATCGCACTATTGATAATTCCGGAACTGTGCTTTGAACCTGGAGTGAAAAGAAATACCACATAGAATTGAAGAATCATAGTATTCACAGATTTTACCTACAGAGTAAAATGTACACCATGATAAGGAAGTTTTATTGATATGGAAGGTATCTGTTCTACTCACAACTGCCTATGATATCATGCCTTTAAAATTGGTACCTATCTAGGGCACCTGGGTGGCTCAGTGGGTTAAGCCTCAGCCTTCAGCTCAGGTCATCGTCTCAGGGTCCTAGGATTGAGCCCTGAATTGGGCTCTCTGCTCAGCAGGGAGCCTGCTTCCCCCTCTCTCTCTGCCTGCCTCTGCCTATTTGTGATCTCTCTCTGTCAAATAAATAAATAAAATCTTTTAAAAAAATTGGTACCTATCTATATGTTGTCTACAAGTGAACTGTACTTTTTCTAAGTTCCCACAGTAGGTTTCTCTTCTTGCTTATTATATTCCCAACATTATAATTTCTAATTCAGTGTCTGGTTTCTATGTTATAGTGGCACCTGCATCAGATCAACTGGAGGTATTTAAGACCATATTGTTGCGGCTATCCCCCATAGTTCCTGGTTCAGTGGGTCTGGGGTGAGGGCCAAGAAATGGCATTTCTAACACATTCCTGAGAGAAGCTCTTACGTATTAGTCCAGGGCCCTCTATCTTTTGAGAGCTATCACTTTATTTCACAATCTCCATGGGAGGAAATATTGTGCCTGTAGATTTTCTGTTATACCACTATACCTAGTGTCATGAACAAATATATTTTGAATAAAAAGTGATGCCTAAGCCCTATCTCATTTATAGTAAAAAGACATATGAAACACTGGAAAAATCTCATCCAGCCCACTAAGGTTAATGCTTGCCAAAGAAACTAAAAAAACAGCATTGATTTAGGGATCTCTGCTATTGTGACTCTAGAATGTTGGGAGCACTTCCTATGAAAGTTTTGGATACTGTATTTTTGAGCCCCTGCTTTATGGTAATGAAATCAGCATGATATCAACTGGTTGGTTGGCTGTTCAGGGTTCCATTGTAGGTTTCTTGAAACAGCAGGACCAACAGAAGTTTTTCCTTCAGGACCATCTGTTTTCAATTTTGTAGTTGAACATCTTGAAGACCATGAGAAAAGGAGACTAAATGTAAAATGTATCATCACAGCAAATAATGTTCCTGTTATTGTCAAAGAACTCTAAGGATTACTAAATATTAGCATTCTCTTACAACCTAAAAATATTAGTGCCTTGGTTCAATATTAGTGTTTTGTAATTCTAAAAACTTTCTTAATACATATTCACACTAATGTCTTAAGGCAGATTTTCTTAGACCAGCTTTTGAAGCAGTAAAGAGCTGTTTTTGAGTCTTTGGAATACACATTTATTTATTTTAAGACTTTACTTAAGATTTTATTTACTTACTTACTTATTTATTTATTTATTAGAGAGAGAGAGAGAACATGAGTGCTGGGAGGGGCAGAGGGAGAAGCAGACTCCTCATTGGGCAGGGGAACCTGATCCCAGGATGCTGAGTCATGACCTGAGGTGAAGGCAGATGTTTAACTGACTGAGCCACCCGGGCTTACCCCCGGACCACACATTTATTTAATTATCATTATTAAATATCCACTTTTATGGAGGTTTTCTGATTAGAAGTCTTAGTTCTTGCCCTCTGAGGACTCAATCCAAACTTGGGAAAACAACATATGAATGTAAGGGCTAGAGAACCATAAAAAAAAAAAAGATGAAAATCTTGCCATTTGCAACAACATGGATGGACCTTGAGGACATTATGCTAAGTGAAATTAGAGAAGATCAAATACTGTGGAATCTCACTTACATGTGGAATCTAAAACAAGAAAACAAACAAACAACAGTTGAGCTCATATAGATAATAGATTGGAGGTTACCAGAAGAGAGGGGAGAGCGGGTGAGCAAAATGCGTGAAGGGGTTAAAATGTATAAACTTCCATTTTTAAAATAAATAAGCCATGGGAATGTAACATACAGCATGGTGGCTATAGTTAATAATACTATATTGTATATTTGAAAGTTGCTAAGAGGGTAGACCTTAAAAATACTCATCCCAAGGAAAAAAGTTACAATTGCATATGGTGATGTATGTTAACTAGACTTACTGTGGTGATAATTTTGCAATATAAATAAATATTGAACCATTATGTTATACACTTAAAACTAATACAATGTTATGTGTCAATTATATCTCAGTTTTAAAAATTAAAAAAAAATCATTGTGAAGTACAATGTATCAGCAGAAAAAGTCAACAAACATGCATTTTAACCTAGGATCCACTGAGGTGAAGAGAGTATTTATATATATTGGAGATTTGGTAACTTTCTGCCTGAAGCAAAGAAAGCCTGGAAGACCAAGGGTGGAAATGTAGAAGAGGGGTATGTTATGCATAGCAAATTTTAGAGTCAGGGCTAGGACTAGAGAGTGGAAAGTACTGGGAGACCGATCGCATTTAATATATGAAATAATTACCGTAAAAAATATCATTGCTTTTATGCCAATAACTATTCTAAGTGTATTGATACCATGCATTTTCATACATATTAACTAATATATAGAAATCCACTTTACACATCACAGGTACATGGTAGAGGATATTTCTATTTAGTTTAATGTTGTATTAGATGATCACTGATGTCTACCTACAATCAAATCATTTGGATTTTATAGGTTTCCCTTATCTATTGAACTGTTGATATTAATAATTAATTATTAATTAATTAATTAATAATATTGATACTTATTTGAGTTTGCCTATATTGCAAACCATGATGCACCTAATTAAGTTTTAACCTGTTGCTTTAATCCACATTTATAAAGAATATAGACTGATTCCATTATATGAAAAATTATTTGGTAGCTCCAGTTTTTACAATGGCTATAGTCTATCCAGATTGTCATGCATAATCAGAGGAATAACTTTAGGGAAACTTGAAATCATATTTATAACTAAATTACCTTGTATAATAGAGTCTGGTACTGTCAAACACGATTTGACCAACAATGGGCAATTTAAAGAGTGTAAGTGAAATAGATTTGCCAATTAGATATAGCACTTTATAAATGTGGATAACTGATCCTGAGGAACTAATAAGTATCTGGAGAACTCAATAATCACTTTAAAAAGTAATCAAGCTATGTTATTTTATCTGAGTTTTCATATCATGAGGAAAATTGTCCAAATCAAGAGGAAGAACATAGAGATTTCAATTCATCTTTGATATTACTTAATTAAAGTTGTTACCATGTTACTATAAATATCATACATTTTTCTATAGTCTGTTGATTAACATCATTTTGAAATGTAATCCAGGATTAGATAAGAGAAATTAGAAAAAACTTACAGTTTTTTCTTTTAATATAATACAACTTAAGAATAATTATAAATGAGGTGGGGGAATTAAACTTATTTGATGTACTAAATCAGGGTTATGGGAAGACATGATGGAGTCTGGATGATCTTTTGTTGGTAGCCCTCATTATTACTTAAGAAATAAATCTATAATCCCAACTACAGGTGACATTCATTCTTTAAGGAACACTACACCAGTGCAAACTAATTAAAACTAAAACTGTCTATGGAAGCATGAATTTATAATGACTATTTAACAGTGTCAAGTAGACCTAGTGAGATGTCTTGGGGCTAATTCTGATAGCTACAGAGTGAAGTGGGGCCACATTTTCAATCCAAATGAGTCACAAAGTTTACTTAGAATTCAATTTACAAGAACTTAAATTGATTTTTTAATTCTTTCACATGCATCTTTTATAAGCTCAGAATCACCTTATAATTTTCCTGTTTCAGTCTAATATTTGTATGTTACTACTTCCTCTAGGAGAAGTGAGTATGAAAATAAGGATGCTGAGAGAATCCATAGATACTCATTAGAAAATCATTAAGAGATCTTGTATACAGTATCTATCTTGAAATCATGTCTACTCAAGATTTCTTAGAGTGCTAAGTATTAACCTGAAAAGAGAGAAAAATCAGTTTAGAGCCAATAATAGGGTTACTGTTGGCCTTTTGATTTTTTAACAAGTAGTATGTTACAATTTATAGAAAGTTGTCAAATGGTTTTATAACAGGAGAAAATACTATTTAACAGCTGAAAGTTAGAGAAATTAGATGCATAAAAATAGGAAGAATTAATTTTCATAAACATAAATGGCCACATTTTTCAAAATCTGTAGCTCTTAATTTTTAGGAACTTTTTCTAAAGTGCATACTGTGTAACACCAGTCCTTGGAGATGCTACACTACAAAATAAATTTTGTAGTAAAATAACTTCTAAAAACACAGTAACATACATCTCCCCCCCTTTTTTCTAAAGATTTTACTTATTTATTTGACAGACAGAGATCACAAGTAGGCAGAGAGGCAGGCAGAGAGAGAGAGAGGAAGGGAAGCAGGCTCCCTGCTGAGCAGAGAGCCCAATGTGGGACTCCATCCCAGGACCCCAGGATCATGACCTGAGCTGAAGGCAGAGGCTTTAACCCACTGAGCCCCCCAGGCACCCCATACATCTCTCCTTTATTTGAGTATGCATATTAGTTGAAGTTCAGAGAAATCCCCCCCACAACAAAAAATGTTTATTGTAGCATTTGTAAATTTATTTGGTCAGAAACCATTCTTTTTCTTTTTTCTTTCACCACTCATTCTGTAGAGCAAAGTTAAGTAAACTTAAAGTTACAATATTTCATTATTCTCATAAATTATTAATACTTGTATTAGGATAAGTAGGTAGTTTTGTTCAAGAATTGTATGTTGTTTTGGAAAATTGGAAAATTTCAAACTTAGTTTCAGGAAACAAGGAAGGCTAAGTTATTTGAATAGTTCCTCCCTTGAAAACTAACTTAAAATCCTGAATAAAATAGTTTTGTATGCACAGAGAGACATAAATGAACACCAAAACTGCTTTTGGCTTGCATTTATGTTTCTCCTCAGTGTGGTAGTTTGGGGCAACAAGTGGGAGAAAAATCAAAGCTGAGGTCTGGTAGTAGTTGGAGGTGGAGTGGTGGTCTCAGAGGAAGCACTGTCCACAATAAGCTGTGATTCCAAAGAGCTAAAGTCTCAAAGAGAAACTCAACCTGAAGTAGACCAAGCTTATTCTAGAATTGCAACAGTCTTCTTTATAGCCCAAGATACCTTAAGCCTTGAAGTTGTGTTTTTTTGTTTGTTTGTTTGTTTGTTTTTTGATTGTAGCAATCTATTAGCAATGTCTGTCTTGGGTGAGAGTGTGTGGATGATGGGGATAATAGCAGATATATTCCATCTTTGAGTAATGATCTAAAATTTCTTGGAATTCAAATTTTTGACCTTTTTTTTTTTTTTTTGCATTTTATAAACATATATTTTTATCCCCGGGGTACAGGTCTGTGAATCACCAGGTTTACACACTTCACAGCACTCACCAAAGCACATACCCTCCCCAAAGTCCATAATCCCACCCCCTTCTCCCAAACCCCCTCCCCCCAGCAACCCTCAGTTTGTTTTGTGAGATTAAGAGTCACTTATGGTTTGTCTCCCTCCCAATCCCATCTTCTTTCATTTATTCTTCTCGTACCCACTTAAGCCCCCATGTTGCATCACCACTTCCTCATATCAGGGAGATCATATGATAGTTGTCTTTCTCCGCTTGACTTATTTCACTAAGCACGATACGCTCTAGTTCCATCCATGTTGTCGCAAATGGCAAGATTTCATTTCTTTTGATGACTGCATAGTATTCCATTGTGTATATAGACCACAGCTTCTTGATCCATTCATCTGTTGATGGACATCTAGGTTCTTTCCATAGTTTGGCTATTGTGGACATTGCTGCTATAAACATTTGAGTACACGTGCCCCTTTGGATCACTACGTTTGTATCTTTAGGGTAAATACCCAATAGTGCAATTGCTGGGTCATAGGGCAGTTCTATTTTCAACATTTTGAGGAACCTTCATGCTGTTTTCCAGAGTGGCTGCACCAGCTTGCATTCCCACCAACAGTGTAGAACGGTTCCCCTTTCTCCGCATCCTCGCCAGCATCTGTCATTTCCTGACTTGTTGATTTTAGCCATTCTGACTGGTGTGAGGTGATATCTCATTGTGGTTTTGATTTGTATTTCCCTGATGCCGAGTGATATGGAGGACTTTTTCATGTGTCTGTTGGCCATCTGGATGTCTTCTTTGCAGAAATGTCTGTTCATGTCCTCTGCCCATTTCTTGATTGGATTATTTGTTCTTTGGGTGTTGAGTTTGCTAAGTTCTTTATAGATTTTGGACACTAGTCCTTTATCTGATATGTCGTTTGCAAATATCTTCTCCCATTCTGTCAGTTGTCTTTTGATTTTGTTAACTGTTTCCTTTGCTGTGCAAAAGCTTTTGATCTTGATGAAATCCCAATAGTTCATTTTTGCCCTTGCTTCCCTTGCCTTTGGCGTTGTTCCTAGGAAGATGTTGCTGCGGCAGAGGTCGAAGAGGTTGTTGCCTGTGTTCTCCTCAAGGATTTTGATGGATTCCTTTTGCACATTGAGGTCCTTCATCCATTTTGAGTCTATTTTCGTGTGTGGTGTAAGGAAATGGTCCAATTTCATTTTTCTGCATGTGGCTGTCCAATTTTCCCAGCACCATTTACTGAAGAGGCTGTCTTTTTTCCATTGGACATTCTTTTCTGCTTTGTCGAAGATTAGTTGACCATAGAGTTGAGGGTCTATTTCTGGGCTCTCTATTCTGTTCCATTGATCTATGGGTCTGTTTTTGTGCCAGTATCATGTTGTCTTGATGATGACCACCACGACCAAGTAGGATTTATTCCAGGGCTGCAAGGTTGGTTCAACATCCGCAAATCAGTCAATGTGATACAACACATCAATAAAAGAAAGAACAAGAACCATATGATACTCTCAATAGATGCTGAAAAAGCATTTGACAAAGTACAGCATCCCTTCCTGATCAAAACTCTTCAAAGTGTAGGGATAGAGGGCACATACCTCAATATCATCAAAGCCATCTATGAAAAACCCACCGCAAATATCATTCTCAATGGAGAAAAACTGAAAGCTTTTCCGCTAAGGTCAGGAACACGGCAGGGATGTCCATTATCACCACTGCTATTCAACATAGTACTAGAGGTCCTAGCCTCAGCAATCAGACAACAAAAGGAAATTAAAGGCATCCAAATCGGCAAAGAAGAAGTTAAATTATCACTCTTTGCAGATGATATGATACTATATGTGGAAAACCCAAAAAACTCACTCCAAAACTGCTAGAACTTATACAGGAATTCAGTAAAGTGTCAGGATATAAAATCAATGCACAGAAATCAGTTGCATTTCTCTACACCAACAGCAAGACAGAAGAAAGAGAAATTAAGGAGTCAATCCCATTTACAATTGCACCCAAAACCATAAGATACCTAGGAATAAACCTAACCAAAGAGACACAGAATCTATACTCAGAAAACTATAAAGTACTCATGAAAGAAATTGAGGAAGACACAAAGAAATGGAAAAATGTTCCATGCTCCTGGATTGGAAGAATAAATATTGTGAAAATGTCTATGCTACCTAAAGCAATCTACACATTTAATGCAATTCCTATCAAAGTACCATCCATCTTTTTCAAAGAAATGGAACAAATAATTCTAAAATTTATATGGAACCAGAAAAGACCTCGAATAGCCAAAGGGATATTGAAAAAGAAAGCCAACGTTGGTGGCATCACAATTCCGGACTTCAAGCCTTGAAGTTGTTTTAAATAGATCTCTGATTAGTGTAATGTCCCCAAGAGCCTGGCAGAGGCAAAGGTAACATCTTTCTAGAACAAGATATCTTTATCCAAGGTCACAGATTATTTCTACAGTTTCTTTTTTCAAATAACATATCCAACACCTAGTCAAAGATAATTGGGCAGAAAAACATATATATATATATATATATATATATATATATATATATATATATATATATACCAGAATAAGATTTTCAGAAAAAGTTCAAAATCATGATCAGTTTAAAAAAAAATTAGGTATTCTAATTGTCAGACTGACTAAAAATCAACTATGCCTATAGTAGGAAAAGGAACAAAATATGAGTTTGAAGATACTTTGGAACCAGTGAACTATGAAAATTGACTTAAAATAGTAGAATAGAACCATAGATTTGAAAAATAAGTAAATAGAATATTTATAAATGAAATTTAAATTACACAGTGTTAAATATAATGGATGATTTACAGGCAGATTAGAAAGCTGAAAAATGAATTATGAAAAATAGGGCATAAGAATTACACAGAGTGTAGTACAGACATAAAATGAATAGTACAGAAAAGTGGATAGGATGAGAGGGTCTAAGACAACTTTATAAGAACACAGAATGAAGGAGCGAGAGATTCGGAAGAGGCAATATTTGAAGGCCTAATAGCTAAAAAAAACCCTCTATAAATATTAAATGACATTAATCTGTAGATAAAAGACCTAAAAATGCCAAGTAGAGTAAATAAAAAGAAAATTACACTCAGATATATTGTAGTGAAACTGCAGAAAACCAAATACCAGAAGAAAATTGTAAAAGAAGTCAGGGATGAAATGGAGAGAGGAAATATTATCTTCAAAGAGTGACAGATCGATATTTGAGTTCTCAGAAAAAACAATGGAACCAACAGAACAAAACAAAAACAAAAAACTTCGTTTTTTTTCATTCTAGTATCTTTGGGTACAAGTATTTTAGATCCCTTAGTATCTTTTACTACAACAAGAAATCATGGCCAAACTATTTAATTCTAAATCTAGATAAAGTATCTTTCATAAGTGAAAATTAACTAGCAGAGATTTTCGGACAAATTAAAATAACTCTAAGGGATATAATTCAAGCAGAGGGAATAATGTTTTCGTTAAATACACAGATTATTAGAATGTCAAAGACAGATCTAAATACTATTTACAAGAGACACAGCTAAAACATAATAATATTAAAAAAAGAATGGAAATACATATAATGCAAATACCAGCACAAAGAATACTTAGAGCTATATTAATATCATAAATAATAGACTTTATGCAAAAATCATTATTATAAGGAATATTATTTCATAATGACAAAAATTTAATTCTTCAAAAGTATATACAGACTTTGTTTCTGCAATTAATGTAAATATGTACATGAATTTACAGAATTACATGAAGAATTAAATAGATCCCAAATAACAGTGAAACATTTTATCATGACTTTCAGTCAGTCACAAAGTGACAAGCAGATGATAAATTTTTTTTTCAAATATACATGGATCATTTACAAAATTTGAGCATGTAGTGAACAATAAGGTAAATTTCAATAAATTTCAAAGGACTTATATAGACTATGTCCTCTGATTATAATATAATGAAGCCAGATGTCATTAAATTGAAAGATAATTAGGGGGTGCCTGGGTGGCTCAGTTGGTTAAGCAACTGCTTTCTGCTCGGGTCATGATCCTGGAGTCCCGGGATCCAGTCCTACATAGGACACCCAGCTCCAAGGGGAGTCTGCTTCTCCCTGTGACCTTCTCCCCATTCATGCTCTCTCTCACTGTCTCTCTCTCAAATAAATAAATAGAATCTTTTTTAAAAAATTGAAAGATAATTAGGAAAACTATCTTTGGAAATTAAGAATTTGCTCTTTAACAAAAATATAAATATTTTTTATATTTAAAAATTCATGTTGGAAAGTAAGAAGTATATTAACTGAACAACAAGAATACTACTAATGGCTAAAACTTGTTGAATACAGCTAAGTCAATATTTAGAGGGAAACTTATAGCCTTTCAGTGAAAATTTGAAAAAAAGCTGTCAAGTAAATTAGAAGAATAATTGTAAGTGTTAATAAAGAGGAAAGAAAACATATGATACAGAAGACTAAAGATACAAGTATAGTTCTTGGAAAAGCTAACGTAAATGATAAATACATGATGAGAGTGATCAAGGGGTGAGAAGGAAAAGAGAGAGAGAAAGGATAAAGAGGAAGACCTACCTTCATATCAGGAAAGAAAAAACATCACCTTAGATACTGTTTATGTTAAAAATTAATAATATTCAATTATTAAAAAATTGTCAGTATATAATTTAAACTCACATAGAAAATATAAGATGTACTTCTGAGTAATTAGAAAAGACAAGTAGATCTGTTACCTTTGAAGAAATTGAATCAGTAGTAAAAATTATCACACAAAGAAATCTGGCACAGATGATTTCAAAAGCTATCTACAAACACTCATAAGTAAATCTTTTTCTACAAGTTTTTATTTTAATTTCAGTTCATCAACATATAGTGTTGTATTGGCTTCAGGTGTACAATATAGTGATTCAACAATTCCATATGTCACAAGAAGTGCACTCCTTAATCCGCATTAGCTATCTATTTCACCCATCCTCCCACTCCCACGCACCTCCCTCCTGGTAACCATCAGTTTGTTCTCTATAGTTAAGAGTCTGTTTCCTAATTTCTTTCTTTCTCTTTTTAAATTTTCCCTTTGTTCATTTGTTTTGTTTCTTAGAGTCCACATATGAGTGAAATCATATGACATTTGTCTTTCTCTGACTCATTTCACTTAGCATAATAATTCCATCCATGTTATTGCAAATGACAAGATATCATTCTCTTTTCTGGTGGCTGGATGGTATTCTATTGTATCTATCTATCTATCTATCTATCTATCTACCTACCTACCTACATACATACCACATCTTTATCCATTCACCAATCAATGGATACTTGGTCTGCTTTAATAATTTGGCTATTGTAAATCGTGCAGCTCTAAACATGGGGGTGCATGTATCCCTGTGAATTAGTATTTTTGTGTTCTTTGGGTAATTACCAGTAGTGTGACTGCTGGGTCATACGGTACTTCTATTTTTAACTCTTTGAAGAACCTCCATACTCTTTTCCATGGTGGTTGTGCCAGTTTGCGTTCCCATCAGCAGTGTAAGAAGGTTTCTTTTTCTCCACATCCTCACCAACACCTGCTGTTTCTAGTGCTATAGATTTTAGCCATTCTGACAGGTGTGAGGTGATATCTCATTATAGTTTTGATTTGCATTTCCCTGATGATGAGCATCTTTTTATGTGTCTCATGGCCATTCACATATCTTCTTTGGAGAAATGTCTTCCCATATTTTAAATGGGTTACTTGAGTTTTATAAGTTCTTCATATATTTTGGGTACTAACCCTTTATTAGACATGTCCTTTGCAAACTGAAATTCCATAGGCTGCCTTTTAGTTTTGTTGATTCTTTCATTCACTGTGCAGAGGTTTTGATTTTGATGTAGTCCCAAAAGTGTATTTTTGCTTTTGTTTCTCTTGCCTCAAGAGACATAACTAGAAAGAAGTTACTACAGTCAATCAATGTCAAAGAAATTAGTCGGTGATCTCTTCTAGGATTTTAATGGTTTCAGGTCTCACCTTAAGGTCTCTAATCCATTTTGAATTTATTCTTGTGTATGGTATAAAAAAGTGGTCCAGATTCTTTATTTTGCATGTTGCTGTCCAGTTTTCCCAACACCATTTGTGGAACAAACTGTCTTTTCTCACTGGTTATTCTTTCCTGCTTTTTCAAAGATTAGTTGACCATAGTTATGGGTTTATTTTTGGGATTTCTATTCTGTTCTATTGATCAGTGTGTCTATTTTTGTACAAGTATCATACTGTTTTGATTATTACAGCTTTGTAATATAACTTGAAGTCTTAAATTGTGATGCTTCCTGCTTTGCTTTTCATTTTCAAGATTGCTTTGGGTATCCAGGGTCTTCTGTAGTTCCATACAAATTTTAGGATTCTTTGTTCTAGTTCTGTGGAAAATGCTGTTGGCATTTTGATAAGCATTGCTTTAAATGTGTAGATTGCTTTGACTAGTAGACATTTTAACAATATTTGTTCTTCTAATCCATGAGATTGCAATGTCTTTCCATTTCTTTGTGTCATCTTAATTTCTCTTTCTGCTGCTTCATTATAGGTGTATATAAATGCAAGACATTTCTGTACATTGATTTTGTATCCTATGACTTTACTAAATTCATTTATCAGTTCTAGCAGTTTTTTGGGAGGAGTCTTCTAGGTTTTCTAAATATAGTACCATGTCATCTGCAAATACTGAGAGTTTTGCTTTTCCCTTGATTATTTGGATGACTTTTACTTCTTTTTTGTTGTCTGGTTGCTATGGCTAGGACTTCAGTACCATGCTTAATAAAAAGGGTGAGAGTGGACATCCTTGTCTCATTCCTGATATTAGGTGAAAATGCTCAGTTTTTCCCCATTAAAGATGATGTTAGTTGTGGGTTTTTTGTTGATGGCCTTTATTATGTTGAGATATATTCCCTCTAAACCTATTTTGTTGAGGATTTTTATCATGAGTTGATGTACTTTCTCAAATGCTTTTTCTGCATCTACTGAAATGGTCACATGATTCTTATTCTTTCTCTTATTGATGTGATGTAACCTGTTGATTGATTTGTGAATACTGAGCCACCCTTGAAACCCAGGAAGAAATCCCAGTTGTTTGAGTAAATGATTTTTTTTATTATATTCTGTTAGCTAATATATAGTACATCATTAGTTTTTGATATAGTGTTCAATGATTCATTAGTTGCCTATAACACTCAGTGGTCATCACAACACATGCCCTTCTTATTACCCATCACCTGGCTACCACATCCCCCAAATCCTCTGTCTCCTGTGACCCTCAGTTTGTTTCCCAGAGTCCAGTCTCTCATGGTTTGTCTCCCTGTCTGATTTCTTCCACTTCAGTTTTTTCTCCCTTCCCCTTTGGTCCTCTATGCTGTTCCTTATATTCCACATATCAGTGATACCATATGACAATTGTCTTTCTTTGCTTGACTTATTTCACTTACCATAATCCCCTTCAGTTCCATCCATATCGATGCTAATGGTAGCTATTCGTCCTTTCTGATGGCTGAGTAATATTCCATTGTATATATGTACCACAACTTCTTTATCCAGTCATCTGTTGAAGGGCATCTTGGCTCCTTCCAATTTGGCTATTGTGGACATTGCTGCTATGAGCATTGGGGTGCATGTGCCCCTACTTATCACTACATCTATATCTTTGGGGTATATACCTAGTAGTGCAATTGCTGGGTCATGGGGTAGCTCTATTTTTTTTTTTAATTTTTTTTAAGATTTTATTTATTTATTTGACAGACAGAGATCACAAGTAGGCAGAGACAGAGAGAGAGGGAAGCAGGCTCTCTGCTCAGCAGAGAGCCCGATGCGGGACTCGATCCCAGGACCCCGAGATCATGACCCGAGCCGAAGGCAGAGGCTTAACCCACTGAGCCACCCAGGTGCCCAGGGGTAGCTCTATTTTTAATGTCTTGAGGAAACTCCATATTGTTTTCCAGAGTGGCTATACCAGTTTGCATTCCCACCAACAGTATAAGGGGGTTCCCCTTTCTCCACATCCTTTCCAAAATTTGTTGTTTTCTGCCTTGTTAATTTTTGCCATTCTAACTGGTATAAGGTGGTATCTCATTGTGGTTTTGATTTGTATTTCCGTGATGGCTAGTGATGTTGAACATTTTTTTGTGTATCTGTTAGCCATTTGTTTGTCTTTTTTGGAGAATTGTCTATTCATGTCTTCTGCCATTTTTTTGACTGGATTATTTGTCCTTTGGGTGTTGAGTTTGAGAAGTTCTTTATACATTTGGATACCAGTCCTTATTTATAATGTCATTTGTAAATATCTTCTTCCATTCCATAGGTTACCTCTTAGTTTTGTTGACTGTTTCCTTTGATGTACAGAAGGTTTTTATCTTGATGAAGTCCCAAAAGTTCATTTTTTCTTTTGTTTCCCTTGCCTTTGGAGATATGTCTTGAAAGAAGCTGCTGTGGATGATGTCAAAGAGATTACTGCCTATGTTCTCTTCTAGGATTTTGATGGATTCCTATCTCACACTGAGGTCTCATCAATTTTGAGTTTATCTTTGTGTCTGGTATAAGAGAATTGTCTAATTTGGTTCTTCTGCATGCAGGTGTCCAGTTTTCCTGGCATGATTTACAGAAGAGACTGTCTTTTTTTTTCTGGATTTGTTGAAGATTACTTGGCCATAGACTTGAGGGTCCATTTCTGGAACCTCTGTTCCATTGATCTGTGTTTTTGTTTTTGTGCCTTTACCATGCAGTCTTGATGATCACAGCTTTGTAACATACCTTAAAGTCAGGCAGCTTGATGCCTCCAGCTTTGGTTTTCTTTTTCAGCATTCAGCTGGTGATTTGGGGTCTTCTTTGGTTCCATACTAATTTTAGAATATTTTTTCCAGCTCTGTGAAGAATGTCAATGGTATTTTGATAGGGATGGCATTAAAGTGTAAATTGCTCTTGGAAGGATAGACATGTTAACTATGTTTATTCTTCTAATCTATGAGCATGGGATGTTTTTCAGTCTCTCTGTGTCTTCCTCAATTTCTTTCATAAGTGTTCTGTAGTTTCTAGAGTATAGATCCTTTACCTCTTCAGTTAGGTTTATTCCTAGGTTATCTTATGGTTTGGGCTCCAAATGGGATTGACTCCTTAATTTCTCGTTCTTCTGTCTCACCGTTAGTGTATAGAAATGCAACTGATTTCCATGTATTGATTTTATATCCTGCCATGTTGAAGAATTGTTGTATGAGTTCTAGAAATTTGCGGGTGGAATCTTTTGGTTTTCCATATAAAGTATTCTCTCACCCATAAAGAGAGAGTTTGACTTTTTCTTTGCCAATTTGAATGCATTTTACTTCTTTTTGTTTTCTAATTGTACTCTGCTGAACAGTAGTGGTGAGAGTGCGTATCTCTGTCATGTTCCTGACCTTAGGGGAAGAGCTCTCAGTTTTTCTTCATTGAGAATGATATTCACTGTGGGCTCTTCATAGATGACTTTTATGATACTGAGGAATGTACCCTCTATCCCTACACTTTGAAGAGTTTTAATCAGGAAAGGATCCTATATTTTGTAAAATGTTTTTTCTGCATATGGTTCTATAGAAACAGGGACCTTATAAACAGTGCAATGGAATTAAATTCATATCTTTCAGTAGTTACTCTAAATATAAATGGGTTGAATGCTCCCATCAAAAGAAACAGGGTTGCAGATTGGACAAAAAAGCAGGACTCATCCATATGCTATCTACAAGGAACTCATTTTGATCTGAAGACACCTCCAGATTGGAAGTGAGGGATGAAGAACCACCTACCATCCTAAAGGCCATCAAAAGAAAGCTGGGTTACAATACTCATATCAGACAAATTAGATTTTAAACCAAAGATCATAATAAGAGATGCAGAGGAACACTATATTATACTAAAGGGTCTATCTAACAAGAAGCTCCAACAATTGAAAATATCTATCCCCCCTCATGGGAGCAGCCAATTATATAAACCAATTAATACCCAAAATAAAGAAACGTATTTATAATAACATATTAATAGTAGGAGACATCAACACTCCACTCACGGCAGTGGACAGATCATCTAAGCAGAAGATCAATAAAGAAATAAGAGCTTTGAATGACACATTGGGCCAGATGGACTTTTGTAGATATATACAGAACATTACATCCTAAAACAACAGAATACCCATTCTTCTCAAGTGCACATGGAATTTTCTCCAGAATAGACCACATAATGGGCCACAAATCAGGTCTCAATCAATACCAAAATGTTGAGATAATTCTCTGCATATTATTAGATCACAATGCTTTGAAACTGGAACTCAATCACAAGAAAAAATCTGGAAGGAATTCAAACACTTGGAAGTTAAAGAGCATCCTGCTAAAGAATGATTGGGCTAATCAGGAAATTAAAGAACTTAAACAATTCAGGGAAACTAATGGGATACTGTAAAGGCAGTTGTAAGGGGAAAATGCATAGCCATCAAAGCCTCTATCAAAAAAATATAAAAATCCCAAATGCACAAGTTAAAATTATACCTAAAGGAGCAGGAGAAAGAAGAGCAAATAAAGCTTAAACCAAGCAAGAAGAAGAGAAACAATAAAGATTAGAGCAGTAATTAAAGAAATAGAAACCTAAAAAAGAGTTGAACATATCAACAAAACTAGAAGCTGGTTCTTTGGAAGAATTAATAAGATCAATAAACCACTGGCCAGACTTATCCAAATGAAAAAGGAAAGGGCCCAAATTAATAAAATCATGAATGAAAAGAAAGAGATCATGACTAACACCAAGGAAATAGAAATGATTATTAGAAATTATTACCAGCAATTATATGCCAATAAATTAAGCTATCTGGAAGAAAAGGATACCTTCCTGGAAACTTGTAAACTACTAAGACTGAAATAGGAAGAAATAGACAATCTGAATAGACCAATAAACAGTAATGGAATTGAAGCAGTAATCAAAAACATCCCCAAAAAACCAAAAGCCCAGGGCCAGATGGCTTCTCAGTGGAATTCTACCAAACATTTTTTTTAAAGATTTTATTTATATATTTGACAGAGAGACAGAGAGAGCATAAGTAGGCCGAGAGGCAGGCAGAGGAAGAGGAAGAAGCAGGCTTTCCACTTAGCAGAGAGCCTGATGCGGGGCTTGATCCCAGAACCCTGGGATCATGACCTGAGCTGAAGGCAGCCCCTTAACTGACTGAGCCACCCAGGCACCCCTCTACCAAACATTTTAAGTAGAAATAATACCTATTATACTGAATTTGTTTCAAAATATAGAAATAGAAAGAAAACTTCCAAACTCGTTCTATGAGGCCAGCATTATCCTGATCCCCAAACCAGAAAAAGACCCCATCAAAAAGAGAATTACAGACCAATATTCCTGATGAACATGGATGCCAAAATACTCAACAAGATCCTAGCCAATAGGATCCAACAGTACATTAAAAGGATTATCCATCATAACCAGGTGGGATTTACTCCTGGGATACAAGGATGGTTCAGCATTCACAAATCAATCAACATGATACATCACATTAATTAAAGAAAGGAGAAGAACGATGTGATTCTCTCAACTGATGTTGATTGTAGTAAGTGATTTTTTTTAATGTACTATTAGATTCAGTTTGCTAGTATTTTGTGGAGGATTTTTGCACCTATGTTCAACAGGAATATTGGCTTGTAGTTCCAAACAACAAACAACAAAACTAAAAGGCACTCTACAGAATGAGAGAAGATATTTGAAAATGACATATCTCATAAAGTGTTAGTATCCAAAATCTACAAAGAACTTATCAAACTCAACACCCAAAAAACAAATCATCTAGTTAAGAAATTGTCAGAAGACAAGAATATATATTTTTCCAAGGAAGATATACAAATGGCTAGCAGACACATGAAAGGATGTTCAACATCATGCATCATCATGGAAATCAAAACCACTATGAGTTACAAACCTCACACCTGTCAGAATGGCTAGTATTAACAATACAGGTAACAAGTATTGGTGAGGATGTGGACAAAAGGGAACACTCTTACATTGTTAGTGGGAATGAAAACTGGAAAAGATTATGGATGTTCTTCAAACAGTTAAAAACAGAATTACCCTATGATCCAGCAATTGCACGACTAGGTATTTATCCAAAGGATACAAAAATACAGATTTGAAGGGGTATCTGTATGCCCATGTTTATGGCAGTATTATCCACAACAGCCAAACTATGGAAGCAGTCCAAGTGTCCATCAATGACTGATGAAAGGATAAGGAAGATGTCATTATATATATATATATATATATATATATATATATATGATCTTGCCATTTGCAGCAATGTGAATGGAGCTAGGGTGTATTATGCTAAGTAAAATAAGTCAGTCAGAGAAAGACAAATACATATGATTTCAGTCAGATGTGGAACATAGAAAACAGAACAGATGAACTTGTGAGAAGGCCAAAAAATAAGAGAGGAGGGGAGGAGGCATACCATAAGAGGCTCTTAAGGATAGACAACAAACTGAGGGTGGAGGGAGGTGGGTGGGGGACCAACTAAATGGATGATGGGTATTAAGGAGGGTACTCATTATGATGAGCACTGGGTGTTATATGTCAGTGATGAGTCCTTAAATTCTACTCCTGAAAGCAATAGTACACTATATATTAACTAACAAGAATTTAAATAAAAATTTGGAAGAAAATAATGAAAACATATTTGAATAACTTGACACAGTTGAAACCTGAGAAGCACTACCTCAGCAAGAAAGGTCAATATCAATAGTGAGAAATTACACTGATAGCATATATCCTTGTTATGATGTGATGAAATAGCACACTACTTTTATGATCTTCTTCCCAAAAGCTACAAACCCAATTTTACTGTGATAAAAATGTAAGGGAAATTCCAGTAGAAGAACATCTTACTTGACAAGTATCCTCAAAACTGTCAAGGTCATCAAAAATAAGTGTCAGCAACTTTTATAGCTAAAAATAGCCTAAGGAGATATTACAAATAAACATAGTGTAGTGTCCTATGAAACACATTAGGTAAAACTTAAATCTGAATAAACTAAGACTTACATAAACAATAAACAGATAAGTAAATAAATAAATATATACATACATAAATACATAAATAAATTTGGTAAGATTTGCCTGTGAAGCCATCTGATTCTATATTTTTGTTTTTTGGGAGTCTTTTTGATTACTGATTCAGTTTCTTTGCTGGTTATCCATCTGTCCAATTTTCTGTTTCTTCCCATTTCAGTTTTGGTAGTGTATATGTTTCTCTGAATTTATCTATTTCTTCTAGCTTGTCCAATTTGTTGGATATAGTTTTTCATAATATTTTCCTATAATTGCTTGTATTTCTGAGGTGTTGGTTGCTATGTCTCCTTTCTCATTTGTGATCTTATTTTAGTCCTTTCTCTTTTCTTCTTGGTATGTCTGACTAGAGATTTATCAATTTTATTAACTTTTTCAAAGAACTAGCTCCTGGTTTCATTGATCTGTTCTATTGGTTTTTGTTTTGTTTCTGTATCGTTTACTTATGCTCTAATCTTTATTATTTCCTTCCATCTGCTGGATTTTGATTATGTTTGGTATTCTTTTTCTACGTCATTTTAGTATATGGTAGATGGCTTATTTAAGATTTTTTTTTTTAAGATTTTATTTATTTATTTGTCAGAGAGAGAGCATCAGCAAGGGGAAAGGCAGGCAGAGCAGGCAGATGGGGAAGGAGGCTCCTCGCTGAGTCAGGAGTGGGAGCCACTCCTCCAAAGTCAGGAGGTGTGGTGTGAGCAGGCATTTGCCAGAATTCTGGGGGAAGGGGCCCTGGGACTGAGGCAGATAAGACTAGAAAGGGCACTTCCACCAGAGTGGGGGAGGTTAGGGGAGGGGAGGTTGGGGGAGGCTTGGTGTGAGCAAGTTAGTTAGTGAATGTAGGTGCTGCACTAGGTAGCCCTGTGCTTATGCTGAAGTGCTAGGGAGAAAAATAGCCCCTGCTAGTTCCTTTGTTCCTAGAGGAGTCTTTCTGGATTGCTGCCTCTCTGGCAAGCACTTTGAGATAAGCAAATAACCTTCCCACTGTCTGTCCCCGTCTCTCTTTAGATTGCTGTTTTCACACTGGATGTCTGAAGATTGTTTGCCTGACATCTCTCCAAGAGCAGCACAATGCCCTCTAGGGACACACACGGAGACAGTGTGAGAAAGGATAATTGCAAGACATTCATATAGATAAATGATAGGTATTTACTTAAAACAATTTTAGCAGATTAAATCTAAAGACACTAAAAAAAAAAAAGTGGCTTTCATTCCAGGAATGTAAAAATGGTTGTGCATTTGAAAATAAATCAATATAATTTACTACATTAATTAACTGAAAGGAAAAAATAATATTGTCCTAATAAATGCAGAATAATGTTTGATAGAACTCAACATGCACTCATGATGAAAGCTCTTTGCAAACTAGGAATAAAAGAAATCTACGTTAACTTGATAAGAATATCTAAAAGGCGACCAGGGGGTATTTCAAAATAAATGAAGTAATATTATTGTTTATTCTTTATAATAAATATTGATAGCTTCCTATTTTGTGTTGTGCCTAGGAAAAGGATTTTCACTATAACCATTTCTATTCTTCTTACCTAGAACATTAAGTCAGGAAAAGGAACAAAAATTACTGGATAGAAAGAAAAAAAATTCATGGAATGCAGTATTTATAGAAAACTCAAAGTACTTAGAATTAAATCATAAAACTAATATGTTATTTAGCAAAGCTGCTCCATTAAAGGTATTGAAAAATCATATTTTCATATGATAGCCATAGCCAGAATATGTAATTTTAAATGATCTCCTTTTTAATAGTTTCAGAAATATCACATTCATAGGAAAAAGTCAAACATAATTTATGTGGTATCTTTATATAGAAGTATATTGAGAGACTTTAAAGAAGACCTAAATAAATAGAGCTAGGTTCCATGATAATAGATGAAATTATGTCAGTTCTTCCCAAAAAATGAGGTCTTCATAGAAACAATTGCCGTGGGTGTAAATGAATAAAGTAGACCTCTCATGTGCAAGAGCTCCTGAGTAATGTATAGAATTGTCTCAAGCCACTGGTTTGAAGAATATATCATGTGCTTGCAAATCCACATTGCCTCATGATACTTGATTCCATTGCTGGATGGAAAGAACATTAAACTTAAAAAAAAAAAAGGCACAAATCTTTTGCAAGGAAGTACAATAGATATGTACAGAAATAGTTTAGAGAAGGAATATGCCTAACTAAAAGTTTGAATTTTTTTTCTCAGTGTTTCTAATAGTATACTGATTACTTTGACATCAATAATATTTTTATGCTACTAGAAAGAAAAAGTCATGTTAGCCTATTTGGAGAGCTCTAATTTACCAAAATATCATTCCATTTTGTTAATGTAACCAGATAATAAAACCAAACTGATTATTAGTTTTAGCTGAATCTCTAAGATTTCAGAATGCCAACTACTTGCACATTCAAAAATGAGAAATCTCTGTATAGAACCTTTAGAAAGAGGGTTGAAAACCGTATTTTCATCTCTTAGATGCTTACCCACATGAAGGGTATGGAGGATCAGAAGGTCTAATGAAAGAATACAATTTTTGGAAAGTATTGATGATATCTTGTGAGTCCCAACACACCTTCATTAGAGAGTGAGGGGGATTGGTCCTAAATTAAATACAAGAGAAGGGGACCTCATGAATCAACTCCAGGAGTTAGAAGTTACAGTAGGCTTGTATCTGACTTAAATCTCTGAAATCTGGTGGATAGTGTATGCCTGACTAGCTTCTCTAATGAGAGAGAGTACAGATAGTGTACTGCATTTTGCAAAGGATCCCACAGAGTTTCTGAGAGTACGATGTCTGCATATTTTCCAGCAACCAGATCTGGGGCACATGCCCCAGGGATGAACCAGGGATTACCCTGTTCAAAAGGACTGCCTGGAAGAACACAGTATCTACCATAAAGGTAAGGGACCAGCTTGTTCCCAGGAACTGAGAAAGAAGATACTGGTGTTAAGAGGAAAGACAGGTCAAGGGAAGACAGGTGAGAGAGCCCCAAATGGGGATATGAGGTGTATATAAAGAATGTACAAAAGCATCCTTTGAGAAAAAGATAATCTGCAAATCTTCAAAACCCAGGGAGTACTAATAGTAGCTCATGGCAGTGTCACTGACTCTTCCTCATTTTGATATCACCCGTGGAAGTAGTACAGGCTGCCTAGTGCTGAGGGAGGAAAAATCAATGTGCTAGGCTAGGACCTGGAGGCGAAGTGGGCACTTTCCCCCTCTAAGAGGCACCCAGCCCAAGGCCAGCCTGAGCTGACTGAGGGATGACTTTATATGGACTTGGATGTTTTGACAACTTGAAATCTTGAAACAAGACTATTTTGTGTCTTAAAATGACCTTAGAGCTGTTTATTTTCTAGGAAAAAGCAGAAAGATCATAACAACTACTCTTATTATCATCCAAGGAACTGGGGGAGAATTATCCACTTGCTAATTTTACCTGTGAACCTGGTTAGGCTATGGTGCCCAGTCGTTTGGCCAAACACCAGCCAGGTGTTGTGAAGGTATTTTTTGCATGTGATTACCATTTAAGTGGGCAAATTCCCCTCCACATATGGGTGGGCCTCATCCAGTCAGTAAAAGGCCTTAAGAGCAAAGACAGGCTTCCTAAAGAAGGAATCTGGCGTCAAAGCTGCAACATAGAAACACTGCCTGAATTTTGAGCCTGCCTAGCCTGTCCTGAGGATTTCAAAGTCAGTAATCTTACCTGAATTTGAGCCTGCTGGCTTTTCCTATTGCTTTTAAACTTGTCACCCCGCCATAGTCACATGAGTCAGTTCCTTAAAACAAATCTCCCTCCTCCCTTCCTTCTCTTTTTCCTTCTTCTCGCTTACTATTTCTGTATATAGACATAGATGTATAAATATATACATGTATGTTCTCATTTACATATAGAAGGGGTTTAAATGGACAATGGGAGAAAAAAATTAAGTTGCTTTATGATCATACCCTTTATCTCGTTTAACATTTCCATTTTAATACCATTTTATTCTTTTGTGCTTTTGACTTTTATTTCTTTTATTTATTCATTTAAATTATTTTATTTATTTTACTATTATTTTTTTCATTTATTTATTTAAGAATACATTTAATCCTTAGGTGCTTTTGACTGTGTGGATACATTTAGAAGTCTAGGGGCCTTTAGTTTTGGTCTGAATTTAATGCTTGTTATGTGTCCCCACCTCCCTTTCTTTTTTTTTTTTTTTTTAAGATTTATTTATTTGACAGACAGAGATCACAAGTAGGCAGAGAGGGAGGCAGAGAGAGAGAGAGAAAGCAGGCTCCCTGCTGAGCAGAGATCCCAATGCGGGGCTCGATCCCAGGACCCTGAGACCATGACCCAAGCTGAAGGCAGAGGCCTTAACCCACTGAGCCACCCAGGCGCCCCCCACCTCCCTTTCTGTTCTCGCTCTGAAATAAGCCCTACTAATAAGCTCTAGCACTCACATGTTTATTGATTCATTAAGAGGTCATCTGATTCTTTAGAGCTATCTAGCTCTGATTTCAATATATGTTCACCCAATAGAAATAAAATTATAGTTGTTAGTTTTTAGATGCTTGGTTTTAGTTCACTGTGTGTGTGTGCATGTGTGTGTGTGTTTTCCCCCAGATAAAGTTTAATTTTGAACTGCCTCCCAGTGGTGATATGAAGCTTGACTAACTTTGGTGAAATACACATTCCAACAGCAATCCCTTTGTAGGCTTACAGGCTCAAACTTTTTTACAGCCTGGTTGTCAAAAGAATATTCAAGCAAACCTCAGGCACATTCTAAGGCAATTGCATATTAAACTAGGTTAAGTATTCTGTAATTTGAAGTTATTATAGCCAAAGGTCTTTGTTCCCCATGATTTTAAGAAATAGAAGTTAGAGTGTGGTTTTACAAATAGTTGAGTTCCTACCTCCTGTGCCATTGGAAATAGAGCATAATTACAACCCATTCTGATTTCTGCCTCTGACTCATTGTCTAATAGAAGGAAAAGTCCAATATTTTTCCTTACAGTGCCTAGCACAGTGCCAGATTCAACTTAGCATAAATAACAGCTTTCTAATTGGATTCATTGTCATGATGGTTATTCTCAGGTGGGAAGAACCATATTCTTAGAGCCAAAAGAAACCTTAAGAGACCACAGAATTTAATCTCTGAATTTAGAATGGTGAGGCTCTCCAGATGGCAGCTATTTACTTCATAAAAAATCTGCACAAGTAGAGTCTCACTGCTGTTCCTCGGTGGTCTATTCCAGCATGTTATTCTCTTATTATTAAACAGACAATGCATTGAAACCTACAGTTTTGGACACTGAAATGAAATCATGAGCAAAACAGAATCTTTGACCTCATGAAGATTTACAGATGAGTGAAATACTGACAAGTAAAGCAAGAAGGGGCCTCTGAGATCATTCCATTTTTTCTCTTTAGTTTCATAGGTCAGGAAACTAGCTAGAGCTTCCAGTACAGTGTTGAAGAGAAGTAGCAAAGGTAAATGTCTTGATTTATTCCTGATTTTAGTGACAAAGTCTTTAGTCTTTCACTTGCTAGTGGCAAGTTTTTTGGTAGATATTCTTTATAAGATTGAGGAAATTCTCTTATATTCCTAATTTTCTTAGAGTTTTTATAATATTTGTGTGTTTAATTTTATCAGATTCATTTTTTGCATCTATATTCTCCTTTTTCTCTATTAATGTGGTGATATAACATTTACTTTTTAAATATTAAACTAACCTTGGGGGCATCTAGGTGGCTCATTCCAATAACCATCCCCTCTTTATTTGGGCTTAGGTTGTGAACTTGGGGTTGTGAGGTCGAGCCCTACCTACACTCAGCAGGGAGTCTGCTTGAGGTTCCATCTCTCCCTCTCTGTCTGCCTTTCCTCGCTCTCTCTCTCTTTCAAATAAATAAATATATTTTTAAAAAACCCACAAAAACCTAACCTAACCTTGCATTTCTGAGATAAATCCACTTGGTCCTGGTATATGATGATTTGTGTACATTAGATCTGATTGAGGGTTTAATATCTAGCCTTCCCTGGGATATAACTGGTTGGCCCAACACCATGTCAGGGTATTTTGATGTACTTCTCTGCTGATGTTTTTACTGCTTTTGATGACTGGGCATTCTTTAGATCTTGTTGAATGCAGGCCCTTCTGAGTCTCTGCCATGTTGGTCATGATGTTCATGGTTCATGGTTCAAGCAGTCTGTTTCTAGAATTTAGTGTGAATATTAGCCCTATTGCCAGTCTGCCAGACTCTCAACTCACATTTCCCAACAAAGGAAACCAAGTGTCTAAAATTTGTTGCTCTGCATGTTAATGCTCATAGATAGGAGGCAAGAAAACTCTTCTGAGTAGAGATAATAAAATTGCTCTGTTATCTACCTTGTCTCTATACACTCAGCTCTTTTTCCTCCACAAAGCTCCAAAGCCGGAAAACTTTCTTCTTCCTTATAAATTAAACAGTGAGTATTCTCTCTTCATATCCTCCTCCATCAATCCTACATAATCCCATAACCAAGTAGACACTTCCATTAGGGTTTGATATTTATCTTCCCAGACTTTTTTCTATTCTTAAACATCTATCTGTATCTCCATCTAACCCATCCATCTTCATATTTATAGTTGCATATATTTGCAGCTGATCTTTGAAATCAGAAATGAGATGGCACATACACAGGCAAACTGCTTATTTGTATTTTTTTAATGTAAAAATGCTATTTGATTACCTTTCCAAGTGAACCCATAATTTGCTTTTAAGTCTGTCCAATACATATGCTCTCTAGTAATAATTGCCTGAAAACTTCAATATTTATTTAGCTCTTGTTTTTGCTTATATCAATAATTTGTTCCTATTCATTGTTGAGTGATATTCCATTATATGTATATACAACAAATTGTTGATCCATTTACCAGTTGACAGACATTTGAGTTCTTTGCGTGTTTTGGCTAATAAAAATGAAGTTTCTATAAACATTTATATACACATCTGTTTTTGGTGGACATATATTTGTGTTTCATTTAAGTATTTGCCTTGAAGCATAAGTACTCAGCTGTATGGTAAGTATAATTTATAATGAATTGTTAAGCATTTCACCAAAGCAATTATACTAGTATAATACCAGCAACATATGAGAGTTCCATTTACTCCAGATTTTCAGCTGAATCTCTTGAATTTCTGCCATTTAAGTGGTATACAGTATTATGTTACTGTGATTTTAATTTCATTTTCCTGATGACTCACTATTTTGTGATCATAGATTATGAATGTATATTATTTAGAATTTTATCTATGAGAATTATTGGAAGCTTTTTTTTTTTTTTTTAAGATTTTCATTTGCTCCTGCCAATTAGGTGGGGATCTATTGATTTCAACCACTTCTAATTTTCCACTTTATGCTTCTCAAGTGGAACAGATAGTATAAATTGAAGCCACAAACTGATGAGCAAATAAAACATGTCAGAGAACATGTTTTCCCTCTTCCAATAGTATGACAATACATATGCTGTCCAATACAAGTCAGGCAAGTGTCTTCCTGTGAAGTAAGTTGATTTCTTGTTCACAAATTATCCGTTTAGATTGTCAGCTTTATACAGAGGCCTATTACATTCCCTATCTTTTGTAAGTCCTAGCTATCAGATGCCTTCTCTAGTAGTTGGTTTGACCATCAAAACAGAAGCCCAGGTTAACCAGTATTTAGAAGTTTCCCTCAGACCAGAATCTGTTTGCAATTCTTTGTATCTCCAGAGTTCTGTTTTCAGTCTTTTTCGGAGACTTTGATTTTTTTTTTTTTAAACCAGATTAGTTACTCATTTAAAAAAAAACTTAGAAAAAATGTTTTAAATAAGATAATCATTCCGCCCATCTGATCCATCATATTGCCATAGATGGGAATCTTTTTTTACTTATTAAAACATATTGATATCACTCATAATAGTTTTTAAGTATCTCTTTAATATATAATTTTTGTATGTTAAATGTCAATCTTTTTTCAGTGCATTTCAACTATTTTGTTGTTATTATTAATGAGGTCTTTTCTTGATTGTATATATATTGTATATAGGAAAACTGTTGGCTTTTTTCCTAAACTAGTGATTATCTTGATGATATATTTAATAAACTATATAATCTTAAAATATTTTATTTTTCACTTACCTTTTCAAGTATTTACACTTCTTATTTCTTTTTATTATCTAATTAACATTGAACAGAACTCACAGAATACTATGAAGTGGTGACTTTAGTGTGAATGTTTCTAATATCTTATCTTAATATATGATACTGCTATTACCATTTATTTGTACTTTGCAGGTCTAAAAGATATGGTAGGATATTAAAATTTGATAAACACAGCTTTGGCTTTAGTTGAGGTACTCACTATTTTATTTTCTTCTTTGATTTAGTAATGGTAATTTCCTATATTTGCTTGTATTGAACATTCTATTATTAAAACATACTTTGGTCATGGTCTAGTCTATTAATGTCCTACTTTTATATTTTCTAAAATTTTTCATTAGGATTTATAAAAGTATATATTAATGTATCATCATTTCTATGATTATTTATTTATTGTTAAATTATTTTTAATATTTTTGTATTTTTAGTATTACTATTTTAATAACATACCATAATAGTATACTTATACTATACAATATAATATAAAATATACTATATAATTTCCTATACAATATATTATACTGTATGCTATATAATATTATAATTATAGCAATATAATTACTATATAGTAACTACAAATGCTTTTTCTATCTCTATCAAATTTTACTATCACATAATTCATTATGGAACTATTATTTGAAGTTCTAAAACTTTGAAATGTGAAATTTTCTGAGCCCAACATCATGACAATTGGTATGGGGAGTGGGTAAGGGGCAGGGAAGTGGACAAGTTTCTTCCATGGTTGCTGTTCTGTTTATATTTCTTTATTTATTTTACTTGTTAAAGATAACTTTGTGTTTGGGTATAAAAATAATCTACTAGAATGACTAATTTCTTTTTTCCAAACAGACCAACACTAAGAAATTTGAGACAAAATATTTTAATGCTTTCTCTTAAGAAAGTAAATTTATACCACACCTGTAGTGGAGAGTTACAAATAAAATGAATTGATAGATAAGAAGGTAATTATTACAGTATTAGTGTGAACATTACAACACGGGTGCTACATTAGCTTCCTAGGGCTACCATAACAAATCACTACAAGCTCAGTGGCTTAAAATAACACTAATTTATTCTCTCACAATTCTGGAGTTTAGAAGTTCAAACTTACGGTGTCAGCAGGGTTTGTGATCCCTCCAAAGCCTCCAGAGAAGATTCATTCCCTCTCTTTTCTAGCTTCTTATGAAGATAATTGTCAGTGAATTTAGGGTCCATGCAGATAATCTAGGGTGATCTCATCTCTGAATCTTTAATTTAATTACATCTGTATAGGCCCTTCTGCCACCTAGGTTCTGGGTATTAGGACACAGACATAAATTTCAGGGAGCCACCATTTAACCTACTCTAAGTGATATAATTGTAATTAAGTTTCTTATCATCTTCTTATTCAAACTAATGCAATTTATTAAAACAAGAATGAAAATCAAGGCTTAAAATAATTATAGTCCCCAGGTTGAGAATTGCGTACAAAAGTTATCGCAGTAAATTGTTTACAGTTAAAATCCACAACATCAAGACCCTGTTTTTCTCAAAGCTGACGTAGACATATACTCAATCTTGTGATGCCAAGATACAGAATATAACTTAGATAGAATGTTCTCACTTCTTTTTATATACATTCTCTTTAATTTTTGACTGCCTTTGATTGTAGTCTTTATCATAGCTGGTTTCTTATATTTATAATAAAAAATAAAGACTATCTTAGACTTTATGTTCTAAGAGGCAAGTAGGTTGACAGTTTCTTTTTCTTCCCAAGGCTTTTTATTAAATTAAATTTTGACTTCTGTTCTATGGCTTTAATTAATATTTTACACAAGCTTGAACAAAATTTTTTAGACTTTAGATTTTTACTTTGACATACGGTCATTTTTGATCATTGAAATTTTATTAAAGAACTCTATTTCAACCATGTATTCAAGTTTTTTCACAAAAAAGAGAGAGAACAAAGTAATCATTTATAATTTCCTTATTTTTCTCTGTATTTGTGGCTATGTCCCCATTATCACTGCTATTGTGAGGTATTTGTATTGTTTTACTCTTTTGTGTTTTGGATCAGTTAGCCAATGATTTATGTAAATTCATTAATTTTTACAAAAACATTCTTTAACAAATTATTGTTTTTCTTTACAATTTATTTCTGCTTTTGTTTTAGTTTTATTCTTCTGAGTTTATTTGGTTTCCATTTTAACTTATATTTAGTAGCTACAGGTGGCTAGTGGCTACTATTTTTTATAGTGCAGCTTAAATGAAAGCAACACTGGGTTGTTTAATGGGTTGTCTTGTAAGGATCTTGAAGGAATGAGGGCGTAATAAATACATCCATGGTGCTTAAAGAAAAGATAGTAGTTAATATTGATAGTGATTAGAAGGTGGCATAATTTTGTAATGTTTTTTTATTGATCTATGTACTGTTAAATGAGTTATGTTTACATTGTAAAAACTTACATTTGCTTTTTTTGGTGCATTTGTCAATAAGATTACATTAAAAATGAAAATATATTATGACTAAGTAGAGGGTTTTTAAGGCATGCAAGCATAGTTCAATATTAGTAATATATCATAAAATGTCACAGTTGTTGGGATGCCTGGGTTGGCTAAGCATCTGCCCTCAGTTCAGCTATTGATCTTAGGGTCCTGGGATGGAGTCCCACATTGGGCTCCCTGCTCAGAGGGGAGCCTATCTCTCCCTCTATTTGTTGCTTGCCCTGTTTGTGCCTACTGGCTCACTTTCCCAAGCTCTGCTCCCCCCTCTCTCTCTCTGACAAATAAATAAATAATCTTTAAAAATTTTTAAAAAAAATTTGACAGTCCTAATTTGACAAAATTCAACACCCATCTTTGACAAAAATATATAATAAAATAGTAATTGATGAATCTTTTCTTAATATGTACTGCCTTTCAAAAGCCAGCTTCTTTCTAATAAGGAAATATTAAAGACATTCTCACGAAATAAACATGCCAAATTTATTCATCATCTGCACTATTATATAATAATGAACTAAAGATACTAGCTAAGTAGAAAAAAAAATTAGAAATTGGGATTGTAATCAAATAGTCGAAAATCTCTATTATAATATAATATCTGGAGAAATCCTAAGAGTCAAATTAAAACCACACAAACAGGGGCACCTGGGTGGCTCAGTGGGTTAACCCTCTGCCTTTGGCTCAGGTCATGATCTCAGGGTCCTGGGATCAAGCCCCATACTGGGCTCTGTCCTCAGGTAGAAGCCTGCTTCCCCCTGCACCCCCCCCCCCCCCCACCGCCGCCTGCCTTTCTGCCTACTTGCGATCTCTCTCTCTGTCAAATAAATAAATAAAATCTTTAAAAAAAATGCAAACAAAAGGGTGGGATTATGGACATTGGGGAGGGTATGTGCTTTGGTGAGTGCTGTGAAGTGTGTAAACCTGGTGATTCACAGACCTGTACCCCTGGGGATAAAAATATATGTTTATAAAAAATAAAAAATTTAAAATTTAAAAAAAATGCAAACAGTAAATGAATTAAATAAAATGGCAATATATAAAACTAAATTTCAAAAATTAGAAACTTCATATATGTAAGCAAAGGTTAGGAAATATAAAGGAAGAAAAGATTTCACTTAAGAAAAGATAAAATAAATAATCCAAGCACAAATATACAAAAGTATGTTGACATAAACTTAAAAATTTCATCATATGCTGTGCTGGGAAACTTGGAAATAGGCACACATACATTTCTATAGTCATGGAGTGGAATTTGGCAATATCTAGTAAAAGTTCACATCCTTTTACCCTTTGACCCAGAAATCACATTTCTAGAAAGCTACCCCCAAAGAACGGGCAAAGATATTAAATGTCCTATGTATATAGGTCACTATCTTTTCATAAACCAACTATGAAAAGATAGTGACCTATATACAAACCAACTTGTTTTCTAACAAAGCTAAAATTCTTTCTTAGGTCCAGTTCCTTTCTGAGAGTTTGTACTAAGCTATTACTTTAATTGGGTTATCAGAAGTTTTAAACAATTTCAAAAACTCACCAACTGAAATGAATCCATATAATACTACAGTTTGTATAGACTGCTCTGTCCAGGTGCAGATATAGATATGTTATACCCCCCAGAAGTTGTTTAACTTGGGTCTTTATGAAAACAGCAAAAAAAATTTATTAGAAGTGACTGACAATTAATAATGGAAATAACATAAATAGACCTTACTGTGAAAAAAATTGTAAATGCTCAATGTTCTTATACTAATTTTAATTTCTTTATCCTTAAGGAAATGGTAGAAATTTTAAATTTTAGCTAACAGAGCTAACTCTGCTCCTATGTTCTCTATAATCCTCATCCTTTTTAAAAATTTTAATGTCTGATGATTTACTCTTTGTGTGCCATTCCATCCTTACCCTAGGCTGTTGCTATTTGGACACGAATTCTTTGTGTAAGGGCCCTTATGGCTATTTCAAACAGTCTTTCTGTGTGAATGCTCAACGTTCAGTTAAAAATACCCAGAGTTTTCCTATAAAGATTTGCTGTCTCCAATGTTCTGCAAAATGTCAGTGGTTAATAAATAATGTGAACAGTTGCTACCTTATGTTTTAGCTGTTACACCAGGATTCATTAGAAATTCTAACATAAGGTGCTCAACCAAAGTGAGTTGAGAAATCTAGAGAATAAGTTTGCAAAATTTTTAGAGAATTAAAAAAAAAATTGGAGAATGGATATGAAAGAGAAAGATCTGAGAATTTTCTTGGGTGTAGGTTGGTCAGAACTAGCAATGAAAATACAAGATGCCCAATTACATTTGAGTAGCAGATAAACAATAATACCTTTTTGGTCTCAATATGTCCCAAATACTTGCATGTAACATACCTCTACTATTTGTTGTTTACCTGAAATTCAAAGGTAACTGGGCATCCTGCGTTTTATCTGGTAATATGACTGACTGAGAGCACTGACTGGTAAGACGACTGACTCAGGCCTTGAGTTCGGCCACCAACCCTCTTGAAGGGAAGGGGTGCTGCCCACTTTAATTTTTTATTTTTTATAAACATATATTTTTATCCCCAGGGGTACAGGTCTGTGAATAGCCAGGTTTACACACTTCACAGCACTCAACAAAGCACATACCCTCCCCAATGTCCATAACCCCATCCCCCTTCTACCAACTCCCCGCCTCCCAGCAACCTTCAGTTTGTTTTGTGAGACTAAGAGTCACTTATGGTTTGTCTCCCTCCCAATCCCATCTTGTTTCATTTATTCTTCTCGTACCCACTTAAGCCCCCATGTTGCATCACTACTTCCTCATATCAGGGAGATCATATGATAGTTGTCTTTCTCTGCTTGACTTATTTCGCTAAGCATGATACGCTCTAGTTCCATCCATGTTGTCGCAAAAGGCAAAATTTCATTTCTTTTGATGGCTGCATAGTATTCCATTGTGTATATAGACCACCTCTTCTTTATCCATTCATCTGTTGATGGACATCTAGGTTCTTTCCATAGTTTGGCTATTGTGGACATTGCTGCTATAAACATTCGGGTGCACGTGCCCCTTCGGATCACTACATTTGTATCTTTAGGGTAAATACCCAGTAATGCAATTGCTGGGTCATAGGGCAGTTCTATTTTCAACATTTTGAGGAACCTCCATGCTCTTTTCCAGAGTGGTTGCACCAGCTTGCATTCCCACCAACAGTGTAGGAGGGTTCCCCTTTCTCCACATCCTCGCCAGCATCTGTCATTTCCTGACTTGTTGATTTTAGCCATTCTGACTGGTATGAGGTGATATCTCACTGTGGTTTTGATTTGTATTTCCCTGATGCCGAGTGATATGGAGCATTTTTTCATGTGTCTGTTGGCCATCTGGATGTCTTCTTTGCAGAAATGTTTGTTCATGTCCTCTGCCCATTTCTTGATTGGATTATTTGTTCTTTGGGTGTTGAGTTTGCTAAGTTCTTTATAGATTTTGGACACTAGTCCTTTATCTGATATGTCGGCAAATATCTTCTCCCATTCTGTCTTGTCTTTTGGTTTTGTTAACTGTTTCCTTTGCTGTGCAAAAGCTTTTGATCTTGATGAAATCCCAATAGTTCATTTTTTCCCTTGCTTCCCTTGCCTTTGGTGATGTTCCTAGGAAGATGTTGCAGTGGCTGAGGTCGAAGTGGTTGCTGTCTGTGTTCTCCTCAAGGATTTTGATGGATTCCTTTCTCACTTTGAGGTCCTTCATCCATTTTGAGTCTATTTTTGTGTGTGGTGTAAGGAAATGGTCCAATTTCATTTTTCTGCATGTGGCTGTCCAATTTTCCCAACACCATTTATTGAAGAGGCTGTCTTTTTTCCATTGGACATTCTTTCCTGCTTTGTTGAAGATTAGTTGACCATAGAGTTGAGGGTCTATTTCTGGGCTCTCTATTCTGTTCCATTGATCTATGTGTCTGTTTTTGTGCCAGTACCATGCTGTCTTGATGATGACAGTTTTGTAATAGAGCTTGAAGTCCGGAATTGTGATGCCACCAACTTTGGCTTTCTTTTTCAATATCCCTTTGGCTATGCGAGGTCTTTTCTGGTTCCATATAAATTTTAGCATTATTTGTTCCATTTCTTTAAAAAAGATGGATGGTACTTTGATAGGAATTGCATTAAATGTGTAGATTGCTTTAGGTAGCATAGACATTTTCACAATATTTATTCTTCCAATCCAGGAGCATGGGACATTTTTCCATTTCTTTGTGTCTTCCTCAATTTCTTTCATGAGTACTTTATAGTTTTCTGTGTATAGATTCTTAGCCTTTTTGGTTAGGTTTATTCCTAGGTATCTTATGGTTTGGGGTGCAATTGTAAATGGGATTGACTCCTTGATGCCCACTTTATTTCAGGTCTAAAATGAGGAGCATCTTCAAGATCAAATGGAAAACTGTTGAGAAAAGAGCAGGCAAAACAGACTGGTTGACATCAGCGCAGGAAACCTAGAGGTCAAGGGAAACCAGCGAGCTGCTTTGACAGCAAAAAGTAATTGTTTTGAAGTCTCTCTCCATTCCCAGAACTTATCAAAGTGAAGGATGGATGACTATTTCTGTGAACCTGATGTGGCCCAAATGGGAGAGAATCTAAGACCACCATAACTTTGATTTTTACCCAGGAGAATCACGTGGAAAGTCGTTGGGACTCCAACAGAGTGAGCCTTAGAAGGGCAAATCACCTGACAACCTGGGCTAAAGAGGGGCAAGACCAGAGAAAGAGAATGCTTTGCCAAGTACTTGAAAGCCCCTACAGAGAGGGGCACACCGATGCCTCCAAGGAATTGAGGAAAGCACCCACAAGACAAAGAGACATGTTTAAGCATTACCTGGATCAACAAGTGTGAAGGTAACATATGCTGTTTATCAAGTATATTTCTCTTCCTCTTTCTTCCTCCCTTCTTGTACTTTAACCCTAGAAGGGTCTGCAACAATAGGTGAGGAATAAGGTAACTTAAGAATGAAACTTCCACATAATCTTTCCCATTGACAGGTGGCAGGCTTATGGAAAGGTCCAGCTTTTGAATGAAGACTGAAGTATTTATGATAATTTTGTATTTTATATGTTGTGACATATAATATTCATATTATATAATATCTAGTAATATAAATGTATATTGTATAGCTATAATCATTTCTATATTAGTCAGTGATTTTTAGGTTACTGAATTAATACTGTGTCAAATACTTTTCCTATGAAAGAATGATCAGGGGGCGCCTGGGTGGCTCAGCCATTAAGCATCTGTCTTCTGCTCCGGTCCTGATCCCAAGGTCCTAGGATCAAGCCCCGCATTGGGCTCCTTTCTCAGCAGGAAGCCTGCTTCTCCCTCTCTCACTCTCCCTGCTTGTGTTCCCTCCTTGCTTTGTCTCTCTCTGTCAAATAAATAAAATCTTAAAAAAAAAAAGAAAGAAAGAAAAGAAAAGCAGAAAAAGAAAATGATCAGAAACTTTCCAGAGTTCAGTTGCAGGGGATAAATCTTAGCTAACTGCATAAATTGTTAAGGGAATGTGAGAGACCAAAAAGAAATTTTTGATTACACACTAGGAGTTGTGTTTGCTCCAAGTACTAGTTATTACTGTTACTGTTCTTAATCTATAAATAGCTTTTGTTACCATTCTTGATTCTGAAGCTTTGTTCCTCAAAGTGCACTCTGTTTCCTATTCTGTAGTGTTCCAAGATGCTGGGGTGGGGAGAATTTATTCTACTCACTTTTTGATGGGGAGACTAGAGAAACTTCCTGACTTGAGTAGGAGACCAAAATTGTTATTTTCCCCTCACTTACTTCTGATAAAAGTTCCTCCCTTGATCAAATAAACTCTATCCAGAACTCGCCCTCTGAGCCCTCTTTTCTGCTAGGCCTCAACCTTGGCCTGTAAAGACTTGAATAAACACTAACACACTTTCTAACAACTTAAGACTGCATTCTCAGCATGACCCTTGCTCCTCTTGAAATGGCCACCTGAGAAAACTCAAGGCTGCTAAAAGAATTTAATGTCTGTTTCAGCTACCTTCTGAAGGTAGAGCCCCTGTTTCCCAGGCTCTGTGGGAGGCTAGGAGCCTTAAGTGAATGAGCACCAGTTGGCAAACCCCGGTGGGTTTCAAATAAAACAACCCCTTCCTGCTTTTTGACATTTTTCACTTCTTGATTCTTCTGAGCCCCTGCTCTCACTTCCACCCCCTGCCTTTTTTTTTTTTTTTTTTTTTTTTAATCGCTGTCCCTTTAAAACACCCAGGCACCTCTGTATAAATTGAGTTCAGTTCACACTGGACCCTTTTCCCTATTGCAAAAGTATATTACTGATTAAAATCTGTCCTTACCATTCTAGCTGGTGTCTGGCTTTATCTTTGACACTTTTGACACCATAAAATATTTTTTGTCTATTTGCACCAGAACAGAATAGAATTTTACAGTTTGATCCAGTCTGTTCCAAACAAGTGTTATTGAAAAACTTTTCTGGGAAAATGTACCTAAATTTGTAAGAAGAAAAAAATCCCTTTCAAAGACACTCATTAAATAAAATCTAAATCCTGTTTTTATTTTTTCACTTTTTTTAAATTAAGTTTTTAAGTATAGATAACATGCAGAATTATACTAGTTTTAGGTGTACAATATAGTAATTGAACAATTCTATACATTGCTCAGTGTTCATCATGTTAAGTCCACTCCTGAATCCCTGTCATCTATTTCACTCACACCGCAACCCCTCTCCACTATGCTGATGGTCAGTTTTGGTTTCTGTATAGCTAAGAGTCTGTTTCTTGTAAGCTCTGTTTTTAAATTGAGGAACTTTTCAGGGGCCTCTAATTTTTTAATGGGCTTTGTGTATCAAACTTCCAAATGGAAGATTTGGAGTACAACATTTTCTTAACATATATGACCACAGAACCCTGGGTTTTTAGAGCACCAATCCCCAAACATACCAGAACTAAATTTCTAAGGCAAATGCTTTTTTGAAAATACCAGCTGAAGCATTTCAAATCTACCATCTGCTAATTACACTTATAGCTTCTTTGTCTTGCAAATTATAGAAATAGTAGATCATGGTCAGTTTTCTCACTGTGAAAATTTTACCATCTTATCAGAATCATCCCATGTGTACTTGTTAAAAATGCAAATTACTGGGCCATGCCCCAGGTCCGTTGGATTGGTATCACTGGGAACTCCAGTGGGAGGTGGAATGTGGAATCAGAATTTTGACGGTATCTCATATTGGATTCTTATCTACACGAAAGCTCAAGAACTCAGTGAAGAATATTATCTCTGGCTGCTCTTTCAGAATCCACTACTAAAATCATTCCCCAAAGTTTACAGTTTCTTTGGAGTTTCTATTTTCCTTCCCAAGCCATAAACTGCAGGAAGAAGTTAAAAGCTACTTAAATTCTTTCTACATGGAGAGAAAAATTCCAGTGATTAATTATTCCCACTCAGTAGGTGCTAACTTTCCACTGTGCTCTTAAAGAAGAAACATTTCTTCCTCCCAAGTGATATTTCCAAGGGTGTTTGCTGGCTGTGTTACTTGAAAACTAAATATAGTGACACCCTCCAGCCACTCCTTAAAAATTTGTATCGACTGCAAACTGACTCTGTAAGCAGTAGTAGTAAAAACTTATTTTTTAAAAAATATAGAATATCTTCTTTAATCATGCTTTTGAAGTTTAGATTTAGGTTGACTTTATTTACTATCCCAGGATTTAGAGAAAGATCAATCCAACCACTTTAATTTTTTAAATCTGGAGTAGTTTGGTTTCTACAACCTTTCCAAGTCAGATGGGGTGTTTTTTTTTTAATAACTTTTTTTATTTTTGTGAAGCTTCTCAAGTTTAATTTTCTACTCAGTATAGAAAAATCAGATATGTATCAACTATGTAGATTAAAATGAAACCTCTTTAAACACCTTTTGAAATCTTCTATTTGTATACTTTGCAAAATAATCTGTTCCCCGTTGGGGATATGGGCTGTGGAAGAAAATGCTTCTTGGGGTTCTAGAACAGAGGCGCTTACGAGCCTAAGCTGAAAGAACAGTCAGTTTGAGGAGAACAGTTTTATGTGTAGCTCTGGGTTTTTAAAAAACTGATTAAAAGGAAGAAAAACAAAAGGAAGCTAAGTAGAGAAGTTCCTTCTCTTCTATGCAAAGAACTTAACAATAGTATATAAATCTATAGTTCTCAAACTTGAGTGTGCATTAGAATTCCCTGAAAAGCTTGTTAACACAGATTCCTGCCCCCCTCCACCCACCGGGGGTTTCTGATTCAGGAAATCTGGGATAGGGCCTGGGATCTGATGTCTCTAACAGATTCAAGGGTGATCTGATCCTGCTGGTCCAGGAACCATACATTATGCTTCCAAATGCGCATGTGCTTTCTATCTCTTCCAAGTGAGCTGAAGGAAGGAAAGAACTTGGGAAAGAAGAAAAAAACCCACAAGGAAGCCTGTGATCAGCATCTTGAAAAGTTGGCTGTCACAAACTTAATTTCTTAGAGGCATTATCTGTTGTTGCTCTTTTCAAGCAGAGTCCTTGTCCCAATGTAGGATTCAGTCTACCTGGATGCAATTTTTATTATTATTATTATTATAAATGGGATGCTATAACAAAGAAACAGTAAAGGACTGTTGAGTAAAGTAGCAGAGGTATTTAAAAGTTGCTCTGAGGAGGAGGAGTCAAGATGGCGGAGAAGTAGCAAGCTGAGACTGCTTCAGCTAGCCGGAGATCAGCTAGATAGCTTATCTAAAGATTGCAAACACCTGAAAATCCATCGGCAGATCGAAGAGAAGAAGAACAGCAATTCTGGAAACAGAAAAACAACCACTTTCTGAAAGGTAGGACCGGCGGAGAAGTGAATCCAAAGCGACGGGAAGATAGACCCCGGGGGGAGGGGCCGGCTCCCGGCAAGCGGCGGAGCAACCGCGCACAAAATCAGGACTTTTAAAAGTCTGTTCCGCTGAGGGACATCGCTCCAGAGGCTAAACCGGGGCGAAGCCCACGCGGGGTCAGCGTGGCCTCAGGTCCCGCAGGGTCACAGAAGGATCGGGGGTGTCTGAGTGTCGCAGAGCTTGCGGGTATTGGAATGGGAAAGCCGGCTACAGAGACAGAGCCGACAGTAAGCTCGCAGCTCCGTGTTACCTTGAACCGGTCGCAGGCTCGGTGAGCTCGGAGCGCGGCTGGAGGTCAGGCAGACGGGAGTAACTGGGCGCTGTTCTCTGAGGGCGCACTGAGGAGTGGGGCCCTGGGCTCTCGGCTCCTCCGGGCCGGAGACCAGGAGGCCGCCATTTGTATTCCCGTCCTCTGGAACTCTACGGAAAGCGCTCAGGGAACAAAAGCTCCTGAAAGCAAACCCGAGCGGATTACTCACCCCGGCCCCGGGTAAGGGCGGTGTAATTCCGCCTGGGGCAAAGACACTTGAGAATCACTACAACAGGCCCCTCCCCCAGAAGATCAACAAGAAATCCAGCCGAGACCAAGTTCACCTACCAAGGAGTGCGGTTTCAATACCAAGGAGAGCAGCAGAATTCCAGAGGAGGAGAAAGCCAAGCACGGAACTCATGGCTTTTTTCCTGTGATTTTTTTTAGTCTTGCAGTTAATTTAATTTTTTCTTTTTCATTTTTTTTTTTTCTCGCCCTCGGGTAAAATTTTTTTTTAACTGTTACCTTTTTCTTTTTTAACGATTTTTTACTAGTTTATCTAATATATATATATATATTTTTTTTACATTTTTCTTAGGTGTTTTCTTTCTTTAAAAATATTCTTTTCTTTTCTTTTTTTTTTTTTTTCTTTTTTCTTTCTTCCTTTTTGAACCTCTTTTTATCCCCTTTCTCCCCACTCACGATTTTGGATCTCTTCTAATTTGGTTAAAGCATATTTTCCTGGGGTTGTTGCCACCCTTTTAGTATTTTACTTGCCCCTTCATTTACTCTTATCTGGACAAAATGACAAGACGGAAAAATTCAACACAAAAAAAAGAACAAGAGGCAGTACCGAAGGCTAGGGACCTAATCAATACAGACATCGGTAATATGTCAGATCTAGAGTTCAGAATGACAATTCTCAAGGTTCTAGCCGGGCTCGAAAAAGGCATGGAAGATATGAGAGAAACCCTCTCGAGAGATATAAAAGCCCTTTCTGGAGAAATAAAAGAACTAAAATCTAACCAAGGTGAAATCAAAAAAGCTATTAATGAGGTGCAATCAAAAATGGAGGCTCTAACTGCTAGGATAAATGAGGCAGAAGAAAGAATTAGTGATATAGAAGACCAAATGACAGAGAATAAAGAAGCTGAGCAAAAGAGGGACAAACAGCTACTGGACCACGAGGGGAGAATTCGAGAGATAAGTGACACCATAAGACGAAACAACATTAGAATAATTGGGATTCCAGAAGAAGAAGAAAGTGAGAGAGGAGCAGAAGGTATACTGGAGAGAATTATTGGGGAGAATTTCCCCAATATGGCAAAGGGAACGAGCATCAAAATTCAGGAGGTTCAGAGAATGCCCCTCAAAATCAATAAGAATAGGCCCACACCCCGTCACCTAATAGTAAAATTTACAAGTCTCAATGACAAAGAGAAAATCCTGAAAGCAGCCCGGGAAAAGAAGTCTGTAACATACAATGGTAAAAATATTAGATTGGCAGCTGACTTATCCACAGAGACCTGGCAGGCCAGAAAGAGCTGGCATGATATTTTCAGAGCACTAAACGAGAAAAACATGCAGCCAAGAATACTATATCCAGCTAGGCTATCATTGAAAATAGAAGGAGAGATTAAAAGCTTCCAGGACAAACAACAACTGAAAGAATTTGCAAATACCAAACCAGCTCTACAGGAAATATTGAAAGGGGTCCTCTAAGCAAAGAGAGAGCCTACAAGTGGTAGATCAGAAAGGAACAGAGACCTATACAGTAACAGTCACCTTACAGGCAATACAATGGCACTAAATTCATATCTCTCAATAGTTACCCTGAATGTTAATGGGCTAAATGCCCCTGTCAAAAGACACAGGGTATCAGAATGGATAAAAAAACAAAACCCATCTATATGTTGCCTCCAAGAAACACATTTTAAGCCCGAAGACACCTCCAGATTTAAAGTGAGGGGGTGGAAAAGAATTTACCATGCTAATGGACATCAGAAGAAAGCAGGAGTGGCAATCCTTATATCAGATCAATTAGATTTTAAGCCAAAGACTATAATAAGAGATGAGGAAGGACACTATATCATACTCAAAGGGTCTGTCCAACAAGAAGATTTAACAATTTTAAATATCTATGCCCCCAATGTGGGAGCAGCCAACTATATAAACCAATTAATAACAAAATCAAAGAAACACATCAACAATAATACAATAATAGTAGGGGACTTTAACACTCCCCTCACTGAAATGGACAGGTCATCCAAGCAAAAGATCAGCAAGGAAATAAAGGCCTTAAATGACACACTGGACCAGATGGACATCACAGATATATTCAGAATATTTCATCCCAAAGCAACAGAATACACATTCTTCTCTAGTGCACATGGAACATTCTCCAGAATAGATCACATCCTCGGTCCTAAATCAGGACTCAACCGGTATCAAAAGATTGGGATCATTCCCTGCATATTTTCAGACCACAATGCTCTAAAGCTAGAACTCAACCACAAAAGGAAGTTTGGAAAGAACCCAAATACATGGAGACTAAACAGTATCCTTCTAAAGAATGAATGGGTCAACCGGGAAATTAAAGAAGAATTGAAAAAAATCATGGAAACAAATGATAATGAAAATACAACGGTTCAAAATCTGTGGGACACAACAAAGGCAGTCCTGAGAGGAAAATATATAGCGGTACAAGCCTTTCTCAAGAAACAAGAAAGGTCTCAGGTACACAACCTAACCCTACACCTAAAGGAGCTGGAGAAAGAACAAGAAAGAAACCCTAAGCCCAGTAGGAGAAGAGAAATCATAAAGATCAGAGCAGAAATCAATGAAATAGAAACCAAAAAAACAATAGAACAAATCAACGAAACTAGGAGCTGGTTCTTTGAAAGAATTAATAAAATTGATAAACCCCTGGCCCGACTTATCAAAAAGAAAAGAGAAAGGACCCAAATAAATAAAATCATGAATGAAAGAGGAGAGATCACAACTAACACCAAAGAAATACAAACTATAATAAGAACATACTATGAGCAACTCTACGGCAATAAATTTGACAATCTGGAAGAAATGGATGCATTCCTAGAAACATATAAACTACCACAACTGAACCAGGAAGAAATAGAAAGCCTGAACAGACCCATAACCAGTAAGGAGATTGAAACAGTCATTAAAAATCTCCAAACAAACAAAAGCCCAGGGCCAGACGGCTTCCCGGGGGAATTCTACCAAACATTTAAAGAAGAACTAATTCCTATTCTCCTGAAACTGTTCCAAAAAATAGAAATGGAAGGAAAACTTCCAAACTCATTTTATGAGGCCAGCATCACCTTGATCCCAAAACCAGACAAGGATCCCACCAAAAAAGAGAGCTATAGACCGATATCCTTGATGAACACAGATGCGAAAATACTCAACAAAATACTAGCCAATAGGATTCAACAGTACATTAAAAAGATTATTCACCACGACCAAGTGGGATTTATTCCAGGGCTGCAAGGTTGGTTCAACATCCGCAAATCAGTCAATGTGATACAACACATCAATAAAAGAAAGAACAAGAACCATATGATACTCTCAATAGATGCTGAAAAAGCATTTGACAAAGTACAACATCCCTTCCTGATCAAAACTCTTCAAAGTGTAGGGATAGAGGGCACATACCTCAATATCATCAAAGCCATCTATGAAAAACCCACCGCAAATATCATTCTCAATGGAGAAAAACTGAAAGCTTTTCCGCTAAGGTCAGGAACACGGCAGGGATGTCCATTATCACCACTGCTATTCAACATCGTACTAGAGGTCCTCGCCTCAGCAATCAGACAACAAAAGGAAATTAAAGGCATCCAAATCGGCAAAGAAGAAGTCAAATTATCACTCTTCGCAGATGATATGATACTATATGTGGAAAACCCAAAAGACTCCACTCCAAAACTGCTAGAACTTATACAGGAATTCAGTAAAGTGTCAGGATATAAAATCAATGCACAGAAATCAGTTGCATTTCTCTACACCAACAGCAAGACAGAAGAAAGAGATATTAAGGAGTCAATCCCATTTACAATTGCATCCAAAACCATAAGATACCTAGGAATAAACCTAACCAAAGAGACACAGAATCTATACTCAGAAAACTATAAAGTACTCATGAAAGAAATTGAGGAAGACACAAAGAAATGGAAAAATGTTCCATGCTCCTGGATTGGAAGAATAAATATTGTGAAAATGTCTATGCTACCTAAAGCAATCTACACATTTAATGCAATTCCTATCAAAGTACCATCCATCTTTTTCAAAGAAATGGAACAAATAATTCTAAAATTTATATGGAACCAGAAAAGACCTCGAATAGCCAAAGGGATATTGAAAAAGAAAGCCAACGTTGGTGGCATCACAATTCCGGACTTCAAGCTCTATTACAAAGCTGTCATCATCAAGACAGCATGGTACTGGCACAAAAACAGACACATAGATCAATGGAACAGAATAGAGAGCCCAGAAATAGACCCTCAAATCTATGGTCAACTAATCTTCGACAAAGCAGGAAAGAATGTCCAATGGAAAAAAGACAGCCTTTTCAATAAATGGTGCTGGGAAAATTGGACAGCCACATGCAGAAAAATGAAATTGGACCATTTCCTTACACCACACACAAAAATAGACTCAAAATGGATGAAGGATCTCAATGTACGAAAGGAATCCATCAAAATCCTTGAGGAGAACACGGGCAGCAACCTCTTCGACCTCTGCCGCAGCAACATCTTCCTAGGAACAACGCAAAAGGCAAGGGAAGCAAGGGAAAAAATGAACTACTGGGATTTCATCAAGATCAAAAGCTTTTGCACAGCAAAGGAAACAGTTAACAAAATCAAAAGACAACTGACAGAATGGGAGAAGATATTTGCAAACGACATATCAGATAAAGGACTAGTGTCCAGAATCTATAAAGAACTTAGCAAACTCAACACCCAAAGAACAAATAATCCAATCAAGAAATGGGCAGAAGACATGAACAGACATTTCTGCAAAGAAGACATCCAGATGGCGAACAGACACATGAAAAAGTGCTCCATATCACTCGGCATCAGGGAAATACAAATCAAAACCACAATGAGATATCACCTCACACCAGTCAGAATGGCTAAAATCAACAAATCAGGAAATGACAGATGCTGGCGAGGATGCGGAGAAAGGGGAACCCTCCTACACTGTTGGTGGGAATGCAAGCTGGTGCAGCCACTCTGGAAAACAGCATGGAGGTTCCTCAAAATGTTGAAAATAGAACTGCCCTATGACCCAGCAATTGCACTATTGGGTATTTACCCTAAAGATACAAATGTAGTGATCCAAAGGGGCACATGCACCCGAATGTTTATAGCAGCAATGTCCACAATAGCCAAACTATGGAAAGAACCTAGATGTCCATCAACAGATGAATGGATCAAGAAGATGTGGTATATATACACAATGGAATACTATGCAGCCATCAAAAGAAATGAAATCTTGCCATTTGCAACAACATGGATGGAACTAGAGCGTATCATGCTTAGCGAAATAAGTCAAGCAGAGAAAGACAACTATCATATGATCTCCCTGATATGAGGAAGTGGTGATACAACATGGAGGCTTAAGTGGGTAGAAGAAGAATAAATGAAACAAGATGGGATTGGGAGGGAGACAAACCATAAGTGACTCTTAATCTCACGAAACAAACTGAGGGTTGCCGGGGGGAGGGGGTTTGGAAGAAGGGGGTGGGATTATGGACACTGGGGAGGGTATGTGATTTGGTGAGTGCTGTGAAGTGTGTAAACCTGGTGATTCACAGACCTGTACCCCTGGGGATAAAAATATATGTTTATTAAAAAAAAAAAAAAAAAAAAAAAAAAAAAAGTTGCTCTGAAACATGATTTTAAATGTATTGGTAACATATGTGTTCCCTAATATTAAATAACTGTTTATATTAATAATGGATGGAAAACATATGTTGGGAGATCTGTGGAATGTTGAACAAAAATACTTATCTAAATTATATTCTAATTATCTAACTTATATTCTATATTTTGTAGGACAATCTCTGGTTAATTTTTTGGAAGATGTATCCCATACACTTTATGGGTTACAACTCTAAGCCCCAAACTACCAAGTACCAATAGACACTAACAAACTATTTTTTAAAAAATTTATTACTAGTTAATGTATATTTCTTCTAAAATCCCTCTCAAATACAACATGAAATGATAAATCCTCTCTTATGCCCCCTCAGCCCAAATCCTATGCTCTCATCCAGTGATGATGGTTTTAGCAGCTTTCTATAAAATAGGCCCTGCATTGCTGAGTTCCTCACTTGGTGGCTAATATGTCAGGATTCTTTTCACTTTGCTTCTGGGTCTAAGTAGTATTCTCTCTCCTGTATTTGAATTATTCATCTCCGAATTTGAAAGATTCATCTAGGACTTGCACACTCAAAAAGAGTTAAATTCTGAACATTAAGGTATAATGAAAGAGCCTACAGGATAATTTAAATACACCATTAACTGGCTAATAGGACAAGAAATTCCAATCAACCTTTATCAGTTGCATCTCTCTTCAATGACCCTTCAACTCACTTTCCTTTAAACTACTTTGAGCTGTAGAACTACTTTGCAAATTCTCCTGAGGAATGTAAATGGCTTGCATTTTCAGTCACCCCCTGACAATTTTCATTCACTATTTAACAGGCAATTATCTGACCATCCAGAGTTACAAATAACTCTCCAGGAGAATGAAGTGTCCTTTGAGTTCAGTGAAGAGGTGCGAATCCATATGCCTATAATATCCATGATTTTAGTCCTGTACTTCACTTTTCTCCTTCAAGCCTCTTCACCCAGCTTTCTCTCCTGATCTTCTGAGTGTGACAAGTATATTAATAGTACAACATCTCCCAAGAACTGGTAAATCATAAATTGTTTGAGAAATTGTATATAAAACGTTGAATCTCTAAGTCATCACTTAATAAAATTATGCATCCTGCACCTTAGAACCATGGAATAAATGTCTTCTGCTCTGAAGGATAGCATAGCAAAGCTTACTTTCTTAATATTTAGTCCAATTAACCAAGTATTTACTGAACACCTTTACTTTTCTAGGTCTCTTTTAGACGTAAGCAGCCTACAGAGGTAAATAAAATGGTAAATTTAAATACATACAATTAAAAGGGAAAATAGAAATACATTCACAGAGGAGATTATATTATAATTGTTATGATTAAAGTCTAAGAGAGGTTTGGATAATGTACATGGGAAGATAAAGGAAGCGGTACAAGAAAGAAATTTTTTTTAGATTTATTTATTTATTTGAGAGAGATAGAGAGCTTGTACCTGCATGCAATTAGGGAGAGGGTCAGAGGGAGTGGAAACAAGTAGACTCCCTGCTAAATGGGGAGCCCAGTGCAGCATTCTATCCCAGGACCCTGAGATCATGACCTGAGCTGAATTACAGAGTGCGTTGTTTAACTGACTGAGCTACCCTGGCACCCTGGAAAGAAATAATCTCTAAATAGCTTCTTCATATTCCATTTAACTATGGTCAGTCACCACTAAATCAGTACGTTTGGCTTATTCTTTTCATTGAAAGTTTTTCTGATAACCAAATAAGACTTAAAGAAGAAAAGTATATCAAGTAACTGCTAGCTTAATTCATTTTCAGTTATATATAATTATATCCATGCAGTTATATAATCTTTTAAATCCCCAAAATAGTTCTATAGAATATGTATTATTTATCTTAATTCTTGTGTTTTTTTCTATGCCCTGACTTATCCCATATCTACTTTTCCCTCTGATTGATTTAAGTGATAAGAATTACAACTTTGCTGTTTATCTATATACTTGTAAGCCTATGATAGAGTAAAATGTGGGAATCCAGGGAGAATTTCGTGGATGACAGATTAATAAGGAGATACGAGAGCAGTTAAGAAAGCAACAACAACAAAACTCTGTATCAGAAACTGTATGGAAGGAAGCCTGCTCATTTCTGTTTCTTCGGATACAATTAGGACTCACCCACTTCCTGCTTCTTTTCTTTCCCTGGAACCAGTCTGTCATTTTCAATCTCTTCTCTCTCTTTCACGTGCACACGTATTCAGTTGCTATACCACCTCTAGCCCCGCCCACAGATCTACTCAGTATATTTATTAAAAATGCTAAGGAAAGTTTTCTTCAAAAATTGAATTCTGAAATTTGAATGCAGCTAGTAGGTGATAGTCTAAAGAATATAGGAATTCTTTTTTTGAGAATGAAAATAAAAATGATCGAATTTAAATGGAATTTTTAAATTTCCCTCAAATCTACATGAAAAATAACAGATTCCTAACTTTTAAAAACTTCCATTAATTCTTGAATTCAGTTGGTGATGTTTTGTGTGTTAACCTAGTTCTTTATCTTTCATCAGACTACTTTTGCCATCCGAGTGTTGTGATTTCTCTTTCTGCCTTTTACCTTCCTCTTTTCTATGATCCTGAGATATACTTTGACTTGGTCCTTGCAGGTATCCTAAATAAGTTAAGTTTAACTCCTTATTACTATTCCTTGATTTGCCCAATGAAAATACATTAATTACCACCAATTCTCTTCTACTTTTGCCATTAGGATGAGTTTTTATTTTTGTAAGCCAGCCAGTACTAACTCTATATAGTACATTGAGCCTTTTTGTCAGTGAGAGTGGCATCAGAGACACTGGGAAAATTTATAAAAAGTAATAAATGGACAGACTATTGTTAAAAAAAGGAGCTGTTTCTACTTTCAACTTCTATAGCTCATCTGTTGTATTCTAATTAGGTGTCTGAGGATTTAAAATGCAATATCAGGATTTAAATGATGAAGCATTTTTGGTTAAGTAAGTCTCTAAAAGCCCTACAAATTCTTCCCCAAACTGATTCTTAGTTGATATAGCTTATTATATTTCATTAATATATTCCATTCTGATGCTAATAAGTCAGTTGATTAGAAACCCCATTCCTGAACAGGGTTGCATTATGACCTTCCTGGGCCTTAAGCACCTTTGCTCTGTGGGCCCCTTTCTCCATCAAAACCCAAATATGCATATATATTATATATACATTATTACACACATGTGTAAAATTAAAATATGCTTTATATATATTAAAAGTAAATTTTATGATTGATTGTTTTGCTATAAAGATAACTACAGTCCAGTCTGTGTTAAAAATTTGAACATTTTTTTCATCTCTTAAGAGTTCATTTTTTTCCTTCTAATTAAAAAAAATAAAAAGTAAAATATTTTCATATACCCTCAAAGTATGGTGTGCCATAGGCACTGTGCCTGCTATGCCCTGCTGTGCCTACTGGGTAAGTCAGATCTGCTCCCAGGAATCTCCAGGGCTCTTTCCTTATATCTTCCAAGTCTTTGCTTCATTGACATCTACCTTGACGACACTATTTATTTTTTTTAAATTTCTTTTTTAAGATTTTATGTAGATATCACAAGTAGGCAGAGAGGCAGGCAGAGAGAAAGAGGAGGAAGCAGGCCTCAGCTGAGCAGAGCCCCATGCTGCGGGGCTCCATCCCAGGACTCTGGGATCATGACCTGAGCCGAAGGCAGAGGCTTTAACGCACTGAGCCACCCGGGCGCCCCTTGACCATACTATTTCAAATTACATATTCCCCTTACCCTAACACTTCCCATCTTCCTTACCTTGGTTTTTTTTTTTTTTTTTCTGTGTTTTTTTTTTTCCCCTATCACATGGCACCCTGTATTGTACTGAATCGTAATATTGATTTGTTACTTATGTTTGTCTCCCCCAACTAGAGTGTCGGGTCCCATGAGGGACCTCATGGATAAGGTCACTGTTGTTTCTCTCTTCCCTGAGCAGTGCATGGCTTTGAGTAAGGACTCAATAATTCTCTTTTTGGAAACAGGGAGGTAATGAGTCTTTGATTTTTTTCCTTTGTGTTTTTAAAAATTCCATTTTATTTTTTGATGGCCCCAGAAGCTAAGGGAGGAGTGTTTTCCCATACCAATGGACATATGTCTAATATGGGGGTGGTTTAAAGGATGCACTAAAAATTATCTACTGCTTTAAAAACTTAAAAAATAATAAAAATGTCGTATCAGTCGTCAGTCTTGATGCCTCTCTCTAAGGTTCTCATAATTTCAAATTTTCTCTGAAGGCTGTAGTTAAACTTTAAAGTACTAGGCCCTTTTCAGAATGTAAGTATAGTTTTAGCCAAATCCAAGCCATAATAACATCATAGTATCTAAAAAACAGAAGTGAATATGAATATTTACGTTTACTGTTACCTTGATGAGAGAGAGAAAGAAGAAAAAAGATGAGGAAAACAGTATTTTTTTCAGTCCTATTAAGTGCTGGGCACTGTTAGCCTCTTTATATATAATTTCTTGAATTTTCAAAACAGTTCTGTGAAATAGGCATTAGAATGCCCATCTCTAAAACAAGGAAGTATGTTTAGATTCTATTCTACATTACAGAATTTGCCTGAGAGCACACAATTGGGAAAGATGAACTGGGATCTAAACCAGTGTCTATTGGGTTTCACAGCTTGAGTACTTTCAATTGTATCTTGTCACAAAGAGCATTGTAAATCCTGTTTAAAAAAAAAAAAATGGAAAGGATCTTGGGGAAAATGAGAAGCTGTGGAAGGATTGCTTAATTTAGAATAGCATTGTGTTTGATAGGGACTTTGTATCATTCATTTCTAGAGCAAAGAAGAACAGCAAGTGGTTACAAACTAATGTGACAACCTAATTGGGTATTGTCAGTGGACTTTTCAGTTTATTTTATGGAGAAGAATTCCTGTTCACCAATTTCGTCATGAAGCTTCCTTTATTATTCCTGTTGATGACATATGACTCAAATCAAGTCTGACTGATAATGGCTCCAATGTATTGAGACAAATCTCCTGCTATTAACTTATTTCTCTTAAACATATTTGTATCATCTGTCCCTGTGTAGATAACCAGTCTTCATGTAAAGAAAGAGAGTAGATTATCTGAAATCATCACATCTCAATTGATTACAAATATCTCCATTAGGGCTAAAAATTGTATATTTCTCCAAACTTTATTTTCCTTTTTAGATAACATCTAATGTTCTAATTTCTTGTGGCGTGAGCTTTACCAGATTACCAGATTACCAGATTTGGCACCTTGGAAGCCATGACAGGTTAGCATAACTATACAAAAAGAGTTTAAAAATGAGTTTAAAAACCATGTTAGTTTCGGACTCCTGGGTGTCTGGGTCAGTCAGTTAAGCATCTGCTTTTGGCTCAGATCCTGATCCCAGGGTCCTACATCCCATTAGGTTCCTTGCTCAGCAGGGGGCCTGCTTCTCCCTCTGTCTACCCCCCACCCCACCGATTGTGCTTTCTCTCTCTCTCATTGATAGATAAATAAATAGATATCTTAAAAAATAATAAATAAATAAATAAATAAATAAATAAATAAATAAATACTGTGTTAGTTTCATGTAGAAACAGAATAAATATTTCGGAGTCATTTCAATGTAGTTATTAGTAGTGAGGACATGCGGGAGTTAGACTTGACACTAGGAGGAAGCTTTGTAAACATGCAGTGAACACCATTTTTTCATGGATTGATATATGCATATATATCAAACATCTATGGAATATCATAACCTGCCAGACACCTATTTTAAAAATAATGTCCATAGAGGCTAAGTACTTGTTCTGAATAGAAACTTTGAAAGACCAGTCAGGACCAGAAGGTGTCAAGTGTTCTTTGCATCTCCCTAGGCATCAGTAATCAGGTTCACTCTATTTTTCTAAGGGAAATAATTCAGAGAATTCTGTCTCCTTCCTTTATGGAGACATCTATTTTTATATTTGTCCAACTTGGTATGTTAGAAGGATTGCAGGTGGTAGAATAAGGAATTCCTAAATTTGATCATTTTCCAGCACTTGTTAGCCATACAACCTCATGTTTGGTAAGCCTAGTTTTCTTATTTGTCAAATTAGGATAAAAATTACCTGTAGTGTTGTTATAAAAAATTAAAATTAATTTGTATAAAGAAATATAGAGTATGAATCATAGTAAGTGCTTAAAACTTGGCAACTGTTATTTTTACTATCCATTTGATTCATTTCCGGGTTGTTTTCTGAGTTCTAAGTCATATCACTAATTCTTTCATTACATCCTTTAAGGAAGACCTTCAAAAAATAAAAAGACAAGTAAAAATAACAAAAACTCAATCTGTTTAATTGAATATACAGAAGAAAAGGAGACAATTTCTATTCAGATAGTTTATAAATATTGTCTATTCTTAATTATCCCCAGTATCAGCAGCTGGTACTTAGGTTATGGAGAGTAAAATGGAAAAAGAAAGAAACCTCAATTCTTTTTGCTGTCACAGTAAAGAATTAAAGCAGCAAAATGAAAGTAAAGCAGAGCAAAGTTTTATTGAAGTACACTCCAAGGGAGGGGTGGGCCACTCAAGAGAGACAAAAGTGCAGGAAACTCCAAGGGGTAGGTATGTCAATTTTTTTTTTTTCTTTCAGGTGGGTCCTAGGGTTGCAACATTTGAGGGACAGGCCTGAATTACATCATAATTAGCCAACTATGCTTGTCCTTTCCCCAGATGTATACAAAATGCCTGCACCAGCTAGGAAACCACATTATTTCTATTCTAGAGACACAGGTCAGTTAGACAAGTAGCTGCTGCTTTCTGCACAAGTGCAACAAGCGCAACACACTTAACTCTTCCTCTGCTGGGATGTTGCAACAGTAAAGGAACTTCTAGGTGGGTGGAATGGGGTGGTCCCTGGGCTGTCCTAGGTTGAAGCTCTCCCTCAGGACGTCTAAGTTCATCACTCATGTCTGGCTTCCTGCCTAACATTTATTTCATTTATCAATTTATCAGAAATTTACTGAGAGCCTATATGAACCATGTTTAGGATTGTGTATACAAGATAATTCTACTGGCAACATCCTTGTGCTGTAATGGGGGCATTCTATCAGCTTGAGAAAAACAATGCAAATAAAATACAGTATGATGTCAGTGTTGATCATATATGTGCTGTTAAGAAGAAAATAAAATAGGATAATGGTATAGAAAGTGATAGCTGCATGGAGAGAGAGGGTACCTTGGAAGCCTTCTCAGAAGCAGGGACATTTGAGTAGTCATAAATAAAGTGATATCTACAGGATGCAATATGTGGGAAAGAGTGTTTCTGGCAGAGGAAATATTAAATGCAAAGGTCCAAAGGTAGAAACATGCTTGTTGCCAGTGCAAGCTAGAAGGGATGAATGGCAGGAGAGAGGTCAGAAAAGGGGGGTCAAGGGCCAAACCCAGGGTTTCACAAGTCCATGCTGGCCTAGGATGTTAACAGTTAGAGCTTATGTCATCTCAGTTGGACTTGGCACCCCTACCACTCGCCCCAAACACTATGTTTTCAAAGTTAACTACTCTGGAAAAACAGCCCAACTGCAAAGTCACACAGTAGGAATATGCAAATATGCAAAATACTAGAGGGGAAGCATGACAGGAAAGGGAAACAGCATGCAAGGAACAAAACCTGTGCTCCAAGAAAATATCCAAAGAAAAAGAAGGAAATTCTTTACGTGTTACTATGGAGATGAATCCAGTTAAAACAAAATGAGATTCTTTAGGGTGATTGAAATTGGAATAAGCAAACACTGATACAGAAATAATAAATAAGAGAAAGAGCAAGGAACAAAAATGGAGGTAAAACTGAAAATAATGACACAGAGGATAAATTAGAAATAGAGTGAATACAGAGAGAAGGAAAAGACAGAAGGGAAATATTTTAAAGCCAATCGAGAAAATCCATGAACAGAGAAAGATGAGCTAACAACAGTGTCCCCTGAAGAAGAGACTCTTACAAATGGAACAGGAAAAAGAAATAGCTTCCAAAATTTTAAACAGAAATTTTTCATTAAAGGAAGAAAACTGATTCAGCAAATTGAGAGAAGACACTACGTTTCAGGAAAATATGAAAAGACAATGTTGAGTTATGTTCTATAGCATTATTTATTTAGCAACAACAGAAAAGAAAAAAAGTGTACTCAATCAGCTATGAAAAACCTTGGAATGATGGGAGAAGTTCAAGCTAACTAACATGAGCCTTGTGCTCAGCAACATTCAGTGCCAGAAAATAACAGAACAATACCTCAGAGGTTCAAAGCAGTATGTCAGGGATCTAAAGACAAATGAAATATCCATATGCATTTAAAAAATAGACAACCATTCTTAATAGAAGAGTAAAAGAAATGTAGCCCCCTTGAACTCTTCTTGAAAACAACACTTGAAATCTAGCAAAGATTAAAACAAAGAACTTAGAAATGAAGAGCCATGATTAAAGAATTGATTGTGGGTACTGATTTTAAAAAATAGAACCAATCTGGGCACCTGGGCGGCTCAGTGGGTTAAGCCACTGCCTTCGGCTCAGGTCATGATCTCAGGGTCCTGGGATCAAGTCCCGCATCAGGCTCTCTGCTCAGCAGGGAGCCTGCTTCCTCCTCTCTCTCTGCCTGCCTCTCTGCCTACTTGTGATCTATCTCTGTCAAATAAATAAATAAAATCTTTAAAACAAAACAACAAAACAAAACAAAACAAACAAACAAACAAACAAACAAAATAGAACCAATCCAGACAATTACAGGATATAGAATAGAATTTAAGTAATTTGAATTTGGCAGTGTAAATAAAAATAATTAAGTTTGAGAGAAAGAAGATGTGTAAAAGATATGAGATTGCTATTTTCTTCATTTTTTACAGTGGTGAGTAATGGAAATGTAGTTTAAAAAAATAGTTTAAAAATAATTTTAAAAAATAGTAAAAAAAAGAAAAAAACCAAAAAACTGATGACAGCCTTTTACTATGTTTGAAAAAAATATCTCGAAACTTATGCCCTTGAAGGATATATTTGCTTTGGTGAATGAGTGGTTTCTAAAGTCCAGCAATGATTTCAATTTTATTTCAGTGTCTTTTTCTTCAGTTAAGTTCAAGCAAAAAGGAATTCAATATTTTGACTTAAATACTTATACATTATGAACCATTTTTATATAAAAGTAATTTACCCGTCTATCAAACTATTTTATCTGTGGAGATGCAGAGAATAGTATCTGAAATTCTGTTGAACTAGGATTAATATATGTTATTTCTAATGGGGGAATTTGGGATTCTCTTGTCCTTTAAAAGCACTTTTCTTTATTGCCTACATTCTTTGTAATTAGTCATCACTTTTACAAGGGGAATAGTGACTTTCTTTAAATAAAAGAATCACACACACACATACACACATACCCTTTGAATTTGTTTTGGTGTATTGCCCATTTAAACCTTTTGCACATTTTTCACTTAAATGTTTTTCTCCATTATCTCTTTATAGAACATCTTTTTACGTTTGCTGCAATAACTCATTTTCAGTTATATGTGTTGTCAATATATTTCCTAGTCTTATTTTTAATGATATCTGGTATCTGTTATGTATAAATATATTTGCAATTGGAATGAAATTTGTATTCTGTATTCTTTGGCATTAACTATTTATTAAATTTAAATATATTATGCCTAACATATGCATTTCCTCTATGGTTTATGAATCCCACCTTACCTAAGGATGTCTCTTATAGAAAGTCATATAAAATCTTCCTACACATTCTCATACTATTTTTAGTATTTATACAACCAATTGTACCAAATGTATACGTTTGTGTAAAATGAAAAGTGAACTAGCTGTTTTCTTCCAGATAAACGACCGTCTATGCCAATACTATATTAATTTTTCAAAAAATCCCAGTGAACTGAAATTGTAAACTTTGATCATTTCACATAATTCTGGTTTATATTTCTTGTTCTTCTAACTTATATGCTTATCCCAGTGCTTGATTGCGGCTTCACAGTAATTTTTAATAGCTGGAAAGCAAGCTCCTCTTCAGTATTCCTCATTTTTATCATTTTTATTATTCTCAAAGCTTCATTCCATCATCTACATTTTAAAATATTTTCATCTCGTTCTCTCAACAAAACAAAAGGCATTAAGATTCACAATGGGATTGTATTGCACTTAACAATATTATCTTATTTTATATTTGTTTATATTTAATAAGTTTATTCATATTGGCTCTATGTCTTCTCAGTAAACACATTTCTAAACAATTAAAAGACTAGTAATTCCATTTTCCATTTCTGTGTACTGGTAATAAAAAGAAGAGCTATTAAAATTTCTATATTTATGTTATATTAATAAAATCATTTTTTTAATCTTTATGCTATATTCTTACAAGTTTAAAGCATTATAGGAACCATTCCTTATCCATCAGACTGATAAAAGTTTTAAGTAATGGTAACATTATCTAGAAACATCTAGTTCTAGTGAGTACTTAAGGGAACAGGCACTCCTGTATATAGCTGGTAGCCTTATGAATTACTCAAGAAATTTGAGCTTTAGTTATCAAAATTGTTCTGGCTTTAGTTATAAAAATTAGAAACTACATTTATGAGATGCTATTGTTATTATTTTGCTGAAAGTACAAACTAGCCCCAAAAAAGCAAATTAAATAAATAAGTAAATAACTTAAAATTAATTAAAAATTAAAATTGTCTTCATTTATAGATGGAATAAGTGTTTACATAAGAAGTTTACAAAAATATACCAGAACTAGTAAGTGTATTTAGCAATATCATATGATATACAGAATACACAGAATATAAACTAGAAATTAACTATTGACCATGATATTTAAAATTTTTACTGGCATAAAAATATAACAAATGCCAAGAAGTAAATGTAATCAATGATGTGCAAAATTCTACATAGTAAACTATAAACTATTGCTGAGGAAAATGTAAAAGATTTAAATAAATGGAGAGATATGCCTTTGTGGATTGGAAAATTCACTATTTTTAAAAAAATGCCCATTCTCCCCAGTTTGGTCCGTACATTGAGTGTAGTCCTAGTTAAAATTTAACAGGCTATTTATAGAAATGCGCAGACTGATTCTGAAATTTATATAGAAATACAAAGGACCCAGAAGAGACAAAACATACTTGAAAAAGAACAACAAAGTTGGAAACCTTATACTAGATGATGAACTGAACATAATAAGATAGTGTAGTATTGTGGGAATGGCCAACAAATAATAGACCTAAATAAAGAGTCCAGAGTATACCCACACATATATTATCAAATGATTTTTTTTTTTACAGCAGCGCCAAGAGAATTCAACAGGCAAAGGAGAATCTTTTCAAGAAATGGTTCTTGGACAACTCGGTTGTTATAACAGAAAAAAATGAACCTCCACCCTTACCTCACACAATACACAAAATTAACTTGAAGTGAATCTTAAAGGTAAATATAGACACTACAGAACTTCTAGAGTAGAACACAGGAACAGTCTTCATGACCTGTGGTAGGTAAAGATTTCTTAAATAAGACATAGAGGCATGAAACAGAAAAGAAAATTTGGACATTATCAAAATTAAACATTAATTTCGAAAGGCACCATTTAAAAAATAAATAAGTAAGCCACAAACAGGGAGAAAATAATTGCAAAAACTATCTAACATAGGACTTACACCCGGAATATATATTTAAATATATATTAAATATATATATATATATGTGTGTGCGTGTGTGTGCGTGTGTGTATATGTGTGTATATATATATATGTATACACACATATACAATCACATATATATACACATATATATATATATTTATATTCACACACATATAATCACACATGATTGCTCCGAGGGTGGATTAAATTTTAAAAGTATGATAAAATTTGTAATGTTCTCTATCTTAGTTTGTGTGGTAGTTATATAGCCATAAAAAAATGTCAAAATGTAAAAACAGAAACTTATGATCTATACACTTTAGATCCATGTATTTATTGCATATAAATTTCATTTAAATTTAAAAACAACAAAAATAAGAACAAAGGAAATTTGTGTTCTACTTACACATAAATTTGGAATATAAGTTCCTTTTGCTGCCACTGTCTCAATAGAGGGCTTGGAACTGTGTGATACAGAAATATGCTTTGCATACCATCTTAGTGCTATATGAGCATAGTGTCATTGAGCATCTGCTGATGGAACTCAGGAAATTTCTTGTATCTGACTTTTGGACGGGTGTTAGGAGAAGATAATGAGAAGATTCCACTCAAATCTATTCCTGGATAGGGTTGGGGGGGCAGTGGACTTCAAAACAACTTACCTATTTTTGGTGAAAGGGTCACTGGGAAGCAAAATGGCTGACCCTGTTTAATTCATTCCTTTGCTCCTTGATTTCCTCCAAACAACTACATTACTATGGGGGAAAAGTGTGTGGTAGTAAACTACGAGGTTAGATTTACTTCTCTTAAAAGAGATGGGCCATTCTGTAAATCATAATTCAATATATAGAATTCCAAAGTGGAGTGGCTTGTCATTTCATTTCTGGAATCCCACAGATTGTCATCTGGAGGAACATTCAGAGCAGTAAAAGTGGCTCCTTCTGATTTAGAAACGTAGAGCCTTTAGAATTTATTTCCTGCAACCAGTGTTTCATCATATTGGCATTCCACACACTTGCAGTGTCCTGCCGAGCAGTGACTTAACACAGCCCTGGAGCTGGATTAGATCATACATTTAGATTCATCACAGCACAACAATTCATATGTAGTTTCCCCAAATGAAACATCAGCGAAAAATCAGTTCAGAAATAAACTGAGTAAATCTCTGGAATTGAGACTGATGCCCTAGATCTCAAATTATCCTGATAGCCAACATCCTGTATACAGCAGTTTGAATTCAAGAATTTCTAAAACAGTTGACTGATTTAAGATATTGCTGTAAGGCTGAATTTTCAGTTTGCGGTAGATTACAAATACTGATGATCAAAAAAATTATTTGGGAACATCACAATGTAAAGAGGAAAAAGTCCCAATAGGTTGCAATTCCTAAGTTTTGAGATGCTCATAGCATCTGAGATGTATTCTGCAATGTATATCCAACAAAATCTATCTGGACCTTATATCTGCCTCTTTCTTGGTGGAAATGTTTTAATTCCCCTTTAATAGACTCAACAACTATTAACGCTAACAAAAGAGAAAAGCTTTACACCATCACACTGAGTTCACAAAGTCTCTACTCTAAGTACCTGACACGAGAAAGTACATATAGGATCCTCTTGATATTATCGAATGAATAAATGAATGAAGCAGTTAATCCATACTATGTAGTTTAGTAGGTAATTGGATACTGCTTTTTAAGATTTTCTAGTTGTTTGTTATACGCAGATTTCATTTTTCACAGATTTAATTTTTATCTTCTAGAGGACATTTCTTTTTTCTGAACACATCCATAATATTTTGTGGATGGCATAATGCTATGGCCATACCAGATGCTTAGGAAATAATTGATTAATTACACATTGTCTGTATCAAAAGGTCTTTGAGCTGTTTTATGGCTTCCTTAATCTCTTTGTTGAGCTGAGTCACTAAGCATTTAGTTTGTACTGCACTTATGTTCTGTCTTTATAGGTTCTAACTATTCCTCTGTTCTGGTAATGAACTTCCTCCATCCCTATTCCTCTTGAAATCCCAGTCCTGCATTTGAAAATAGGTGGTTTATTATTCAGCTTTATTCCTGGATTCTCCTCTCCCTCAACCCATCCTCTCCCTCACATACCCTGCAGAACAGAGGTAAATTTTTCTTTCAGTTCAAAAGCCTTTCATCTCTTACAACAATGTTCCAGGTATTGTGCTAAGCACAGGTGATTTGAAAAAGACAGGGCTTCTCTACTCAGAGATTTTGCACTCTGGTGAAAGATAAACACCATTTTCAGAGAGAAATTATTGAAGCAGGTCCATGCTATTATCACAACACACTCTACCTACTTTAGCCTAGTGCAAGGATACATTCTGTAGCAAGGAACCTAGAGCGGATGTGATTTCAGTAATTTGTTTGCAAGAGTAAGGCTAATGAAGTATCTTCCTGAAACAAAGAGATTGTTCAGATCTACAAACTTGCAGAGTTGAGAGGTGATGGTGGGTGCACAGACCAGAGGAAAAGAACTGCAAAGGTTAGCAAAGTAAGGAGAATCAGAAGTAAATGTAAGTTGTGCACATTTGGAGATGGAATGAGAGACAGCAAGACAGAACCACAGAACAAAAAGTTTCGGAATGAATAAGTGTTAGATATTCCTGGGTAAGTAAATTCAACATACAAAGACTATGGTTTCCATGATATGGGTGGAAGGGCCAGATGAGCAAAAAGGACAATGAACAAAGTGGACCCAGGCTGCATTTAGGGCTAGAAACTATCTTTAAGAACGGGACCTTGGAATTTCGGACAGGATCTTTTCTACTATATAACATTTATACTTTCATGTATCCAATTATACTTAGAATACCTGTAGAATAAATTTCATATAATTTTATTTGAGGGTGAATTATGCATTTAAAATGAATCATTTTTAGTTATTTATGAATAACCAAGTTACTTGCCTCCAATATCTGATATTGTTAGACAGAGATGCAATACATTAACACAACAGAATTTGGAAGCTAAGGGCATGGAGTCACTTAACTTTTTTTCCCTGCCATTTCTTTACATTTTTTATTTTTAAATTTTTAATTGAAGTATAATTGACATGTAATATTATATTAGTTTCAGGTGTACAGCATAGTGATTTGACCATTCTACACTTTACAAAATGCTTGCTACAATAAGTATAATTACCATCTGTCACCATACAAATTATTACAATATTATTGACTATATTCCCTATGCTATGCTTTTCATCTCTGTGAGCTATTTATTTTGTAACTACAAGTTTTTATCTTTTAATACCCTTTATTATTTTGCCTATTTTTCCACTTTCCTTCCCTCTGACAACCACCAGTTTGTCCTAATATACTTATGACTCTGTTTCTGTTTCCTGTTTTTTGTTTGTTTGTTTGTTTAATGCTGGTTGCTTGCTGTTTTTTTTTGTTTTTAGCTTTTTTAGATTTTTGTTTTTTAGATTTCACATATAAGTGAAATCATAGAGTATTTCTTAGTATGACTTATTTGACTAATTAGATATTATTCAGGTATTATTAGCATGATACCCTCTAGGTCTATCCATGTTGTTGCAAACGGCAAGATTTCATTCTTTTTTTATGGCTGAGAAATATTCCATTGTGTGGAATGTAATATCTTTATCTACTCATCTATTGATGGACACTTAGGTTGCTTTTATAACTTGGCTGTTGTACAGAGCTGCCATAAACACACAGATGCATACATATTTTTGAATTACTGTTTTTTGTTTTTTGGGGTATATACCCTGGAGTAGAATTACTGGATCGTATGGTATTTTTATTCATAGTTTTGTGAAGAAACACCATACCATTTTCCTGAGTGGCTGGACCAATTTAAATTCCCACCAACAGTGCACAAGATTTTCCTTTTCTCACATCTTTGCCAATACTTGTTATTTTTACCTTTTTGATACTGCTATTCTGACTTGGGTGAGGTGATATTATGGTTTTTATTTGCATTTCCCTGATGATTAATGGTGTTGAACATCTTTTATGTGTCTGTTAGCCATCTGTATGACTTCTTTGGAGAAATGTCTATTCAGGTTCTCTGCCATATTTTCATAAAATTATTTGTTTCTTTGTCTGTTTTTTGGTGTTGCAAAATGGGGCTGATAACAGTCTGTCACAAAGTTGTCATCAAAATTTAAAAAGTGTATGTTTATGCAAAGCCATGGGAACAATGGTACACTGGAAATGTCCAATGAATGCTCATCATTGTTATGATCATTATTTTCTGGAATGGATGGACACAGCTGTTAAGTACAACTGAGATTTTGGGAACCAGAGAACCAGACAAAATAAGTCATTTCTCCAAGGTAGTCATGGTAATGAAGCTTATTTCTTACATGTGTTTTCCTGTAGTGTAAGAGAATGAGGCCTAACCAAATAGTTGATTAGATGAAGAACTACCTCCGATAAGTAAGAAACTAGATTTCAATACAGTAGATGTATTTAGAAGATACCCTAAGGAAATTTATTTTATTGCTTGCCATCTCAAAATTCATGGGTAACCATTTAAATATATGTAATTTATAGATTCACAAATGTTATTTTATCCCATGGAAAATTAGAAAATTTAATAGCACTTTTTTTGCTTAAGTTGAGGCATTTTTTAAACTGAATTCTATGGGAAGATCAACAAGGAAGTCTTAACCAAATCCCTTAGATTTTGTGATAGAAGCAATGTGAAACCATATAACAAATGTCATAAAAAATGACTTGTTTCCTTGAGTTGAATTCAAAAGAAGAGAATCCCGACTGAGAAGAATAGTGACAAAAAGCATCACAGCTCTATAAAGTTAAAATGGTCCTTTTAATAGAGATGAATACAGCAATATTTATGAAACTCCAAGAGCACTGGAATTAAATGGGCAGGAGTGAGGTAGATTTAGCACAAAATGACTTTAGATACATGACCCATGTATTATTTGCCAGAAAATTCTACTGCATCCGTTAATATGAAAGGCATAGTCACTTGATTAACTGAAGCCAATTGGTCAGTACACATAGTTAAATTTGGTTCAGATGTTTTGGGGTATGTATAAAGAGAGGATGACAGTAAGAAACTCAATTAGCTGCCTCCCAAACAGAGATATTGTCTGAAATGAGGTGAGAATAGGGGAAGATGAGAAACAAGGGATGAGAGACAAGTTCTCAAGAACATGAATCCAAAATTGATAAGCCATGGACCGCTCTCATCTCTTAGCAACCTTATAGGCTACTGCTGGTTTTTCTTGTTCTATCAATAAAATAAAGGAATATCCCATCTGTCTTTACCTCAGAAAATTCAGTGAGGATAAATGAGAGGAGAAAAAAAAATGCTTTGAGGCCCTAAGCAGAAAGAATTCTATTAGAAAGAATCTAATATGTAATTGTTTTTTACTCCTTGAGATGGATTTATTTTTCTTATATTGCTTCCCTGGCCTTATTTGTACAAGCCTCATTTGGACCCATCAACCTTATGGTTTTTCATGAGGACAATTCAGTGCTTTGTTTTCACCTTGTGAAGACTCTGAAAGTGGTCTCCACCTCCCAGTCTAAAAAATTGATTTGATTATTCTCTGTCTTTTCCTACAACCTCATTTCTCCCCTGGGACAGCTTACCATACAAATGAAATATGAAATAAGCCTACAGTTTTTATAGTGACAGAGCCAAAGCCCTTTCTGTTATCATTGGTGTAGTCCATGGGGAAATATCAGAATGGGGATTGATTTTGGCAAAGAGATAGTCCACAGAGGTGGTTGAGTTTAATAAATCTCTGCTATAAAAGACTCATATTTAAGTTCCAGCAAGTCTCAGAGCTCATTCCACCAGGGCTATCTAATCTCTTGCCTCCTCAGTTACAAATTAAATTTCCCTTTGTCACTATTTCTTTGGAGTCTATTTCATATGAGATAGAAGATGAAGGTCCTCCATCAGCCCATTTTCTGCATTATAGAAAGCCGAGTCCCTTAAGCTAATTACTTGATATGTGTTGCAGAGGAAGTGATGGCTTGGTAATAAATATAACTTAGCTTAGGTGATGCTACCTTTTAAGGTTCATGGAAGTTCTATCATTCATTGCTTTCGCTTCCCAGACTTCTTAAGAGAATTACTTTTACTTGTGGAGTTCAGGGAAGAGATACAAAAATAAATTAAGCAGTTCTTTTGGCAAATGATGCCTTAGATCTAAATGAAGTCGGTTCCAATATAATACAATTGACTGATGGTTCTAAAAATAATCCACTAGCCATTATTTATCTATATCTACTCATATTTATATATGCAGAAAAACATAAACATGCATTATTATATATATAGTATTTATATACATTATACTATATATTTATATTTTTGTAAGTATATAAATATGCATGAATATATGTGTGCACTTATATGGTTAAGATTAAGAAGATGATAAATTATCCTATGTATGAAATTAAACTTTCTTGGTCTTGATTCTCACAACTTCGAGAAGACCAATTTGGACTACGTGACTTTTAGTTTTTAAATTTTATAATAAGTAACTTCTGGCCAATACTTTGTTACATTATTATATTTGTTATGTATGGTGGTTATGTTAGCTCTCAAACAAATGAATTTAGAGTACACCAAACATTATAGCAACTGCATCACAAACGTTTCTCTGGGATGTGGAAAAGAAAATAAACAGGCCTATTTGAATTGAGCTTGTGACCTCTCCCACTGCTCCTTGTTTGTTTTGTGTTATTGTAATTAGGCATGTAAATCACCCAGTAGATTATGATTTATTATGGGGAGAGAATCCAGTCTTATTCATTTGTGAGTCCAAAAGCAAGAATTTTCACCCATTGAGTTGGCATTCCTCAAAAGTATATGGCCAAATTGTTAAACAGCTTAGATGAGTTCTCAATCATGACTATGTTGGCTTTTATTAATAGCATCATCACTGGACCATTCTAACTCCTACATGTGCCTATATCTCTCCATGTGAGCAGTGCTCTTCTTACCTCCTATGCTAATATTGTGTGGCATGGGGCAGGAGCCCTAATCACCTCCAATGAACTATTGGAATGAATTTATATTTATGGCATTTGATTTAGTAACAATGCACCTGAGGCCTTAGGCTTTGAACATATACATAATTCATACATACTCAGCATTTTAAACTCTACCTGGGGTTTACTTTTGAAAGTCACATTGATTTTGATTTAAAACTCTAAAGATAAATAGGACCAAGCTGCAAGGTTGTTTTTATTAACAATATTTCAGTCTTTACCACCAGTGAGAATGGTAATGACGACAAAGCCCTCGCTGAGCCTTATGCTCACCGTTCCAATAAAGGTCCTTGTGAGAGTTGAGTTCTAAGAGTAATCAAACCATTGAGGTGGCAGTTGAACTAGATACCTGTTGGTTTTCTTTATAATTTAGGAATAAATAGATGTTCTTTAAAAGGATTAGCAACTTACTCCCACTCACTAATTTGGAAAATCCATCCCAATGACTAGTCTGACAGTTTCAGTGAGTACTGAACACAGTATCATAAATAAAATTTTATTACTTACTGCCTGGAAAAGCTGTCAGAATGCAGAGTCCAAGAACACAATGTCTTCTACTTTGGTTCCCAAATTGTTCTTTTCAGCAGCTGGAATGCAAATAACATGCTATCAGTGTGTTCTGTTCTCACTTTAGAGATATTCAAAAAAGAAAAAAAAAAAAAACCTAAAGTGAAAGGAGAGAACTTCTCTTACCATTGTCTAAATATGTCTTTGTTTTGAGGCTTAATTTATTATATATGGAGTGACGATGATCTCTAAGACACATTTCTGCTTTTTTTTTTTTTAAAGATTTTATTTATTTATTTATTTATTTATTTATTTGTGTGTGTGTGTGAGAGAGAGAGAGAGAGAGAGAGAGAGAATGCACATGAGCAGGGGGAGGGGCAGAAGGAAAGGGAGAGCATCTCCAGCGGACTCCTCTCGCGAGCAGACTTCTCACTGAATCTGTGGAGCCCAGCACAGGACCAGGCATTGCCTGGAGTGGGGCGATCTCAGGACTTTGAGATCATGAGAAGAGCCAAAATCAAGAGTAGGATGCTTACCACTTGAGCAACCCAGGACCTGCCCCCCTCCCCTTTTCCCTCTTAGTTTCTAACTGAGTCTGCAAAGGAATGGTCTGGACACCATTCTTACAGGGGAATTCCTGGGAAGTAGTTTTTTAAGTGTAGTTTCACATTTCAGCTCACAGGCAAAAGCTTGCAGGGTAGTTTGCCTTGGGCTAATTGTTCTGAGAAATGCTCTTCAGCATTCCTTGGTTAGCTGAAGGGAACTTTACATTCAACAGATAACTTTGGGGAGTAGATCTGACTGTGGGGAGTAGATCTCCTTGGGATAGAGAGATATGTATATATTCTGCATATCATGTGGGCTTAGCTGCTTCCTAGCCTTACTGGTAATGTTGCATGTGCTTGTGAGGTGGTGGTGGGTGGTTGTATACCCCAAGCACACACCCTGTACTATCCTTAGAGATAGTAAAGGGAGAGTTTTTTGTTTGGATGACCTCATCCACATGCGCAACACTCTTGTACCCAGGCCTGTCTCCCAGCACTTTCTGATGACATTTTAACTTAGCATGTCCAACATGAAGTTCCTTTTCTTCCTTTCCATACCTTTTACTCCTAATTTCCAGTCACATTCGTGTGTACCACCACCCAATCAGTGGCACAAGGGAAAATGTGTCACTCTGACCCATTGTTCTTTGGTCCCTGAATCCCACACACCCAGTCCCTTCAATTTTACCTCTAGCTGTCTCTCAAGTCTGTATGTATCACACTCAAACACCCACCATCAGGCCTCACTAGGATTATTCTTGCATTCTCTGGCACCCCACTCCAGTTTACTCTCCATACTGTGTCTACAGGGAGTTTCTTTTGTTTGTGTGTTTTGTTTGTTTTTTTAAGATTTTATTTATTTATTTGACAGACAGAGATCACAAGTAGGCAAAGAGCCAGGCAGAGAGAGAGGGGAATCAGGCTCCCCGCTGAGCCAAGAGCCTAATGTGGAGCTCAATCCCAGGACTGGAGATCATGACCTGAACCAAAGCAAGAGGCCCAACCCACTGAGCCACCCAGGCACCCCTGGAGGGACTTTTTAACACTAGGGCATCTCTGATAAAAGTCTCTAAAGATTTCTTATTATTAGGATAAGAAGACAATTTCTAACATGGCCCACAAAGCTCTACACAATTTGGCCCAGGCCACGCTCTTCAGATTCATCTTGCACCCCTCTTCCTGACTCCCCATCTTAGTGTATTAGCCAAAATAGGCTTAAGTGAGCTTCTGAGCCATGCCTTGTTTCCTTCTTGTTCCCTTCCACTTCAGAGACTTGATGGTTGCCTCCTTGCCACAACTGTGTCTCCCATATATTTGCCTGGTTAATTTTCACCTGTTTTTCATGTTACAACTCCAATGTCACTTCCTTGGTGGAGCCTGATGTTATGGATTGAATGTCAATGTGCTTCCAGAATTCATCTAAGGAAGCCCTACCTCTCAATGTGACGGTAATAGCAACTGGGTTCTTTGGGAGGTAATTTAAATTTATATGAGGTCATGAGGCATTAGTGTCTTTACAAGAAAAAGAAGAGGCCAGAGCTTCTTCTCTTGGCCATGTGAGAACACAGCCAGAAGGCAGCTATCTGCAAGTCAGGAGGGAGGCCCTCATGAAGAATCAAATCTATAGGCTCCTTGGTTATGGACAGCCTCCAAAGCTATGAGAAATAAGTGTCTGTTGTTTAGCAGACCCGGTATACATGGAATTTTGTCATAACAGCCTGAATTGACTAAAATACCTTCCTTAAGCCCTCTGGTTGGACTAAATGTACCTATTTAGTTTTCTCATGGATTTTTGTGGATTCTCTTCTATCACAGCTGATACCTTGCATGAATACTCAATCAAAGACTCCTTCCTCTAAGGTCAAGGACTGGAGGTTGTCCTTGTTCATTGTCATAACACCTAGCAAAATTCCCAGTTCATAGTCAGTAAATGCCTACTAAATGAATTTAAAGAAGTTATAGGTAAATCAGTTAATTCATTAGATGTTTAGAATGAAAATGACTGTTTATACAGATGATTCTGAATTGTGAGAAATAAGCTTGCTAAAAACACTAAGCACATATAAGAGCCCATTAGTATTAGTCCATTTTCAAAAGTCTTTCAAGGAAATAGGTATTTCCCTTTCACCTCAAAAGAGGAGGCTTTTCCCAAAATAGTTAAGAGAACAGCTCAATTTGGATATAACTAAAACAATTCTAAAACTTGGGTTTTTCCTTTAATGACATAAAAAATATAAAATTCTTAGTTTAATCCATAAGCATTTTCTATAGTTATTCATTTCAAGGGTGAAGAAATCTAGAAACCATGTCCTGCTGGAAAGTGGCTTAAGCAACTAGAAGCAAGAGGATTAATAATAGGTATAAGGTAGGCTTTAAATGTTTATAATGCTCTGAGATAGAGGAGGTAGCTGTTTTGTTTGAACAAAAGGCAAAACTGAAACTAATGAGCAAAAATTATAGAAATCTAGGTTTCATTTTTTTAAAATTTATTTTTTATTTATTTTCAGCATAACAGTATTCATTATTTTTGCACCACACCCAGTGCTCCATGCAATCTGTGCCCTCTCTAATACCCACCACCTGGTACCCCAACCCCTGCTACTTCAAAACCCTCAGATTGTTTTTCAGAGTCCATAGTCTCTCATGGTTCACCTCCCCTTCCAATTTCCCCCAACTCCCTTCTCCTCTCTAACTCCCCATGTCCTCCATGCTATTTGTTATGCTCCACAAATAAGTGAAACCATATGTTAATTGACTCTCTCTGCTTGACTTATTTCACTCAGCATAATCTCTTCCAGTCCTGTCCATGTTGCTGCAAAAGTTGGGTATTCGTCTTCTCTGATGGAGGCATAATACTCCATAGTGTATATGGACCACATCTTCCTTATCCATTTGTCTGTTGAAGGGCGTCTTGGTTCTTTCCACAGTTTGGTGACCGTGCCCATTGCTGCTATAAACATTGGGGTACAGATGGCCCTTCTTTTCACTACTTCTGTATCTTTGGGGTAAATAACCAGGAGTGCAATGGCAGGGTCATAGGGAAGTTCTATTTTTAATTTCTTGAGGAATCTCCACACTGTTCTCCAAAGAGGCTGCACCAACTTGCATTCCCACCAACAGTGTAAGAGGGTTCTCCTTTCTCCACATCCCCTCCAACACATGTTGTTTCCTGTCTTGCTAATTTTGGCCATTCTAACTGGTGTAAGGTGATATCTCAGTATGGTTTTAATTTGAATCTCCCTGAGGGCTAGTGATGATGAACATTTTTTCATGTGTCTGATAGCCATTTTTATGTCTTCATGGGAGAAGTGTCTGTTCATATCTTCTGCCCATTTTTTAATATGATTATCTGTTTTGTGTGTGTTGAGTTTGAGGAGTTCTTTATAGATCCTAGATATCAACCTTTTGTCTGTACTGTCATTTGCAAATATCTTCTCCCATTCCGTGGGTTACCTCTTTGTTTTGTTGACTGTTTCCTTTGCTGTGCAGAAGCTTTTGATTTTGATGAAGTCCCCAAATTTTATTTTGGCTTTTGTTTCCTTTGCCTTTGGACACGTATCTTGAAAGAAGTTGCTGTGGCTGATATCAAAGAGATTACTGTCTATATTCTCCTCTAGGATTCTGATGGATTCTTGTCTCACATTGAGGTCTTTTATCCATTTTGAGTTTATCTTTGTGTATGGTGTAAGAGAATGGTCGAGTTTCATTCTTCTACATAGAGCTGTCCAGTTTTCCCAGCACCATTTATTGAAGAGACTGTCTTTTTTCTACTGTATATTTTTTCCCATTTTGTCGAAGATTATTTGCCCATAGATTTGAGGGTCCATATCTGGGCTCTCTACTCTGTCCCACTGGTCTATGTGTCTATTTTTATGCCAGTACCATGCTGTCTTGGTGATCACAGCTTTGTAGTAAAGCTTGAAATCAGGTAGCGTGATCCCCCCTGTTTTATTTTTGTTTTTCAACATTTCCTTAGCGATTCAGGGTGTCTTCTGATTCCATACAAATTTTTGGATTATTTGCTCCAGCTCTTTGAAAAATACCAGTGGAATTTTGATCAGAATGGCATTAAAAGTATAGACTCCTCTCGGCAGTATACACATTTTAACAATGTTTATTCTTCCGATCCAAGAGCATGGAATGGTCTTCCATCTTTTTGTGTCTCCTTCAATTTCTTTCATGAGTGTCCTGTAGTTCCTCAAATACAGATCCTTTACCTCTTTGGTTAGGTTTATTCCCAGGTATCTTATGGTTCTTGGTGCTATAGTAAATGGAATCGACTCTCTAATTTCCCTTTCTGTATTTTCTTTGTTAGTGTATAAGAAGGCACTGATTTCTGTACATTGACTTTGTATCCTGCCACGTTGCTGAATTGCTGTATGAGTTCCAGTAGTTTGAGGGTGGAGTCTTTTGGGTTTTCCATATAAAGAATCATGTCATCTGCGAAGAGAGAGAGTTTGACTTCTTCATTGCCAATTTGGATACCTTTTATTTCTCTTTGTTGTCTGATTGCTGTTGCTAGGACTTCTAATACTTTGTTGAACAAGAGTGATGCGAGTGGGCATCCTTGTCGTTTTCCTGATCTCAATGGAAGGCTGCAAGCTTTTTCCCATTGAGGATGATATTTGCTGTGGGTCTTTCATAGAGAGTTTTGATGAAGTTCAGGAATGTTCCCTCTATCCCTATACTTTGAAGTATTTTAATCAGGAATGGATGCTGGATTTTGTCAAATGCTTTTTCTGCATCAATTGAGAGAACCATGTGTTTTTTCTCTCTTCTCATATTAATTTGTTCTACCACATTGATTGATTTGCGAATGTTGAACCATCCTTGGAGCCCAGGGATGAATCCCACCCGGTCATGGTGGATAATCTTTTTAATGTACTGTTGGATCCTGTTTGCTAGGATCTTGTTAAGAATCTTAGCATCCATATTCATCAGTGGTATTGGTCTGAAATACTCCTTTTTGGTAGGGTCTTTGCCTGGTTTGGGGATCAGGGTAATGCTGGCTTCATAGAAAGAGTCAGGAAGTTTTCCTTTTGCTTCAATTTTTTGAAACAGCTTCAAGAGAATAGGTGTTATTTCTTTTTAGAAAGTTTGGTAGAATTCCCCAGGGAATCTGTCGGGTCCTGGGCTCTTGTTTTTTGGGAGGTTTTTGATCACTGCTTCAATCTCGTTACTAGATATCGGTCTATTCAGGTTGTCAATTTCTTCCTGGTTCAATTTTGGGAGTTTATAGTTTTCCAGGAATGCATCCATTTCATCTAGGTTGCTTAGCTTATTGGCATATAACTGTTGATAATAACTTCTGATGATTGTTTCTACTTCCTTGCTGTTAGTTGTGATCTTTCCCTTTTCATTCATAATTTTATGAATTTGGGCTTTCTCTCTTTTCTTTTGGATTAGTGTGGCCAATGGTTTATTGATCTTATTGATTCTTTCAAAAAACCAGCTTCTAGTTTCATTGATACGTTCTACTGTATCTCTGGTTTCTACCTCATTGATCTCAGCTCTAATCTTGATTATTTCCCTTCTTATGTGTGGAGTTGGTTAGATTTGTTGTTGATTCTCCAGTTCTTTAATGTGTAGAGACAGCTGCTGTGTTCTGGATTTTTTAATTTTTTTGAGAGAGGCTTGGATGGCTATGTATTTCCCCCTAGGACAGCTTTTGCTGTATCCCATAGGTTTTGAACCGAAGTGTCTTCATTCTCATTGGTTTCCATGAATTGTTTCAGTTCTTCTTTGATCTCCTGGTTGATCCAAGCATTCGTAAGCAAGTTGATCTTTAGCTTCCAGGTGTTTGAGTTCCTTCGGAACTTTTCCTTGTGATTGAGCTCCAGTTTCAAAACACTGTGATCTGAGAATATGCAGGGAATAATCTCAGTCTTTTGGTATCGGTTGAGTCCTGATTTGTGCCCCAGTATGTGGTCTATTCTTGAGAAGGTTCCATATGCACTTGAGAATAATGAGTATTCTGCTGTTTTAGGGTGGAATGTTCTATATATATCTATGAGGTCCATCTGGTCCAAAGTGTCATTCAATGCTCTTGTTTCTATATTGACTTTCTGCTTCGATAATCTGTCTATTTCTGAGAGGCGTATTAAGATCTCCTACTATTAATGTATTCATATCAATATGATTCTATATCTTGATTAACAGTTTTCTTATGTAATTGGCTGCTCCCATATTGGGGGCATAGATATTTATAATTGTTAGATCATCTTGGTGGATAGTCCCTTTAAGAATGATGTAGTGTCCTTCTGGATCTCTGACTACAGTCTTTAGTTTAAAATCTAATTTATCTGATATGAGAATCACTACCCCAGCCTTCTTTTGAGGCCTACTGGCATGAAAGATGCTTCTCCATCCCTTCACTTTCAGTCGGGGTGTACCTTTAGGTTCATAATGGGTCTCTTGTAGACAACATATGGATGGGTCCTGTCGTTTCATCCAATTTGCAACCCTGTGCTGTTTTATGGGTGCATTTAGGCCATTCACATTGAGAGTGATTATTGATAGATACGTTTTTATTGACATCATGTTACCTTTGAAGTCTTTCTTTCTGTAGATTGTCTCTATATTTCTGTTCAATGCTATTCTAAGGATTTTTCCTCTTTTATAGAACCCCCCCCCCTTAATATTTCCTGCAGTGTTGGCTTGGTGGTTGCATAGTCTTTTAAGCCTTGCCGGTCTTGGAAACTCTTTATCTCTCCATCCATTTTGAATGTCAGTCTTGCTGGATAAAGTATTCTTGGCTGCATGTTCTTCTCATTTAGTGCCCTGAATATATCTTGCCAGCCCTTTCTGGCTTGCCAGGTCTCTGTGGACAGGTCTGACGTTATTCTAAAACAGCAGAATACTCATTCTTCTCAAGTGCATATGGAACCTTCTCAAGAATAGACCACATACTGGGGCACAAATCAGGACTCAACCGATACCGTTATTCTGATGGGCTTTCCTCTGTAAGTAAGGAGCCTCTTTGTCCTAGCGGCTTTCAAGAGATTATACCTACAATTATGATTCCTCAATTTGACTATTAGGTGTCGTGATGCTTTTTTGCAATGTATAATCTTGGGTGGAGACCTTTCAGCTTCTAGTACATGAACGCTGGTTCCATTCACGAGATTGGGAAAATTTTCATGAAGAACTTGTTCCACTATATCTTCTAGACTTCTTTCTTTCTCCTCGCCTTCAGGGATTCCAAGAATTCTGACGTTGGAATGTTTCATGGCATCATTTATTTCCCTGATTCTGTTTTCATGGTTTCTAAGCTGTTTGTTCCAGGCTTTCTCCTGATCCTTTCTCTCTATCTGTTTGTCCTCCAGATCACTAATTCTATCTTCTGTCTCAGTTACCCTAGCTTTGAGAGAATTTAGATTAGATTGGAACTCATTGAGAGCATTGTGAAGCTCATCCCTGGTAGCTTTCAGCTCAGCCCTAACATTGTGAACATCCTGTCTGGTCGCTTTCAGTTCAGCCCTAATCAATTCTGTTTGGTCATCCATGGCTTTCTCCAACCTAGCTATTGCCTGGATACTTGTTAGCCTGAATTCTCTTTCCGACATATTGCCTATGTTGAAAGCCATTAGTTCTGTTGCTGAAAGTCCATCCTCTGTATTTTTCTTATTTTTCTTCTGTTGGGCATTTCTCCTCCTAGTCATTTTGGTGGGAGATGACTGAACAGATGTAGCTGGATGTATCGACCATGGTGCAGTCAAGGTTGCACCCTGGAACACTTCTGAGCAATCAGGATTCCCCACCCATACAAGAGACAAAAGAAAAGAAAAAGAAAAAGAGAAAAAAAAAGAAAGAGAGAGAGACAGGAAAGAAAGGGAAGATCAATGAGAAGGTTCAGCCCAAATGGGCCCCAAGGTAAGATTTATGAAGTATACAATCAAAGACAGACAAACACAAAGACTGATAAAAGTATATGACAAGAGGAAGAAAAAAAATACATATATGCAAATAAAGGAAGAACCTCGTCAAAAAGAACCCCAAGTATAAGATTTATATACTATCAGGACAAAAACACAGAAACACTGGTGGAAGAAAAAGACGGGAGAGTGGTAATAAATTCTCAGTGTGGGTGAGGAAGGTTGTTTTGATTCCTCCTGGATGTATCTTGATATCTTTGTTAAATGACTCAACTTTCCTAAGATAAAGGGGGATTAAACATTGGTTTACCTATAGGGGTAGTATTGATTGGGGAAAGGGGTTTACTTTGAAGTTTAACTCTATATAAATATTAGAAAATAAAAATAAAAAGGAATAAACTAGACTAAACTAAACTAGAATTTTAAAAAAATCAAAAAATAGAAATGCAAAAGAAAAACACAAGCGTATGTATCAAAAAGTTCAGGTTAGAAGGTTATTATAGAATTTGATGTACTGGAAATCTCACTGTGATGGTAAATAGGTTAAAAAATTATCTATTAAAAAAAAAAAAAAGAACCAGAATAGTGGGAACGAGCTAAAAATAAAAAGTTGTCCTATGAAGTAGTGGTGGTAGTTCTCTTGTAGTCTTCTTTTTTTTTTTTTTTTTCTCTCCTTTCTTGGTTTGTTTTCTGGGGGAGGGGCCTGCCACCTGGGTTTTCAGTCAATGATGTTCCCTGAGTTAAGTCCCCCTGCCCCCTCAAGGGGTTCTAAGGCAACTTTTTTTTTTCAGGCTTTTGTTCTCTGGTGGTTTTTATGTTTGTTCACTTTTTTTTTTTCTCTCACCTTGACCGCTTTTGATGGTTTTTGTAGTTTCGAGGAAAACAAACTGCATTCTGGCCTCCCTCTCAGAGAGAAGCCTCAGTATGCCTGCAGAGCCCAAATAAGTTCTCAATTGGCCGCTGGCAGAGCAGGTTCCAAGTCGTGGTCCCTGGGAACGCAGGATCTTTTGCTTGTACCCAAAACCGTGGCAGTGGCAGCTGTGTGGGCAGCTCCAGACCGCCAGAGAGGTTCCAAGCAGCGATCGCACACTGAGATTTTCCCGCTGGCCTGGGCTGGGAGTGCCTGGTCTTTCTGGGTCTAAGAGCACCCGGCTTGCGTGCACCAATTTCAGGGGAGACTGTGGGTCGTGCATGCTTTTCAGGCTCTGAAAACGGGGCGCAGGTCCGAAAGCAACAGGCTGGGTCTTCGGGCACCTCTTTCAGGGTAGAATTTGGGGTGCACATCTTAGGCTCTGAAACAATGGCGCGGGTCACAGAGCGCCAGCCGGGCCTTTGTGTACCTCTTTTCAGGGGAGAATGAGGGGCGTGTGCATCTCAGGCTGTATAGCAGGACTTGCATGTTCTGTCCTCTGGTGAGGCACCCAGCTCCTCACAGGAGCTGGACCCCATGCGTTCTCGGGTGCGCTGGTGGCTTAGGGACCAAGACTTGGTTTCTCCACCGCACTCTCTCTGGCTCAGCGCCGGGCGAGTCTGTCCTGGGACTGGGGACTTAAGCCTCTGTCCATAGCCATCCCGATTCCCACAATATCCCCCCCGAGTTCTTTTGCTCTTTTGAAGTGCTTTCAACCAGTCTCCAAGTTAATGCTGGTCCCCAGATGCAGGGCACTCTCGCTCGTATTAGGGGTATTACTTTCCAACCAGTCGCCTCTGGTGGCTTCCTCCCCCTTTTGTTTATCTTCTGATATCATTTCGCTGTTCCCACTTTGCTTTACCTGCCCACTGGCGTCTTCGGCCCCTGTAGAGATCCAGATGTGTATAATTCTGATCTCAGGCTGATTTCATGGGTGATCGGAGTTCTTTGGTTGGTAATCAGCTCACTTTAGGGTACAGGTTTAAAAGGTGCCTCCTCCTACTTCCCCGCCATCTTGCCCCCCCCAAAATCTAGGTTTCATTTTAATTAAAAAAAGAGCTATTTAGGGGCGTCTGGGTAGCTCAGTGGGTTAAGAGTTATTAAACATCATACAATGCATGCTCAGGTGAAATGGGCCATTTCCTGGCCAAATCAGAGATGCTATAAAAAAGATTCTTACATCAGGGAAGCCTGGGTGACAGTCCGTTAAGCATCTGCCTTTGGCTCAGCTCATGATCCCAGGGTCCAGGAATCAAGACCCACATGGGGTTCTCTGCTCAGCAGGGAGCCTGCTTCTCCTCTCCATTCTGCCTACTTGTGCTCTCTCTATCAAATAAATAAAAAATCTTTAAAAAAGAGATTCTTATATCTGTCTCTGCACTATCAACATAAAGACTCCTCCCTTGCTTGGGACTGGAGAAGGGACAATAGCTATGCAGAGCTCCACTTGATACCTAAATTGTTGCCCTCCTATAATTCCAAATTTGCTTGAAGGTCTCTGCTTCATTGACAAAATTTGGTTTCTATATAGAATGAATCCATGTCTACGGGAATAACCAAGTCTTGAATATCTTTAAAAAAGGAAAATGCAAATTAAAAAAAATTAAAAAGAAATTTTTTTCAGTTCAATTTAAGGAACATGAGTAACAGTAAAATGCATGACATTTTAGGAAAAATGTTAATTGTTATACAAATGTTGCACATTTGTTAATTGTAGTAACAACTAATTGTGAATATTTCAAATGGGGATTACATTTCCTATCTAGGAATATTTGATGATGCTGAAAAAATTTATTGACAGGTTAGCTTGCTGTTTTTAATAAGCTGGATGTGTTCTCTAATGGCATTGCTAAATTGGTGCTAAATTGTAGCTTGGGAATTTATGATTGTGAGATTCTGTTTTCTCTTTGTTGGTTTTCTTCAACTTGGAGAAGAGACTTGAATTGGTTTCAGGTAGAATAGTGAATAATAATTGTTAGTTTTTGAATTACCCTATGTCATTTGACTTAGTTTAGCTTTTATCAGATGTTTAGTCTGTACAGGATGTAAAGACTCCTTTACTTTGTATTTTTATTATTGAGTCTAAATTATCCTAACATTATGAGTCATATTGATGGCCTTAATCACAGATGTTTTATCTTTTAGTTTGTGGTAGAATTTAATTACAAACTTAGTATTAATAGTAAGATCTATCACATTTTGAATTTTTCTTTACATCATATGGGACTTCTCTGAGCCCCAAATATCTGCTTACTGGAAGGCTGAAATTCAGTTGACTTCCCTCCTCACTTCAATGGTATAGAAGGAAATTTTATGGGGTCCATCTAGAGACCAAAGAAGACATATCCTCAGGAGCATACCTGGGTTGGCTAGGTATTCCTGAATTTAGAAAACTGATTATATCTTTGAAAATTTGGAGCATCTTACAGTGCCAGAAAATCAGGAAGTAGCCACATCTTTACTTCATGGTGGAGGCATCTGCACCACTGCCCTCTCTGCTACCTGATGCTGGCATTAATGTGGACCCTTCATCCTCCACTGTCTGGGCTGCTTGGGGCACACGTGAGGATGCCCTAGAGGCTGTTCCAGACCTCTGACCACAAACTCATTACCAGAGACTTTAGCCTCTGATCTTTAGGCCCCTGTGCAGGATGGCAGCCTCTGCAAGCATGCTGAAGAAGTTACCCACTCACGGGATTCTCCAGTTGCAGAAACTTTCCAAACACAGATCTATTTTTTCAGGCTAACCTTTGATACATACATTCTTCCCCAACCCTTTAGACCCTTCTTTGTCAGAGTGACTTGCTCTATCTCATCCTAACTCTTCCCTAAACAGACTTGAATTTAAAAGCTGTTTATTTCTTTCCTAGTGATGAGGATTAAGGATAGCAAAAATAGTGCCCCCCTTTCCCCATGTATGGTTAGAAGAAAGTATTTAAAAAAATTTTTTTTGTCACAGTTTTTTGTACACTTTAAAAAAATTCATCTTATTTCATTTAGGATAAGTTTATAAGTCTTATTTACTCATTCATGTATGCAAGTTAGCCACTTGGTGAAGTATAATCCTGTGCTTTACTTAATGCTCTTATTGGATTTTATGTTTCTTAAAAACAAGGGTTGCATCTAATACATCACTGTGTCAACCCCCAAAGCTAGTCCAGGATCTTGCATATTGCAGATTCAATGAACACTAATTGAATGAATGAATGATTGTCCATAAGAATCCATGTCTCCTTTATTCTAGGCATTAGTTTGACCCCATAGTCTGAATAAAGGGCAAGACTGTCAGTGTAACTAGGATTTACATAGAATGCAAGGAATTACTGCCTGCACCAGTGGAGTGCACCTGTGTGTGTCCCAAATGATTAAGTGCATGAATGAGTATGCAAAAATCATTAAATCTATTTAAAGGATATTAAATTAGTTACTAGATCTTCTATGTACTTTCTACCTTCCACTTAGTGAACTCAGCTGAGTTACCCAAGTGTTAACTGTATCTGCTGGATTAGAAGTTAGTCCAAAAGTTATAATGTCTTGGCTAAGTGTTTAATCATTACTCTTGTGGTTGTGGAGATGGTTCTATTCACCAATCTATCCCCAGATTCGAATGTAGGGACTTTCTTCCCCAACAATCAAAGATACTTAGTCCTACCTTTGCTTTTCTTGTGCTCATTGCTCTTAAGAGACACTGGGTATATGTCTAAGAGTTTGTATAGATGTGTATATAGGTCTTGGGGGAAGGTAATCTACAAAAAGTCTGATGGAATCCTAGGATCCTTGGGTACTTAACCTGCAATGAAGTATATAAAGTCAACAAGTTGTACAGCTTAAATTTACACAAGGTTTTATGTCAATCCTGTCTCAATATGTCAATTAGGTCTCTCAGAGAGAGTGAGAGAGAGAGAGAGAGAGCTCTGCTCCAGATTGCAGTGCAAAGGATAGCTGGTGCACCTGCATGAAAATCAAGACTGCTGCATACAGAGATTCAGCTTCCTCTGCGGAAACAATACCTCTCATATTGTCCCTTTACTGAGCTGTGCTTCAATCTTGTCCTAATCATCCTCATGCTTCTCTCAAGGATGTAGCCAAACATCCACTCATGTCTGTTCTTCCACATTCCCTTTGACATGTCCTGTTCATCAGATTAAATTTACTCCTCCCTTTCTCTCTCTTTCTCTCCACATATTCCTCATGTCCAAGCTCTCCTTCAACTTTAAAGCCCAACTCAGAGACCCTGGGTATAACTCCTTTAACTGGTATGTTCTTTTGGAAACATGAGCAGGGAAGCTGTACTTAAAGATTAAGCTGTACTCTTTTTACTTTCTCCTTTTAACCAACTGTAGGAGAGGGAAAATCCTACTTGAGATAAGATCTCAAAAATATGATCTGCTGAGGCACCTGGGTGGCTCAGTGGGTTAAAGCCTTCAGCTCAGGTCATGGTCCAGGGGTCCTGGGATCAAGCCCCACATTGGGCTCTCTGCTCAGCAGGGAGCCTGCTCTCCCTTCTCTCTCTGCCTGCCTCTCTGCCTACTTGTGATCTCCGTCTGTCAAATAAATAAAATCTTAAAAACAAAAAATCTGTCCATACCACATTGGAAATACACATTTTTCCCCCTATGGCCTGTATTACTCTTTAGTAATTAAATACCTTTCTTTGGATAAACTACATTATGTGGAAGTACATAGTGTTTTCCAGAAGGCACTTCCAAGATTCCCCTACCTCACCCCCATCTCCAATATTTGTATAATCAGAAAGTCTTCACAGTTGCACTGGAAGGCATAATATAGTGGTGGAGCATAAATAAAATTCATTATATGTGTCCATGCTATAATCCCATTGTATACCAGCTATGCTCCTCTTTATATGCCATCATCAAGAGTAAGAAAAGGAGGGCACCTGGGTGGCTCAGTGGGTTAAGCTGCTGCCTTTGGCTCTGGTCATGATCTCAGGGTCCTGGGATTGAGTTCTGCATTGAGTTTTCTGCTCAGTGGGGAACCTGTTTCCCACTCTCTCTCTCTGCCTGCCTCTCTGCCTACTTGTGATCTCTTTCAAATTAAAAAAAAAAAAAAAGAGTAAGAAAAGGAGGCTTCCATCTTATGTAGCAGCATTCACAAACCATGTAGATGACCACTCCAAGGAGCATACTCATAGTCCTTGTGTGTGTTTCTGGTGACAGAAACTGCTTTTTGATGTAGACAAAAGTAATTCACTGCAATATAGCTGCTAACCCACAAGGAAAAAAGTCAAGTTTCATGAAAGAAAGCAACTTTCTATGTACACTCATATAATGATAGTTTCTCATTTTGAGGAAAAGATGAGCACCTTTTGTGAGGAAGGTAGATTTGGAAGTTTCCAGTCAGCATGATGGAAAAAGATTCTCCTAGATAATATCAGGAAAACAAGGTTACTCAGATGGTAGCTTCTGCATTTTTCTGTCTGTTTTTCTTTCTTCTTTTTTAGTGATATATCTTTCTTCTCTTTTCTATTTACTTCTTTGGTTCTATTACATCCTTATCCTTCCTTTAGTTTCCATGTTTTCCTCCTCTACCCATACTGCCCCTGCCTCTCTACCTTCTGCTGCTAATCCTTAGCCTAAACACACACCACTGGGGTTCAATTCCAGAGACCACTGGTCAGCTTGATAACTCACCTCTATCATTACCCACACCTTTGATAACTCACCTCTATTCATCCATATGCTTTAACTTTTTAAATCATTGTCCTAGAATTAATGGTTAATTTTATGAAATAATTGGCAACAATTTAGATCCTAAAGAATACATCTATTTCTGCAATATCAAGAAGTGTTTTCCAGAAAATACAACACATTTTAATCTGCTGTGTTACTGCATTACAGAATTTTTATGAGAACAGTGAAGGATACACAGAAAACACCACATTTTATTAATAGCAGGACTTTGTGTATCTCTATGGATGTTAATTGAATCCATTTGTCTGTCCCATAGCCAGTCAGGTGGCCAAGGGCCAAAGCAGGGCTCATTATTCGACCTGCATATCAAATATGCATGTGGACAGGCTGTCGACAGAGTATACTCCACCCATATGGGCACATTTTGAAAGTGAGTTTCTCAAATGCTCACAATCCCAAACACTAAAGAATGTGCTCCTAGTATGTGTCCATTCTGACAGCTTTGGAAGGCAAACAGGTTATAGTCATTCCTCCTAGAAGTTTACAGTTGAACTGTAAAAACTAAAATGGTCCCTTTAAAAGAGAAACATGTACAAACATTATAGTGTACTTAGCTAAGGGGTGTGATGTAGATGGCTGCTGCTAGTATAGTCTGTAACCAGACAAGAGAGATTTCTTGGGATTGACATTGATCTCTTTTGTACTCAAAGAAAATTGTAGTTGCTATGTTCATTTTAAGTTTTTAATAAATAAATTTGAAATCCTAAGTAGATTAATGGATTCTATATTTTTTAAGGAAAATGATCATCTTTTATAATTATATTGTTTGTTATACAATTTCATTTGATTCTCACAGTTCCTGGATTCAAAAGAGAAGGTATTATTGCCCCCATTCCACAAATGAGGAACCATAATTGATTGATTTGTCCCAATACAAGGTTTTACTTGATAGAGAACCAAACTAAAAGCCAGATTTTCTGACCCATAAACTGAAAAGAAGAAGAAGAAGAAGAAGAAGAAGAAGAAGAAGAAGAAGAAGAAGAAGAAGAAGAAGTTGTTTTTCTGCATAATGACAGGCTACAAAATGAGTGTCCTTCCTAGAAACATATAAACTATCACAACCGAACCAGGAAGAAATAGAAAGCCTGAACAGACCCATAACCAGTAAGGAGATTGAAACAGTCATTAAAAGTCTCCAAACAAACAAAAGCCCAGGGCCAGATGGCTTCCCGGGGGAATTCTACCAAACATTTAAAGAAGAACTAATTCCTATTCTCCTGAAACTGTTCCAAAAAATAGAAATGGAAGGAAAACTTCCAAACTCATTTTATGAGGCCAGCATCACCTTGATCCCAAAACCAGACAAGGATCCCATAAAAAAAGAGAGCTATAGACCAATATCCTTGATGAACACAGATGCGAAAATTCTCACCAAAATACTAGCCAATAGGATTCAATGGTACATTAAAAAGATTATTCATCACGACCAAGTGGGATTTATTCCAGGGCTGCAAGGTTGGTTCAACATCCACAAATCAAATTAATAAAAGAAAGAACAAGAACCATATGATTCTCTCAATAGATGCTGAAAAAGCATTTGACAAAGTGCAGCATCCCTTCCAGATCAAAACTCTTCAAAGTGTAGGGATAGAGGGCACATACCTCAATATCATCAAAGCCATCTATGAAAAACCCACCGCAAATATCATTCTCAATGGAGAAAAACTGAAAGCTTTTCCGCTAAGGTCAGGAACACGGCAGGGATGTCCATTATCACCACTGCTACTCAACATAGTACTAGAAGTCCTAGCCTCAACAATCAGACAACAAAAGGAAATTAAAGGCATCCAAATCGTCAAAGAAGATTTCAAACTATCACTCTTCGCAGATGATATGATACTATATGTGGAAAACCTAAAAGACTCCACTCCAAAACTGCTAGAACTTGTACAGGAATTCAGTAAAGTGTCAGGATATAAAATCAATGCACAGAAATCAGTTGCATTGCTCTACACCAACAACAAGACAGAAGAAAGAGGAATTAAGGAGTCAATCCCATTTACAATTGCACCCAAAACCATAAGATACCTAGGAATAAACCTAACCAAAGAGGCTAAGAATCTATACTCAGAAAACTATAAAGTACTCATGAAAGAAATTGAGGAAGACACAAAGAAATGGAAAAATGTCCCATGCTCCTGGATTGGAAGAATAAATATTGTGAAAATGTCTATGCTACCTAAAGCAATCTACATATTTAATGCAATTCTTTTCAAAGTACCATCCATCTTTTTCAAAGAAATGGAACAAATAATTCTAAAATTTATATGGAACCAGAAAAGACCCCGAATAGCCAAAGGGATATTGAAAAAGAAAGCCAAAGTTGGTGGCATCACAATTCCGGACTTCAAGCTCTATTACAAAGCTGTCATCATCAAGACAGCATGGTACTGGCACAAAAACAGACACATAGATCAATGGAACAGAATAGAGAGCCCAGAAATAGACCCTCAACTCTATGGTCAACTAATCTTCGACAAAGCAGGAAAGAATATCCAATGGAAAAAAGACAGCCTCTTCAATAAATGGTGTTGAGAAAATTGGACAGCCACATGCAGAAAAATGAAATTGGACCATTTCCTTACACCATACACAAAAATAGACTCAAAATGGATGAAGGACTTCAAAGTGAGAAAGGAATTCATCAAAATCCTTGAGGAGAACACAGGCAGCAACCTCTTCGACCTCAGCCACAGCAACATCTTCCTAGGAACATCGCCAAAGGCAAGGGAAGCAAGGGCAAAAAGGAACTATTGGGATTTTATCAAGATCAAAAGCTTTTGCACAGCAAAGGAAACAGTTAACAAAACCAAAAGACAAGACAGAATGGGAGAAGATATTTGCCAACATATCAGATAAAGGACTAGTGTTCAAAATCTATAAAGAATTTAGCAAACTCAACACCCAAAGAACAAGTAATCCAATCAAGAAATGGGCAGAGGACATGAACAGACATTTCTGCAAAGAAGACATCCAGATGGCCAACAGACACATGGCCATATCACTCGGCATCAGGGAAATACAAATCAAAACCACAATGAGATATCACCTCCCACCAGTCAGAAAGGCTAAAATCAACAAGTCAGGAAATGATAGATGCTGGCGAGGATGCAGAGAAAGGGGAACCCTCCTACACTGTTGGTGGGAATGCAAGCTGGTGCAGCCACTCTGGAAAACAGCATGGAGGTTCCTCAAAATGTTGAAAATAGAACTGCCCTATGACCCAGCAATTGCATTACTGGGTATTTACCCTAAAGATACAAACATAGTGATCCAAAGGGGCACGTGCACCCGAATGTTTATAGCAGCAATGTCCACAATAGCCAAACTATGGAAAGAACCTAGATGTCCATCAACAGATGAATGGATCAAGAAGAGGTGGTATATATACACCATGGAATACTATGCAGCCATCAAAAGAAATGAAATCTTGCCATTTGTGACAACGTGGATGGAACTAGAGGGTATCATGCTTAGCAAAATAAGTCAATCGTAGAAAGGCAACTATCATATGATCTCCCTGATATGAGGAAGTGGTGATGCAACATGGGGGCTTAAGTGGGTAGGAGAAGAATCAATGAAACGAGATGGGTTTGGGAGGGAGACAAACCATAAGTGACTCTTAATCTCACAAAACAACCTGAGGGTTGCTGGGGGGAGGGGGGTTGGAAGAAGGGGGGTGGGGTTATGGACTTTGGGGAGGGTATGTGCTTTGGTGAGTGCTGTGAAGTGTGTAAACCTGGTGATTCGCAGACCTGTACCCCTGGGGATAAAAATATATTATATGTTTATAAAAAACAAAAAATTAAAAATTTTAAAAAAAAGGAGGGCACATGATATAATGAGCACTGTGTGTCATTAAGACTGATAAACACCTCTGAAACTAATAATACACTGTATGTTAATTAATTCTATTTAAATTTTAAAAAAGAAAACTCCCCAATATAAAATAAATAATATAAAATCTCAAAAAAAAAAAAAAAGGGTGTCCTCACTGTGAAACTGAGGCTACATGCTCATATATGCCTTGAGCAGAAGAGTGTGTACAGTGAGATCTAGTTAAATTTAAATTCTTTTAAAAGTTAATATTTAATATAAAGACAAGTTAATATATAGGTATTACTTAAAAGCATTGGAAGTAATTTTTCATTCACCAAATATAATGGGAGAGAAAGATTTCACCTATCTATGCTAAATTTTGACCCATTCACTTACCAGGAAATGAAAAAGATATATTAAATATAAAATATAAATCTTAAAATCAATGCAAACAAAAGTTCTACCTAAATTAAAATACTTCTGAAAACAGAGACTGTTGACTGTGCTAAATCAGCATCAACTTTCTCTAAGCTCTTTGGCTGAATTTCAAAATTCCAGCTCATTACTACATTAAAAAAATACCTTGCTCTAATAAATGTCGTATAACCATCACAAATGTGATGGATACTTTTTTTGTTTCATTTTTCTTTTTAAGAAAGGTATTATTTATTTTAGGGACCTACCTATACTCTAATTTAAACATATTAAGAGCTTTTAAAGCCAGGCTTTGTTTGTTTTATTGCCCATAAACTGAAGCATTGTTTTATTTTATGTAATTTACTTTTCTCCACTTTTATTGTTGCATGTGTTAATGTTTTGACTTCAGAAATAAAGTATTATGTAGGTAAGCAATTAACTACCTTGTGTAATTTTTCTTCAATATGGAGAATAATTGAGCAATTTTCATTGACTAAGAAATATAAAGATAAATTATATTTTCCTTTGGGATGTTCAGAAGATATGATGTGATTAATAACTATAATGTAATCTACTCTGAAGTATTGGACAGGATATAAGCTCTTAAACAATGACCCAAATGAACTATATTTTAGATGCTTAAATACTCATTTCTGCCTGTGGTAAGGATTCAAGTGTAAGCCTCACAGAGTCAGTCACTGTCACAGCTTGTGGACAATTAAAGTAGAATCACTTTATTTTGCATGAATAATAACTTTTATTGGAATAAAAGAATGACTGAATTTCTGATAGCTGAATACATGTTTTTACTGAATAATCCACCTATGTGGATCAGGCAGTTAAGAAGCCTCTGCTATATTAAGAAAAAAAATCTTTAGAGTTTGGGTTTGTTTTTTGTTTTAATCTTTCAAAGACAGAGATAATATTGAATTTGTGTTTTCTAATCTGTTCTGTATATTCCAGAGCCAAATATGAGGCTATGTTCTCTGGGGCTTATATGATTCTTTTCCTGGTGCTTCTGGGCAAATAGCAAGCACATGAATCAGTGTCCTAGCCTTCCTGTAACCCATCCCAAGAGCCAGGAGAATGCTTTCAGAATCAGCACTTCTTTCTTTGGAGGGAAATTTCTGACTTTTAAATTTTTGGTGCAGAGAAGATTATGAAACTATTATATACTCTTTAATGGACCTGGCTAACTGTACATTTTTATGTGGTAGAAGCATGTACAAGGAACTATATGCTGGAAAGATGAATTTGATGTGTTGTACCAGAATGAGCAATGGAGCAAGGAGACCCGAGTTTAGCCTTAGTCCCCCAACTAGGGCTAGAATCATAATTCTTCTTGTGTAAATTCTTCATCTGAAAAGTGATGCTTTTCTCTGTACTATCTAAATCAGCAAAAGGTTATTATAGGAAAAAAACTGACTTATAAATGTGAAAGATTTTCCAAAAGATTTTAAAATATGCTATTTTAGAGTGAAAATTATAGTCTTGAAGATTTGGGACTGGTTTGCTATCTCCAGGTGATCCAAGGTGAAGTAGATCTTTCCTAGCCTTAAATTTCTGAATGTGAGAGGAGAGCCATGTTTTCTGACTAAAGAATCTCTTTGGGATATTTAGGACTAATGAGAGGATATTGAGGACTAATAAGAGAGATTCTAAGCTTTTCAAGGTGGTCTCATTGTCTTTGGCATTGGGCTTTTCGTTTCACTCAGCTGCAAAACTAACTTGAATAGTTCCTGGTCACAATAACATGAATGAATACAAAGATCTCATTTCTCGAAGGTGACTGAAAGCTCCCTGAGCACTCACCATATTCAGTGCTGTGACTCTTACCAAATAAACAAGTCAGTGTCTAGATGCAGACCTTAGAAATAGAGTGCCCTGATTTTAATCAATCTATGAAAAAATAATAGGAAGAAAAATCAATCCATTTGCCATGATGCTAGAAAAATGTAAATCCTTTCCAGAGATCATAACCCTGGACCTAAACAGAAGGAACTGTAACAATAGCTCTTTTTTTTTTTTAACTTAAAAGTAAATAATAAGTAATCAATACATATGGAATTAACAACTAAGCTTTTAAAGACCATACACAGATATTCAGCTGTGGTTTCAGAAGAAAAGATAAATATTAGTAACATCACATTTTAAAACAAAAAGAAAATTTTTGTAGATAACAAGCTGTACAGAAGGCCAGAAAGAAAGAGGAAAGGGTAACAGTATCAGGACCTTCATAAAGTAGTGTTAGGAGATACTAATTAAACTAAACAAGGGTAATTGACCCTTGGAATCCACACTTTCTTCTTTGTGTTAATAATAGACCCTCTGAAATTTTAGCTGAATATACAGCTACATTTCTCAACCTCCCTTGCTGATACCATGATATAAGTTTTGGCCAATTGAATATCAGTTGAAAGATCATGTCACATCCTTTACAAAGTCATTTACTTTAGTCATTCTCTCCCCCTGGGAAATGCCTACAACTGTAGAAGCATGCCAGGACTCTGAAATCCAAGCTACTTGAGGGATTATGTAGGTTTAACAGGCCATGAAGCAAAGCCATTCACCAATCCACCCAACTGTGGTGTATTATCTACTCTGGGCTACTGAAGGAGAAAAATAAACTTCTGCTTATGTAAGTAAAAAAAAATAAATTAATTAAAAATAAATATATAAATACAAAATATGTTATAGATATAATATACACTTTATAAAATTAGATCGTTGAGGAAATGAGATGGATTTTCCTATCTTAATGGATTAAATAATTGGTCTACATTCAATTACTTAATGGTTATTGAGTTCCTTGCTAGGATGATTCAAATAGGTGTTAGATAGTCGCTTCCCTCTAAGAAGTTACACTGTAATCGAAGAGGTTAGGCATAAACACATGCACAGTCACAGTCAAATAAAAACACAAGAGTTAAAAATTTTAATTATAGAAAAATTACATGACATTATAAAACAGCTTAAGGTTAATTATCTCATGGAAGACTATAAATACTAAGTTAAGAAAAGGGAGGTATCTTGGGTACTGGAGTGGTCTACCGTGGATGGAAGGGGTACCCTGGATTTTTGCCATAAAGAAAGGTGGGACTTAAATGAGTTTAAAGGCAGAGAAACTAACATGAAAGATAAGAAAACAAAGTATGTTTGTTTTGTAACAATTAATCAGCAAGTTTGCCTAAAGGGAATATTTCCTGGATGGGAGGGTGAATTTACTCTTCAGTAGGGATTAGTTATGTGCCTCCCACATTCCTCCTCTTGTCTATTTGTAAGAGCAATAATAAAACAGAGTCCTGATAGTCTCCATGGCCACTGCACCAATGTTTTCCATGGTTCCACTGCTCAGCCTTGTACTACTTGTCATCTGCCGCTTGACTGATGAGCAGAGACTCCCTGTCTAGTAATCAAATGAGCAAAGAATCCTTGCTCATATGATGGGGGGCGTGGATGAGAGAGAAGCTGTACATTTCACCAACATGCCAGTTAATTTTATAGCAACAAGGAACTTGAAGAGCCTGAAGAGAAAAGCCACAGTGAGAACCCAGGAAGCAGAGGCTAAAGGAGTGGAAGTATAACTTCCTAGTTGTAGTGATTTGAAATGCTGCCAATTCTCCCAATATCTCCATTCTTTATTTATATTATTGGAAGTACTATAAAGTTCGAGCTAAAGAAGTTTGAGAAGAATCCTCTACTTCACTTATCTGTTCATTAAATTATTCTTCCATCCATCCATCCATACCACGTGCATTTATTTAGTGTTTGTTTCCAAACACTCAAAAAATGAATTAGACATGAACATGTCTCTCCAAGAGTACGTGTATTGTAGGGTAGGAGAGACATATAAATATATATATAAAACAGGACTAACAATGTTTTTTATACAAAGCCATAAAGTTATTTTATGAGGCCCAGGGAGTGGCATATAATCTTCCCTTGGCTGAGTGTTGGAAACTTCTTATAAGAAGTAATAACTTAAAATAATACTTAAAGGTTTAAAATAAAAGAAATTAACAATAAATATGTAGGAGTGAGAGAGACTAGGAGAGAGGTTAGGGAGCATGTCATAGGGGGAAGACAACATGTAAAGTTAGGACAATAGCATGAGGCCTGCTCATTCATTTTTCAGAATGGAAAATTGAGGCTCAAAAGTTACTGTTTTCAAGGTTATAACCATGTGGTGACACACCTAAAGAGGAAATGTTGATTCTTAACTCCCTCTGAGTATATACACCATGCATGCATGTTTTATTATTAAAGAACAGTTTTCCACAAGAGTCAATGATACAGGCAAATATATAATAACTAGGGAGAATTATGATATTGGAATGAGATAAGTACCTAGTTTTCAGATAGGGAAAAAAATTCTTAGTGAATAAAATCCAGGATAGATGAATAGGAAAAAAAAGGAAAAATTCAGAAAGAGTATTATTCTTTTATTTGAAAGAAAGAGAATATAAGCAAAGAGTAGAGAATAACTCTTCCTTTTAAGGATTTAGCCACTTGGCTAGTTTTCAAGGCACTAGGGGGTTCTAGGACCATTACTGTTATAAAATTAGGACATGTGAAATCTAAGTAGATCCCATACACACATATTAGTCATTGGGATAAATGAAAGAATGATTCCTTGTGGCATACCTCAGCCTGTGCTAATTTACCTTCTACATCTTTTGGGTAGAAATAATATGGTGTAGATTTTATGTATGAACATCTGACAATAATATTAGTTATAATTAAGTACCTTGAATAATTGGGACAGTGTAATACGAGTTTGATGCTTCTCAGAGTGTTGAAAGACAGTCCTGATGTAGGAGAAACAGATTTTGATAATCACTTGTCCTGGGGGATAAAGTACTAATGTACCAGGAATATTTATTTCCTTCCTTCAGCCATAGAGAGGGCTTCTGCCTCTCTAATAGTAGATCCTAATTATTATGGGAATATAGTTTTTCTTTCTTTTTTAAAGATTTTATTTGTTTATTATTTATTTATTTATTTGGCGGGGGGAAAGAGAGAGAGAGCGTACAAGTGGGAAGAGTGGTAGACTGAGGGAGAGGGAGAAGCTGAGCAGGGAGCCTGACACAGGGGTGGGGAGGGGAGTAGGCTTGATCCCAAGACCCTGGGATCACAACCTGAGCCGAAGGCAGACACTTAACTGATTGAACCACCCAAACGCCCCAAGGATGTAATTTTTCAAAGACTGGAAATTGGATTAATTTCAAATACTGAAGCCAATTGATAGCAAAAAACAAACAAACAAACAAAAAAACTTACACTAATAAAAAATTACCACTTTTTGAACAATTTCTATATGCCAGGAGCAGTACTAATGGCTTTCCATTTAATATAGATAATTTGCATTATTACTTGTGCAGTCATCTTTGTACTCCAATTCACTTCTTCTCCCCTGCACATGGAAGGTTAGCACTTCAAAGTGATGCATGGTGGAAACATGAGCAGAAATGACTCAGCTGAACTGAGGCAAAAAATTCATTTATGAAGTTAAAGAAATGGATGGCATTAAATATGCTTTCAAACATGGGAGAACTTCCTTTACTGGATTAACCACTCTCCACCTAAGATATTGTTTCACCTACAATAGGCCCTCTGTAAGACTTTGCTGGTTTTGAATAAAGACATGTAAAAAGAATGACAAAATTAGTTTTATAAGTTTTATTGAATAAAATACTTAACAGTTCCAGACTGAAACACTTCTAGACTGAAAAAAGTACATATTGTAATACTAATAATAAAGAAAGATAAAAGTAGATATTTACTGATGAGTCTTTTAGCTTTGCTTTTTGTAGTATATTTGCTTCAGTACTTGACTACCTTTTATGTTCAAGATTCCTACTACCAAAATAAATAGTAAAATAATAATCCCATTAAATTTCCAATCATTCAAAATCCAGCAAACAAAATGCTTTCTTCTTGTCAAGGAATTTCATAAGTGAGGTAATATAGCAGGGATTTCACACTTGCCCTTAGGATGAGGAAAGTGGTTTGGTATTTGTAGCAAGTTGCAGTTAACAGTGCTAGTGAGTGATGGCTGTGCTTAGGCAGACTGCTGATGCAGGAACACAAAACCGGAGAGATATCAAGCAGTCTGATTTAGGGCTCAGAGACAGTGGGGAGCGATGAGATTGATAGCCCAGAAAGGAATCTTTTGGTAGAGGTCCATGGCCTGCATCAGAGCTTTTGGGATTGATAGCATACCGTGCTATCAATCTCAGTACTGTAAATGGGACCACTATTCTCTATGAAAAATGGGTCATATTAAATACTCTGACATTGACTAGATTGAGAACTGCAGATGACTAAGGAAGAACACATGTTTGCAGGGATTTGCTGTACCATTTTGTTTACAGTTTGCTGAAGAAAGGGAATGAACCCAATTTTAGTCACACATATCTTAAAGAAGTGATCATGTTGAGGGTATCATTATTCTTAAATTGAAATTAAAATTGATGAGAGCATAACCTAGCAGTAACTGAGATTTTGTAATTTTTGAAAGGATGTTAATGGTCGAATTATAATCAGTCAGTAATAATTCAATAAAATGGAAGCAAATGAACATATGGCTACCTAAATTGATAAATAATAAAAATTGACCTCCCCCCAATTTGTGAAATGAAATATATAAAAGAATGGATATAATTTTAACCCCAAGTTTTCCTGAGAAAAAGTGTTGTGAATGAAGGCAATTTTGTTCCAGTAGGATCTGGTATAAAACCTGCTCAACTGTGAAAGAGATTTGGTCATTGTCACTCACAGTCATTCGAATTGAATGCCTCTCTGCAGTTAGCCTTACTCAATAGCATACAAAAGATAACATAAGCAATTAAAACTGACAAAATTAAAACATTATGGAATTCCAGAGTCACCATATCTTTATAATATCTACATTTCAAGCAGTATGTCACTGGCGAAGTCATTTGAAGAAAACAGGTCAAATGGTATTATGTACATCTTCTGTGTTGATAGTGTTCACATATTCTATTGCTTAAAAGACTTTGGAAAAATATGTGTTCCCCTTGCACATTTTTAGGGTAGTACTTAAAATTCTCTTTCTTAAGTTTAAATAATGCAACTTTGAGCCTGTTGTTTAAAACAAAATTTGTACTTTTAAAACCCTTATTTTAAAAATGACTAGGGGTGCCTGGGTGGCTCAGTTGGTGAAGTGTCTGACTTTTGGTTTTGGCCCATGCCAGGAACTCAGGGTGGTGAGGCAGAGCCCTATGTTGGGGTCCACACATAGTGGAGAGTCTGTTTGAGAATTTCCCTCTCCCTCTGCCCCTCCATCTACCATGCACATACATGCTATCTCTCAAAAAATAAATAAATACATTTTAAAAAAATAAAATTAAAGAAAAATGCCTAAATATGATAATGACTTGAAACCCAAATCATCCACTGAAACAGGCAAATTCTTCTGTAACAGCAGTAATGTTACATTGTTTCTTTACCTCTGAACTTTATTTTTAATCCATGTCCTTGATATAATTTTATTATAATTCAATACATTTTATGCTTGAAAGTTATAAATTGGTTAGATTGTTATAATTCTCTAAAATTAAAAGAAGTTCAAAGTTATTACTGTTTAAAAAATTCCCTGGAGCTTTTGGATTTCAATGTTTAAAATTCTGGATTTAATTATTTTAAGATTATAATAAGGTTACCACAGATCAAAATAACAAGTATATTTACAATTTTATAGATAATTATTAAATATGAAAAGTAAACATTTTTATAACATTTATTTATTTGAGAGAGAGAGCAAGTGAGAGTGGGGAAGGGGAACAGAAGGAAAGGGAGAAACTAAAGCAGATTCCACACTGAGTGTGGAGCCCAGTCCTATTTCATGATCCTGAGATCAAATCTGAGCTAAAACCAAGAGACAAACACTTTAACAGACTGAACTATCCAGGCACCACAAAAGTAAACATTTTTCAGACGTGCATCTCAGTACGATGAGTGGGATTTTCTTTCAATTAATGTAGTCTTCAATAAATATTACTTACTGTCAGAGCTGAATAGAATTCAGTATCAATTCTATTCCCATTTTTCATTTTACAGGTGATGAATCATTTCACTTTAGATCTAACTGGTCTAAATAAATAAATATAAAAACTTGGATAGCATTCATTTTGGGATTTTTTCCCATTGGCTGTAAAGATCTATGTTTTGTGATGAATTTCAGTTTTCATAGTTATATTTTTAGTGCTTTAGAAAATTTGTAGAAGGAGGGAAGATGGCAGAAGAGTAGGTGAACCTTCACTTCATCTGGTCCCTTAAATTCAGCTAGGTATCTATCAAATCATTCTGAACATCTGTGAATTCAACCTGAGATTTAAGAAAAGAATTGTTGCAATTCTACACATAGAAAATTGGCCACTTTCTGCAAGCAGTGAGAAAAACCTTCAGGGAACAAAAGCCACATAGAGCAACCCAGAGCAGCTTATACTGAGTCTGGCCCCCTGACAAGGAGTGGTGCAACTCTGACCAGGCAAAGACACTGAGAATCAGTGCATATGCCCCTCTCCCATAAGATCAGCAGGAGCATCAGTCAAATACCAACTTTATGGATCACTCAAACTGAAAAACTCCTGTGCCAGAGGAAAACAACATATAGAATTTGAGGTTTTTTCCTCATGAATCTTCAGTCTTTTAGTTTAAAATTTTCTTTTGCTTTCTCCTTTCTTTTCTATTAGGTTCTCATTTTATCAACTTTTCTTTTTTTAATCTTCATTTTTCCATTTGCATCTTATAGATACATTCTTCATTTTTGGCTTCCTTCCACTGAATTCAACTTTATATATCTATATCTATCTATATTTATAGCTCTATCTATCTATCTGTATGTATATAAAGTTTTTCTTTTTTTTACAATTTTTGGATGTAGTGTCTTCTAACAAACAGACCAAACTATACCCAGGATGAAGTGGATCAACCTGTTTTGCCCACCTGTGAGATTAGTCTCTTCTTTCTCTTTCTTTTTTCTCTTTTATTTTTTTGGTTCCTGACCTCTTCAGATATGTCTAGTGTATATTTTGCTGGGATCAGGATTGGTATTTTTTATTTCATTCTCTCATTCATCTGTTCTTCTCTGGACAAAATGACTAGAAGGAGAAAGTCACAGCAAAAGAAAAAAAAAAACAGGGGCATTACGGTCTGCCATAGATCTAATTGATACAGATATAAGTAAAATGTCAGAAATTGAACACAGAATAATGAGCATAAAGTTACTATCTGGACTTAAAAAGGGCCTGATAGACACTAAAGAATCTCTTAGTGCAGAAATAAAATCTAGTCAGGCCAAAATTAAAAATGCTTTAACTGAGATGCAGTCTAAAATGGATGTTCTAATGGCTAGGGAAAATGAAGCATAACAGAGAGTCAGTGACTTAGAGGACAAAAAGATAGAAAGGAAGGAAGCTGAGTAAGAGAGAAAAACAACTAATGAGCCATGAGGGAATGCTCTGAGAAATCAGCAATACCAAAAAGCAAAATAATATTAGAATTACCGGGGTCCCAGGGGAAGAAGAAAGAGAGAGAGGGACAGAGGGTATATTTGAGCAAATCATAGCTGAGAACTTCCCTAATCTGGGGAATGAAACAGGTATTCAAGTCCAGGAGGTAAAGAGAATCCCCCTCAAAATCAATAAAAATAGATCAACACCCTGACATATAATATTGAAACTTGCAAATTTTAGAGGAAAAAAAAGAAAAACCTGAAAGCAGCCTGAGACAAGAACTCCTTAACCTACAGGGGTAGGAACATTAGACTGGAAGCAGGCCTATCCAGAGACCTGGCAAGCCAGAAAGGCCTGGCATGATATATTTGGGGTAGTAAAGGAGAAAAACTTTCAGCCAAGAATATTTCATCTGACAAGGCTATCATTCAGAATGAAAGGAGAGTTAATTAAGGGCTTCTAGGACAAACAGAAAATAAAAGAATCTGTGATCACTAAACCAGCCCTGCAAGAAATATGAAGGGAGATCCTGTAAATGAAAAGAGAGCACAAGAGTAACATAGACCAGAAAGAAACAGAGATAATCTACAGAAATAAGGACTTTGTAGGCAATCCAATGGCACTAAATTCATATCTTCCAATAGCTATTCTGAATGTAAATGGGCTAAATGCTCCAGTGAAAAGACACAAGGTATCAGTTTGGACAAAAAGGGAAGACCCATCCATATGCTGTCCATAAGAGACTCATTTCAGAACCAAAAACACCTCCAGATTGAAAGTGAGTGGGTGGAGAACAATTTATCATGTTAACGGACAACAAAAGAAAGCTAGGGTAGCAATACTCATATCAAACAAATCATATTTTAAACCAAAGACTAGTAAGGGATGTAGAGGGACAATATATACCTAAACAGTCTATCCAACAAGAACATCTAACAATTATAAATATTTATGCTTCTAACTTGGGAGCAGCTGATTATAAACTAATTAATAATAAAATTAAAGAAACATATTGATAATGACACAATAATATTAGGGGACTTCAACACCCCACTTATAGAAATGGAAAGATCATCTAAGCAGAAGATCAACAAGGAAACATGGGCTTTGAATGACACACCAGACCAGAAGGACTTCACAAATATATACAGGGGATTCCATTTTAAAGCAACAGAATACATATTCTTCTCAAGTGCACATGGAACATTCTCCAGAATAGATCACATTCTGGGTCACAAATACAGTCTCAACAAGTCCTAAAAGACTGGGATTATTCCCTGCACATTTTCAGACCACAATGCCTTGAAACTTGTACTCAACTGCAAGAGGGAATTTGGAAAGAACTCAAATTGGAGGTTAAAGAGCATCTTCCTAAATAATGAATGGGTCAACCAAGAAATTAAAGAATTTTTAAAAATCATGGCAACAAGTGAAGATGAAAACACAACTGCTCAAAATCTTTGGGATACAGGAAAGGTGGTCCTAAGAGGGAAGTACAAATCAATACAAGACTTTCTTAAAAAATTAGAAAAGTTTCAAATACAACAAGCTAATCTGACACCTAAAGGAGCTGCAGAAAGAACAGCAAATAAAGACTAAAATAGAGGTGGAGATAAATAATAAAGATTAGAGCAGAAATCAATGAAAAAGAAACCAAAAGAACAGTAGAAGAAATCAATGAAACTAGAAGCTTGTTCTCTGAAGCAATTAACCAGATTGATAAACCCCTAGCCAGACTTACCAAAAAGAAAAGAGAAAGGGCCCGAACTAATAAAATCATGAGTGAAAGAGGAGAGATAATGACGAACACCAAGAAAATACAGATAATTTTAAGAATATATTATGAGCAACTATATTCCAAAAACTTAGTCAATCTGGAAGAAATGGAGGCATTCCTAGAAATTTATAAACTACCAAAGCTGAAACAGGAAGAAATAGAAAAGCTGAACAGATCCAAAATCAGCAAATATATTGAAGCAGTAATAAAAAAAAATCTCCCAATAAAAATAGTCCAGGGCTGAATGGCTTCCCAGAGGATTTCTACCAGACATTTAGAGAACTAATACCTATTCTGAAGTTGTTTCAAACAAACAAACAAACAAACAAACCAGAAATAAAAGGAAAACTTCCATACTCATTCTGAGGCCAGCATTATCTTGATCCCCAAACCAGACAAAGACCCCACCAAAAAAAAGAATTATAGACCAATATCCCTGATGAATATGAATGCCAAAATTCTCACAAAGATAGTAGCCAATAGGATTCAACAGTACATTGAAAAGATTATTCACCATGGCCAACTGGAATTTATTCCTAGGATGCAACGGCAGTTCAACATTCATGCATCAGTCAATGTGATACATCATATTAATAAGAGAAAGGACAAGAACCATATAGTCCTTCAACTGATCTAGAAAATAACATTTGAAAAAATACAGCATCCTTTATTCTTTTTTTTTTTTAAAGACTCCATTTATTTATTTGACAGACAGAGATCACAAGCAGGCAGAGAGGCAGGCAGAGAGAGAGGAGGGAGCAGGCCCCCTGCCAAGCAGAGAGCCCAATGTGGGGTTCCATCCCAGGATGCTGGGATCATGACCTGAGCTGAAGGCAGAGGCTTTAACCCACTGAGCCACGCAGGCGTCCCCAGCATCCTTTCTTGATTAAAACTCTCCATAGTGTATGGAGAGAGAATATACCTCAATATAAAAACCATCTATGAAAAGCCCACATCTTTCAATATCATTCTCAATGGAGAAAAACTAAGAGCTTTTCCCTAAGGTCAAGAATATGACACAGATGCCCACTCTCACCACCACTGTTCAACACAGTAATAGAAGTCCTAGCCTCAGCGATCAGACAACAAAAAGAAAGAAAAGACATTCAAATTGGCAAAGAAACCAAACTGTCACTCTTCACAGATGACATGATGTTTCATGCAGAAAATACAAAAGACTCCACCCCAAAATTGCTAGAACTCATATAGCAATTCAGCAATGTGGCAGGATACAAAATCAATGCATAGAAATCAGTTGTATTTTTATACACTAGCAAAGAAACAGAAGAAAGAGAAATTAAGGAATTGATCCTATTACAACTGCACCCAGAACCATAAGATACCTAGGAATAAACCTAACCTAAGAGGTAAAGGATCTGTCCCCTAAAAAGTACAGAACACTCATGAAGGAAATTGAGAAAGTCATAACAAGAGTGAAAAAAAAATTCCCTCAGGGCACCTGGGTGGCTCAGTGGGTTAAAGCCTCTGCCTTTGGCTTAGGTCATGATCCCAGGGTCCTGGGATCGATCCCTGCATTGGGCTCTCTGCTCAGCAGGAAGCCTGCCTCCTCCTCTCTCTCTGCCTACTTGTGATCTCTGTCAAATAAATAAATAAAATCTTAAAAAAAAAAAAGAGTGAAAAAACATTCCCTGCCCATGGATTAAAAGAACAAATATTATTAAAATGTCTATGCTACCCAGAGAAATCTACACATTCAATGCAATCCTTATCAAAATATCACTGACAGTTTTCACAGAGCTGGAACAAATAATCCGAAAATTGTATGGAACAAGGAAAGACCCAGAATAGACAGAGTAATGAAAAAGAAAACCAAAACTAGTGACATCACAATTCTAGACTTCAAGCTCTATTATAAATTTATAAACATGGAGGTAGTATAGTACTGGCACAAAAACAGACACATAGATCAATGGAAGCCCGAAAATGGACTATCAACTCTATGGTCAACTAACCTTTGACAAAGCAGGAGAGAATATCTAATGAAAGAAGGACAGTCTCTTCAACAAATTGTACCAAGAAAATTGGACAGCTATATGCAGAAGAATGAAACTGCACCATTCTCTTACACCATCCACAAAAATAAATTCAAAATTGATGAAAAACCTAACTGTAAGACAGGAATCCATCAAAATCCTAGAGGAGAACTTAGACAGCAACCTCTCTGATGTCAGCTGCAGCAACTTCTTGTTAGACGCATCTCCAAAGGCAAGGGAAACAAAAGCACAAAGGAATAATTGGAACTTCTTCAAGATAAAAGTTTTTACACAGCAGACTAAAAGCAACCATGGAATGAGAGAAGAAATTTGAAAAAGATGTATCAGATAGAGGGCTGGTATCCAAGATCTATAAAGAACTTCTCAAACTCAATACCCCAAAACCAAATAATCAGTCAAAAAATGGGGAGAAGACATGAATAGACATTTCTCAAAACAGGACATCCAAGTGGCCAAAAGACAGATGAAAAAATACTCCATATCTCTTGGCATTATGGAAATACAAATCACCACAATGAAATACCACTTCATACCACTCAAAATGGCTAAAATTAACAAGTCAGTAAACAACAAATGTTGGCAAGAATGCAGGGAAAGGGGAACCCTCTTAGACTGTTGTTGGGAATGCCAGCTGGTACAGCCACTCATTAAACAGTCATTAGAGAGAGAACAGTCATTATAGAGAGAGGAAAACAAAACAAAACAAAACACGAGAGACTCTTAGCTATAAGAAACAAACTGAGAGTGGCTCAAGGGGAAATGGGTGAGGGGATGTGGTAATTGGGTGATGGGCATTAAAGAGGGCATTTGAAGGGGCATCTGAGTGGCTTAGTCAATTAAGTGTCTGTCTTTAGCTAAGGTCGTGATTCTAGGATCCTGGAATCAAGCCCCATGTCAGGCTCCCTGTTCAGTTGAGAGTCTGCTTTTCCCTCTTCCTTTGCCCCTACCCCCTCTGCATGTTTGCTCTCTTTCTCTCTCTCTCTTTCTCAAATAACTAAATTGACTAAGTAATTAGTTTAAAAAGGAGAGGTATCATGATGTGTTGAGCACTGGATATTATATGCCCCTGATGAGTTATTGAACTCTACACCTGAAACTAATGATGTACTATATACTGTGTAATTGCATTTAAGTTAAAAAAAGTAAATGTGTAAAAAATTACCAGAAAGCAGACATTTAAGAAATATCAAAAAATAGATAAGTGATTTTATTTCATGGTTGAATGATACTAAATTTATAATTTGTATACTTGGTAAAATTAAAACAATATATCAACATCTGAGTAATCCAAATTAAATGTCATTAAATTTTTAAAGTTCAAGATATTATGTCCCAAATTGCATTTGAAGAACATTTGTTCTATACAGAACAAGATATTCTGCTTTAAGTAGTACAGTTAATTTATTTGGGGGAAATTATAAGCTTAAAAAAGAGGATGGTACTGGGCCTCTAGTAAGTGCAAGCCTATCAACGATGTACTGATGAAAACTGTTGATACATTATTTATCATGGAATCTACCATATGAGTGCGTTAATTTAATATAAGTCTAATAAACAAAAGGTGGGGATAAGTGCATGAGCAGAAAAGTGGATGATGAGTGAAAGAAAGCAGGATACTTATCCCAAATTAAAATATGAACATGGATTTTTAATGTTTAATTACTGCTTGAGGGAACTAAAATATTTCATCTCCAAGTATGAGTGTCCTGGAAATACCAATCATTTATTTTGATATATGTTGTTACTTTTTTTCAAAGATGTAATATTGTTCTAGTGTAGGTAAGCAAGCTTTTCATCTGTTCTCCTTAAATGATGCCAAATGAAGTCACACTGATACATGAAAGAAAGTATTCACCAAGCCATTCTCATTATTAAGAACAGTAGAGGCTCCTGGCTTTCTTGGTTGGTGGAGCATGTGGCTCTTGATCTTGGGGTTGTAAGTTTGAGCCCCATGTTGGGTAAAGAGATTATTTAAAAATTAAATCTTAAGGGGCACCTGAGGGCTCAGTGAGTTAAGCCTCTGCCTTTGGCTCAGGTCATGATCTTGGGGTCCTGGGATTGAGACCCACATTGGGCTCTCTGCTCTGTAGGGAGCCTGCTTCCCTCTCTCTGCCTGCTACTCTGCCTGCTACTCTGCCTGCTTGTGATCTCTCTCTGTCAAGTGAACAAATAAAATCTTAAAAAAAAGTATATCTTTAAAAAAGTGCTAAAAATGTAAAAACAATTCATTTCTCATTTCATAGCAGATTGATATTTTATATTGTGCTATTTACAAAACTTGAATATTCTAATTTTAAAGATAGGTAAATAGATAGATAGATGGATGAGTTGTATTGTCTTGTCTGGATGAAACAAGGTGCTGCTGTCCTAAGTATTTTTTCTTAAGGTCCCAGTGCTTTGTTCTCCCAAGATCCCATCTTTGGGTATGGGGCATTATTTGACAATAATTAGTGAAGGAAAAGGTAAAGTTGTTAAAAGCATCATTGTTTCCCAAGCCCTCCCCCTTCTTCCACTACATACCGAGATCTAAAAAATACCAACACGGGATGATGTTTCTAATGCTTTGTTGCCTCTGAATGAAATATTTAAATTAAGGAGGGATTGGAGATGGGACACCTTCTTCTGGTTTATGGTGCCACAGAGAAGGGTTTGCTGACACTGGTATTTTATATCAAAACTTTAGTGCCTCTGTAAATTTTCTACTTTCAGGGTCATGCAGCATACTACGACTCGGGATTGGTGAAAACTTATGTGTTTTTTTTTTTCTCTTTCCAAACTGGTTCAAAAGCAATGTGAAAGGGGTGACAGAAAGAGAAACTGCATGGTGTCTTGACAGCAGACACCTTTTCAGATCCATCTACATTGAAACGGATCAGAGATGCTTTATTTAAAACCGTCCAACACCCACATGACTCGTGGGAAGTTTTCATGTAGCCCAGTACACAAAGATTACTATTCTAGACAGAGAGATTGAGAGCAGAAATATTAAGTGACATATCCAAGTTTCTATAGTTGCTATTTTTAAAGGACAATTAAAGCTAAAATGTTTAAATTAAGAAGATCTTTCAATTTCTAAATTACATGTTCTCTGCTCAATCTCTTTTCCCATATGAAAGACTCAAATTGATGAGAAATCAAGATGCCCCCATGGGTTCATTTAAGAAAAGCTTGAAGCTGGTGATTATTATAAAGTGGTTATGCATTATATCTAATTTTTTATTATAAAGTTAGACAATATTTGTGATTTATTATGTAGTCTGAAGTGAACACATAACCAATTCTTCTGTCATAGAACTTGAAGGTATTGTTTACATTTTGCTATTGCTCAGAAATTTTATGTTGACATTGTCTAGAATAAGTGCATTAGGGATATGAGATTTTTAAAATTTTTCCTAGAGAGATTTCTATGATAGAGACTTCAATTTGATCTATAAAGTGTACTATGTCTAATAGGGAAGCAGAAATTGTGCATATATAGACTCAAGCTGACAAAATATGGAACTATGGAATTAATTGGGTTGACAGTGCGAAAAGAATTTGAATTGATACTTACTCCTAAAAATTATATGAAATGTTTCTTCTTAAAGTTAGCAAGCTGTGTCCAGGACAAGCACATGAAAAATTAAGCTGTAACTTGCTTTGATGGCAGTTTTGAAAACATGTGAAGAAAAATTGGGATACATAAAATATTATATATCCTTCCATAAATTAACAATGAAATTGTTACAGAGAGAGGGGAAAAAGTAAGTCTACATTGAAGTTAACAGAAATAACTTCTATTTCACTCACATCAATAATAATGAACATTAGAATAAATACATGAAATAAAAAGCTAAATGAAAAAAAGAAATCCAGTTCAGAGACAATCAGTAGAATTTGGGAAGTATTATGTTTTGAAAAGTCTGGAATCTTGACTTGGTGTATAATGGCAATTCAAAAAATCCAAAACAAGCAGGAAATTATATTAAATAAGAAACCATATTCTGGGGGCGCCTGGGTGGCTCAGTTGGTTGAGCAACTGCCTTCGGCTCAGGTCACAGTCCTGGAGTCTCGGGATCGAGTCCCGCATGTGGCTCCCAGCTCCATGGGGAGTCTGCTTCTCCCTCTGACCTTCTCACCTCTCATGTCCTCTCTCACTGTCTCTCTCTCAAATAAATAAATAAAATCTTAAAAAAAAAAAAAAAAGAAACCATATTCTGTAGTTCTAGATGAGGGATATTGCTAAACTCACTGTGTAGTTTAACATTTGACAATCTACACTGTCTATGGGTTCCTCGAATAATAAAGTTGTTTTGTATAGATACTTCAATAATCAGATTGATGGTACAAATTCTGGGAGATAAATATGAAAGATTTTTTCTTATTAGAAAACAAAAATGATGACTGAGATCAAATTATTATTATGTGCTTTGAGTATGTGTGTGTATTGGGGGATAGATGAAAAATATGGTGAATTAGAATTCAAGCTGATATCTTAGATTGCACAGTAAGGTTGTCAAGTAAAAGTTATCAATAAAATGAGAGATTAAAGTAGTGATTAGAAAGTATCCACAGAGTTATATGCAATTTTACATTTTCATTTCCAACACATAACCAAGTGGAACATAGTTAGTTTGGCATGTGATCATACAGTCAGATAACACCTCCAGGAAGATTGTATCAATCTAAGATTATTCATCACTTCATTACTTCCCAAAGTAACCTGGTGTTTCTGACTCTATACAGAAGCATCTAGGTGAATATAAAATAGGAAAGCTCTAAATTCCTCCACTAGTCTCCATGTTTTGGAGCAGAGAGAATGCAAATTACTTGACCTCTAAAAGTCTTTGACCAGGTCCAATAGTTGTTCTTAAAAATTAAATCAGGTTTGAAAAAAAAAAATGTCATCATGTATCCCTATGGACTGAGTTTCTATCGGTGAAACAAAAAATAAGAATACACAGATCTAAATACAGGGAATACAAACTGAGAAATCCTTTAAGGATTGGTCTCAGAGAACATTTTTAGATGTGATCTGGAAGATGGAGTGCACAGTGACATCTCCAAATTTGCTGATGACACTAGCTCTTCCCGATAGTGAAATGCCAGGGTGACATGAATAAATTGCAGGGACATCTTGAGAGACTGTGGGAGTAAGCCAAAAAATAGTAACTGAGCTTCAGTTTCAGAAAGTGTAAGGAAGTGTGTTAAATTCAGGAAAAGTAATCTAAACTTTATTGCATGAGTCATTCATTCTTCATATAAGTATTTGTAATGTTACGGATTGAATGTTTATATACTCCCCAAATTCATATGTTGAAATCCCAACCCCCAATGTGGATGGTATTTGGAAATGGGGCCTGTGAGAAGTAATTAGCTATGGATGAACTCATGAGGGGGACTCATGAGAGGGGCTTAGTGTCCTTCCAAGAAGAGAAGAAGAGACCAGAGCACATTCACTGTCTCTTTATCCCTCCTTTCTGTACCCTGTGGGGATATAGCAAGAAAGCAGCTAGCTGAACATTTTTTTTTTTTTCATGAAAAATGTTCATTGTCATTAACCATCAGGGAGATACAAATCCCAAAACCACATTGAGATACCACCTTACACCAGTTAGAATGGCCAAAATCAACAAGGCAGTAAACAACATGTGTTGGAGAGGGTGTGGAGAAAGGTGAACCCTCTTAAACTGTTGGTGGAAATGCAAGTTGGTGCTGCCACTTTGGAAAACAGTGTGGAGATTCCTTAAGAAATTAAAAATAGAGGTTCCCTATGACCCTGCAATTGCACTACTGGGTATTTACCCCAAAGATACAGATGCAGTGAAAAGAAGAGCCATCTGTACCCCAATGTTCATAGCAGCAATGGCCACAATTCCCAAACTGTGGAAAGAGCCAATATGCCTTTCAACAGACAAATGGATAAAGAAGATATGGTCCATATATACAATGGAGTATTATGCCTCCATCAGAAAGGATGAATACCCAACTTTTGTATCAATATGGATGGGACTGGAGGAGATTATGCTGAGTGAAATATGTCAAGCAGAGAGAGTCAATTATCATATGGTTTTACTTCATTGAGGAGCCTAAGGAATAACACGGAGGACATTGGGAGTTGGAGAGAAGTGAATTGGGGGAAATTGGAGAGGGAGACAAACCATGAGAGACTGTGGACTCTGAGAAACAAACAGGGTTTTGGAGGGGAGGGGATAAGGGTTTGGGTGAGCCTGGTGGTGGGTATTAAGGAAGGAATATATTGCATGGAGCACTCGGTGTGATGCATAAACAATGAATTTTGGAACACTAAAAAAAAAATAGAATTTTAAAGAAGGTGCTAAAAGAAATAAAGGATGTAAAGTACTTTGAAGAAAAAAAAAGAAAGAAAGCAGTTAGCTGCCTGCAAGATAGGAAAAGGGCCATCTTGGGAAATAGAGAAGGTTCACTGGACTTTCCAGCCTCCAGATTATGAGAAATAAATGACTGTTGTTTAAGCCACCCAGTCTATGGTATTTGTTATAGCAGCCTGAATATACTAAGACAGGGAATAAGCTGAAAAATATTAACAGTTTCCACTTCAGAAAGTGTAGGCCATGTGTTAGATTTAGGGGAGATAATCTAAACTTCATTTATTGAATGAACCATTCCTTCTTTGTGAATATTTGTTGAACACCTACTATGCCTTCAGCATAGTGTGAGCCTCTAGGAATACCGAGATAAAGAGGGCATGGTTGTTGGCAGACTGGGGGGGGACACAGTGTCATATAACTTATAGTATTGCATGACATACACTATTTCAGGAACAATAATAAAGAGCTCTGGGAATGCAGAACATGGAGCCTGAGGGAATCAGGAAGGCATCTCAATGTAAGTGACATTTGAACTATATCTTAAAGGTCAGGAAGGGAAAGGAGAAGTTTTCCATGACGGGAGGAAGGCAGGGGAACACAGGGCTTGGTCTAGCCTGCTCCAACTTATTTTTTTGAAACTTTCCTTTATTTATAATTAAAATGTTACCAAAACCGAACTTATAAGAGCCCAAAGCAGCCTTTTAGCCTGGGCTTGCTCCATAATCTTCACCTCTCCCCTGCTCCAATGTTCCCCTCAAGACACGCCACAGATCACAAGGATTCTTGGAACATTCCATAAAAACTTATATGGTCTTGCTTTAATTTTACAGATAGATGAGGAAAAATGGGACCATATTTTTTAATTTACCAGTCCACGCTCTCAAAAACAGGGAGAAAGATAATTTTGTACCTTGATTTATGACTTGGTAAGCAAACATTCAGAAAAATTATTAGAGAATATTTTCCTTGACAAAATTAGCTGAATCTACTGTGGTAGTAACCCAGTGGCAACAAAAGCTGTGATGAAATTACCAGGGAGCATGTTAAAATGAAAAGAATATTTTCTACCTCAGACTGCTTTAGAGCCATGGTTTTCCTGCAGTGGGTAGTGCAAGTGCCGTAAGTTTCCATCATTCAATAAGCATCATGTGGCTAGAGAATACTGGAAGAAGAACCTGTAAAATAGGCAAGGGCATTTGGATGGCCTTCTCAGGACCAAGGTTAATTCACTTGGGGCACACAGAGTTGGGCCCTCCAGCGCTGGGAGCCCGGTACTGGCAGCAATAATCAGCTGGAGCTGGAACATCCCTGTATGCTGAGGAGGGGAAGTGGCTGAGACAGGTGACAGAGCTGGGTCTGGGATCAAAAGGAAAACCATGGAAAAAATTTAACGAAATCAGAGATAAAACTGGAGGGACATATACCTGGAGAAAGAAAAGCAAATGCCAAAGGACAGACTGAATAAAAAGATCATCAAATCAGAAATGAGACTGGAAAGGAAGATTCCAGAACATGAAATTAAATCTCAGAGCCAAATCAACAAAGGACTGAATACGCTAGAGTAGGTCTTAGCAGTGAAACCAGAAAAGAATCTATTGTCCAGAAAACAGAAGTGCAAAGCAATTTCTTTTAATGCTTTGGGAGTGAGGAGGGCCTTTGATCTGCTGTCTTAGACTCTTCTGTTGTAGGAACTGTAGGCTTCCTTGATTTCATTTGAAGACACGCTAATATCTTTAAGCTGCATGCAAGGACACAATGGTATAGTTAGTGGCTTCTAGACTTTGATGTCAGAGGGACTCTTGAGTATAATCTTCTCTTTGCCACTGACTACCTATTAGGTTTTGGGAAAGTTATGTAATCTTTAGCTGAGGTTTTTCATCTAAAAATGTAAATTACACTATACAGTTGCCACAGTGGTTGTACTAAGTATGAAATACAATACAAAACCTTTAGCACATTCCCTCACATATAGTGAGTTATTAATAAGTGGTAGCGGTGAGAATGTTGATGATAATTACAAGTGTGAGCTTGCCGAAGATTTTATTTCCAAAGCAAAAAAAAAAAAAAGGAAGAAGAAAGAGAAAAGTGTACAAAATAAACAACTGTTGGTGAAATCCTAGAATAGAGGTAGAGAATATTTTGCAAAGAGGTAAATTTAGATGAAACAAAAATAGAAATATTTAATAAAATAGTAAACTAATAGAATTCAGTTAAATTTAAATTGCTTCTAAAAAGAGGTATGTACAGCTATTAGGCTACAATTTAAAAAGATGGACATGTTTGGAAAATAGACTTTATAAATAATAGAGACCTTACAATCAATCAACCAATTAATCTTTACAAAATAAATGTATCACAATGTCTATGATGTTTTGGAAACAATGCAGATCAGTCAGGTGTCTTTATTACAGATCTTCTCAGTGCCTTTAATACACTACTAGGAATCATGACTCTCCGAGTTGGGGGTTATAGTATATATCATTTCCCAAACACCAATGTCTACAGACCTTTTATTTTCCTTAGGAAACCTCAAGAAGGCTAGTTTCTATGTAATACACTTTAGGAAAAGTGGCAATGGCCAAATAAGACACATCTCACAGATAAGTAGATTGCACTTAGAATCTACGTATCCTGACACTTAGCTCAGTTGCTTTTTCTACCAAAATATTACTATTTCCTCTGATTGTATGGATATATCACTATGGAGAGCAACCATTTTCTCCCATAAAACACTATCTGCTGCTTTTCTAACACAGTTGACTGGGGGTGGTAATTACTGTGTTCATATAGCACTAAATGAATTTGTTTGCTGTTTTTTAACTCTCATCTAGTTTTATTATTTCCATGTGTACCAAGCTCATGTTTCCTTTCCAAAGCCCTCAGAGGCTATGACTCAAGTGCTATGTTAATTTTAAAATGTGAAGGCATGAAACATCTGTTATCATGACAGGCCCTCAGGACTTTCATTTTTGAATGAGAAGGGTGAGAAATAGATTTAGAAGTGAGGGAAGATAAAAAGACCAGGTGATATTCATTTAACACAATCCCCAGATACTGGGAAAAAACATCTCAGATATGAGTCAAGCTCACAGAAATATCCTGTCCCTCTCTGTGTGTTAAAAAGTAACCTCTGGCTGGCTGATCTGTGTCTCGCCTTGACTCTTCAATGCTATGTCACCTGAACTAACTGTAATATTAACTTCTGAGGATGCATCTCTTTGCCAAGTGGAAGATGACACGTTCAGATGGGAAATTAAGTTTTATTGTTTTTTGTTTGTTTGTTTGTTTTTGTTTTTGTTTTTTAATGTGAGATATGGGTTACCATTGTCTGGTCACCTCCCCAGACTTAGGAGTACAGGGAAACAGAATTTTGGGTTCAGCAGAGAGCAGAGAAGACAGTCCCTGGGCACCAGTGCAAGAAAATAGAGTTGGTGAGCAGCTTCCTGGTTAGAAACCCACACCAAGACAAGTCAGAAGTCAAAAGAAGAACCCTCAAAAGGTGCTAACGGTGGAATAAACATTTAAGTGCAAGAAAATTGGAAAAAAACCAAGAATGAATGAGATGGTTCAAAATGGAAGATAGTGTATACATTCTGGGAAACATGCATCAAAATCAAACACAGCAATCACATATTTTTTAGAGGAAGTGTTGGCCTCTGACAGGCATACAGAGGCATCCATTGAGGGCTATTACCTAGCTGGGAAAGTGATCACCCTTTACATTGTCAACACTGTAATCAACAGAAATTTTCACTTAATCTGATTGAGTAGACCATTCTGGAAAGAGAGCAAAAGTCACAATCTAATTTTGAAAAGAGTTGGCCATCATTGTTATCTTTAGTTTCCTTCCGTTTATTGAACACCTATTATGTGTTCTATGAAAAACATACTATTCAAAGTATCTAATTCCTTCTTAAGAACAAGCCTGTAGAGTGTTTTATTCTCATTTTATTGATGAGGAAACCATGTCTCACAGAATTAAGTAACTTGCCCTTGGTTGTACTTGTCCTAGTTCTAAATACAGATTAATACCTGTTGTCTCTGATGTCATTATAAAAGGGGAACCACTCCTAATCTCTCTCCCTGTGCTTATTTCAGACGTTACTAATCGGTAATGAATCTCCTTCCCACTGAACATGGTTTCAGAATCCTTCCCAGCATATTATAGGTATCCACTACAAATTAAGCAGTGAATACCCCTAATCTACATCATTCTGCATCATTCGAATATACAGGCAACCAGCTGTAGACAGAGGAGGCTAACAAAATAGAACCAAGATCAGAGCCCAGATAACCAAGGGAGTATCTGATTGAAGAAGAAGAAGAAAAAACAATTAGGCAAAAAATTGAGTCCAGAAAATCAAATAATACAGGGGAGGACTGAAAGTTCTCTTAGTCTTGGCAGAGCTTAGAGGGTCAAAGAGTGGTGCTTGTGAGTGCAGAAAAAGTGAGCTGAGATTTTAGGGATGAAATTGTTTAATCTTAAACTTGATCTATGCTACTTCTTGAGTGTGGGCAACATTGGGACTGGAAGTTTTTTCTGTAAGTCATAGGAAAACGAAAAAAAATAAAATAAGATATTCCAGACAGGGCTTGCAAAGATTTGGTTGGCTTGTAGAAATCTGTAAGTACAAATATCTTGCATGAACTGATGAGTCATTCATTGGAAACAACAAATTCATTGGATTTTTCACTTCATTGAATTAACTAAGTCAACCAATTCAAATTAACATCTCTAGTGAACAAATATTTGATTCATGGTGAAAAATCTGTAAAAAAAAAAAAAACTCTTTGGAAATATGAAAAAAAAAACCAGTTATACTTAAGAGTTCATATTTTAACTAGATGGTGTAGGGTATGTCCATGTCTCTTTTGCTGGAATTATTTTTAAGGTCTACAAAATCACATATATTGATACATATAATGATACATATAATGTATTAATAGCTCTTCACTGAATGCAAGAGCTTACAACAACTTTACAAACTGGGGATGTAATGGTGGATACTGAGTCCTGGAAGCTTCTATCTCATTAGAGGAAAAAGGCATGTAAATGAACAGATAAACTTTTGCTATATGCAGAGATAAACACATAGATTAAGAAGTATTGGGGCGCCTGGGTGGCTCAGTGGGTTAAGCCTCTGCCTTCGGCTCAGATCATGATCTCAGGGTCCTGGGATCGAGCTTCGCATCGGGCTCTCTGCTCAGCAGGGAACCTGCTTCCCTCTCTCTCTCTCTGCCTGCCTCTCTGCCTACTTCGTATTTCTGTCTTTCAAATAAATAAATAAAATCTTTAAAAAAAAAGAAGTATTATGGGGGAAAACTCACTTAATTGTTGTTGAGAATAGCATCACACAGTGGCTGATAACAAGTACAGAACTTGGTGAGTCAGATGAGAGGCAGATGAGGGAAATGGGGACACAGAGGCCATTGGGAACAGGGAACTAAACTTGCAAAGGGATAGAACAATAAAAAGCTACAGTGACAGGGAAATTATAAGCAGCACAGAATGACTCTACTGCAAGGTGCAAGGCCATGGGAGATGAAGGGTGGGAGCTGAGGCCGACCAGGCAGGCAGAGACAGGGTGCCAAGGGCTATATTTCATAGTAAGAAGTTTCAGCGATGAGAAAATGATGATTTTAGGCAGTTATGCATTTTGGACAGACTGGTATGCAAGTTGAGGAGAGAAGGCACTTGAGAATGGTAAGATGGGATCCAGAGACATTTGTGAACAGAAAAAAAAGGGATTAAGACATGAATTAAGGTGGTGGTGAAGGGGGTGGAGGAAAAAGCTCCTGAGACATTGAGCACCAACATAACCTATCTCCTGTGTACAAGTGGGGAGCAAAGTACAGATTCAAGGAAGACCCTGGAAGCAGGTACACAATGGGTCAAGGGCATAAAAGAAAAAGGATTATTGAAGTGACTACCTTGGGGCGCCTGGGTGGATCAGTGGATTAAAGCCTCTCTCTGCCTTCGGCTCAGGTCATGATCCCAGGGCCTGGTGATATCTGTCTGTCAAAAAAAAAAAAAAAAAAAAAAAGTGACTAGCTTGAAGCTTTATAATTAAGAACAGAGCTATTCAAGTACATGTAGTTGAAAATATTTTAATACTCTTTTTTATTAGAGGAGAAAGAATAGCTTTGGTAGAAAAGGTGGAATGTGGGAAAGGGAACAAAAATTTTTAAAAAGTCATTCATAAGAGGGCATGGATTGCATGGAGCACTGGGTGTGGTGCAAAAATAATGAATACTGTTATGCTGAAAATAAAAAGAAGAAAAAAAGTCATTCATAGTCCTACTACCCAGAGACGAACTATTGGCAACATTTTAGTATACATGTAGATGATCTTCAAAATTTAATATTATTTTAGAAATTTTTGTTTTGCTTTCCCTACTGGGTATTAAGAAGATACTTCTCATATTACTAAAAATTCTTCAAAAAAATGTCATGTCTACTGAATATATCACATTCAATCTTATAATAAATGGTTGGACATTGCACCATCCCCATATTTTGGAACAAGTAGTTCAGTATGACTACATCGTTAAGTATAAGGAAGTCTTCCAAATCTCTTTCATATAACTTTCTTAACTTCTGATTGTTTCCTTAGGATAGGTAATAGCATTTTTAAGTTTCACATCTGCTTTAGGAATATAGATGGTCTGGTGTAAAAAGGGCATGAACTTAAATACCTTCTCAGCATGACTCAATACTGTTCCACCCTAGTTCCAGCATTTTCTCCATTTTATGTATGTAATGCTCACCAGGTATTAATACCTATTAGCATTTATTTTAAAAATGATAATTTTTGTCTGAATCCAACTGCCGTTTTCCTAAAAGTCTTGCATGTGTAGGGAATTTACATATCTGAAAATAAACACTTGAACATATAATACTGATGGATTTTTACCTTAGTAAGTTTAAAGGGATTCATCATTATCAAACCATGACTTCAATATCCCTCATACATAATACAATCTAAAATCATTCAGAAATTTGCCATAAATTATCATTTGTAAAGTTTACTTTTTCTCTTAAAATGTATTCTACATAACACTGCTGTTTTCACACCTGACAAAAAGAACTTAATGAACTAATTTAAATTTTAGATGACATGGTGAAAGTCCCATCAATTCCTCATGTTGACCTGCGTAATCAAAAAAGCTCAATTAACATTTTTGAGATGTTATGTCATTCTGGGGTTATCCAGTATCTTGAGAAACCATTTTGTTTTTCTTTTGTTTAGCTTAAATGACTTATATGTTTTCACAATGCTAAATTAAGCAAATGAAAAATAAAAATTCATTCCAATCAACTTTTTTTCATCATAGGATAATGATCAAATAAACACTTATCTCAAAGATTATTTTACTGCATTAAACCTACTTTTTAAAAAATTTTTCCCACTAAATTTAGTGAAAGAAAATTTTAGATTTATTTCTCCTTAATCATCTTGTGTCCATTGGAATTTTTTTTAATAGGCTACATGTCTAGCATGAAGCCCAACAGAGAGCCTGAACTCATGACCCTGACATCAAGATCTGAGCTGAGATAAAAAAAATCAGTCACTGAACTGACTGAGCCCCCCAGGTGTCCTGGAATTTATCCTCTTTTGAAAATTTTCTAAAGGAGTAGATTTTATGATTAACACTTCTATATGAAGAGCTCATACTTTCAAGGCTCTTCCATTATGTTTGTAGGAATTGGGTCTGCAGATGCATGGACATGTGGAAAGTGGGCCAGAAGGAATTCATTTTTGATTCACCAGAGCTTTAAGAATGTCCTTAGCTGTTACTAGTGATTTGTACCTGGTGGGCAGGCAGATGAGTGGCCAGAGTCTTCAAAAAAATTGTGAGAATCTATTAAAAAGATATAAATAAAGAGTCATATATGTGGCAAAGGGAGCTGCTCTGTTGATCCATGAACTCCTCACTCTAATTTTCATCGTTATTGTCAGTAGAGCTTGAAGGCCAAGATAGCTAGCCCCCAGTGCTACCTAGTCTAGTGCTCTGTGTGGTACTCTTTGTGTATAACTCCATTTAACAAATTAAAGGAATTTATATTTGTTGCCTGTGATATCCATTGTCATTCTCATCCATTGTGGCATTCCCACACTGTATAATCTAATTTCTAATTCTATTAAGTTTAGAGCATCTTTTCTTCTGTCCTTCACAATGCCATCTTTGTATGAAGTTCCTCAACAAGCTCATAGAATGTGAGCATCTTATTTAAGTCTGGTGGCATTTAATCTACCTAACTGTGCTAAGAAATCAATATTCTCTTTAACAAATGTTTACTTAATGTTCAATGATCTTCAGTTTTGCTGTCCCATGGCCTATGAGTCAGAAGGACTAAGGATGTGAGGTCTGTGTCATCCACATGCAGGCAGAGCAAAGGTTCTGGAAGGAGTTAGGAACAGCTGGGTAGCACTGTCACTTACCAGTATAAAAGTTTGTTCAAACAGGAGAGCAAGAGAGTTGAGAAGCATGTACAGTGGTTATCAATCGCTCTGTACAGTAGAAAAAATAAATCACACAGGGAAAAATTAAGAGAGCAAATTCAAACGTTTCTCCTAGAAAGTCTAAAAGAGAAGAGCTCAGTTTGCCTTTAGTCTTAGTACTTCCTGAGAAGAAGCTGGAGATGTTTTTATTTATTTATTTATTTATCCAATTTTGATGTCTTATGGGTGACTTTAACTTCTATTTTCTCATAATATTTCACAATAAAGAAGCAATTTAGCTCACCTCAAATTCCACTTCTTTTATTTTCTGTCTTTGTCTGTCGCTGTTGCTTTTATTTTTGCACTTCTGAGGAAAGATTGGCCTACATGCTTGTTACTGTAAGGAACCCACAACTCCCAGGGGTCTTTCCACCGAAGAATAGAAAACTGAGAGAAACTAAGCTGTAAATTAATACATGTCCTCAAATTCTTAATCCCCAAGTCAGGACAGCTTCCTAAATTTAATCCTAAAGTAAGCTTTTTATTGATCCTTACCAAATTTACAAACCCATGTTCTAATCATGAATCAAGGATTAGGGACAGAGGGGGATAGAATTCCCTTGGCATGAGTATTCTGTTAAGGGAAGCACATCCCCCCATAAATCATCATCATGAAATAAGGTTGACAAAATAAGGCCCGTCCTCCAAAGCCATGAGCTTTGTCCTTGCATAACCACATGTAAATAGGAAATGATTACCTTGCCCCTAGATGTGGACTAGTCCAGCCAGCAGTTATCATCAGGCTATGTTCTCAGCGCAGAGCAAACAGGACAGTGAACACTGAAAACACAAACATAGAGAAGGAATTTGCAAATGATAGTTTTCCCGTTAAGATGTACCATGCCGATTGCACAGAGGAGAATTCTGGTCCTAATTTAGTGCAGGTTTGTATTTGACACATGTTACCTGTAGAGTATTTGGGTAAATTACTGATGTCAGTTGTATTTCTCTTGGAGATGAGGGAAATAGGTTATTGGCACAATAAAACATCCAGAGGCATTTAAAATGTCAGTCTAATCGCAAGAACCAGTAAGGCTTTTAATTACCTTCTGTGCAATTTTTTTTAATTGCTCCGATGGCTGTAGCGCTTGGTAAGTTCCTGACAGAGCAGCTGCAACAAACTTAATTTAAACATCCCCCCCCCCCAAAGCTCTCTGAAAAAAAGGGAATCTGAGGTGCAGGGTAAAGGTTGGGGATCTCTTTTGTTCCTGGATCTCTGTAGGAATTCTTATTGTTTGGTCACTAATAAAATCATACTGCCATGACCATCCAACTACCTGCAGGGTTTTATATGCGGAGAACATTCTTCAGAAAGGGTATATGTTTGCCAGTACACCCCTCTCAGAATACTCTGAATCAGCCGGCCCATGGTGTTAGACCATCACTAACCCTCAATTTCATATACTCTTCACTGCTTGTTTTATTCCAAGTTTGAAAAAAAGAGGATGCACAGTTCATTTCCTGAGATTGAGGTGAGGGAGACTTTTGTTTCCAAAATGACTTCATCCCCTTAGCTCTACCTGCCACCTTGCTAGAGAGCTATTCTTTATTAATTCACAAACACCCTCTATCCTTAAGGCCTTAATTCTCTTCTTCTCTAAAAACTAGTCTTTTATTAGGGAGACGTGTGGTGTGGACTCATGTCTGGTACTGAATCCCAATTTGCTATGTATGACTTCTATTTAACCTTAGTTTTACATCCAAAAAAAGCGGGAATAATAATTCCTATAGAGTTTTGTTTTGTTTTTGTTTTTTAAAGATTTTGTTTATTTGAGATGAGAGTGAGAGAGAACAGGAGCACAAGGCTGGGGTAGGAGGGAAGGCAGAGGGAGAGAGAGAAGCAGGCTCCCCTTTGTGGGGCTCCATCCCAGGACCCTGGGACCCGAACCTAAGGAAGCAGCTTAACTGACTGACCCACCCAGGTGCCCTTCTCTAGTCAAATTTTGAGGGTTCAGTAAAGGAGCATTGGATGTGATGCATAAACAATGAATCTTAGAACACTGAAAAAAAATAAAATTACCAAAAAAAGGTATAAAATACCTGTATTCTCAGGAAACCAATGTGCAGCTATATTAAAATGATATTTTTTCTTGGTGTTCATACTCATCTTAAAATTAAAGAAAAATGTAACAATAATATATATCGAGGACTTAAAAAAAAAAGTAACATATAGAGTGATTGACAGAGATTAGGTTTTCAGTGAGAGTTAGTTCCAGGGCAATACCTATCTGTACCTCTACCTCCAAAATGCTAGTTCCCTCGTACATGTACGTAATCACATCCACGTTACTAACTTTGTCCTGATACCTGGCTGGTTATGCCTCAATTAGACTATGGTTAGCAGGGACTAGATCTGAGATTTGTTTTCTTCATTAAAGGTATCAAGTACAATGCCCTTTCCAATCCATTTTTTTTTTTTTTTTGATGTGTCAACAGAGTGAACAATATTCAGGGAACTTTTAAACATGTGAAGAGATGGGTTGCTAATTAGGTAGGATTTGAGGCTAAATTTTCCCAAGGTGTTTTATGCCCTATGAAGGATAAGAATTAATTAAGTAGAATCATAGAATATTGAAGCTGGGAGGAAACTGGTATCATGTCATTCAACTGTCTATTTAATACAGAAGGGAAGGGAGACCAATAAAGCAAAACTAGTTAATGTCTGATTAAGCCGAGGATTGTTTTGGTCTCCTATTCTCTATTTCTGAGTTGCTTCCACCATGCATTCCTCCATCCCATTGGTGTTGCTGCTGAACTCTAGACATTTGCAAACTCTATTCTGTACACTGGTTAACTACAGGGTACTGGGATTTCTTCTCAGCTGAGCTGGTGATGTAGCCATTAATACTAAGAGCATCCTACCATGTTTTTTAGAATCTCAGGAAAAGATTAAGGTGGGCATAGAGAGAAAGCAGGGGGAAAATGACAGCAATAGTTAGGTTAATAGAATGAAAATATCTTTCAAAGAAGAGGAAGAAATGAAGAAACAAATGAGATATTTATTTAAAGCTTAGAATATGCCATGTGCTTAGTGTATGCAAAGCACTTTATGCGCATTATCTAGTAAGCCAAAATAGCCCTGGAAGGTGAATATCCTTTCTCTCATCTTTCTAACTAATTATATCACATCTTCCGCCCAATCAGCTGAACATAAATCCCCATGTCTACATCCGTGGATTCAAAATCTACCCCGTTCTAAAGCTGAGCCTTTATTCATTAAACTCCAGTGCTTCTGCAAGCAGAACCTGATAAAAATATTGGGCTAAGAGGATTTTCAAGACGTTGATGAATTATGAAAATAAAGCAAATTGTAGGCAAGCTAGAGAATTTGGTTGATGCAGAGAAAGAAATAAGATCCTAGACCACATTATGAAAAGGTAGAAATAGAGGTGCTTGGATAGTTCAGTTGTCTGAGCATCCAAATCTTGATTTCAGCTCTGGTCATCATCTCAGAGTCCTGAGACCTAGCCCAGCATCAGTGCCAGGCTCAGAGGGGAGTCTGCTGATATTTTTTGGTCTCTCTCAGGAAACCTGGGTGGCTCAGTCAAGCATCTGCCTTTGGCTCAGGTCATGATCCCAGGGTCCTGGAATTGAGCCCCACATTGGGGTTCTTGCTGAGTGGGGAGCCTGCTTCTCCCTCTGCTTGTCATTCCCCCTGCTTGTGCTCTCTCTCGTTCTGACAAGTAAATAAATAAGATCTTTAAAAGATATATTTATTCTCTCTCTCTGCCCATCCCTCCACTCTCTCTAAAATAAATAAGTAAATAAATCTGGAAAAAAAAAGTAGAAATAGATGATTAAAAGTGGAGAGCTTGAAAACTCTAACATAGTTTTATTGGCCTTGATGATTAGGATTTGTTACCATGTTACTATTGCTATTAGACTGTATAATAAATGTTGTCCCTTATCCTATCTTACCTATTGCATCTGAAACCTACCTTTTCATTCACTACAGTCTCTTTATTTTGATGCTGCTTATATATGGGGGTGGAGGGTCCAGGCAGCTTTATCTTCAGGAGCACCAAGGTTAATCCTGTTTCTCTAGTAAGAGTCAAATGTGGTGCCACATATGGAGAGAAATATGACATGGAGTGCAGAGTTAGAAGAGGAATAAAGTGAAGCCAAAGGGTCCAAGACAGAGCAGGGACATTGGAATCTCAGAAGCAGGGACAATGTATGGGAAAGGGTCAGCTCTCTTTAGATTCACAGTGAGGCTAGATACCTATACACTGGACTGGAAAGTAGTCCAGGAAATGTCCTTTGGGTCAGATTAACCTAATTCACACCTTCTTCTGAGGCAGCCACTTCATACTATCTTTGATAGTGTATAACATGGTTCTCCTCTATTTTATATGGTTATATACTTGCCACAGGCATAAAACAGTCCTTTTTGAGGCACTGGAGCCATGTGTTATAATTAATAATGGCATACGGGAAGTTTTTGAGTCCAATTTCCTGGCAGAAGTCATTTTAGCAGGTTTTATTTTCTTTTAAGACTTAGTTCTGAATTATAGAACCACCTAGGTGATTGACACTTTTTGGCATCCAGGTCTTCCCTTGCTTTCCCTGATGGCTCTCAGTAACAGGTCACAGGGTTAATACAGGAAAGACAGCATAACCCTGACAAGTTGAGGAAGAGAATACTAGGGACTGAAAGGAGCTATCTAAAGGGATCATTGGCCTGAAGAAGACAGAACATGATACTGGATCAAAAGTTCCTAATAGCAGATTTTCAGTGTCCAGAAGGATGATGCTGGAATTTTCCTTTGTTTTCATTTTCCAATGCTCTCTCCAGACTTCCCCATATTCCAGGCTTCTTAGAATCTTCTTAGAGTCTTCAACTCACCTAGCCCTGCTTCTGCACATATACTGCTTCTCCTGACCGGCCAATATTAATTGCTACCTTTCATTGGTATATTGAGCATTTAAAACATCTCATTTCAAATGTGTTATATTAATACATTTATGTAAACAAATATATAAATATGCATTATGTTGCATAACAGTACATTTATGAAAATATATAAATAATATTCTTACATATATGTAAAATAAATAATATACATAACACATCTCCTTATTCTCACAAAAATGCTTTAATATTCCAATTTTACAAATGAAAAACATTCCAAATGGTGTTAAGAAGTGGCTAACTTGAGATTCAAATTCAGATGTATGAGACCCCATAGCCCCGAACATTTCTACTATATTTAATTTTCTTTTCTTTTGTTCAGAACGAAAGGGTGCCTGGTGAAAACTTCCACTGTTTGGAAGTTTAGTTAGGATGAAGAGCACCTCTTGAGTGTATAACATAAAGGCCATGTCAGAATCTCCTGGACAATTTTGAAAATCTCTCTTTAAGATCCATTAATTCTAATATACTTCCTTAGCTCACTAAGAATCATAGGCATAGTGAAAGAAAACTATGCATGGGAAGAGCAACTATCCCTTAGCAGCAGAAATCTTGAGACTTCCTGATCTTGGCATCTCCTTATACAATGCTTTTTCCATCCACAGCACATGATTTGTGTGTGTGTGTGTGTGTGTGTGTGTATGTACATGTACATATACCTAACACAGTAAATGCTGTACCCTGAAAAATACTTGAATTTACTTATTATATTACTTATAAAATAATTGATGGAATTAATTATATTGATGTATATTCACATGAATATACATGCTCCTGCCCCCCATTTCCTCCTGATGCACATACCTGTCACACCTGTAGGGCCTATGGGAGGAAATCTGCCCCTTTGTTAATACCTCAGTGAGGATCCTGGTGGGAAACAGGTGGCACACTCAAAACTGGGAATAACTGAGGAGGGACTATTTACTAGCTGTGGTTAGGAAACCAATAAAGTTCAGTGCCATAGGGCATAGTAACCACAGTAAGCCTTTATCACTCGCAGTCTGAAGAAACAAGGGGACCAGGAATTTATTAGAATCCAGAGTGAGGCTGTACAAAGAGATTCATCTGTCGGCTATTATGACCTTTAATAGAGGGGATACAGCCTATCTGTGATGATCCAGAAAGGAGGTTATGGTGGTAATAGACTAAAGCAGGAGATGTGGGACAGCTTCCAGGAGCACAGAGAAAGGTGCAAAAAAGGTAGCATGTGAATCTATTACAGCAGACAGAAGACATCTAGCAAGGTAAATATGTCGGCATACCATAAATTGTCAGAAGGGCCTCACCAAAGTTTGGGAAAACAGTAAGGGTCACAGCAATACAAACTCTAAATTACCCCTGAATCCTCTTGGGTTACTATGTAATGAATATTTACTCTTTGACAGGCACTGTGCCCAACTCTTTTAAATATATCGTGTTCTCACTCATCAGAATAACTGTTAGGAGATATGTACTATCATTTCTGTTTTACAGGCAAGAAAACTGAATTGTGTAGCTCTCAGAAACTTGTCAAAGCCCATAGATAACAAACAGGAGACCTTACATTCAAAGTTCAGGCTGACTCTCAAAGCTACTCTTCCTTAACATTACAGTTCACTATCGACTAAATGAAGCAACCATCTAAGCAATCACTTGTGGAAAATCTAGGTATTATGCATAATGTTAACAATACTCAGAGAAAGCAATAGAATCTGAGGCAGAATTAAGTTACACCATTTAGTTTACAAGAAAGATAACATTTAAAACATCTCATTTCATCTTTTTTTTTTTAAAGATTATTTATTTATTTGAGAAAGATTGATTGATTAAGAGAACTAGTGGGAGGAGGTACAGAGGGAGAAGCAAACTCCCTGTGGAGCAGAGAGCCCGACATGGGACTCAATCCCAGAACCCTGGGATCATGACCTAAGCTGAAGGCAGATGCTTAACTGATTGAGCCACCCAGGCTACCTAATATTTCTTTTTTTTATATATATAATTTTTTATTTTTTATAAACATATATTTTTATCCCCAGGGGTACAGGTCTGTGAATCACCGGGTTTACACACTTCACAGCACTCACCAAAGCACATACCCTCCCCAATGTCCATAACCCCACCCCCTTCTCCCAAACCCCCTCCCCCCAGCAACCCTCAGTTTGTTTTGTGAGATTAAGAGTCACTTATGGTTTGTCTCCCTCCCAATCCCATCTTCTTTCATTTATTCTTCTCGTACCCACTTAAGCCCCCATGTTGCATCACCACTTCCTCATATCAGGGAGATCATATGATAGTTGTCTTTCTCTGCTTGACTTATTTCGCTAAGCATGATACGCTCTAGTTCCATCCATGTTGTCGCAAATGGCAAGATTTCATTTCTTTTGATGGCTGCATAGTATTCCATTGTGTATATATACCACATCTTCTTGATCCATTCATCTGTTGATGGACATCTAGGTTCTTTCCATAGTTTGGCTATTGTGGACATTGCTGCTATAAACATTCGAGTACACGTGCCCCTTTGGATCACTACGTTTGTATCTTTAGGGTAAATACCCAATCATGGAAACAAATGATAATGAAAATACAACGGTTCAAAATCTGTGGGACACAACAAAGGCAGTCCTGAGAGAAAAATATATAGCCATACAAGCCTTTCTCAAGAAACAAGAAAGGTCTCAGGTACACAATCTAACCCTACACCTAAAGGAGCTGGAGAAAGAACAAGAAAGAAACCCTAAGCCCAGCAGGAGAAGAGAAATCATAAAGATCAGAGCAGAAATCAATGAAATAGAAACCAAAAAAACAATAGAACAAATCAACGAAAGTAGGAGCTGGTTCTTTGAAAGAATTAATAAAATTGATAAACCCCTGGCCCGACTTATCAAAAAGAAAAGAGAAAGGACCCAAATATATAAAAGCATGAATGAAAGAGGAGAGATCACAACTAACACCAAAGAAATACAAACTATTATAAGAACATACTATGAGCAACTCTACGGCAATAAATTTGACAATCTGGAAGAAATGGATGCATTCCTAGAAACATATAAACTACCACAACTGAACCAGGAAGAAATAGAAAGCCTGAACAGACCCATAACCAGTAAGGAGATTGAAACAGTCATTAAAAATCTCCAAACAAACAAAAGCCCAGGGCCAGACGGCTTCCCGGGGGAATTCTACCAAACATTTAAAGAAGAACTAATTCCTATTCTCCTAAAACTGTTCCAAAAAATAGAAATGGAAGGAAAACTTCCAAACTCATTTTATGAGGCCAGCATCACCTTGATCCCAAAACCAGACAAGGATCCCACCAAAAAAGAGAGCTATAGACCAATATCCTTGATGAACACAGATGCGAAAATACTCAACAAAATACTAGCCAATAGGATTCAACAGTACATTAAAAAGATTATTCACCACGACCAAGTAGGATTTATTCCAGGGATGCAAGGTTGGTTCAACATCCGCAAATCAGTCAATGTGATACAACACATCAATAAAAGAAAGAACAAGAACCATATGATACTCTCAATAGATGCTGAAAAAGCATTTGACAAAGTACAGCATCCCTTCCTGATCAAAACTCTTCAAAGTGTAGGGATAGAGGGCACATACCTCAATATCATCAAAGCCATTTATGAAAAACCCACCACAAATATCATTCTCAATGGAGAAAAACTGAAAGCTTTTCCGCTAGGGACAGGAACACGGCAGGGATGTCCATTATCACCACTGCTACTCAACATAGTACTAGAGGTCCTAGCCTCAGCAATCAGACAACAAAAGGAAATTAAAGGCATCCAAATCGGCAAAGAAGAAGTTAAATTATCACTCTTCGCAGATGATATGATACTATATGTGGAAAACCCAAAAGACTCCACTCCAAAACTGCTAGAACTTATACAGGAATTCAGTAAAGTGTCAGGATATAAAATCAATGCACAGAAATCAGTTGCATTTCTCTACACCAACAGCAAGACAGAAGAAAGGGAAATTAAGGAGTCAATCCCATTTACAAATGCACCCAAAACCATAAGATACCTAGGAATAAACCTAACCAAAGAGAAACAGAATCTATACTCAGAAAACTAATATTTCATCTTTTAAAGTATGAAGGTAGGGGCGCCTGGGTGGCTCAGTGGGTTAAGCCACTGCCTTCGGCTCAGGTCATGATCTCAGAGTCCTGGGATTGAGTCCCTCTCTGCTTGTCAGGGAGTCTGCTTCCCTCTCTCTCTCTGCCTGCCTCTCCATCTACTTGTGATCTCTCTCTGTCAAATAAATAAATAAAATCTTTTTTAAAAAAAATAAAGTATGAAGGTAACAGATGTTGTCAGTGCCCCATCCATATCCCTTAGATGGTATCATTTCAAGGTGCTGTAACTGATTTTCAAGTCCCATAGTCTACATCTTGAAGTGAAGAAGGCCATGCTGACCATGTATGTGGTAAGCCATAAGGACCTGGAAAGAAACATCTCTGAATAACACCCTCCATAAATGGCTCTTAGAAACCGGTATAAAAATGTGCCAATTCCCTTGTCACTTGTGTAGGGTAACTCTTTTCCCCAGAGTTTTCCCACATGATTAAAACCCAGCTTCCCATTTTTTGTTAATAATGGGAAAGCTTAATAATGTACCACTTTCTGGCTTTCTTTTCTTCCCTATACTACTTTCCCACTTCTCTAGTGGTAGTCCCCTGCAGTCAAATCTTTCTGGGACCTACTAAACTAGAAGAACTTCTGCCAGAATTTTTATACTATTTTTTCTAAGAATCTACTCAAGAAAGGATTCTGAAATGGGAGTCCCTTGGTGATTAATCTTGGGCATGCTACAGCACTGTTCTTACCAAGATTCTTATCTGTAGTGATTTGGGATGGAATAGAGGTACCAGGGGTTGCAATGGCTTATGCAATACCTCAAGTAATGAGAAAATGGCTGCAATCATAATTAAAAGAAGCATGGATTGGTATTGGACCCAGATGGACGCAGTGATGGCTCAACATGACTGGTTCAAGTAAATGAACTACCAGTTCGGAAGCATACTGTGAAAACCAGAAGGTATCTGTGGTTAAAGAGCCCCTTATCTCCTGCAGTCACAGGGTAGAAACTTCTCTGCTTTGAGATAATTACCAGCAAACACAAAATATCATGATCTTGGAGGAAAGATGAAGATGCTAAGCAGACTGGAAGACAGAATGATGAAGTCCCAGTTTTCCCCAAATATTTGATTGACTTAGACTTGAGCAAACATTCTTCCTGTGTGCGTATTGACTAGAAAAAGATGAAATCTTCAAAGCTGTGAAGAACATGTATCTTGGTTGAGAGTTTTTGGAGCTAAGTTTCAGTGCATTTTCTTTAATGAGACATTGAATTATTCCAAGCAGCCAGCACTCTCTTCCTGAGAAGAGCATAGAAACAGAGCATGCTGTTATGCCACGTGGGATAAACAATTACTCTGAAAACTGAGACAGTCAATCAATTAAATAAGTAAGATACTCTAGGCAAATAGCCATCTGCAAATGAAGTGTACAGGTGGTGGCAAAGATGCTGAATAAATGAAATTTAACCTATAGTTACGACCTAAAACAAACCTTTTAACCGCAGGGTCAGAGTTTCCAGGCATTTCATGGAGGTGGAAGGTTGGCGCAAAGGATGTGAAGGGGAAATTTTTTCCCTGAGAAAAGAAGCAGGGGTGAGTAGGGAGCTGAAGGCAATTCTTCCTCGAGCCACGGATAAGGGTTAATTAAGTCTGTGGGGACTGTAGATGGGATTGATACTGTATACCTGTCCATGAAGGATGTTGCAGGATTATGGGCTGAAGTGAGGAAAATTCCAGTGAAGAAAGTATCATTGCCCTGATAGGATTAACAGTCCCTCCTTTCCCTTTCATAAATGCCCCAGGTTTTTGGTAATATATGTTGTTACCTCAGAACTATGCCATTCATGATATTGCTCATTATCTCAAGAACTGGATATTTTTAATCCCTACCACAGTCAGCATGAGTGGCGGGAAGCAGGTAGATACAGAGTCAAATGACCTGAATTTGAGCTCTCTGTCCATCTCTCATTATGTCAAGTTTTCGTCAGCTAGAAAATATTTCTTTCTTTTTTTTTTAAGGTTTTTTTAATTTGACACACAAAGAAAGAGGGAAAGAATAAGCACAGGTGGTGGTGGGTGAGGGCGGCTTCAGGCAAGGTGAGGGCAGGCTCCCCACTGAGCAAGGAGCCTGATGTGGGGCTGGATACCAGGACCCTGGAATCATGACCTGAGCCAAAGGCAGCCGCTTAACCGACTGAGCCACCCAGGTGCATCGGCATGACAATATTTTCTTTGCAGTGGTGTCGTGAGTATACAAAGCAGCTTCCCTGTATTAGGCATTATTATTATTATTAATCCTTTGTGTCAAAATTATTAGAATTTGGGATGAAACTAAATCTAGAATAGGGACCAAGAACTTTGGTCTAAAATAAAGGTAAAGACTTGAGTCTCATAATATTCTCTGGGACCATCTGTCCAAACCCAATCTGAATTTTTCCCTACTAAACCACAAGCCCTTGAAGAGCAGGGACCCTACCTAATAAATGTTTAAGAAACTTAATGATTGGGCCTATGACTGGAAGCAAAAAAGGGGCCAGAAGTCCATGAGAAGGTTTGCACTGCTTGATGTTTGTGGATCTCTATCCCCTAAGACTGGCTGCCAACAAAATACATAGTAGACATAGGTATCTTCCAGGGCTGCCTTCCCTGTCTCTCTTCCCCCAGGATGTAATAGTGACCAGTCTGCCAGATGCCGTTCCACCCAGGACAGCCACTTGGAGGGTGGTGGGCCGGTCCTATTTGTTTCCTCTCTCTCTCCACTTTGCCAATGAGACAGCACATGTTAATCAGTGGGAGTCACTAGTCAGGCACCCAATTTATATTTATATTTAACCAAGGACTTCCAGGGCCCAGTGGAATCGTGCAGCTCACTCAAGGTCACAGCAGCAGTTAGTACTTCATATGTGGAAGCTATGCTTTCTGACATGTGGCTTGTTGCCTTTTCTATTAAAGGATGCTATTTTGTATCTGCTGTATGTTGTAAAGGTACTCTAACATCCCCATATATTTGCACTTAGAAGACAGGAATTTTCTGTAAGTTTTATCTGCTTCACTTTTCTACAGTTCCATCCTTATTTTATTTACATGACCCAGTCGACTAAGGAAAGCCACAGGGGGACAGGGTTCTTTCCCTGAGCAAAAGGCATCCCTCCTTCCTTTTTCTTTAGTTAGAGTGCACCTGGCATTGCAGTCAGATGCAGGTGTTTTTGCCCCCAACAGAAACAGCATCTTTGGATCTTGAGGCAAAGGCCATGAAGTTGGAAGTAGTTTAAGCTGAGATGCATAATTCAAGGTGCCTTTCCACCCAAGCATAGCCTGAGTATTCCAGGAGCATTTGAGTCTGGTGGCAAAAAAAAAAAAAAAAAAAATCCAGAAGTGAATTTTCAGGCAAAGTAGCATAATTTGTGATTAAGGTTATCGGTAATATCTAACCTTTAGTAAATGCCAGCTGCATAATGATGGCTAGCGTGCTTTCTACAGAAACTGCACTGCAGTCAGTTCAGCCAGGCCGTAAGAATCTATTTAATAGAACCCTAATGGGAAATGACCAGGATCTGACTACAGAAGATTAAAAGTGACAATGCTAATTGACTGCAGAGGTATCTACATGAAGAGGGGCCAGAAAAATCATTTAAGTCTAAATGAAATTGGACTGATTTGATATTTGAGAAAAGTATTACCTTCCTGCCGTGTTTAGCAGGGGGAATTAACTGCTTCATGTTTCTTAGTGAAGAGTCTTTGTGGGACAATGGGATACAGTTGTTGGGAAAAGAACTTTGGCTCTTGCAATCTCAGTGCTGAATACTGGTGAACAGTACTGGTTGAAAGGGTCCCAGAACAGTGAAGGTGGCCCATTCCCCACCCCCACTGAGGACAGAATAACAAAGAAGCGCCCCTGCTGATGGAGAATATAATTTAACTTTTTTTTTTTTAATTTAGGAAGGACACAAACTAATGGCACTTTAAAGTCAATATCACCTCTCTCTTCTGACTTGTTTAATCATACGTAAGCTCTTACCTGATTTTTGTAGAATTAATGTATAACTTTCTTGTCCATCATGCTCCCAGTCACATCAGGGAGTTTGCACAGACTCTTCTCCCAGGTAATTCTACCCATCTCTCCGATCTCAGCTTAAATGTTCTTTTATTTTTGTTTTTGTTTTTCCCAGGGACATCTTCCTGAACATCCAGATCACGTGGGTATGCTCTGTATGCTCTGTATCACTGTGGTTAATAACATAGACTTTAGAGACAGAAGGCCTGGAGGAAAATTCTGGCTTGGCCACTGGCCAGCTCTGTGATCTCTGGTAAGTTACTAATATTCTCATTGTCTCAGCTTCTCCAGCTATGAAATGGAAGTGAGAATGACTGCGTTTACCTTGTAGGATTGTTGTAAAAAATAAACATACGTATTTGCTGTTATTGTTATAAGCTCTCTTAGCCCTATGTACTTTTCCTCCATTACTCTTTTCAATGCTAGTACTTTCATAGTAGTACATGTATTGGTGTGATTATTTGATAAACACCTGCTTTTCCCACTACAATATAGATCCCATGATGTTAGAGAGTTTACCATAAAATCTCCTGGGCCTAGGACAGTGCCTTTTTTTATTAGACAATGATTAAATATTCTAAACATTTGATTGAATGAATAAATGAAGAGTAGCTTCTGTTGGTGGAAGCTTGTAACTTCTTATACTATAGGAAAATGATAGCCCCTTCTACCTATAACTTTCCACAATTGTTATTCAGTGCTTCTCATCTCCTGTCTCTCTGCTAAGGTAACTGAGCTATTATGAGTCTCCAAACTACTTGTGAATGACTTGCTTGGCTTCTGGTTATACAAATGCTTGAGAGTAGCACTTCTCAAACCTGGTATGCAGTAAGGTGTTCCTTAAAGTTCTGTGTTGCGCTTTTCAGATTTGAAGAAGTCACTTCCTCTAGTCTTTAGTAGCTGCCTTCCACTCCACATGTCCAAAGTTAATTTTTTTGCTCCAACGGTATGCTGTAACTTCTCTGGAATGCTGAACCTCTACAAAGGCTCTCTCAACCATGGGTGATTGTTGAAGATAGTGTTTTCTAGGGGTTCCTGGCCTCTGGCCAAGAGAGAAGGACTACAGCTGGTTCATAGGCCACTGCAGGGTCCACAGCCTAGACCAAGGTCGGTCTGCTTATTGCCCCAAACACAGATGGGCAAGATTCCTCCAGGTCCCTCAGTATAGGCTGGATTCCACAGCTCCTTCAAAAGCACTTCTGTAGATGGTTGCTGAATATTTGTGGATGAGGGAGAACAAAAATTATCTATGAAGATGATATCACTTGTGTTCTGATTTCTATCACCATAGATTAGTTTGCTTGTTCTTTAACTTTCTAAAAGTAGAGTGATCTTTTGTATCTTTTATTCTCAATATAACAATTTTGAGATTCCTCCATGTTGTGTGTTCCAGCAGTTTATTGTTTTTATTGCTGAGTGATATTCTATTAAATGAATGTAACACATTTCATTTACTAATTCTCCTGTAGAGGAACATTTGGGATGTTTTCAATTTGGGCCTACTTGAAATTAGGCTTCAGTGAATATTTTTTGTCAGGTCCCCCTGTGGACATAGATTCTAATTTCTCTTGAGTAAACACCAAGGAGTGAAATTTCTGTGTAACAGGACTGGTGTGTGTTTAACTTCATTAGCATAACTACCAAATATTTTGGCACAGTAGTCGTACCATTTTTTATTCTCATCAACAATGTAGGAAAATCTTAGTTGCTGTACATTCTTGCCAAGAACTTTTGTCAGTCATTAATATTAGCCTTCTAGTGAGTGTGAAGTGGTATCTCATCATGTTTTGTTTTGTTGTTGTTGTTTTCCAGATGACTAAGAAGGTAAAGAACTATTTCATGCTCTTATTGGCCGTGCCTGTATTTTTTTATGAGGTGTCTCTTCAAACATTTTGCCCACTTTTTTTTAACTGTGTGTTTGAGTTTTAATTGTAGATTTGTATCTGGATACAAGATCTTTGTCAGGCATATGTAAAATGAGTATTTTTTTCAGTTCATATCTTGCATTTACATTTTCTTAATGTGACATTTTGGTTACAGAAGATTTACATTTTGACAAAGTCCAATTAATTATCTTTGTTGTTGATTTATAGTTAGTGTTTTTTGTGTAATAAGTAATCTTTTCCTAATACGCTTTAGGCTACTCTTCCATGTTGTCTGTTATGTTCTTGAAAGTTTCATGTTTTAATCCTCCAACGTTGCACATATATATTATATATTATAATATATTACAGGGAAAGAGAGAGCCTGAGCAGGGGCGGAGGGAGAGGGAGAGCCCTAAGCACAGGGCTCGATCTTACAACCCTGAGATTATGACCTGAGACAAAATCAAGGGTCCCATACTCACGTAAGTGACTGAGCTACCCAGGCACCCCAACCAACTCTGTATTTTTTAAAAGATTGTTTTGGCTATTGTAGGTCTTTGTAGTTCCATATAAACTTTAGAATCATGTAGTTAATTTATACAAAGATGTTTGATGGGCTTTTGATTGAGATTGCATTAAACTTATAGATTAGTTTGAGGAAAACAAGATATTCTAACAATATTGAATTTTTTATAATGCATAAACAAGGTTTATCTCTCCATTTCATTAATTTTCATTATTAATTATTAACATTAATTTCTCTCCACAATAATTTGCAGTTTTTAGTTTAGAGGTCTTACACATCTTTCATTAAATTTAAGATTTCATTAACATTTTTTCCCATTAGTTCTGTCAGTTTTTGTTTAATGACTTTTCTAAGGACATCTATCAAAATTTCAATGAATGGTGCAGTGAATCCATCATACTTTATTAGTTCATTATGAGTATTTATTGTTATGCTGTTTTATATTAGAGTACACAACAAGACCAGATGTCCATCAAGCATGCTCAGTTGTTAATGTTTCTGCTGATTTTCTAATACCTCCTTCTTTTCCAACTACAGAGATATCAGTTTATAGAAGTTCCTCCCCATATTCCACCTGTAAGTAATCTGTCTGAATCTGCTTGGCAATAATATTAACTTGCTGAGGAAAAAGATAATTAAGATTATTGAGTAAGTAATTTTGATTTTATAAACACATAAAGAAAATAGAATAGTAAGGATGTGTGAGCTTCGTGACTTTTTTGTTCATTGTAGAATACAACATTTAAAACAATTATTTCTTGGTAGAAGTGTTTGTGTTTTGATCATTTGCTATAATCCTCACCTCCACAGATCATATATATATATATATATATATATATATATACACACACACACAATATTACACGTAAAGAGGTTTAATTATATAACCATTGTTGTTTACATCTAAGTGAAAAATAAAATCAAAATTACATTTTTCAAAAAAGCTATTTATTGTAAACTGTAACGATAATGTCAAAAAAAGTAGAACAGATGTTAATATATTCATGCCAAGATGGGCATCCTTAATATGTCATTTAAAAATATCTATTGTGATCTATTTATCAGATTCTACAGAATAGTTACAATTTCAATAACATAAAAATAATACATTTTCTCATTTTCTGCTCACTATGAAACTGGAGATGTATTACAGTAACTGGTAGGAAACCAAACCTCAATGCACATTATAGTTGACAACGGGTCACTTAATTTTCACATCTTAGCATGGGAACTTATTTTGGGGAACATTAAACAATGTCCCTAGCTCAACTTAAGTGTAGAGAAATTAACTTGATATTCTTCCCTAGAATCACAATAAACCTATGCAAGCAGAACCCAAATCTAGCAACTCCAGAAAGGGGATGGAGCTATTAGATAGAACCTCAAAGAACACTGTATGTTCAGGTACCCCCCTTACTAATCAGGCCAGAAGGTGGAAAATGAGAGTTTTATTCAGTACAGTTTTTGGCATTAGGAGATACCTTAATTAATGATCTGTCTAGTTCCCCTGGATCCCTGTCATGGGTCTACACCATAGCCTCTTCGTTACCTATTCACACTTGAAACTGCAACATTCTTCGGAGGATTGTCCTTGGATGCATAGGCTGAGTTTTTCTGGAAATGCTTTAGAATTTAATAGTCCCTGGGAATGTCTATAGCCAATGACTGAGGGAAGACTGGGTAAAAAGTCTTGATACCTTGCCTGCAGGGGGAATATACACTTCAGTCTTCAATCTTCAGAGCTCCCTGTGGGATCAGGCTGAGGCTAGGATGACACCGAATTGCACTCTTGTTTAGTTTCTTACTTCTCCCTACTCAATGTCTCCTATTCCCTTGCTTGTTTCTCCTGGGAGCATCTCCTAAGAACTCATTTGTATACAAATGTTTGTCTAAGCATCTGCTTTTGGGAAACCTGACCCAAGATAATGGGTCTACTTTTCTAATGCTTTCCATTCAAGGATCCAAAAATAATAATTGTTAATACCATGCAGTGTGCTAATTGTAAGCAGCTGAAAAATTCATGGTGTTGGGAAGGAGCAAGAATCTTTAGTTTTGACTGTTTGCATTGACCATAGAGGGGTGTGAGGGCCATTTAAGAACTAAGAGTTAGGAAGAAAAAAGAAGGGGAGGACAAGTTAATACAATACAGAAAGAATTCAGGCCATGATTCAATAAACAACTTCTGAGCATCATCAATATGTCAGGCTTTCTTTTAGCCACAAAGAATGTGATCCTGACCATGGAGTTTTTTAGTTGGAAAAGAGAGAACTACAGATCTGTTTTTGAGGGAAGAAAGAGGCACTTGTTCGTGGTGGGAGGCTGTTTATTACAATGATGCTTGTTGCTTAGACTTCCAAGAACATATTTTATGATCTGACTCTCAATTAAATGCAGTATGAAAGCTGACTATCCTCGACTTCATGAAGGTTTGGATTCAACTCAACCACAACATAAATAATCAACCCCCATTTTTACTTCTGAATTTCTGAATGAATTTTTACTTCTTCACTCCCATTGAGATATCATCTCTATAGATACAATAGATACCAGTCTGCTTTCTCTTTTCCTCATTCATAAAGCTGACCTCAATCACTTGCCACTTTATATATTCACTTTCCTAGTGATGTTTACAGCTTAAGTTTTCTCTAAAAATATGTGTGCTGTGTAGAAGCGATTGCAGAAATCAGTAAGGGTGGACTCTTTTTAATTAAATCTTCAGCCTTTTCTTCACTCTCAACTTCATGGCATGTGTGCTGACTTCATATGATGATCTTTTGCCAGCCAAAAGATTTCCTCCACTGACATTTCACAGAAGCCAGTTTCTCGGAGGTGATTAAATCAGTACCTGGTAAGTTCTTTATAGATTTTGGACACTAGTCCTTTATCTTGTTTATAAAAAATTAAAAATTTAAAATTTTAAAAAATGCTATATCATTAAATCAGTACCTGGTCTTTAATAATATTAAAAGATTAAATTTGGGGACGCCTGGGTGGCTCAGTTGGTTAAGCAGCTGCCTTCGGCTCAGGCCATGATCCCAGCGTCCTGGGATCAAGTCCCACATCGGGCTCCTTGCTCGGCAGGGAGCCTGCTTCTCTCTCTGTCTCTGCCGGCCACTCTGTCTGCCTGTGCTCACTCTCGCTCCCTCTCTCTCTCTGACAAATAAATAAAAATCTAAAAAAAAAAAAAAATAAAAAAAAATAAAAGATTAAATTTGGCTTACAAAAATGTTATAAATATACCTTAAACAATTTCAAACACTTACCATATAAATGAAAAATCATTTGGTAATTTTTTGATGTAGCACTGATGACTTTTCTTTGACTAGGGTCCATGATTTGAGCTCAATTTCTTGCATAAACTATATGCATAATATACTTTCCATAATTTCCAATTTCACATTTTTAAATGAAAAAAGCTAAAGAAATTTGTGAATCAGAGTTCAAAAATTTTTTTTTAATTTTTGTAAATTATTTTTGTCCTATCTATTCCAATTTAATTTTCTTATGACTAGCAGTTATTGAGTCTGTGGAAAACTTTCAATTTATTGTTTACAGGCACAACAAAACTCTTTTTTCTTTAATATCTGCATACCACTATATTTATTTTTTAAGTTTGCATACTATGTAATTAAATTACTAGTATATTAACAAGTCCACTGGCACACAGTGTTTGAGAACTAATGATTAAATTGATGGTGAAATATTATTTTAGTCATCCTAGGGATTATCCGGGGAATTAAGTGATCCTTCCTTTACAGAAGGAATTGAGAAGTTCAGTTATTTTAGACAATCACTTATATGGAGGTAAGAAAGACAATCACTTATATGGAGGTAAGGTAATTTTCTTTGGAAAATAATGAGGTCAGTAGCACTAAAAATGGGTGGATATAAGGAAGTGGAACAGAATTTCTAGGTATAACATCTTCTTGGAAAAAGTGAGTAACTATTGGGAGCACTCCAGCCTAACCATCCAAAAAACCAATGTTGTTCCAGTTATCCAGATCACACTCCAGTTCAAACATGGAAAATCAATGTGACACAATTGTTTCTTTGTAAGTTTATAGACATCATCTCCGAAGAAGACTTGTCTTTAGATCTTGAGATTAAAGCCCTAGAAAGTTTCTCCTCCAGTTATTTCCTAAATCCTGCAAATAGTGAGTTATGGATTATCTTCATTGTCTTTCTTGGGTTCTTTTGTTAATTTATAATTATTCTTATTATTGCACATTGAATCCCTAAGCATCTACCTGGAAAGAATATCAGATATCCTCTGTGAAAAGGGCTACAGTAGTATGAGAACATTAAGTGACTCTCTATTGGGGTGTGGTTAATAGGAAAGGAAATCTAGAAAAGAGCTTAGAAAAGATGTAAAAACTGAACTATAATTTTATCTCTTTCCCCAATTTTCTTGAGCACTAAAAACTCCCCAGCCATTTGTCCTACATGCCAGTCAATGGACTACTAGATGGAGACTGATGACTTTTAGATAGTTCTGATGTCAATCTTCTATCATGGAGAATATCCAATCAAATAAAAGTGAAACAAGTCACAATGATCTTTTTAAAAAAATTATCTGTGATTTTTAATGTATTTCTCCAACAATAATCCAATTAAAAATGGGCAGAAGACATGAAGAGACATTTCTCCAAAGATGACATACAGATGGCCAACAGACACAGGAAAAGATGCTCCATATCACTCATTATCAAGAAAATGAAAATCAAAACTACAATGAGATATCACCTCACATCTGTCAGAATGGCTAAAATCAAAAACACAAGAAACAACAAGTATTGGCAAGGATGTGGAGAAAAAGGAACACTTGTACACTATGGGTGGGAATACAAACTGGAAAACATTATGGAGGCCCCTCAGAAAGTTAAAAATAGATCTACCCAATGATCCAGCTAATACATACACTAATATGTATTTACCCAAATAATACAAAAACAGTAATTTGAAGGGATACATGCACCCCTATGTTTGTACCAGCATTAACTACAATAGCCAAGATACCGAAGCAGTCCAGGTATTCACTGATTGGTGAATGGATAAAGATGTTCCATACGTATACGTATACATATATGTAATATGTGTGTGTGTGTGTGCACACACGCACACACACTATTCAACCATAAAGAATAATGGAATCTTGCCTTTTGCAACAACATGGATGGACAGAGTGAAGAGAGTGTAATGGAGAGAGTGTAATACCAAGCAAAGTCAGTCAGTCAAAAAAAAAAAAAAAAGACAAATACCATATGATTTCACTCCTACGAGGAAATGAAGAAACAGAACAAAGGAACATGGGGGAAGAAAAGAAGAGGTAAACCAAGAAACAAACTCTTAACTGTAGCGAATAAACTGGTGGTTACCAGAGAGGAGGTTGGTGCAGGAATGGGTAAAATAGGTGATGGGTATTAAGGAATGCATTTGCTGTGATGAGCACTGGGTATTGTATGAAATTGTTGAATCCCTTTATTGCACACCTGAAACTAATATTATACTGTATGTTAACTAACTGGAATTAAAGTAAAAAATTAAAGTTAAAAAATACATTTCTCCATTCAAACTTTATTCAGTTTTTTAAGTTGTCAATACGGTATGTACACCATTTATAACCCAACACACCTGGATTATCTATCATTGCTAACAGATATAAAAATTGCTGTAGGTTTTTTCTTTTCATCAATGTAGTATTTTGACATGTAAAGAAGAGTCATTTTGTAAAATTCTAAACTTTTACAAAGGTAAGAAATGGTGAAATAATAACAACATTTGTCTTCTGTCAGGAAATATTGACACAGTATTACTATAGCAAAATTGGTTTGTGTTCTGAAGTGTGTCTCATAGATAAATCAGATTTTAGATTTTTTAAAATAACCTAAATTGTTCTTTTTATATTAATGCCTATAAAAATATCGGGGCATATAAGTGTGGAAAAAAGATTCTATGAAGTAGGCATAAAATTTGGATAGAAACCATGAAATTCCCTGAACACTCCTTCTCCATATTTGACATTGACACAAGGTCATTTTCAAAGTATAATGTGACATATTTCATATTTCATTAGTGTCTAAATTATGGACTTCTTGGGCAAACAAAGCCCTTTGTAAATGGCAAGGAAATGTCTGTTTACTCTCTTTGCAAGATTCTATCCAGAGAATTGAGGAAAGAAAGGATGCAGTATATGAATGAAAGCGTAAGAATTTATATAGCAAATTCATGTAATAGAGAAGAGCCCAGAATAATTAAAACATTGGCAGCAAAATCTCTTTGCAGTGAAAGTGGACTATAGTCTACTAGTCAACAATTTCTGACCTTGGAAATCTATTTCACTTCTTTTTTATCCATGTCCATCAACCCTTGCCAGAATCAAACACCTAGTGCTATATGTCTAATCAAACAAGCAAAACAACAGAGCATGAAAATGCAGACAAGGATGCCCTTTTTATTTTTAACAGCTTTATTTTTATATTAAGAAGAAAAAAGTGTCATAGCTAAATGTGACTAAATCGGCTTTTAAATTGTTTAACTGAGAAGTAGTAATATCTCAGCTCATTTTGCTCCAAACTGATAACAGAAAATTCAAATTCAACTCATATTAAAATACCTACAATAGTCATGGCATGTTCCAGGCAAAGTGAAGGAACACAGAGGAGTAGTAGGAAGTAAGTAGGATGTACTGCATGCTCACTGGTTGCTGTGGCCTGGTGGGTCTGGGATACGGGAAGAGCTACTGTCCTAAGAGATGAGGCTGGCAGAGCAAGTAAGGGGTCAGTTGACTTTGAATGGGAGGCTTAGCAATATTGTCCTCTGTGTATAGTCTTATAGGTAAGGAGATGCCATTTAAGGTTTTTAAAGAGGGGAATGAGCCACTTACAGAGATTCAGTTTGGTTCAACCTTTATAAGAGTATTTATGAAACTCTCGACTCCATTCACATCTTGGCACAGTAAAGAAGAGAGAAAGAAGAAAGAAGGGACAAAGGCATAAGGAGCAAACACTAGAGAAGTAGGAAAAAGAAAAACATGGTAAAGAAGGGGGAAAGTGAGAAAAAGATTAAATAGAAAATGTAACTAAATTTTGAATTGAGTATTAGGTGCAAGATCTAATCTGCTGTTTTTTGAGGCTGTCAGCTTCTGAGAACTCACCCATCATTTCCTAAGCTAGAGGCTAAACTGGTTACCTGCAGCCTCTATATAAGCACCTTGAGACATCGGTTTGTTTTACTTTATTTTTTAATTTATCTATTTTTAGCCTACCTATCCATTTTAAAATTTGTTTTCAGATATTTTAAACATATTTTATGTTTGAGTGTCTTTATGAGGCTATGCCATTCTGTGATTCACCATTCCTTATTAAATCTGTGTTTATATCCCAGCTTCATATCTGTAGATGACTAAGTTTGTGGTTCCAACTAGAAGACCCATACTAAAGACTTTATCACTGAAAACTGGTAAAACTATTTGCATATAAATATCCCCTAAAATTAAAAAAATGTAAGACACACATGTTCAGAAATTTTGTAAGATATGCTGCATGCCCCCATCTACTATTTCCGAAGAGAACAGTGGGCTCCTTGGAGAAATGTATCAGATGCTCTCAAAGTGCCTGTCATGCTTCATCAGCAGCCATTAAAAGAGCATCTGCTACAAATATTCATCCTCTAAGATGTTTATATATACCTTTTGTACCACTTTAGGCAGGAATCATATGGTAAATCCTAATTTTGCTCATTTCTTTTTGTCTTGCTTCAAAACTAGTATATTTCTTTTCTGCTTCTTTTTTTTAATTTTTTGAAAGAAAATGATTGGAACCAATTAAGCATTATTGACTAGTACAGTATAGGATATTCTTTTGTTTTCATTGTGATTGCTTATCCATAAATAACAGCTCTGCCGTTATAGTTAAATATATTGCCAACTATATTGGTCTCCCACTTATTTCCATTCAGATCTATGCCTAACAGCTACAGATATTTTCTTCTAAATGCTAAGGGATTATAATTCCTCTACTCTTACCAAGAAGAATGCATGTATTTATCTATGTGAATTTAAGGGACAAAAAGACACATGTAATTATGATGGTTCTGGATGTTACAATTGAGTAAGGCACTCAAACATCTGAGGTCTAAGAACATAATAAAATTTTACACTTATAAAAAAGAAGGATTTTATTGTACATGTTAATGGTTTAATAAGAATAATTTTTTTAAAGATTTTATTTATTTATTTGACAGGCAGAGACCACAAGTAGGCAGAGAGGCAGGCAGATAGAGAGAGAGGTGGAAGCAGGCTCCTTGCTGAGCAGAGAGCCAGATGCGGGGCTCGATCCCAGGACCCCAAGATCATGACCTGAGCCGAAGGCAGAGGCTTTAACCCACTGAGCCACCCAGGTGCCCCAAGAAAATATTTTTTAAAGTATGATATAAGTTAACTGAATAAGCATAGCAGAGAACAGAAACATTTATATTTGCTTCCACTTCAAATCCTACTAAAATAAAGGTAAAGAAACAAACAAAAAGTTATAAATCCATAGGGACAAAGTGACTAGGAGGATAAAACCAGTTAATTAAAGATAAATTCCAACACAGTTTAGAATGACAGAAATGAAAAGGAAGAACCTCAATCCTAAACGCCTACAGAGATGAATACAAACAAGTAGTCAATCACACGCCCTCAGATAATCACAGAAATTCTATGAAATTAGTCTTGGGTATTTCAAGACGAGGATGAAAAGGGTACAAAGCTGAACATGGGGTGATTAAGTCATGCTAAAAAGAGGCCAGTCTGACTTTAAAGATTGGTGAGAATGACAACGCAAGACTTGGTTCAAGATTGCTTTCCCATTGGTACTAATAGATCACTAAGCAAGTTTTACCAGTATAAGCTCAAAACAAAGATAGGCATTTCCTGACTGTCAATGACTTTGTATTTCCCTCACAAGGTAAAACTGAGATGTGGTAAAATGGCTTCATGTGCAAGAAATCCACAGGTTTCTAGTCATGGCCCAATTCACAGTGAAAGTCTCATCTCCAGGGGGCAGTTGGACCTCGAGACACCTCAGAACAAACTGATAACTCAATGACTCCTCACCTCAAAGATGTGCTTAACATCCTGTGGTGGTGTTTGTTTGTTTGTTTATTTGTTATTAAGTAAGCTCTAGGCCCAAATTAGGGCCTGAAATCATGACCCTGAGATCAAGAGTTGCATACTCTACCAACATGGCCAGCCAGGCACCCCTGTGGTGTTAATTTTATGTGTCTGGGAATGGGGATATAGCAGTGAGCAAATTAAAAAAAAAAAAATCTGGGGGTTCCTGGCTCAATTGCTTCAGTGTCCAACTCTTGATTTTTGGCTCAGGTCATGATCCAGGGTAATGAGACTGAGTTCCAGGCTGGGTGTGAAGCCTGCTTAAGATTCTTTCTCTCTCTCTCCCCCTCTCCCTCCCCTACCCCATTCCAGTGCTTCCTTCATCTCTCAAAGGAAAAAAAAAAAAAAAAGTCAATAAATGCTAAAAATAAACTCAGAAAATTGCAGAGAACAGAAGTATGTGTGTGTACACAAAAATATATTTATAGATAAATGTATTAGACGGAACCATATGAAACTGCCATTTTTATAGATAAAATGATCAAACAGCAATTTGATGCAGCTCAACAAGATTGTAAATATAGATTTTGATATGTGTTTTATATTCTCTAAAAGATCAATGAAGATATCCATCTATAAAATAATAAGATCCCATAAACATAGGAGAAATAAAAAAAGAATAAAGTGTCTTTGGAAATTAAAAAATTACACTGGAAAATTTGTAAAAGGTAGAAAGGTTGAAAGATAAAGTTGGAGAGTCTTCCTCAAATTAAGGGAAAAAAATAACTGAAAACCATAAGACATAAATATAAGAAAAATAGAGGGCCAGTATTTACCCAATATGCTATTAATAGAAATTTCAAAAAAGAGAAGTAAGAAAAAGAGCATAGTGTTTTTTGGGGAGGGGGTGTGTGACAGGTGAGGTTATCAAAGAAATAATGCCAGACAATTTTATAGAAACAAAGAATATAATTCTGTTGATTAAAAGGATACTCAGGGAAATTAATTCAACAAGTTATATCACTGCAAAATTTCTGAACATAAACAAAAAGGAAAAGATGCTAAAAATATTCTAGGTGGAAAAAATCACAATTATATATGGTCATTCTATTATATGAGGTTATTCAGTGTCTTAGTGACAACATTGGAAGTTAGAAAACAATGGACAATGCTTTTATAATGCAGAGTAAAAAATTTTTCAAGCAGTAATTCTTTTGTGGGTGAACAGGGTAAAAAAAAAATTTTTTTTTTATACTTGCAGAGAATAAAATACTTAACCTCCTCCTTATGCACTTATATCAGAAATACACCAGAGGATGAGTCACACTAAAATAAAGGTGAAAGAGGACAACATGAGAAATCATGTCCTGACCCAGAAAGGAAGTGAAAAGAAAGAATTCTCAGAACAAAAGCAATGGGAATGCCTCTGTGTACTGACCAGGAGAGCAAGTTTCCAGCAGCAGGAGGAGGCAAGACTCCATCAGGAGTTTCCAGTATGAAATAGAAATTAGAGCTCATCTAGTACATTTTACCATTTGCTAAATGATATTAAGAGGCTGTTGGATAGACTCCACTCCAAATCTGCTAGAACTTGTACAGGAATTCAGTAAAGTGTTAGGATATAAAATCAATGCTCAGAAATCCGTTGCATTTCTTTATACCAACAAGACAGAAGAAAGAGAAATTAAGGAGTCAATTCCATTTACAATTGCACTCAAAACCATAAGATACCTAGGAATAAACCTAACCAAAGAAGGAAAGAATCTATACTCAGAAAACCAGAAAGTACTCATGAAAGAAATTGAGGAAGACACAAAGAAATGGAAAAATGTTCCATGCTCATGGATTGGAAGAATAAATATTGTGAAAATGTCTATACTACCTAAAGCAATCTACACATTTAATGCAATCCCTATCAAAATCCCATCCATTTTTTTCAAAGAAATGGAACAAATAATCCTAAAATTTATATGGAACCAGAAAAGACCTCAAATAGCCAGAAGAATATTGAAAAAGAAAGCCAAAGCTGGTGGCATCACAACTGGAGACATCAAGCTCTATTACAAAGCTGTCATCATCAAGACAGTATGGTACTGGCACAAATGTACCAGTTCCTAGGAACATTGCCAACAGACACATAGATCAATGGAACAGAATAGAGAGTCCAGAAATAGGCCCTCAACTCTATGGTTAACTAATCTTTGACAAAGCAAGAAAAAATGTCCAATGGAAAAAAGACAGTCTCTTCAACAAATGGTGTTGGGAAAATTGGACAGCCACATGCAGAAAAATGAAACTGGACTATTTCCTTACACCACACATGAAAATAGACTCAAAATGGATGAAGGACCTCAATGTGAGAAAGGAATCCATCAAAATCCTTGAGGAGAACACAGGCAGCAACCTCTTCGACCTCAGCTGCAGCAACATCTTCCTAGGAACATCGGAAAAGGCAAGGGAAGCAAGGGCAAAAATGAACTATTTGGACTTCATCAAGATCAAAAGCTTTTGTATAGTAAAGGAAACAGTTAACAATACCAAAAGACAACTGACAGAATGGGAGAAGATACTTGCAAAGGACATATCAGATAAAGGGCTAGCATCCAAAATCGATAAAGAACTTATCAAACTCAACACCCAAAGAACAAATAATCCAATCAAGCGATGGGCAGAGGACATGAATAGATATTTCTGCAAAGAAGACATCCAGACAGCCAACAGACACTTGAAAAAGTGTTCCATATCACTCGGCATCAGGGAAATACAAATCAAAACCACAATGAGATACCACCTCACACCAGTCAGAATGGTCAAAATAAACACGTCAGAAAATGACAGATGCTGGCGAGGATGTGGAGAAAGGGGAACCCTCCTACACTGTTGGTGGGAATGCAAGCTGGTGCAACCACTCTGGAAAACAGCATGGAGTTTCCTCAAAAAGTTGAAAATAGAGCTACCCTACCTACTCATCTACCTATCCAGAAATTGCACTACTGGGTATTTACACTAAAGATACAAATGTAGTGATCCAAAGGGACACGTGCACCCGAATGTTTATAGCAGCAATGTCTATAATAGCCAAACTATGGAAAGAATCTAGATGTCCATCAACAGATGAATGGATCAAGAAGAAGTGGTATATATATGTACAATGGAATAATATGCAGCCATCAAAATAAATGAAATCTTACCAGCTGCAATGAGGTGGATGGAACTAGAAGGTATTATGCTTAGTGAAATAAGTCAATTAGAGAAAGACAATTATCATATGATCTCCCTGATATGAGGAAGTTGAGATGCAACGTGGGGGGTTTGGGGGGCAAAAAAAGAATAAATGAAACAAGATGGGATCCGGGGGCAGGGGGAGACAAACCCTAAGAGACTCTTAATCTCACAAAACAAACTGAGGGTTGCTGGGAGGAGGGGGGTAGGGAGAAGGTGGTGGGGTTATGGACATTGGGGGAGGTATATGCTATGGTGAATGCTATGAAGTGTGTAAACCTGGTGATTCACAGACCTGTACCCCTGGGGCTAATAATACATTATATGTTAATTTTTAAAAAAAGAGACTGTTGGATGATGAGAGATGATTATTTATAGGTCTTTGAGAATAAACAAATGAAAAAGTGAGGCAATAAAAAGCTGTATGAAAAAATAAAATGAGATATACCCATTATTGGATTTAGTAATGACCAATGTTTGCATTTAAAAATAATGTAAATAGGGATGCCTGGGTGGCTCAGTTGGTTAAGTGTCTACCTTTAGCTCAGATCATGATCCCAGGGTCCTGGGATTGAGTCCCACATCAAGTTCCCTGCTCCTTGGGGAGCGTGCTTCTCTCTTGCCTGCTGCTAACCCTGCTTGTGCTCTCTCTCTCTTTCTCTGACAAATAAATAAATAAAATTTTTGAAAAAATAACTTAAATAGTGAATATTGATTACTTCCAAAGTTAACACATAATTGAACTTTGGGAAAGAAAATAGTGAATGGGGGATATTTTAAGATAGCTAAATCTTAGTTACCCAGTAATAGGTCAAAAGATAATATCTAATGAGTATTCATAGTGGCTTTATTTTTTTTTAAAGATTTTTATTTATTTATTTAAGAGAGACAGAGCAAGCAGACTGAGGAACAGAGGGAGAAAAGCAGACTCCCCACTAAGTAGGGAGCCTCATGTAGGGTTGGATCCCAGGACCCTGAAGATCATGACCTGAGGTTATATCAAGAGTCAGATTCTTTTTTTTTTTTTTTTTAAGATTTTATTTATTTATTTGACAGAGATCACAAGTAGGCAGAGAGGCAGGCAGAGAGAGAGAGAGAGGAGGAAGCAGGCTCTCTGCTGAGCAGAGAGCCTGATGCGGGGATCAATCCCAGGACCCTGATATCATGACCTGAGCTGAAGGCAGAGGCTTAACCCACTGAGCCACCCAGGTGCCCCAAGAGTCAGATTCTTAACCAACTGAGCCACTCAGGTGCCCCCACAGTAGCTTAATATTTAATAGCCAGATGTCCATCAATAGTTAAATGGAGGGCGCCTGGGTGGCTCAGTGGGTTAAGCCGCTGCCTTCGGCTCAGGTCATGATCTCAGGGTCCTGGGATCGAGTCCCGCATCGGGCTCTCTGCTCGGCAGGGAGCCTGCTTCCCTCTCTCTCTCTCTCTCTGCCTGCCTCTCCATCTACTTGTGATTTCTCTCTGTCAAATAAATAAATAAAATCTTTAAAAAAAAATAGTTAAATGGAGAAGGAAATAGTGATAGATAGATATATACATCTCCTATCAATGGAATATTACTCAGCCACAAACAGGAATGGACTGTTGGTATGTACTCAATATGAATAAATACAAAAATAATTCTGCTGTATATACAAAAATAATTCACCCACCTGGATGGCTCAGTGGGTTAAGCCTCTGCCTTCAGCTCAGGTCATGATTGCAGGGTCCTGGGATCAAGCCCCACATAGAGTTCTCTGCTCAGCAGGGAACCTGTTTCTCCCTCTCTCTCTGCCTGCCTCTCTGCCTACTTGTGATCTCTCTCTGCCAAATAAATCAATAAATCTTTAAAAAAAATTCTGCTGATTGAAAAAAGCCAGGTTATAAAAGTTCATAACATATGATTCAATTTGTATAAAACAACAGAAAAACTACTCTGTAAACTACTCTGTAGTGTCAGAAAACAGACAAATGGTTGCCTGGGGGTGAAGAAGCTGGAGGTATGGAAGGAAGGATGATTCCAAAGAGGCATGAAGAGTGATGAGAATGTTTGTTACCTTAATTTTGGTGATCTTTTTCACGTGTGTGTGTGTGTGTGCATGTCAAAAGTCATCAAATCATAAACTTTAAAAATATCATTTATCATGCATCAATTCCATCCTAAAAATGCAACAATTTTTAATTTGAAAGATTGATGAAATAAATATTAAAAATATATATTTTAGAAATAGCAGAAAAACATACCTAAAGAGTGAAAAATAGCCCATGAGAAGCAGGGTTGGAAAAGAGTAGGTATTGCTAGTTCTTCATGTGAACCTAATAGTACAATTTGATTTTTTAAACTATGTCAATGCATCATTTTCACAAAATTTAATGAAATTTTAGCTCCATTTTGAAAGACACACATATTCTACATAAAAGTTCACACAAACTCATGATGCTTTCTCCAAAGTAGACAAGAATGTGTGTTTGAGGGGCGCCTGGGTGGCTCAGTGGGTTAAGCCGCTGCCTTCAGCTCAGGTCATGATCTCAGAGTCCTGGGATAGAGTCCCACATCAGGCTCTCTGCTCAGCAGGGAGCCTGCTTCCCCCCCCCCCTCTCTGCCAGCCTCTCTACCTAGCTGTGATCTCTCTCTGTCAAATAAATAAATAAAATCTTTAAAAAAACAAAAACAAAAACAAAAACAAAAAACGTGTGCTTGAGAGGTTGACTTTTGTGGTCAGTGTTTGTTGCTGAATAAATATTTAGGAAATGGATGACACATGCTCACTTTCCTCACCTGAAAATGGAGGTCCAGAAAGAAAATCCTTCACTCACCTCCCGAGACTATCTGATTACATTCCTTCCTGGATTGCTGCTGAACTGCAAAGATAAGAAGGGTATAATTGGTAAGCTTGGGAGAATTAGGCAGATAAATCTGATTCACCTTTCACTAGTCTCAAACCAGTTCTCCAAAGCTGGGAAGAATTTTTGTCTGGGTTTTCCAATGGCCAGTTACTGCAGGCGTGGAACCCTCCTCTAGTGCAAGTTTCCCATCAATATATTTGATGGATTGGCTACTATGTCTTCAGTATGTCCACATAATCAGATCACATGAATTAAAGGTAGAGATTTCAGGGGGGAAAAAAAAAAGTTTTCATAATGAATATTTATTAAATAAATAAGACTAATAAATGAGCAAATGTACTACCACCAATTTAACTCTGGTCTCACCTGTAGTTAGAACATAGTGTGTGAGGGAAGGAAGGCAGGCACAGCGAAGGCCACGGCAGGTGATATCACTGTCACTCTGCCCATCCAGCTCTGTGCCACACGTCTTCTTGGACTGCTTTGACTACGAATTGAAATATGAATAAGAAAGTTCTTTATAAACAATCAAACCAGTATAGTGCTAATTTGTGACTAATTATACTTTGGCTTTATAATGTGTGTGCCATGGAGTCTTGTAGTGAATATTCAGAATAGGACATTTTATAGTAACTTTAAAGAACTTCTAAAACTTGGTCATTATTTTGAGCATTGTAGCAGCACCTCTGCATCTGATTTGGATAATAGAATATATCAGCCACCTATTAAGAATATAAATGCCTTGTTAAGTAACTATCAGATGAGCCTTCCTCCTGTGGAAAGACTCTTAAAGCTATTAGAAATAACAAAGAAGATCAGCCACCTGGACTTGATGACTTTATTGCTTTCTAGGAACAGACTGTTCTCCTTTCAAAGTCATTAGAACAGGGGTGGAAAACCAAATTCTTTTTAATGAGTTAAGTTTTTTTTTTTCCTTTTTCTTCCAATTAGTACAAAACTGTACAACTCAATATTTTATTAACCAAACCCTTTTTCAAGACACTTTGGTACTTCACTTAAAACTGAAGGGACCTATACTTTTAGTCTGTTTGCCCTATAACAAAACCCCATAAACTGGTGGCTTATAAACAAAAGAAATTTATTTCTCACAGCTTTCGAGGCTGGGATATCTAAGATGAAGTCACTGCACAGACATGGTATCTGGTGAAAGGCCACTTTCTAGTTCACAGAGGTGCTTTTTTGTTCTTTGCTGTCCATACATGGTGCAAGAAGCCCAGAGAGCTTTCTGAGATCCTTTTTCTAAGAGCACTCATTCCATTCATGAGGGCTCCACCCTCATTACCTAATCACCTCCTAAAGGCCCCAACTTCTAACATCTTTACTTCAGGGGTTAGGTTTCAATATATGAATTTGGGGGGACTCAAATTTTCAAACCATCACATTGCCTGAAAAAGCAACAACAACAAAAACCTAGGACAAAACAGAATTAGAACAATGTGTGTGGAGATAACTGTCAGAAAGTTGACTGAATGTATATGTGGACTCAAATCTGGTCAAATGAGTCAATTTCACTCTTCTTTGTCAACATCTCTTTAAAATATTTCACCTCCCTTGTCACACCCCACCACAGACACAGACAAACACAGGTGGAAATGAAAGCTTATTAGAAGGTTCATTATTAACTTAATTCTTATTCATTCTCACAGAAATTTGTTGCACAGGGAGAGAGAAACAATTTCCAGAAGAGAAAGATGTTTTATTATGACTGATATAAAAATTAATGATAAAAGACAGGAGGGGGGAAACACAAAACCTCATATACCTGACTCTTCACTGGCTTTTTTTTTTTTTTTTTTCCAGTGGCATGGTAGGAGGGAACACAGGTTCTGGCAAAGGAAGTGACTAACTTAAAAATATCATTACAAATGAAAATATCATAACCTTTTCAGGTGACTGGCCATGAGCATGAATTATAATATGTCCATCCATATTAGCAGTGAAAGAAAGCAGAAGGTCCAAGTCCTTACTAGCTAAACAGAAAATAAATAGCCATGTATTGCATTTTAACATTTATAAACAAAACCCAGAACAATTAAAGAGATCTTATTACTCATTAATTTCAAGTTACAGTCATTTTCTAATTGGATTTGCATGTAGACAATAAGCTTCAACAATACTGAATCATTACCTGTCTTCTGCATTTTATGTGCTTGAAAAACATGGAAAAATCCCTTTATTTCACTGGTTTGGAAGAATAGGGCTAATTATACTATAGCTGGTGTGGCATCAAGCATTTTATAATTCAAGTCAGTGAAGTTAGGGAGAGAGAGAACACAAGTGGCCTAATAATACATTCAAAACCATGTACTATTTAAGAACCTAATTTCTCCCAAAAATCTTCTAAGCAAGCAAACTCTCAGATGCCATGGCAGGAACATGGTATGTAGAGACAATGATCATGCTAGGAGATGATGAGCATAGAATTTGGGGTCAGAAGTGCTTGCTTTAAGAGGAATCCCTCTTTTGCTGTAACTGTGCAACCTGGAACGAGCCTCTTGGCAGGCTTCTGTAGCTGAGGCCTGGGCATCAATATGCCTGTCATGCCTTCCCAGAATAATTATAAATCAAATAAGTTAACATGTAAAACTGTCATACTTTAAAAAGTGTGATACAAATATAATGCATTATTTTTCTTTCTTGGGTGAAACTGAAAAAAGAATCCATTATAGGATCATCTGAAAGCTTTCTGACCTAAGCAGCTGTAATAAGATCCTGCTGTATTAGTTACTGTGGAAAAGCACTTTATTTACTGCCATTAAATATTTTCTTTATGTTGGTGCTCTGAATAAAAAAAAAATCTTACTAGATTTTGTCAACTGTTTTAAAGAGATACTTAGTTGGTTTTTTTAAAATTTATTTATATATATTTATTTATTTATACATGCTTGGAACCCTTTTCCTACTCCTATATCACATTATTTGGACTATTGTTGAGCATCTTCAGTTATTTTCCATTTATATAATTCTTTTTTGCTTGTTTGTTTTATTTCTTTTCAGTGTAACAGAATTCATTGTTTATGCACCACACCCAGTGCTCCATGCAATCCGTGCCCTCTCCAATACTCACCACCTGTCTCCCCCAACCTCCCACCCCCAACTCCTTCAAAACCCTCAGATTGTTTTTCAGAGTCCATAGTCTCTCATGGTTCATCTCCCCTTCCAATTTCCCCCAACTCCCTTCTCCTAACTCCCCATGTCCTCCATGCTATTTGTTATGCTCCACAAATAAGTGAAACCATATGATAATTGACTCTCTGCTTGACTTACTTCACTCAGCATAATCTCTTCTAGTCCCGTCCATGTTGATACAAAAGTTGGGTATTCATCCTTTCTGATGGAGGCATAATACTCCGTAGTGTATATGGACCACATCTTCCTTATCCATTCGTCCGTTGAAGGGCATCTTGGTTCTTTCCACAGTTTGGCAAGATAACTAGTTTTTAATGAAGTGATTTTAAAATTTCATCTTCACCCTTCTGGTTTGGGGGTGGCTAGTTTTAGTGATGGTGGGACCAACTTTTAAAGAGCAGAGGAAGATTGAGGTCAAATAGGAGGCGTTATGTTACACACACATAACAGGTATTTTGTTTTATATAAGATACAATCAGTATTTCCACATGGCTTTCAAGAATCATGTTATAAATATTCATCATCATTAGTCTATCTACAGAGAATTACAATTCTGAGAAGTGTTAAATACCTAACAATCCTAATTTGGGATTTTCATTATCATCTTTTTCTTGATGGCCTGAGCATATATGTCTTAAAATATATAATTACTTACAAATATCCATCTAGAAATTTAAAATTAATAATTTGGGGGTACCTGGGTGGTTCAGTTGGTAACCATCTGCCTTTGTCTCAAATCATGATCTCAAGGTCCTGGGATTCAGGCCTACATGGGGGGGGGGGAAATCCATGCTCAGCAGGGGGTCTGCTTGTCCCTCTGCTCCTCCCTCACTACTTGTGCTCTCTCTCTTTCAAATAAATAAAATCTTAAAAAAGAAAACTTAAATAACTTTACAAAATAATAATTTCAATTCCACACAACCTAAGTTTTACAGCAATGATGACTGCACTTGTCTTTTGCACAGATTCTAAGGGAAAAGCCAACAATGATGCATAGAGTCTTTGGCAAGAAGTCCTGGATCTATAGTCATCACGCCAGGCTGCTTAGCCATGGACTGACACCTAAACAGCAGGTGCATGTAAGGCACAAAGGGGGCTCAAATGTGAAAAACAACATTGCAACAACCTTAACTCCCATATCCAAGCACTGACTGATGGACCACTTGGACACTTTGCTCCAGATGGTTTCATAATCCCTTTTAAAGGTACAGTGTTATGCCTTACTTTACATTGCCCTATGTTATAAATGCCTCCAGTTTAGAGACAATGTATTTTCTAAAAGAATACACAAGGCTATACCCATAGTAAGAAATTAGTTTTCATGAACTATATGACCTTATGTCAATAAGTTTGGACTTCAGATTCCTCACTGGAAGAATGGTTTATTGAGCCCTTTCTGTCTTATCAATGTATGTGTATGTGAAGGTAGGATATACAAGTATTAGATGATCTTAGTAAATTCACTTAGTAAATTCCAGCCTCTTGACTCTAACCTGGCCTTTTCCATCAAGAGATGCTATCTGACATGGTACCATTTCATAGCACTGAGAGCACTCTACTGTTTCATGAGATGCGCTACTAGGCCCGGCCAAAAGATTTTCTGTCCAATAGTCATGAAGCTGGTACTTCATTCCCAAGCAGGGCTGTTGCAAGACAATTTGTATTAAAAAACGTATCATCCCAAATGGTAGAAGAACTTCACCTCTCCTAGCTCCTCATTGTAGGCTAGTACAATAGTTCCTCTGAGTAAGGAACTTTTTTCTCTCTTTACATCAGCAAGAAAACAAGCAAAAGAGTTTATTCCCTCTTCTAGGTTTTCCAGAGAATCAATGATGCCAACATACCCCAACATACAGACATAATTCGGAGAGTCATTATTATATATGGACATAATATGTCCTGAGGATATCATTAGTTGGTTTTCTCTTGAAAGGAGGTACACTGAGGGTCACTCCCATGGCTGCCTCTGATATTCTAGATCTCCAAATTCCTTTTAGCTCTGACATTCAGGAAGGATTCTTAGCCAGTCATGGAAATAACAGCAGGGGGAGCTGGCAAACAAACAGAACCACTGGAATAGTAAACCAAATTAGAAGACAGGAATAGGTTTTACTTAGCTTTCAAGTTACTGCATTCAGCCTAAGTTGTTTAGATATATTTGCCCACATAGTCTATAGTCCTTTAAAAAACAGAGAAACGACAACAACAAAAAAATAATTGCATGTTTTTCCTGGTTATCTTTATTTTTATTTGAAGAAAGAATATGTTTGTAGTATTCACATTCAAAATCTGTTAAAATCTAAATCGAGGCCTGAATTAGCTCTCCAAGTGTTAACAATGTAGTTAGATTATTATGAAATTTTACTTCATTATTACTACTGTAAAATACCATCATGAGGTTAGGCCACATATATAAAGGAGAAACTTGGAGACATCACAAGAGTATTGTCCAATGAAAACAGAAGGTAATGTATTCTTTGATTAGAGAGTCTAAAAATCACACCTTTGGTAGGTATAAAGTTCCAATGCAGTATTCCATATCAATTAAGATATATTCAGTAATTGTCAAATCTCAATTACTGCCTGTGCTTTATTCTTGTTGTATGTATGTGCACACATGCATGTGTACCTGCAGCTGCAGCAGAATTCGACCTGGATCTGTGGAGCACTGAAACCTCTGATGGGAGCCCATGAAGCACTCAGTAAGAATAGATTCAACCATTTCCATGAAGCCTTAGCCCAGTAGTTTTAATAGTTAGTCACAAGCATTATTTCATAAGTGTCCTCATTGTTTGTGCTATGAACAATTGGATATTTATCAGATGTACTTGCTCTTGACATCTTGGGAGACGCATATATAACACTGAAAGAAACTCATTCCATGCCATCTCTGAAATAAAGAATATTTTTAGGGAATAGATGCAAAGGCTTTGAGAAGCTTCAGGGGAAAAAAATGTTTTCATGCATTCCAAGAGATATGTATTTTCTTCTATTACCTTTTGTTGATACCATTTTCATCAATAAAGGTCTTCATCTAGTTGCAAAAGATACAAAGAAAATCCTTTTTGTATCATAGTGAGAACAACCTTGATGTAGTTCCCCTGGCTTTGAATTATAATGTATGTCATCAGTAATGTAAGTTGTTATAATTTACTTCTGACATTAAGATGTTGCTTTAGGGCATATTGTTGCAAATGCATCCTATTCACTTTCTTGCCTTCTAAATGCCCTTCATGTTTCAGTAAAACAATCCAATCAAAACTAAAGACCAAAAACACTGTAAAACAAATCAAGCATATAAACAGTTCCTAAGCATTCCTGTTACATTTTTAGCCCTTTAGCCAGAGGCTCTTAAATGTCTTAAGCTGTGTATAGTAGTTTAACGTGGCAAACTGACTACAGAAAATGCCATCAGTGCACACTCTTTTTAGTTAGGTTCGTAAGGACTGTGCCTTCAAAAGACCTGGAGGATACTGGAATTATTTGGAGGACCAGAAGCTGCTTCAGGTAGAACTGTTCTAGAGCAAATCCAAGTTTATTTAACCATGTCCCTTCCCCTTGTGCCAGCTTGGAGCAGAAGACTTGAGTCTGTGACCTCATTCTGGAGTCAGCAAGCAAGAGCCCTGCGCTTTTGCACTGAGATGTTCCCAGTAGGATAGGGATTAGTTTGGAATTTGGGATTTAGATGTTGGAGGTTGGTGGCAGCTGCATTAATTCAAAGTTGTTAAGGAGTCTTCCACTTGTGCAGTATCTGGAATAAGGATTTTTATTATTGTTGATAACAGTGATAAATCAAATTTCTGGAGCAGGATATGAGTTCACTGTAGGAAAATATTGCCAGATGTTTATTGCAAAAATATCAGGCCACTGACAGCAGAAGTAGTGAAAAAGTAGTTTCTGTAATGATACTTTCCTTCCAGGGTCCAAAGAGGGCTTTTAATATTAACAAATGGAATGAATTGAATACTAATTGTTGAATCCTGGTCTCAGACAATTTAGAGAATTTGTAGGTATGTATGTATGTATGTATGGCTTTTCTCATTACAAATGACATCAGAGCCTGAATCCTCTTAGGTAACATCTTCACAATTTTCTGATTATTCCATGTATTTCATTATATATATATATATATAGCACCTGCTTAGTATAAAGCATAGTACTCTACTGGGTAGTGGGGATATACCAGTGATTGACATAGACATGGTCCCTAGCCTCATGGAGCTAGCATTCTACTTTGGGCCAGGCAGACAATATACAGGTAAAGAGATAAACAATACACTTTTGGATGGTGATAAACACTATGAAGAAAACAAATAGACTGATGTAACTCAGAGTTACTGAACTTAAATGTTGTTTCAGAGCATCAGAAAAACTTCTTAAAGAGGTATTATGTGAACTGAGATGCAAACAGCCAAAGAAATTTGTTCAAGTGCAAAGGCAGGGAGGGAACAACTTTGGCTTAAATGAGGAAAGTGGGGGAGTGGAAGGGAGACCATTATGTCCAGGGAACAAAAGGATGATGATGCAATAGGTAGGCAGGGGCAGGGCCACAGGGCTTATAGGCTGTAGGAAGAAGTGCGGATTTTGCTCTGAATGCAGTGGAACACTGTTGAAGATTTAAGTGAAATTGATAGCATCAAGCATCATTTCCCAACTATTCCAACCTTTTTAAAGGTTACTCTGGATGGTCTTGGATGATGGTAAAGGGTGCAAAAGTGGAAAAAAGAAGAAGACTATCAGAATAAAGGAAAGATGGTAGTGGCATGGGCTAGGATGGTGGCTATGGACAGAAAGAAGGGTTAGGTATTAGAATTCTTTTTTTTTTTTCACCAGTAATTATTTTTTATTAACATATAATGTATTATTTGCTTCAGGGGTACAGGTCTGTGATTCATCAGTCTTACATGATTCATAGCATATATCCTCCCCAATATCCATAAGTTGCCTATGGTTTATAAGAGATAGAATTCTAAAACAGCCCCTAAGTTTCTACTCCTGGTATAAATGCCCTGTATAATCCTCTTGCCTTGAAGGTGAGCATGACTTGTAAAGATGATGGGATAATCAACTCCCATAATTACACTATGTTGATTGAGATTTCCTTACAGCAAACTGGAATGAAATTTTTCTGCTGGCTTCGAAGAACCAAGCTGCTATGTCATAAGAGGGCCATGTGATCTGGACCTGAGAGTGGCCTCTAGGAGCTGAGAATGACCCCTATCTAATGGAGAACCTTAGCCCTAAACCACAAGTCTGTGAATTCTACCAACAACCTGATGAGCTTGGACGAGAACCCCATGCCTTGGATGAGACCACAGCCCAGCTGACACTTTGATCATTGCCGGTAAGATCCTGAGTGGCTAAACAGTGTTTGGACCCCTGACACATGGAAAATCAAAGGAAATAAATTGTGTTGTTTAAAACTGTTAAGTTGGTAGTAAGCTGTTACATAGCAATAGAAATATTACATGATTTATAATGGGCAGGTCAAAAGAAAGGCATAAAAAAAGAGGAAGTTCAAGATTTTTGGCTTGGTGACTGCCATCTTCTCCAAAAAGAAAAACAGCCAATTCTGGGGCTAAGTCAGAGAAAGAACAAAAGAAACACAAATATCTTTTTATACCAGAAAGGAAGGAAGTACTCAAAAAATGAAGGGGATATGTCAAAAGGGACATGTGGCCAATCTAAAGGGGACTCCCACTGGCCAACTCTAAGACCACTTGAACATCAAAATTAATTTAAAGTAATGATTTACAACCCATTAAAAGAAATAGCAATTCATAGGTCCATAACATCCAAATAAGTACAAAGAAATTTTGTAGTACAAATTTTGTAGGTAGAAGGGAAAATATATATATATATATATATATATTTAACCTGGGTTATTACTAAACATTTTCATCCTACGTGGGATAAAGCACATAGGTAAATATTTCCATATTTCCCCTATTTTTTAAGGCCCGTTCATGCTGTCCCACATTGAAAGATTTCCTTTTTTTTTTTTTTTTTTTTTTGGCTGAATAATATTCTACCCTACGTATGTACCACAACTTCTTTATTCATTTAACTATCAACGGGCACATGTTGTTTCCGTGTCTTGATTATTGTAAATAATGCTTAAATTAAGCACTCTTTAACACCAGAAATTTTAAAAAGGGAAAAGAGTTCAATCTATTGTCAGTATATTAAAACCAGCCTACTTACCCTTCTTTCGTCCTACCTTTCTCCTATCCTTCAGGGTTAGATCCTTTCTCGGTCCAGAATTTTCCACCATATGGTTATGACTAGGTACAGATACAGTGACACAGGCTCCTTTAGGATTATGATTTGAATTTTTGCACATGAGGACTGATCTGAGTCTCAGGATATCATCACTATCTATGATATTCGTTTTATTCTGAGATCAGGACTTAGATCTTTCTGATGCTCCATTTTGTCCATCAGGAGGAGACCTTTGACTCATTTATTCATTACCCTCAGGAGTTTGACATCTGCCTTATTTTCTTATTTTCTTCTAAAATCCTCTTCAGAAAAAGTAGGGGAAATATTTACCTGTGTGCTTTATCCCACTTAGGATGAAAATGTTTACTAATAGCCCAGGAAGCTTAGAGCAGAATGCTAAAAAATTTAGAAGGAATTCTGGATATAGAAAACTCAGCATTTGGTAAACATCATAGTCATGACTGAGTCAAGTGGAAGGTATGAAAGGATGCTAGGGCTCCTGGGGAGGGGCTTGATGGGGAACAGCAGATCCGTCATGGTTCAAGCAGAGAAGAAGAGCCATCAGGAAATTATATATATATATGGAATACATATGACTTATGGACATGATATATATTTTACATGTCATTTAAAATATATTCTTTATAATTATCATATTGCATATTTACATATTATTTATATTATATGTAATTTATAATTAAACTAATTATGATACATATTTGTACTATACCTATCTATAGCTATCTCATATACTTGCAGATAAATTTGGCCTTCTACAGTTGTGGAAACCAGTTAAACAGGTTATGCAGGCTGCTCAGTGTGATGCTGGAGTTTTATGTCCAGTAAGGGAAAAATGGATGTAAAGAAGCTTGGGTATGAGGGAAGCAAGAATGAGCTGGAACATGAGCACAAGCTGCAGACCATGGAGATGGACTGGAACCTGAGTTAGCTGATGGTGTGTGAGTCCTGCAGTAGTCAGAACCCTTCCACCCTGGCCAAGCATCAGAGAAACTGAAAAGGGAACCAGGGAGAAGACGCAGACCCGGCTACGGCACAGCAGTGAGAAAGCCAATAGGTAAGTGACAAGGTTGGAGAGCACAGAATGACTCTTACTTTACCTCTGCTCTCCAATTGACCCACAGGAACCTATATGGCCCAGCATACTACAAAACAGTCTGCAAAGTGTAAGTTCATGTTGTAGTTCAAAGTGTAGCCTAGCCACGTTCATGCAGTACAAGGCCCTTATATGGGTATAGATTTAGATGTATCTTTCTGCAAAATACTTGTCATCTATGTGAGAAAAGTAACTTTAAGGTAGAAAAACTTGGCAGACATCAACTTATGAAGGCTTACACTTTATCATCCTTTGTGGGAATGATCGTCCTGATGCCCTGAGAACGATGTAACTTCATTTCTCTGGTATTCCTTGTCTGCACCTGGGGAGGAATACATAACCCTACTCTGCACCCCAGGAAACTCAGGCTGAGTGACATTCTACAGAGTGAAAGATCCTTACTTTTTAAACATCAAGGACATAAAAGGCAGGGGAAGGTTAAAGAACTGTTCTAGACTTAAAGTGACATCAGAACTAAATGAAGAGCATGACCTTGGATGTCATCTTGGGTCAAAGGGGAAAGAGACTTGACGGAGATAGTTGGAAAAATAAATGGATTTCACACTTGACCATAGTAATCAATCACTGTAGATTTCCTATTTTCGATGGTGTCTGGGCAGTTTTGATGGAGAATGTCCTGATTTTGGAAAACACACACTGCAGTATTTAAGGAGGAAGGGGCACCATAGCAAGTTGCCCATGAGTTGGCCAGAAAAAAAAATGACAATGCAATATATATTGAACGTATGCAGAGGGAGAGAGAGATGGAACAAATGTGGTAAGATGTAAACAATTGGGGAAGCTAGCTAAGGAAGATATGGGAGTTCTTTGTATTGTTTTTGTAAATTTTTTCATTAATTTAAAATTGCTATCTATCTATCTATCTATAAACACTCCTAATTATATATATAATGAAAATATTACATATATATAAAATGAAAAACACAGTAAATACTGACTGTGAATTTTCCAACTGTTGCTGCAAACTGGGGGCTGAGAAATGGAGAATAGGGATGTTTGGTCTCAAGGAACGGTTTTTTTTTTTAAAGTTGGTTGATAGAACTTGTTTGTCTGTGCCCGGAACTGCCAGCCATCCCTGAACCGAGGGATGAAAGATTACTCCAAACTTTCCCGTGAAAGAGCGAAGAAGGCAAGGCTGTAAACCTCAGAGGTGAGGACCCTTGGCTCTTTGCTCTAGCTTTTATTAGTGCTTCAGGATAATGCAAATCCTTATCAGTTTCTCAAGCATGTGGCATTGGGGTCTTACTGAAACTGGGAGGAACGGTTTATGGGAAAGATAAAATATGCTAATCTGTGTGTTCTATTAAACATAGCTGAAGGTGACAACGCACACATCTTAGATCAACAGGGCTGCTGTTTGGGCTAAAAAGCTTCCAGGAAGGCAACTCTCAGTGGCATTCCAAGGACAGAGTGGTCAAGGCCTTGGCATTCCAAAGGCCCACACCCTTCTCTGAAACCTACCTGCCCCCCAGCCACTTCTGTGTTACGTTTTAGCAAGTCGGGTATGATGGTTGATTTCATGCTCTACATTAACCCCAACATTTCCCCCTTTTTGCTTTTTTAAAGGGGCAGCAAGTAGTTCTTGAGAATTGTGCTGTGTAGATATGCCTCATACCTCTGGTGGTGGAGAGGGAATTTATTCCAATTTTGCAGATTATGATGAGAAGAAAAACAGTAATAATTATTACAATAGCAACTCAGAAGAATCCCCATCTTGTGGAAGAGAACCATGTGGCTGGGTTAAGTCACTGCAGATTATTGGAAAGAGACTGCCAAGCTTCTGTATAAAGCTTATGATTCTCCACACCGTCAATGAGGCGAGGATCTGATCCTTTAGCTGCTGAACGTCGGAAGTGAAATTATCACGAAGTGGTCCATGTATTTGTTTCTTTTCCCAATCATGTATGGTCTGGTTCCAGGGCATGGGAGTAACACAGGTGGATCTGTGAGCCCAGTTCCCTAAGAGGCCTTGCCTGTAGGCTAAGGCTTCTTGTTTTTCCTCAAGATATTCAATAGCAGCTTCCATTAGTTTAAGACATCTTAATATTTTTTGATCAATACTTTGTTGAAGTTGAAATTCCCTTGTAGTATTAATAGCCAGCTGATCCACAGGGCAGCAGCCTGAACCGAGGGAGAGGCAACTGCTACTCTGTGGCGATAATAACGGAGATAGCCATGATAATGTCGGCAGTGAGTAGACAGACCCAAGATGCACTTGGTCATCTGATGTCAGACTGATCAGGAGAAAACTGCTTTCAGACGGCCAATGAAACCAGCAGGGGAGTTCCAGTCTCTGTCTCAAAGCCCTTTCGGGTTCTTCTTCCCTACCCTGTTTCCCCACGTGTGCCAGAAGTACCAAGTACGTGGAAGTAGAAAGGCAGAAATTGCCCTTCCAGCTCGCACTCCGGGATCAGCCATTGGGAGAACACTCTCCTCTGAGCCTACCAGAGTTAAGTAAACCTCCAAAGTCTCTGAGTGCCGCTTGGTTCTTCCCTCAGGGTCCAGTCCAGGTTCCACAACAAGATAATGCCTGATTCAGAATGCTAATGGATTTGGATTCTTCCCAACCTCTGGTAAGATTAGCAGGGATAATGGCATGGTTGAAAATAGGAAAAAGGATATCTGCCCCAAATAACAGGTTTCCAGAGGGGTTATTTACAGGTCCAATAAAAGGACACAAAGCACCTAGGCAGCAGCAGAAAGTCAAGAATACATATGAGGGTAAAACTCTTGTTAAGCACGGATACCATAGCCAAGAACATGTTTTCAGGGTAGAGGGTTTACCCGTCTGTTAGAATCTCCTTGGCTTTCTGGGTCATCTGCTCAAGGTTCCCCAGGTCATGAATTTGGCCTTGTTGGTACTAGGGAGGCACATGATGGGCGTCTGTTTTTCTTCCAGATTCAAGTGACTCATCTGAAGGATTGGATTCTGGCTCTGCCAGGTTGTGTTGATGTTTAATGTTTCTAGCTGGGGTCCATACTGGTTAGTCCTTAGTGAAAACCCAAGCATAACCTCACCGCCATGTTATGAGTTCTACTGGTCCCTGCCAAATGCCCATGTTTGGGTCCTTCCAGAGTACTCAGGCTCATGTTTCTGGCAGAGAGTGTGGTTTAAAATCCTTTTTGGCTGGAATTTCAGAATCAGAATTTAAAAAGATTTAGAGTAAGTAATGCTTTCTGTAATTGTGCTGTAAGACCCCTTTCTCTCTACTTTTGTTTTTGTATCATGGGTCAAGGATAAAATGTGCTCTCTCAATAAAAGCCTGATTATGACTTCTTTGTCTCTGAATAGCTTGCTGTAATTTATTGATGAATTCGATAAAGGGTTCTTGGGGGCCCTGCTTAACAGAGACAAAGAGCCCTGAGGAGTGCCCTGATCAGGGATCCATCAGCAGTCTCCTTTTGCACACAGAGAGCATTGTTAAAAGACTAACGGGTCCATGAGAAGTTGTCCTACATCTACATATGCACCTCTCCCCTGAAGAATATTAGTGACTATAGGAACTCCTGCTAAGTGATTGAGCAGTTGTTGTTCATGTAAACCATCATATTCAGTACCAGACCAAATACTGAGGGGCCCCAGGTACTGCTTTACATAAATGCTTTTGTTTACAAATGAGTATTTTATCACATTCTTTAAATCATTGATATCTTTTAAGAGAGAGTTTCCTTAATCTGGAAAAGCAAATGTTAGAGAATCAGCAATGGTTTAAGTGACAGTCACAGAACTGTAATAATCTTTTAGTTCAATTAGTTCTATGTTAACTAATTCTTGTATAATCTAAACGTAGCTTTAGTTAGTTCTGGGAGCTTTTACCCATTTCAGTTTAGGTTTTTAAAGTATTAAAATCCTGTATTTGTATTAAGTCCTTTATAAGAAGTTCCTCAAAGATGAAGCTCATTTTGTTAAGAGATTCTTAGATTAATTATAAGTGATTAAAAATTCAAAAAATGGACATTGTTAACGATCTGAGAATTCCTTATGCTATTGACAAGAAAACTCTGTTATTTCTGGAATACATGAAACACTTCAATAGCCAGAATAACAAAGTTGATGACTTTGTACCAGAAGGTAATATACCAAATAAGGCTAATTTAGTCTATGAGACTTTGTTCATGATTTAAATCTTGAAGTTTGTTCAAACCTTAGAAAGATTTTAAGGCACATGCTCAATAGGTTTAGGGATCACCAAAGACCTGATAAAGTCAAAACATAAAAAAATCTTTTCTGGAGATTGCAGACTTACAATCTTACAATATACCAATGTACTTATAAAATCTCTGTTTTAATAGTAGTCTGTCCTGACCACACCTTAAATTCCTTTCCAAAGATTTTCCTTCACAAACTTTCTACAACTTTCTTTTGCATTCAGATTATGTACCAAGCCATCTCTCTCCAAACGACCAATCTCATTTAGGACAAAATTATTATTTTTTTTACCTTCAACAAAAATGTATATCCCTTCCTTATCTTTCTTACATATCTCCTGTTTTTCTACATGCAGAGTTGCCAAATTTTTCACTCTTAGAAATCTTAGTCTCCAAGGAAAACTGAGTAGTAACCAATCGTGAACTGTTACATCAAAACTTTAGACCACAAATTTGTGAATCAGTTAACCACAAAGCGTGTTTACCAACAGCCTTAAATATCCTTAATTTTTCTGCAATAAATTGTCAAAGGCACAAGCTTAATATCCAGTAATCAATTATTTAGCACCTTATCTTATTTGGAAAAGACCTAGCTGTCCAATGAATTTAATCCCATTTGTCATCCTAACAAAACTTTGAAGTTTTAGATTACTGAAGATTTTGAAAGCTATCTTGACAACTACCCATGAAAACTGAGACAATTAACCATTATTTTAAGTCATCTTTTTGTTAACAAATTGTAGCAGAGACAACACAAACTTATTTTGCCCTTAATTTTGGTGGAATAGACCTTTCATTGTCAATGCTGGTAACTTTAACAGACATGTCTATTTAATAAAACGGACAAGCTGACTTTACTGAATTACTTTCCACCTGGACCCTTCACATTGTCAGTTTTTACCTGAGACACTGGTAGGGAAATCTGAACTAGGAGGTGGTAGGTCCAGGGGGTGCTCTTCTTGTTCCTTGATAGTGAAGGGAGGAGCCATGATGCCTAAGGCACCAAGGAAGGTCTAGCAGCCAATTAGGCAGGCCACACCCAGGGTGGTATAGAAAGAAAGGGGAGGGGAAACAAAAGAGGCAAACTGCTGCCAGAAGGCAGAGAAAGGGTACCCAGTTCTAGAGCTCATCGGTTCCAACAGAGGAGCAGATGCCATGTTTTCCTGCCAACAAGGGGGGGGGATAAGCAGTTCATGTCAGGCCAGAGAAGACAGGGAATTTGAATTTTCCCAAAACAAAGGGAGTTTCAGCAGCTACTTGGGAATATTCCATGAAGTCCCCATCCTGAGGTAGACTAACTACAGTTGGCTCCAATTACAGCCATTAACCCAGGAAATGAATGAGGGAGAAGCCCCCACATCTACTGAGAGCAGTGAGAGAGGAGAGTCAAGAGTCCCCTTTGTCTGGGATGGCCTGTGTTTCCTCCAGTTACCTGGATTTACTGGGAGGGGGCCTGTTCAGATCATTATCATCCAATATGTCGGGAGGAAGTTTAGTAGCTGAACATGTTCAGGCAAACCCATTCTTCAAGGCCTTTAGATTAGGGTCCTGGTAGAGCAGTGAAGGCCTAGGTATGAGTAAAAGAACCCTAAGTCCATCTACCTTTTCCTACTGCAGCTATCTGATAGAACACACTGAGGCCATATAGTGTTATGTATCTTGTTCTTTCCTAAATTTTGCTGTCTGAATCATTCCAAGGGATTAAAGGCACTCCAAAGAGTCCTTGGGAACTGAAGAAAAGGGAAGGTCCATTACCTAGAAATTCCCCGACTCCCAGGTGGCATCCCACATGGGATATGTCAGAGGTTCCTGGTGTCAAAGCGACCCGAAGCATCCCTCAAACAAAATCACTATGACCACCGCCACTGGTATAGACCCTTGTAGGAAGGATGCCTGCCCTCCTGTGTCCCTGTCACATTCTAGACTCTGATGGGTGCAGGTGTATGGACCAAAATGCCATGCTTTAAGGTCATGCTTTATTTTACTTTGCCTGGAAGAACCTACCGTTTTTAACCCATGGAAAACACTGGAAGTTTTACAAGGGGTAATTATCCAACTTTGTAGATTAAGTACTTAATAGAGGACATTGACAGAAAACAGTAAAGATAGAAATCTAGCATGGTCTAAGCAACATTTTAACACATGTAGTCATTACAGCCAACTTCCCTAGGAAACAATCCCCTGTAAGTATCGCTTTCTAGATATAGCCCCTAGTAAGGAACAATTAAGTAGTGGGAGAGGGGAAGGCAGGAGATGGTGGAATTTCCTAGTCAGGGGGAGGGAGCTCTTTCTCTTCGTTGGGTCTAACCTGGGAAGTTAAAGTGATGATTAGGGGAGCCAAAGGAGGTCATATGTTGCCCTTTATACACATTTGAAGTGCCCTCAGTATGTAAGGGGGCCAGGGCAGACCTGACCAGACCCCACATAGTCTTAGTAGGAGAAGTAGGGGATACCTTTTTACTTTGTTTATGGCAACATTTTAAGTTCTTTTCCAATTCTTTCCCATAATTCTAAAGTTCCTCGGTCGGGGAACCAAGGGTTCTGTTCAGTTAATAACCTCTAACAAACTCTGAATCTGTATGGAGGCCCCTCTCACCTTAAGGAACTATTTCTCATTTATAGTAGTCCCTTTAGCCTTTAAAAATTGCTTTAAAACTGTAATATTGTATCTGTTTGAGAGGCTTTGCTCCATATCTGGAATTTTCAAATACCTTTTAATTCTGTAAAAATACCCAAGCTTGAAATTTCTCCGAACTCGGCTGTGAGTCCATGCCAACTTACTGTGTGCAGACTTTACGTTTTCAGGGGGTTCGGGGGGTGTCCACTGCAAGGTGATCAAGTCGAGGTCACCACTTGCCGGGAATGGCCAGCAATCCCTGTACCGATGAATGAAAAATTATTCCAAACTTCTGCTGTGAAAGAGAGGAGAAGATAGGCAAGTCCATGCTCAGAGGCAAAGACTTTGTTCTTCTTTGCTCCTGCTTTTATTGGTCCTTCAGGATAATCACAAATTCTTATCCCTGTTTCTAAGGCACGTGGTGTGTGGCAAGGGGTCTTACTGAAACTGGGAGGATCTATTTACAGGAAAGATACAATGCGTGGGGCACCTCGGTGGATTAGTCCTTAAGCATCTGTCTTCAGCCCAGGTCATGATCCTAGGGTTCTGGGATTGAGCCCTGCATCATGTTCCCTACTGGGCGGAAAGCCGGCTTCTCCTCGCACTCCCCCTGCTATGTTCCCTCTCTAGTTGTGTTTCTCTCTGTCAAATGAAGAAATAAAATCTTTTTAAAAAAAGATACGGTATGCTAATATGCACATTCTACTAAACATAGTCTAAGGGACAATGCTCTTAGATCACAGGGCAGCTGGCAGTTTGGGCTAAGAAGGGATAAGGGAAGGTAACTCCCTGTGGTATTCCAGTCACTGAATGGTCACGCAGGCCTCAGCATTCTAAAGGCCCACGCCCTTCTCTGAGACCCTCCCTCTCCCCCAGCAGCCCCTGTGTTAACATTTTAACAAGCCAAGTATTATGGCTGATTTCATGCTCTACATTAATCCCAACAGTATGTTTATGATGACATTAAAACCAATTAAGAACACAGAGAAACTAATGTCAGGAGTAAAATCCTTGAAAAGTACCAAAGGAATGATGTCCGCGTCACAAGTAGATGGAAGGTTCTTGTGAGAAGCAGAGGTGTTTGCTCTTTGAAACAGAGGAAGCAGTTAATTTAAATCCAGATTCTGGTAGGATTTACTAGATATATAATACTTAAAAGCAGAACTGTCCCCAGCCATGATGATTAGTAATTAATCAGAAAAAAGGATAAAACAAAACTAAATTATGTTACAGGATTTCTTTAGTACCATCATTCTTAGTCACATCGTTTTGAAGAATAAAGAGGTAGACCAGACAAAGGAAGAGTGGTGGGCAGCAAAGCAAAGATTATTGAGTGATGCTAAAGCAAAGTTTATTGAGAATACAAAGTTCCCAAAGAGAGAGGGGACCCAAGAGGTGAAGTTTCTAAGTGTACAGATTTTTACAGGTTTGTTGGTAGGCTGTTTTATTCTGAGTAACCCTCCATGTGCTTGTCACCTAATCAAGTTATTGTCATCCACTTACCCTGTGGGAAAGGGTAGAGGGCTCCCTCCAGGATGGTGTAAAATCCTTTTAAGGGTGGTTTCCTCTTAGGGCAGGGGCCGCTTGTCCCTGCCTGCCATTCTTCCCACTATCTTTCATTAAATTACTATTTTTAAAGATTTTATTTATGTATTTGGCAGAAAGAGAAAGCACAAGCAGGGGGAGCAGGAGAGGGAGAAGCAGGCTCCCCACTTAGCAGAGAGCTGGATATGGGGCTCCATCCCAGGATCTGAGCCGAAGGCAGATGATTAACTAAGCCACCATGGCATCCCTAAATTATATTATTATTATTATTATTTATTATTTTTTTTTTAATTAAAAGAAGCCTATGTCAGTTCTGGGGAAGTTTGTGTGATCCCACCTACTCAAGTTACCCAACGAGTTGATTTAGGCTTTGGCTCCATTCTGGACCTCTCAGCAAAGGGGAAAACTAATTTCCATTTGAAGCAGAAAAATGCTTTGGTTAGACAGAATGTGTGTGACTGTCTAGTGGAAAAGATAATTGAGGAGTTACATTTCAGTATCTTTTGTACAAACTTCTTCAGGCTTTATTGAGATCTGTCATTGGATCATAATCTTTTTCACAAATACCATAAAATTTTAGGATTTTAAAACTCTGTACATTGGAATTAGTTGCTATTTTCACTTACTCAATCAAAGCATAGTTCTTGTTTTTTATATAAATCTACAAAATTATCCTGGAGTATTGATGAATTTGCCAATGTTCTTTCCCTGTGTACATTTTTCTCTGTTGGTGTTTCAGCTTAAATACATATAATTATTCTCTGTTTTATAAATAGTCTGTTTCTAGACTCTTTGCTAACAAAGGAAATTGTATCCTTTTGGAATGTGTACACAATGCTAACTCCACCGGCCCTGTGAATTGCATACTGGTGCTATCAGGCGGGCTCCGGTTTAAATCTCAGCTCTACCCCTTACTACTTTCTTGACCTTGGAGAATATATTTATCTTCTCTAGCTTGAATTTCCTAAAATGTAAAATACAGGAGGAGTTATCCTGTACTCTATTTGAGTGTACTCCTTTTTATAATGCATCCTTTCCCTGGGGTTACATTAAGTATTTTCATTCTTCTCCTGGGATTTTTCTATGTAATTAGTTTAAATCACGTGTATTAAGGTCATTGAGACTTAATAGTAAGACAGAAACAAACAAACTCTTTAGGAAAGCGGGGACTCTTTAGAATTATCCATCCAACCCACATTTACCTCTGGGGGTTTTCTAGTTGTTTTTATATTATTTAGTAAATAGTTAAGCACTAATTTTAGGACCTAATCCTGCATAAAGTGGTCCTGCCCTGCAGAGCGTGTATCACTGTGATGAGGGCAGGGAACACATAGCACCCTCATGAGGCTTCTGGCACATAGGGTGCTCTTGGTAAATGTTACAGTTATTATTGGTGGTGGTGGTGGTTATTCTTGATCCTCCCTTTTACTGAAAATCATGCTGCTCTCCAGAATCCATACAAATAATACACTTCCCTTGGACAACCTACTTTGGAAACTGATTCTATACCAAAAGGTATAAAATACCTTGAATAACCTTCACGAAGACACAAGGACTCCCAAGCTTGGAAATGTCACTTGGAACAGCAAAACCCAAGTCTTCTGATTTCTTTTCTAGTCCTCCCTAATAGTCGTTTTAGTGGAGATGCTCTGTGGTGTTCCCACACTGCTTCTAATCTATTCTTTAAAAAGCTGCTGGTTTTCCAGAGTGGCTGCACCAGCTTGCATTCCCACCAACAGTGTAGGAGGGTTCCCCTTTCTCCGCATCCTCGCCAGCATCCCTATGACCCAGCAATTGCACTATTGGGTATTTACCCTAAAGATACAAACATAGTGATCCAAAGGGGCACGTGCACCCGAATGTTTATAGCAGCAATGTCCACAATAGCCAAACTATGGAAAGAACCTAGATGTCCATCAACAGATGAATGGATCAAGAAGATGTGGTATATATACACAATGGAATACTATGCAGCCATCAAAAGAAATGAAATAAAAAGCTGCTGGTTACACTAGCTCAATTGGGGGGGTAATCCTATCAAATTGCTTAAATCACCACACAGACTATTACTCAAGTGAGAATTCATTTGTTTCTTTCTCTTCCATCTAATTCCATTCTCTCACTAACAAAGATAGATGTGTAATTCCTGTCCTTACCATTTCTTTCTCCAAAGAATGTAGAAATCTTAATTTTTATTGTCCCTGTCCAGTGTTAAACACAGTTTCATTTTTACTTCACTAAGTTTTTCTTACTTGTTACATATGTTTGCTTTTAGCCCATTGATTTGATTAGTTTGAGCTTCTGTTCATCCCTAGAGGAGTCCTAGGAACTTTGTATTTTATGAAAGTCTGTTTCCACCAGGTTAGAGAAATCTCTCACTATATCCAATATGGACAAAGGTTTTTGTCTATATTAGAGATCAGCATGTAGAATTACGTTGACTTCTGTATTAGTCATGAGAGGCCTCTAAGGGCTTTTAGCAACACAGAAATGACTGCCTTCTTAGAAAAGCAGTTTAAACGCAAATGACTGTCAAAGTCCAGGAGTTTAAACCCTATTAGGGACCATGCAAATGATGGGGGGCAGTTTAAGTGCAGTGAGACCTGACACTGTTTTCCATGAGAAGCCATTTACCCAGATTCTTAAAACTTAAAATAGAGAATACTTAAAATGGCCCAGGAGGTAACAGGATTACAACACAAACATATAGAAAGCAGATTTGTAAAATTACTAAGATGAATGGAGTGGGAGTGCTTCAAAAATATTTCATTACCCACTCATTACCCTTCTACTTTTGCTGGCTCTTCCTCACCTCCTGCCATGTGACACTAATTATATACCAATTATATACCAATTTGGAATTACCATCTCTTCATGCTTTCCGCAAGCACCTGAGCTACAATTGGTCATTCTGAAGTTGGAGATTTGAAAAGTTCTAGTGGAAACTTTGTGACTGGGAGCGATGCCTCTAATCTTTGGGGATTGAGAGAAGGAGGGACAAGGTACATCTTGTGTCAAGAGTGACCACTGGACCATGGATGATTTATGATTTCAAGGAGAAAGGTGTCAAGAACTGGTTGTTTTCCCCCTAGCCTGTCTTGGGATCTTCGTGTTTGAATTAAACACACACAAGAGATGGAATATTGTGTGAACCCAAATTACAGGATGGTTTATGTGAAACCAGAAGATGTCAGATCTGTATTCAGCTGTCCTTTCAGACCATGAGAAAAAAAAAAAAATTTTTTTTTTTTCCCTTCTAGGTTCCTGGGCTGGTGCAATAAATAGGTAATTGCTGTAGAATAGACTAATAGGAGAGAATTTAATTTTGTATTTATAGAAGCCTCATAAGAATAGACTTAAAGAAGTAACCAAAGCAGCAAGCTTTTATACCATTTAGACAAACGATAAATTTATAAAGAATTGGCAAGACCAAGAGGTTTAGGTTTAGGGTAATAAACTGGTGAAGGAGTAACAGTGTTTGTTATACCGCCTTCTGGGCAGTAAATTCCCTATGTCTGATGATAAGAATTGCCTTCTACCCTCTTGGGACAGGGTGGGTATCCTCACATGGGAGATTTAGCTCCTGCTTTTGGGGGGACAAGGCACGTCAGTGTCCTTTTTGCATTGGTTATTACTCACATAACTTTAATTCAAAATATTCTGCCAAAGTGGCATATTTTGGGGTGACATATTCTCTCCCCTTCACTAGCACAGCTTTTTTGTTTGGAATTTCTATAAGTGACCAGCGACCTTTAATGCCAAATGAATCCCCAATTTACATAACGCTGAATGAAACTAAGTAGTTTCTTTCTAGATGTTTCTGGTTGTAAGAGCTTGGAAGAATATGCTGAAAGTGTGTGCCTTTCTCACATATTTTTGGTGCTTCTACTTCACTGAATGCCTGTACCATATTTAATCTGCCTCCTTTTAACCTAGTGGTTTATTTATTTATTAATTTTTAATTAAAAATTTTTTTTAAAGATTTTATTTATTTGTCAGAAAGAGTGAGCACAAATAAGGGGAGTGTCAGGCAGAGAGAGAAGCAGACTCTCCATCAAGTAAGGAGCCTGATGTGGGACTGGATCCCAGGCCCCTGTGATCATGACCTGAGCCAAAGACAGATGCTTAATGGACTGAGCCACCCAGGCATCCCAACCTGTTGGGCAGTTTTAAAACTTGGTATTTCTTCATCAATTTATATGTATTTATATATCATATTATGTGAATTTATTGTGCTTATGCTATATGCTAGGGGTTATGGAAACACTGAAGGTACAAGGAAAAATAACCTATCCCTGCAGTCAACAAACTGAGTTTAGTAAAGACCACAGACAAGTAAATGGACAATTATATTGTATGAGCCATGGCAAACAAAGTGTTGGGAGGCAGGATAGCACAAAAGAAGGAACAGTAATTCAACTCTGGCTTGGAAAGTCAAGAAGGTTTCTCAGAGATGTGGTCTAAACCAAGATCTAAAAATCTTAGTAGGTGTTTTAAGGAGAATTGAGGTAAGAGCCCAAGTGTCTGCAAAATCGACAAGATTATTTCAGACTCGTCTCTTCCTCCCATTCATGTTTATTTGTTAAATTGAATTACCATTTAATTAATTTATTTGGGGAGATTGGTAAACAGAGCTGATATGCTTACCATTTAATAAGAAATTTTTGAAACTGAAAATGAGTCAAGAGAAGAAAAATGGCTATCAGGTTAGAGGCCGGATATCAGAACTTACTCCTGGGCCATTAGCTTCAGATCTGTGATTTTTAGGTTCCATTTCTTACAGCAGCTTGGGCTCAAGAGTGGCTTGAAATAATCAAACTGGCTTCAAGAAGACACTCAGGAGTTTCATCAGCATGAAACATCTTGCCCTGATTACCTATACCTGTCTCTTCCATTTTGTCCCTTAATGACAAGGTGGAAAGCCCTGATTCCTTCTGCTGAGCTATTTCCCTGGGCAAATTTCTTAAACGTTATAGGCATCATTTCTTCTATTAATAATATGGAAACATTCACCTACTTACTGGATTGTTGTAAGGAACACTTACATTAATTCTCAAAAACATAGCAATGCACATAATATGTGCTGAATTTATATAATTACTTTTACATGATTACAATTTATTTATTATTGTTATGAGTACTAGTAGTACTATATAGAAAGTGATCTCAATTCATACTTGAGCAGTCTACAGAAAAGTTCTCTCAAAATTTTTTTATTGTCTACACCAGTTACTAAATAAAAGTAAATTTGGGGGTGCCTAGGTGACTCGGTCAGTTAAATAGCTAACTCTTGGTTTTGGCTCAGGTCATGATCTCATGGATCCTGTGATTGGTCTCTGCCTAGAACTCCGTACTCAGCGCTCAAAGATTTTTTTCTCCCTCTGCTCCTCTCCCAACTCACATCCGCTCTCCCACTCTCTCTAAGATAAATAAATCTTTAAAAAAAGTAAAATTTAACATATATATTAAGCTTACATACCCATTTCATCTATTTTTATACTAATATATTTTTAAATTTAAAAATATACATTAAAATTAAGGCACCTGGGTGCTTAGTTGGTTAAGCATCCAACTCTTGATTTTGGCTCAGGTCATGATCTTGGAGTCCTGGGATTGAGCTTCACTTTACTCTACCTGCTTGGCGGAGTGTCTGCTTGAATTCTCTGTCCCCTCACCCTCTGACCCTCCCCCCCAATAAAAAAATAAATCACACACACACACACACACACACACATTATATTGAAATTACATTGAAATGTATCAGATTTAAAAATAAAAAATGAAAATTCTAATTTCTTTTCCTACACATTTTTCTTCCTTGATAACACCCATTACGGGGGCCTTAATTCAGATGTAGTCTCTTGTTTCAGAGCATCCATGCTGAACAAACCATTGCTAGTTATTTAAGAATTCTATATTCACAATTAATAGGCTATAAATATTTTGAAATGTGTGGGATATAGTGAAAAATGATCTCTTTCAGAGGGTTGTTGGTATTTAAGTCTCATTGGTGGTTAAACCAAAGTATAGGGTAGCTTTTCCTTGGACTAGATTGTACTTTTATTCTTTCAAAAGAACAAGTTGGAATTTTAGGAAACCAGTTGGCAGAGGACACCAGAGACTGGCCATGGGCTCTCTCTTTGCTATGTGAATGTCCAAATGATATCTGTATGTTGGTAATACTGCTGTAGTTTCTCTGTGTGGTAAGGGTAAATCTTAATCTATCTGAATCATGCTGGGCTCCAGAACTGGTAGAAGTCTTTGGTATTTGGATTCCTAATGATAACATGACACAGTGGTCATCTCTGCTCTAAGTTTCTCCAGGTTCCTATGAGCTACTGTTTTTGTAAGTCTTTTTATTTCAACTCTCTGGCAAGACTGTAGCCGAGGTATAATTGGTAGTAAAAACTCAGGAGACTTTTCAAACAAAACAAAAAACAAACAAGCAAACAAACAAACAAACAAAAAAACTGAGGAGACTTTTGCCCACGTGAAAAAGTAATATAATCTTCCTTTATGTTATTTGGAAATGAAGTGTGGAAGATGTTCATGTGTAACTTATTCTTCTTGGAACAACTGTGAACATACATTAAAGGAAAAGCACAGTGGCCTTTATTGTCATATTTTGCTTACCAAAATACTACAATATATTTCCATTCTCTATTCTCCTAAGGAGGAAGAAAAGATTGCTAGAGGGAAAGTAGCAAGATGCTCACGTTTCTCAGGATCCCTGATACACACTACAGATAGAGAAACTAGACTTTACTACCTTCTGTTGTAGGTGATGTGTACTTCATCAGAGCCAGATGTGACTTTGATTTCAGAGATATCAGGGTTAAAAAAAAAAAAAAAAGGATCAGCACAAGAGAGAATAAGAATTACACAGTAGTCACTAATTCATAGCAAACATCAACTCCTTCTGAATGGGAAATTCAACTCCTTCTGAATAGCAAAGATGTCCTGCTCTGCCTGTAGAGTCAATTGTTTGGTGATCAACATGGCAGCTCTCCAGGGAAATCTCCCTTACCATTATTCTCCATACTTCTGAGTTTGCTCTCTCAGAGGTTCATCTCAAATGTTCAAATTCAGGCTGAATCCCATTTTAGGGGACACAGCATGTATACCCTATGTGTCTCCTTGTGAGTCTGAAGGTGCGAGATGAGGGATATGTTTCTGATAAATGAGTATAATCAGACAGTAGCTACTTTATCATCTCACCTCCAAATCTATTAATTTATATGCATCTGTACCCATATTTCCTGCCTGTCCTCCAAGATTATGGATAAACACCCTTATCTGTGCCTGAGGCATTCCTTCTAGGTTTGTCTGCATCTCATCCCCTCTTGTCATATGAGGTGTAGGAGCCACTTTTTTTTTTTTTTTTTTGGTCCTCTCTACCTCATCATGTTCTCTCCCTATCCATGAATTATTCCCCGAAGGACACAAATACACTCTGATATCACCTCTTTAGTGAGTATATTATTTCTTCACTCTCCCTCCCAACTAAACTTCCTGAAATTGTTCTGTGTAGTTGCTGTCTCTATTTCCTTCCCTCCTCTCTTTAGCCCACTCCAAGATGACTTCTGTTCCAGACTCCTCCAAGAGCATAATTGTCGTGAGTGTCATCAGGGACCTGCAGATGGCCAGGCCAATAGTCCCTTTTCTCACTTGACTTAGCATCTCTCACTTGCTTCCACATCAGCATTGGACACCTTTCACCATATACTCTTTTGAAAATCCTTGCTCTTTGGTTTCTTTGCACTCCTTGGTTTTCTAAATGGAAGAGTGTTCGAAGGCTCCTTCTTCAGTCATTTCTCATGTCCACCTACCCACTCTCTCCTTAAATGACCTATTGAGTTTCATTGCTTTACATACAAACTATTTGGAAATAATTCATAAATATATATGTCATTTCTGATCCCTCCTGGAATTCTAAATAGGCGTATTCCACTGTCTGCTTACTATCATCACTTAGATCTCTTTTAAGCATCTCAAATTTAGTATAAACATCATGCTACTATTGATTATCTCAGCATTTTCATATAAACTGGCTTCTCTTGAGCTTTCCCATCTCAGTAAAGAGCACCGCACATAGCCAGCTTATACAACCTATCTATATTCTGTTGCTCACACATGACATCAAATACATTGTCAGGTTCTGTAAATTCTACCTTTACAACATATCCCAAACAGGTCTAATCATCATGATCTTTCACTTGAACAGCAATAGCTTCCCAAGTGGTCTCTCTAATGCAGTACCTGCACTTCTCACTGCTACCATCCATTCTCCACACATTAGTTGAAATAATGGAATGTCCATCAGACCATGTTCCTGTATATCTGCACCACGCTCCAAATCCTCAAAAAACTTTGCATCACACTTAGAATCAAATCCAAACTTTTTACTCCATTTAAAATGTCTACATGATGGTCTGACTCTTGCCTACCATACTGATCTCATCGCTTTTTACTGTCTTTTTACCCTTTGCCTGTCCCTTTATTTCTTACTCCCATCTTAGGGCCTTTACACTAACCATTCTCAGCTTAAAAGTCATCTCAGAGATGGTCCTCCACAGAGAGGTCTCCCTTGACATTTGGTCTAAGGATCACTTCTCTCAGAATAAATGAAAGATGATGGGATTGGGAGGGAGACAAACTATAAGAGACTCTTAATCTCACAAAACAAACTGAGGGTTGCTGGGGGGAGGGGGGTTGGGAGAAGGGGGTGGGATTATGGACATTGGGGAGGGTATGTGCTTTGGTGAGTGCTGTGAAGTGTGTAAACCTGGTGATTCACAGACCTGTATCCCTGGGGATAAAAATATATGTTTATAAAAATTAAAAAATTATAAATTAAAAAAAATGTAAAATATATAGAAAAAAAAAAAAAATAGACTCAAACATTAAAAAAAAAAAAAGGATCACTTCTCTCTCATTTCAGGCTTTTTTTTTTTTTTTTTTTTTTTATCTGTATCATTCTTACCTCTATCTGCATTTTTTCTTTTTTCTTTTTTTTTTTTTTGTTTTAACTCCAATTCTAGAAAGCAAGTTATGTGAGATCAGGGATTTTCATGTCTATATTAGTGTATCTATAGATCTTAGAAAAATTCTGGAATATGCTTTACAAAATATTCTTTGCTCATGACCCTACTGGTCTTCAAAGTTAACAATAGCAGACTGAGACTGTCTTGTGTTGCCATTTTCCTGGTTCTTTTCTATCATCTTATCTCTCTTTTTGGTGACTGATAGCTAGAAACGATCCTCTACTTTTAATGACTCATGTGGTTAGACTGGGCCCACTTTCATAATCCAGGATATTATCCCCACCTCAAGGCCCATAACCTTAATCACATCTGCAAAGTGCTGTTTGCCACGTAAGATAATATATTCCCAGGTTCCAGATGATTAAGGTTTGAATATCTTTGCAGGCAATTATTTAGCTTATAATAGCGCTTAAGACTCATACGTTTCCATACTCTCAGTTTCTGAACTTCTTCCAGAAACTCAAGTACGTATTCTTGGGGATCATATTACTATACAAATCCAGATGGTTTTAGGGCCTGAGTAGATGTACCTGCAGGTATCCTGCCTCAATGCCTGTCAATGAGTGTGTTGAGAAAGGTGGTGGGCTGACACAGAACAAGTATAACGATTAAAATGATCATTTGAAATGTTATTCTGCTTTTATTATTTTAAAAATACAATATTTAGAAAAATCATCTGCTACCTTTATATGAGGTGGCTTTTTATATCTAATTCTCAAAGCAACCTGGTAATTATGAAGATGAGTACTGCACAATGAAATTTAATTTCACCAGGATAATAACAAGAGAAAAAAATATTCTTTTATTTTCAAGGAAGATTGGAAATTACTCCTTCCCATCCTCCATTGCGGTTTCTAGGCTATGCTCCCATAATGGATTTTTATCTATTTTATAAGTAATTTCCTTAATATTTCAATGGTCACAGATAGTGAGGATTGCATGTCTCTTCAGGAAACATATATTTTATCAGTGCTGTCACAGTATAGAGTCTGAGAGCTTGTAGACTGATGTTTTTCCCCATTCTTGCTATCAGACACATAGCATAGAAATAAATGTGTTTGTCTATTTGAGACTTTAATGAAATTGAAAATGTAGTAACATTTTTCAATGTCAATAAACTCATTTTCTTGTTTAGATGCTAATGTTGGTTTTTCCTGAGGATTCCATCCTCTACTTGTGAGTCATGACATTTTTTCTATGTCCAAATGCTTGATTCCTGAAAATCACTTGAATTATGCTGTGTGGTTTTCAGCCCCAGAGAGGACTAGTTCTTTTTATGTTCCTAAAACCTATGATATGGGGTAAACAGATCAAAGTGGAAGAGTAAGGGTAGTGCTAGAGCTTTACCAAAAAATGTTTACCATGATTTCTGAGAGCATAGGCTCCCAACACTATGTTAGGAACTACGCAGGCACTATCTGTGTCTATACTTGTTTTCTGGTGCTATCTTTACTTCCATTTTAATGACGACAAAGTGAACTCTCAAAGAGGCAAAAACTTGCCTAGATTTTTACAGGAAGTATGTTAGGCATCTGACTCTAAAGCTTTGCCAGCTTCTACTTCCGCCTTCTCCATTCTCATTTTTCTACTGCATCCTGGGGTCAAGTACAAGGAAGGGAAAGATGTCCTATCTTTCACTCTCTTCCATCTCTGTTCATACTATCAACTTTAATTCTACAGTCCGGAAATACCACAGCACTTTCACTGGGCTAAGACTAGTTTCTGTTCCCATCTCCAGAGTGTCAAGGGTTTCTTTTTTTAAGAAGTCATGATACCAGATTTTGGTCAGTTCATACACTTTTGGGCCCTTTTGCCACTTACTATTTATTATTATTATTATTATTATTATTATTATTATTTTCCTTTCTCTCTTTGCCCCTCTTGTGCATATTCCTGTTTTAAACATCTGTTTTATTAGTAGGTTGTCTAATATCTTTTGAATACCTTCCCTATTTGAAGGACATTCCTTCCATTATGAGTCCTGGCTGCCAGAGGTGGAAACCAAGCCTTTTCCCTCATTCTCCTGGGCTGCCTGTGTCCAGGCAAGGGATCTGGGCCACACATCAGATACACCCATGAAAAGCTTCTTTGAATTTGGAAAGCAAAATACAAGTTTACTTTTCTGTTTTGGAAGAGTAAAATATACTGTCCTGGCCTGGTATGAGGGCTCTGTTCTAAGAAGTCCATAGGGACACAGGCTTCTTTTAGATAAAGACTTAACCAACCCTAAGAGTGACTAAACTTCACTGTGTCAGAAGCTGCCCCAGAATACTTCTGACTATCTCCCACTGGCCAAAGTCACATTCAGCTTCAAGAGAGAATGGAAGGGGTGACTGAGTGGCTCTGTCGTTAAGTGTCTGCCTTCTGGCTCAGGTCATGATCCCAGGATCCTGAGGTTGAGCTTCCCTGCCTAGCGGGAAGCCTGCTTCTCCCTTTCTTCTCCCTCTCCCATTCCCCCCTGTGTCTCTCTCTGTCAAATAAATAAAATCTAAAAAAGAAAAAAAAAAAGATGGGAAAGGTAGTTTTTACTCAGAGCAGCTGGTCATGTGACTCACTAAACATTCTATTACAATGGAAAGGGAGAATATATATTGGGTACAAACAGCAGCCTCTCCAATGGAAGGGAGCAATATGAGAATATAAAATTCGCTGAATCCACCTTTTGGCACGTGGTGATTCCCAGTGATTCCAAGCATTTGGTTCTTCAGAGGCATCTAATGTACAATCTTAAGCTTGGCAGGTACAAGCTGTGATTTTTTTTTTTTTTTCTTTTTGGATGAACTGAAATGTAGGTACCACATGATGACAGCAGTGGCTTTTTATAAGAGAGTGTACTGCCCTGAGCATTGCCCATGGCTGTGGCTCACTGCATCTCCTGGTGATCCTGTAAGCTAGCTAATACCCCTTGATCAATTATACTCTTACCAAAACAAACTAGAGTGAAGTCTGTGGTTTGAAAATAAGAACTATCTCCTTAGAAGTTTCTGCAGAAGGATGATTGTAATCTTCTGTTTTTCTTAAACTCGGCTAGCCAATAACATCTTCTACCTTTTGGAGTAAAAGTCAGTAAGCAGCAGCTTAAGTCATCCTTTCCATCACCTTAAAATTTCCTACTTTCATCAGCCTGCCCTCCCTTGTTGTTCCTTCCTGATGTGATAGGTCCCTGCTCCTTATCAGGCAGAAGTTCTCTAGCTTTGAGGTTGAATTCAAGCCTTCTTTTTCCTTTGTAAACACGCTCTAGGAGTGCCCTTTTCCCCTCCAACCGCAAATATACCTTAAATATTAAACCTCTTCCTCTCCTCTGGCTCTTTCCATGCAGTATGCAAACCAGCATGGGTTACTTCTAACATTGCTCTTTCACAGCCACTTCTCTAAGCTGCTATTCCATTTCTTCCACTTTGTCTTCCATTTCTTCACTCACTCACTCATTCAGTCCTAAGCCTCTTACAATCTGGCCTCTATGAACCCACCAATTTGCTAAAACTATTTTCTCAAGTCATTCACAAACCTCTAATAAATATCCAAATATAAATATTCTTTCTTAGTATCTCCCTGTTCTTTATCATACTGGCACTGAGGAAAAGCACCCTTTTCTTAAAAATTAAGTCTTCTCCTTGATTGGTGGATAAGGATTACTATGATTCTTTTAATTTGCCCTTAACAATTAATCATTCACCCCCATTAACTCTTTCTTTTTAACATCACCTCTAAATCCTCATCACCAACTATGTAAACCTCCACTGCATTTTGTGCTCCCCGTGGAATCACCCTTCACTGATTGGCTCAGGTCACGTTTCCCTCTCCTCTTATCCACGCATACCATTCTGCTGATTATGCCCCATGAATGTTTCTCAGTTTTCCTTTAAATCCCTCAGTGGTTTCTCCTTACTCTCCAATTAAATCCCAAGCCCCATAACATGACTTATGATCGGACTCTATTTGCCTTTCCCTCTGTCTCTTAAGAGAAATCACCCCTTCCATGGGCTCATCATCTTTTCTCTTGCCCTTGAGAATCTTAAACATTCCCTTCCCTCTACCTTGGATGATATTTTTCTTACTCTTGACTTGAGTAATTCTTATTCCTCCTTTAGGTTTTCAGCTTAGGTGTCACTTTCTCTGAAGCCTTTCTGGTCCTCTCCCTACTTTGTCTCATATACTTCCATATTATAGCACTTAACACCATATATTAGAATTGCCTCTTTGTTGCTTTATATTTCTAACGAGACATTAATGCCTCTGAGGAAAGTAATTGCATTATTTTCATTCACCATCATGTTCACAGTGCTCAACAAATACTTGTTAAACTTGTGAATCCATTGCCTCTTTCTGTCTCATAAATGTAGGAGTTACCAAAGTCCTATCTTTGGTTTCATGTAAAGTGAATCTTAGAAACTAATGACAGCATCGGAGCTTTCTCTCTCTTTATACTTTGTGTGCTGCCAGGAGCCCCAGACATACTTTCTACATGCTTAGCCTCCTCAAGCTATTTACCTCCACAGACTTATCTCCTTCCTTGCACTCCATCCAGTCTCTGTCATACTACACGTCTTCTCATTGCAACAAATGACCATATCATTATCTTCTCTAATTTGAGTTTTTGAGCATGTTATCACCTCTGCCTATAATAATGTGAATAATTCCTTCTCATACTTCATCTCTGATAAAACTTCCTTGAGTTATCAAGACTAGTTTCAGTCTCCCTTTGAAGTCATCCGGTAGCTAATATATGCTTATCCATATCAGAAACAGATGGCACTTTATTTTAATTACCTTGTCAAGTTTTCTCAGCTGTGTTTTCTTCATTGTCTTTTTTCCAGTATGTAGCACAACAACTGGAACATTATAAATGATATATATAGTATATATCATACATACATATGTATCATACATGTATAATATATACATACATACACATATATATGCATATATAATATATATCATTCATATATGTACATATACATGTATATCATACATATATATGATATATCATACATATATACATATACATACATATATAATATATATCATACATATATATGTTATATATATATATATGTGACTGGTTTACTACATTTTTTTACTTGAGGATTTTAATGTCAATATTCCTAAATAAACTCAGAAACTCTCTCACTCAACTTATACCACGTTAATACTGCATTATAAAACATACCAAAACTAGGCAGCTTAAAATACCAAGATCTTATCCTTCTATCATGAGTTTGTAGATCTTCAGCTCAGTTTGATTAGGATTCCAGGCTCTGGGCTCTAGGATCCAGATAGGGTTCTGATGTGCTACACATAATTTTCATACTCTTGAGACCAGTAACCATCTGGCCATTTTCTTCTTGTAATGAATGTCAGAAGTCCCAAAGCCAAGCTAAAATCCTACAAACATATTTAAGACCTCTGCCTGTGTCACATCTACTAACTTTCCAAGCTCAGTATCAACAAGGCAAGGAAATTTACTCTTCTTGCAGTGGGAGTGGCAGGGGAGTTAATATTTGCTGAACAGTAATCTAAACCACCACAAATTCTGCTAAAGAACACTGGCAAGAATTGATATTGGGCTTTCTTTATTGTGATAATAAGCAAAAAATAAGATTAAATATCCCCAGTATAATAATGCTCTTAGCACTTTTTTTGCTTCTCAGTTTCCAGTTTGTTCACTGAGGATTCTTTGGAATGTTAGTAAAGTGATGAAAACAAAGATTCAGACACACAAAAACTTAAAAAACAACAACAACAACAAAAATCAGATATGTTGCCTGGGTCTTCAAATAAACTTATTATGATCTGGAGTAACATCATATAATCTCAAAAATTTAGACATGTAATTGATCTGCCCAGTCAAAATATAAAAATGAGATCAAAATCAGTACAAGTTAGGTTTAGAAAATACTAAATTTGAACATAAAGCCAAAAATCTCAATCTATCTCTCTTCACAGGTTCTCCTTTGTACAAATTTATTGCCTTCGTGTAGCTGAATTTGTTTTTGCCCTTTTTCTGTGATGAGGGTGAACGGTAGTGGGGATGGTTTTTAATGGTTTGAGAAATACAGAGATACTATCATTGCACATGCCATTCTAGGTAACTTTTGATACAAAGATACCTGAATATTATAGTTAGAATCCATTCTACTTGTTGATAATTGTGAGATATCCATTAACACCAATAAAATTACCCAACATCTTTGCCAAATACTGATCAGGGTATAGAGATGAAGAAAATACTTTTAAAAACTGTATTTGGAAAAAATGTTGACTTTTAACCATTCTGTTCTACAGGAAAAATGTCCACATAACATACTTGCTCATTTTTAGAATAGGAGTTGGTGCTAAGAAAAACTTTACAGAGCATCAGCTAGTCAGTCCATACCATGGAGAGCTATTCTAGGCCAAGATAAATCTATTACATCAGATGATCAATTCTGCCAAAGCAGCATTGCAGTTAGAAAGAGCTTCATTTCTTGAGTGATTAGAGACAGACAAATTAAAACACAATGAGATACCAACAGTTAGCAAAGATCTGTAGAACTGGAGTTTCTATAAATGGCTGGTATGAAGATAAAGTTCGTACAACTGCCTTTGGAAAAAACAAATAGTACCAGCTAAAATTAAATGAGCACACACTCTGTGACTCCTCTATTAATACTCCAGATTATAGACCCAACAAAAATAAGTACTTACAATTACTCAAAACCAGGTACAAAAACCTTTGTAGCAACATAATTCATGCTATCCTCACTGACAGCAATTTATCTCTCAATCTAGAGAAGAACAGGTTAATCATGATACAGTCATAGAAAATGCTGCTATGACAATACAACACCAAAAAATAAGCTAATGTTACTGTAAGGGCCTATTTAGCCAGAGCAATTCCATCTGGTTAAACAGTGATTTTGTTGTTAGTGCAGTAAAATTTAAACAGACCCCCCCAACCCCCTTCCCGGGAACTTAAAAACAAGCCTGGTAAACCAGCCCCAGGTAACAAAGCCCAAATACAAGGGCAGGTCAGGCCAAGTGGAGACATCCAATCAGTGGGGCGCACATACTGTCTCCCTAGCTACCAAGGAGTGTGGGTCCCGCCTTTTGGGCATCAATTCTGACCAAGGTGTTAGGCTAGTTCAAACATATACTAGGGTAAATTGTAATTCAATTGGCCACCCGTGTGTGACCTAACATGACTGCACAGCTTTTTCCGTATGTTGCAATCTCATTGGCCACCTGTGTATGGCCAGGCTCAATCACATGGCCTTTGCTCTATAAAAGTGAGTCTGTGAGGCTGGGAGAGGTAGCCTCTTTGCAAGAGATGGCCCGGGACAGTCGGTTTGATTCTCCATGCTTGGCGCGAAATAAAGCTTTGCTTGACCTTCGCTTTGTATCAGTCTTGCTCCTTTGATTAGGGACCCAACAGTTACATGCAATAACACTGACATATATCAGAAATATAATGTAAAATGAAAGTCAGAACACAGAAGAATGCATACTGCATGGTTTTATGGATGTCACATTTGAAAGCAGATCAAACTAATCTGGTAGTCAGTCACTGAAGGGAGCAATAAGAGAGCTTTGAAGCACTGGGTATCTATTTCTTCACCTGGGTAGGAGGAACACAGGTGCATTCACTTGGTGCTATCCCATCACTCAGACATGCCTTTATAATGTATGGATTTTTCTAGGTGATTGTTTTACTTGAACAGAAATCTGCTAATTAGGAAAAAGAGTAAATAAACCAAAACAATCCCCAGATATGCACTGTGTTGGGTGCTTTCATAGTTTATATAGCTTTTCATTCTCACGTCTAATCTGTGAAGCATATATCCTTATTTCAAGGTGTAGAAGATGAATGTGAGGCTCAGAAATGTGCTGACAATACCAAGTTTATATAATACCTTGTCGCTCTCACAAAAATTCCCCAATACTGGTGTCTGGGTCCTCTCTCTCAATTTTCCCTTTAGAATCTGTTTTTAGAAAAGCATATTAGAAGATGTGGGAAGAGTGGTGGACCAGATTTGACCTATGGGCTGTATTTGCTACCTCTGCAATAAGTGAAAGACATGGGTATGCTGTGATTGGGATCTGATTTTGAACTCCAGTTCTGCCATTTACTATGTACCCCTGCTGTTCTTGATTTAAATTGGGAAAAATACTGTGTTCAGGGGGCCAGAGAAAATACTGAATGATATGATGCATATAAAGCTTTTGACATGGAGCTTTGTTAATATATTTTCATTTTGAAATTCCCTTATAGAATGGATACCATTAAGTAAAGTAGCAAGATTAGGGAATGGTAATGAATCCCTCTTGTGATAACATGTTAGATGTCAGAGAGCCATTCAGCAGATGTTCAACAAGCAACAGGAAATATGGATATATACTTCCAGGATAGGGGGCAGAGAAGGGGTGAGTTGGAATTTTAATTTGGTGGATCAGGGTTTGCCTTACCAAGAAAGTATCCTCTGAGCAAATACTTAAATGAGTTGAGAAATTGGCCCTGGGGGTATATGTGGGAAAAAGTTCTGGACAGAAGAAACACCAGTACATTAGACTTGAGAGGAAGCATACTTGAAATGTTCAGCCAATACCTGGGAGGTCAGCATACCTGCAACAGAATAAAAAAGTAGGAAATTATAGGAGATGAGGTTAGAGAAGTAAGCAGGAAACGAGTCATGTGGTATCTTGCAAGACTGGGTTTTTGCCCAGATCCATGACATGTGATTTCCATTCTAAAAGTATATCTCTGCTATGAAGGGAAAGTCTATAGTGGGCAAGGAAGGACATGAGGACACCAGTTAGGAATCCAAGTGAGTTTGGTCATCCAAGTGAGACCTATTGGTAGCTCTCGCCAAGGTCACATCAGTGGAGGTGGTGAGAAATGGTCTTGTTCCAGATACATTTAAGATAGAGGCTAAAGGGTTTGCTGGTAGATTGTTTGTTCAATGGATTTAGAGTATGTAATAGAGAGAGAGAGGGGTCAGGGATGACTCCAAGTTGGAGGTGGACTAGATTATATCTAAGATCTCTCTCCTTCCCTCTTTTAGCAGCAGCAGCAGCAGCAGAGAGAGAATCTGAAGCAGGCTTCATGCTCAGTGCAGAGCCCGACCCAGGGCTTGATCTCAAGACCCTGAGATCATGACCTGAACCAAATTCAAGAGTTGGATGCTTAAGTTGACTGAGCCACCTAGGCACCCCTGAGGATAAGAATGGTTCTTCAGGTTTTACCACAATAACTGGGAACAAAATATTTAGAAATTATTCCACAGCATTGGTCACTAAAGACTTGAATGAAGGCTCTAAGAAATTGTAGCCCAGGTGTGATTTGGGGCAGATTTGTCATTCACTGTGAATCTGACCGTCTGAGATAAGGAGCTCAGTTCAGTCCCCTCTTTACAGGACTTCTCTAAGGCACTCAGAAATGATCCCCTGTAGCTTTATCTCTTTAACTCTTGATTACCAAACGTTCAGCTTTGGGGCCTGTTTGGAGAATGTGATGTTGTTTGTTAGTTTATTTTCATCATCAGTAAATTGCTGATCCCTGCCAGAGTTCACTGTAACAGCCAACCACGCCGTCTTCAAAATAATTCACATCAATAACATGAATTTAAAAGCCCTCTCATACCTTTCTTGGCAGGTACAAAACTGCTGACTCACACACCTTTCTCTGTTGAGTGTGTTTAACTTCCTATCGCAGCTTAATAGTTTCATTGCAAAACAAAGACTGGAATTGGAAAGCGCAGGGAGAAAGTGCAAGAGGTGAAATGAAAGTTTCAATCTATGTTACCATATATGGGAATCTTAAATTACCTCTAAATAATACACAAGCTATGACATAAGGCTGAAATGAACCTGTGATAGAATGTCTTATCCAAACTCAACTTCCCATCTTTTCTCTTAGAAAGGATAAGAAGAACAAACTCACTTTGTGGCGTGTTTTCCAATTACGGCATATCTATTTCAACCTCAAACTTGTCACTTATGTTTCTGGATGACATCATTTAAGCCAAAACACTGGCTCTTTACAATTGAGTCATGATATTATTAAATCAGTTGCCTTTCCTGGAACAAAGTTCAGTGTGTTATAATTACAGCCTCGGTTTTTCAAGCATCCCAAATTATCAAGTTCATGAAAAGTAGTAGTCAATTTCTGGCAGCTGTACAGTGAAAGTCCCCCACCCCCACCACCTCTACTCTGGGGCAAGATTATAAAATGAGCAAGTAAAGTCAAGGGAAAATCACATGCATTGCCATTTTCTAAAAATGATGCTTACAAGCCTACGGCTGGCTGGTGTTTTTGCTCTAGGGATGGAGTAAGTGTGAGTTCACTGTGTCCTTGTATCAATGGTTTATACCCAAGCGTCTAGGCTGATTACACTTCTGTCTGCCTTCTAAGCATTTTCCTTTCCTATGTTGTCCCCCAGACATAGCTTCTAGGGATTTTCTTCTTTCTTTAATTCAGCCTCCTCCCTACCTGACACCTGCTCTCTTACGGTATCCCTTTCCCACCCATTTATTCCCTTCTGCCTTACGAACCCACTCTCCCTCACAGTCGCCCTTCCCTCTAATTTCCACTAGATTCTAAGACTGTATAACAGGAGCTCCTAACATTGACGGCACACTAGAATCACCTGTGTGATTATTTCTACCATACTAGTTTACTGTGGCAGTAGTTTCATGTCTGTTATTACTCATTTTTTAAAATTTAATTTTTTTTTTCAGTGATCTGTAACTCATTGTTTATGCACCACGTCCAGTGCTCCATACAATATGTGCCCTCCTTGGTGTTACTCATTTTCAAAAATCTCTAATGACATTTAGAAAGGCTATGGTAGACTTTTGGCATTAAGAAACTGACTTGGGGTGCCTGGGTGTCTCTATGGGTTAAAGCCTCTGCCTTCGACTCAGGTCATGATCCCAGGGTCCTGGGATCGAGCCCTGCATCGGGCTCTCTGCTCGGCGGGGAGCCTGCTTCCTCCTCTCTCTGACTGCCTCTCTGCCTACTTGTAATCTCTGTCTGTCAAATAAATAAATAAAATTAAAAAAAAAAAAAAGAAAGAAACTGACTTGGGGTGCCTGGGTGTCTCAGTGGGTTAAAGCCTCTGCCTTTGGCTCAGGTCAGGGATCCTGGGTCCCTGGGATTGAGCCCCACACCAGGCTCTCTGCTCAGCAGGAAGCCTGCTTCCCCCTCTCTCTCTCTGCCTGCCTCTCTGCCTACTTGTGATCTCTATCTGTCAAATAAATTTAAAAATCTTAAAAAAAAGAAAAGAAAAGAAAAGAAACTGACTCAGGCAGGCAAGAGGCAACCAGTAACAAAGTATCCAGAGGATTGTGAAGATTTTCTCTCAGAGCCAGATGTCCAAATAAGAGTAGGAAAACCATAAGAAGATCAATAAAGTTTGAGGTAAGAAGGAGAAATTGATATTGATGTTTAGGGTAGGTGGGTGAGCACAAATTAAACAGAGTGACTGGTATGGATCCCCATAAAATAAGCATACTGAACACTTCTGGGATGATGCTTCTCTTGAAGTCTCAGGCTTGTTAAGGATTTTTCCCCTTGCCACGTGAAGACAGAATCATAGTGCTGGTTGGAACAGAAGCATTGGGCAATTCACATATTCACCAAGGAAAATCTGAACTGTAGACATCAAAGATGGATTTCATCTTAAGTCATGAGTGCTCCAATCCAGGTGGATCTTAGACCAGGCTAGAGTGAAGGGTTAGATCTAGCCTCTGTCCATGGATGGTGGGCCAGAGGTATGTTCTGGGTGTTTGAACTTTGGCTATTTTACCACCACTCACTCAGAGTTCAGTCAGCTCCTTGACTTGGGAGACATGACTCCCGACTCAAGATTTGGATTCAAACTCCAGGATCTTTATGAAAGTTTGTGAGCTCAAACCAGCACCGTGAGCTGGTCAGGCAGTTTTACAGAGGAAAAGCGGTGCTACTTTAGCAAGGTTCATTCCTGAATTCATGTTTTCTCCATGGTCACTGAGGACCTAATTTTGTATTTTTTCCCCCATCTTTGGTGTTTTGCATTTCTGGGGATGACCCCGTAAGACTTTGGTATAATTGGCAGTGAAATGGGATTCAGAATGCTCCGATTTTAGTAGGCTCTGTCACTACCAATGTACATTTAGGTCAGTATTATAAGTATCAATTTCAGAATGGGGAAGTGATACCATGTTCATTTTGCCCTTGAATTGCAATATAAATCCAGATGAAACTCAAATACAAACTATAAGAAGAAATACAGGTAGAAACTTTCCACTTACCCATTCATTCACTCTTTGAGTTAATTAAGCCCCATTGTGTGTCAAGGAGAGCTAAGCTCTGGGGCTACCAGTCAAGTGAGATGATGATGATGATGATGATGGCGATTCAAATATAAATAAGAAATTATTCTGACAAATATAAGTTACAAATCTGGCATAGGAAGTAAAGAAGTATGTGGTTCATATGATATGTGGGATCCAACCTCCTTATGGTATCATTTAGCTAAGCTATGCAGAATGAAAAGAATTTAACCAGGAAAAAAGGGTAAGCAAGAGAATTTCAGTGACTAAAAACAGTATAGGTCAGGAGAGAGAGCATGCCCCATAGAAAGGACCACCACCAAGCCAATGTGTCTGGGGAGGAGGACGAGGTAGTTGAAGATGAGGCTTGAAAGGCAGGCATGGAACAGATAATGCATTGCTCTGCTGATCATGATAAGGAGGTTTGGCTTTAACCTAAGGGCAATGAAGTTTTAGAGCAGATCATAGGAGGGAGGGAAGTGATATGGTTGGATTTGCATTTTGAGACCATCCCTCGTACAGATACTTGACCACATTTCTTTTCTTATTCCTTCATTTTATTTTTCATGGACCCCACTTAAAATCCTTTTGTTTACTCTGGAGGGATGGTTAATGCCCTTGGAACTTAAAATATTTGGCATACTTTGTACTTAAATTTGAATTTCCCCATTTACCAATGGTATAATCTTGCAAAAGGTATTTATTCTTTTCTAAGTCTCCATTCTCTAGAAAGTGGGGATGAGAATTCTTCTCATAGAGTTTCCTATGGACAAATGAAATATTATTTGTGCAATTTCTGGCACATTATAAGTCAATAAATGCTAGTATTCTCAACCATGGTCTCTGATAATTTACTCCTCTTATAACCACATTTTTCAAATATGATGCATTTTAGCTTTCTTTTTTTCTTGTTAATAAGAGGGTGGCAATGAATTATCAATTACCAGTGGAAGATGCTATATCACTAACTTCTTATGGAGGGCATGAATTTGGAGCACATCATTAACATTTGTTTCTTATCACTTCTAAAACTAATACCTAGGCTCTGAGTTAATTCATTTAGCAATAGTTTACCTGAAGTCAGGAATTAATATCATTATCCTTTTAGGATTTTGCCAAGCTGAATATAAAATGATCCTAGGCTCCAAAGAAAAAAGGGTTAAGCATGAGTAAGTTTAAACCATGTTGGTACCACCATTCATAGTAGCCAGGCGGTTCAGACAATCTTCTGCTGGATGACTCTTATCTTTTCAAGTGGATGCAATGACCCCATATAAAGCAGATGTAGTTGGTTTTACAGCTTTGAAAAACAATTCACCCTACCCAATAAGCTGTTGGGTGTGTGATGATTTCAGTAATCAGGTTCCAGGAATTATTTTAAATGAAAATGGTCACTTTTGAGTAAGACTCATTGTTAGGTAGGTCTGACCTACAAAGAGTAAAAACATCAAAATTCATTTGGGGGAAAAATTAAGATTCCCCTCACAGTCTCAAAGCTTTCTTCTCTAATCATGGTGCAGACACTATCAGTGAACAGAGAATCTTTGTATTATTTCCAAGTTTCTCCCATTGTCAGTCACTGTGACAAAGCGCTGGCCAACCTGACACAATGATGAATCACTCCAGACATTGAGTTTTCACGCGGCTGTCGAGGGTTCTCAGTAGACTCTGTTGTCTGGAAATGCTACAGACCAGCACCGGGTGCTCTGTTCAAGAACAAACCTGGGATTTGGTAGAAATAAACAGATACTTTTTTAAGGAAAAGAGATGTGTAATAAACATGTACTGTCTGTTTTTACCATGTTTTCATGTTGCTATTGATTTAAATGCCTACCTATTAGAGCAAGTCCTCACTTTCCAAACCCCTTCTTGTTGGTTCTCTGCTGAAATGAATTAGATTTGAGAGCACACAGAGAAGTTTAAATATTAAATAAATGTCTTGTTTATTGTTTTCAGCTATAAAAATAACATTGGGCTCCTCCTTACCCTTTATCCTCGAAATTTTAACAAGCAACATAAGCTTTGCTAATAATTTTTTAACTGATTAGATCTTACAAACCCAATGCTGTTGGAATGTATGATGGATTGATGCATCGTCCAATGCAAATGTACTTGTAATGTCTCCCTTAGTTTCCTGCCGGAGAGCTTGTCAATACACCAGTGCCTCAAATCTATTTTCTCGGTAAAAATGTTGCAGTTTTCTGATTATTATTCACAAAGGCAGCTTCCTGAGTTATTCCTGCTCCTGCACAATATTCATGATAGCAATTTGATACCTTAGCAGTTTCAAGGTTATCAAATGATTGAAAATCCTACTGCTTACTTCAAGGTGTAACATATACAACTGTGCTGTCATCCATTATAGCAGTATAATAGTTTTCCGTAATGCCTTTCATGAACTGCTGATTTAGAAGTGTAAGCCTAACTTCTGAAGGAACTTATCAGTCTCGGGCTGGGGAAGTATTGCTTAACTGGAAAACATCAGTCTGGGACTCTCTGTGCTACTTAGAAAAAAGAAACCAAGTTTCATTTCTCTTTTAGATAGAGCTAGAATCCTGCCTCTGAAGTCATTAAAGTGTATTTGCAAGAAGAAACAAACAAACAAACAAAAGCCATGGTTCATCTGGTTCTCTGAAGGTCTAATGCTAATCAGCAATGAATCTTGGAAGGATGTATTGAATTTTGCAGCTTGTGGAGATTAAGTTCGAAGCAAGGAATTACTGAGAGATAATGGAGATTTTGCTAAATTAAAAACATAACAAAAGTCAGACAAATTCATACTAAAGGTGGGAAGTAAAACGAATCATTATTCAAAGTTCCCCTTTTAAGCTCCATCCACACATTGAATTTTGGTTTAAGGGTCTCTGGTTGGAACAGAGGGTTGCTTGAGTGAGTTTAGAAGGTGGCATCTGTTTAAGTAACAGATGTCTGTGTCACTGAGGTGCTATGTTCCCACTTTTTATATATGGGGAAATTGCTGCTGACAGAATTTTATTGTCTTTATGCAAATGAAAATACCATATTCTTCTCCTTAAAGGGTTCCTCTTCCTGATGTGAATCTACAACAACCATAAAGGACTTCAACATCATCATTTTTTAATATATATATATATATATATATTTTGGAATCTGATAAAGTTCTTATGAGCTATCAATTATGCATGAAATGAGGTTTGGAATTGCAGGCATACTTGCTGCTATTTAAAGAGCCCCAATGGGTTGAAGCAAATTGAGCAGGGTAAGAGGTGGTGCTGTTAGCTGACCCTTCACCTGCTGTGGCACTGACAGAAGAGAGACCAGGGGAGGCACTAGCATCACCATGCAAACGCACCACCCCCACAGCTAGCTCTAAGGGTTTGGGGCAAGGCTGCGTTAGGAAATGAATTTAACTTCATTCATTTGGTTGTCAGTTTTTAGATATCTCTTTGCTCCTTTTATTTTTCAGGACAGATAAGAGAAAGTAGAGCCACCCAAAAACACCATGTTGAAAAATAAAATTAACCATCACAAATATTCTCGTGACAAGGTGGGAAGTATACATGATGAATGGTTGCCTACAGAAATACAATGATTATCTATTAAGAGAAGTACTCGTGCAGTTGTTTGGGTTGCATACTGGACTACTAATTTCTTTCAAAATGCCATTTTTACTTAAAAGCACAAGAGAGACAAACTGTCAATAGTCAGATGTGGGTATTTGGGAGACATTAAGAAAATGAGTATCTGTCATTTTGAGAAAAACAACTGCCTGTATTTGTTGTCAGTGATAAAATTTAAACTTTGACTTGAAAACTTGCATCCATCACCATGAGCTTGGCAGCTTCCCAATATTTAGAGACTTTTCTAATGAGACTGGTGATATAATTAATAAGTGTGATTTTTGATATTGTACAATGAAATGTGTCAACATTTATAAAATTTCATAACTCTGTGAACCAATATTTTTCAGATCACCAATGGGTAATGTTATAGAATCATACATGGTAAAAAGATCCATTCAAGGTGCAAGATAGGCTAATGGACTATAATGTAACAGAGTGAGAAAAGTTCATTGATACAAGGTTTCAAATTCCAAACACCACGAGGCTTTCAAAAAACTACTTGTTGAATTTTGGTGTACTATCAAGAAAGAGTATTTATAATTACCTGGAAAAGCAACAAGAATTCCCCTTACTTTTCTAACTACATACCTGTCTGATGCCAGATGTTCTTCATATGTTTCTGGGTAAAACAACATACAACAGAAATAATGCAGAAGCAGATATGGGGCTCCAACTATCTTCTATTAAGCCAAACATTTAATGAGATTTATACTCAGAGGTCTCCGGAGACTGTTTATTGAATCGACTGGCATAGTAAAATAAATCTGGAAAGCCTTTTGTTAAAATTATGTTCTCGTAGACAAGTATAGATATTAAAGTGACTTAAGAGCTTGTGAAGGGGTGCCTGAGTGGCTCAGTCAGTTAACCATCTGCCTTTGGCTCAGGTCATGATCTCAGGGCCCTGGGATGGACCATCAGTCTCCCTGCTCAGTGAGAAGTCTGCTTCTCCCTTTCCTTCTGCACCTACCCTCCAGCCCAGATTATGCTCTCTCTCTCTCACACAAATAAATAAATAAAATCTTTTTTTAAAGAAGAGATTTTATTTATTTATTTGACCGAGAGAGAGACAGTGAGAGAGGGAACATAGGCAGAAGGTGTGGGAGAGGGAGAAGCAGGCTTCCCACTGAGCAGGGAGCCTGATGCAGGGCTCAATTCCAGGACCCTGGGATCATGAGCGGAGCCGAAGGCAGACAATTAATGACAGTGCCACCCAGGCACCCTTAAATAAATAAAAACTTAAAAAAAAAAAATAGCTCATGAAGAGTCTCAAATTTCCTAAGAAACATTGATTCTAGATCCATGGAAGTCATGTCATTATGATCAACCAAATATCCTAGTTATCAGCGGCCTTGTACCTATGAGGTCAAATGAACATTAAAGCTCTACCTAGCTCATTACGCATATTTCAGAACCTTAGCATACCATCTTCTGGATCCTATACCACCAATGTTTCTGAAGCTATCAGAGTGGTTTTCATGTATGTTTGTGAATTTTTCTGAATTCCACATCACCAAGTGTTTCTGAAGCTATCAAAATATTTCATGTATGTTTGTGAATCAAGTAAGTCTGCCGGGAGCCTCTTGTCCTTCACGTAGCTCAGGCCAGTATTCATATGGTTCGTGCTTTCCCTCAGGCTAATGGACTTAATGTCATTGGCATCAAGTTGTATCAGTCACCACTTGCTCTGAGAAAGCTAGGACAATGTCAGTTTCCCTAGGAAATGGAAATGGAATGAGGATCCCAGAAATGACAACGAGCTATGAAATTTCGGGTAAGACCTGCTGCCTGTTTAAGGTTATGAAGGAGAAAAGAGATGGTGGTCTCTGAGGAAAGCTGGACACTAGTGGAGGAGACCAGGTTTAGGGTCTAGCTTATCATCTGACAGAATATGGGTGGTGGGAAGGAGAAGGATATGAGGTAAGGAGCTGAGCTTCCACAAAGAGAAATCTCTCTTAGGAAGACAGTTTGTGAGAATGTTCTGGTAACATAAAATTGGTCACAGAAAGATATAGTTCCCATGACTTCAAGATGTCCCTAAAGTATCTATAAAGCCACTTCAGTCAGAGGAGAGGATGAGATGCAAGGGTCTAATGTTTCTCCCTTGTCATGACTTACCATTTCTGCTGACTCTGCTTTACATCAGAAGCTAACGAACAATGTTTAGCGAGTGACGCTTCCCAGGGAAGAGAGTTTTCTTGACTCAGTGAGGTACATTTTATGTTGGAAATTTAAGAGGCAGGTTAAAGTAAGCAAGAATTTCAGAATTCCTAACACCTGAAAATAGCTGCCAACCCCACTCACTCTGAGGCAATTGCCTGATCTGAAGACTGAGCCATTTTTCTCTATTTCTCCTACTTTCAATTTTTTTCATTTTAAAAGTCAATTTATGGGAAAGAAGCCTCTGAAGGTTTAAAGTCTCAGAAAATGCCCCTCAGGAACTCACATAAACTGCTGGGACCCTTTGTACTTTCTACTAGCTGCAAGTGTTTATAGATAATAAACTTAAGTATTTCAAAAAACACAGCACTCATTATGAAAACAAGGATGATGAGATAAGATTTTTATCATGATTCAAAATTATTTTGAATTATAAATGCTGAAATTTATCTCCATTACTATAGACTAGTATGATTTAATAACCCTCAGAAATCAGTTTTCAGAGACTGTTATCAGACTCAAATGAGGGTGTTGGAATTGAGGGAGGTAGAATATACCAAAGGTCTCATAAAAAATATGTGTAAGTCAGTATTATGGCTATAATTGATATGAAGGTAGGTGCAAAAGCTTCATCTAAAAATGGCAAAGCTCACATGTCATCTCCATTTCATTCTTTTTTGTGTGTGTGTGGGAAAACTATTTATAGATGTCATTAGAATGGTGATCATTAGTCCTGTGTTTTCCCAGATAACCTAAAAATGAGCAAGGGACAGCACAGCCCCAAAATAGAATGCCAAGTGAGCCACCTGAAAACTTAGTCACATATCTCTGACTAGAATTGAACAGCTAGAAACACTTCATACCTCTGGATGCAGAGATACAGAGAAAACCTGTACCATCTCTCGTCATCATCACCATCATCATCATCATCATCATCATCATCATCAATCCACTCCATTTATGTCTTCAAGAAAACAGCCCATGAGTCTTGCCTGGATATTATGGAGGCAGGAGGTCACAGAGTAGCAGAGAAAGTGAAGTGATGTGGATGTGATAGTGAGAGAAAACTAAGAGCCCATGAGAGGGCAATCATGGTAAGGGGCGTGATCACACCTAGAGTAGGGGCAAAAAGCTCAGGTCAGACGTCAGAGGCTCACTTGCTTCAGTCAAGCCTAGATCACAAGCCCTTGGACCTGAGTGAACAGGCAGGTGTTTGGGGACCCTCCAGTTCATGGAGAGCAAACATTTCTTATGGTATGCTGATATCATTTGATGGATAATGTATCTGGCACTCTGTAGTAAAGCAGATTTCCAAGCTAAGTTTAGGTTGAGGGGGAGAAGGTTGTAATTCATTTGCAATATCTGCATTGGGTATGACAAGGGTGATCACAACCCAAGGTGTTCACCACTCGTGCTCTGTGTGATTCAGAGTAGCCTGCTAAATATGACTACCTCTCACTTCCACATTTTCAGGTTCTAAGGGCACCTTGATGCTTGGTGACATTGCCTGCTGTAAGAGGCTGGCATATGTATGACAATTCCTGGCAGGGGGACTTCTATCTGTTCTTGTCCTTTCATTTCTAGAAGATAGGAGGAGTTCAGTATCTATGTTCATTATTCTCCCAATCCTCTTCACTGGTCATGTTCCCAGAGTAATTTTCCCAAGACTATGCCAGAAATGCCTTCCATCAGTCTCTGTATTCCACCAAATGAATGACATAGACAAAAACTAAGCTATTTGTAAGGGAGAGAGTTTTCCATGGGACTCTTCCCCGGGGCCACTTAGATCCTATAATAGTTCAAATGAAATGACAGCCAAATAACTTCTTTATTTGTTGCCTTCCCTTGACTAGCCACCAGAATATGAACAGTTTTTCAGGAAACCCGAGTTAAAAATTGCTTGTTCCCTCTATTTATATTGCATTTTAATGTAATTGGTTGCTTTACCCCATTTGTTTCAGGGTGGTGACACAGCTCTGGGGGCCTGGCGATGATGAAGTGAATGAGGAGGGAGAGAGAAAGAGAGCACACACATGAAAAACCCCATCAGCAATACTTTCTCTTATTTATAGTGACAACCCCAAGCAAAATATAAAAATATATTTAGGGAGATGACAGCTTTGTTGCTTCTTGATCACAAACCAGCACTTACGAGTTCACTTTTGTGAGCAGATAAAAAGGGCTGCATCTTGATAAAGCAGGGAAAGGGAAAAAAGAGAGAAACCGGGAGAAGGACAATCTGTCCTAGACAAAACCAGTACAAACACCTATGCTAAAGGGCAGGAAGATTCTCAAATTATTGCCTCTGGGTGTCCTGGACTGCAGGTGGATTAAAAACCTCTTCCTATCCATAAAGGAGGATGCCAGGAAGGCAAGAAGCCTTTTCATTTGCCTTCTAGTACTAGAATTTACGTTTGATAACAGTGTTTAATTTATCTCGTGTCAAAATAAGAAAGAAAGGGGGGGAAAGGGTGCATGAAAGTATTTGAGGCATTACTTATTCCTGTGTCTTTAAGTAGAGGTGGTTGGCAACTCATAAATGGGTCCATGTTTGAACAATTCAATATAAATGTGCTCTGTGCTAAGCTTCAGTGGTACAATGATAAGAAAGACACAGACCTTGCTCACAAGAAACTTACTGCAACGGAACCAAATATTTAGAAGTTGATTTGAAACTTACAGTGCCTTCTCCTTAGAGATAAATATGTTAGATGCGGTAGTTGGTTTTCAGGTCCCAATCCCTTCGTTCTGGAATATTACTCCAATAAGGCTATTTCAAATTTTCTTTCACTAGCACTGTTACCTTTTTTTCCTATGGTGGGAAAAATACATTTCGAGCTCCAGTGTAGGATACAGGAAGTACTTTCCTAAAAGAACACATTTAAATACCTGCCTTATCTCGAATGAAGTCATTTGACAAGGGATGAGAGCTCCAGAAGAGATGAAAGGCAGAGGCTCCCTGCTTGTAGAGATGTAAACAGTAACCCCTTGCCCCATGCATAAGCACCTAACAGCACCACTTCTGAATTCAGCTGATGATATTTCGTCATTGCTTTGGACATGCTTCTCTGGTTCTGTCTTACTTATCCATGCCCACTGGTTCACCTAACCTAACTAGTTTTGAGAGCACATGCAATTTTACATAAATACCCTTTCTCATGCAGGACAATGTCCCACTACCTCCAGCCCAGTCTCGTTTCTGCTTTGATTCATCTCCTCTTCCTGTCTCAGCACTTCCACCCTGGCTGACTCTTAGTCTGAAGTCTCGGTCTCTAGGAGTCTGCCTTTCCCCACTTTAGCTTACCTTGGTCATGGGGGAAGCATGTTCCTTGATACGTGGTTCTGCCTTCCAGAAATCATCCCTTTACCACCTTCCTCGACCCCTAGGTACAGAAATGAAGAGAATGAAGAGGGGGAAAAGAGATAGTTATAGGCTCTGGTTAAGTCTTAGTAACTATATAATTGATTAAGGGAGCTACCTCTGTAAGTTAGACCACACCTCCACCACCATCTGCCCAGCCAGTTGATCTGAAATGAGATACTTTGGTTGATACTGGGATGGATCACTAAATTCCCAGCTACCTTTCTGAATAGGGCACTTGTCATTAGTGTTAATTCATGGGTCTGGTGGTAGTGGTTCTCACCTTTTGCTCTATTAGAATCATCTCAGAGCTTTCAGAGATCCTGAACTCCAGACTGAGTGTAAATCCAAATCTCCAGGAGTAGGACCATAGTTTTCCTTAAGTGTTCCCAGATGATTTCAAGAAGCAACCAAGTTTGAGAGCCAATGGCTGGGCAGAAGAAGCAACAGAAATGGAAACATTGTGGGGAAGAAATGATAGGGACTTTCAGAAGGACTGAGTTCAAGATCTCTGCTCCTCAGTAACTTTGTTACTTTGGTAGGTCGTTACACCTCTCAGACTTGTTTTCATTAGTCATAAAATGGGATTAATTATCACTGCTTAGACTAGCCTTCAGACTCTAAGAAATATTTGGATGATCGCAGTCTTTTGTAGTTATGAAAGCACTTTTCAAATGATAACATATGGTCTGAATGCAAATTATTATTAATAGAACATCATAATATGGTAAGGCAGATTTTCAGATTCTCTAATCTCTCATTCCACTCAGTCACCATTGGCAAATTTGGAAGCTACATGAAGTATGATTGGCACACTCTCTCCAACTACATTTTTGGCCACTCTCTCCTCTATTTGTACTTACGACATGATTCCTAGTGTCATTCACTGACTGCCCAGCACCATAGGCATAGCAGCCATTTTGTCTGTTTCTATCATATTTAGGATGATGAGAGGAAGAAGGTGATTTGGGAAGCCAAAAGCTAATCTTTAACTCAGAATTTGGTGAAAAGAAAAGTGTACTATATTTACCAAGATTTCAAGAACAAAAGTACTGTTCTCATTATTGGAATTACTCTGTTATTTCCAGTATAGTATTGTCTGTTTTTCTGACTGGAAGTTTAATCTTCATGTCACCTTTCACCTCTTTCTTCTGTCTTAGATTCTTTTGCAGTTGCTTAATATCTTGACATGATTCTTACACATTTTAATGCTTATAGCTTTTGTTAAGCCTTTTCACACAGAGATTAATTACTGTATTTCTAATTTTGACTAGGGCCCTAGCTTCTACTGACAGCTATTTTGTTGGCATGTTGGTTTTGGACTCACAATACCTCTACACCATGATTAGCACAGGGATAATATTCTTTTCCTCTAACATACTGTATTATTTGTGCTCTGATACTGTTCAGTTATTATCAACTCTTATCTTTGCTCCTTTATCTATTAAAATATTTAATGATCTCTTACAGGATGATAATGGTATGAGTTTTTGCTAGGGATACTCTTGGGTGTATCATACTTTAAATCAAAGGAATGATTGTCTAAAAGTGAAAAATGAGGCCTTCTGGGAACAAAATTAAACCACATGAGAGTTTATAAAGTCTATCTCTGTGTAGAAATGGCTCCTGACCTGACCCCTCTGTCCCCTCTCTTACATATTCTCCTCTATTCACTTCATAAATACCTCATTTCTCCTCAATTCTTCTCCCAATATATGAGATAAAGTGATATCATATGTGAGTAATATTTACTTCCCTGGAAATAGTATAACAACATCAATACTACCAAAACAAGAACTGAAGTCAAATATATAATATTTGTTTATAACTTAATGAAAACTTTAAAAAAAACTTGTAAAGAAAACTAGAAATTTTGTTTGTAGGTCCTGATACAAATTTTGAAACAAACAGAGAAATGTAGTTTTCACTCTGTGACATAAGATTGAAATTTTAAAATATATAAAATCCTCCCAAGTTAATTTATAAGTTCAATGTAATCTCAACAAAAATTTAAGTTAAGTTTGAGATGTTATAACTTAAAGATTCTAAATTTCATCTCAGTGAATAATCAAGTAAAGATAGCCAATGCTGGATTACCTCGGTGACTTAGTCGGTTAAGCATCTGCATTTGTCTCAGGTCATAATCTCAGGGTCCTGAGATTGAGCCTTAAATCACACTCCCTGTTCTGTTTTTCCCACATCCTCTGCCCCTCCCCACTGCCCATGTGTGCTCTCTCTTTTCCAAATAGATAAATAAGGTCTAAAAAAAGAGAGAGGGAGAGAGAGAGAGTGCCAATGCTATCTTTTTAAAAAAAGAGCAATATTAAGGAACTCTTTTTGCCTGACCACAAACAACGTAGTAATTCCTTAATAATTTGAAATAGAATGGTGTTAAGATTCAACCAATAGATCAGACTGGAGCAAAGTGAACAACCCTTTCTACAGATATTAGCCAATGGAGCATGTAAGTATATGGATACTGATAGCATAAAGGAATAAATAATGCTTGGTCAGACATGAGGGTGGGGAACAAGTAAGGTCCCCAGCTTATGTACCAAAAAATTCCAGGTGGATTAGGAATTAAAGTAAATAATAAAATCATATCTGAACTAGGAGAAAAAAAGAATATCAAGAACTATCTGCTCTAAGTGTAAGGAATAACACCCTAGGCATAATGATTATGAAGGAAATCACAGCCAGAAGAGCTATCAATAGATTTGACTACTTAAAAGATAAAGTTCTTTGTCATATACAAGTTTAAAGACAAAAGACACATTGGGAAAATATTTGAAACATTCATGATAAATGATAAGAGCCATCAATCTATAATAACTTATACAAATACCAATACAAATTGATAAAATGAAAAAATTCTTAAGCCCAATAGAAAAATGGTCAAAATAACATAGCAAGCAATTCTTAGGAAAGGGAATACAAATGTCTAATAAATGCACAACATACGCTTAGCTTAACCAATAATTCAAGCATTAGGCAACTGGAAACTATTTCTTACACTTAAGAGTGTAAAAGATAAAAACAATCTAATTCAACACTTAGAAGATGGTAAGTATGAAAACTGGTACAACCTCTAGTTGTCTGTCATAATGTTCAGAGTGCCATAATAGTTCTTATCTTTGTGTAGTAATTCCATGTCTGCAGGGCTATTCTGAAACAATCAGGTATATACTTAATTTATTATGGTATATCACAGGTAAGTTTAATGTAAATGCAATAACTCAAAATGTCCAGAAATTGGGGGAAGATTGAAAATGAGTACACGTCCACATAAAGCATTAGTCACTAAGTTATGTTTGCAAAGAATAATATGCAGAAGTGCTTATAAAGTATCAAATGGAAATAAAATAATGATGCACTGTGGGATAACAAGATACAACAGTTATCCCACCATATGATCATATTTCACCATTATTTGTGTAGTCAGGGCACTTCCAAGTGCATCACACATTTGACCCCTATGTGATAGGAAGAGGAAGCATCACTTCCCTTTTTGGTCTGATGAAGAAATGGACTCAAAGCTGAGGCTTTATCATTATAGGCTCAGTACATTTTTCCCTCAGGTTGGTAATATGTACAAAGAGCTACTTAAAAATAATTATAGAATGAGTTAATTTTCTGAAATTGTTCCTGAGTTCCCCACACCATTAAATAAAAGATAGTATGTTTTTTGAATTGTTAGTATGTACCAGGCTTTTCCCTGGCCACAGAGATGCACTGGTTGAATAAGAACAAGAGGTTTTGTTTATCTTAGAATGTAATACTAAGGAAAAGAGTATGTAGGCCAAGAACAAATACACAAGTAACCAATACAATGCTGGACTTCACTAAGTGCTAAGGAGAAAAAAAAAAGTGCTTGGTGGAGAATCAGGGTTTATGGAGTGACTGGGGAAAGGTTTTATTAGAGTGGTCAGAGAAGTCTGCCAGGAGGAGGAATACTTGAGCAGAGACTTGAATTGTAAAGAGGAGGCAGCCATGGGAAGATCTGGAGAAAGGGGATTCTTGGCAAACGGAATAAGTATCATGTAAGAGTGCCCTGCAGCAGAAAAGAGCTTAATGAAAAACCCAGTGTATTAGGGTTCTCCTGAGAAATGGAACCAATGGGAGATCGATACACAAACACACGTGCACACAGATGAACACAGACATACCTGTATAACATATACAATTGGCTCTCGTAATTATGGAGGCTAAGAAGTCCCAAGATATATAGTCAGCTGGAGACCCAGGAGAGACAAATGTCATTTTCCTTCATAAAAATCCTTACAGACACAACCAGGATAATGTGTGATCAAATATTGGGGCATCCTATGGCCCAGTCAAGTTGTCACATGCAATTAACCATCATACCCAGTGAGATGAGAGCATGATGAGCAAGGGGGAGAGTGTTATGAGATTGGTGAAGAATGCCTGGGTCAGATAATTCAGGGTTGTATAGGCAGTGGTGTAGAATCGATTATGATCAGTATAGAATCAGTGTAGGTCCTATAGGAAGGCACTGTTGGGAGAAGGTCATTGAGAGGACATGACCACAGTCCATTAGCCCATGAACTGGACCCAGTCCCCTTTTCTCATCTAGGAGCCACTTCAAGGACATATCCTTGAGAGAATAATACATTATTCAGATCGTCTGGATGGTACATGTGACAGGACCCTACTAAAGCCTTGATATAAACTCCAAGGATTCTAGCAGGAGGATATGGTGATCTATTTGTTTTATGGTTGTCCTTGTATATAAGTACCATTTCCCTATAAAAACAGCCATCTACTTGAGTGGCTTGCCTCTTTCTTTGGTCTCTCTCTACCCTCCACACACACGGGACAGTTTTGAGGCTTACCCAAGAAACTCAATTTTGTAAACCAATAGGCACTCTGAGGAAATAGAACTGGAACTGACCGCAGAACAATTGTGCAGAAGATGTAGGATTTATACTGACAGAGGGGTGGAAAAGAACATAGTGTCAACCTTCACAATAAGGTCATGATATAAAACATTAATATTATGACTGATATGAAAGACTTTTGTTCATTTAGTTATTCTATTCATTGTTAGGGAGTGGAACTGAGATAACTTTTGCCAGTAGTACCTTTAAAACTAACATTTTAGACAAGTTAAGTATAATCAATGTGAAGCTCATTTTTAGGATCTGTTTTATCTTTTATCATACTATCTTATGCTTAATAGCATAAAGAACTCAGGAACAGTTCCAGAAAATTGAAAACCATCTAAATTAAAAGTATCAAAAATCATTTATACTTTAAAATTAACAATCAAAAGTTTAATCATAAAAGGCAAGTGGACAATAATGTCAAATCTTATCAGTCATGTGAGGTTAATGATGAATGCAACTGGACTGATCACAAATTTTAAAAAAATAAAATATTTATTATGAAAGAGTAAATACAAATCTGAAACCTTAGCAATGCAACATCAATGAACAAAAAAAAAAAGCCTGTTGGATTTCAGTGTTTGGTCTATTTAATTTTATTACAGCTAAACTCATCTCTTTCCTGTGAGCAGATTGCAACATAAATTGATATTTATGACATTTTATTACTGCTCTTAGTTCAGTGTGTTAAGAAAACATCTGAAAATGCTTTGTTATTTATTCCTTTAGAGATAGGTATGAAATAAGTCAGGTTTTCTGCTGCAACTTTGTTGTGTTTTTTTGTTTTGGTTTGGTTTGGTTGGGTTGGGTTTGTTTGTTTTTTGCTTTCTCTTAACTTTTTGCTGTATGCCAAAGTTTAACTGACTGGGAGGAAAAAAAAAAATTTCCTATTTAACCCAAATACGGGGGCCCATATTCAACCATTCTGGCTCCTTTCTGCTTCCTTTTCCCCTTAACATCTGAATTGGCCACCTTGCAGAAGTCTAATTCTGGACCAGCTCAGCTCTTGCTTTCTCTGTATTTCCTTCATCCTTCTACTGGAAAGTGCCCGTATACCCTGAGTTCAGGATCTTCAACTTCTGCTGGGCTTGTAATGCTGTAAATAATGCTGAACATTCTTTGCCAGCATCTTGTCTTTCACAGGTCATTTCCCTCAAGACCCCTGCTCAGCATTCTGCCTCACACTCTGCCTTTGGCACAGAAAACAGATACCTTCCTAAGTGTCCTCATTTTTTTTTTTTTCCATTTCTCCTGATCCACTCTGGCCTTAATACTCACTAAATTATTCCCACAGCCTCCCATCCTTGCCACACCTCATAGCCTAGTAGAGAAGGGGTTTCTGGGTCATCTAAGCTGCCTGCCCCTCCTCTGCCTACATGTCTGCTACCGGCCAGCCCAGCTAGATGCAATCAAACATACTTCTCCCATGATCTTTTCCTCCTTGTCATCTTCAACTTCTCTGGATATACTTCAATCCTTTTTATCTAAAAATTTAATTAATTAGTTAATTAATAACATGGGAAACCTGGGTGGCTCAGCCAATTCAGCATCAGGCTCTTGATTTTAGCTCAGGTCACGATCTCAGGTTGGTGGGATTGAGCCCTGTATGGGGCTCTGTGTTCAGGATGGAGTCTGCTGGAGAATCTTTCTCTCTGCCCCTCCCCTTGCTCATGAGGGTGCTCATCTCTTTCTAAATAAATGAAATCTTAAAAAATATTAACAATGACAACAAAGCCCAAACATATACTTCCTCTCACTTAAGCAATAACTCTCTCCTTTTCACAGACAAGCTTCTTAGCAGAGAAACCCATACTGATTATCTCCCTTTCCAGAGATCTCTGCTTGCTTTTATCTGGGACTCCATGTACCATTTCACCAAAATTGCTTTACTAGCATCATTAATGCTATTCCATTGATCAACCTTCATCAGCCTGGGACATAAACATTTGAAGAGTTAAAGGAGGAATATGAACCTACAAAAGTTGTGAAGAAGGATCTTCCAGGATAGTAGGAGGAAAGTGATAGGCCAGTGTTACATAAAACTCAAGGGAAAAGAAGTGTCAGCAAAGAGAAAGCAAGCAATATGATCCATGACTGCAAAATGATTTAAAAAAAAAAAAAAAGAATTGGTACCCACTCAGTGGAATAGCATTAATGTAAAGAATTATTGGATCACTATATTATGTACATGAAATTAATACAACACTAAAACTAAACCACTTCTCTTCACATTTATAGACACTCTTGTTGACTATCTGCTTCCATGTAGCAATCTTCCTATGACTTCTAAGTACTGACTGTAATCACTGCTACCTTCTCCAGGTCCAGAACCTTCTAACTACGGTGATCATATGATAAAATGTCCTGATCTGGGTTCTTTTAAGAGTGAAAGGGGATACTATTAATAACTTCACTGTGATAACAAGCATAGACTAGGACTCTCCCTAACAAAAAAGTCATATGATTACTTTATTTAAAACCAGCTGACAGTCTCAAAAAATTAAACATAAAGTTACCCTGAGACCCAACAATGACACTCCCAGGTGGCATTTTTATGCTCACATAAAAACTTGAACATAAATGTTCGTAATGTCATTTTTCATAATGGTCAGAAAGTGGAAGCAACTCAGATGTGCATTAGCTGATGAATGGATAAACAAAATACAGTATATCCAGACAATTGGATATTATTCAGCCATAAAGAATAATGAATACTGATACATGCTACAATATGGGTAAACCTTGAAAGCATTATGTTCAGTGAAAGAAACCAGACACAAAGGTTACATGATATATGATTTATATAAATTATATTATATTTATATTAAATGTCCATAGTAGCCAAATTCATAGAGACGTGTATTTGTTGTTCCCCAGAGGCTTGGGCAAGGAAGTGACTGGTAACAGGTATGGGGTTACTTTATGGGACAATGAAAATGTTCTGGAGGGTTCCTGGGTAGTGTTGGTTAAGCCACTGCCTTCAGTCAGGTCATGATCCAGAGTCCCGCATTGGGCTCCCAGCTCCATGGGGAGTCTGCTTCTCCCTCTGACTTCTCTCTTCCCATGCTCTCTCTCACTCTTCCTCTCTCACATAAATAAATACAATCTTAAAAAAAAAATATGTCTTGGAATTAGGTAGTGGTAATGGTCACAACCACTTTGTGGATATACTAAAAACTCCTGAACTATCCACTTTAAAAGGGTCAATTTTATTTTATTTTTAATTGCTTTATCTTTTTTTAAAAATTTTTTTTATTTTTTTAAGATTTTTTTTTATTTATTATTGGACAGAGAGAGAGATCACAAGGAGGAAGAGAGGCAGGCAGAGAGAGAGGAGGAAGCAGAGCACCTGATGCGGGACTCGATCCCAGCACCTTGGGATCATGACCTGAGCCGAAGGCAGAGGCTTAACCACTGAGCAACCCAAGCGCCCCTAATTGCTTTATCTTTTATTTTTAATTCCAGTGTAGTTAACAGTGTTATATAAGTGTCAGGTGTATAATGTAGTTATTCAACAATTCTATACATTACTCAGGGCTCATCATGGTAAGTGTACTCTCAATCCCCTTCCCCTATTTCACCCATCCCCCACCTTTCTCCCCTCTGGAAACTATAGATTGTCTCTATAGTTAAGAGTCTATTTCTTGGTTTGTCTTTCTCTCTCTCTTTAACTTTCCTCATTTGTTTTGTTTCTTAATTTCCACAAAATCATACAGTATTTGTCTTTCTCTGTCTGACTTACTTGGTATTATACTCTCTAGCTCCATCCATGTTGTTGCAAACAGCAAAGATTTCATTCTTTTTTATGGCTGAATCATATCCATCTCACACACATACACACACACACTGCCATGTCTTCATCATAAATAAATGTACACACACATATATCTATTGATAGACACTTGGGTTGCTTCCATATCTTGGCTATTATAAATAATCTTGCAATAAACATAGGGATATATATATCCTCTTGAATTAGTGCTTTTGTATTATTTGGGTAAATACCCAGTAGTGCAATTACTGGACATAAGGTAGTTCTATTTTTCACAGTGGCTGCACCAGTTTGCTTCCCCACGAACAGTGTAAGAGGGCTCCTTTTTCTCTACATCCTTGCCATTACCTGTTGTTTTCTTGTGTTTTGATTTAAGCCATTCTGACAAGTGTGAGGTGATATCTCATTGTAGTTTTGATTTGCATTTCCCTGATGATGAGTGATGTTGAGCATCTCTTCATGTGTCTGTTGCTCATTTATGTATCTTCTTTGGAGAAATGTCTGTTCATGTCTTCTGCCCAGTTTTTAATTGGATTATTTGTCTTTTTTGTGTTGAGTTATATATGTTCTGTATGTATTCTGGATACTGCCCTTACCAGATATGTTATTTGCAAATATCTTCTTCCATTCAGTAGGTTGCCCCTTAGTTTGTTATTTCCTTCACTGTTCAGAAGCTTTTTATTTTGGTGTAGTCTCAATAGTTTATTTTTGCCTTTGTTTCCCTTGCCTTAGGAGACATATCTAGAAAGATGTTGCTGTGGCCAACATCAGGGAAATTACTGCTTGTGCTCTCTCCTATGATTGTTAGGTTTAGGTCTCACCCTTAGGTCCTTAATCTATTTTTAATTTATTTTTGTGTATGGTGTAAGAACATGGTGCAGTTTCATTCTTTTGTATCCAGTATCCAGATTTCCCCCTTATCAAAAAGACTCCCATTGGATATTCTTGCCTCCTTTGTCAAAGATTAATTGACCATAGAGTTGTGGGCTTATTTCTGGGCTTTCTATTCTATTCCATTGACTGAACTGTCACTTTTTTGGTGCCAGTACCATACTCTGTTGATTGCTACAACTTTGTGATATAACTTGATGACTAGAATTGTGATATCTCCAGTTTTGTTTTTTCTTTTTCAAGATTGCTTTGGCTATTTGAGGTCTTTTGTGGTTGCATACAAATTTTAGGATAGCTTTTTCTAGTTCTTTGAAAAATGCTATTGGTATTTTGATAGGGATTGGATTAAATATGTAGATTGCTTTGGGTAATATAGATATTTTAATAATATTTGTTCTTCCAACCCATGAGCATGGAATGTCTTTCCATTTCTTTGTGTCATCTTCAATTTCTTTCATCAATGTTTTATAGTTTTCAGACTACAGGTCTTTCACCTCTTTGGTTAAATTTATTACTAGGTATTTTTATTAGATGTGCTACAGTTGTAAATAAGATTGTTTTCTTAATTTCGCTTTCTGCTGCTTCATTATTAGTATATAGAAATGTGATGGATTGGGTACCCGGGTTGCTCAGTCAGTTAAGTGGCTGCCTTCAGCTCAGGTCATGATCCCAGGGTCCTGGGATGAAGCCCTGCATCAGGCTCCTTGCTCAGTGTGGAGGTTGCTTCTTTCTCTGCCTCTGCCTGCCACTCTGCCTGCTTGTGCTTGCTCACTCTCTCTGACAAATGAATAAATAAAATCTTAAAAAAAAAAGAAGAAATAGATTTCTGTACCTTGATTTTATATCCTGTGATCTTACTGAATTTATTTTTTAGTTCTAGTTGTTTTTTGGTAGAGTCTTTAGGGTGTTCTATGTAGAGTATCATGTCACCTGCAAATAGTGAGAGTTTGACTTCTTCCTTACTGATTTGGATTCTTTCTATTTCTTTCTCTTATCTGATTGCTGTAGCTAAGACTTCCAGTACTATGTTGAATAAAAGCAGTGAGAGTGTACATCCTTGCCTTGTTCCTGACCTTAGGGAAGAAACTCTCAGATTTTTACTATTGAGTATGATGTTAGCTATGAAATTTTAATATATACAGTCTTTATTATGTTGAAGTATGTTCACTCTAAACCTACTTTGTTGAGAGTTTGTATCATGAATGGATGTTATACTTTGTCAAATGCTTTTTCTGCATCTATTGAAATGATCATATGATTTTTATCTTTTCTCTGTTTGATGTGATGTATCACACTGATTTGTGAGTAAAATCTTAAAAGGGACAATTTTATTGTGTGTTCATTATATCTCAATAAAAATAAATCTTAACAAATAGTCCTTCCTACATTAGTGTCCCACATCCAGTTACCAGATTAAATTCCCATTTCTTACCTCATTGAATGGCACCATCCTCTGTACAGATTATAAAGCCTAAAATCTGGGAATCATTGTTTACATTTTTCTTCTCTCCCTGAATTCAGTGACAAGGTCTTTTAATTTGACATTTTAAATCTCCTGGGATTCCTCATCTCTCCACAGACATTGTCCCATTTTAAATCCACAACCTTGAGTACCTTCTTAACACTTACCATCACTCATTCACTCATCAAATAGTCATTAAATGCCTATTATATGACAGATTCTATTCTAGGTACATGTCATGCATAAAGGAATAAAATGTTGAAATATTTGCTCTTAAGAAGCCCATATTCTAGCTGTCAGAGAGCAGTATAAACATAAAATATAATAAGTAAGTACACTATTATATGATATAAGGTAGTAAGTGCTATAGAATAAAACAGAGTAAGGGTAGATCAAGAGTGCTGATGGGTAAGGGATTGCTATTTAAGATAGGGAGCTCAAGGAAAGTTTTATAAAAATGTTTCATTTGGGTAAAGACTTAAATGAGGTGAAGGTATAATGCATCTAGAGGAATACATGGAGATATCTGGAGGGAAAAGATTCTCAGAAGATGAAACAATTGATACAAAAATACTTAAGAAGAAACACATCTGGAGAATTTGAGGACTGACTAGGAAGGAGGCCAGAATGGCTGAAGCACATTGATTAAAGAGAGAAGGTAGGTGAGGACAGAAATGTGATGGAAAGGACAAGATAAACAGTACCTTTAGGTACTCTAGTTACTCTGGTTGTTACTCAGGGTTTTTCACAAAACATGGTTAAGTTTTAAGAGAATTGTTCTAGTGCTGAATACAGATTTTTTGAGAGTAAGAGTAAAAACAGATATATTAATAAGGTTTTTTTTTTTTAAAAGATTTTATTTATTTATTTATTTGAAAGAGAGAGAAAGAGGGAGAACCTGAAGAAGGCTCCACACTGAATGCAGTGCCCAACACAGGGCTTGATGCAGGGTTCAATCCTACTACCACAAGATGATTCCCTGAGCTGAAACCAAGAGTGGGGTGCTTAATTGAATGAGCCACCCAGGTGTCCCTTGGGAATTTTTTAAACACAAGATGGTGGTAGCAGTGAAGGTGGTTGGAAGTAGTAAGTTCTAGACATATCATGACAGTAGAGCTATAGGGTTTGCTTTTGGATTGGATGCAGGATGTGCCAAACACTGTCCTAGTGACTGGTCCCCAAGTGCTCACTACTTGGTCCCCTAGAGTTTTGGCCTGAACAACTAGACAAATGGAGATTCTGTCAGCTGAGGTGGGGAAGGCTACTGATGAAATTAAGTATTGTGATATAAGACCAGGAGTTCAACTTCAGACATGTTAAGTTTGAAGTATCTGCCAGATGTCTTAGTGGAGGTATTAGGAAAGTAGTTGTATAAGTGAGGCTTCAGTGTGGAGTAATGGGCCAAGATTTATATATATCAGTGAGGCATCAGCATGTAGATAGTGTGAGTGTAGAGAAAGAAGACAAGAGGATCAAGAACAGTATCCTAGGGCACTGTAACATAAAAGATTAGTGAGAAGAGGTAGAATCAAGAGAAACAGACCAAAAAGAAATGACAAGTGAGTCAGAAAACCAATAAGAAGTGTACCCTGGAAGCAAGGTCAAGGAAGTATATATAAGAAGAGGATTTATGTAAATCATTACCAATAGGTCACTTAAGATGAGCACTGAAAACTGACCATCAAATTCAGCAAACTCTACTTCAGTTGAAGAAGGTTTATAGAAAGAAACTGAGAAGAGAGGAATTGGGATAGTGAATCCTGACAACTCTTCTGAAATTTGCTACAGCTAGGACCAAAGAAACATGGCAGTAGTTGGTGGGGAAAGTGGTCAAGAGGAGACTTCTAAAATGGGAAGAATATCAGCATATTTGTATGCTGATGGGAATGATCCATGGGTGGAGAAAAATGTCTTGGGAGAGGACGGTTGAGAACTGCTTTGAGGAGGTGAGAGAGCATGGATCTTGGAATAGAAAGGACTAGCTTTAGGTGGGAGCACAACAAGTTCATCTCTGGGGCTAGGCAAGGCTGTCAGAATGTGCAGACCCTGAGGATAGGTAAATGCGGTGTTAAGAGTATCTGGAGGTTCTCCTCATGCATCTTTTTTCTCAGTGAAGTTGAAAACAATGTCAACATCCAAGTAGGAGGGAGTGGAGTGGTAGCATGAGGGAAGAGAAATAATAAAATAGTATCCAGGAGAGAAAAGGATAAGTGGACATAAAGCAGGATTGCTCTACAACACAAAAAGCCAACCTGAGGTTTCTTTTTTTCTTTTTTTTTTTTTTAACTTTTTAAATTTCGTTTAAAATTATTTTTTATAAACATATTTTATATATATATTTATATTTCATTTATTTATCTGTCATGGAGAGGGAGAGAGAGAGAGAGCACACAAGCAGGCAGAGAGGCTGGCAGAGGCAGAGAGAGAAGCAGGCTCCCTGCAAAGCAAGGAGCCCATGCGGGACTCAATCCCAGGACTCTGGGATCATGACCCGAGCCAAAGGCAGCGGCTTAACCCACTGAGCCACCCAGGCGTCCCAATAAACATATAATATATTTTTATCCCCAGGGGTACAGGTCTGTGAATCGCCAGGTTTACACACTTCACAGCACTCACCATAGCACATACCCTCCCCAATGTCCATAACCCCACCCCCCTTCTCCCAAACCCCCTCCCCCCAGCAACCCTCAGTTTGTTTTGTGAGATTAAGAGTCACTTATGGTTTGTCTCCCTCCCAATCCTATCTTGTTCCGTTTATTCTTCTCCTACCCCCTTAACCCCCCATGTTGCATCTCCACTTCCTCATATCAGGGAGATCATATGATAATTGTCTTTCTCTGATTGACCTATTTCGCTAAGCATGATACCCTCTAGTTCCATCCACATCCTTGCAAATGGCAAAATTTCATTTCTTTTGATGGCTGCATATTATTCCATTGCAATCTGAGGTTTCTGATCATGATTATCAAATAAGATCTGCCAGTGAAACTCGCACTCACTAGCCTGTTTGTGCCTTGCTCACAGAACATCAGTGGCTAGGACAGTGCTGGGCATATGGCAACCACCCCACCCCACCCTATCTCTAGTCTTACCTCCCTCTAATTCTTTCTCTACACAGATGAGAGATTACACTAAAACAGTATCATTCCTCTGCTCATATTTTCACACAGGGTAGATTCCCATACACCCCAGACTTTTTACTGCAATATAGAAGCTCTTGATAATTGGGTCTCTGAATAGATTTCAATCTCACCTATTGTGTTTACCCTCATACCCTCCAACAACAGCTACTTAAAAGTCTCCATAATATTCCTTGCCCCCCCCCTTTTTTGACTATAGCCTTCACTTGATTAACTCCTACTAGTGTTTCAGGGATTCAGCTCAGAAATCATCTCCTTCAAGGGACAAATGAAGGACATCTTACTGCCCTCTTCCTAACATCATCACATCATCACCTCCCATTCTGTGTTAACGCCCCTTTGTGACATCTATCACAGCAGTTCCCATTGTATATTACATGTGTCTCTTTCCTTTGTTCCCCCAAAGTATTGTATATAAATTCTAGAACAACAGCATGGTATTTATCTGTATTCTGAGCTACGACTATAGTGTTTGGCATATAACGGGCGCTCCAAAATGTACATGGAATGAAGAAGGGTAAATGAGAATCAATAATAGTTGTCTATTTTCTATCCAGGCAGGGATCAGGGGATGGTAATACATAATATATAGCAGGATGTTTCAAGAAAGTTTCTTGGTCTTTTTGAATACTTTGTTTAATTGTTTGGTTCTTCCCTACTCCTAAATATACTTTATGGCATATCTTTGATTTATGCAACTAAAACAGTTGTGATTTACTCAAAAAATTGATTTACAGATGCCATCAGTAAAAACTGATTTACAGATGCCATCAGTAGGACATATGCTTTGAGCAGTTTTTTAGGTCTGGAGTTAGGTGGTTTTGAGCCATGCTCATTTTCTTACATACAATTAGCTAAGGGGGAGGAGGCATACACTCTCAAGTCCATGAGACCCAAGTTGGATCTCTATCCCTTCTCTTTACCTCTCTAACTCTCAGCTTCTTCCTTTGCAATAAACTTTCCTGTTGTAAAATGGCATTTTGCAGATAAACAATGAATGCTAGCTAGCTATTATAATTGTGACCTAGGATTCTCCTTGTTTAGGCAGTTGCTCAGTATAATACATGGCTTAGGGCTGAACAAAACTAGCTGTTGCATTTGATAAACTACCTCTTGCCCTGCTCTCTGAAGCCTGCCTCCTTGTCCAGCTTTAGGTCTTACATTCTATTTCCTCACCTTCTTTGCCTATTCTATCTAAAATAATTTTCCCTATTCTCTCCCACTCCCTGTAGCTCACAGGTCCCTGTCCCCACTTCAGCTCCTCCTTTTGTTATCACAACTCTTCAGTTCTTCTGTGGTGTTGATCACCCTTTGTAATTCTAGAATGTAAGTCCCATAATTGTCTTGTTCAATGTTACAGCTCCTGTGTCTCACCCAGAATTCAGTTCAGAGCTATTAGGCAATCTAAGAGTATCTGATGAATGGACAAATTATACTATATTTTGATCATAGTGGGCAATTAATTTGTATAGGAATTTTTTGGAGGTAACTTCAGTGAGATTCCTGGGAACTGTTTCTGCCCTCCTAATATGAGGAAGACATGTTTGTCAAACAGGATCAGCTCTAGGTACTAGGAGTCATGGTCTTCGAGACTTCCCCGCTACTCACCTACTCCCAAGGTCTTCACCACTGAAGAATACTGACAGGTCAAAGAAGTTTCTATTCTTGCAGAACAATTTGTAAGCATGGATCATCTTCAAAAGTTCTTAGTAATGCATAGTAGAGAGCATCTAGAAAAATAGGTAGCTTCTCAGAAGAAGCTTCTGTCAAAGAAAATACAATGAATATAAAATCTATTGGTCATGCCTTAAGATGAGAATCACAATCCAGCGCTCCGCTCTCTGCCAGATGCTGAGGGAGCACTCCAGAACGCTTTAAAACGCTGATCATGCCCTGCAGTCGTTTCCAAGCTGGCCCGAGAAGTGGAGACTGACATCCTTGAAATCTAGTGAGAATACAAGTCGACATAAATAATGGGCTAAACTGTGCTTTACAAAGGAGTACTAAAGTTACTGTAACTTTAGTCAGAATGCCCAAGGAGAGGGAAGATCACTGAAGACTGAAAACTTCCCAAGCTGGGGCTTGAAAGAGCATAAAGAATAGGGAGGCGTGGCCAGCAGAGGAGGGGCTGGTCAAAGAATCGCGCCCCCTGCTGGTAGTACGCTTACAGTTCACTCAAGGAAGGAAGGGAACTGGGCCCTGGAAGGGGAAAGTGAGAGCGATCCCAGAACTGGGTGAGCTCGAGGTCAGGCAAATTATATGCTGGGCCGCCCACCTGCAAAATTTGTGGCTTCCGGGCCACTTCTCTGCGGACTCCTGCCCTCTCCGGAACAAAGCAAAACTAAACCAACACCACCGTAATAACTGCAACAAAAGGAAACAATAAATTCTCTACCCACAGGATTGGCAGCAGGTGGAGATTCCACGGCCTGCCAAGAGGAGCCATAAGGACAAGTGTTTATGAAAATGGGTCTGGCATTTCTGATAAAGGACGAAAGCTTGAGAAAAAATGACAACAGGACACAGAGCATGCCTGTGTGTTAGTGTGTGTGGTGGTTCATGCCTGGTGTGCGTGCGTGGGTGTGACTAAGTGGGTACATGTATGGTGTCGTATGTATGCTCTGTGGTGTGTGCTTACATCTACTTAGATGCATTGTATGGTATATATGAGTGTGTGCATGGTGTCGGGGAGCGGGGGACATGTTTCCCTCCCTCTCCTGGCGCCTGCTTAGCTGTCCTTGATTCTTGGCTGCCTGAAGGAAGTTTGGGGCACAGTTCCTTTTCCTTTTTCCACTTCTGGCACAATTGGCATCTCCCTTATGACCAGTGCCCACCTGCGGGGACGCTCCCTCCCACTGATTTCCTCCCCAGTAGTGGGAGCGGAGCCACGTGCCCGCTGTGAAGTGCAAAGCAGAGGAAGTGACTTTGATGGACCATGTTGTGCTAGAGGCCTGGTGCTCGCAGATTAGAGGGGCTGCAGCTCCTGGGTGCAGGGCCTCCATCAGGGGCTTGTTCTGATGACATAATTTTTCTCATTAACCTCAATAACTCTCTGCTGATAATATGGATGTTTGCTCTAACGTAAGAGTTATTTGTTGTTGGTTTTTTTGTTTTTTGGGTTTTTGTTTTGTTTGTTTTAAATCCGTCTACACTTTCCAGGGAGGAGAACGCAGTGAGAGCCTGGTGGCTCCTGCAGCTGCGAGGCCCAGCTGTTGAGGATCCAGCTTCGCCAGCTTCTGGATTCCCCGGGGCAGACCTGGAGGGAGGGATACAACAGTCCCTGTGTTCTGTACTCTGGCCTTTCTCGGCCATAAAACTCTCAACAAATATAGACCGCATGTTGGAGAGAGTGAGAGGCTCAGAGATTTAAGTATTCAGAGAGGGCGGGAGGTGCAACAAGTCCGCTCTGCCCCCATTCCCATTTCACGGCCTTTAGCCTGTGGCAAACCCCAACCAGCAGCTGCGGCTCTTTACCATCACCCGTGTTGTTCAGATACTCCAGCCTCTGGCCCAGTTGTTGTTTGCTGTCAAGTAGTAGGGCACCCTCATAATCATCTAGGGCGTCTTTCACTTCTCCCCAGTTAACATGAATTTCTATGTCATGTCTTTCTCATACGGTATTTATTCTCTCCCCTCAGTAGGCTGTGAGCACTTTGAGATAGAGGCTATCTTTTTCATCTTTGTTTCCGCAGTATTAGTATGGCATCTGGCACAGAGTAAGCACTTGGTACATGTTTGTTGACTTTTTTTTTTTTTTAAAGATTTAATTGATAGAGAGAGAGATCACAATTAGGGAGAGAGGCGGGCAGAGAGAGAGGAGGAAGCAGGCTCCCTGCTGAGCAGAGAGCCCGATGCGGGAGCTCGATCCCAGGACCCTGGGATCATGACCCGAGCCGAAGGCAGAGGCCCCAACCCACTGAGCCACCCAGGCGCCCTGTTTGTTGACTTTTGATATGAATGAGAATAAAACAAGAAATTTGTAAGTACATTAAGTGCCTGAGGAAATTCAGTTTCAAGGGGGAAGTTATTAGCATACGTTGCATGTATCCATTTGGGGCCTAATGTTGTATCTTCAGATCTGCTCATGTAAATGCTTGAGTACCATCCCAGGGTTTCTCACTGAAAGAGAGGCAAAGTCAAGTTGATACACTGAGACTCAAGTCCACTATCATACAAAAATAGGACCCCAAAATTTAATGTATTAACAAATTAAATAGTCTTATGAAAACTCAATGCAAGATAATTATGTTGTTTATGAGATAAGGACAGTACTCATTTTAAAGATAATTCACTATACACCACAGTAAGTATGCCCCAGGTAAGGGACACAAGTGAAATGACCATCTTTCACATAAACTAACTTAGAAACTGTATCAAAATTCTGAAGTAAAGCTCCTTCATTAATAAGATGCTCAGGCAGAAGATTTTCTTTCTTTCTTTCTTTTTTTTTTTTTTATTTATTTGTCAGAGAGAGAGTGAGCGAGAGCGAGCACAGGCAGACAGAGTGGAAGGCAGAGTCAGAGGGAGAAGCAGGCCCCCCGTGGAGCAAGGAGCCCGATGTGGGACTCAATCCCAGGACGCTGGGATCATGACCTGAGCTGAAGGCAGCCGCTTAACCAACTGAGCCACCCAGGCATCCCAGATTTTCTTGATCTAATGCTCCCTGGCCATATACACACCCCGAACACATCTTGCCCTCCACCAGGCAGAAACCAGTCAATAGCCTTTGCTTATAGACTGATGCTTAACTTTAGAAAGATGCCATTGTTTGAAGAATACTCATAATTCAATAATGAGGCCAACAAAGATATCATGTCAGGTCATAGGGTAGGGGGAGTGGAATTTAAGAACGCTCCAGGCATTGGCCTTTCCACAGAATGCAGGAGGTCTCAGATGGCTGCTGCTATGGAGTTGGAGCCAATTTTGATGTTCGAGGAAAGACTCAGACTAGACAGAGAAGGATTGCATTCTCCCTTTCAACAGGGGTGGTTCTGAAGCTTAGTGAACTATAGAGAATAAGACCTTTATAAGGATCTTATAAAGCACCAAGTCTACCTCATTTTATAGGCAAAGAAACAACAGGGATTCAGCAAGGACGAGTGGCATCATTTTAAACATAAGTAACTCAATATTACCCCAAGAGAGATACATTTTTTGGCCATAAAATTAACTGAGAGCAACTCATGTGGTTGTTTAAACTACTAAAGATATTGTAAAGATTACAGCAATATACACCATGGATTAAGAAGGGAATATTTTTCTTTATCTAAAGATTCTGTTTCCTGAATTTGATGTGACGAAAACTATTTGGTTCAAGCTGTGCTCCATAAAATGATCTCTTCCTACTATATGCCAAGCATCCTGCCAGGCTCTGGGGATAGAGCTCACAGACTAGTGGAAGGGGTATATTTTTGATAGTAGGGTTAGAGTTGACCAAAGACAAGTTCTCAGAAAAGCTTGGTCTCCAGCTTTTTATGAGCATATCAGACTTACAGGTTTTAGATGAGCAGAAGAAGCTGAAATGGTTGCAAAGAAATGGAGTTCCCTTCAAATGGGTGCCAGTCTTTTACAAATGTACAGATACATCTGAAGTCAATGAAAATCATTATGTTGTTGGTTTATGCTTTGAGAAAGCCTAGCAAACACCAGGCAAAACTAGTGGCTTCCATTTTTTATTTCATCACATGGCTTTCAACTCACATCAGCCTTAGTTTCTTGTTTAGCTAATGAGGTGAACATCTAATAAAGTGAGATAATGAGAGTAATGTGCCTCACATAGGGCTTGGCATGTGAAAGACATGCAAGAATATTGTAGCTTATGCCAAAGTGAGAGAATGTTTAAACTAATAGCAGATAATACTTTAATTTTGTTTATGCGTTACCTCCGTGCAATGAAATAACATTATCCCTACTTTGCTAATAAAAAAAACAGAGGTTCAGAAACAGAGAGAAATCTGCTTAAAGTGATGCAGTTGGTAGGTGTGGATCATGAATTCAAACCCAAGGCTGTCTAAAGCTAAGTTAGTTTTCTTAACGATGCATTCTTAATGATACTTTAGCCTGTGGGAGAGAAAAAAGTCTGAAAAGAGCTGTCTGTTACCTGATCCAAGGAATGAGTTGACCTACAGTACTCTTTTTTGATGCTACAGTACATTCTCACTCAGCTTTCGTAACATTATTTCATAAGGTAAGAGTTAAAAACTGAATCTGTGATCAGTTGCTACATCTGTCACCTCCCCACTTTGGTTAACACTTAGTTGGCTTTGTTCATTTATATTATTTTTCTCTTTCCTTTGGCATCTGAACTATGGCCCTTGAATATTCCTTTTTATATTTCTTATAAAAGCGCGCTGTAATATATTACACCAAGTCCATACAGGTAAGTTCATAGCAGATTTACTCAAACAGAAAAACAAAGAAAAACCAAAAAATGGAAACAACCCATGTGTCCATTAAAAAGTGAATGTACAGTAAAAATTTTTTTAAAAATGTGAATGTACAAAGAGTTGTGGTGTATCCATAAAATGGAATGTAGTACTAAAGTGGAATGAACTACTGATATACATAGGAACATGGATGAATCCTGAAAACACTATGAGTGAAAGAAGTCAGACATAGAGACATAGGGGGTTTAGGGTGTGTTGAAAATGTCCTCTATCTTGATTGTGGTGGTGGTAACACAGTGAAATATTTGTCAAAAGGCATTATTCTGTATATTTAGAATAGATGCATTGAATTACTTGTAAATTATATCTCAATTAAACTGAGTTTTAAAATTGTCTCTTGTTTGGGGTGCCTCGGTAACACAGTGGGTTAAGCGTCCATCTTTTGGTTTAAGTTCAGGTCATGGTCTCAATGTTGTGAGCTCACCATCAGCACAAAGTCTGCTTAAGACTCTCTTGCATTCTCTCTCTCTGCCTCTCTCCCATACACATTGATTGTGAGCTCTCCCTCTCTCTCAAATAAATCTTTAAAAAAAATTCAAAGAAATAAAAATAAATAGAATTGGTTCTTGGCTTTGACCAGGAAAAGGATGAGTGAGAGCACAAGGTCTTGGAGAAAGGAAAGTATTACATAATGGGAGAAGGTCAAACTATGCCCACTTGGCAAAGTGGCAAAGTGAGGGCTTGATGGTAACAAACCTCCTTGTGTCTCTGAAAATATCTGCTAAGCAATATTTGCCTGAAAAATTCTAGTCTGAATACTCTGTATTTATTTCACAGAGACAGTAAAAGAAAGCAATGTAAGAAACAAACTCATACTATGGTGGAAACCATATTTAAGGAACCGACCCTTCAAAAAGATTGTAGCATGCCATGATTCTGGAGATTTTACCAGGAGCTTGAGCCCATGAAGGCAAAGGACTGGGTGCAGAAGTGCTAGGAAGAAAGAAAGAATTGATTCTGAAAAGTCAGCTGACATTAAAAAAAAATCATACTACTCCTTCCTTGAAATAAAGAAAGGAAATTCCCAACATTTCCCAGGAAACTGGGTTAAGGAATCTAGTTCTCTAAACAAGCTAGATAATATATAGCCCAACACCACAAGAACCATAGTTGAACATTGGAAAACATTCCATGTGGAAGTTTCTGTTTGCGATATTTGATTTGGGCTTGACATCTTGCTAAAATGCAAATAATGGAAGAAACTTAAAGATTAACTAATGGAAATGTAGGTAGTTTACATGCAAAACCTGGAATTATGCTTTATTGTATTGATAATTCACACAAATCCCCAGTGTGGTACCTGGCGTAGAATGGGAAGTAAGTAAATCTTTGCTAGAACAAAGAGAGAGAAAGAGATGGAAGGAAGGACCATATTTTAAGCTTCGGGTGACTCCATGTATTTAAAAACAAAAATAAATGAATTAGATAAAAAAGTTTAGTAAGAAAAACACATTGTTTTTGAAAAATTTATGTCACACCTTCCAACCTTATCCCCTCCAATAATCTATTGATAAGTGAGTCAAAATATATATTTAGAATAATTTTAGGAATCCATAATTATGAAAGGCATACATCAGGATAGGTGCTTGGAATGGATTTCTATCCCTGAATTACTCCCTCAGCAAACTGGGTGAGGAAAGAGAAAACATGCTTACACTACTTAGTGGATGTCATGCCCTTAACTAGGCATCCAATTTAAGGAATCAGAAATGGGCCATAATTATTGAGTAGCCATGGCAGTTGAGCTGATGGATGATCAGTGGACTTCAACTCAGATGCGCAGCTTGATTGACAGAAGAAAATTGTTGTTCAGGATAATGGGGGACTTGAATCGGACTCATGATGTTAGGAAGAGAGAAGAGAGTAAGCCTTCCCAAATGAGAAAAAAAAAAATCTCTTTGGTGAGTCTGTCCTTTAGCCAGATCCCTTTGATAGTCAACAATATAAAAGTTTGCATTTTCAAATGATCTTTTTCAGTTGGGATTTTATCAACATTCTTTGTTGGTATTATGTAGTATCTTTTCTCAGAAAGAGGCTAAAAATTGCCTTCTTTCCTCCAGGAGAGAGTAACTGAGCATTATAAAGGTTTTCTGCTTAAAGCATAGGGCCTTAGATAAGTAATCTCATGCTTCACCCATGATAAATAAGCTATTAAAAATCAAGAAGAAAAGGTAACAGTTGGAATGTCTGAAATGCACAATGTTGTAGAAACCTCATTTGTAAGACCCCAAGTCTTCTTCATTGTTTAGTCACAATGCTGGAGTCTTCTCTTTATATTTTTGTTTGGGGATTTTTCTCTTCCCTAGGCTGAAGTGCTTTGTGCATGAGACAGAAAAGCTGCCAGGACTAGTCCATCTGGCTGGCCAAATGGATTGCGTTCACTGGAGCATTGCCAGATGTGTATCAGAGGAAAGTTTAATTTCTGGGCAGCCTAAGCCCTTGGTTCCTTTCTCAGTTTAATGGAAATCACGCTTCCATTTTCCAGAAACTCCTGCAATTGGCATGGTGTCGTCACCCAGTCTTGTCTCCCAGTCTCAGTAGAGATCACCCTCCTCGAGAGGAGAACTTCTCCTCTCTGTCAACTCCAAAGCAGTGAAATAAGTTTAACAAAAGGGTTTATGCCAAGTGAAAAATCACTATGTTACATTTGATTACATTTGTCTGACCTTGAACAATTTTAGGAGCCAGAGTAGTCATTTTAGTTAAGTAATTTAGTTTAAATTGCTTAATTAAGAAATAAAATTTCATGGAATTCCCTAGATTAATTTGCACTTATACTTAAGAGCATCAACATTTATAATCAATTTAAAGAGGAAATAGGCCTAGAGTATTTTATAGTTTGTAGTGAAACCTAATTAGATTCATTTGGGCTGAAATAGGAAATACAGAGAGATCTGATATATTTTTAATTTCCCACATCTTAAGGACAAATAATGGGCATTTAATCTTTGTGAGGCACTGAGCTTTAGACTTGAAATTGCAGAAATTGTGGATTTCAAAGATAAACTGGCTGATTCCCCTGCATTCTTACCTTTTGGGGAAGGCATACAGCAAAGCAGGATTGTGGCAAGAACTCACAGGCTGGGTTGGCCTATACATGAGTAGATGATAGCCCCCGAGGAGAGTGTTTGGGACCAGGATGGGTCTGTTCTCGTCAGTCCTCTGTATGTGTTCTTTACCCACACCGGTCACTCACGTCTCTCTCTCAAAAAAAAAAAAAAAAAAAAAAATTTAAATGAAACTGTCAGATTTGAGTGTTTAAGAAGATTCTGCCTGAGGTCTAAGGAAGGGCTTTGAGGGGAAATGGGTGAAAAAAACAAGGAGTCATTTTTGAGTTCATCTGTTTATCCTAGGCATAGATCCTGAGAACCTGAAAGGAGAGAGCAGTAAAAGTGCAAAAGAAGAGATATTAGAGGTAATATTTAAAGGACTTGGTGATCAACTGGAAGAAGATGTGGGGGAAGGGGAAACAAGGGTGTGGGAGAAAACAAGGACGATTGGTAGGCTTGTGCCTGGGTGATAGCTAGTTACCCATACATCCCGACATTCAAGTTTGTCCACGTCTTTGCTGGTTAAGGCCTACAGGACTATCTTTTTATACTTCAGTGTGTTCTATTTTGGCAGGTGGATTTGTATGGTCACTGTAGTAGAAGAATGACAATCACATTAAGAATATTAGGAAAGAGGTATGTTGGAAATGGAGATTTTGGACTTGAGATGCCTGTGGTATAACTATTCATTCATTCACTTCCTTCAAACTTTTGCTCAAATCTCTCTTTCTCAATGAGGTTCCCTTGACCATCTAATTTAATTCTTCAACACTCCCCTTTGTTCCATTCCTGATCCCCTTATCTTGCTCTATCTTTTCTTTAATTTTAGCATTTAACAGCTTCCCTATGTATAATCATCTTGATTAGCATGTTCATTGATCATTGCCTATCTGTTATGATGGGAGCTCCTTGAGATAAGGATCTTGATTTCTTCTGTTCACAGATGTATTCGAAGTACCTAAAACAGTGCCTGCTATTTAATATGTAATCAACGACTATTTTTGAATGAATGAATGAGTGAATTGAAAGAACTCACAAATACATATTGAGAACCAACTATTTTTTGAGCTCTTGTGTGTCTTAGTCAGAGATGTTCAGTAAATTCCAGGATGCTCAATAGGAATTGAATACACAGACACACACACACACAGGCAAACACACAGAAAGAAAGTGAATACATGTGACTCTGAGGCTTGAGAGATGTTCTGGGCTAAAGTTATAAAAGTGTGTATTGGGACTAAGCAGATCGTGTTTGCACTTTGGCATGATTAATACCCTTTAGCAAAATCATTTTCAGAGGGGGCACAAGATTGAGCCTAGAGATTAGCAACAATTAGGAGAAGGTGTGGGGTCAGAAATTTTAAAGGAGAGAGAGTAGGAATAGCCAATGAAAAAGCACAATAAAGAAAGGGCAGTGATATAGAAATTGAGGGGGACTAAGAAGAATTTTTATAAGGAGGGAGTTATAAAAAGTATGAAATAAACCACATTATTCAAGTAAAAGCAGAATTGCCATTGAATTTATTAGAAAAATGGTTGAATTGTATTCACATTTGGAATCACCCCTAATGTGACTGTATTTGGTGATAGTACCTTTAAAGAGGCAATTAAGTTTAAATAACTTCATGGGGGGGGTGTTGCAAAACAAATAGGACTGGTACTAGGACTGCACTCACACAGAGGAAAGGCCATGTAAGGGCACAGAGAGAAGGCAGCTGTCTGTAATCCCAAAAGAGAGACCTCAGGAAAAACCAACTTGGCCCTCATTTGGAACTTGGACTTCTAGTCTCCAGAACTGTGAGAAAATACATTTCTGTTGTTTGAGCAGCCCAGTCTTTGGTATTTTGTTATGGGAGGTTTATCAGGCTAATAAAATGGCCAGTATTGATACTGGAATAATAATATTTTCAGAGGTAGTAAGAGCTGAAATCATAGAGTAGTAGGGTAGGGAGGGAATGGGGGTGAATACATTCCCCTTTATTTAGAATTGTGGCTAATTGTGGGAGAAAGAAATAGCCCAGGAAACAGAGAGGCTGTGTTGAAACCCTAGGAGAGCACAATTAAATCTTGGTTACCATAAATTACCAAGAGATGAGTTGATCATCTTCACACTATAATATGCATAATTATGCATGTTGATTAGAGCATATTTCTTTGTTTTGTAACTGAAGGAAATCTTGGGAGAGTTTTTAATTTGAACCAGACAGGAGAATCTTACAAGGACATTAGCAATGAAGTTGGCATTGGCACTCTATTGGTATGATTTTAGAGTCACTGAATCAGCTGGATTTCATGATCTAAATTATTTCATGTTGATGCTATGCCCCAAGTTCTAGAAAGTTTTAGGGTGGTTTTACATCATCCCAATCAGGATTTTTTAATGCACATTTTGGTTTTTTCCCCCAGTTTATCACTGACAATTTAAAGTCAGTACTGAGTTTTTCTTCTGGAGGGCACAGTTTACTCCTCCTAATAGAACTTTCCTGAATTAGCATGTTACACTTTTCAAAGTGAGTTTGAATTTATTGCATCCTAATTCCTCTCTCCCTCTCAAGGAGTTTGCTCTTACAGACTCCACATCTTCCCCAAATCACCCATTTCCCATCACAATACAAATGCATTGTGAATCTCCAATACTCAAAATAACAGTATTAAAATATACCTTCTACCCATGTTGTACCAGGTATCAGTAACTTTTCTCCTATCTTCTCTACAAAACTCACTTCTTAGATGGTCTCATGGTGATTCTTAGGTATACACATCATCAACTCCTTAACCTTCCTCTGGGGTTTAGTCTGGTAAACCTAGGCATTGAAAATTAACAAATCCAAAAAGCAAGCATTTCGATTCTCACTACCATCTCTAATCCAGTTCTTATCATTAAAATTCTACCAATAAACAACTTAATTGACCTAGGTGCTCATACCAAAACTCATCAGTCATCCTTGAAACTTCTTTTTCTCAGTCCATCACCAAACTTGTGTTTGATCCACCTTAAAATGAGACATCAATTTAAAAATCAAAACAACTCTAAATGAAAAACAAACAAACAAACAAACAAAAACAAAAACCCATGATGCTCACAAAAGCTGGTGCAGGTAGCCAGGGGTAGTGCTTACTGCCCAAAGCTTCCAAAGGGTTCACTTATTCCATGTGTCCCCAGTGGTCCCAACACAGCTTCCATACCCTTATGTTAAGTGTATGTGAATTCAAAAAAAGATTCAGGTCTGGACAGCAGACTCCTTCCCATCTTTGCAAATCCCCTTTCTCTCCAAATGTCTCAAGTTCATCCCCACAGCTGACATGGGCTCACCACTTGGCTGCCTTGAGGATAATCTGCCTGTGATTTAAAAATGTACAAAATGGGTAACATCTATATAAATAAGAAAGGCGAGCCCCGCCTCCTGGGTTTCTAGGCACCGCCTCTGCCTGCTTCTCAGCTGCACCACGGGGCCCAGGACTTGTTCTGCCTAATTTTCCCACAGCATGAGGAGGCTTGCAGCCTTTGGTGGGGTTTGTTCTGGCTGAGACAGCTAAACCAACTAGGCGCGTCCCAATGCTTCCCAGCCCAGCTAGGAGCATTCACCAGGGGTGAGCCCTGCCAGAAGGCATCCGGCCTGCCCCACTAGATATCTCAGTTGCTCCCCAATCAGTTCTGAAATGGATGAACTAGGACCGCTTGAGGCCATAGCCCTTGCGGCCACCATTGTCTACCCCACCTGCCAGTGAGCTGCAAAGCAGGTGCATCCTGGATGCCTTTGCCAGTTGATAAGGACTTGAGGTGACTGGCAGTGGGAGTTTGTCTTTGAGCGGTACAGCGGTGTAGGAGACAATGTCCTGAGCACTGCGTTGGGCCAACAGGTCTTTTCCATGCGGTGCTGCAGGAGCACAATGCCGGGAGTTTCAATGGACTTGATGATGCTGAGGTTATACAGCTGGCTGACCTTGAATAAGGTTGGGCCTTTTTTTTCTGCGCAGGCACACCTGCTCTATTGCAGCTTGATAATTGAAGGCCATGTGTGACAAGTTCCTGGCTAGAATCCTGGAGACCCTGGGGCGCATGCTCATTGATCAACTCGACAAACCTTTTGGCGCAGTGGAAAGATGGGCTGTTCGTGATTCCATACACCACGAGTATCCTCTGTGCACGCCTGGAGAAGGACCTGAACACCGTGTTCAACCTGCCCTGATCAGACATGTTCAAAAAGTCCAGCTTGACCCACTGGCCCCCCTGCTGGTTGGCCGTCATCTAGTAGTCGATCCAATTACTGTAGACATACTCGGCCTAGGCCGTGTCATCCCGCACACACTCAGGATCTTCCCCGGGCCCAAATCGCTGTAGTCTACCAGCAAGAATTTGAGCAGGTAGTTGTTGCTTTTGACCAGGCTGCCCTCGGTCCCCATCCTTGCTCATGTGCACACAGGAGGGAAACTTACGCTCGTGGTGCTGGCTGGGTAGGACGCAATGGGCTATCTGCTGGGCGTCCTCAGACCAACCTACTCGTGGTGGTTTAGGAGGCAGAGTAGGGTGGTCCCGCGTCAGCACCACCCGCCTCACCTCAACCTGAGTGAGGTTCCTGCTTCTGCTAACAACCTCCATGCTATTGACACATCTTTCATGGTCAGCTGAAGTAGTCTCTAAAGTGGTATCCTTGCTTCTTCTGCTCTTGCTTCCATGATATATTCTCCATATAATAGCCAAGATGATACTTAACAAATACAAATCATACCAGGTCTCACAGTCATTAGTACTATCCACTGACCACATTGCCCCATTCTCCTTTGGATACTTGGTAAGATTGTGTCTACCTCCCTTCTTGTGGATGAGTGGGGTTATGTGGCTTGTTCTGGCCATTTTCTTTTTTTTTTTTTTTTTAAGAGTTTATTTATTTGAGAGAGAGCATGCATGAGTGGGAGGGGGAGGAGTAGGGGGAGAAAAAGACTCTCCACTGAGCAGGGAGCCTGATGCTCCAGGACTCTGGGATAATGACCTGAGCTGAAGGCAAAGGCTTAATGGACAGAGCCACCCAGGTTCCCTTAGCTAATATGTTTAAAGCAAAAATAACAACAGAATTACTGAGTATTTAATTGCTGTTTTGAGACCCCCCAGAATCTACTCTTCGCATTGCTGTAGAGACTGGCATGTTTCCGACAGTGGTGACTTCATCAGGTTGTGTCCTAGAGTGAGGATAAGGATGGTGACCACAGAGTGTGGAATCTCTACCAACCCATGATAGATACACAGTGCAATCATAAGGAATGTCTGTACTTTTTTTAAGGAACTGAAATTTTGTTTTTGTTACTACAACATAACTTCCTTATCTTTATTGATGTTCTCTACTGCTTGAAACATCCATATAGATGGAGTTCCAACATATTTTGAATAAGATACAAATCACTTACCATGGTCTGTCAGCCTATGTGACTTGTCCCCTTGCCTAGTTTTTGATTCTTAGTTATTATACTCTAGACACATTCTCCTTGGTGTTTCTCCAATGTACCCACTTCTCTGGTTTTCTGCACTTTCTGTTCTCTATTCCTGGAACATTTCTCTCTTCAGATCTTTACATGGCTAACTCCATTACTTCCTCATTCAATGTTGTCCACTTAGACTTTCTCTCTTTAAAATCTGTCCTCTACCTCATCACCCCTATTTACTGATATTTTAAATTTCTGAATTAGCTAAAAAATAACAGGCTGTGCTAAAGTAACAACAACAAAACTCCAAAACCTCAGGAATTTAGCACAACACATATTTGTTCCTTGTGATCTAGTTAAATTCCAGTTAAATGTCTAACTGAGGGTAGCAGTGGATCTCTGTTCACTGCACCAAGGGAGGACCCAGGCTAATGGAGACTGCATTTCATCACAAACTTCTAAGAACCCTGTGGCATAAAGATGGGAGCCACACAGTATCTTACACAGCTAATTAAATGTGATATCCCTGAAGTGATTCATGCTACTTCAACTAACCTTTGGTTAAATGGCCTGCCCTGACCACAGACTGTTAAGATGTTGTCCTGGAACAGAGAGTAATCTTCAGTGTCATTCTGGAGGAGAGAAAAATCAGATTCAGGAAAGCCACATTAATGACTGTCATAGCTGCTGTGTTGATTAGCTACTGCTGCATAAAAAGTCACTACTAACTAAGATACTTTAAACAAATTTCTTCCAAAAAAAAAAAAAAAAATCACATGTGGGATATTTGTCATAAACAGGAACCCCCCCCAATAAAAAAAAACTTTATTATATTGGCATATCTTTTTTTTTTTACTTTTCCTTTTTTAAATTTTATTCTTTTTTCAATTATGTATTTAAATTGTAGTTAATTAACGTGTAGTGTAATATTGGTTTCAGGAGTAGAATTGAATGATTCATCACTTACATAGAACACCCAGTGTTCATCACACCTAGTGCCCTCCTTAATGTCCATCACCCCATTAGGCCATCCCTACCCCTGTCCCTCCAGCAACTCTCTGTACTCTATAGTTGAGTGTATTATGGTTTGTCCGCCTCTTTTTTTTCTCTTCCACTATGTTCATATGTTTAGGTTTTTTTTTTTAATTTTATATTTTTTTATTTTCAGCATAACAGTATCATTATTTTTCCACCCACACCCAGTGTTCCATGCAATTTGTGCCCTCTATAATACCCACCACCTGGTACCCCGACCTCCCACATCCCCGCCACTTCAAACTCCTCAGATTGTTTTCAGAGTCCCTAGTCTCTCATGATTCACCTCCTCTTCCAATTTACCCCAACCCCCTTCTCTCTAACTCCCCATGTCCTCCATGCTTTTTGTTATGCTCCACAAATAAGTGAAACCATATGATAATTGACTCTCTCTGCTTGACTTATTTCACTCAGCATAATCTCTTCCAGTCCCGTCCATGTTGCTACAAAAGTTAGGTATTCATCCTTTCTGATGGAGGCATAATATTCCATAGTGTATATGGACCACATCTTCCTTATCCATTCATTCATTGAAGGGCATCTTGGTTCTTTCCACAGTTTGGCGACCGTGGCCATTGCTGCTATAAACATTGGGGTACAGATGGCCCTTCTTTTCACTACATCTGTATCTTTGGAGTAAATACCCAGGAGTGCAATTGCAGGGTCATAGGGAAGTTCTATTTTTAATTTCTTGAGGAATCTCCACACTGTTCTCCAAAGAGGCTGCACCAACTTGCACTCCCACGAACAGTGTAAGAGGGTTCCCCTTTTCCACATCCTCTCCAACACATGTTGTTTCCTGTTTTGTTAATTTTGGCCATTCTAACTGGTGTAAGGTGATATCTCAATGTGGTTTTAATTTGAATCTCCCTGAGGGATAGTGATGATGAACATTTTTTCATGTGTCTGATAGCCATTTTTATGTCTTCATTGGAGAAGTGTCTATTCATATCTTCTGCCCATTTTTTGATATGTTTGCCTGTTTCATGTGTGTTGAGTTTGAGGAGTTCATTATAGATCCTGGATATCAACCTTTTGTCTGTACTGTCATTTGCAAATATCTTCTCCCATTCCGTGGGTTGCCTCTTTGTTTTTTTGACTGTTTCCTTTGCTCTGCAGAAGCTTTTGATTTTGATGAAGTTCCAAAAGTTTATTTTCACTTTTGTTTCCTTTGCCTTTGGAGACATATCTTGAAAGAAGTTGCTGTGGCTGATATCGAAGAGATTACTGCCTATGTTCTCCTCTAGGATTCTGATGGATTCCTGTCTCACGTTGAGGTCTTTTAGTTTTTTAAAAATTCCACATATGAGTGAAATTATGCAGTATTTGTCTTTTTTTTACTTATTTTGCTTAGTATAATACACTCTAGCTCCATCCATGTTGCTGCAAATGGCAAGATTTCATTATTTTTGATGGCTGAGTAATATTCCATTCCATATGTATGTTTGTGTACACACACACACACACACACACACACACACACACACACATATGGAGAGAGAAAAAGAGAGAGAGAGAGATCTCCACATCCTTTTTATCCATTCATCATTTGTTTAGCTTCTTTCCATAGTTTGGTTATTGTTGATAATGCTGCTATAAATATCAGGGTGCATGTATCCCTTTGAATCTGTATCTTTGTATCTTTTGGGTAAATACATAATAGCGCAATTGCTGGATCATAGGGTAGTTATGTTTTTAATTTTTTGAGGAACTTCTATACTTTTTTCCAGATTGCATTCCCACCAACAGTATAAGAGGGTTCCCCTTTCTCCACATCCTCACCAACATATGTTGTTTCCTGTGTTGTTAATTTTAGCTATTCTGACAGGTGTGAGATAGTATCATGATTTTGATTTGTATTATCCTGATGATGAATGATTTTGGATGATGAATAAATAAATAAATCCATTTATTAACTGTATTTTCATTTTGGGGGGGATACTGAGTTTGGTTATAGATTTTGGACACTAACCTTTTATTAGATATGTCATTTGCAAATATCTTCTCCCATTCTGTAGGCTGTTTTTTAGTTTTGTTGGTTGGTTCCTTTGCTATGCAGAAGCTTTTTGTCTTCATGAAGTTGCAGTAGGTCATTTTTACTTTTGTTTTCCTTGCCTCTGGTGATGTATTAGCACACAGTTCTATAGGTCAGAAGTTTGGGTGGGTTTAATTTGGGTCTGTGCTCAGGATATCATAAAGCTAAAATCAAAGCTGAGCTAGGCTCTTGTCTGGGGAAAGATCCACTCCCAAACTCATTTAGGTCATCTATAAGATTCAATTCGTTACAGTTGTAGAACCAAGGTCGCTGTTCTTTGCTGGCCATTCTCTGTTGCTGGAGAGCACTGGCATCCTCCCATGTGACCTCCTGACCAGACCAGCAATGGGACTTGAAGTCTTTCTTATTCTTCCACTTGTACCATTGAGGCCTAACTACCCCTTCAGCTTTTCTCAGCTCTTCAGCTGTATTGTATTATTTTCATATCTCTCATTCATCTCTTTTTATTTTGACATCTAAATCTTATCCTCTTTAATCCTTCTTTCTCCTATCTTTTCATAAAGCCAGTCTCATTCTTTTCCTCTCACACAAAATCAGCTTTTTGTCTATATGAACATTTCAAATATCTGACTTCCTGGAACTTTCATGCTACATTTGCATAAGTAATATAGATCCTTACCTCAGCCGCACTCACTGGGAGATGCTTTGGCCCATGATGAAATTGATCTGCATGATGAATTTCTCCTTGGAACATCCAATGCAGTCTTGTTTCTCTGATGCTCTCTCTAGGAGTCTTCACAGAAAATCTAAGGTTACAGTGACTATTCCTTTTATCAGTATTATGTGTCTGCTCCTGGACTTTCTGTACATCATTATCTAAATGTAATCTCTCATATATACATATGTGAAAGTACACAGACACACACATACACACAGAAGTGTATATATATATATATATATATATATATATATATATATATATATAAAAGATAGAGTGCCCTTTCCATATACTACCTCTGGAAATTTTCCAGACTAGGTTTTATCAATCTCAGTGAAGTGGAGGAATATGGTATTTCTCCCTAAGTCTCTCTAAGATAAAATACTTGCTCTGTATTTATACTCCATCCAATTAGAGCCTTGTCCATGAAGAGGGGACTTGTCTTTCCATCTTTGTAAAAATATTGGTTAATATTTGTTTACGCCATAAGAGAATATTACATCAGCAAGTACTTGTATGGTTTGCAAAACTTCAGGAAATACACAAAGTTAGGGCTCCAGGATACTAATCCTCTAGTTGCTGAATAGAGAATATAATCTTTATCTGAGAGACAGATCTTTATTACATCTACTTTGTACAAATTGATATTGAGAGATTATCATATTTAAAGTGTGTACTCTGCATTCCCTTTTAAATATCAGAACATCCTATTTCATTTTTTCCCTGGACTTTCAAGCAACCTTTGCCCAGGGAAGCCTACTTAAACTTTTTCCTTTTCTCAGCAAGTGTTGCTATTTGAGACTACTCTTCTGTGTATTATACCATCTAAGTTAGAGTTACTAAATTGCACCCTGGTATCATGCCTCTGGCTTTTTTTAGAGGTCTTTAAGAGGACTGTCCATGGTTCTTCTGCATTTGATGTGAAATAGGGGCTGAAAATGTTCACTTTTTTTTTTAATATAATTTTTTATTTTTTTTTTTACCCTAAAGATACAAACGTAGTGATCCAAAGGGGCACGTGTACTCGAATGTTTATAGCAGCAATGTCCACAATAGCCAAACTATGGAAAGAACCTAGATGTCCATCAACAGATGAATGGATCAAGAAGATGTGGTATATATACACAATGGAATACTATGCAGCCATCAAAAGAAATGAAATCTTGCCATATGCTTAGCGAAAATGTTCACTTTTATATCATATATATTCCCCTTTCAATGTAGGAAATTGAAAGTTTGATATGAAGAAAAACGTTTTTTGTGGAACAAAATACATTAAGACCTCACCCTATTTTCCTCTGCATATAGGGTGCAGAGAAATTGGGTGCATTTAAAGTTCAATCCCAGAAGCTGTGTTGATCCCAATTGTTAGAATATTGCCTATAGCCTCCCAACATAAACCTTTTCAGGCTACCACATGTTCAGACAGTATAAACTGCATCCTCATACCTAAGGCGTATGCATGACTGTGTGAAAGAGACAGGAGAAAGAGGATATGCTGAGGTGGGGGAAAGCAGATGAAAGGAGGAGCATCGGGATCCAATGAAATCACATGCCATCAGACAGATTGTGGTTCAAATCCCAAATCTACCATTTGATTGTCAGAACTTATGTTATCTTTCGTAAGTTTAGATTTTCTCATCTATAAATTGGTAATGGAAATACCAAGAAGTTATCAAAAAGATCAGTAAAAGTGCCTAAGTAATTAATACAATGTATGGTTCTTAGTAAAAGCTCAATAAATGTAGCTGTGTTCTTTTTAAAAACATATATAATTATTTTTATTAACATATAATGTATTATTTGCCCCAGGGCTACAGGTCTGTGAATCATCAAGCTTACATATCTCATAGCACTCACCATAACTCATACCCTCCCCAAAGTCCATAACCCAACAACCCTATCCTTAACCCCCCAACCCCCAGCAATCCTCTGTTTGGTGAGATTAAGAGTGTCTTATCCTTTGTCTCCCTCCCGATCCCATCTTGTTCCATTTTTTCCTTTCCTACCCACCATGCCCCCCACTTTGCCTCTCAAATTCCTCATATCAGGGAGATCATATGATAATTGTCTTTCTCTTATTGACTTATTTCATTCAGCATAATACCCTCTAGTTCCATCCACCTCATTGCAAATGGTAAGATTTCATATTTTTGATGGCTGCATAGTATTCCAGTGTGTGTGTGTGTGTGTGTGTGTGTGTGTATACACTACTTCTTTTTTATCCATTCATCTATTGATGGACATCTAGGTTCTTTCCATAGTTTGGCTATTGTAGACATTGTTGCTATAAACATTCGGGAGCACATGCCCCTTCAGAGCCCTACATTTGTATCTTTAGGGTAAATACCCAGTAGTGTGATTTCTGGGTCATAGGGTAGCTCTATTTTCAATTTTTTGAGGCACCTCCATGCTGTTTTCCAGAGTGGCTGCACCAGCTTGCATTCCCACCAACAGTGTAGGAGGGTTCCCCTTTCTCCGCATCCTTGCCAGCGTCTGTCATTTCCTGACTTGTTAATTTTGACCATTCTGACTGGTGTGAGGTGGTATCTCATTGTGGTTTTGATTTGTATTTCCCTGATGCCGGGAGAAGTGGAGCACTTTTTTTTTTTTTAATATTTTATTTATTTATTTGACAGAGAGAGATCACAAGTAGACGGAGAGGCAGGCAGAGAGAGAGAGAGGGAAGCAGGCTCCCTGCTGGGCAGAGGGCCCAATGCAGGACTCGATCCCAGGACGCTGAGATCATGACCTGAGCCGAAGGCAGCGGCTTAACCCACTGAGCTACCCAGGTGCCCCTGGAGCACTTTTTCATGTGTCTGTTGGCCATCTGGATATCTTCTTTGCAGAAATTCTTGTTCATGTCCTCTGCCCATTTCTTGATTGGATTATTTGTTCTTTTGTGTGTTGAGTTTCATAAGTTCTTTATAGATTTTGGATACTAGCCCTTTATCTGATATGTTGTTTGTGAATGTCCTCTCCCATTCTGCCAGTTGTCTTTCAGTTTTGTTGACTGTTTCCTTTGCTGTACCAAAGCTTTTGATCTTGATGAAGTCCCAATAGTTCATTTTTTCCCTTGCTTCCCTTGCTTTTGGTGATGTTCCTAGGAAGATGTTGCTGTGGCTGAGGTCGAAGAGGTTGCTGCCTGTGTTCTCCTCAAGGATTTTGATGGATTCCTGTCTCACATTGAGGTCTTTCATCCATTTTGAGTCTATTTTTGTGTGTGGTATAAGGAAATGGTCCAATTTCATTTTTCTGCATGTGGCTGACCAATTTTCCCAACAGCATTTTTTGAAGAGACTGGTTTTTTTCCATTGGACCTTCTTTCCTGCGTTGTCAAAGATTAGTTGACCATAGAGTTGAGGGTCTATTTCTGGGCTCTCTATTCTGTTTCACTGATCTATGTGTCTGTTTTTGTGCCAGTATTATACTATGTTAATGATGACAGCTTTGTAATAGAGCTTGAAGTCTGGAATTGTGATGCCACCAACTTTAGTTTTCTTTTTCAACATTCCTCTATCTGGGGACTTTTCTGGTTCCATGTAAATTTTAGGATTATTCCATTTCATTGAAAAAAAATGGTGGGATTTTGATAGGGATTGCATTAAATGCGTAGATTGCTTTAGGTAGCATAGACATTTTCACAATGTTTGTTCTTCCAGACCATGAGCATGGAACATTTTTCCATTTCTTTGTCTTCCTCAATTTCTTTCATGAGTACGTTCTGGTTTTCTGAGTACAGGTTCTTTGCCTCTTTGATTAGGTTTATTCCTAGGTATCTTATAATTTGGGGTGCAATTGTAAATGGGACAATTTACAATTTACAATTGGGTGCAATTGTAAATGAGACAACACCTTAATTTCACTTTCTTTTGTCTTACTGCTAGTGTATAAAAATGCAACTGATTTCTGAGCATTAATGTTATATCCTGACACTTTACTGAATTCCTATATAAGTTCTTGCAGATTTGGAGTGGAGCCTTTGGGTTTTCTGCATAAAGTAGCATATCATCTGCAAAGAGTGATAGTTTGACTTCTTCTTTGCCAATTTGGTTGCCTTTTACTTCTTTTGGTTGTCTGATTGCCAAGGTTGGAACTTCCTAGTACTATGTTAAATAGCAGTGGTGATAGTGGACATCTCTGCCATGTTTCTGACCATGGGAGAAAATCTCTCAGTTTTTCCCCATTGACAATGATATTCATTTTGGGTTTTTCATAAATGGCTTTGATGGTATTGAGGTTTGTACCCTCTATCCATATACTTTGAAGAGTTTTGATCAAGAAAGGATGTTGTACTTTGTCAGATGCTTTCTCACCATCTATTGAGAGTATCATATGGACCTTCTTCTTTCTTTTATTAATGTATTGTATCACATTGATTGATTTGTGGATGTTGAGCCAAACTTGCAGCCCTGGAATAAATCCCACTTCGTCGTGGTGAATAATCCTTTTAATGTACTATTGAATCCTTTTGGCTCGTATTTTGGTGAGAATTTTTGCATCCATGTTTGTCAAGGATATTGGTCTGTAATTGTCCTTTTTGAGGAGTTCTTTATCTGGTTTTGATAACATGGTAATGCTAGCTTCATAAAATGAATTTGGAAGTTTTCCTTCCATTTCTATTTTTTGGAACAGTTTCAGGGGACTAGGTATTAATTCTTCTTTAAATGTTTCATAAATTTCCCCTGGGAAACCATCTGGCCCTGGGCTCTTGTTTGTTGGGAAATTTTTGATGACTGCTGCAATCTCCTTACTGGTTATTGGCCTGTTCAGGTTTTCTATTTCTTGCTGGTTCACTTTTGGTAATTTATACATTTCTAGGAATGCATCCATTTCTTCCAGATTGTCAAAATTGCTGGCATATAGTTAGTTGCTCATAATACATTCTTATAATGGTATTTCTTTGGTGTTGGTTGTGATCTCTCCTCTTTCATTCCTGATTTTATTAGATTGGGTCCTTTCTCTTTTCTTTTTAATAAGTCTGACCAAGTGTTTATCAATCTTATTAATTCTTTCTAAGAACCAGCTCCTAGTTTTGTTGATCTGTTCTACTGTTCTTTTGGTTTCTATTTCATTGATTTCGGCTCTGATTTTTATTATTTCTCTCTTCTTCTGGGTTTATGCTTTATTTGCTGTTCTTTCTCTAGTCCCTTTAGGTATAGAGTTAGGTTGTGTATTCGAGACCTTTCTTGTTTTTTGAGAAAGGCTAGTATCGTTACTATTTACTTTCCTCTCAGGACTGCCTTTGCTGCATCCCAAAGATTTTGAACAGTTGTGTTTTCATTTTCATTTGTTTTTATGAGTTTTTTAAATTCTTCTTTAATTTCCTGGTTGACCCATTCATTCTTTAATAGGATGCTCTGTAGCCTCCATTATTTGACTTCTTTCCAACTTTGAAACTCTAGTTTCAAAGCTTTGTGGTCTGAAAATATACAGGGAGTAATCCCAGTCTTTTGGTACTGGTTGAGACCTGATTTGTGACCCAGGATGTGATCTGTTCTGGAGAAGGTTCCATGGGCACTATAGAAGAATGTGTATTCTGTTGTTTTGGGATGGAATGTTCTGAATATATCTGTGATGTCCATCTGCTCCAGTGTGTCATTTAATGCCTTTATTTCCTTGTTGATCTTTTGATTGGATGATCTGTCCATTTCAGTGTGGGGGTTTTAAGGTCCCCTACTATTATTGTATTGTTGTAGATGTGTTATTTTGATTCTGTTATTAATTGGTTTATAAAGCTGGTGCTCCCATGTTAGGGACATAGATATTTAAAATTATTAGGCCTTCTTGTTGGATCCTTTGAGTATGATATAGTGTCCTTCTTCATCTCTTATGATAGTCTTTGGCTTAAAATCTAATTTGTCTGACATAAGGATTGCCACCCCCAGCTTTCTTTTGATGTCCATTAGCATGGTAAATGGTTTTCCACTTCCTCATTTTAAATCTGGAGGTGTCTTTTGGTCCAAAATGAGTTTCTTGTAGACAGCTCTTTTTTTTTTTTTTTTTTTTTTCTTATCTTGTTAATCCATTCTGGGTAATGGATGGGTCTTGGTTTTGTTGTTGTTATTGTTTGTTTGTTTGTTTTGTTTTTTATTTTTTGTTTTTTGTTTTTTTAAATTCATTCTGATACCCTGTGACTTTTGATTGGGGGCATTTAGCCCATTTATATTCAGGGTAACTATTAAAAGATATGAATTTAGTGTCATTGTATTTCCTATAAGGTGACTGTTGCTGTATATTGTCTCTGTTCCTTTCTGATATATTACTTTTAGGTTTTCTCTCTTTGCTTAGAAGACCCCTTTCAATATTTCCTGGAGGGATGGTTTGGTATTTGCAAGTTCTCTCTCTCTCTCTCTCTTTTTTTTTTTTTTTTTGTCCTGGAAGTTTTTTATCTCTCCTATTTTCAATTGCATCCTAGCTGGAAATAGTATTCTTGGCTGCATATTTTTTCATTTAGTGCTCTGAATATATCAGGCCTCCTTTCTGGCCTGCCAGGTCTCTGTGGAAAAGTCTGCTATCAATCTAATATTTCTACCATCATATGTTACAGACCTCTTGTCTCGAGCTGCTTTCAGGATTTTCTCTTTGTCACTAAGACTTGTAAGTTTTATTATTTCATGACAGGGTATGGACCTATTTTTATTGATTTTTGAGGGGGATTCTTTGTTCCTCCTGGATTTTGATGCTTGTTCCCTTTGCCATATTAGGGAAATTCTCTATTATAATTTGCTCCAATATACTTACTGCCCCCCTCTCTCTTTCTTCTTCTTCTGGGATCCCAATTATTCTAATATTGTTTCACTTTATGGTATCACTTATCTCTTGAATTCTTCCCTCTGGCCCAGTAGTTGTTTGTCTCTCTTTTGCTCAGCTTTTCTGTTATTTGGTCTTCTATATCACTAATTCTCTCTTCTGCCTGATTTATCCTAGCAGTAAGAGCCTCCATTTTTTATTGCACCTCATTAATAGCTTTTTTGATGTCAACCTGATTAGATTTTAGTTCTTTTATTTCTCCAGAAAGGGATTTTATTTCTCAGAAAGGGATTCTCTAATAGCTACCATGCCTTTTTCGAGCACAGCTAGCACCTTGATAGTTATCATTCTGAACTCTAGTTCTGACATATTACAAATGTCTGTATTGATAGGTTCCTACCCATAGTACTGCCTCTTTTTCTTTTTCTTTTTTTTTGTGGTGAGTTTTTATGCCTTGTCATTTTATCCAGATAAGAATATATGAATGAGAAAATAAAATACTAAAAGGGTGACAAAGACCCCAGAAAAATATATGCTAGCCAAGTCAGAAGAGACCCAAAACCAAAGGCAGAAGAAAGGGTGAAAAAAATTTTAAAAAGAAAAAATAAATATATATTAGACTGGTGAATAGAACAGAGCCACCCACTTGATTTGGGGTGTTTTCTGGTCTCTTAGAAGAAGCTACCTCCCCAAATTTTAAAGAAAGAAAAACTTTCATATATACAAAAATAAGGGTAAACACAATGATTGGATAGAAAATGACTGTAATGATGAAAACTTTAAAAAGATTCTAAAAAAGGAACTAATAAGATAAATTGGTTGGAAAAAGGAAAAGAAAAGAGGAGATGACATGATCAGGCTGGAGCTAGATTTAGGGTATATTTTGATCTATTTGAAGAAATTATATCCCAAAATTTTAAAGAAAAAAAAAACCTGTATGTATACAAAATAAGTTCAAATACAACAAGGGGATAAGATATGACTATAATGATAAAAATTTTAAAAGATTTTTTAAAAAGGTATTGATAAGATAAAACAGCTAATGTTAAAAATAGGAATGAGGAAAATCAAAAAATTGAATAAGAAAAAACTAAAATTAAAAAAATTTAACTTTGCAAGACTAAAAGATCATGGGAAAAAGCTTTGAATTCTATGTGTTGCTTTCCCTTAGCTCTGGAGTTTAGCAGTTCTCATTGATCTGATTGGTGAACTTGGTCTTAGCTGGATGTTCTTGCTGATCTTCTGGGGGAGGGGCCTGTTGCATTCTCAAATGTCTATGCCTGAAGCAGAATTGCACCACCCTTGCCAGGAGTAATATCCTCAGACTAAGCAATATCCTCAGATTCCCTTTGGGGAGCTTTTGTTCCCTGAACGCTTTCCATAGAGCTTTGGAGGACTGGAATAAAAATGATGGCCTCTCAATCTCCTGCCCATAGGAGCTGAAAGCTCGGGTCCCTACTTTTCAGTGAACCCTCAAAGCAAAGCAGTCTATCCCTCCCACTCCCTGGTCTCCCGATGCGCTTCAAGCTCACTCGGCCTGTGCCCGAATGTTTCTGTCCCTGGCACATGACTCTGTTTGGAGTCTCCAAACCCAGCAGATTTCTGCCACTCATTCCTGCACCACTTTTGCCAAAGGAGGAAGGAGCGGGTCTCTCCAGATCTGCCACTTGCGGGGTCCCTGCTTGAAGAGCAGTGACCCTGATGGTGCCCCAGATCACAGTTTAAGGTAATCCTGAGATGAGAGCTCCCTCCTCAGCTATCTTCCCATCGCTTTGCATTCACTTCTCTGCACATCCTACCTTCCCAAAAGTGGTCGATTTTCTGTTCCTAGAATTGCTGCTCTTCTCTTCTATCTCCTGTTGAGTTTGTGGGTGTTCAGAATGGTTTGATAAATATCTAGCTGAACTCCTGGGACCTAATGCTATTTCAGTTTCCTACTCCTCCACTATCTTCAGTAGCTCTGTTCATTTTATTAATATTATTTAAGAAGAAAAATGGTGGAGGGAAAAGCCCAGCAAAAGAAGTCAACAACCTCAAAATGGACCTATTTGAGAATTGTTATTAACACACTTTATGAGATAAGGTTGTACAAAGTCTCAAACTCCAGGAAAACTATGCCATGGTAATGTTTTTCCCCCAAGAATTCTTTTTTATTTTTTCTTTTTCTCTTTCTATTCTTTCAGGATTCATAACTAATTGTGGCCATCCATTTGCTCAAGGGTGTTAGTTCATTCTTTTATTCACCATTCATTCATTCATAATTCATTCAAAGGCATTTACTATAATCTGTTTTGTCCAGATACTAAATTAGGTGCTGGGGACATAATAGTTAATACAGGCATAGCTCTGCATTTATGGAAAGCCCAGAAAAGAGAAGGAGACAAAGTCTATTACAAGTGGTAATTGTATATGCCCCTTCTTATTGCAAGCAACAGTGACCCTGTGAGCCATTTCACACAAAGGTCTTAATGAATCCTTCTAGGATTATTTATGACTAATGAAAAGCTCCTAAAGAGAGGAAATCTTAATCCAAATACATGAATCTCCAATGACAGAATTTCTGTTAATGTGGCACTAATAGTAAAACAGACATTTAAATCAAATGTTTTGCCAAGAACCCCTCAAGTCCCATGACACTGTTAACTTCTATTCTTCCAGTAAGGCTTTGATATCATTTGTACACAACGGTTGTTCAACAGTAAAGGATGTTTTCAGTCCCATGCCTCAAAGTGACACTTTCCCTCCTTATATTTAAGCTCAAGACTAGCAGAGTCAGTTCTCTGTTTTAAAGGTGAAAAGCTATTCTTGACTGGATGAGCAAATGGGGATCCATGCTTGGAGGAACAAGAAGCTTTTTAACTCTAAGCTGAAATAGTTACACATAGAAATATGGACAATGTAATTAAAGGACAAAAGGAAATGTGATGATTCAAGTTGAATGGAATTAAATGTAAAAATAGTCTTCAAATCTTGCTGCACATTGGAATCACCTGAGGACTGCTTTAAAAATGTTCATGCTTCATTTTAGACCAACTAAATAAGCATGCTTGGGATCTGGACATTGGATTATTTTTTCCTTTTAGATCTTCCAGGAGATTGTACTATATGGCCCATGTTGAGACCACTGGAGCAGAGACAAGTCACAGGGACTGAAGACAAACCCTGAAGGAGCAGCCAGCTTTTGATACTTGGAGAGAAGTAAAAATAGCAGTCTGGCAAGAGACTAGTGTGAGAATGAATAGTCATACCTGAGCATGCTTCCACTTTAGGCTGTGAAGAGATTGCCTGAACTAAGCTAATGCCTCCAGAAAGGGAGAAGGTAGGTCTGGGTTGGGTATACAGGAATTCTTCTGCCACAGATATCCTACTTCAAGCTCTAATGTAGTCATGAAGGTTTCCTTGGTTACCTTTCTGGGACAAAGAATATTTTGATTGCAATGAATTTGAGGTACTTCTTTTGGTGTATCTGGAAATAAGGGGGGGTGATTTAGCAATCAAAAATAAATGATAAAGGGATAAAGTTTTAACCAAGAGGTTTTTTTTGTTTTTGGTTTTTGTTCCTGCCCCAGCCCCCCACCATGGATCTCCTAAAGGAGAGAAAGAGCTGAAATAATTAAATAATTAATTATTTAATTAATAATTGATTATTAATTAAATAATCATTAATTAATTATTTAATTTAAATAATTAAATGGGTCACAAGTCAGTGCCTCCAGAGGCCAGGCAGGTAGCAAAAATTATGGTAGACTACTCTGAGGCTCCCCTTACTTAGGGCCCTTACCTCAGGAGTTCTGGTGGACAAGGTAGGAATTTCCAAAGAGAACTGTGAGAGGAAGTGATCATAAGTAAAAATTAATTGTCTATTTTTTCATTCTTTCCTTCTTTTCCTTTTTTTTCTAATTTAAGATATCTAGATCATAATTGGTATTCCTGTTTTGTTCCATCTATGTTGTCTTATTTCAAAGAATATGAAAGTATTTATAGGAAGTTCTGTAGTTTCATTTACAAAGTTAATACTCCACCCTAATTTCTCTGTAGGACAGTAAATTCTCCAGATCTGAATTCTGACAAGATAGAGTTTCCAGAAACCTGAATTGGGCAGTTGTAAATAGACACCTATATAGTTAGAAGTTATTCCAATTAATGTTTGACAAAATTATGACAAAATTGAACATAATAAAAATTTTTAATTAAAAAAACCCTGAATAATAGTTAAGGCTATTACCCATCCTAATTGTTTGCATTGTCAAGTTTTAAAACTCTTCCTAGTAAGCATAAAAGCATCAGTTAAGGGTACAGTCTTTTACTTGGGAGTTGACTTGTTACATTCTGCTCTATCTTCAGGAATGAAAAGAGAGAAAAGTGAATTTATCAAAATTTGTAGAATGAGTATCACTTGTAGTTAAAAGGAACAATGTTATAGGATACTTTGGGTTAGGATGGTGAGGCTGTGGACAGCATAACTGAATAATAGCAGATGGTAACTACCTTCTAAAGGCAGCTAAATGCAAGGATTTATTTTACTGAGTGAGTTTCCAAATTTGACTGCTGTCCTCAGCATTTTTCTTCTTTCCTCCCTTTATAGCCCTTTATTTCTTCTCTATATAAACATGGAATAAATATTTTTTATATTTTTATTGAAGTATTATTAATATAGTATTATATTAGTTTCAGGTGTATGATATAATGATTCAACATTTCTCAACATTGTCCCATGTTGATCACAATAAGTGTACTCTTAATCCCCTTTATCTATTTCACCCATTCCCCAACCCACCTCCCCAGAGCAAATATTTTTTTTAAAATAGGAGTTTAGAGTTGTTCTAGGCGTTAGTCTTATTTGGCTGGTCATATTACCATCTCCATCTCTGCCTTATCTTCTTGAAAACTGTTGGTGCTCTGAATCCTCCTTTATGCCTTTCCCAATATTTTGCCTTTTGTACCTATTTCATTGGACAGATTATAAAATGAGCCCTACCTCCCAAGCCTTCTACCTCTTTGTCTTCATGGTCTTTTATAATTCCCTTTCTTTGACTGTGAGTGGGACCTGTGACTTGATTTTTTTTTTAACCAACAGAATATGACAAAAATAAAGGATGTCACGCCCATTAATACATTGTTATTTAAAAGGACCTTGGTAGCAAACATGCTGTAGAGACTCACCCTGTTAACATGAAGTTAGCAGCCATTAGGAAAAGCCTACCCAGTGAGGAATCGTAGGCGGGTCCTAAGAACTGAGGGCAGCCCCAGCCTCCAATAGTAAGAGGCCAGGGCCCTCAACCCTATCTATTTCCATGAGGAAAGTAAAGTCTGCCTACAAAGGTATTAGGTTTGGATATGGATAATTTCAAGCCTTCAAATAAGAACTCAATCCAGCTGACAACACACTGGTTGCAACCCTGTGAGACCTTAAATAGGGGACTCATTTAAGAGGTGCCCAAATTTCTGACCCACTAAGACTGTGTGACAATAAATATATGTGTTGTTTTAAGCTCCTAAGTTTGTAGTAATTTGTTACACAGCAACAGAAAACTATTATACCCATTCAGAAGTACAAATCAGAATGATGCTAAAGAAGACCAGGTACGAGCACTAAGACTCCATCTTAACTCTAACATTTGTTCTGAGGTTGGAGTTCTGTCTTTCAGTAGTTCATTTACAAAAGATTTGGTGTGTGGAGTTACACTTTGACTCACTAGAGTCCTGTCAAGCTGAAAAACAAGTGGAAATCAGGCAATTTGAGTACATGTTTGATGATTAAACATAGTTTACATCTTTAAAGAAAAATAGGTCAATGCAATTCACCAACTGTTCACCAGCATAAGAAAGATTAGTTTTACCCTGTGGATATTGGCTTGTTATTGTTGTTACTGTAATCAATATAAGAAGAAATGAAAACTCCACTGTTTGAGTCAGACCAGTTCATGTCTTTTGAAAGCTATTTAAGGATTGATTAGCTTGATTGATCGCCTGAAAAAAGTAAATGAAAAATGCCAGCTACTCAACTCAAAATAGTATGTGTATGTATATATACATATACATATAACTATGTACTGATTAATCCCATCTAAATTCTATTACCTACCTTGTAAATAAAAGATTAAGAAAGTTCTTATATACGCATACATTTTTAAAACGATGACACTGAGTCCAGCTGCATTACTGTCATATGTAGAAAGAAAGTGGCAGTCCTGGATGACAGATGAAATTGTCTAATACAAATAAAATATAGGGTGTGGAAAGAAGACTGTTGGGAAACTCTCTAAATGCAAGATGATATGATTCCTTCACCCAGTATTCTTTATATGACACTTCAGGGACATTACTTCATTTCAGTTACTGTTTTCTAGGACAGTCCCAGAGTTGAACTTAATATATCTCAAAGAAAAACTGGACACATTGCAATAATGTTTACATAGTTAACAATAAGTTTATTTGCCTATAGTTTTATAAGGATGTTCATATTAATAATCTTATGAAATGTAAGCCAGAGATGATACATCCTCCATTCTTCATTTGGAAAGAGAAAGGGAGAAAGAGATTGAGAAATAAGAAAGGAAAGAAAGAGAGCAAGTGAGCACAAAGTCAAGATGAGAGTGGAAATTTTACACTTTCCTCACTAAAGACTTACCATCATCCTGTTACATTTTATTAACACCTGTGCATATTTAGAGACAGAACTTTTGTCCATCTACCCTGAAGACACACCAAGGAGAGTGAAGAGACTCATCAAATTTTTCAAGAAAATCCTGATTATTTATATCATCAGTCATTCTTCCATAAGTGTAAACACTAAGTTTTGAATCTTTGAGCCCTAGACTTGGTTCTTTGAGGAAAAAAGTGGAGTCCAAAGAGATGATGTGTTTTATCCAACAAGAGTAAGAGTTGATCTGTAGTAGAAACTACCTACAATTTCCAGAGATTTACTCTGTTCTTACCTCTTCATGCACATCATCTTTAGTGCTTCCAAAAGGCTTTATGTATGTGAGGAAATGGAGGCTCAGAGTATTTAAGGTACTTGCTTATAGTTGCACAGTTAATAAATGGAGTCTGATTTAAAGCTAGGTCTTTTTAATTCCAACATCCATACTCCTTTCATTAAAATAGGCTACTTGTTGAGAATCCAGTTATCGTCATTTCTAGTGATAGTGACTTTCTGGTCAATGAGTCTGAGTCCAGAGTTCTAGATATTAGATAAAGTTAAAATAGGTCTTTATCCTATGAGGATTTATCCAGAGATTGTTTTCTGTCACAAATAGTTAGAGTGTGGGCGTGTAAGAGGACAGAAGGACTGTTGCTCTCTTGCAGAGTGTGTGTGTTTGTATTTGTATTTGTGCGTATGTGTATATACCCAGTCGCATTGGTCTCTCTGATGTTTCTGCATATATATATTTTTTATTTTTAAAATATTTTATTTATCTTTTTGACATAGAGAGAAAGAGATCGCAAGTAGGCAGAGAAGCAGGCAGAGAAAGAGAGGGAAGCAGGCTCCCTGCTGAGCAGAGAGCCCAATGTGGTACTCAATCCCAGGACCCTGAGACCATGACCTGTGTTGAAGGCAGAGGATTAAGCCTCTAAGCCACCCAGGTGCCCCACTGCATATATTTTAAATTATTTTTTACTTTTTGGCTTTTATTTGAATTGTAGCTTTTCACTCTCTATACACAGGCTTTCATCAGCATGTATTAAAGATGCCTGAAAAAAATTAAGATGCCTGTTAGAACGTTCACAGTGACTGGGCCAGCATGAGCCATTTCAACCCTGGCTAGACTGTTTTTTCTTTAGGGCATCAGTCTGGTGTCATGGAGCCTGAACTTCCTTGATGTTTCCCTTCAGAAAGAGAAACAGAATTTCACAGCCACCAAAGGACCCTATCAAAGACACCAGACTTTGGGTGGAGCCAGGGATACAGTGTGGCACAGTGAAGCACAGTGCATGTTTACAGGACAAATGGAAAGCTTTTCTTGGAATTTCAAGAACAGAAGGTGCAGACAGACACAGTAGTCCCTCAGTCATGCTTTAATGAGCCAGGGCCCTTGGCTGCCTGGATGCTCAGTAACAGGACGTCTGTGCGGTAAGAGTACAAGCAAAGGATTTTCAGGCTTTGCTTGGACATATTTCTAAAGGGAGGGAAATAGGACTCAGGACACTTGAGTCAAGTTGACTCTGCTGCCACCACCCTTGGAAAACTATTTGTGGGCAGAGATCTATGTTGTTTATAAAAATGACATGGGCAGCAGCTTCAACCTCAGGAGGCTTCATAGGGATAGACACAGAGGAGGATTACAGAAGCTAAAGCTTTTGTTTAATGAAAGATTACAAAGCATTTAGGTCGGATCAAGTTGTCCTGAAGCTTAACTGCTAAAATGTGCCCCTTTGCTCTGTGATGAATTTTGCTCTTAAATTTAGTGCTCAAATATGAAGATGAAGATGAGACTGTATTTGGAATAACCACAGATGAGACTGTTGGTCTCTTTCCCTTCTATTAATATGCATTCAGGAAACATGAAGATTAGAAGGGATTCCAACATTAGTTTTTCTAGTAACAAGGACAAGGGCTTTTTAAGTACTAGAATGTGAAGAGGAAATCATGCAGCAGGAAAGTGGATGCAACAAGGTTAACACTATAGATATTTTAATAAATTTATGTATTTTTGTGTTGGAGATTGCCCAAGTTATAGACTGCCCATTTGGGGAGAATAAAAAATATAGGTTTAAAAACATTCAATCTGTTTTCCTCTTCTGAGGCTGAATTGGATTGACTGCATGGCTGATCTAGGGACCGCAAAAACCTACACTTTCGGGAGGTGATTTTTAAAAAAATGAATTGACCAAAATTCATCCAGTTCATCAACTATTTGTATAATTGGCCTTTGTTCAGCTAGGGATCATTGCTGATCTTCTCTATGTCAGAAATATTTTCTGTCTCAGTGAATCTTTCCCTTTCATTGAAAGAAATGATAAAATTCCTAAAGAATCATGTGTAAAAAGTAGACATGTGTGACTTATTAATTAACTCATTAATATAATCATAGAACATCTACTAGATGCCTAGATTTATTCTGAGCACTGGAAATCCAGTGATAAGACAAATTTCCTGCACTTCAGTTGTATTAAGGAAGACAGAAAATAAATAGTTGAATAAACAAGTATATACAACAATATATGTTTATAGTGTGGTGAATGTTACCAAGAAATTGAAAGTGAGAGGGAGTGTAGGAAATTGAAAGTCTGTTTTAGAATGGATGTCAGAGTAGGCTTTTCTGGAGGGGATATTTAAGCAGAGATCTGAAGATGTGTAGGAACAAGTAGTGTGAAGAACTATAAAATAGTCTTCAATAGAGAGGTAACAGCATAGGAAGGAAATAGCAAATGTAAAGGTCTTGATGCAAAAACTAGCTTAGAGTGTTTCAGAACCCTCAAGGAGGTCAACATAGCCGAAGTGGAGAGAGTCAGAAGGAGCAAAGCAGGAATTAAGGCTGGAAGGTAGCAGAGGCAAGTTGTGTAGGCCAAGGGAATCCTTGGAAAGCAGCTGGGCTATTGTCTAAATGTGATGAAAAGTAGAAGAATACTGCAGGGGAAGTGACATAATCTGATATATGGTGTTAAAGAGCTCCCTAAGACTGTGTAGAGAATAAACTGCAGTGTGGTGAGAAGAGAATCAAGGAGACCAGTTGTGAGAGTCTGTTTCTAATGTCCATGAAGGCAATGGTATCTTAGAGATATGTGATGTTTAAAGAAGCAAGCAGAAGTAGTAGGACATGGATATATTTTGAGAGTAAAACCAACAGAGCTTTGTGATGGATTATATGTGGGTAAAGTTGAGATTGGGGAAAGAATAATGAAAAGAATGGAGCAATCTGGAATTTTAGCAGCATACAACTTTCATCGTGCATAAGCTATGACTGAGTCTAAGTGAGTGAATGTTAGTGGCCGCAATGAAGGAAATAGTGAAGAAAGCAATGTTTATAGGGATTGAGGTAGGAATAAAAAGTTTTGACTTGAACACATTATGTTTTAGATACTTCTAAACTATTACTATTCGCTGCTCAGAGATGAGTCCAGCATCAGGGAGAGGTCTGGATGGGGTATAGGAATGGGGTATCATCAGCGTATAGATGCAGAAAATGATAAGATCACTGAAGGAGATAGAGAGGAAGGGCAAGGACCAAAATTGGGGGCAGGATAATATTTAGGAAAGAGTAGAGAAAAAGAAACTGGCAACTGAAATTAAAGGGAGGTCATCTGTGAAATAAACAAATTTCACTGAGAATAAAGTTTGATAATAGTTAGATAACATAAGGACATTGAACTGACTGATGCATTTAGTGACATTTTTTAAGAGTGAGGAAAAAAGCCTGATTACAGATTTTTTTTTTTTAAAGGCAAGGAAGTGGAGATTGAGTGTAGATAATACATTCAGTGATTTTTTTTTTTTTATAAAAAGGAGAATAAGTTGACAATTACTGAATGGGAATGTAGAGTCAAGAGAGTTTTTAATAAGATATTTGTATGCTGTATTAGTCAGGGTAGGCTAAGTTATGCTGCAGTAACAAATTAGGCCCCAAATTCCAGTGGTTTACTACAACAAAGGTTTATTTCTCACCTAAGTTACATGTTTAAGGATGGTAGGCTGGAAGGTCTGCTACCCATAGTTTCTTGAGGCCACAGCCTGACTGAGGCTCCACAGGTCCTATGTGTGCACAATCTCAAATATGAAAACTCTTTAGCTGCTATAGCAGAAGAGTAAGACTAGATTGCTGTACATGGGCTTTTTCACTCTTTAGTCTGAGATGGTTATATATTTACTTGGTCAGAAGTAATCACATGGCCTGCCTAATGACTGGTAAATTTAGGAAAGCAATTGAAATCTTTAATGAGCATCACTTCCTCTACCACATAATTCATTAGGAATCACATAATAAGTAGAGTGATGAGATGTAAGAGCCAAATTCCTGAGCAGGCAGGAGGAGTAAAAGTCAATTCCCTTTTTAGACAGACTAGTTTTAACAACTCTGTTTGAGCAAGGATGTTTCATCTGCTATATCAGAAACTTGGTTATTGGATACTGATTATAGAGGCTAGGAAATCTGATGATGGAAAGATGAGGTAATTATCTTCTGAATGCTTTATTTTCTTGGGGAATTACAAAAAAAAAAACAAGTTTCATCAATTAAGAATTAAGAAAGGGAGTGATTTTTGTAGATTTTAAGAGAATGTCTATAAATGATGGTCTCTTACAGTGGAAAACATGTTTACTAGGAAAATGTGATAAGATGGCAGAGGTAGTATGTATAATGGTTAGTCTGCATAGATCCTGGAACCAGACTATCTACAAATCAGTCTTGGCTATGTCACTTATGACTGTAACCTTACTTACTTAACAATTAAGTGCCTCAGTTTCCTGATCTCTAAAGTTGGGATATAATAGGACTTACATCATAGAATTGCTTACCATACCCAGGACATTGCATAGACTAAAACACACCTCTAGTATGTCTGTGAAGAAGACTCATTTACTTATGACAGGGCTTTAACCTAAGGGACAGGCTTCAGATTTGCCACACATGCAGATGCATTCTGTAGAAACACAAGCAAGGAGACACCATCTTTTCACCCTCCCTTGGTTTTACCACAGCTCATTCCCAGAAAGGAGCAGGTAAACTCCTCTGAAGTCTCAATTCTTGTCCCTGTCACCCAGGGAACACCCCAGTTCTAGTCTAGAGGCCATCAGTGCACTATGATATGATTGTGAACCTACAGGATTGTATATATTTGTGTACTTTTAAATTTTTATTTCTTTAAAGATTTAATTTATTTATTTGACAGAGATCACAAATAGGCAGAGAGGCAGGCAGAGAGAGAGAGGGGGAAATAGGCTCCCTGCTGAGCAGAGAGCCTGATGTGACGCTTGATCCCAGGACTCTGGGATCATGACCTGAGCTGAAGGCAGAGGTTTTAACTCACTGAGCCACCCAGGTGCCCCTTGTGTACATTTTTAATATGCTGCTTTCAAATGGTTGATTTCCAATTAGCCTGAAGGTAGGTACTGAATGAGATCACTCCATTTTGATCACTGACAGGTCTTGGCACACCCTCAAGAGCAAGGACCTGTCATGGACAAATCACACTACTTGGACAGGGACAAAGGTTTGAGAGACAGAACTAAGAGCTGGGCAAGCTGTTTAAATGATAAAGTTCATCTCCTACATAAGGTCATTTTCTCAAGACTGGGAGAGATAGTTGTCTCACATAGAAACAGATATCAAGCAAAATTAAGAAAGAGAGGAATATGTTATGAATAAAAGAATAAGACAAAAACCTCAGGAAAGGACCTTAATGAAATGGTGATAAATAATCTACTTGATAGACAGTTCAAAGTAATGGTGAAAAAATATTCAAATAAATGAATGAGCACAATAAGAACGTTAACAAAGAGACAGAAAGTATAGGAAAGTACCAAACAAGTTATAGGACTGAAGAATATGATAACTGAACCGAAAAATACACCAGAATAGTTCAACAGCAGAGTGGGTTAAAGCAGAATAATTTATCATCATTTTGAAGAAAGAATGACTGAAAAATTTAGTAGAGATGAATTCTTTTAACTTCTACTTATCTGGAAAATTCTTCATCTCTCATTCTCTCCTTCAATTCTGAATGACAACCTTACCGGGTAGAGTATTCTTGGTTGTTAATTTTACTCCTTTCAGCACTTTGAATATATCATGTTACTACAAACCATAAGTGACTCTTAATCTCACAAAACAAACTGAGGGTTGCCGGGGGGAGGGGGTTGGGGAGAAGGGGGTGGGATTATGGACATTGGGGAGGGTATGTGATTTGGTGAGTGCTGTGAAGTGTGTAAACCTGGTGATTCACAGACCTGGGGATAAAAATATATGTTTATAAAAAATATATGTTTATAAAAAATAAAAAATTAAAAAAAAAAAAAGAAGTGTTAAAGAAAGTTCTTTAAGCTGAAAAGAAAAGGTGTTAATTAGTAACAAAAATACATAAGAAAGGATAAATCTTACTGGAAAGGTAAATATGTAGTAAAGGTAGTGAATCACTTATAAAACTAGTATAAAGTTTAAAAGACAAATGCAGTGTAAATAAGATTATAATAATAGTTAAGAGAGACATAATATTAAAAGGTATCAAATTTGACATCAAAAATGTAAAATGTGAGAGGAAGAATAAAAATATTGAGCTTTAGAAGAAGATCAAGCTTAAGTTGTTACTGACTTAAAGTAGACTGTTAGAGTTGTAAGCATTATGGTAACCACAAACCACAACCTTTTAGTGAATACACAAAAGATAAAGAGAAACGTATAAAAGCATATCACTAAAAAAAGTCAGCAAAGCAGAAAGAAAGAGGGCAAGAAAGACAGGAACAGAGAAGAACTACAAAAGAGCCAGAAAACAATTAACAAAAATAGCTATAGGTGATATTTAAATATAAATGGACTAAATTTAAATATAAATGAACTAAATTCTCTAATCAAAAGACAGTAACTGACTAGATTTTTTTAAAAAGCAAGATATTCATCTATATGCCTATAAGAGATTCACTTGAGACTAAAGATATGCACAGACAGTGAAGGTATAGAAAATACTCCATGCAAATGAAAAAAAAAAAAAAAGAAGTTTGGTGTAAAGTGCGCATTAAAACAAGGACTGTAATAGAAGAGAAAGAAAGCCATTCCATGATGATAGTGAGGTCCATTCAACAAGAGGATGTAACATTTGTAAATATGCACTCAACTAGGAGCACCTGAATATATAAAGCAAATATTAACAGACATAAAGGGAAAAATTGATAACAGTACCATAACAGTAGGAGACTTTAATACTCCCACTTACATCAATAGATAGATCATTCAGACAGAAAATCAATAAGGAAACATCAGTCTTAAATGACATATTAGACTAAGTATATGTAATAGTAATATATAAAACATTCCATCCAAGAGCAACAAAATACACATTCTTCTCAAGTACATATAAAACATTCTCCAGTACAAATCACATGATATGTTTAAAAACAAATCTTAATAAATTTAAGAAGACTGAAATTATATCAAGCATCTTTTCTGACCATAATGATATGAAACTAGAAATCAATTATAAAAAGAAAACTGAAAAACACAAATATGTGGAGATTAAACAACATGCTCTAAAAACCATGGGTCAGTGAAGAAATCAAAGAGGAAGTCAAGAAACATCTGGAGACAAATGAAAATGGAAATGCAGCAATCCATAATCAGTGGAGTTGAATGGTATTGCAAAAGCAGTCCTAAAAGAAAAGTTCATAAGTGTTACATGCCTATGTCAAGAAACAAAGAAAATTCACATAATCCAACATTACATCAAAAGAAACTATAAAAGGAACAAATGAAGCCCAGAATTAGTAGAAAGAAGGAAATAATAAAGATCAGAGTGGAAATAAGTGGAATAGAGACTAAAAAAGCAATATATCCAGATCAATGAAACTAAGCAGATTTTTTGAGAGTATAAACAAAATTGACAAAATGTTAGCTAGATTTATGAAGAAATAAAGAGAGAAGGCTCAAATAAAACCAGAAATGAAAGAGAAGTTACAATTAATGCCACAGAAATATAAAGGATCATGAGAGACTACATGAACAATTATATGCCAACAGAGTGAATAACATGGAAGAAATGGATCGATTTTGAGAAATAAACAATCTTCTAAGACTGAATCACAAAGAAATAGAAAATTCAAAGCAACCAATTACTAGTAAAGAGATTGAATTAGGAAATAAACCATAATCACGTCCATATAAACAAGAGTTTAAGATGTCTTCCCTGGTGAATTCTACTAAAGATTCAAAGAATATTTAATGACTATCCTTCTCAAATTCTTCCAAAAAGTTGAGGAGGAGGGAATGCTCCCAAATTCATTTTGCAAGGACGTCATTACCCTGATATGAAAACTAGATAAGTATGTTACACACACACACACGAAAGAACAATATCCCTGATGAACATAGATGCAAAACTCTTTAACAAAATATTAGCAAACCAAATTCAATAGCATATTAAAGGATTATATGCCATGATCAAGTGAGATTCATTCCAGGAATGCAAGGATGGTTCAACATCAGCCAATTTATTGAAGAGATACACCATATAACAAAATGAGAGATAAAGTAGTCAATAGATGCAGAAAAAGAACTTGATAAAATTCAAAATAGATTTATGATTTTAAAAAACCCTGAGGGCACCTAGGTGGCTCAATCATTAAGCATCTTCTTGGGTCGAGACCTGAATTAGGCTCCCTGCTCTGCGGGAAGCCTGCTTCTCCCTCTCCCACTCCCCCTGCTTGTGTTCCCTCTCTGGCTATCTCTCTCTTTCTGTCAAATAAATGAAATCTTAAAAAACAAAAACAAAAACCACCTCAACAAATAGGGTGTGGAGGGAACATACCTCAATATAGTAAAGACTGTATATGACAATCCACAGTTAGCATACTCAAAAGTGAAAAGCTGATAGCTTTTCCTTTTTGATTAGGAACAAGACAAAGATGTCCACTTTTGCCACTGTTATTCATCATGGTGTTTGGAAATGCTAGTCACAGCAAGCGGAGAAGAAAAACAAAAAACATCCAAAATGGTGTAGAAGTAAAACAATCACTATTTGAGGATGACATAAAGAATCTTAAAAAGTCCACCATGAAAACTCATACAATAAATGAAATAAATGAAAATCGTGGGGTCCAAAATTAATATATAGAAATTTGTTGCATTTTTATAAAATAATAAAATACCAGTATGCTTGAGAAAATAATACTATTTACAATTGCACAAAAAGAAAAAAAAACGTAGGAATAAATTTAACCAAGGAGGTGAAAGACCTGTACACTGAAAAGTATGACATTGATGAAAGAGTTTGAAGAAGACATAAAGGAAAGACATTCTTCATGATTAGAAGAATTATATTTATAAAAATGTCCATATTACCCAACACGATCTTCAGATTCAATGTAATCTCCTTCAGTGTAATCCTTATCAAAATTACAGTGCCATTTACCAAAGATCATAAAGGTGGTTTACAAATAATCTTAAACTTTTATGGAACCACAAAAACCCCAAATAGCCAAAGCAGTCTTAAGAACAGACTCCCCGATTTTCATGCTCATTTATTTTAAACTATATTACAAAGCTGTAATAATCAAAGAAGTATGGTATTGGCATAAAAAGAGACACAAAAATCAATGGAACAGAATAGAGAGTCCATAAATAAACCAACTCATATACAGTCAATTTATAGCATAGCAGTCAAGAATATATAGTGGGGAAAGGACAGTAGTCTCTTCAATAAAAGATAGTAGTAAAACTGGACAGCCACACATAAAAGAATGAACATTACATAAAACATACACATACACATACACAAAAATTAACTCAAAATGGATTAAAGCCTTGACTATAAGACTTGGAACTGTGAAACTCCTTGAAGAAACATAGCAAGGAACTTGACATCAGTCTTGGCATTGAATTTTTGGATCTGATGCCAAAGAAAAGACAACAAAAGTAAAATAAGTAGGACCATGTCAAATTAAAAAGTGTCAGTATAGCAAAAGAAACCATTAATAAAATGAAAAGAAACTTACTGAATGGGAACAAATATTGGCAAAGGATATAGCCAATAAGGGGTTGATATCCCCAAAATATAAAGAACTCTAACAACTCAGTAACAAAAGCAAAATAAACAACAACAACAACAACAAAAAACAAAAACAAATAGCAAACAACAGACCAAAAAAAACACATTAAAAAAAACCAAACAACAAACAGGCAGAGGATCTAGATATTTTTCTAAATATGATATACAGATTTTCTAAATACGATATTCAGATAATATACAGAAAAATGAAAAGATGTTCAATATCATGAAGTATCCAGGAAATGCAAATTAAAACCACAATGAGATATCATCTCACACATGTCAGAATAGCTGTTTTCAAAAAGACAAGAAATAACAAGTGTCGAAAGGCTGTGGAGAAAAGGAAACTCTCGTACACTCTGTGGGGATGTATAGTGGTGCAGCCACTGTAGAAAACAGTATGGAGTTTCCTCAAAAAATTAAAAATAGATCTAGTATCATCCAGTTATTCCTCTTCTGGTTATTTATCAAAAGAAAATGAAAACACTAACTCAAAAAGATATGAGAACCCCTACATTTTATTGAAGCATTATTTACAATAGCTAAGTTATGGGAACAACCTAAGTGTTCAGAAGTGCATGAATTGATGAAGGTACAGTATATATACAACGAAATATTACTCAGCCATAAAAAAGAAATCTATCCATTTGTACAATGTAGATGGACCTTGAGAGTATTGTGCTAAGCACAAAAAGTCAGAGAAAGAGATACCATGATGTCACTTATATATGGAATTTAAAAAAAAAAACAAGCAAACAAAATAAAACTCATAGATACAGAGAGCAAACTGGTGTTATCAGAGGGGAAAGTGGTTTGGGAGTGGGTAAAAAAGAGTGAAAGGGGTCAATTATATGGTGATAGATGGTTAACTAGACATACTGTGATTATCACAATACAAATATGAGATTATCTGAGGAAGTGGTGATGCAACATGGGGGCTTAAGTGGGTAGGAGAAGAATAAATGAAACAAGATGGGATTGGGAGGGAGACAAACCATAAGTGACTCTTAATCTCACAAAACAAACTGAGGGTTGCTGGGGAGAGGGGGTTTGGGAGAAGGGGGTGGGATTATGGACATTGGGGAGAGTATGTGCTTTGGTGAGTGCTGTGAAGTGTGTAAACTTGGTGATTCACAGACCTGTACCCATGGGGATAAAAATATATATTTATAAAAAATAAAAAATTAAAAAAACAAAAAACAAAAAACAAATATGAGATTATCATTTTGTATGCTTGAAATTAATGTTACATACCAATTCTACCTCAATTTAAAAAACAACCTCCTCTTTTGGAAATGAAAGGATTTTTTTCTGTATCAAAAAAAATTTATATTTTTTAGATAAAGGTTACATTATTCCTCCCATAGGCTACTTTTTCTTCTGTTTTAGAATCCCTGGTATTTGGACCTTGATTTTTAGTGGGAAACAGTAAACCAAGGATCTCTTCTACAATTATCCTGCCAGCTCACACACTGCCTTCTTAGTTGCTAATGATCTGAAACAAATGTTACTAAGTAGAAAGAAAGATTAATTCCAATGAGAATGTGTGAGTATGTCAAATCTATTTTCTTTCCTCATACAGGAATCTGTTAGGAGGCCAACAGCAGAATCTGTTATTGTGTAATAACAATTGGAAAATTTTCTCCATATTTTTCTTTGCCTTTAGAAACCTTTTACATTGACTTTTCTTTCTAGAAATCCTCTCTAGCTTCCTTAATAACCCGGTCTACAGAAACGCTTATGATATTTGATACTAGATATTACTCTAATTCATTGGAATTTCTCATCCTTTGACTATTAGATTTCTGACTTAAAAAGCAATCTCCCAGTTCTGATAGCCTCTCCCAGTTCTCATTAAAATATTTTTATAAACATATTTTAACATACAGGCAACATATAAACATATAAACATACATGCAACAAAAAAATATAGAAACAGCAAAAGATGAAAACTTAGAAAAAAGAAACTAAAATTGGAAAACAATATACCAAAATCAAAGAAAATTTCTAATTGTTTCTGTTGCAAATGGGACAAGATGCAAAGATCCTTCACATTTCATTCTTCTTTCCCTGGATACATTCTTCTGTAATACCTGGAGAACCAAGGAAATAAGCAGTTCTGTGGCATCAAGTCTATGATGCTTACCTCATTTGATGCTTATCTCATTTGAGTGATGGAATTGTGAGTGATTTTGATGTTTTTTGCTGATACTTTTTATCTTCTAATATTTTTATCTAAATAATTTTAAAAAGAGAATATCTATCTATCATTTATTTATCTATGTAATGGCAGAAGATAATGTCAGATTAAAATGGTTGTCTTTGGGATTAGGAGTTTGGGTAATAATTTTATCTTTCTATGTTATTATTTTGAAACATTTTTACTATAGTCAGGTTTTACCATATAATTAGAGAATAGACTGTAGTTTTTAAAAAATTCATATGTTAGAGGACTTTGAGGAAATTTTTTCATTACCTCTTATTTAAGTCAGATTTGCAACAAAATATTTTCTACTTGGTGTGTGTGTGTGTGTGTGTGTGTGTGTGTGTGTGTGTGTTTTACCACTGAAGTGAGAAATATTATCTTATTTTATGAAGATTAATATATATGTAACTCAAATTGGTGATCTGGGTTCTTACTCAAAATTGATGGTATGTTTGGGTGGGTCAGCCGTAAAATACATTCTATGTAGTATGCAGAACTCACAACGGTGGTTCCAGAAGGCCATTAAAGAGCTAGATTGTCTAGAAGTAAAACTGAGGATTTTTTTAAATAAAAAAAACTTGAACAATGTGCAAAAAAATATTGAGATAATCTGTAACTAATAAAATTTCTTTAGATACATGAGGGGCTGTGTCATATCTTAAGATATGAGTCATCCTCAAAACAACTAAAATTGAGTTATAAGAGACTTGTAACTGCTGCTTTGAAGGAACTTCTTTAAAGTCATTATTTTATAATTACGGTAGTTATTATTATTTAGGCATAATTTACATATATTGAAATGTATAGATCTTAAGTGTGAAGTTCTAACAGTTTTAACAAATACATAGATTGTGTAATCTGCATCTATATCAAGATATGAATATTCCCATTTGCTGAGCTTCTTCCCAGAAAACTTGATTTCTTTCCAGCTTGAGATTTATCTGGATACTCCTGTCCATCATGGTAGACATAAACATTCATTCCTGTGGGCTTGTGTTTGAGTGAGATTGCTAGGTCATGGGATATGTGTTTGTTCTTAGTGAGTATTGTGTAAATTTTTTTCTATGTGATGGTATCAATTAACATTCTCCCTGCTAGGTAAGAAATTCACAGTTGTTCCATCTACTTTCCAACACTTAGTATTGTTCATCTTTTTAATTTTACTTATTCTAGTGAGTATGTAATGGGAATTCATTGTGGTTTTCAGTTGCATTTTTCTGGTGACTAATAATGTAAGTACTTTCTCATTTGTTTACTGGATATTTTGATACCCTGTATTACAAAAAGCCTACCAATCACAATATGTTTTAAATGGTCTGTTTTCTTATCTATAATTATGTCCTATCAACTGGTCTGTAAATTCTCTAAAGGTAAGAAATACTTTTAATGGATTTTATTCTTGATACTTAGCATATTGCACTAGCATATTGCAGATGCTGAAAAAAATTGGTTGAATGAAATAAGGTTGAATGAAAAAATTGGTTGAATGAAATAATAATGAAATATTAACTTTTTCTATGTCCCAGATGCTTTTTATGTATTACATCAATTACTTTATATCATTACAGACGAGGAACCTGAAGCTTAGAGAGCTTTAAGTATTTGTCATGACGACAGACTAGTGAATGGCTTGCATTGCTGTAGTCTGAAGCCAGGACTTTCTTGTTCAAAAACTATTTTCTTTATTCCTTTGACTCTACCACAATGGCTTCAGATTAGAAAGATGTCTTTCATTATACTCTGAACTTATTTACTGCATAGGATGACAAAGGACGTTGTGCTCTACAACATCCACATTACTTTTCTTTTTTTCTTGGCGCACAGCTAAACTATATGTCTCAGGCCCCTTAAATTGGTCAGTGACCAAATTATGAGAATGGAATGTGATGTAATATTGTGCATAGTATGTCCAGGTCTCATCCATTAAAAATCTCCCACATGCAATCTTCCACTTAATGTTTCTGTGGCACACTTGAAGTCCACGTGTTGAAGATGGTGGTATCATAAGGTATAAGGAGGCTTGACCAATGAGTAACTGTATGGAACAAAAATCCCTCTCCTTTCCCTATCACATCAGTCTTTCCTGAGTGAACATTAAACTCTCATCATGAGATTTATTATAGCAGGTTTATTATAGCAGCCTAGCCTACTACAGTCTTTTTCTCAGTATTGGTGATGCAGAGATGAAGAGCTGTTTGCTTTAGAGAATGTAAGTTTTGTAAACAAAGAATTCTAACACAATAGGACAAAGGCTATATAAAGGTACAGACCAACATCTAGAGCAAATAATGGAGAGAGATCAATTCTGCTTTGTAAACTTAGGGAATATGTCACTGAGGGGATTACACATATATATGTATATCTGGGTCCTGGGAGGATCAGAAGAAAGTGACAGGCATTTTTGTTTGTAGAAACAGGGTGAGGAAATGTGTGGAAAGCTAAAAATCATACTGTACTCCTTCCTGGAGATTTGTGAAGTTTTATGTGGCTAGAATTCACTTACATAAAGAGAACAGTAAGAGAGAAGTTAAAATAAATTGGTAGGCAAAATTGAAGCATCTTATATGCCATGGAAAAGAATTAGAAATTGGTCTTATGATCAATGGAGAGCCATCTCTTAAGAATTGACGGGAGAATAAACTGGAAACAGGAGAATCATTTGAAGATATTGCAATTACCTTGACAAAAAAATAATGAGGACCAGAACTAAGACATTGTGACTAAGAATTAAGAGGAGGTAGATTCTTTAATTAATACTATTATGGAGGCAAAGAGAATAACATTTAGACTATGTCTTTGGCTGAATATCACCTACTATTAGAAAAGTATTACATAAGTCAAATCCAAATAAATTTTTTAAAAGATTTTATTTATTTATTTGACAGAGATCACAAGTAGGCAGAGAGGCAGGCAGAGAGAGTGAGAGGGAAGCAGGCTCCCTGCTGAGCAGAGAGCCCAGTGTGGGACTCGATCCCAGGACCCTGAGATCATGACCTGAGCCGAAGGCAGCGGCTTAACCCACTGAGCCACCCTTGTGCCCCCAAATAAATTTTTTTAAAGGATTTTATTTTTTTATTTGACAGAGAGAGAAATCACAAGTAGGCAGAGAGGCAGGCAGGGAGAGGGGGGAAGCAGGCTCCCTGCCAAGCAGAGAGCCTGATGCAGGGCTCGATCCCAGGCCCCTGAGATCATGAACTGAGCCAAATGCAGAGGCTTAACCCACTAAGCTACCCAGGTACCCCAAATCTTTTGTATTTTCAAGTCTCATTGTATAGTTCATGTTTTTTGTTAAAAAATGTCAATTTTTTTATTTCTTTCTTTAACTTCTCAGAACTTCCAGAAACCTAGTTCTACTTAAAATATGCTCATCAATAACATTATATCAATGAAAAATATTTATGATGCTATAATTGTTAACTCCTTATACATTTTTCCCAATTTATCATTTTCTTTATCTGTTTTAGATGGAAGAAAAACAATTTAATTCCACAAATACTTATTGAATTTCTTAATGTTCTCAGCACAGTAGGAGGCACTAATGATAAAGAGAATATAAACCTCATTCCCAGGCTTTAAGGAATTCCCAGTCTAGTATGGGCAGGGAGACAGTGGACTGGGAAGGATGAGACAACCCCAGATAGCTGCAATGCAGTTTAAGATAACTACTGAAATGTAGTATTATGTGGGTTCAAAGTGCTAAGAGTGTTTAAAGGAGTGATGTTACTGATTAAGAATGGTATGTATGGTTCTGTGGAGATCACACTATGTAGTACAGGTTTCAGTGATAGGATGCTGCCGTTGCTGATAATGATAATGGAGGACAAGTTCTTTTTAGCATCTATAATTACATTAGTTGCTGTTGACATGTGTATGGGCACATGGCCAGGCAAGCTATTCATCCACATGCATGCCTGGTCTCCTGCATTAATGATTCCAATCACTAATTATGTAATAAGAATAATGAGAACTGTTAGCCAAAAAGTCAATTTCCACTGTTTGTTTTGCTTCTTCAGGGGAATAAAGGCAGTTTTAGAAAACCTCGTTTGAATTTACAGAATAAAGCAAACACACAGGAGGAAAAGTATCACCAAGGATTAAGGAAGCTTATGCATCAGCATCAGAGTAGGAAACACCCAGAAGCTTAGCAAAAGGAATAAAAGAGCAGTTTCTTCACTTCTGGCTGTGAAAATATACTCACAAACTGAATCACGGTGGAAAAGATAGGCTGTTGTATGACAAGGAGAAGGTAGAAAAAAAAAAGCAGCAAGCAGGATTTTAGTCTGGTTTTTAGATTATGAGACTGACGCACTGCCTACTGCGCTAAGGAGGCAGGTAGGTTTTCAGAGGATTAAATAAGGTTTATGCCAGGAACATGATGAAGTAAATTTCTCAAAGGGGTAAAATTTTGGCAGAAAACCAGAATCGTGTATTCAGAAATGAGCACTATTCTTTAACTGTAACAATAAAAACTCTAAATTATTCAATCTGGAAATGAATTTTGGAAAGAATATAACAGATGTATTCATTCATTCATTTATTCTCCAACATATATTGAATGTCTATTATAGACCTGACATTGTAGAAAAAAATGGTAGAAAAAAAATACTGAGATAGTGTAGTTACTCTCAAGGAGTTCAGGTGGGGTGATTCACAAAAAACAAAAACAGCCAATAAACATGGTGATATGTATTTTGAAGATATACAAGAGGTGGGGAGAAGGGAATTCTTCATTTGCCTGGGACAGTCTAGGAAGGTTTCACAGAGGAGAAATAACAAAACAGTCTGGAACTGGGATGTGCATGATGAGTAGAAATTGGCCATGAGGAAAAAGTGGGAATTGATATTTAAGGCAAAAGGAAAAAAAAAAAGATCATACATCAGTAATAATTGTTGTAGACAAGATTCATTATAGAATGCTAAAATTAGTGAATAAAAGCTTTAGAACAAACAAGGCTTACATCGTCTCAAAATACATCCCCCAAGATCTGTAATAACTACAATGGCAATGATAGAAATTTTACAGTAAAAAAATCCTGCAGAAACCACCTAATAGTTAGAGGTCAATATCATATTGAGACATATCAACATTGTGGACCCATGTTATAACACACTGAGAAGAACAACATTTCTGTGCTGTTCTTGCCAAAAACACATAACTTCAGTTCAATTATGAGAAAATATCAGACAAACCAAAACTGAAGGATATTCAGCAAAACAACTGGTCAAAGCTCTTCAAAATGGTCAAGGATATGAAAGATAAAGAAAGACTGAGGAACTGTTACAGACTGCAGGAGACTAAGAAGGAGTTACTCCCTGCAAAGTGGGATCCTAGAGAGGACTGGGAACAGGAAAATAAGTTAGGGAAAACCTAGTGAAATTGGAATAAGATCATTTCACTTAATGAATATTATCTCAATGTGAATTTGTTTTATTTGCAATATGGACTGTTTTATATAAGATGTTAGGGGGAGTAAAGAATATATGGAGTATCTCTCTTGTTTTTTCAACTAATAGTTCTGTAAGTCTTTGGTTCAAAATTAAAAGTCAAAGAGAAGAGCTACAGGTTTAATATAACAAATGTACATATGAGAGGATGAGTACATTGATAGAATCTTGTTATTGGATTCTTGTGGGAGATGAAGTGGGCCAAGTCCTTAAGAACTTGGTTTCATCCTGTCAGGGATAACCAGCTATTTGGGAGGTTTAACAGCAGAGCGATGCAACCAGATCTGAGTTTTACAAACATCCTGGCAACAGCATGGACAGAAATGTAGGGTCACTGGAGTTGGGGACACTGTTAAACTAGCTATAGGCCCATGGAAAGATGACGGAGGCTTGTACCAGGCCAGTTACCCAGGTGATGTAATGGAATGACAGAGTTCCACAATAGTCTTTTGAGACATTCTTTGTCATTCCTTTGTTAAAATTATACATGAATGTTTCCTAGGTCTATTCTCAGCATCCATCAACTGTATTATATTTGCAGCCTCTACTTTTGTCCATTTTATCCTGATAGGAATTCACTCACTCTCTTCCTGACTTCTGGCTTGAAGTTTGATGCTATTACTTGGAGATCCCAGTTGCTGCTCTTACAGAGCAGAGCAGATTTCTTTCAGTGAATCATCCAACCTGACAATGGTCCTTTCCATCTCTAGGTAAGGCAACAAGAAACAGACAAGGAAATTCCATTCTTCCTGTGTTAAAGTTGTCAATCCATCTAGTTGATCAAAACCACTTAGGACTCAAGATCAAACAAGTTCTTAGCCAGAGTTGCAATACTCTTTTGCTAAGAGAATTGGAAATAAAAGGGGAGATAGGGGAAAGGGAGGAGAAGGAGGGAAAGAAAGAAGGAATGGAGGAAGGGAGAGAAAAAGAAGAAATGGAAGGAAAATAGGAGTGAGATTGTCCAGGAGAATTTCTTGAATCTCTAAGTGAAACAAAACAATACAATACACCTTCCAAACCATTTCTCATCTTAGGATCTTGTCACTACTTTATAGTGTTTTACCACTCTCTCCAAAATTCAGCTGCCTGTTTTCTGCTTGAGGCTGTGTAATTCTGTTTTGTAATTTACTCTAGAGCATCTATTTTAAAAGGCTCAGAAATGGGAAAGGCTTCAAGTAAGATAAGAAGACTGGCAAATGTATTCTTCAAAACTTCTACTTCATCCTGTACCTTCTATTAGTTTTTTTGAATTCTTACTTGCATATGGAGCCCAAATGACCATTGGGTAGCTTAATAATAAAACAGATTTGATGTAGTAAGTAGAGGAAATAAGAAGATGCCTTCTCCAGTGAACTACTCTTTACACAGTTCTAGGGATTAGGGATATATGCCTTTTAAATCAAGTATAACTTCCAGTTCTTCCTAAATCTTCTTCTGTTGAAGCAAAGACTCCTGATAGAAGAGCTACCTTGTGCCACTACTGTGTAAGTGTGTTCAGTGTTATTAGATCTCTATGATTGAGTAGAGGAAGTAGAAAGCCTGAATATGCCTGACACCTCTGAAGGAAAAGTGGTATAGGATCCAGGGAGGAGATCCTGCCCTTCCAAAGATAACAGACCTCCAGGTATTAGCAGAATACCCAATAGACTCCCACTTCTGCCTCACTGCTTTGCATGAGATTGCCTGAGACATTAGTTTGAAGAGAGAGCTGCCCATTGCCTTGAACTCTAGAATAAGTAAGGAGTAATCTCGGTCTAAAGTGAAAGGGAGTAGATTTCACTTTTTTTTTTTTTTAAGATTTTATTTTTTTATTTGACAGAGAGAGAGAGAGATCACAAGTAGGCAGAGAGGCAGGCAAAGAGAGAGAGGAAGGGAAGCAGGCTCTCCAGTGAGCAGGGACCCTGATGTGCAGCTTGATCCCAGGACCCTGAGATCATGACCTGAACTGAAGGCAGAGGCTTTAACCCACTGAGCCACCCAGGCACCCCTAAAGTGAAAGGGAGTAGAAAAGAACTGCAATTACTTTAGGAAAAAAACATTAAAGCACATTAAAAGTCATCTCAGTTCCCAAATGGAGATGGGGAACAAAAAGTAGAGGAAAAAGGAGAGTAGTGTACACCACCTAGCAACTGGGAAAGACGAATTTGAAAGACAGTATAGACGCCATCTGTTTGCCTGAATCCTTGGATCTAGTGACTGAGATGTAACTTTGCTCCCTTAGCCTAATATAAAAGAACATGATAAATGTAATCAAATTTAGCAAGTTTGGTATTAAAGTCACTAAAATTCTTGGCCTGTTTTATGGTCTTGTGATAGGGAGGGGAAGCCACTATAAATGGGAAGTCTGGTAACAAAACCATCCCCAGGAGAAGTAGTGGGTGTGTATCTGTTTTTGGAGAATTGTTGTCCAGATATTATGGGAGACTCCTAACTCCTTCTCAAACTTCTAATTAATTGGTTTTTATAAGGAAATTAGGAAAATGCAGAAAATTCAAGAGGAACTTTAGACAAAGAGACTTCTAGCAAAGTCCTTTTATTTTCTACTCAAAATGATAGTTATAATCAAATATTACCCATGCGATTTCAGCTTGGAGTGAATGAAATATTTTGCCTTTAATTTCTCAAATGTTAGAGTATAGATTTAGGATCTCTTCTGTTTTAGGAGGAGGAAACAAAAAGAGATTCATCTGCAGTTAAGCTTGTGGACCATGTTTCTCCCTCTTGAGGGAACCCGTAATCCTCTGTCATACCCAAGAGCATTAATGGACATAATAACCTGATTCATCCTTCCCATTTTCATTTGAGTGTAAGAGGTAGGTTGTCTGTTTTCTGCTACCCAGATTTTACAAGTAGGCAAAATTATCCAGACATACAAAATATAAAGTCCAAAAAACATTATCTGTGTACCTCCCCTTTCCCTTGCTATGAATCACATTCTAGGATGTGCCATGCTATTCTAGAGCCAGCACTATATTATACTTCTAGAGCTGGAGTGAAACACTGTCACATGGAAAGTGGCCAAACAGAATTGTTCATGGGACATGGGGTAGAGTTCCAAAGAAAAAACTTCACCTATTGCACAATTCTGCCCTGAGTCAGCCTTGACTCCCTGGGAAAAATCCTAATAGCACTATGGGAGTGGTCCTCTCTCCATCATATTTCCACTACTCATGACTATATAATAGTAGAACAATTGTACCATTTGATGCACTGTCTCTCCTCCAGTAGTATGAAGGGCTGCTGTTGGGATGCAGAGGTTGTCTGTAGGGATTGTAGGGATTTTTAAAGAATTACCAAGAACTAATTTGTATGCAACCTTTATTAAGTATAATGTGCTATTTATTAAAAATATTACCAGTGATGACTTATCCATGGCCTTTGGAATATAAGGAATTATCTTGTATTATTATAGTAAATCCTCTCTCTCCTTTACCTAATAGAAAACATTTTTAGTAGGATTTTAAGTAGATCTCTTAGGATCTATTTTAAATATTAACTCAATACAGAATGCTATAAACATACATCTTTTATCTACAGTAAACATTTTCTCTTTTTTCTTTGGAGATCTTGGGATATAGATACAGAAACTGCTGGGGAATGTGAATGCAGAAAGCCGTGAGTGTGAATATACCCTCTTACTTTGAAGTAGAAAGTTAAAGTTTAGAGGTTAGTTGGTTGCTCTGAGTTCATGGGCAGATGAGAGGCAAAGCCTAGACTCACACTGAGTCTTCTTCATTCTCTCTATCCTGCAAATTCACACAAGGAATGAGAGATAGGAATTCATAACACATGCAGTGAATCATATTGCCATCTAATATTATGCTCCTGCTAGGAGATGAAATATTTGGTTTGGTGCAGAATAAATAAGTGTCCCAGGGATTCAATCATAGGCCAAGTTACATGTGCATAAGTAATGGACATCCCTTCTTTAGACAATATCCCTTCTTTAAACAACTATTCATTGGATACCCACAGCATGCCAGACACTGCAGTAGTTTTCTAGGGATGTCAGAAGTGAGGGTGAGAATCTCCCTTCCCTGGTTTCGGGTTTCTGTGAGAAGAGACATCACTTGGTATCTTTCTGCACTGCCCCCCCCCCACATAACTTTTCAGGGGGGCAGTGACCTACCTTACTGAAGAGTTTCAAGGAACTAGAACCCTTTCTTTTTTCCTTCTCTTTGGAATCTATGTGGTCAGCTCTTGGTTGTGTGATAAACTTAAACAATAAAGGTTCTATTTTAACGGGGGCCAGTTTGTGATTTCCCCTTGATTTAGGGTTGGGCTGTATGGCTTAAGCTCTCAAGTTCAACTTGAGCTGATATTGAAAGATCATTTTAGATAGCTAGAATATTTGTCATTTCTAAACCTTAACATGGCTGAGACCTGTGTACAGAGCACTGATTATATTTTTATAGTAAAATCTTAGGTTGCACTGGATTTGCTCTCCCAAATTCCATTCCATATTTAGGAATATGGTGAGTACTTTGTATTTCTGAGGCCAATGGAAAAGGTTCTCTTGGAACCTTTCAATGGAAAAGGTTCAGAAGGTTCTCTTTTTTGTCATTTCTTCCTTAAAAAGATCTTGAATGTATGCTCTGACATTTTTTTGGAGTAAATATGAACTTTTTAAAATTTAAATTCAGTTAGCCAACATATAATACATTATTAGTTTCTGATGCAGTGTTCGCTGATTCATCAGTTGCATATAACATGCAGTGCTCATCACATCACATGCCCTCTTTAATGCCTATCACCTGGTTACTCCATCCCTCCACCCACCTCTTCTTTCGCAGTTTGTTTCCCAGAGTCAAGAGTCTCCCATGGTTTGTCTCCCTTTCTGATTTCTTCCCGTTCAGTTTTCCCTCTCTTACCCTATGATCCTCTCTGTTATTTCTTATATTTCACACATGCGTGAAGCTATATGATAATTATCTTTCTCTGATTGCCTTATTTCAGTTAGCATAAAACTCTCCAGTTCCATCCATGTTGATGTAAGTGAAAAAAAAAAAAAGCCATCATCCTCTCTGATGGCTGAGTAATATTCTGTTGTATATATAAACCACATCTTCTTTGTCAATTGAGCTATTGAAGAGCATCTCAGCTCCTTCCACAGTTTGGCTATTGTGGACATTTCTGCTATGAACATTGGAATGCAGGTGCCCCTTCATTTCACTATATCTGTATCTTTGGGGTAAATACACACCAGTGCAATTGCTGGGTCATAGGGTAGCCCTATTTTTAACTTCTTGAGAAACGTCTATACTATTTTCCAGAGTGGCTGTACCAGCTTGCATTCCCACAAACAGTGTAGGAGGGTTCTCCTTTCTCTGCATCCTTGCCAGCATTTGCCATTTCCTGACTTATGAATTTTAGTCATTCTGACTGGTGTAAGGTGGTATCTCATTGCAGGTTTTGATTTGTATTTCCCTGCTGACACGTTATGTGGAGCATTTTTTATGTGTCTGTTGGCCATTTGGGTGTCTTCTTTGGAGAAATGTCTGTTCATATTATCTCCCCATTTCTTGACTAGGTTAGTTGTTTTGAGTGTTGACTTTGAGAAGTTCTTTACAGGTCTTGGATACCAGCCCTTTATTTGAATTCTCATTTGCAAATATCTTCTCCCATTCTATGGGTTGCCTTTTAGTTTTGTTGACTGTTTCCTTTGCTGTGCAAAATATTTTTATCTTGATGAGGTTTTAACTGTTAATTCATTTTTGCTTTTGTTTCCCATGAATTTGAAGATGTGTCTAGCAAGAAGTTGCTCTGGCCAAGGTCAAAGAGATTGCTGCCCATATTCTCCTCTAGGATTTTGATGGATTCCTATCTCACATTTAGGTCTTTCATCCATTTTGAGTTTATTTTTATGTATGGTTTAACAGCATGGTCCAGTTTCATTTTTCTGCATGTGGCTATCCGCTTTTCCCAGAACCTCTTATTGAAGAGACTGTCTTTTTTTTTTCCATTTGATATTCTTTCCTGATTTATCAAAGATTAGTTGAACATAGTGTTGATGGTCTATTTCAGGGCTCTCTATGCTATTCCATTGTTTTATGTGTCTATTTTTGTGCCAGTGCTGTGCTGTCTTGATGATTGCAGCTTGGTAATATAGCTTGAAGTCAAGCATTGTGATGCCTCCAGCTTAGTTTTCTTTTTGAACATCCCCCTGGTAATTTGGGGTCTTTCTGGTTCCATGCAAATTTTAGGATTGTTTGTTTCAGCTCTTTGAAAATTGTTGATGGCATCTTGATAGGGATTGCTTTGAATGTGTAGATCGCTCTGGGTGGCATAGATATTTTAGTAATGTTTAGTCTTTTAATTCATGAGCATGGAATATTTTTCATGTGTCTTCCTCAATTTCTTTCATAAGTGTCCTGTAGTTTTTAGAGGCCAAATCCTTTACGTCTTTGCTTAGGTTTCTTTGTAGGTAAGTTATGGTTTTTGGTGCAATTGTAAATGGGACAGACTCCTTAATTTCTCTTTCTTCAGTCACATTATTAGTGTATAAAAGTGCAACTGGTTTCTGTGCATTGATTTTGTATTCTGCCATCTTGCTGAATTGCTGCATGAGTTCTAGCAATTTGGGGGTGGAGTGTTTTGGGTTTTTCACATAAAGTATCATGTCATTTGCAAAAAATGAGAGTTTGACCTCTTCTTCACCAATTTGAATTCATTTTTGTTGTTGTTGTTGTTGTTGTCTGATTGCCAAGAATAGAACTTTTAGTAATAAGTTGAACAACAGTGGTGAGAGTGGGCATCTCTGTCATGTTCCTGACCTTAGGGGAAAAGCTTTCAGTTTTTCCCCATTGAGAATTATATTCTCTGTGGGCTTTTCGTAGATGGCTTTTGTGATATTGGGGTATGTTGCCTCTATCTCTACACTTTGAAGAGTTTTAATCAAGAAAGAATCCTGTACTGTGTCAAGTACTTTTTATGAATCAGTTGAGGATCATTTGATTCTGGCCTTTTTAAAATTAATGTGATCTATTAGGTGATTAATTTGTGAATGTTGAACCACCCTTGCATCCCAGGAATAAATCCCACTTGGATATGGTGAATAATCCTCTTAATGTACCGTTGGATCCTGTTAGCTAGTATCTTGGTGAGAATTTTGGCATCCATGTTCATCAGGGATATTGTAGTTTGTAATTCTCCTTTTTGGTGAGGTCTTTGGTTTGGGATCAAGGTAACGCTGACCTCATAGAACAAGTTTGGAAGTTTTCCTTCCATTTCTATGTATTTGAAACAGCCTCAGTAGAATACATATTATTTCTTCTTGAAATGTTTGGTAGAATTCCATCTGGCCCTAGACTCTGTTGGGAGATTTTTGATTACTGCTTCAATATCCTTGCTGGTTATTGGTCTATTCAGATTTTCTATTTCTTTGTGTTTCTGTTTTGGTAGTTTGTAAGTTTTCAGGAACGCATCCATTTCTTCCAGATTGCCTAATTTGTTGGAATATAGTTGTTCACAATATGTTCTTAAAATTGTTTCTATTCCGTGGTATTAGTTGTGATCTCTCCCATTTCACTCATAATTTTATTAATTTGTGTCCTTTCTCTTTTTAATAAGTCCAGCTAGGGGTTTATTGGTCTTATTAATTCTTTCAAAGAACCAGCTTCTAGTTTCATTGATCTCTTCCATTGTTCTTTTAGTTTCTTTTTCATTGATTTCTGCTCTAATCTTTATTATGTCTCTTCTTCTGCTTGGTTTAGGCTTTATTTGTTGTTCTTTCTCTAGCTCCTTTAGATGTAAGGTTAGCTTGTGTATTTGAGATTTTTCTAATTTTTTGAGAGAGGCTTGTATTGCTACGAACTTTCCTCTTAGGATTGCCTTTGCTGTATCCCAGAGGTTTTGAACAGACGTGTTTTCATTTTCATTAGATTCTATGAATTTTTTTTAGTTCTTCTTCAATTTCCTGGTTAACCCATTCCATCTTTAGTAGGATGCTTTTTAACCTCCAAGTGTTTGACTTACTTCCAAATTTCCTCTTGTGATTGAGTTCACATTTCAAAGCATTGTTGTCTGAAAATATGAAGGGAATAATCCCAACCTTTTGGTATTTGTTGCAACCTGATTTGTGATGTAGTATATGATCTATTCTGGAGTACGTTCCATGTGTACTTGAGAAGAATGAGTATTCTGTTGTTTTAGGATGGAATGTTCTGTGTATAACTGTGAAGTCCATCTGGTACAGTGTGTCGTTCAAAGCCAGTGTTTCCTTGTTGATCTTCTGCTTAGATGATCTGTCTATTGCCAGAGTGGAGTGTTGAAGTCCCCAAATATTAATATATTATTATCAATGTCTTCACTTTGGTTATTAATTGGTTTATATAATTGGCTGCTCCCATGTTACAATTGTTAGATTTTCTTGTTGGATAGGCACTTTAAATAGGCATTCTTCTTCTCTTACTACAGTCATTAGTTTAAAATCTAATTTGTCTGATATGAGGATTGCTACCCCAGGTTTCTTTTGAGGAACATTAGCATAGTAAGTGGATCTCCACCCCCTCACTTCCAGTCTGGAGGTGTCTTTCAGTCTAAAATGGATCTCTTGTAGACAGCATATTAATGAGTCTTACCTTTTTGTCCAATCTGATAACTTGTGTCTTTTGATTGGAGCATTTAACCCATATACATTCAAAGTAATTACTGAAAGATATGAATTAAGTGTCATTGTATTGCCTGTAAAGTCCCTGTTTCTGTAGATTGTCTCTATTTATTTTTTTGATCTATGTTCCTCTTGAACTCTCAGGACCCCCCCCCCCTTAATATTTCTTGCAGGGCTGGCTTGGTGGTCACATATTCTTTTAGTTTCTGTCTGTCCTGGAAGCTCTTTATCTCTCCTTCCATTCTAAACAGCAGTCTTGGATATAGTATTCTTGGCTGTATGTTTTTCTCATTTATTACGCTGAATATATCATGTCAGTCCTTTCTGGTCTATCAGGTTTCTGTGGATAGGTCTAATGTTAGTCTGATATTCCTCCTTCTGTACATAAGGAGCCTCTTGTCTTGAGCTGCTCTTATGATTCTCTCTTTTTCTCTAAAATTTTCAAGTTTCAGTATTATATGTCAGGGTATTGATCCATTTTTATTGATTTTTGGAGGGGTCCTGTCTGTCTCCTAGACATGAATGCTTGTTTCCTTCCTCAGAATAGGGAAGCTGTTGGTTATAATTTGCACAAATATGTCTTCTGGCCCTCTTTCTCTCTCTTCTCCTCAGAGTAATTCTGACATTGGTATATTTCATGGAATCACTAATTTCTCAAAGCCTTTGTTCATGGTTTATTAGTTGTTATTCTCTTTTTTCCTCAACTTCCCTTTCATAAGCCTTTCTTCTAGATCACTTACTCTCTCTCCTGCCCCATTCACCCTAGCTGTTAGAGCACCCAATTTAGACTGCATCTCATTATAGCATTTTTAGTTTTACCTGATTAGATCTCATTTCTGAACTAAGAGATTCTCTACTGTCTTTTATGCTTTTCTCAACCCCAGTTATTAACTTTATAATTGTTATCCTGAATTCCATCTCTGACATCTTACTTATATCCATATCAATTAGATCTGTGGCAGAGAACATTATCTCTGATTCTTTATTTTGTTGTGAATTCTACCTTCTGGTTATTTTGCCCATAGAAGAATGAGTGAGCAAGTGAGCAGAATGAATAATATCAACCACGATCCAAGCAAAGTACACACTAGACAAACCTGAAGCCATGGGAAACCAAAACAAAAAAGTAAACACAAAACAAAAGAAAAAAAAAAAAAAGAAAAGAAAAGTTGTGGGAAAGAGACTCTAATCTCACAGGGTGGACAAAGAAGGGTGATCTACTTGTTCCTGATAAATTTTGGTCTGTGTGTTAGAACACCCTAAATTCCAAAATGTAAAGAAAGCAAGATTTATATGTATACAAAAATAAAATTGAATAGAGTGGGAAAAAAAGGCCAAAAAATGAAGTATATACCTATGAATTATAGGTATCAAAAGTAAAAGTTAAAAAGCAACTAAAAAACAGAGAGTTGATAAAATTAGAAACCAGCTGAAATGGATAAAATAAAAAAGTGAAAAATCTTAGATTGAAAGATAAGCAAATCATGAGAAAAAAAAAAAAAAAAAAAAAAAAAACCTCAAGTTTTATATACTGTTTGCCCCTAGCACTGGAGTTTTATAGTCTTGTGGGCTCTGTAAACTACTTGTGCACCTATTTTCCCATTTGCCTTTTGGGGGAGGGGCCTTCTGTGCTGCTTCTCAGGTATCTTTGCCTGGGCAGAGTTGAACTACCTTGCCAGGAGGCTGGACTCAGTGTAAGCTGGTCCTCTGTGTAGCTTTTGTTCCCTGAAGGCTTTCCACACCTCTTTAGAGATCACAATAAAAATGGCCACATCTCAGGGCACCTGGGTGGCTCAGTGGGTTAAGACTCTGCCCTCAGCTCAGGTCATGATCTCAGGGTCCTGAGATTGAGCCCTACATTGGGGCTCTCTGCGCAGCAGGGAACCTGCTTCCCCCTCTCTCTTTGCCTGCCTCTCTGCCTACTTGTGATCTCTGTCAAATAAATAAATAAAATCTTTAAAAAAAAAAAAAAAAGGCCACATCCCAATCTCCAGCCCCAGAGCTGAAAGATCATGTCCCCTCTCTTCAGTAAATCTTCTGCAACAAGCAGTCTTCACTTTTGTGTGGGCCAAACTCTGCAGACATCTGTAGTGCATGCCCACAGAAATCCTCCCTGGGGGGTGGGGGCGGTGAGTCTGAGGGACCTATGTTACTGTCCTTTGTGTGCCCTGGGGCTCAGAGTGGCTGTGGACTCCTGGGCTTACCTGTTCCACTGCTCCCAGGGGATGACTGAGTGTCATCTTACTGTCTTTTCCAGGGCTTCCACCTTGAGAGTTGTTGCCTGGTCATGGACATATCTGTTTCACCCATCCTGGGGATGGCAGATGGTCCATGCATTCCAGTCCTTTTCAGGGTGCTCAAGCGGAGAGCAGCCACCTGATTCATTGGCTCATGGTTTATGGCCACCAGAGCTGAGAGTTCTCTTCTGGGCTCACTCACTATAACTAGTTTCTCTATTCTACTGCTTGGGTACTTGATCAGGTCAAGCTCCCCCATTAGTTCTGTGACTCCTGGGATCCTAAGACCACACTGACACACCTAGAATTCTGCCCTTTTCATCCCCTGAGGTCCTTTCATACAGTAATATCTCTCACTGGAGCTGATTTCTAGGGGTTCCAATTTTGTCCTCTGGGGCTACGTCACTTTCTGGTAGCCGGCTTATGGAGGCTCCCTCCCCACTCCATTTATCTTTGGATATCTCCTCTCAGATTCATGTCTCTGCATCTCCTACCTTGTGAAAAGCAGTTGCTTTTCTACTTACAGAGTTCCAGATATATTTTCTCACATCTCAGGCTGAATTTATGAGTGTTGATAGTTATCCAGGTAAATTCCAAGGATCAGATGAAATGAGGTTCCCTACTCTTCTGCCATCTTGCCTCCTTTGATTGAAAATATGGACTTTAATGAAGATTACTTTCCTTTGGTATAAGGGAGACCCCTGAAAACATTCGAGCAACAAAAAAGGAAAGAGGCAAGAATTAAGATCATCAAATTTCCCTTATCCACAAGATGTAAAGAAGGAATAGTGCCTGCTTCTCTGTCTTTGTGGTTGTGCCAGGCCTAGTGCAGGCCTGACCTTATACAAGGTACTCCATAATTGCAGGTCTTTACTTTCCTCATTCTGAAACTGTAACAGTCATCGAGTGAGACTTCTGCCGCCAGCCTTGTGATAAGAGGCCTTTTTTTTTTTTTTTTTTTTTTTTTTTTTTTGTAGTCCTAGCTCATAACTAACTTTCCTCTGAGCCAGGTTCTCTAATAGAAAAGATAATGCTGCCAGTCCCAGTTGCCTCACAAGCTCTGTATTAACACTCCCATCCCCAGAAAAACACACAAATTGGCCTCAGATTAACTCTAGATTAGTTATTTACTAAGAGCTTTCTGTATTTTACTGGATTTGAACAGCAAATGCCAGAGATTTGGCCCTTAGAGGGCCCCCATCTACAAGTTTCAGAATAAGTAAAAGCAGCTTCCATTCTAAGGTGTTGGTCCCACTGACACCCAGGTAGGGAAAGGGGAAACATTTCTCTAGGAGGCAGCTTTCATAGGCCTAATCAATTCCACAGCAAGGGGCTTTGTTAACAGACATAAAGGCATAAGAGTAAGAATGCCTGACACCCTGAGAATGTGGAAAGATGCTTCTAGAAAGTGCCATACCCAATAGAGGATATGTTACAGACACAGGGATCAAGGAGAAATTGAGGTTAGGAATATTTAAATACTTAACGGAAAAGAGTGATACCTTGAAAAAGACCTGATGTTTGGACTGCTACATTGCAAATTTCTAAACTCAAAAGAGAGTATATCAAGTGACACTTTCTGGGATAAGAAACAGAATCTGTAGGTGGAGTTCCCCAAATGAGGTATGATGCCTTAATTTAAAAAAATTTAAAAAGGTATGATGAACTGAACAAGGAATGGTCTTAACAGGCTAAGCCTAATTGAGCTAATACCAAATGTTCTCCATATAACCACTTCTTTCAATTATTGTATCTTTTCTGTATTCTTTGGCAGTCCTAAGTTCCACTTTTTTTGGTTTTTGGTTTTTGTTTTTCCTTTGGATGAGGGCTTGAGGAATGGGAATTACCTTCATTTCTCCATTTCTAGGTTTGCAGTAGGACTAGGATAAACTCTTATGTACTAATCTTTCAAATTCCTTAAAAAATGAGGTACATGGCAGTCTTGATGTGAAAGTAATTCAGTTTCTGTGATCCAAAGGAACTGTATTCTAGTGGTCAGCATAGACTGTAGATTCTAAAGGAGCCAAACTCTGTTCAGACTTTGAAAAAACATCTTCAATTAAGAGCCAAATACAAAAAGGACTTCACTTTCTTTTAGTTGAATATTTTTATTAATTATTTTTATTAACATATAATATATTATTTGCCCCAGGGATACAGGTCTGTGAATCCTCAGGCTTACACAATTCACAGGATTCACCATAGCACATACCCTCCCCAATGTCCGTTACCCAACCACCCTCTTCACACATCCCTTCCCCCCAACAACCCTCAGTTTGTTTTGTGAGATTAAGAGTCTCTTATGGTTTGTCTTCCACCCCCCCCATCCCATCTTGTTTCATTAAAAAAAAAAAAAATGAAAGGAGAAAAAAAGAATTTTACTTTCTTTGGGATTTTCATACCCAAGTTCAAGAATATTTGATTTTGGACTTTTTTTTTTTCTATTTAAAGAATATTCATCTTACTTTTTTAAAAGTTTTTATTCAAATTCTAGTTAACTGGTTAACTAGTTAATAGGTGTACAATATAGTGACTCAACACTTCCATATATCACCTGGTACTGATCACAAATGGACTCCTTAATCTCTATCACTTATTTAATTACTTTGAATTTTAATATATTTGAACTTGAATTTTCAAGCAAATCTAATCCATGGACTTTATTTTCTACCAAGGAATTTGAGCCTGGAAGGGAGTTCATATTCAGGTCTTAGAAATTTTATTATTGGATTAATTTTAAGTTTCCTGGTGATTTACATGAGGCAATGTGCTTGAACAGAATGCAAGATTGGGGAAATAGGCAGACAGATTTTTTTCCAGTTGTCTACAGTGCCTTAGAATTAGTTTAATTAATCCTCTATTTCTGTAACATGGATACTATCAGCAACCTCAGAAGGGTCCTCCATGAAGGAGTGATTGGTATGAGGGAGAGCTTTATAAAAGTAGACTCAGATCACCCTAAGGGGCTGCCAATCTCCTCCCCCAAGGAGACATCCATATCATTTTTGACCATATATTTAAGGGTAGGTCAAATGGGTTAAGAAAAATAAGGTCTTGAGAATGTTGATTGGAAATCCTTTATACTAATTCATGTTTCCAAAGGAAGCAACATCAGTGTAAGCTTCTGGCTTATCCCTTCCCATCTTACTTATTCCTTTCTAAGATAGATGGAGTGAGTGATCAGATTGATGAGATAGGGAGAGGAACCAGGATGCTCAGCCCTTTTATTCTCTTTTTGTGTTCTTTCTGCTTTCAGAGATCATGCATTCTTCTCTACCAGTGGGTATGAGCTAAGCTTAGTGCTTAAAACTTTGTTTGGGGGGGGAAAAAAAACTTTGTTTGGGGAGGTCGGCAATTTTCTCTTGCTGTTCAAGATTGAAGTACAGTATTGTGAATACTAATGTTGTTTTTCACCTAAACCACTACCTCCATCGCCTCTATCATGGAAAGTTGATATTTTGAGCTCTCTCTGCCTTGTTGTAGACACTAGAAAGACTTCTACTTTTAAGCTAGATGATCTTTATTAAATTACTTAACTTTTCTATTTCCCAGTTTCTCTACATGTAAAATAGGAGAATACCTGTAGGATTGTTACAAATTAAAAGAATTAATGCAAAATGCTTAGACAAATGCTGTGTTAATGTTTGTTATTATTCCTTTATCTTATCTATCAGTTTGTACATAATTTGGGGAGTAGGAATGAAACATGCTTTTTACTAGGTCTCCAAAGAAGCCCAACAATTGGTACTAAGTGTATGTACAGTGATGTCATGGTTCTAGCTTCATTCTAGTGGTAGAGACAGACAACTGAATTGCTAACTGTAGTTTAGCACATGATGTGTTATAATAAAGACAAGTATTGTGTGCTATGGGAACTCAAAGATAGGAGCAACTGAGAATTTATATGCTCCTATAGTTGTATTTAAGACTAGTCCAAGACAAATTATGATTGCAGCTTAATATTTTTCACCCTCAGAATTAAACTTTCGTGTTAGTGATCTTCCCCATTTTTCTGCCACACAGTGATCCATATATGCTCTCTCACCACTCCCTGGATGTCCTCCTAGAGTTTCTCCTTCTAATATGCAATTCCACATTCAGTAGCAGTTTGGCACATCCATATGAGCTGTCAAACCATCAGCTGAGGATTGAAAACATCACTGACTATGTAACAAGGTGGAGAAAATTGAGTTTATCTGAAAGGAAAGGACATAGTATACCAGATGAGGATTGAAGTTCCAAGCAGCAGAAGCTGGCTCAGGATGATTAAGCAGAAAAGAAAATTTATTAAAAAGATATTTAAAAGATCACAGAATTATTGAAAGCAAGCTGGAGACTGAGTACAAAGAGCAATGCTCCAAAACCACACTGTGATACTGGTGGCCTGTGAGAAAACTGCAGTGGAGGCCACCGCAAAGCGGGTAAAATGATTTGCTTTACCACCACTTATGCATCACAACCTCATTGCTTCTGCAATTACTGTCGCTGCCTGTACTGATGCCTCTTCTAAGCCATCAAAGCAGCTTTGCATCTTCTACAGCCACCACAGACCCCAAATAGTGGATATTTCTCTTTTAATTTTGCAACATAACAGCAACAACAACAGAAAAAAAAAGTATCTGTGTAGTTTTTGCTTTTACCACTATTTACTTTCTATCACAGTTTGCAAGGTTCATCCAGTTGGTGGAGCCCAGATAACACACCTGCATTCCAGATGCAAGAAGCTGACAAAACCAGTTCTCTGGCCTCTCCTTTAGGATAGTATTGGAAAAGTCTTTGGGAGCAGGAAACGCGACAAATGTCTAGTTTGAGCCTTGGAGGAAGAATGAGACGCTTTAAAGACTTGATTGAATAATGATTGATGTCAATAAATATAAGGCTTTTTCTTTCTTTTTCAAATTGATGGAAAAGTTTTCTTTTTCACTTTTTATTTTACATGCAAGTGTGGAGCCAGAACTCAGAAAAATACATGAAAAGCCAAGCAATCCCACTGCGGGTACCTTTTATTCAACATTCTTCACAAAGTGATCTGCCTTTCCTTTAAGTGTTGGTTATATATTAAAAGTAAATTACTTTGAAGGTGCATCAAGTTATCAGCTTACCTGGGACATCCATGTGTCTTGGTATTTAAAAATGGTGTTCCATGGTAAAGTTTTCTTCTTGCCCCCACTGAAGTACAGTGTTAAGGGTTTTCATGTTCAAATAAGGTAATGTCAGATATCTGATCATCAAATCCTTCTAAAATTAAACTAAATTATCTTTTTGTCTTTTATTACATTCTTTCCCTCACTAGATTCCATGGCTATACTAGACACTGTGGGCCTCTCTCAAATATATACTTCTATTTGTGTCTCCAGGTATTATCGATTCAGGCCCTACTGCCAAAATTGCCTTCAAATCTTGGTTCTTAAATGTCATAGATAAGATACTTTGATGAAATTTCCTTCCCTAAAATGAGAAATGTCAACACTGTCAAGTAAATACTCAGATTACCCATTATTATTATTATTATTGTTATTACTATTGTTAATTAGGCATAAAGTGTAAAGGATTTTAATAGAATGATTTGTCCTCTCATGTAACTTACTTATTTTTATAAGGGGTTTCTGAAACCTTATTGCACACCTATTAGTTATAGGGAAGGATTTGCTAAAATGATACATGTAACCACCCTTGAGAAAGACATTCAGATAAGGACTTGTGGTCTAGAAAAGAGGTGGAGTGGAAAAAAAAGAAAAGAAAACTTTCCTGATCCTTCAGAGAGGGGTGACACTGAGCTAAGAGAGCTGATCTCAGGAACCAAATAGGGTAGATTTCAATTGAATTCAGCACCAAAGAGTGGAGTTACTTTCAATCTCTTCTTCCCTTCAAAATCACTGATGGAAACTGGCCTAGTGAAAACCAGCTATGCTGGACATCATCAGCCGAATTCCTCAGTGACATCTTTTGGAGGTGAAACACCATGGGTACAGAAGCCGCAACAGACTGATTAGAAAGCCACACTCTCCTTCTTTGGGCATGGAATTAGAAAGCCACCCTCTCCTTCTTTGTCCAACTGACAAGGAGGGCTTTGTCTCTTCTCAACTTCCTCTGGGGTCTGATCTGGTTTTATTTTAATTTGAAAAAACAAACTGTGTCATCAAACTTATATGACAATTATAGTATTTAAAACTATAATTATGTATTTACTGTTGTGGCAATTGACTACATGTGCCAGTATACCTGGAAAGGCCATGGGGGAGACTGTGAAGCTGTGATAGGGAGTATATAACAGTATTAAGCATAAGCATAGGTGATTTCATGTGTTTACAGATAACAGCCATGCTCCAGAGTAAGTACTAGTTGCTGTTTATTTTTTTTCCACTGGCTCACAGGGTCCTTTTGAGAGAAAGATCACGGAATGTTTGACCTGGAAGAAACTTGGAAATTGTCCATTTGTTCCATTTGACAGAGAAGTATCCTGAAGGCCAGTAAAGAAGTGAGACCCAACAAAGGTCACACACGGTAAGCAGTAGAAGTGAGACTGAAATCATATCTCTTCTAGTACCACCTGGCCTTGATCAAAAACTATCTTGGGATCTACTCCAAGACAGATCCTTTGCTTTCCCTCTCGGCATCAGGCCAACTGTTTTTCAAGCTCTACTTTTCAAAATGATTACTTTGCAAAATTTTTTTTTTTTTTTTTAATTTTTTATTTTTTATAAACATATATTTTTTATATACATATATTTTTATCCCCAGGTCTGTGAATCACCAGGTTTACACACTTCACAGCACTCACCAAATCACATACCCTCCCCAATGTCCATAATCCCACCCCCTTCTCCCCAACCCCCTCCCCCCGGCAACCCTCAGTTTGTTTTGTGAGATTAAGAGTCACTTATGGTTTGTCTCCCTCCCAATCCCATCTTGTTTCATTTATTCTTCTACCCACTTAAGCCTCCATGTTGCATCACCACTTCCTCATATCAGGGAGATCATATGATAGTTAAATTTTAACAGCCACATTAGAAAATAACACAATTCGAATGTTAATTATTATATGAAAAGGGAAAGGGAAATTTGCAAATATTTTACTACATCTGTAAACAAATGCAGCTATGGGGCTAATCTTTTTTACCATCATCCCCAATACTAGTTTAAAAATACATGCTCATAAATAACTTGCCCCAACAAGTCCATTTTTCAGAATCCAACACATCTTTGCCTCTCTTTAACATTGGCCATCTGTGGATCCTGCTTTGGCTTTTTTCCTAATTACTATACTATTAGCTCACTCTTCATCTGTTCTTGGCCATTTAGTCTATGTGGACTTGTTTTCTTTGCCCTACTGATTATGAGTGGGCAGTGGGATAGCAATCCCACTCAGACCCAATAGATAACCCTGCGCAGTATTAATTGTCTCATTTGACCAAACTATCACTAGCCACTCCCTGAAGCATTCATTTTGAACCTAATCCATTATTTAACAAAGTTCCTAAATTAGCAATCAGGGTTCCATATGGCTTAGGCAAGCAGATCCTATGAGTGAATTCTATTAACTGAATTTTGAGAGCACAGCTTAGACCTGGGGTGCTTCTTGAGAATCTATTTCTATTTTATTTTATTTTATTTTATTTTATTTTATTTTATTTTATTTATTTGACAGAGAGAGAGAGAGAGAGAAAGATCACAAGTAGGCAGGCAGAGAGAGCAGAGGAAGCAGACTCCCTGCTGAGCAGAGAGCCCTATGCAGGACTCCCAGGACCTTGAGATCATGACCTGAGCCAAAGGCAAAGGCTTAACCCACTGAGCCACCCAGGCACTCCTCTAGATCTAGTTTTAAGATTGTATTTGGCAGCTTATTTGAAACAAAATATACAAATAGCTTAGTATACAGTTTTCTCTGGATACCTCTGTGTGTAAGTAGGCTTTGCATACCACAATAAGAGAGACTGGTTGGTAATCCAGCTGTATTCAACTAAACAGAAAACACATCTCAGATGGTCTGTCCAGAGGAAAAAATGCCTGAGATTCTTACCTATTCCCATTACATTTGAAAAGTTCTAACTAATTCTCCCTAATGGTCTTGATTTCTGACCATTTATTGATTACTATGGAGTAGTGAGAGCAGGGCCTCAGAACCCCACACTTGGTTTAATGCTCTTCTGTTGGTGTCTTGAAACTTAATAATTTGATCTCTGTGTGTTTCATAAGTCAAGTCCTATGGGACAATGGGATATAAACTTGAAAAAGGACATATGTGGAAAAAAGGTAAAAACTTAATATTTTAGTACTTTAAATGAAACTGTTTTTCAGCTTTTTGAGCAAGGAATCTCATACTTTCATTGTTGTTCTGAGCTAGAATAGTATATATTGCCAAGTCCCTACTTCACCTTGGCCATTTATATTTAGAGATGGCCCTATAACATTTTGTCCTAGTTCATATCCTACTCACACATTACCTCAATGCCTAAGTTTCACTTTCTCTCACTTATACCAACAGTTGTTGAAACTATTTGTTAAGCACTAACTCTGTTCCAGACATGGTACAGAGCACTTAATTCATATTATACATGTAATCACCATGGCAGCTTTTGGGGATCACTGTTTTCATTATATTCATTTTACAGATGATGAAATTGAAATATAGTTAAGTGATATGTCCAAAATCACATAGTAAGTTTCGGAGTTAGAATTTAAAAAAAAATTTTTTTTTTTTTTTTTTTTTAAGATTTTATTTATTTATTTGAGAGAGAGAGACAGTGAGAGAGAGCATGAGCGAGGAGAAGGTCAGAGAGAGAAGCAGACTCCCCATAGAGCTGGGAGCCTGATGCGGGACTCGATCCCAGGACTCCGGGATCATGACCTGAGCCGAAGGCAGTCGTCCAACCAACTGAGCCACCCAGGCATCCCCGGAGTTAGAATTTAAATACTGAAAGACTTATGAGTATAAGTAAGAAATATCTAAGAAAATGCTCAGTCCAAGAATGTGATCTGTATATTACATTCTTACTGATCTACTTCATTATTTTATCAGTGGTCCTTGACCTTTAATTGATTTATTTTGACTTAAAATATACCTTTTGGGGCACCTGGATGGCTCAGTTGGTTGAGCGACTGCCTTTGGCCCAGGTCATGATCCTGGACTTCTGGGATCAAGACCCACATCGGGCTCCCAGCTCCTTGGGGAGTCTGCTTCTCCCTCTGACCTTCTCCTCTCTCATGCTCTCTCTTACCCATTCTTTCGCAAATAAATAAATAAAATCTTTTTAAAAAAATAGCTTTCATATAGTACTATTTTGCAGTAAGTTTATGGTCTACTAAAATACATCTTAATGAGGCACTGATGAGGTGATAATAGGCCAATAATCACTGCCTTTTCTTATTTCATTTCTTTGAGAGTAAGGAATATTTGAATAACCTGTTGTTCTGCTTAAGGTTCTTGGGTCAAAATCACACTTTGATTCAGTTAATTGTCTTTATCTCCTGATCATTCCTTCTTTCTCTGAGACTTAGTTTAGAAAACTATGTGCAATACAGATAGTAAGTTCGATATTTGTCGAACTCAAATTCTAGAACCTGATTCCAAGAAAGTATACATGGTCTCCATATCAATCCTGTAGATATATCCAAAAACTATTCTCTTCTTTCCAATTTACTGTTTAACACTAAGAATAATGCAGAGATTCTCCTGCAAGGTTCTCACTCTCCCCTAATTGCCACATCCATTATTCTAAATTAGAACTTAGATGATATTTCAGTATGTTAATAAAAGGAGAAAAGTTCATTTTCACTTTCTTCTTCATCTCTCTCCACTGCTAAGTCTAAATCAAAATGTTCCACATTCAATAGAGTTCCAGTATGAGCCTATAAGGAGTTGGCACCTGAAGTAGAGAACGTGTAGCTCTTATGATGAATATTTCCTGTTCTGTTTAAAGCTGTTGTATTAATGGCACTTCACTGTTCAGGGTGGAAAGACTGAAGGGGAGGTGCTTTCCCCCTTCTAATTATTGGAATGGGCAACTCATTAGTCACCCTTTCCCAGTTACTAACAAAATTTCATCTTTCTTCCTTTATGATCTTTGATCTGAGAAGTACAAAATGCAACTATTTTTCAGGAGAACAGATTTTCCTATGGACCTATTTTCATATGGACCATATTTTCATATGGACCTATGTTCTGTTTCACATGAGTTTTTCATAAAAAAATGTTCTTGATTAATATGGAAAGGGAACTTGGCAGTGTCAGAAGACTGTAGAGAAGGATAAATAACTCATAATCATTGAATGTGCCCAGGTTGTGTCCTCTCTGGCTGAAAGTATTTCCAAAGAGAAGATCATTTTTGCCACTCTACAACTTGCACTGACCTCTGTGTTATTATCCCGAGAGTTTCTTTAAGTTAGAGCAATTTAGTGATAGTTTTCACCCAAAGGGCTCATCTTCCACTTACACCAGCCCTACTGGACTGGGAAGAGGAAACTCCAGCCTTGTGACCAAGAGTCAACTACCTGCCCTCACAAGAGAAGAACCATTTATTTTTGAGCTCTCCCATTGCTGCGAGCCATGATTATACTCACTGAAGCATGTAATAACAGCAGGCTAGGAAGTAATAGAGAAGATGACCCCTTATAACACACTGGGCCTTACCTCCAGGCCACAGAAGATACTATTAGTCCTGAAGGTCACTATCCTTCATCAGTAGGAGGCTCCTACCATCAAATCACATCATCATAATTCAGTGTTGAAATGTAGGCATCACAAACCACTGATCACATTCTGATCTTTCACACCTTCCCCATTCCCCAACACTGAGGCTAAATTTCCACATTCCCTTTTCCCAAACTCTCCCACCATTCCTATAGAACCCATTACCCTAATAGGCAAAATCCACTCACCCTTAGCATGTTGCAAAGGGCCTTCCAACTATTTGTTTTTATATGAATTTCATTTTCTGTAGCCTACCGAACAGGAGAGTGGTTTTATCTCCTAGTAGGAAAGGAGGTACAATTATTATCTTCTTTTCTCCTTAGGGGTAATTCTAGACCATTCCATTTTTCTTTGAGGAGGACAGAATCCTTCTGTACCACCCTACTGATTTTTTACCAGTGTTGAGACAGAATCCCTCATTCAGTAAATATTTTATTCTTATTTTTTTAAGATTATTTATTTATTTATTTGAAAGAGAGAGAGAGATGAAGAGAGCATGAGAGAGAGCGCGCGCACAAGCACAAGTCGGGGAGGGGCAGAGGGAGAGAGAGCAGCAGACTCCCCGCTGAGCAGGGAGACTGTCTCAGGGCTTACCTTGACTAAGCCACCCCTCAGTAAATATTTTACATACTTGTCCACTTTCCACCTCAACTTTGACCCTACTCCAGCAGACCTCCAAAACAGCACCTAATTTCTATAGTTCATTGATCTCTTACTTCCTTGAGCTATCTCTTCATTTCAAATGACCTTCACTCCCACTGCACTTAAACCACCCATTTCCATAATCCCTTTCAAAACTGCATCATCTCTAATAGATAATCTACTCATAAGTCACAAAAGCATAGTTTGCTTTCTTCTACTGGGGCTATTTACTTTTTTCCAGATGACATGTGTCCCCCCACAGTACATCATTGACTTCACAGATACAGCAATCCATTGTCACGTCCAAATTTGATCTATCCCACACCTCCCTGTCTTCAGGTTTCTCTTTATCTAGTATATGTTCCATGGCATATTATAACAATCATTCTCCTGCAAAAATTCACTTGTACCTCCCTTTCTCATACAACCTGTCTGGTAAAACTACACTTCTGGGTAGATCTTAATATCTATCTTTTCCATGTTTGCATCCAAATAGATGAGTATTGCTGCAGAAAACTTGCAAAGCTGGGCAGATTAGTATGATTATAAATTTATGATCCCAGATTTCAGCTGAGCTTTCAAAAGTGCTTAACATTCTAACTAGGCTGTGCTACTAAGAAAATTCTTGTATTTGCTTTAAAATATCATTTATATATTCTCCTTTTCTTCATAACACTTAAACTTCCCTTGTACTCAATTTCACTAACCTTTGAAAACATTGCCTTGTATCACAAAGATAAAAAAGAAACTATGAAATAGGAACTCCCACCTGCCTGCTACCAAATTTATCAAGTTTTCTACATAAAAACCCATTATTTTCATCATCTCTCCTACTTTAAAAGAAGTTCCCTTTACCAATATTCAGGCTCCCAGGACTCTAGTTCCCATATCACCTTCCCATGGTCCCCTTTATATCAGTTATATTTCTTCCTTTCATGTTTGAGTTATTCTCCCTCAGTGGATTCTTTTAATTAGCATCCAAACATGTTCTTGAATCCACCATGTTGGTCCCCATCTCCATCCAGCCAATGCTTTCTATTTTCAACTTCTTTTCACAATTAACTTGCAGAATCATCTATTTAGGCTTCTTTAACTTCTCTGTTTCACTTATACTTAGTATCCAATTTAACAACAAATTACATCAACAGTAGCTTCAAAATATTTTCAGAATGTGATCTCTTCTCACCATGTAACCCAAAACTACCTGATGCAAACTGCTATCATCTGTTACCAGTTGTTCTTCCTGCCTCCTCTACCCTGCCTCCCTGCAATAGCCTCTGCTGAGAACTGTCCAATGGCTTCCCATCTCAGAGAAAACACTTAAGTCTTGAAAAAAAGATGTTCAAAACCTGATTTGAATGGCCCTATCCTACTCCTCTTACCCCTCTGACATCACCTCTGTCCCTCTGCACTTTATGTGCTTTATTTCAGGTAAACTGGCTTCATTGTTTTTTTCTCAGTAGTACTCTGTACTGCTGCCTCAGGTCTTTTGCATGTGCTGCTTCTGCCTGGAATGGGCCTCCATAGATATCCTTATGGTGGTCACTCTCTTATTTCTTATAGGTCTGTGCTCCACCATTACCGTTTAAGAGAACTTCCCTAAATGAAACAGCAACCACCCCTACTCATAGTTCCTATTTCCTTTTATGCTTTATTTTTTCCACCATATTACATATTTAATTATTTGTATGCCTGTTGTCTATTTCTCCTCTATAACAGAAATGCCTTAAGCCATGTTTTTTTTGCTTTGTTTTTGATTTTGATTTTCAATTTACTACTTTAGCCCCAGCATCTAGAACAGCACCTGGCATGTAGTAGGTTTCAATAACTATCTCCTAAAGAATGTCTCCATTTTGTTATATTCCCTTTATTCTCATGTTCATTCCAAACAGGTTTGCCTCCCTGCCTTCTAAATTTGCTCTTATTAAGGTCTTCAAGTACTTTTTCTTTTTTTTGCCAAATGCTCATCTAATTTTTGCCTCACAGTAGGTTTCAACAGAATAGGTAACCACCTTCATCTCAAATCACTCTTCATGTTTACCATGATATCCTTCTGCATCCCTGGTCTGAAGTCTCATTAATTCTTCCTTTTTCATAACCCTTCTCTCCAAATGACCTCACTTTCTTCCTTGGCTTTATAAATGTCACCTATTGCTAATGGTCCTAAACTTATTCTCTTGCCCAGCATTTTCTTCTCATCTTTAGGCCTTTAGTGTTTCTACTAAAGTCTCAATATGATACGTGAAAAACTAAATGCCAAACTTACTTATCCTTGAGTATTACTCAGAAAATGATGCCATTACTTAACTTATAACACTGGGAGTCCTTCCCTTTTCCTCATTTCCTATATTTAGTCCGTAACCAAGTCCTGTCCATTTAGCCGTCACACCATACCTTGTGTCTGTTGCTCTTCATTTCCTTCATTGTACCTACACCACCATTATTTCCACCAACATTGCAGCAATCATCTACATGGTCTTTTTACTTCTACTTTTCTTCTTTTTTAATTGTAAATCTGGCAATTTTATTTTATTTTATTGGTTTAATACAATTTTAATTAAAAAACTTAATAGAATCCGATGGAATTTTACTTTGGAACTTGAAAAGCTCCTCTAAGATTTATCTGCAAAAATGAATGCTTATGTATAACCAAGAAATTTTGGAAGCAAACTAATAAGGTAGATTTACAAACATAATGTGAAGCTACAGTAATTAATACAGGTTATTAATGGCAAGATAAAATAAATTAAGCAGTTAAGAAACAAAATATAGTATATTTTATATTTATATTTATATTTTACATATATAAAATACAGTATATTATGTATATTTATATATATATGCCACAAAAATGGCATTTCTTTTTATTATTTTTAAAATTGGTAGTAAAATTATATATTATGTTCAATTAATTAATATATAGTACATTTATTAGTTTTTGATGTAGTGTTCAATGATTCATCAGTTGCATATAACCCAGTGCTCACCACCACACGTACCCTCCTTAATACCTATCACCCAGTTACCCCATTCCCCACCTCCCTTTCTTCTGTCTTTCTCTGTAGTCTCTAAAGGTCCAGTATGATCATGTTAATTTCTTGCTTAAAACACTTGAAGGAACCCTCATCACAATTATGTTATAGTATCTACCATGATCTGGCCAGTAACTATTCTTTTGCACAGTAATTCATATCTCTCCCTCACTGATCATATGCCTACACAGATAAATGGCTTTTATTCAAGCATCTATTATTTGCATTGTGGTAGTTACTTAACCTATGTTTTCATTCCATTTTCTAATTTTCAAGCAAAATGAGCATCAGTGTCACTAAATTTTAGATTTGGATGCTGAATCCATGGAAATTAATCACGTCACTGAAATGATATTTATTGAATGAATTAATGAATTTGTCCAAGGCCACACCTATCTAGACATTGCAGAGTTTCGCTATCATACAAAGCTGTTGGGATTATACACATGTCAATTTTTTTTTAGAAAAGCATAGAGTATTAAAATATAATTTTTAAAAAAATCATAGTACATTTTAGAAGTTTGTGTTACCCTCTATTACAAAGGCATGTCTGCTGGGTGAGGAATAAATAACTAAAAGACTGAGTCCCCACTTTTAAGGAGCTTATCTTCTCACTAGGTGGGCAAGGCTTATGCATACCCAAACTCACTGAGAACAATATAATATGACACTTAAAAATGCTGAGAAGAAAAACTGGGGAAAGTCCTCCCTCTTCTGTGTTCTGTTGAGGAAGAGTACAAATAAAGAAAGAGGGACCCACCCAATCAACCCAATCAAGTCAACCAGTAGAACATCATTATAAATTATAGTCAGATCTCTAGTATTCTAGTATTCTATGTGAAAACCCCCAGCACTGGACTTAGCTCACAAGAGTGTGTCATATCTGATCCTACAAAAGTGTCTAATAAGACAGGTCTTCTCTGACACTATGTCCACACTACCCTGCAACTCCCCACCCCTTTAATCTCACTGCTCTTTAATATGATTTATTTTCTTTCTTTGCACCACCCAACACCATGTATTTATTTGTTTTTTTGTTTTGTTTTTTCCTTGTTTTTGTTTATTTTCTGTCTCCCTCAACTAGAATTAAGTTTAAAGAGAATAGGGACTTTGTTTGCTGTCCTGTCGCTGGTCAGTAAGGGACTAGCAACTGGCAGTCACTGCATGAATAATGAAGCAGTAAGTTGAATAGAAATCCATTCTTTAACTGAGGGCCTCTAATTAGGATGTTTATTTAACAGTTCTTTAATACTCTCCCTTCTTGACGGGAAAATACCCCTGACTCTCCTCTCTTAATTTTTAGGACCAACTTCCTTGTTCTTTTGCAAGTCTTATAATGGGAGAAACTGCAGCCTTCCTTACTCAGTGTCCCTGGGGAATGTGACTACAGGCATGGACGGTGCCTTCCTCAGAGACTCCCTGAGAGCTGCTGTAGGCAGCTGTGTGGTATCTCAGTAGGGTTCACTTTAGGCATGACTGACTCCAACCCAGAGGATCACTAGCTCATTTCCAAATGTGCTGTTTATGAGGAGTGATCCAAATAACCACTCCATATCCCAAGAGGTCCCACGCTGGCTCCATTCAGCTGTGACACTGCCCAAAATCTACTGCAGCTTTCACTAAAGTACAGAGGAAATATCAGGCGTCCTTTGCATTATCAGACACACGTCTTACATGACTTCTTTATTGGGTTTTATATCTTGAGGGGGGTCTTAATAGGATGAAAGTGAGGCTTGCTAGGTGCAAATGTGTGCCGTTCAACTATTTAAAGGCACATTTAATTAAACTGGATTCATTGCCTGCATGGGGCAAGTTAAATGAAAACTAAATAGATGGAGTATGATTACATATTATTAAGAAGAGAGACAGCTCTGGAGACCAAATTCTTTTAACACAACATTAAGCTGAGCTCATTTCATATGCACAGTTTAGCACTGGCCTATAAGGAGAACGTGTTTTGAGAAAATCAGCAGAATGGTTATGAGCTCTAAACAGCTTTTAATAAAATGCAATGTTTCAGGGAAGGAGCAGCTTCTAAACTTCACTTAAATATGCTAATTAAAGAAAATGAAGTCTCCCACTGATCCCGGGTTCTCTTTGTTTTCCATTTTTTATCTTCATCTCATCCAGGCTCCTTTCTACCTTATTTTATAAACTCCAAGAAATGTTTCAGAATCATTATTAAAAAGATGTCAAGAGTTGCTGAGAGTTTTGGGGCTGGGGTGGGGACAAACAAACCTGAGCCTGGCAAATTGATGTCTTTAATTGGCTATCTGGGTCTGATTGACCATAGACTAAAGTTTCTAGCTGGTATCTAGACCATTTTGACCAAAAAGGCCCCATCAAGTTTGGTAGTAATAATAAAAATACGTGTAATCTGTTGAGTCTTTGGAGTAGGACAGGTGCTTTCTAGACATCATCTAATTAGATGTCTATCATCACCCTAGAAGGTAGGTATTGATACCACAATGATGAGAAAGTCAAGGGAAATAGTCTGTGGTGTTGCTCATTATTCAACCTCAGTTCTGGCTAGGGCCAAAACCTCCACTTATTTACTGACAACACCTCCCCTGATCCCATCTAGGGAATGACAATCCTGGAGGAGGGAGTAATATTTTAAAAGCACATCAAAAAAATAAATAAATAAACAGATAGATAAATAAATAAATAAATAAATAGTACATAAAATGGTCAACATAATTTTATATTACAAAATAGGAAAAAATAACCTTGCAATGACTTTTGAAGTAAAACTCTTGAAGAAAGTAAACAAAGTGTTGTTGATCACTGGTCCATAAGTTAAAAAAAGATGCTGAGAAACATTGGTCTGATTTACTCATCCCTGAGTTGTCTTTTGACTTTTTCTCACCATTACTGGCTCTTCTGAGTGCAACACCTTGGTGTAACTTTATGGAATCAGCTCTTCCCCACTTTCCATCCCTGTGGCCTAAGCTGTGTCTACCCAACCCTTTTGTTCCATGACTTTGGAACATGTCCTTGGTCTGGCCAACAGAGCCCCAAATTGGCTCATTCCAAGAAATGAGCATCAGCCTTCATACTCTTGGCTTTAACTATTGAAAAAGAGATACTGTCTAAGGTTGCTAAGTCAGTAGAATGTATGTCTAGCATTGCTAGTAGTTCTCTTGCCGTCATGAGGGAGAGCCTGTCTGAAGATGAAGACAGACCCAGACATGGAGAGGCACAGAATCCTGATGACATTATTTGAGAACCTGTATCCAGCAATGTATAAAGTCAAACATCTATACATGGACTTTTCAAGTTCACAAACCAACCAGTTCCATTTTATTAGCCAACCTGAGTTGTTTTTCTATCACTAGCATCTGAAAATGTATACCCTCCCCATCCTTACCAATTTTATAGTTTTAGAACTTAAAGTTCAGGAGATTGATTTTAAGATTTTCTCAAAATTTTGTCTCCCTAGATAATTCTTTCTTAAAGTGTGACTACCAGATCAGTAGTATCAGCATCATCTGGAAGTTGTTAAAAATGCAAACTCTCCAGCCCCATTCCATATCTACTGGATCAGAAACCAAGGGTAGGACAGAGCAATCTGTTTTAAAAAGTCCATCAGGTGACTCAGATACCTGCTTAAGTTTGAGGACCACTTCTTCAGATCAATGTTTTTTTCAAATTTTTGAAGTGGCAGAAACATTTTCTTTAAACAGAATATTGTCTCAAGTTCAATATAAATATAGGTAAGTGTAAGTCATTTTGCTAGAAATGGAGACGAGGAGCCTAGAGATCTACTTGTTCCTGAAGACATATGGAAGCCCCTGAGAACATTCCAGGGACACTTGAGGACCCCATGAGATACAGTTTGGATAAGGATTGGTGACATGCTATATTAATGAGAAACCGCCCCAATTCATATCGTTAAGATACTTTCCCACTAATATTTATGCTCATATTTTCTGTAATCCCTGAAGATGTTTTAGGGTAAGCTATTCACAAATCTCTCTATAAAAAATGGGACTTTTGAATATTTACAGATCAGAAGACGGAATTGGGACTAGGGAGTGCAAAGTAACAGAGCTATGCCTTGGGAGGTCCCAGTTCCTGTGCTCGCTTCGGCAGCACATATACTAAAAATGGGAGGTCCCAGTTCCTGATGGAGGTCTCCTCCAAATATACATGTGGTTATAGGAAGAGAAAAGGCAACAGCACTTTAAAAAATTTTTTTATTAACATATAATATATTATTAGCCCCAAGGGTACAGGTCTGTGAATCGTCAGGCTTATACACTTCACAGCACTCACAATAGCACATATCCTCCCCAGTGTCTATAACCCAACCACTCTCTCCCTACCATCCTCCCCCATCCCCCAGGAACCCTCAGTTTGTCTCCCTCCCAATTCCATCTTGTTTCATTTTTTCCTTCCCTACTCTCCAAACTCCCCACTTTGCCTCTCAAATTCCTCATATCAAGGAGATCATATGATAATTGTTTTTATCTGATTGACTTATTTCACTCAAAATAATATCCTCTAATTCCATCCACATCATTGCAAATGGAAAGATTTCATTTCTTTTGATGGCTGCATAGTATTCCATTGTATATATATACACCGCATCTTCTTTATCCATTCATCTGTTGATAGACATCTAGGTTCTTTCCACAGTCTGGCTATTGTGGACATGGCAGCAGCACTTTTAAAAAGAACTCTAGACCTAGAACTTTTGTGCCTAGAAATGGTGTAGGAAGCTATGAATATTTCCCTTAAACATGTATTGCTCTAAATGTTAAAAATTCAGTAGGGCTACTTTAGACAAAATTATGAAAAATTAGAATGTGTCATAGAACCTAGTTTTCTTTGCCTTATGCTCACCCAGCCTTGCCTGGGGGGAACTGTGCTAAAGCACCCATACACACTATAGCCTCATACATTTGCTGTTCTACCTTCCCAGGTAGGGGACAGGGTAGTGTTCAAAAGAAGAAACCAATTGTTGGGCAAAGATTTGGAGTCAAGGAGACATTTACAACCCTTCTAGGAACACTGGTAATTGCTTTGGTGTCTTGGCAATGGCTAGTTATTATCCCTGAAATACTGTGTGACCTTCAACTTAGCCCATTTCCAAAAAATTCCTATTATTATGAAATTTCAGGTATCATTAATAAGTTTTACTACCTCCCTATAAAACTATCCCTGTCTCCCTGTCTTGTCTTTTCTGACATTCTTTTTAGTATGTTGTCACTGATTCTTGTGCATAGCTGTTAAAATGTTCATCATATTTTAATACTAACAACATTTTTATAATAATAGATAATACATCTTATACTTATTATCATTTTAAGTACATATATCTCCACTTTGTGGTGAAAGTAGAAACCATAGTGTTTTATCTGTGTATCTCAAGAGTCAAGCATAGCATCTGTCATACCATAGGGTGCAAAAATAACTTTTCTGTTAAAAAAAATAAATCCCTTACTAGACCTACTCTCCCAGGGTCAGCTATGGAGCTTACTATCTTGAGAACCTAATGACAGCTGCCATGAATTGAATGCCTAATATAAGCCAAGTCCAGTGCCTAGTAGTTTCAGATGAGAAAACAGACTCAGAGACAATATGGACTTTTTTGAGATCAAGTAGCTGGTAAAGCAAGACTTAATCCTAGTCTTTTTTGATTGCCAAACCTTTGCTCTTAACATCATATCTATCCTTCCCTCACTTCCATTCACTCATTCATTTAACCCATGCTTTGCTTCAACAGCATGGCAGGGTATGTGAACATTCCAAGTGGCTGTTGCCACGTGTCCCTGACTTCCTCAAGCTCAAAGAAGGGTGGAGAGAAATTCCCCCCACTCACCTGCAACAAACAAACAGGTGAACACAGTATAAGGGGCTCTTGTCTTAGATTAAATATTACTTTTCTTTGAAAGAATACAAACCTCTTAGTACATAAGCAGTGAGATCATCAAGAGATTGCCCTTGTTTCACTATATTCCCCTACAGAAACAAAGCCCATTCCTTTACAATATCCTCAGACTTGGAGGAAGATTAAATTAAACAGGTTATCTTGGTACTGCTCATTATCCAGGCTGCTCACCTATCCCTTGCTTTAATTGCTAGCTTTCCTGGGCAGAAATATTTCCAAGCTGCATGCTCTGCACTTTCTCCTCCTTTTTAATATCATCAGATTTGAAATAGACATACACTGCAGCACAGTTGCTGGAAATATTATAGAAGCCCAGTAGGAGATATTTGCATATTTATGAAAATAGTTTACCTTCTGCTATGACAATAACAAATGTTCACAATCTCAGCAGTTTGTTCACTTTGTCCAAGGAAAGAGCTAGGAGTGTATTAGCAATTTAAGAATAACTTCTAGGGGATGGTTACAGTAGGATTTTCTTTTCTTAAAGTTATCATTCTAAGAGGTTTTTGAGGGCATAAATTGCTCATGCAGACATAACCTTTTGCCCATGAGAAGCATGGAAACTTTTGGAATCCACCCCAGAATTTGCTAAGAATTTATGTCATACCTTGCCAAGCTTCATCTAACCCATCGATACTCTTAGTGTGTATTCAACAAATATAATTTTTGTTGATTTTTGGGGTAATTACTTAGGAGTGAACTCAAAAGTAATTTTTACCTTCTAAAAATCTTGCTGAAGATATTAAACAATGAAGAAATCTGATTCACTGATAGCGCATGCATAGCCTTTTTCTGGGAAGAGAATGAATGTCCCCAAAGAAGTATTTTAAAACTGGAAGATGATAATTACAGTGCTTTTAATGACATTAAGTCTCTGTCAGCCAACATTTGTGTTACAGTCTTCAGCTATACTAGCAGTTTACTGTAATTTTGAGTGGTCTAAAATAAATAAGCTCCATGTGGAACAGGCTGAATGGTATATTACAAAGAGCAAAGTTTTGATATTAGGCAGACTTGAACACAAATCCCCACTCTTACTTCCTTGCGGTTGTCTTCAGGAAAAAATCTTAACTTTTTGAGCCTCAGTTTCATCAGCTGTAGAATCAGGATGGTCTTACCCATTTTGTATGGTTCTATTGGTTTGAAAGTACAGAGAAACTGGGGACAGTTCTCAGCACAAAATGTTCCCCGAACCTTAATAAGTGTTTAATAACCTTACCTCTTAATCAGTAACTGAATAACTAATCACTGAATAGAACTGAATAGCTAGTAACTGAATGCCTTGGAGTATGTATCCCATTTTTTACAATATTTGTACTAGTTACTGTATAGTTTCAGTGCTGCTACTAACTGCTTTTGTTTCCTTTGGCCACTATAACAAATTACCACGAATTTAGTGTCTTTCAACAGTAAGAATTTATTTTCTCACAATAAATTCTTCTGGAATAAATTGTTCTGGAGGCCAGAGTATAAAATCAAGATGTTGACAACACTGGGCTTTCTCTGAAGGCTCTAGAAGATAATCTTCCCTTGCCTTTTCCAGTTTCTATGGGGTCCATGTGTTCCTTGGCTAGTGACTGCATAACCCCAACCTCTCTTTATTCATAAGGCTTCTTTGTTTCCTCCCGCTGTAAGGTATTATAAGGAAGTTTGACACTGGACTTAAGATATACCTAAAAAAATCCAAAGACATCATCTTGAGATCCTTAACCTACTTGCATCTGCCAAAATCTTTTTTCCAAATAAGGTCATTTTCATAGGTTCTGGTGATTAAGGCATGGGTATATCTTTGAGGCGACCACCATTCAGTCCACTATTAAGATATATTTTGAAACTACAGTGAACCGGCTTTAAAAGATAAATTCCTTTAGTAGCATGGAATGAAGTTAAAAAAAAAAATTAAGTAAACTAGGACCTGAATGGAGGCATAAAAGTTAATGGAGTCACTGAGATAATAATGAAAAATTTGGTGGGCAAGTAGGAGAGAATGAATTTAGGTAAGATTGTCCTAGTTTGTAATAAGCTTTGGTGAAAGGACTTTTACTGGACATTGATTGTAACAGCAATGTAAAATATCCCATGTTCTGAGTATAGATATGATTATTTTAATATTAAAATTCAAGTCTGACTAACTTTGAACTTTTGCCCTGCTTATCTGCAGTGAGCACAGTCTTCCTAGAACCACTCTGGCTCAAATGTTTCTGTAAATCCCCAAGTAGGATTGAAGACATGACAGTGAGTTGATTAACACAGTGAATCGGTCTTACACATTTTAAAGATCTGATAGTTAAATTGGAAATCAGAACCCCTTTGAGACTAATTTTAAGAGGTTTAGTCCAAGGCAACTAGCAGTTGAACTTCATAAATACTGGACTCCATTTTAGTTCCTAGGAAACGCACTATGGCATCTAACATTGTAATTGTTACAGTATTGGAGAATGCCACTTGTTTTGTCCTGCATCTTAGGCCTAGTGTCCTCATCATTGTCCCTTTGCAGTGAAAAGAAGAAAGCACTGTATTTGAATAAGGCAGAAGAATGATGCATCACCTATGTTATCCATTGCTGGGCCCTCGGTTAGATAACCCAGGCTCCCGGAGGTTGCAACAATTCAGTGCCTATCAGACCAAATGTTGGTACTAAGGCTCTGGTATCAACTAACACACTTTTTTCCAGACTCACTAGTGGAGTCCAACAATTTTAGCCTTGGTGGGGAAGCTCATGCAGATGTCTAGCCTCCCTACTCTCAGGGTCCTGTTTTCTTTTTCTGAAATCTCATCTTCAATATAATTCCTGGTTTTGGTTTTTTTTTTATTAACATATTTTTTCAGGTATATCTCTAGGTATAGAGCTCTGGAGGTCAGAGTTCTATTCCTTTTCGTCCAAACCCTTCAACCCTTGTGCAAAAAAGGGATAAAAATAGACATATAAAAGTTATATATTTTATACTTTCACTTGGTATTGTTCCCTACCCACATCCCCAACACATTTTGTAAATTCCTTTGAAAAATATTATTTCTAAGTAAACTGTGCTTAAAGACAAAGAGACATACAATCTTTATATTACAGAGACAAAAAGAAGTACATGGATCAATGAGTGATGACCCACTGAGAGGTGTTCCTACAGGGAGAGAGTCAAAGACAAGGCATACAGAATTCACTTCTCCCTGAGTCCTATTTTCTAGAGTTCTTTTCTGTTGCAACACTGAAGAGACTTGGAACATCTAAGGGTAATATGCTGGATCTTCAAGGTTGATCTTGATATGGGAGAAAAAGTACAAAACTTGGAATTAGAGGGACCTACATTAGAATCCTAATCTACCATTTAGTAGCTTTGCTTTCATAAACACGTTGTTTATTTTTTTAATTATTATTATTATTTAGACCATCATTAAGTTGAAAAAATACTACTTAGCTGAAAGCATTGCAGGAAAGATGAAATGAGAATTGAAAATTTTGAGCTTTTTCTTAATAAGAATTCATTATCTTATAACTTAGTTTAAACTTTAATAATTCAGTTGGGTTATGGACATTGGGGAGGATATGTGTTATGGTGAGTGCTGTGAAATGTGTAAGCCTGACAATTCACAGACCTGTACCCCTGGGGCAAATAATACATTATATATTAATAAAAATAATTAATAAAATAAAAAAACTTTAATAATTTATATATTAACTGTCCAGGTCATCTTTAACTCAGAGCATCTTTTTTTCTAGACCTACCTGTTGGCCTTGTTGTCTCTTCATCTTGTGATTCTCTGGTGTGCCATAAACTTTGCTCCCTGATAACTTATTTGATGGGTACAGAAGATTTAGATAAAAATACTGCCATTTTCAGAAATCTCTCTTTAAATAAATACACAAAATCCATATTCTTATCCTTCATTTGCCTTTAAAAATAAACCAATATAGATAGAACTTTCTGACACACTTAAATGATAGTTTGAGATCACTCAACTCATTTGCATGGATGACCTCTACTTGAACTCATTTCTCTGGAAATAAAAGTTTAGTGCACTACTAATTCAACTTAGAAAGTAATTGGAAGACTTCAGCAAATGAGGAAAATTCTAATTTTATAGGGACTGGGGACTTAATTCAAATGAAAAAAGCTTCATTGATGACATGAGTTAATTGTGCAGTTAACATGAAATAACCCTACCTAGTATTATGAAGACTCTAAAAGCATCAGTTTGCAGGTATCAATGTTAAAAGATGTGTAACAGAAAATTGCATTTCTTGTATTTCTTCATGCTGTACAGTAAAGGAGAGAGTCAATGGTCACTAGGGAGTCTAATACTTTCCATGATATCATATAGTAGAACCCTATTATAACCCCTAAATCTAGGCATATAATTACCGTTTCTTCAGATTTCAAGATATCATACTTCCTCTTTTGCAGGATCTTCATCTTTTCCTTCTAAATGTTGTCAATCTCAGGACTCAGTCCTAGACGCTCTTGTAATACACCTGTTTGGAGACATTTCTCTGGCTGTTAATACCACTCCTATGCTACCGATATCTAAATATACCATCTCTCTCCAGGGTTGAGTCATGTATCAACCTACCCACTCAGCATTACCACTTGCATGCCTCAAATTCATACCAGAAGTAACATGTTCAAAGTTAAATCCTCTCGGGGCACCTGGGTGGCTCAGTGGGTTAAAGCCTCTGCCTTCGGCTCAGGTCATGATCTCAGGGTCCTGGGTTCGAGCCCCACATCGGGCTCTCTGCTCAGCGGGGAGCCTGCTTCTTCCTCTCTCTCTGCCTGCCTCTCTGACTACTTGTGATCTCTCTGTCTCTGTCAAGTAAATAAATAAAATCTTGAAAAAAAAAAAAAAGAAAAGAAAAAAGTTAAATCCTCTCTCAGGTCGGCTTCCCTAGAAGCAGAGCCTCAGACAGGGATTCTCAAGTGCCTATTTTATTGATATGGTTTTAGGGATATTCAAGTGACTTGTTTAGTGAGTTCCCTCAGAGAATGGGGAGTGGGAGAGGAAAATAGGAGAGGACTGGGGAAAAGAGCTCAGTGAGACTAGCTCCAGGATGGTCCTACTGGGAAACTCTGGAGTGCTAATTGTACACTATGTTGTTTCCACCTTAAGGCAAGGATGCTAACCTTTTATAACCATATCTCAGATTTTTGGATCCCCACAAGCGGGAGATTGGAGGGCATAACTTTCTGAGTATTGCAGTTACTGTTTAACTTACGCAAATTCTCCAGAGAAGGTAGTAGCTGCGAGCGATTAGCAGCTAACCCTCATGGCAGCTCGGAAATGGGTGCATCTGCAATTAAAGCAGGTGATAGCTGGACACCAATAGCAGCCACTAAAGATTCTATATTAAACTTCTCAATGTGTGGCCTAAGTTCTACATAACTTATATCTGAAATCCACCCACATCTCAGCCAACTCCACTTACACCAAGGCCAAGGTGCCGTCATGTCTTACCTACACTGGTAAAATGCTTCCAATAGGAATTCTTCTGTCATCAGCATACATTGTCCTCACAGAGCCAGAGTCGTTTTCTTTGTCATTGTTGTTGTTTTTTAATACAAATCTGATAATCTTCAAATTCTTTAATAGCATCTTATTGCTTTTATAATTAATTTCAAACTCAAGACCAAGATCTAAAAGGCCCTTCACAATTAGGCTTCTGCTTCCAATGCCATCCTTACCAAAAGCTTCTTTGCTCTGTTTCTGATGCTGCCCTTTGGTCCATGCCTAGAATATTGAAAGCTTTTGTCTTGTGGCCTTCATTCTTATTGTTTTCTTAGGTAAGAATGCTCTTTCAGATCTCTTTGTTGACTCATTCTCATCACTCGGGCCTCAGATTCAAAGACACTTGTGTGAGAAAGGCCTCGCCTGACCTGCTTAGCTCATTGACAGCACTGATCACAATCTGCAAGGTTATTTGTTCTTTAAAATCCTGACTATTGAATGGGCCTGATTTGGGTATATGAAAGCAGAAAACAACTTTCTATTAATCTTGATCCTTTGACTCATTATCCTTTACAATGAATAATCCCGTAGCTTCTATTCCTCTCAGATATTAAAATTCCAATCCAGGGAAACATCTACAATTTAGTTTCTTTTTATTATTGTTATTATTTATTTATTTGACAGAGAGAGAGAGAGAACGAGAGAGAGATCACAAGTAGGCAGAGAGGCAGGCAGAGAGAGGAGGAAGCAGGCTCCCCGCTGAGCAGGGAGCCCAATGCGGGGCTCAATCCCAGGACCCTGGGATCATGACCTGAGCCGAAGGCAGAGGCTTTAACCCTCTGAGCCACCCAGGCACCCCTACAATTTAGTTTCTTAGACTTAAGCTATTTGAAGCATTTTAGCTCTCCCAAGTTGAGCCTGCCTCAGGCTAGAAAGACTACATTGGACAGGCTAAAAAGACTACCTTGGCCATCTGGATGTCTTCTTTGCAGAAATGTCTGTTCATGTCTTCTGCCCATTTCTTGATTGGATTATTTGTTCTTTGGGTGTTGAGTTTGCTAAGTTCTTTATAGATTCTGGACACTAGTCCTTTATCTGATATGTCGTTTGCAAATATCTTCTCCCATTCTGTCAGTTGTCTTTTGATTTTGTTAACTGTTTCCTTTGCTGTGCAAAAGCTTTTGATCTTGATGAAATCCCAGTAGTTCATTTTTTCCCTTGCTTCCCTTGCCTTTTGCGTTGTTCCTAGGAAGATGTTGCTGCGGCAGAAGTCGAAGAGGTTGCTGCCCGTGTTCTCCTCAAGGATTTTGATGGATTCCTTTCGTACATTGAGATCCTTCATCCATTTTGAGTCTATTTTTGTGTGTGGTGTAAGGAAATGGTCCAAATTCATTTTTCTGCATGTGGCTGTCCAATTTTCCCAGCACCATTTATTGAAAAGGCTGTCTTTTTTCCATTGGACATTCTTTCCTGCTTTGTCGAAGATTAGTTGACCATAGACTTGAGGGTCTATTTCTGGGCTCTCTATTCTGTTCCATTGATCTATGTGTCTGTTTTTGTGCCAGTACCATGCTGTCTTGATGATGACAGCTTTGTAATAGAGCTTGAAGTCCGGAATTGTGATGCCACCAACGTTGGCTTTCTTTTTCAATATCCCTTTGGCTATTCGAGGTCTTTTCTGGTTCCATATAAATTTTAGCATTATTTGTTCCATTTCTTTGAAAAAGATGGATGGTACTTTGATAGGAATTGCATTAAATGTGTAGATTGCTTTAGGTAGCATAGACATTTTCACAATATTTATTCTTCCAATCCAGGAGCATGGAACATTTTTCCATTTCTTTGTGTCTTCCTCAATTTCTTTCATGAGTACTTTATAGTTTTCTGAGTATAGATTCTGTGTCTCTTTGGTTAGGTTTATTCCTAGGTATCTTATGGTTTTGGATGCAATTGTAAATGAGATTGACTCCTTAATATCTCTTTCTTCTGTCTTGCTGTTGGTGTAGAGAAATGCAACTGATTTCTGTGCATTGATTTTATATCCTGACACTTTACTGAATTCCTGTATAAGTCTAGCAGACACATGAAAAAGTGCTCCATATCACTCGGCATCAGGGAAATACAAATCAAAACCACAATGAGATATCACCTCACACCAGTCAGAATGGCTAAAATCAACAAATCAGGAAATGACAGATGCTGGCGAGGATGCGGAGAAAGGGGAACCCTCCTACACTGTTGGTGGGAATGCAAGCTGGTGCAGCCACTCTGGAAAACAGCATGGAGGTTCCTCAAAATGTTGAAAATAGAACTGCCCTATGACCCAGCAATTGCACTATTGGGTATTTACCCTAAAGATATAAATGTAGTGATCCAAAGGGACACATGCACCCGAATGTTTATAGCAGCAATGTCCACAATAGCCAAACTATGGAAAGAACCTAGATGTCCATCAACAGATGAATGGCTCAAGAAGATGTGGTATATATACACAATGGAATACTATGCAGCCATCAAAAGAAATGAAATCTTGCCATTTGCAACAACATGGATGGAACTAGAGCGTATCATGCTTAGCGAAATAAGTCAAGCAGAGAAAGACAACTATCATATGATCTCCCTGATATGAGGAAGTGGTGATGCAACATGGAGGCTTAAGTGAGTAGAAGAAGAATAAATGAAACAAGATGGGATTGGGAGGGAGACAAACCATAAGTGACTCTTAATCTCACGAAACAAACTGAGGGTTGCCGGGGGGAGGGGGTTTGGGAGAAGGGGGTGGGATTATGGACATTGGGGAGGGTATGTGATTTGGTGAGTGCTGTGAAGTGTGTAAACCTGGTGATTCACAGACCTGTACCCCTGGGGATAAAAATATATGTTTATAAAAAATAAAAAATTAAAAACTCAAAAAAAAAAAAATAAAAAATAAAAATCTGAAAAAAAAAAAAAAAAAAAAGAAAAGACTACCTTGGACAAAGAAGACACGATCAGCTTCTTTACTATCCCCCTTGGCTTGCATTCCCTTCCTCTTCCCACAACACTGTGTACACTCCTGAACCTTCAGAACTGGAACGAATGCAGACCTAGGTGAGATATAAAAGGACTTTATTCACCTGAGTCATTGTAACCCGTCATCAGGCCTTCTATGTATTGTAGGCCTGACTGCTGATTCCTTCTCAAGTTTCTCAAGACTTCCTGTCTTCAGTTTCTGACATAGTTAATACCTTACATACTGGCTGAGCAGGGAGCTGATTGCACCTGGCTGATTGCACCTCCTTCAACTCCTGGCTCCTTACAGCCTACTCCTCCAAACAACTGTGTTGGGATCACCTCACTCCTTTGAGCAATGCCCTTTTGAGATAACATGATATACAGATCCCTTTTGCAGAGAATATAGCTAGACCAGGGACAATAATTCAGCTTTGTACTGCCAAAGCAAGGGTATACAGGATGGTCTCAGTCCAAAAATATTGTAAATTGGGTGGCTTACAAACACCAAACATTTATTTTTCACAGATTTGGAAGCTGGGAAGGCCAAGATCATCGTGCTGGCCAATTTGATGTCTAGTGAAAACCCTCTTCCTCATTGAGGGTCACTTACTCAGTGTATCCTCACATGACAGAGGGGGCAAGGAAGCTCTCTGGGAACTCTTTTACAAGGGCATTAATTCCATTCATGAGGGCTCCACCCTCATGACCTAATCACCTCCCAAGGGCTTTACTCCAAACAACATCACATTATAGATTATGTTTCAACATGTGAATTTGAGGGGGTAGGCACATTTAGACCATAGCAAATACTTTCTAGGGAAACCTGTTACCAAAGTTTACTCAAGGTTGCCTGGAGGGTTTCTGCCACGAGTAATAAGACCCTATGTCTCCCAGACTTTTGCTTTCTGAGGATTCAACTTTCTGAAGATGAAATAATCTTCTTCCTTATACCCTGAGCTGCTTGCTGACAACACCCTGCTCATCACTCTCTACTTCCAGGCCCCTCTTGTTTTCTGCTCTTTATAGACAGGAGGTAAGTGTTGACAATAGATGGCAGAACCAATTTTATCCAAGCATCTTGTACAGACAACCTCAGAGATCTAAAACTTTGATTTAGAATTTGGAGTATATATATATATATATATATATATATATATATATATATTTTTTTTTAATACTCTTCTCAGCTTTAGGACCTTACTTAAAACTCCAAGATGGTGAGAACCCCATTTAATGCTTTTTTATTTTTTTCCTCCTTTTCTGTGTCTTTCACGAGCATATATACAATGAGAGCTGGGATCTTGTTCATCTGGTTGTTTGATGAATTCCCAGCTCTTAGCCGAGTGTCTGGCCCATAGTCCGTGCTTAGTAAGTATTTGTTGAGTAACGTAAGCTTTGCTATGTAATCACACTTTTTTTTTTTTTTCTGCTTAGTTCCTTTCTCTATAAAATTTGTTTAAAACTTAACTTTCAGAGTGAAGGAGATGAGGAAAAAATATGAAGCATACAGAGAAAAGAGTAGGGGACTGATATTTAGATTATAACCTTTATTTAGGATTGGAAGGGTTTCAGAAACCAGTCAGTATCGGGGATTTACAATCTCCCACTTTTGCCCCATGGGTCTTTTGTTCAAAATGTAGTATTTAAACTGTTGAGTACTTTTTTTTCCACCCCAATTCCTGGTAAATTCTTCCCAAGTCATTTATCTCCTCACCTGTTCTCCCCAGAGGAGCTGTTCAACATAAAATGGTCTATGCAGTTCTACAAGGTAAGAAGCCCTTGCACTCATCAGGCAGGTATGGGTCTTACCAACACTGTCCTACTTCAACTACTCTTTCTTCCCCCGGGAGTTCAGAGACCCACAATAGTAGCTCTGTCTATACATGTGGCAGAAAAAAAAGAGAAATAACTGGGAAATTTTCTCTGTTATTATGTGACCAATACATCCTACTTATTTTAAGAATTACTATTATAATAATATGTTAACAGGCCATTCTGCCAGAATCTTTTATGTAGTGAAAGTAGTGAACTTTCACTCATTACCGCTTTCCTTTGTCAACACATATTCTTTCTCCAACTAATTAAGCAAATTAGTGTGCATTTTCATGGTCAGAGTGCACAATAAGTTTTGCAACAAAACAAAACCAAAGGAAGGGTGTCTGTCCAGAAGAACTGAGGGTTCTACTCTGGAAATTAAGACACCTGATGAAAAGACATCTAGCTTCCCTGAGGGGTCCTTATGTGTCAATAATGATTTTGTCAAGGTCAGTACAGATGAAAGTGCTGTGATTAGATGCTTGGAAAAAGGTCAAGAGGAAAGTATATGTAGATAATTTAATAAATTAAAGACACACACACACACACACACACACACACACACACACTATCTCTCCAGTAAGATAAAAACAATGCCCAGCTCTGAATTTTTTCTCCCAAGTTTCTCTAGAACCAGTGGAAAGAAAAAGAGGAATAAGGAGAAAATTATTTCAAAGAGGAATGAGGGGAAAGTTATTTCAAAGGACCTCTGTGGAGACTGTCAGTTTTATTACCAAAGTAAGGGAATGTTGGACCTTTCTTGGGGACTGGCAAGATCTGAAATAAGGGTAGGAAATCACTACTCTTCCCTAACAAATGAAGTGCCCAGGCCATAAAAATGAAGTTCTGTGAATTCTGGTAAAATATCTAGAAACAAAGGAGCACTATAATTCTGCATTAGTACAGAGATAGTCTCTTTTTCCCTGAAAATTGTGTGGCAACAATAAATGTTTATGCTTTATGTATGGTACCTTATTTTGTTTTTGCAATTTTACTTGAAGTCACACATCCTTCTAACATACTTCTAGCTTCTCCCTGGAGCCTGACTGCTCAGATCTGGATCCTGGTTCTACTCAGTGCATTTTCTGGCTGCCCATATGGCAGATTTGTGCATACTTGAAAAAGGTACACTTCTTAAAAAATGCCTTACCTCCATCTGTCAAAAGTGTCATAATATACTGAGTTTGTTAGAATAAAACACAGTACTGCCATCTTCCGGAAAATCATCTGATTCAATATATAAATCTACAACGACTATAATGAGAATGGCAGACACTTAGATGGGACACCTTTTGGGAATACAACGTATTAAAACCACCTTAGTTCTGCTACTTTTTTTTTTTTTAATATATGTGAACTTGTACAATTATTTAACCTTTCTCTGTTTCTGTAAAATTAGAAGCCAATAATGGGTTTCTGGGGATTAAATTAGTTAATGCATATAAAGTAGTTAGGTACTTGGCAAATAGGAAGCAAGGAGACCGTAACACATCCAAATTTCGGGTTTCTTTCATAAAAGAACACAGTACTAGGCTTTCCCTCTGGGAATTGCTTTGTACTCAGCAAGGAAGGAATGAAGTGTTGCCACTAAGGCAGCAAACTAGAAACCTTGTGATACTCAGGATGGCTGGTAAGGGTATAAAATTCAAAGCAATTGTTTAAAAGTTGTAGTCCTAACAATAATTCATACAGCGACAGTGTTTGTCCTGTAAAACATTAAGGATAGCTGTTTTGTTCCGTCATTCTGTAACTCTTATTGAATGCCTACTATGGTCCATGCTATTTTAGGTACTGGGATGGAGTAGTGAGCAATTAAAAACAAAAAACAAAAAACAAAAAACACCCTCTGGGTGTGCCAGGGTGGCTCAGCTGGTTAAGTGTCTGACTCTTAATTTCAGCTCAGGTCATGATCTCAGGGATGAGAGATAGAGTCCCATGTCAGCGTGGAGCCCGCTCAATATTTTGTGTCTCTCCCTCTACCCCTTCCCATCCCTGGCTCATGCAAGTGGGCTCTCTATCTCTCTGCAAACAAAAACAAAAGCAAAAACCCCCAAAACAAGAGCAAAAAAGACTTTGTCTTTATGGAGTTTATAATATAAGGGTAAGTGACAGAAGAGATAGACCTAAGAGGTATCAACTCTTCCAGTCTGCTCAAAGACCACTCAGCAACAATTATCTATCCCCTTTTATCCCATGATTCACGATTGTGATATGTAATAAGCAAAATATGTAATATTTATGTTAAAATAGTAATATATTTATAGAGTAAAATAATACAGGGAAATAATAGTAAACTTTGTAAGTAGAGGATTGAAATTTTAAACAGGAAAGTAAAGGAGGGCCTCACTTAGAATGATACTTGAGTAAAGACCTGAGGAGGTAAAAGAAAGAGCCACGGGTCTTGTAAGTAAAGAGTATCCAGGAAGAGAGAGGGAAAGAGCTTACAGTATCATATTTGGATGAGGTAGATGTAACAAAGGGGGCTTGAGGGGGAATACACAGTTTCTGATTACAGCCTCAGAAGGACAGAATTCTTATTAACTGAAACAGAGCAAAGATGAGAGGGAGGAGGTTGAGCCAGGCTTTGGGAGATTAGGAGCTTAGTATTTAGACATATTAAATATGATAAGCCTATTGCAAATCTAAGAAGAGATGCCGCAGAAGCAGTTGCTTCTGTGAATCTAGAATTCAGAGAGAGATTTCAGAGTTGTCAGCATATCAAGAGTACTTAAATTAAATATCAAGCCCAAAGGAAATGAAAGTGAACATAGTTAGAAAAATAAAAGGCCAAAGATCAAGTCCTTGTCACTCCAAAATTAAGAGGTCAGTGATATGAGGAGGAATTCTCCAGAGAAACAGAATCAATAGGACTTATATAGAACTATAAAGATACATTGGAAGAGATTTATTATAAGGATCCAGCTCATGCAATTATGGAAGTTAAGAAGCCTTATGATCTGCTGTCTGCAAGCTAAAGGCCCAGGAAAGCCAATGATATAGTCCTGATCCAAACCCGAAGGCCTGAGAATCCGAGGAGTCAATGGCAGACATTCCAGTTCTAGTCTGAAGGCCTGAGAACCAGGAGCACACATGTCTGAGGGCAGGAGAAGATGGATGTTCCAACTCAAGCAGAGAACAAACTAGCCTTTCCCCTGTCTTTTTACCCTGTTCAGGCGCTCAACAGATTGGAGGATGCTCAGCCACATTGGTGGGAGCTATCTTCTTTTCTTTTTAAAGGTTTTATTTATTTATTTATTTATTTGAGAGAGAGAGAGAGAGAGCAAAAGAGAGAGAAAGCACAAGTGGGGTGAGGGACAGAAGGAGAAGTAGACTTCCACCTGAGCAGAGAGCCTGATGGGAGGCTCAATCCCAGGACCCTGGGATCATGACCTGAGCTGAAGGTAGATGCTTAACTGACTGAGCCACCCAGGTCCCCCTGGAGCTATCTTCTTTATTCAGTCTGTCAACTGAAATGCCAATCTGTTTCAAAAGCACCCTTACGGACATACTCATAAATAACATTTTACCATTTATCTGTGCATCTTTTAGCTGTCAAGTTGACACTAAAATTAACCATAACAAGAGCCTTAGAAGGAGTGGCAAATGAGGTGTGGGGCAAAACACTTGAGAGGGATATCCTGAAAGACAAGTGAAGAAAGTGTTTGAAGGAAGAAAGTGTCAAATATCACTAATAGATGGAATAAGTTGAGAACTGAGGGCGTACTATCATATCTAGCCATCTGGAGGTCACTAGTGATGCCAAAAGGAGAGTATCAGTGGAGTATTGGAGAAAAAACATGGCAGTGAATGACAGAATAGAAAATAGAGGAGAGATACGTAATGGAAAATATCAGGATAGTTTCTGTAAAGGGAAAGACAGAAATAAATGGTAGATAGAGAATGAAGTAGAGTTAGTTAGGAAGAATTTTTTTTTTTTTGGTAGAATAAATACTAAGTTATTATGTTGATACGAAAATTCTAATAGAGAAGAGACAAGGGGGAAAGGGGGGATAGATCATTGCTGTTGCGTGGTCTTTGAGCAGACTGGGGGAGTTGGTACCTGGGGCAGAAGTCAACTAAGAGCATGGACAGTGCATCCATAGTACCAGGAGAGAAAACAGAGTGTATGGCCACAGATAGAGGTAGGTGAGTAAATATAGTAGGAGTTTATAAAATTCTCTTCTGCTATTTTTTTTCTCAGTAAAATATGAGCCTGAGGAGGCTTCAAATCATTAAGTAGGAAAGGAGGATGGGGAAGAAGTTATTGGAGGTTTCACGTATGAAGTAATGCACTAGTAGATGGAAAATAAATGGTTATGGAAATATAACTTCTAGTTAGTCTTAAGAGCCCTCTTGAGATTAATGGTCATGAGTTTAAACTGAGGGCCTTTATCATGGTTTTCTGCACTTCATTAGTCAGTTTCAGTTGCACAGTTTCATGGAAAGAATAGGCAGAGAGTTGGATTTCACCAGGGATGTGTTTTGTCCTATGAGGAGTATATAGAGGGGCAAAGAAGTCATTAATATATGCAAAGGAGGCATTATAATTATTGGTCACAGAATTAAGGCTGGATAAGAAGGGGAGTGAATCCAAGGTGGGTCAGAATAAGTGAAGCAAAAGTTAAACATACCATGATGAGTTTTACATCCTGATAGGTTCAAAGGGAGACTGAAGAGAAGATCATGGAAGGAGTGATCTGGAAAGACAGCACGTGGTGGTTAAAGAGTATGATGCTGGAAATAGAGAATATGGAAGGGACGTAGTTCAGATAATGAGAAAATCTGTGGTATAATCATGGAAGGAGAACATAGGAAGTTAGGAGGATGTTAGGAAGCCAGGGTATCAGAAAGATCATATTAACTTGGAAGGACATTGAAATCACCAAGAAATAATAGTATAAAAGAAAATGACAATGAAGCAGAATCAAAAATCTTTGACATGGGGCGCCTGGGTGGCTCAGTGGGTTAAGCCGCTGCCTTCGGCTCAGGTCATGATCTCGGGGTCCTGGGATCGAGTCCCACATCGGGCTCTCTGCTCAGAGGGAGCCTGCTTCCCTCTCTCTCTCTCTGCCTGCCTCTCTGTCTACTTGTGATTTCTCTCTGTCAGATGGATAAATGAAAAAAAAAAAAATCTTTGACAATTAAGAAGTGGCCTTAGTATGAGTTGATAACTATAGCTAGGAGGACTGGTGTGTAGAAGCACCTGATCATTTGAGATTCAAAACTGTTTCCATAGAGAAAGAATGGAAAATAGACAAGAAGGGGCAGTAAGGTGGTAAGAGGGCAGCTTTCCCTCCTGCAATGCCAGTGTCTGAGAACACACAGAGGGTAACAGTTACTATCTGAAAGGGCTATGAGGGAAGTGATATTCTCAAGAAAGAGTCAGGACCTAGAGCATAAGTTGTCTTTCATTATAATGAACCAGGAGTTCTAGAGGTCATATTTGAAGAGGTTTAGGAACTGGGTACAGGTGGAAGATGTGATCAGAAAAGGATTCCATGGGGTGCCTGTGTGGCTCAATCAGGTCTGTGTTCAGCTCTTGATTTTGGCTCAGATCGTGATCTCAGGGTTGTGAGATAGAGTCCTGAGTAGGTTCTGTCCTGAGCATGGAGCTGGCTTAGGATTCTCTCTCTCTCTCTCTCCCTTTCCTTCTGCCCCTTCCCCCTCATTCACATGAACTCTCTTAAAAAAAAAAAAAAAAAAGACATGGGAACTTGGTCAGAGCAAGGAGAGGGAATCATTACTTACTAAAATCATAGGCTAGAGTAAAACACTTGATATCCTTGTACTGTGTGATTCCTCATGAGGAGAAAACTTGGAGGATATCATTGGATAAGATATATAATAAGTTTTTACTTTCTCCTGAATTAACTATTTTTATTTTACTGAAAAGCTTGGGTTGGTAAGTGAAATAATACACATGACAATTGCCAAACTCTTTGAAAAATAAAGGTGCTTATAGGAACGGAAATATTTGTTTTAAATTTTTGAGAATAAGAAAGAAGGAATGAGCAGATGGCTCGTCATGCTTTCATTGGTTTTCAGGTTGGTTCCAAATGGTAAACTATTGCCTGGGCAAATATTTGGAATCAAAATGACCCTACTCCATTTGTTCAGAATATTTCAGTACTCTGTGTACTATGCAAGTCATGTTCACAATTATAAAAGGACATAAAACTTGCTAGGAAAAAAATCCGTGATTTATTAGAGCACTGGGGTGAAGGTTGAAAAGAAAGCAAGTGAAGGAACAGATATCCATCACCAAATGGCAAAGATGCTAACCGAGGAAGAAAAGACTCTAAGTATATTGTGGAATTTGAAGTTTAGGTGGCAGAGCTTTTATCTAGGCATGAGCAAACTCTTTATGCTTCATTGTTGTAGAGAACAGGAGTATTTTTAAGTGAAAAGTGGATCTTGAATTATGGATTTTGTTCTAAATAAAGGGAATATTGCTTAACTTTGATGGAACCAATACTCTTTGAGTAAATAATATTTTTTAAATTTTAGTTAAACTTGAAATGACTGTATTTTGGAATAGTTCTTGAGAATAAAAGTAAGCTAAATGAGACATGACTGAAGAGCATCAATCAAATTGGACCTAAAAAGAAAGAAAGAAAAAAATATTGAAGCATGCATAGTTAATTAGTAGTACAAACTAACTTTAGGAGGGTGGGAAGTGGTTCTTTCAATGCTCTAGTTTATTACTTGAGATTAGCTCAAAGACGAAAGTTGTATATCAACATTCTCTCTCATGTAACAGTCTAAGGGTTGGCACTACATACACCTCTGTTGCGGTAACTCTGTTCCATCAAGACTCAGCCCCTTCTACCTATTGCTCTGACAGTTTCTGCTGTAAAGTGGAAATACTAAAATCTCCTTCATGATTTACAGAGATAAAATTAGATACATGTATTGCTTAGCATAGGGTCTGAAACACAGAAATAGGATTTTGCATATAGTCCTTCCCAGTAAATTTGCTATGCAATGTATTGCATTAATATCACCTGAACTATTCAATTTTTCTTTCAAAGATATTTGGGGATAAATTTAATAAAAGAGCCTATTTGCTTTGTTTTTTTTTCCCCCTACTTAATGACTAAGCAAAACTTAAGGCCTAGTGTCCCATGGGAAGCAGACTAGATGGACCTAGATATTAGTTTCCTTAAATAAAAAGAATATTTATTCCTTCTGGTTATGCTGTGATAGCTGCCTCTCTCTCTATTCAATTGCTATGTTTTGGCTATGATTTTTTTTATTTGTCATTATTAGAACTTGGGCAAGTATAAATTAGTCCACCCCACTGCAAGCCAGTGGTCATTCCTGGAATAGAAATCTGTTAATCCCTTCATGTTATGACATATCCCAGAAAAGCCCTGGGCAGTGGGATAGGAGAAGACTCTCCAAGGAAAACAGAAAACACCAATGGGGTTCTTAAAGTTCCCTGCTCAAATGTGTCCTGTTCAAAAAATCTTCAGTTGTCTAGTAAGAATTAATTGTTTTATATTCCCTCAAGTAATTTCTACTGCTTAATTTTGTAGTTATGTCTCATTGTGTCCTGTATTATATTTGTTCTCTTGTCAGTCTCTCTTAGCTGTTAGGAAGCACTGTGAAAACTAGGCTATCTGCTCACTCATTGCCACTTTCCTATAATACCTAGCATCCAGTCCTGTGCAGGTATCCAAACAAAGTCAGCCCCTGTCAATCATTCCCTCTCTGAGTAACCCCAAGACTTGAGAGTCTTAGTGACTGTGCTGTAGCCATCAAAATATTTAATTTGGGATCTGGGGAGGTTTTTGGGTAACTGTAATTAAATAAAACCCCATTTTGAGGTAAGAAAGATTGAAGATTGTAGAATCAGTTATCCTATAATGCAGAAGGACCTTCCTGGTCCTGCTGCCTTCCATCTCCTTGGTGGAGAAATGGCATAGACGGGTAAAACTGGCTTCCAAGCCAAAGGCACACCTATTTACATCATTGTGATTATTTATTTCAATATTACCTTTTTTTTAAAGATTTTATTTATTTATTTGAGAGAGAGACAGTGAGAGAGAGCATGAGCGAGGAGAAGGTCAGAGGGAGAAGCAGACTCCCCATGGAGCTGGGAGCCGGATGCGGAACTCGATCCCGGGACTCCGGGATCATGACCTGAGCCGAAGGCAGTCGTCCAACCAACTGAGCCACCCAGGCACCCCTCAATATTACTTTTGATTCTCCAACACCTCTCTCCCTTCTCAATAATATTTTCTCACTGTTCCATGCAAATCCTTTTATTTTTCAAATTACTGATCCAAAGAGGGTAAGAGTGGGGGATCTTGCATGAAAAGAAAAATCAATTGGCATATATGATTATCTTGAAGACCTGATATTGAGTTTAGTTGTTACCCTGCTAAAAATTAAATAATGTCTTTTTAAGGCACAAAACTAGGACTGCTGAAAACTCTGATTTTAAATACTCATAGGTATCTGGGCCAGATTTAAACATATTATTCTTAGTGGGAAATAATTGTATCTTATAGTTCCCTTCAATACTATTGTGCATAAGCCAGCAAATCTCTGTTCTTTTTGATTGGAAAATGTAAATCATACTTAAGAATTGTTCCAAAAAGAGTCTTGAGCTGAGTCCTTGGATGCAAAGTTGCAACTCGCTGCAGATTCTGATAGTCGAGTTACAACTCACTGAAAATCAGGGGTTTAAAATGGAAGCACTGACAAACCTTCAAGCCAGGGCAGCACAAATGGCGCCTCGATAATTTATAGTCTACAGGCAGCTCTTGGGTTTATTATCACAATGACAAATGCACTGTCATTGTTAATAGGATATTTCCCAGCAAGGACTTCTTGTTATGCAAGCCAGGTTCAGTATGTCATGCAGCATGATAGCAATAAAGTCTACAAGAATTTGTAATGAACTTCAATTACTAATAGATTATGGTTAATGGGAAATATGTGCAGTAAAGATATGGGTTTTTATATGCGCCTTCTGGTATTCTACAAGGCAATGATTTATGCTACAATTTATGTTAACATTTTCTGCTATGAAAAGGCCCAATTTGGTAGAAAGCCACTTCATCCATAACAAATATTCAAGATAATTTTGCACATATTATAAATGAAAGTATAAAATTAGATATTAATCTGTTTAATTTTAGCATTTTTATTTTTATTGAAAATGAAGACTTTTTCTTCTCTCCTGGGTAGTACTGTTGGTTAAAAATTCTTGATATAAAATGAAAGCATGAGATATATTGATGTCTTTCAGTAAAATGTAACATTTTTATGTTAATTTCTTTGTTTAACTTCCTGCTGTAATTAAGGACCCAGTTAAGATATGATATATGCTGGTGTCTTGCTTATGTAAGTATTTTTAAATTAAGAAAACCCACAAGTATTCATGTTACTTTAACATGAATTTATAATCCACATCATGATTCCTCTCACTATGGAGATTGACAGCTGTGATAATAAATGTGGAAGTACATATATAAATGATTTATGTGTGTGTGTGTGTGTGTGTGTGTATGTGTATGTGGCATAAACACACAGACATATATACAATCTACGTACATGCATATATTGACAAAAGTAGACAGAACTGGAAAATGCAAACTATAGCTTAGCCACGTATAGACCCCAAAAATGCAATAAAACTAAACTATAAAAAATGAAAGCATTCACCAAAAGATTTTGAGTTAAGTGATAATGAATCTAAAATTATGAACATAGAGCAGGAACATTCTTGGGAACCCACTAAGCATTTTACATCTATGTGTGTGTGAGTGTGTGTGTGTATATGTGTGTGTGTGTAAAAGCTAAGATGATTTTTTTAAAAATTATTTTCAGTATAACAGAATTCATTGTTTATGCACCACACCCAGTGCTCCATGAAATACGTGCCCTCCATAATACCCAATACCTGGCTCCCCCAACCTCTCACCCCTCGCCCCTTCAAAACCCTCAGATTGTTTTTCAGAGTCCATAGTCTCTCATAAAAGATGAATTTTCAAAAAGCTCGATCCTTAAACTCAGAATACATATTTTTAATGTTCTTCCTTTTCTTTTTTTTTTTTTTTTTTTTTCCTTTTCTTTTAATTCCCGAAATCATTATTTCCATAGGTCCTATATGGTATCTTACAAATGGCAGGTACACACATAATGAATACATTTGTACTCACTACTGTCCTTACTTAAATAAATTTTGAACTGTGGTTCTTCCCTCTGACCCACTTCCTTGGTAAGAATGATGCGCGGCTTTAGTGTCCAAGAGTTAAGCTCTAGGACTCCGGAGAAGAGACCCAGTTCTGCCACTTCTTAGCTTAGACTGTATGAAAGCTCGTCTAAACTGATCAAACCTCAGGGTTTTCATCTAAAAAATTAGGTTAGTAAAGAATGTCTTTTTATTTTTAAAATTTTATGAAATAATATAAAAAACTTGCATAGTGCCTGACACATAATGAGTGCATAATTCATTTTAGAAATTATTTTTGTGTCAATTAGAGAAACACTGGTCTAGATATGTTAGTGAATGATTAAGATACTCTAATTATTGCTACCATTATTATTAATATTCCTTACAAACTTCCATATCTTGTAGCTTTTGAGGATCTAGTGAGTGAGAGAATCACCCGGTTGGTTCACAAAAGGACAGATTTCTGGGCCACACACACAGATCTAGAGAAGGACCAAGAAATTTGCATATCTAACAATCCTCCCAAGTCATTCTTTTGCCCACTGAAATTTTAAAAGGAGAGCATTGGTACAATTTACAGAATTTGTAGATGCTCATGTCTCTGTAACTTATTGAAACAGAACTAAAATACCATGATGACTGACTAGATCATCTAGTAGGTGATCATGCTGGTTAAACACCTAGAATTCAAGTGATTGATAAAATATGTATACTTCTCATCTTGATATTTTGATCCTATTTGGGGAGAAAATGCTTTTTCCTCAAAAACAACCATCTACTCTCCTAGACCCAATATAACCTGTGTTGTACTTTTCAAAGTTTTTTTTCTTAATTTTCTCAATGTTCTTCTTGGTCTGCTTTACGAATTAGAAAAAAGGGAAAACTTGGATTAGATTAACCTGTTTGTGTTAGGGTATTATATTATTCCAAATAAGTTAGCATCATACATAGAATGTTGTTTCTCTCTCATATAACAGTCTAAGGGTCAGCCCTATATACACCCATGTTGCTGTAACTCTGTTCCATCAAGACTCAGCTCCTTCTACCTATTGCTCTGAAATTCCCTATGGAATTGCTGCTTTTTTTGCTCACTGAGATCGCACACTACCACATCCACATTCTAGTCATCCAAAAGGAGAAAAAGTGGAAGAGGAGAACATAACTCTTGCTTTGTCAGCATAACCCACAAATTGTGTTGCTTCTTCTCATATCCCATTGGCTAGAACTTAGTCATATGATTATATGCAGCTCAAAGGGCATATGGGAAATGCAGTCTTCATCTGGGGAGCCATGTACTTCATTAAGAATTAAACATTATGTTACCAGAGAAGAAAAGGAGTATTGCTATCGGGAAATAGTCTGCACATTACCTTACAATTCTCCAACCAACTGGAGCTACGTAGACCTTACTGTTTGCCATTACCAAAAGTCTCTTTTGCTATGGATACTCAATAACTAATAATATGTTTACACAAGACCAGGATACTAGATCAATTCACTGGAATTGTCTTCCCCTTCCCAACTGGGCAGGCCAAAGTTATATAGGAGTTATATAGTAGTACATTATAGGATCAAAGTTGACTAAGTCAAGTAAGTGCTATCTTTGTAACAGTGACACCGAGTGAGATCAGTCCCTGGGAAAAAGAATGAAAATTCAGCAGCTAAGAGGTAATTCCTATAATGAAGCTTGTAGGGCTAGGAGAGAAAGGAACAGTGAATCAACAAGGATTAATATTAAGGGCACCCAAGATGTGGTGGTTAAGAACATGGTCCCTGGGGCTCATCTGTGTGGATTGGAATTCTGGTTCCACAGGCTGTGAGAATATGGGAGAAGTGATACAAGCAACTTACACCTCAGCTTCCTTCTTTGTGAAACTGGGATAAAAATATTTACTAATTCATAAACTTGCTGGGAGGATTAGATTAAATAATGTAACACAGTGTGTAACTCCTCAATAAATATTAACTATTATTAACATGGAATCCTTAAAATTCTTTAAGGTCCATTTTATTTAGCAAAGACTCTTTCTCCATGATCAACACTTTTCCAAGCTGTAAATCCATAAATTAGACAGACCAAAGAAAACACAGGGAGCCAATATTTACTCCACCATTCCTAGGACACACAGATGGGAAACCTATGGGTTGTCAACCTTGCCCAAACAAATCTGTCCCATGAGGTTTCTTCTGAAGCAGTAAGCCTTGGCTCATTTCCTTGTCTCATTTTCTGGTTTTTTGTTGTTGTTGTTGTTTTTTTTTTTTTTTTAATGAGGAAGAAGTCCAAACTCTTCTCCCAATCAGACTTAGAGAAAAAAAAAACTAATAAAAATAGTAATAAACAAACCACAAAAACTGTAAAACACCTCCCATTAAAAGTCATTGTGAAGTAGACTAAACCTCTTGGAAAGCATGCAGAATGGTAGCAATATCTTGATAAATAAGCCAAGGCTGCAATGTGCTTGTGCTGATAATAAGTAGCATAGAAGAACTGTCTCTTCTACCAAATCCTGGGATTTATGTCCATTCTGCCTGCATCGGAAACTAGAGAATTAACTCATGAAATCCATCTATCAGCACAGGTAGAAAGAGGAATCGCAGTACAGAAATGAAATTAGCATGAAATTAGTTAGCTGTAGGACATAAATAGGAGTACTGACATTTTCCTGCATCTTCTGTATCAAATGTCTTTGGAGAACTCACCAAGCTTGGACTGTAGTTGATGGCCCCTGTGATTTATTTCAACATTTTCTAACCTAGGCAGGTTGTTTGCAAAGTCCTTCAAATATCATTAAGACAAATCAGGAAACAAATAATTCTTGAAGAGAAGAATATAATCATGGGAAGACACTGCTTATGTAGAATAGCCACAATGTGTCATTGCAGCCTCCAGAACAACGCATCACTGTATTTATTAATCCATTGCTACAGAGATTATGGCATCTGACATGGAGCCCTAATGAATTTTTGGCACATTTAGAAATTGTGACTATTGTTGCCCAGGGAGCCTCTTAAATCAACTCCCACCCCTTTACTGCAGTTGCCTTTTCACAGTGTATATCATGTTGAGAAATGGATTACACAACCGTAGCTTTAACTACCCTGCATTAGGAGATGGCATACTATGGATGTGTATTACACAATGTATGAATCCTAGGGGAGCTAGGAAATGGATGACAGATAATTTAAACATGAAATCAGTGATGCCTGGGACCTGGTAGGAATAGAGGTAGAAAAATAAAGACAAAAGTCAAGGCAAATGGTTGGGAGAACCCAGGTATTTGGACTTGGTTAATACAAACTTACTCATGAAGCATAGTGTTTAGAAATCTAGAGTATTATTTTACCATTTTTTATATTACTCTTTGGCCCTCTGGTGCTGCTTCCTCCCTTCCGTAATAAGATCAATCCCCTTCTGTTTGCAAATGGACCTTTGAGAACAAAAGGAATCCTATGAATTCTTACTTTTTAAGACAAGCTACATCTAAGATAAAAGAGCATACTAACTTGATTTGCACACTGTACAGACACATAATGTGAAGTCAGAAGGTATAGAGTCTAGCTTATACCCTGCTACAAACTTGCTTTGAGAACCAGGCTGAATCATTTAACTTACTAGTATCTCAGCATCCTTGCCTTCAAAAGGGATAATATCATCAGTCTTTCAAATTAAGTAATAATCAAATGAGATGTTATATGCTGTTCTATCTAGGACATCTGGGTGGCAAGAAGATACCCATTAGAACACACCAAGGAAAAGGGAATTTGTTTCCAGGATAGACCTAGACAGGGATTGGAAATGGCAAGGAGCATTACTTGAGACAGCCAAAGCTCATCTCCCATTCAAATGCCATGTAGTTCCATTCTCCTGGCATTTCTCATTCCTGTATGTGTCCCATTCCTGTCTTTCAAACTAACATCCGAATGAGGGCCTCCCCCATGTGGCCCACAGTGACTACTCTGCATTGACTCTATCTTAAGACCTTTCATCGCAGCTGCTAGAGAGCTTAGCCTCCTGCAGTTCCTTCAAATATGTTAAGCTCATTCCCACAACAGGTTCTCTGTACTTGCATGCCCTTCCTGAAATCTCTCCCAGCTCTTTGCATGGCTTCCCTTGCACTTCATGTAAACCTCTGTTCAAATCTCACCCCTTTAAAAAGGACTTTCTTGACCATTCTAACTAATATTATATCCTCTGGTACTCTTTTCTCCTTATCTACTTTTATTTTCTTAAGAGTGCCTATCACTATCTGACATATATCTATTTTTCTGTCTGCCCTCCCACTAGAAATCAGGCCAGTGGCATTGGGAACTTTCTTTTCTTTACTGCAGTATTGCTCTTGCTTAGAACAATGCCTCACACAATAAATATTGGTTGCATGTATATTTCATGAATTAATGATAGTACAAATGCCAAATCTCCCCAGATACATAATTTCAAAAGTTTTTAAAGATTTTATTTATTTATTGGAGATAGATCAAGAGAGAGACCGCAAATAGGGGGGAAGGGCAGAGGGAGAGGGAGAAGTAGGCTGCCCACTGAGCAGGGAGCCCAACCTGGAGCTCCATCCCAGGGCCCTATGCTCATGACCAGAGCTGAAGGCAGACGCTTAACTGACTGAGCTGCCCAGGTGCCCCTATAGTTTCAATTATTTTAAGAAAAGAATTAAAAGGATCTATTTCATATTTCTCAAGAGAAACCACTCCAATCAATTTCTGGCCAACCAGTGAGTTGCTTCCTTGTGTTAGTTGCCCACCCCTTGGTCTATTCAGACAGGGTTGAGATGGGGCCACTTCAGACAGTACAGAGCACAAGCAGTTACAGCATGGGACAGGCAGATATGCCATGGTAGGACTAGAGTGGCCCAACCCTAATCGCACCTTGGACTTCATGAAGCACCAGCTTGGCTCCAGTAGACAAAGAGAGCCCATCAACCTTTGGCTAGAAATGTCAAAGTTATGAATTATTATATTGACTTCTCTAGGTACTAGCTCTCTGACTTTAGTCATAATTTTTATTTTAATTTTTTATCTGTTCTTCATTTTATGTTAAATTTTTATGAGCAATTAATAAAATCATTGCTAATATTTTTGAAATTCCCTGACTCCACCATTTTGTGAATATATTTATGTAGCTTAAGTCCTAGAATCCTTAGGACCATCCTCTGAGGTAGATAGGATGATCATATTTATTTTGAAGGTGAAGAAGTGTGAGAATCGAGATAAAATCAGTTACCTAAGATCTCAGTATCTAACATAACTGGGGTTTGAATCCAGAAGTCTGGTTCTGCTTTATCTAGCAAAACTTTATTTTATATATTCACTTCACTGTGGGGTTTAACAAGAAGTCCTTATATTCTTAGAAATAACATTCTGATGGAATAAACACATGTACCCCTTAAAAAGACAAAATATTCTGCATAAGCTATTCTTATTAAGCAAACACTTAAAATACATTAAATATACATTAAAGTATGTGTGATTTCACAGACTTAAGAACTAGTATTCTCTGTGATCTTTGAATCTGTTTTTATGGAGATATGGAGATATACCAGAAGTCGTTACTTTTTTGTTTTTGTTTTTGTATTTTTGCCCAGATTGGCAGAATTTTTTTATTAAGAAAATTGCCAATTTTTATAATAAGCAAATATCAGGGCCCTGTAACACTGTGTTCTACTTAATGTCTTCTCTGGATTTTAGCAGTACTCCCTAAAAACAAAATTAGAAAAGTGTCAGAAATACTTCAAATAAGTTAAGGTTTATACAAACACTAATGGCAACCAACAGTTTTACTGGAGTCTTGAGCTATGCTTGCAGTAAAACTATAAACACACAGGTAAAAAAAAGAAAAGTATATATATATTACACACACACACACACACATAGATACAAGATGAATGCTTGAGAAAAAAAGAATTCTCTGAATACCCATTACTTAGGATCCATATGCATGGCATCATTAAACACTGGGAAATGTATAATTTTGTATAAAACAACATTCCAAATTCATGTTAGAGGCTTTTTTTCTGAATCAAAAGAACAAACTTGAAAAATCAGTAGTTTCATTCCTTGTACCTATGCAACTTTCCACTACTACTTAGTAGGTACTAATGGGGATCTTATTTTTGTAAAGGTTCAAGTGTTCCATTACATTAACAAACTGAATCAGTGAGAATTTATTTATTTGTTTGTTTTTAGTAAGGGATATTTATAGGGATAAGAAAGACCATTTTTACAAATATCTATCTATGGAGTGCTATTCTTTTCTATCTGTAAGTAGCATGTTAATTCTATTCTTGTTTTGTTTTGCACATGTGCCTTTCAAAGAAGGCCATAATTTGCTCTATAGAGTCTTGATTTCTATCCTTTTGGGGAAGTTGTTCAAGGTCGTCATGGCCCATATCCATCAATTATGCCTACCTCACAGACTTCCTTTGTCAGTAGTACATATCAGTATGATTAATAGTTCAGGGTTCATATTCAGGAACCTGATTGGATAACTGTCGTTTCATTTGTTGTCACTGATAATTCAGAAAACACTGATGAAGTTGTCTAGAAAAAGAGGGTAATGCAAGCCAGTTTTACCCATAATGAACAATAAAGTTTGGTCTTTTGTTAGCAAAAATAGGCTGTGCTCTCCACTATACTTCCTGGATCTCATCTAGGAGATTAGGAAGAGGTATTAACTCTATAGGTATTTCCTGTAACATTAAGTAGTAGTTCTACAATATGAAAGAGTCAATACCACACTATGTTGAAGGCTTTATAACTGGGAAAATGAGGATTCATGAGCTTTTCAGTAAAACCTAACTTTTATTCTGTACCTAAGAGAAAGTAGTAATTATTCACTTACTTTAAATATAGCCTTATTTATAAATTATTGGACTTATTTAAAGAGATGTACTGTTTTTATAAGAATGATAGATGTTTGTCATTAAAAATAAAATAAAGCACATTCAATAAGCTTTCAAAAATCCTCTGAAATCCTGTCCAAGGACGACTCTTAGTCTTAAGAGAGATTTTAGAGGAACATAAGAGACTAGAGTTTTGAAATAGATTCAGGGTTTTCTGGAAATTTGGTAAATGATACAATGTAGCATTTTAAGTCAGTGGAGATTTCCGCCCCCACCCCAAGAGAATTGTGTTGGTATAGCTACCTATCTTTTTGAGGGCAAACATTTTATTCTCATCTTACCTCCTTTCACTTATGTAAATTTTTATTAAGTTTCTAAATTTTAATTCCAATATAGTTAACATAGAGTGTCACATTACTTTCAGGTATACAGTATAGTAATTCATCAAATCTATATATTACTCAGTGTTCATGATGATAAGTGTACTCTTAATGCCCATCACCTACTTCACCCATCCCCTAACCCACCTCCCTTCTGGTAACCATCAGTTTGTTCTCTATAGTTAAGAGTCCAGTTCATTTGTTTGTCTCTCTCTCTTTTTTTCCTTTGTTCCTTTGTTTTGTTTCTTAAATTCCACATATGAGTGAAATCATATAGTATTTGTCATTCTCTAACTGACTTATTTCACTTAGCATAATAGTGCTCTTTAGCTCCATCCATGTTGTTGCAAGTGGCAAGGTTTCATTCTTTTTTATGGCCAGATAATATTTCATTATATATACATACACCTCTTCTTTATCCATTCATCAATTGATGGACACTTGTGATGCTTCCTTATCTTGACTATTGTAAATAATGTTGCAGTAAACACAGGGGTACATGTATCTCTTTGAATTGGTGTTCTTGTGTTTTGGGGGTAAATGCCTTGTAGTGCAATTACTGGATTGTAGGGTAGTTCTGTTTTTAACTTTTTGAGGGAACTCCATAATGTCTTCCATAGTGGATACACCAGTTTGCATTCCCACCAACAGTGCACTAAGGTTTCTTTCCATCTACATCCTTGCCAAAACTTGTTTTTTTAAGCCATTCTGAAAGGTGTGAGAAATATCTCTTCATAGTTTTGATCTTTATTTCCCTCATGATGAGTGATGTTGAGCATCTTTTCATGTGTCTGTTGACCACCTGTATATCTCTTTAAAGAAATATATATTCATGTCATCTCATTTTTTAATTGAATTGCTGTTTTGTTTTTTTTTTCTGGTGTAGAGTTATATAAGTTCTTTATATATATTGGATACTAATGCTTTGTCAGATATCTACATCAGATATGCAAATATCTTTTCTCATTCATTACGATATTTTTTAAACTTGGTTGTTTCCAGTCAGTTTTGCTGTTGAGAAGCTTTTTATTTTAATGTAGTCTCAATAGTTAGCTTTTACTTTCATTTTCCTTGCCTTAGGAGACAGATCTAGAAAAAATGTTGCTACAGCTAATGTTGGAGAAATTATTGCCTGTGCTCTGTTTTAGGATATTTATAGTTTCAGGTCTCACATTTAGGTCTTAATCCATTTTGAGTTTATTTTTGTATACAGTGTAAGAAAGTGGTCCAGTTTCATTTTTTTGTATGTTGCTGTCCAGTTTTCCCAGCACCATTTCTTGAACAAACTGTCTTTTTCCCATTGCATATTCCTGCTTCCTTTGTTGAAGATTAAGTGACCATATACTTATGGGTTGATTTCTGGGTTTTCTATTCTGTTTCATTGATCTACATGTCTGTTTTTGTGCCATTACCATACTGTTTTGATCATCATGCTTTGTAATATAACTCAAGGTCCAGAATTGTGATGCCTCCAATTTGATTTTCTCTTTTGAGATTCCTTTGGCTATTTGGGGTCTTGTCTGGTTCCATACAAGTTTTAGAATTGTTTGTTCTGGTTGTTAGAAAAATGCTGTTGGTATTTTAACAGGGATTGCATTAAATATGTAGACTGCTTTGGGTACTATGGACAGTTTAACATGTGTGCTTCCAGTTCATGCACATGGGATGTCTTTCCGTTTCTTTGTGTTATCTTCAATTTCTTTCATCAAATGTTCTACAATTTTCAGAGTACAAGTTTTTCACCTCTTTGGTTAGGTATACTCCTAGGTATTTTATTGGTTTTGGTGTAATTGTAAATAGAATTAATTTCTCTTTCTGCTGCTTAATTATCACTTATAGAAATGCAATGGATTTTTGTACATTGATTTTGTATCCAGCAACTTTACTGAGTTCATTTATCAGTTCTAGTAGTTTTTTGGTGAAATCATACACACACACACACACACACACACACACACACACACATATATGCATATATATATATATTCATATTCATGTTATCTGCAGCATTCCCTTTTAACATTGCTTGCTTGTAGGACTGGTTTGGTGATCATGAAGTCCTTTAGTTCTTGTCTGATAAATTTTTTATCCCTCCTATTCTGAATGCTAGCATTTCTGGATAGAATATACTTGGCTGCACATTTTTCCCATTCAGTACTTTGCATATATGCCACTCCCTTCTGGCCTGCAATGTTTCTGCTAAAAAAATCCACTAATAGTCTTATGGAGTTTCCTTTGTAAGTATTGTCTTCTTTTCTCCAGCTGTTTTAATTTTTTTAATCACTTCTTTTGCCATTTTAATTACTATGTTTCTTTGTGTGGGTCTTCTTGGTTTGATTTTATTGCAGGATCTCTGTACCTCCTAGATCTGGGTTTGTTTCCTTCCCCAGATTCAGGAACTTTCAGTGATTACTCCCTCAAATAAATTTTCTGCCCACTTTTCTTTCTTCTTAGTGATCCCTATAATGCAAATGTTGTTATGCTTGATGGAGTCACTGAGTTCCCTAAGTCTATTCTCATTTTGCATATTTATTTTATTTTACCTCCTCAATTTGATTGCTTTCCATTATTGTCTTCCATATTGAGAATTTGTTCTTCTCATTCCTCTAGTCTAGTATTTATCCCATCTAGCATATTTTAAGTTTCATTTATTGTGCTCTTCATCTGTCATTGGTACTTTTTGTATCTCTTTGTTAAGGATCTCACCAATGCCCCCACTTATTTCCCAAGCACAGTGACTACCTTTATGATCATTACTTTAAATTCTCTATCAGGCATGTTACTTATATTCATTTCACATAAGTCTTTTGCTGTGGTTTTGTCCTGATCTTTCATTTGGAACACATTCCTCTGTCTTCTCATTTTGTTTAACTCTCCATGTCTGTTTCTCTGTGTTAGGAAACTCAGCTGTCTCCTACTCTTGAAAGTAGTGGGTAAGGCACACACTTTTAATGAGATGGTGCTGGTCCTCTTCCATAGGATACATGCAATTGCTGTGAAGACCAGGCCTGGCCAGTGCTTCTCTGCAAAGCCCACATAGGCAGGGAGTGCAGTTTTAATAAGGTGTGTGTGGGGGTGAACTGTTGCTTGGAACAAAGCCCCACAAAACACCCAGGAGACTCAGCGTTGGCAAACATTATGTCAGTCTTCTAGGGGAGGGGACTGTAGTGCAGGCAAGTGCCTGAGGAGGGGCAGATCTGCTGATGTGGGGTTGCTTAGTGTAAGCAAGTTAGGTAAGGAGTGTAGACTTTGCCAGTTTCTGAAGGTGGTAAAGGATTTATGCTGAGGGGTGGGAGATGGAAATGGCAGCTCCTTTGTTTCTGGAGGAGTCTCTCGGGGAAATCTGTTTTTCTGGGACATGCTCTGAGATTAGTAAATAACTCTCCCTCCCATATGCCCTAGTTATTTTTCAAATTGCTGTTTCTATGCTGTTTCTATGCAATTTGTTGTGCTCTCTTTTTAAGGGCAGGGACACAGTTTCCTGCAGCACACTGGACTCTCCCAGAGCAAAGCCTGCTAGTTTTTAAAAGTCATGCTTATTGTAAGAACTCAAAAAATTCAGTCCCTTTGCTTTCAAAGCCAAATGTTATGGGGATTCTTCCTCCCCATACAGGCTCCCTGGTGTGACAGTGTATTTCTCACCCTTCTCCATGCCTCTGCTCCCTCCCAACTGCAGAGAGCCAGGGCCTTTTTAGCTCCCCACCTCATCTTCACCTTTCCTATCCTCTTCCACATGGCCTCTTCTCTACCTTTAGTTATGGAGTTTCTTCTGCCTGTCTTTGGGTGGTTTTCTGTTATTTATGCTGATTTGAGTGTTACCATGGGACTGGGTGAGCTTCGGGTCCTCTACTCTGCCATCTTCCCAGAATCCTATACTTATGTAAATTTCAAAAATATGAAGATTTATTTTTTTAAAGTGAAACTATATTTTTATAATAAAATATGTAAAGATTCTAAAACTTTAAGAAGGCCTTTAAAAATGTATCAGAAACCCAGAAGGGAAAAATAAAACCTGAAGATTTGACTGAAAAAAACTTCACTGTATCAAAAGCAAACCAAATACTATAAAATCAAAGATAAAGGATAAACAATAAAGAGAAAACAAAGTGGAAGAAAATGGGACATGTGACAAATAATTTTGTAATATCCTAAGGTGCTTATTTTTAGTATCAATAAAAACAAGTTAGAAACTACTAGAGGAATATGCACAAATAATTCACAGAAGGAGGAAAAAAATAAACATATACTTTTTTCATATATATCAATACGTATATAATTTTGTAGTATTTAAAGAATCCATAGTATATGGATTTTATTATTTTATTTATTAATTAAATTAAATCAAATTTTATTTTACTTTATTTAAATTAAATAAATTATTTAATTTAAATTTAATTTTGATTTAATTTTTTAAAAATATTATTTAAATTAAATAAATTTATTTATTTATTAATATTTTATTAATATTTTAGGAAATTCCAGTACAATCAACAAATGGAAAGGATTTTCTTGTCCATAAGCTAGTGAAACTTAGTTGTCTCATTTTTATAGCCTAGGTGGTATTTAGCCTGATATGGCCTCTTGATATGGGGAAGGAATGGGATAAGAATAACAGTATCCTATATGATATGCATGGAAATCTGAGAACGTCTTGGAATTTTCTAGATTTTATATATGAGACAATGCTCTATTTATATTGGTATTTATATTGGGATGTGTTTATAATTTTAATACAGAAGTAAGTGATCAACAGTATTCAAAATATAATTTTTTAAAAAGATTTTATTTATTTATTTGACAGACAGAGATCACAAGCAGACAGAGAGAGAGAGGAGGAAGCAGGCCCGCCGCTTAGCAGAGAGCCTGATGTGGGGCTCGATCCTGAGTCCAAGGCAGAGGCTTTAATCCACTGAGCCACCCAGGTGCTCCCAAAATATAATTTTTTGAATACATCTTCATGATTAATATTTATGCCTCAACCACTATGAAACTCAGACTATTATTAAAAAGAACTTTTCCCTCCTTCTTTACACTGAACTCAGACTCTTGCAGATCTTTCATAATTTCTGCTTTGAGATCAGGTGGTGCTGTTGTATTAAAGTTGCAGGTTTCTGTCAAAAAATCACAAAGCAGTTCTCCATTTTCATTGCCATCAATAAAACAATCAGATATGTCCATGGTGGACAGAAGGTCATAACATTCATACTTAATCCCCAGTTTATCCAGCATCTGAGTGAGGTCAGATGATGTGACATACTGACAGAGGTCATCCTGAGGTAAGCGGGATCCATACTTTTTCCACAGCTTGTTCCAGCCGCTGATTCCTGTGTGATAAAAGAAAGCTCATGCTTTTACTTATTCTTCTTTTCATTTCCCTTCTCTGCCAGGAAGTATACTACATGCTTAGAATAAAGCAGCCAATAAATAAATATTCTTGCTTTTGGGTAGCTTAATTTAAGAGGTACACAGAAGGGGGGAAGAAAGCTAAATATACAATTAAATAAATCACATATCAGATGGTGCTAAGTACTAATGAAAAACAAATCAGAACAAGGAATAAGGAGGGTCAAAGAGTTGTATGGGTTACGGTTTATATACGGTGGTCACAGAAACTCTTGATAATAATGTGACATTTGAGCAGGGATATGTGAACAAGCCATGTAGATATGAGAGGGAAGATTACCTTAGGTAGAGAAAAGAGCAACTACAAAGGACCTGAGGTGAGAGCATGCTTGTCATGTTAAGAACTGGCCATAAACCAGTGAGATCTGAAATCAGTGAGCAAAGGGGAAAGTAGAAGAAGATAAAGTTGGATGAGTGGTGGAGGGAGTGGGTAGGGTACCATATCACATGGAGTGAGATGGGAAGTCACTGTTGTGTTATCTGAAAGAACTTTCTGGAACACATTCTGTATCTGCATTGTCCAATATGGTAGCCAGTAACCATCTGTGGCTAAGGAACATTTGAACTGTGGCTGGTATGACCAAGGAAATGAATTTTAACTTTTACTTCATTGCAATTCATTTACATATCAATTTCAGTAGTCAATGTGGCTTTTATATTGAGCAATACAACATTCGAGTGACTTAACCTGATTTATATTTTAATAAGTTTAATTGGTCACACAGATGAGAATAGACTATAGGCCCATAAGGGTGGAAACAGGGAGAACTGTAAGGAGGTTATGACAATAATCTGGGTGGCAGATGATGGTAAATTGGAGTAGCTAGCTTTTGGAAGTGATGAGAAGTGGTTGGATTTCTTTTATATTATGCTCATAGATACAGTGAGATTTGCCAACAATTTGGATTTTGGGTATGAGTGAAAATGGAGTCAGTGACCCAATGATTCTGGCCCAAGCTCCTGAAAAGAGAGAATTGCCATTATGGGAAATGGGAAGAATGAGGGAGGAACAGTTTTAAATGTATCAATGTGTCAAGTTTTGTCCCCAGCTTTAGAAGATGTTTTAGCAATGTCTATTGTGTTTAATGGATAATGTGGCCCAGTGTAGAAGCTAAGAGATGCAGCCTCTGAGGGAGAGAGACACAGGTTGGGATGTACTTCTGACACTTCATGAATAAGATGAGATTTGTTTTTTAGTCTCTGAGAACCTCAGTTTTCTGATCTATAAAGTGGGGATAACTGTACATACCTCAAATGCAACTGCAAGTACTAAATGAGATAATTTAAGTGAATTGTTGTACAATGCTAAGTACATAGCAGATGGGTAATAAGTACTCACAAAATAAATGAACATTATATGGAGTTGGTTTGATAATGTATTCTCACTGGTTGTAATCTTGAGACTATGAAAAAGCAAACTTGCTGTTTGGAAATCTCTAATACTAATACCTCAACAGAAATAAGCATCTATTTGTGGACCCTCTAATACCTGCATATAATAATGGGATGTCACATACCCAATTAATATTTATCAATTGATACAATGTAGTAGAGGGCCTCTAAAGCCAACTGCCTAGTATGAAGCCTGGCTTTTCCTCTGACTAGCTTTATGAAGCTTCCCCTCAGTTTTATCACCTGCAAAGAGGGATAAATACAGAATTTATAGCATAGAATTGGGGTAAGAAAAAGTAAAGGAACTAAGAACCGTGATTGGCAAACAAAGTAAACAAACTTTGTTCAAGTATTAGGAAATTAAGTTGGACTTGGCAAAGCAATATAAGAGAGAACCTGTATTCCAGGATTAATAGTGAAGATTTCAAAGGCTTGAGGTTTTTGGGTTTCCAAACCTCTTTTATGGTCTAATGAAGTAATTGACTCTCCAGCATAATACACAAACAATAAATACCCATACCATTATGTATATAATTATTGGCTGTTCAAAGAACCCTGGCCCTCATCCATGGGCTAAAGTCTCCTGATTGAACTCAACAAAAGGGACTAACCGAGGAGAAAAAGGTAAAATTTAAATAGCTTAGATAACTGACATTCAACTAATATTTCAGAAGAGGGAGTAATAACCACAGGGTACGCTCTAGAGGGTAAAATTGGAATGAAGCAGAAAAAAACAAAACCTCAGTCTAATGGGAAAAAAAAATAGGGTCATGAGTCTATATTAAAAAATCTTTTATTACACAGACAGTGATTATCTGCCCAAATAAGAATATGCCTACAAATAAGACTTTATGAGAAAATAAATATTTCAGTGGTTGAAAAGAGGCTCTATTATCATTATCATTTTCATTATTATTTTCATTATTATCATTATTATTTCTATTTTTAACCTGACAGAGACAAAAAAAAAAAATAACCAAACACTGATTGCAGAAGTTTTACTGGTGTCAGTGTTGTGTGACTTGGTGCCATTTCTGAGCTGAGCAATTACACACTTTCTAACTGATGCATTATCATAATGGCTCTCGGTGGGCACAACATATGGTGTTACTTTTGTTTCCAACATGATATAAACCAGATTTTTTTTCTCATTGTATTAAAAATAACACACCATGATTTGCCTCCTTCCTTAGTCGGGTAAGGAGAGGGATGAACAAAAAAGTGGTGTCTCCTTCTGGCAAAACCCCCTTAACCAGAGAAGTTACATTTTAACCAGCAACTCTCAAAATTAATGCCTGGCTACTACATTTGGGGAAAGACATGCTACTACTGATATTAGTGTGAGACACTCATTTTAAAAATCCACCTCTTTTGTCCTTATTTCTCTTCCTTTTCATCCCCAAATCAAATCTTTTCTCTTTATATAATCAAGAACTTCTGCTTGTTATAATTAAATGAATATTTACTGAGCTGGGCTAGTTCTGTAACTGATACTTACAAACACAGAGAAAAGCATCTCTTCCCTCAAGCAACACGTATTCTAACAGTAAATGCTGTCATTTAATTCTGATTTCAATTTCTTTTTCTTTTCCTAATGAGTTTCATTTGCCTACCCTTCATAGCTTTTCTCTGCCTATTTCAGCATGGGTTTTGAGCATGTGTGTGTGTCTCTGTGAATGTTAATCTTCTTTATTGAGTCTTTTACTCCTGTTTATTAAACCTTTCTTCAAATCTCCAGAACTTTCCATATTCTCTGATTCCATGTCCATCATGTAGTACGTTTTAGCCAAAATATGCTCTCTCTTTTTTTTAAGATTTTATTTATTTATTTGAGAGAGAGACAGTGAGAGAGAGCATGAGCGAGGAGAAGGGCAGATGGAGAAGCAGACTCCCCGTGGAACCAGGAGCCCTATGCAGGACTCGATCCCTGGTCTCTGGGATCATGACTTGAGCCGAAGGCAGTCGTCCAACCAAATGAGCCACCCAGGCGTCCCAAAATATGCTCTCTTTTATTAGACACATTCAGAACTAGTAGTTTAGAATGCTATATGCCCCATATGCCTCTGATAAGGAACTTAGCACACTGCTCCAAGTGTTTACATGCCTCAGTCCTCCACTACATAAGAGTTGCTCCAAAGCAGTGGAAAAGTAATGGAGATAGGAAATCAAAAATTGAACTGGGAGCAGAAGTTTGGGGCAAACAGTGGTTGGTAACCATCAGGAGCATGTAAGCATGACTCCCAGGATCCTCAGCAGTCACAGAGCAAGGGATGAATGACCCAAGTTACTTGAGATAAGGGATCCCATCATTTTTCCTGGATTTGCAAGAGTTATGAGTGATCCCTTAAGACTGGGGAATCTGGAGACATTCACTTTATACTAAATTGATGACAATTTCAGTATATTGACAATTTTATTTACCTTTTCCTTTACTGAGAAGGAAACTATATTGAACAAGGTGGCTTACTTTTTATTATGTATATTTAATTAATTTCCTTCCTTAATAACTCTTCTGATAGAGGCAATAAATCTGTAACTTTTAGCCTTAGGAGAGAATTGGAAAGTCCAAAATAAAATGCCTAAATTTATCTTCTCCTTTTGTTAAGTGGTTCTTTAAGAAGAAATGTACATATGATATTTTTCTTGTAGCTGCACAACTCTCTTCTAAGAAAAGTGCATGTGATGAAGGCAAGGGGTCACTGGAGTCCTTTTAATCATTGGACATTTGTTATTTGTTCTAGTCTTATGTATAGGAACAATGTCTATGAGTAGTGTTATCCTCTTTGGGATACCTGTCTCCCATGCTGAATACAGTAATGAAGAGGGTTTTTTTTTACTACATAAAGAAAAAGTTAGCAAAATATTTCCACCATCAAACTACCTTGACTGAGTAATTTTGACTCAAAATACTTTTTATGAAAAAGCTAACTGATATTTGAATCTTTATTACATTTCTTTGATTTTTTCCCTGTGAATGGATATATACATAGTACATATGAAACATATATATGCATAGATGCAATATAATATAGGTATGATCATCTAGAAATAGCCCTTGAATAAACTAAGACTCACAGACCACATTCACACAGCTAGGAAATGCCTCAGCATTCTTGTTGCATGTATCATCATATATTTCACTGCACCTGTTTTGATCTGAACATTTCTTGATGCCAATATACTATGGGTTGTATTAGTGCAATTCAAGAGATAGCTAGCAGAATACTGTATTCACAAGGGCACTTAGCCAGTTCTCAGTTGTTTGTATAGACTACTCACGTCACTTTCTAAATCTTAGGCTGGCTTTTTCCTCTTGGTAGAAATATAGAAAACTGCTTTCTGACACTGAAATACTTAACTTCTGAAATATTTAAGAATAAACCAAATATAAATAAGAGTGGATCTTCTATTTATATGAAATACATCCTAAACTCTGGATGAATTATTATTTCTATTGCTAACACGTTTCTTTATTATTGATACAGATTATCAAGAATAGACTGCCCTCATTGGTCACAACTAAGTTTTCTTTTGTATTCCTAAATGTAGTATAATGGCTTTACCCAAGTGCCTTGATTTAGATGGAGGTTAAAAAGAAGCATCCAGTTTACATGAGCCCTTCTAAATGGGGAGATAGAACTCTCCCACATAAATGAGTATTTTTAATTAACCAACAGATAAAAATAGTATATCAAAATGTTCTTTAGGGAAGAGGTTGTATGCAGGAACTCTCATTTGCAAAACTTCCAGATGAGTTCAAACCTAGAATTACAGGCAACAACCCTGTTTGCCATCCTTAAAGTCATTCTTCATATTTAAGAACTGATGAATTTTATGGCATATGGTTTTGAGTATGGGGTCTGGTATAAACTTAGGAAGACAGAGATTGTTGTATATCTAGAATCAATCAGCCTAGCACTGTGTATACAATCCATGAAGATTACTAAATGAAAGAAGTAATTAATTAATGAACTCAAGAATGTCAGTGTCTCATTTATTAACATGTTTACTTCTCTGTGTGGTACTTACTATATATACTGGAAGCAACATGACATGATCAAATGCCCTGTTTTACAAATAAGACAGTAATACAAAACAAGTGAACAATTTTTGGTAGTTATTTGAGAAAATCAACCATGAGCAATATTGATAGGTTCTAGAAATGTAAACTAATCAAATATGAAGGTATCCCAAATATTTAAACCTTTATTTATGTATTAATAAACATCACAGAAGGGAAAGAAACATTCAAGAAACAAAAAGGAGGGGCGCCTGGGTGGCTCAGTGAGTTAAAGCCTCTGCTTTCCGCTCAGGTCCTAGTCCCAGGGTTCTGGGATCGAGCTGAGCAGAGAGCCTGCTTCCCCCTCTCTCTCTGCCTGCCTCTCTGCCTACTTGTGATCTCTCTCTGTCAAATAAATAAAATCTTTAAAAAAAAAGAAAAACAAAAAGGAGGTAAACAGAAATATTCGCTATTTTTGGCCTCGTTAAAAAATTTGTATTAGTGGTATTTGCTCTACATTGCATAAAAAAGAATTTATAATTCCACTGGACCCCCTAAATTGATAGCTGTTGTGAAGGACTTTCCTAATACTGTGTTAACTGACTATGCTTAGAAGCCAAGTCAAGAATTTCATAATGAAGACAAAATATTGCAGCTGCCTTCAAACACATATATCCAAGCACATAGGCACTATTACCATTTTAAAATTCAGGGTGAATGTAAATAATTTACCTGACACAAGAATAATCAGCATCTTAGCATTGGTAGCTAAGAGACTGTGAAAGAATTTCAGGGTAGCCGGGATATCTTTTACATAATACAGCATCTAGAAATGAAAGAAAAGAGAAATTAGACACTTTTCTATGTCAATTTTTTTGTTACTTGGGTTATATATTCTTTAGAAAGGTTGATTTTCAAGTTGAGAGGTTTTTTTTTTTTTTTCCATTTTATTTTATTTCTTTTCAGTGTTCCAGAATTCATTGTTTATGCACCACACCCAGTACTCCATGCAGTACGTGCCCTCCATAATACCCACCACCAGGTCCCCCTCCCCTCCGAAACCCTCAGTTTATTTCTCAGAGTCCACTGTCTCTCATGATGTGTCTCGTCCTCCGATTTCCCCCAACTCACTTCTCTTCTCTTATCTCCCAGTGTCCTCCGTGTTATTCCTTATGCTCCATAAGTAAGTGAAACCATATGATAACTGACTCTCTCTGCTTGACTTATTTCACTCAGCATAATCTCTTCCAGCCCCATCCATGTTGATACAAAAGTTGGGTATTCGTCCTTTCTGATGGAGGCATAATACTCCATTGTATATAAGGACCGAATCTTCTTTATCCATTCATCTGTTGAAGGGCAGCTTGGCTCTTTCCACAGTTTGGGGACTGCGGCCATTGGTGCTATGAACATTGGGGTACAGACGGCCCTTCTTTTCACTACATCAGTATCTTTGGGGTAAATACCCAGTAGTGCAAATGCAGGATCATAGGGAAGCTCTATTTTTAATTTCTTAAGGAATCTCCACACTGTTTTCCAAAGTGGCTGAACCAACTTGCATTCCCACCAGCAGTGTAAGAGGGGTCCCCTTTCTCCACATCCTCTCCAACACATGTTGTTTACTGTCTTGTTAATTTTGGCCATTCTAACTGGTGTAAGGTGGTATCTCAATGTGGTTTTGATTTTAATCTCCCTGATTGCTAATAAGAGTTTTACTCAACAAAACACTTTAAGAAGAAGATATTCACAAATGACAATACAAAGGACTGATATCCAAGATCTATAAAGAACTCCTCAAACTCAACACACACAAAACAAATAATCTTTTCAAAAAATGGGCAGAAGACATGAACAGACACTTCTCTAAAGAAGCCATGCAAATGGCTAACAGACACATGAAAAAATGTTCACCATCATTAGCCTTCAGAAAGATTCAAATCAAAACCACATTAAGTGGTTCCCACCTTACACCAGTTAGAATGGCCAAAATTAAGAAGACTATGGTATTTGTTTAATTATAGCCAAAGAGTTTTAAATTTACTCTTTCTGGTTTAAATAACAGAGACATTTATAGCTGGAGATACTTCGTCTCTACTCCACATTGGGACATTGATTCTATGCTTGCTCTATATTTTGTGAATTGTAGTTCTGGGAGAAGATGGTGCTGGCACCATAAAAACAGACCCCCATTTCATAGAACTCTGCTTTAAAATTAAGCCCTTTGCACTAGCTTTACCATATGCTCACAGATGCTTTTTATAAATCACAGAAAATATGGCAGTCTCTGATACTGACAGATTCTCTAGGAAAACGGACTGAATAAAGCATGAGATTACATCCCTGGTCACAGGGTGCTGAGGGTCAACTCACCCTTTTTTTTTTTTAATAACTCTGGACCATTTTCTGATGAAATGCAGGGAGAGGTCTTTCCACTCCGCAAGGCAGAGCCTAGAATTATACATTGGCAGTGGAAAATTTTCCCCAAAGGCTTCCTTTGCTTCCCTGTAATCTACCCCCACAGGTACTTCTTATATCTCATCTCCATCTCTCTTGGGCAAGAGTTTAATTTCTATGTAGATGCCTATGATAGAATTTATTACATTAAACAAACACAACTTAAACTTTGCCCCTCTCACATGAATGGATGAAATAAAATGGCGGGGTGCCTGGGTGGCTCAGTGGGATAAGCCTCTGCCTTCAGTTCTGGTCATGGTCCCAGGATCCTGGAATCAAGCTCTACATTGGGCTCTCTGCTCAGCGGGGACCCTGCTTCCCCTTCTCTCTCTTCCTGCTTCTATGCCTACTTGTGATATCTCCCTCTCTCTCTGTCAAATAAATAAATAAAATCTTTAAAAAAAAAAGAAATAAAATGGAGCTGAACATGGCCTATGCTGCTTTGGGGCCATATTTAGTATCATGTCATTCCATGCTGTTCACGACAGGGATAGATACCCAGATACATAATCCATAAGATGGCTAACAGTCTATGATGTAACCTGGCTAAAAAGAGGAGGTGGCCCATAACAGATGCTCTGAAATTTGATCTAATAGATACTGAGATTCTCTGAAGTTGACTGTGAATATTAAGCTGAAAGAATGTCACTTGAGTGTTAAGACTATAAGGAACAATGAAGAGACAAAGACATAACACAGGGAAAATGTGAGCTAGACAGGGAGGAAGGTAGAGAAATAGAACAGTAATGCAGAGGAAGTAGTGTTGCTCTAAGAAAGAAGGAAGACGCATGGAAATTTTGAGAGAAATAGGAGAATGATCTCTGAATCTGCAACATTTTATAACAGGTAAAGAATGGGATCCAGAGCACAAGTGGAGGTACTGGTTTTCGATAAAAGGAGGCCTTTGTAATAAGATGAAAGACAGAGATGGTGGGTACAGATACAGTTGTGTTTATAAATTTGGAGGGTGAAAGATGACTTTCCATTGGATGATTTCTCTTTTTGCTATACAGTATGAAGTGAGGTCATCAGCTGGGAATGAGTGGTGGTGAAGGGGTTACAGGAAGTATAAGGAGAGAGAGGGATGTATGAAATAGTTATATGAGGAGGGAGGAAATTAAGTCTAATAGAGAAACATTGTAGGCTTGATGGGCAATATAAGTACTCCTTTATAGGTAAATGATTTTGTCAGCTAGGAGAACAGAGGTGTAGTATTGCTTGGATATACCAATGTTAGAGTCATTTCTTCCTTTGATTTCTTAAAGGTTTAATCCTTTGGGATGACTGTACTTGTGGACTACAGAATGATGTCTCTTACAACATGTCCAGAGTTTTTCTGAATCCTCCTCTTTTTAGCCAGGTTACATCATAGACTGTTAGCCATCTTATGGATTATGTATCTGGGTATCTGGTATTTCTAAAATATACATCTTCTAATGGTAGACAACATCCAAAGTCTATACACCCATATGCTATCCAGAAATATCAGTGATTCTCATAAATCCATCCCCATAACATCTAATGAATGGTCACCCCCTTTCCAAGAAACCCTTTAGTATATTTCCAAGAAATATACTATCAGTGTTGGATCATAGAAATATATTCCTACTGAATGACTGCCATAAGTAAACTTTATCAACCTAAGAATGATCTAACCTTCCCCTTCTGTCACATGCACACTAACCAGGTCATCAAAGAAGGTTAAGGAAAGGATTCAGAAAAACTCTGGACATCAGTCCATCCAGACCATTAGAGCTGTGCTAAGATATGTCACACTCTACTCTCCTCAAAACTATCTATGAACTTCCAATCCTACAAAAATTAATTAAGCCAACACTGAAAAAAAAAAATCAGTAACAGAAGGTGTGGAGTATAAAAAACCTGGCTTTTTTAATGTTACAGAGAACCTCTCAGTCCTATCAACATCTTTATCCTCAATTTGGATGGATAATGTTCACTTGTAAAATCAGAAATCAGATTTTCATTTTTCTTCCTAAAGGTAGAATATTAGGTATTCTTCACACATATTTCTGAGAAAAAAGTCTCCTGAGAATATATAACAATAAATATTTCTTACCTGAATCATATGAATAAAGTCCCACTTCTGAAATTCTTTTTTCTCCATGATTCTATTTTGATATTCAGATGATGTCTCCTTATGCCAAGCAAACTTTATGTTCTCAAGGTTTGATGTCTTGGCTACAAGCTCTAAAATACAGAAAAGAGATGGCACACCATCAATTTTAATTGCAAATGTAGAATCCATTTCCATTTCGAATTTTAATGCAATCAATGTTATATACATAACAGATATAAAGCACATTTTTCTTTTTTATGTAGCTCTGGAAGACCAGAGAGTTCATCCTGATTTTTTTCTAGTATTAAATGAAATTAGGGAAGAAAGAAAGAGTCAATAAGAAATAATTATAAGAACGCTGATCAGATATTGGTTGCATTTTATCAGTATTAATGGGAAATCAACTGGTGAATTTTATCAGTGGAAAACAAATGATATGTTTCTGTAACCCAGGAGTCAGCAGACCATGGCCGATGGACCATATCTGGCTCACTACCTATTTCTAGACTGCAAACTAAAAACATATACTATTGCACTTTCTGACTTTATGCCTGTTTTGCATATCTCATGCTGCTGGATTTTTAAACGGTTGAAGGAAAAATCAAAAGAATAATATTTCATGAAATGTGAAAATGATATAAAAATCAAACTTTAGTATTTATAAATAAAGTTTTATTGGAACATATGAACACTCAGTTTGTCAGCATCATCTGTGACTGCCGTGGTGCTACAGTAGGAGAGTTGACTAATGTGAGAGAGATCATGTGGCCTAAAAATATTTAGAGTGTGTATTTGTGTATTTTTTCAGAGAGGTTTGCTGACTCCTGCTATATATAATCCATTAAACACAAACCATTTAAGAGCAAGGGTTCTGTTTAAATATTTTTTAATGAATTAATGACTCTGTCTCTAAGAATAAACATCAAAAATAGTAGTTGATCACCAGGGAATAGAAGAATCAGTACAAAAAGAAATCTAATTATTCATTGTTCATATTTCTGAGGTGTTAGTCATGTCTTCCAAGAAAACAAATTAAATATGTTCTTTTCCCAATAAGCTTACAAAGAACATACCACAGTAACTATGTTGTTAATGAGTGAGGGGACAAATTTGGGATGATAAGCCTTTCAGGATAGGATTTTACATAGAGCACCATAGCATACAGATACCTTTGTACTTGGCAATTTGCTCAGCACTTGGCTCAACAACTTCATTGTTGATATGAATTCCTGGATGTTGAATCTGCACTTTGGAAAGAATTTGAAGATCAATTTCACCTAGAAGACAAGCATATGGAACCTATAATATAAGTCCAGTACGAAATGATGAAGATAAATCTGACATAGCGTATTATCTGTCTTACTTGTACTAGGAAAACCCAACATAAATAAAGAATAATGTTCAACTGTGGCCCTGCCACATTGTCTGATGCAGACAGCTAGGTTATAAGTAGGAATGATAATACGACTTAAGGAGGGCTATGATTGTTATTCCTTCTTTCATACATATAACTTTTATTTATCATCTATTACCACATTTTTTTACTAAAGATTTTATTTATTTATTTGACAGAGAGGGATCACAAGTAGGCAGAGAGGTAGGCAGAGGGGTGGAGGGAAAGCAGCCTCCCTGCTGAGCGAGAGCCTGATGTGGGACTCAATCCTAGGATGCTGAGATCATGACCCAAGCCAAAGGTAGAGGCTTAACCCACTGAGCCACCCAGGTGCCCTATTACCATATTATGTTAAATCTAAGATGCCATTGATTATAGGACTCAGTCAACTCTTCTTTTTGTGTCACTAAATTAGAAAAACACTGAAAGATGTATCCCAAATTCAGAGCTGTTAAAAAATATTTTTTTTAAATGTACCTGAGAATTGATAAACTAGGCCACACCAGAACCATATAAAAATATGTTAGAAGAAAAATGTGTTAGGCATAAAAAGAAGATACAAAAAGAGGTCGGACATCCACTTTCAAATACACCATGGTCTAGTGGAAGACACAGGCATGAAAGAACCCTGTTGGGTTGAGCCATGGTGGGAAAAGGAAAGGAGATGGTGAGGAAAAGGATAGGAGGAGAGGTGAGAGAAGTGGAAAGCCTTATGGAGGGAGACCATTCTTGAGCTCTGTGTTACTAGGTAAAGGGAAGTTAGCTCAGAGACTTCTGGGAGAATGAGGAATTGCAGGTAGACAGGACAGCAAGATAGAGACATGAAGTCAGGGAATAGAATGGTATATATGGACTACTGGCACTCAGAATTTTGGAATATTCAGTAAGTCAGGACCTCGTAGGAAAACTTGAGTCCGGTAGGTAAAATGGAAAGGAGGTTATGGCAAAATAGATATATATTCATTAATGCATGCACAAACAATTAATTGCATACTGTGTGTCCTGCACTGTACTAGGTTCTAGCAAATAATGATAGGAAGAACACAGAGATGCCTGTCCTGTTGAAAATTCAGCCTGTAAATGAGTGAGTGAGAGAGATGGTGATGGTTGATGGATCTGAGTTTTAAACCTGTCTTCTCCACTTACTAGTTGTATATAACTTTCAGGAATTTTTTTTTACCTCTCCAAGCTGTACTTTCCTCATCAGAAAAATAGCAATAATGATAGTACATAATTTATTCATTGTGAAGGTTTAGTGAGGCAATGCATATAAAACTCAGTGTAAAATAGACACCCAAAAAACAGTAGCTATTCATTAGTTTCATTATCATTGAGTGCCTCTCTTTGAAAATATCTCCTCTGTCCCTATTGCTGATGCCTTCAACTTAAGTTCTGCACTTTCATTCTTTAAGGTTATGATGCTGACTTTTACTAAAATAGACCTATGTGCTGGTAAGACTAGCCTATGAAAATGATATTAGTTTTTAACATTTTGGTATATATGACATTAACAGAACCTCTACAAGGATAGATATAGTAGGCAACAAAAGCATAAGTTATAAGACTAGGAGGTCTGGAAGAAAGGAAATGAGGAAGATAAATCAGGAACAAAAGATGCTAAACTAGGAAAAAGGGCAGTCACACAGCACCATGAGAGCCCCAAGTACTGGCAGTAGGAGTTGGTGGCGATGGGGAGGGGAAGGAGTGGTAAGGAAGCTGAAATGGAGGATAAAGGAGCCTATGTGACAATTTTATGGCCTCACCAACATGACACCTTTTATACTTTCTGTAGTAACTCTAGATGCCACTTATTGGCCACCTACTATTTGTCAAACACTGTGCTTGGCACTTTACTTGGATCATCTCACTTAATCCTGACCACAGAGTTATCACAAATTCTCACAGTACTATTCCCATTCAGATAAGGTGATTAAAGTAACTTAACACTACTAATATGCCTGAAGTTTAAGGCACATTTTTCTGACTCTAAAGTGGTTGTTCTTCTAAACACTTCATACTAAGAAATAGGAAGATACCAAATACTAGAAGGGCATAAGAAGGGTTTTTTTTCCCCTTTTTTTCCAGTAACTATTTTTGAATGATAAACAAAATAATAATAATAATTACTAGGGCAAAAGGCTGAGAAGAAAAGTTGTGGACTAATGAGAAATAGATTATAGCTTGTCCCAAAGGACCAGAGGCCAAAAACTCGATTTTTTCTTCTATCAACCTAGATACATACATTTTAAGACAAAGAGCACATGAGCAGGGAGGGGAGGGACAAGAAGAGAGGGAAACAGAAAATGTTAAGTAGGCTCCATACCCAGTTGACAGCCTGATCTGCACTTGAATTTGCAATCTTGGAACCATGACCAAGAGTCAGACACTTAACCAACTGAGCCATCCGGGCATTCCCAACCTAGTCATATATTTTAAACAAAAAAAAAAGTAATCATTTCTGAGGATCCCAAATCTAACATTTTAGAACTCAGGAGATTGTATTAATTTTCCTCTTAGGGCTTTATTAGCTCTTCTCCTAAGATGGACCCCAACATTTTTGGTCTACCTAAATGGCAGGATGTATCTAGAACATCCCCAGGGTATATTCTTATATTGTTATTTTCCCAAGCAGCAGAATGTTCTACTACAGTCAGAGCCAGCCAGTCCCTCTTTTTAGGGTAATAATGGGAGGCACAATATTAGAATAGCACCTAAGACAAAAAAACCATGGGTTTACCTAACAACATCTGGACTGTGAGTCTATGTGTGGCCATAAAGTGTCTGTGAATTTTCTGCTGGACCCCTAGCAGAAATAAATGAGCAAAAAAAGGAGATAATGAAACTCTTTCATCAGGAATTAGCACATAGAATCCGTTTCTGTCTTCATGAGTTGACTAACCACATTTCCTCTTTGCTAGGGGCAGTTCTACTTTTCGTTTGTTATGCTGGTTTCCCATCTGGTTTTATTCTTGTCCTAAGTTGTTGTTGTTGTTTTTAAATTTTTGACCAAATATCATTATTATTATTATTATTTTATTTTTACAAATAGTTTTTATTATTTGTAAAATTTATTTGCAGAATAAATTTATTTTATAAATTGACCAACATAATAAAAACCTTTTGATAAATATTTTTTAAAATTATAATAATTTTAATTCTTTACCCACTCCCTACAAATCCCATGCTTAAAAAAAAAATTATTTTAGGGAAGGGGGAGCAGAGGGAAAGGGAAAGAGAGAATTCTCAAGCAGACTCCCCACTAAGTGTAGAGCCTGATGCGGGGCTTGATCCTAGGACCCTGAGATCATGACCTGAGCCAAAGAGAGTCTGATGTTCAACTCCTTATCCATCCAGATGCCCCCACAGCTCTCACTCTTAAAAGTATTCTGGATTTGGGGGCACCTGGGTGGCTCAGTGGGTTAAAGCCTCTGCCTTCGGCCCAGGTCATGATCCCAGGGTCCTGGGATCGAGCCCCACATCTGGCTCTCTGATCAGCGGGGAGTCTGCTTCCCTTCCTCTCTCTCTACCTGCCTCTCTGTCTACTTGTGACCTCTGTCTGTCAAATAAATAAAGAAAATCTTAAAAAAAAAAAGTATTCTGGATTTGACAAATAATTCCACCATGCTGATGAGACACTTATTCTCTGGGCTATGTCTATTATTTATAATAGACTGCATTATTTCTTATTATAATAGATTATATAGATAGATTATAGATAGACAGACAGACAGATAGTTGTAGAGATCACCCAAAATATAATACATTCCTTGTTCTCATACCCTACACAGTTGGCTTCCTAGCATCTCTCAGAAATAGGAGACCTGTGTTTAAAAAAATGACTAATGTGAACGTCTTCCTCAACAAAAAGAGAATAATAAAGAGGTAGTTCAGATGTTCTATAGTATTATGTCCTATAGTCTGTCTTAACATTTAGTTATAAATGTCTTAGCATTTAGTTATAAATATATGTCTTAGCATTTAGTTATAAATATATTTATATATACATAAGACATGAAAATATGTCAGCATTTAGTTATAAATATATTTTTAATACATTACCTATGTTGTTCACTATCCATTCCGTCTCCCAAGATGTGCTCCTTCCTTCTTTCTCCTTCTCAGCTGTGTGTAAATTTCCTGCTAAATGTTTCTATATTTTTTCCCATTCCTATTAGCAATCCTTGTTCAGTCCCAATTATCTGTGTCTTCGAATTCTGCAAAAATATCCTAAAATTTCACCCTCTCTCTGCTGAACTTTCTGTCCCCCAAAGCCATCACTACAACAATCATCCGAAACTCTAAGCTAAGCAAGCCCGTCACTTCCCTGCTTAAAACCTTCTGACTAATCAACTAGATGAAGTCCAAGCTCTTAAACTGGGCATAGACCACCCTGCCTACTTCCTAATCTCATCTCTCACAGCTTCATGTTTTGAAACTTTTGGCTCCGGAACCTTGAATTTCTTGCATTTTTACCCTTCTTTCTCCCCCGCTGCCCTTCACATACACCATGCTCTTCTGTGCCTTTTGTCTTCTGCCAGGAATCCTTCCCCTCATTTCTTTACATCATCTAACTCCAACACATCTTGAACTCTTCTACACATGACTAATTACCTTGGAAAACTTTCCCACAGAGCCTGGAAATAGCATCAAAATCCTTCAGACAGAAATGACCCATCAATTGACTGGAGTTTGCAACACAGACAAAACCTTGTTTTCTCTGATATAAATTATTGATTTACTTCACTTACTTTATTCACTAGAAAAGACTTGATTTCAACAAGTTTGTTAGAAAGTATCAAGGACTCTAAAATGCTAGATTGAATGAGCAGGTTTGATCATCAATCACTGTAAAGCATTGTGCGGGGTTATTTGAACTGTAGTACCATGAGTCAGCAATAAGAGATTCAAACAAACAAAAACAAAAACAAATAAAAGGGGAAAAAAGAGAAAAAAAAAAGGAAGGGGATCATTTTTTCTTTCTCAACTGAATTTTCCTGAGTAGGAACCCTAACATTATGAATGTGTTCCACTATCAGACATTAAGCATACTAGAAATGCTTTTCAGAGAGCACATAAGCCAAACTAACATGCCAAAAGAATGGGAGAAAGTAAACTAGAAATGAATCAATCAAATAATTCAGAAATTCTCAGCAAATTAAGAGGTAAATGAAAGAAATGTGGAAGCCAACACTTTTATTGTGCATTGCAAAGCCTCCTGGAAATCCTAACTTTGAGGTCCAAGAAAACAGCATTTACAGAGAAGAAGGCAATACATGTTTATCTCAAAGTCAGTCTCTTATTAGGCATTGTTTGATCGTAATTCTGACAGTTGTAGACTACTTATTTATAACATCTTAAATCTTCAGCTACGTAAATGCCAACAGCTGTTGGGGTTAACTAAAGTCTTATTATGTGTTTCCCCTTAAAGGTTTGGAACAAAATCTGCAGTTTCCTATGTCAAATGGAAAAATTATAATGATTTAAAAACTCTATTTTTATATACTATCTTTTTGGAGTCTGTGCATTTTATGATGATGTAATTGATTTTCTCAGTTGGTTAATATGTAAAACTTGAGCAAAGTTGAGAAAATCCAAATGTGTCAAAATGTTATAGAGTACTTTGTTTTAATATACAGTGTTTAGAAAGATATGCACCAGTTTACAATCATTGGTTATCTCAGGTGGTGGAATTACAGGTTATTTTTCATCCACCCCCCTTTTTAAAAAATTTTCATTCCCGTGACCTTTTCATTACAGAAATGAAAACATGTACCTCCCACTCACTTTCATCCATTTTGCCCATACCCCAACCCCCTTCCTTGGGCAATCACCAGTTTGTTCTCTATATATAGGAGTCTGTTTCTGCTTCACTTGTTTGTTTTGTTTTTGTTTATATTCTATTTAAAAGTGAAATCATGGGCATCTGGGTGGCTCAGTGGGTTAAAGCCTCTGCCTTTAGCTCAGGTCATGATCCCAGGATCATGGGATCAAGCCCAGCATCCGGCTCTCTGCTCAGCAGGGAGCCTGCTTCCCCATCTCTCTCTGCTGCCTCTGCCTACTTGTGATCTCTGTCAAATAAATAAAATCTTAAAAAAAATTTTTAGGGGGGTTATGGACATTGGGGAGGGTATGTGCTTTGGTGAGTGCTGTGAAGTGTGTAAACCTGGCGATTCACAGACCTGGACCCCTGGGGATAAAAATATATGTTTACAAAAAATAAAAAATTAAAAAAAAAATTTTTTTTAAATAAAGTGAAATCATATGGTATTTTTCTTTCTCAGGTTGACTTATTTCACTTAGCATAATCCATGTTGTTGCAAATGGCAATATTTTATTCTTTTTTATTGCTGAGGATTATTCCTGTGTTTGTGTGCGTGTGCATGTGTGTATATGTGTACACACATCTTCTTTATTCATTCATCATTTGGTAGACACTTACGTAGCTTCCAAATCGTCACTACTGTAAGTAATGCTGCAATGAACACAGGGATGCATAGAGCTTTTCAAGTTAGTTCTTTTGTTTTCTTTAAGTAAATACACAGAAGTGTAATTACTGAACTATATGGTATTTCTGTTTTTAATATTTTTGTGGAACCTCCATGCTGTTTCCCATAGTAGCTGCACCAATGTACATTCCCACCAAGAGTGCATGAAGATTAGTTTTTTTCCACATCTTTGCCCAGATACTGGCCATTCTGACAGTGTGAGGTGATATCTCACTGGTGGTCTTGATTTTCAATTCCGTGATGATGAGTAATGTTGAGCATCTTTTTATGTGTTTGTTAGCTATCTGTATGTCTTCTTTGGAAAATTATTCAAATCCTCTGAGGATTTGAATAGGATTTGAATCCTCAGAGGATTATTCAAATCCTCTGCCCACTTTTAATTGGTTATTTGTTTTTTCTTGTGTTGAGTTCGGAGTTCTTTACATAGTTTGGATATTGACCACTCATCAGATACTGGATTTACAAATATCTTTCCCATTCAGTAGGTTGCCTTATTGTTTTGTTGTCTCTTTCACTGTGCAAAACCTTTTTGTTTTGGCACAGTCACAATAGTTTATTTTTGGTTTTGTTTCCCTTGCCTGAGGAGACAGATCCAGAAAAATGTTTCTAAGGCCAATGTCAAGGAGACTACTGACAATATTTTGTTCTAGGAGTTTTAGGATTTCAGGTGTCATATTTAAGCCTTTAATCCATTTTGAATTTAATTTTGTGTATGGTGTAATATGGTGGGTCATCTTTTGTATGCAGCTATCCAGTTTTCCCAGAATCATTTATTTAAGAGATTGCCTTTTCCCCCATTGTATATTCCCGCCTCATTTCCTGTAGATTAATTGACCATATAAGTGTAGGTTTATTTCTGGACACTCTATTCTGTTCCATTGATCTATGTGTCTATTTTTGTGCCAGTACCATACTGTTTAGATCACTGCCTCCAGCTTTGCTCTTCTTTTCAAACTTGCTTGGCTATTTGGGGTCTTTACATCCAAATTTTAGAATTGTTTTTTTTCTAGTTGTTTGAAAAATGCTGTTGGTATTTTGATAGGGATTGCATTAAATGTGTAGATTGTTTTGGGTACTATGAGTATTTTAACAAATTTTTTTCTTCCAATCCATGAACATGGAATGTCTTTCTATTTCTTTGTATGATCTTCAATTTTCTTTCATCAGTGTTTTATAGTTTTCAGAGTATAAGTATTTTACCTCTTTGGTTAAGTTTTTCCTAGATATCTCATTATATTTGGTGTAATTGTAAATGAGATTTTTTTTCTTAATTTCTCTTTCTGTTGTTTCGAGTGTATAGGAATGCGAAAGATTTTGTACACGGATTTTGTATCCTGCAACTTTACTGATTTCATCTGGTAAATGAAACTGATAATTCCAGTAAGGTTTTTTGTTTGTTTGTTTGTTTGTTTGGTGGAGTCTTCAGGGTTTTCTATAGAGAGTATCATGTCACTTACAAATTGTGAAAGTTTTACTTCTTTACTGATTTGGATGTCTTTTATTTCTCTTTGTTGTCTGATTGCTGTGGCTAGGACTTTCAGTACTATGTTAAATAAAAGTGGTGAGGTTGGACATCCTTGTCTTATATCTGACCTTAGGGCAAAAGCTCTCAGTTTTTCCCCACTGAGGAAGATATATATCCTTTATTATGTTGAGGTGTGTTCCCTCTAAACCTACTTTATGGAGGGTTTTATCATGGATGGATGTTATACTTGGTCAAATGCTTTTTCTGTATCTATTGAAATAATCGTATGGTTTTATCTTTTCTCTTACTGATGTTAGGTATCACATTGACTGATTTGCAAATACCAAACCACCCTTGCTTCCCAGAATAAATCATGCTTGATCGTGGTGAATGATTTTTTAAAATGTATTGTTGGATTATGTTTGCTAGTATTTTGTTGAAGACTTTTGCATCTATGTTCCTCAGAGATCTTGGCCTGTAGTTCTCCCTTTTAGTGGTGTCTATCTGGTTTTGGTATCAGGGTTATGCTGGCCTCATTGAATGAATTTGGAAGTTTTCCTTCCTCCTCCTCCTCCCCCTTTCCTTCTCCCCTCCTCCTCCTCCACCTTTTGAATAGTTTGAGAAGAACAGATATTAATTCTTCTTTTTTTATTTGGAGATAATTATTAGCATTTTAAAAAATTTAATTTTTTTTTTTTTCAGTGTTCCAAAATTCAAAATGATTCGTAGAGTTCACCTGTGAGGCCATGTGGTCCTGGACTTTTGTTTGCTGGCAGTTTTTTTGTTTTTTGTTTTTTTGAGGTTTTTGTTTTTGTTTTTAATTTATTTGGCAGAGAGCGATCACAAGTAGGCAGAGAGGCAGGCAGAGAGAGAAGGGGAAGCAGGCTCCCCGCTGAGCAGAGAACCTGATGCAGGGCTCGATTCCAGGACCTTGAGATCATGACCTGAGACAAAAGCAGAGGTTTTTTTTTTTTTTTTTTTTTTTTTTTTTTTTTTTTTTTATTTTTTATAAACATATATTTTTTATACACATATATTTTTATCCCCAGGTCTGTGAATCACCAGGTTTACACACTTCACAGCACTCACCAAATCACATACCCTCCCCAATGTCCATAATCCCACCCCCTTCTCCCCAACCCCCTCCCCCCGGCAACCCTCAGTTTGTTTTGTGAGATTAAGAGTCACTTATGGTTTGTCTCCCTCCCAATCCCATCTTGTTTCATTTATTCTTCTACCCACTTAAGCCTCCATGTTGCATCACCACTTCCTCATATCAGGGAGATCATATGATAGTTGTCTTTCTCTGCTTGACTTATTTCGCTAAGCATGATACGCTCTAGTTCCATCCATGTTGTTGCAAATGGCAAGATTTCATTTCTTTTGATGGCTGCATAGTATTCCATTGTGTATATATACCACATCTTCTTGATCCATTCATCTGTTGATGGACATCTAGGTTCTTTCCATAGTTTGGCTATTGTGGACATTGCTGCTATAAACATTCGGGTGCATGTGTCCCTTTGGATCACTACATTTATATCTTTAGGGTAAATACCCAATAGTGCAATTGCTGGGTCATAGGGCAGTTCTATTTTCAACATTTTGAGGAACCTCCATGCTGTTTTCCAGAGTGGCTGCACCAGCTTGCATTCCCACCAACAGTGTAGGAGGGTTCCCCTTTCTCCGCATCCTCGCCAGCATCTGTCATTTCCTGACTTGTTGATTTTAGCCATTCTGACTGGTGTGAGGTGATATCTCATTGTGGTTTTGATTTGTATTTCCCTGATGCCAAGTGATATGGAGCACTTTTTCATGTGTCTGTTGGCCATCTGGATGTCTTCTTTGCAGAAATGTCTGTTCATGTCTTCTGCCCATTTCTTGATTGGATTATTTGTTCTTTGGGTGTTGAGTTTGCTAAGTTCTTTATAGATTCTGGACACTAGTCCTTTATCTGATATGTCGTTTGCAAATATCTTCTCCCATTCTGTCAGTTGTCTTTTGATTTTGTTAACTGTTTCCTTTGCTGTGCAAAAGCTTTTGATCTTGATGAAATCCCAGTAGTTCATTTTTTTCCCTTGCTTCCCTTGCCTTTTGCGTTGTTCCTAGGAAGATGTTGCTGCGGCAGAGGTCGAAGAGGTTGCTGCCCGTGTTCTCCTCAAGGATTTTGATGGATTCCTTTCGTACATTGAGGTCCTTCATCCATTTTGAGTCTATTTTTGTGTGTGGTGTAAGGAAATGGTCCAATTTCATTTTTCTGCATGTGGCTGTCCAATTTTCCCAGCACCATTTATTGAAAAGGCTGTCTTTTTTCCATTGGACATTCTTTCCTGCTTTGTCGAAGATTAGTTGACCATAGAGTTGAGGGTCTATTTCTGGGCTCTCTATTCTGTTCCATTGATCTATGTGTCTGTTTTTGTGCCAGTACCATGCTGTCTTGATGATGACAGCTTTGTAATAGAGCTTGAAGTCCGGAATTGTGATGCCACCAACGTTGGCTTTCTTTTTCAATATCCCTTTGGCTATTCGAGGTCTTTTCTGGTTCCATATAAATTTTAGAATTATTTGTTCCATTTCTTTGAAAAAGATGGATGGTACTTTGATAGGAATTGCATTAAATGTGTAGATTGCTTTAGGTAGCATAGACATTTTCACAATATTTATTCTTCCAATCCAGGAGCATGGAACATTTTTCCATTTCTTTGTGTCTTCCTCAATTTCTTTCATGAGTACTTTATAGTTTTCTGAGTATAGATTCTGTGTCTCTTTGGTTAGGTTTATTCCTAGGTATCTTATGGTTTTGGATGCAATTGTAAATGGGATTGACTCCTTAATATCTCTTTCTTCTGTCTTGCTGTTGGTGTAGAGAAATGCAACTGATTTCTGTGCATTGATTTTATATCCTGACACTTTACTGAATTCCTGTATAAGTTCTAGCAGTTTTGGAGTGGAGTCTTTTGGGTTTTCCACATATAGTATCATATCATCTGCGAAGAGTGATAATTTGACTTCTTCTTTGCCGATTTGGATGCCTTTAATTTCCTTTTGTTGTCTGATTGCTGAGGCTAGGACCTCTAGTACGATGTTGAATAGCAGTGGTGATAATGGACATCCCTGCCGTGTTCCTGACCTTAGCGGAAAAGCTTTCAGTTTTTCTCCATTGAGAATGATATTTGCGGTGGGTTTTTCATAGATGGCTTTGATGATATTGAGGTATGTGCCCTCTATCCCTACACTTTGAAGAGTTTTGATCAGGAAGGGATGTTGTACTTTGTCAAATGCTTTTTCAGCATCTATTGAGAGTATCATATGGTTCTTGTTCTTACTTTTATTGATGTGTTGTATCACATTGACTGATTTGCGGATGTTGAACCAACCTTGCAGCCCTGGAATAAATCCCACTTGGTCGTGGTGAATAATCTTTTTAATGTACTGTTGAATCCGATTGGCTAGTATTTTGTTGAGTATTTTCGCATCTGTGTTCATCAAGGATATCGGTCTATAGCTCTCTTTTTTGGTGGGATCCTTGTCTGGTTTTGGGATCAAGGTGATGCTGGCCTCATAAAATGAGTTTGGAAGTTTTCCTTCCATTTCTATTTTTTGGAACAGTTTCAGGAGAATAGGAATTAGTTCTTCTTTAAATGTTTGGTAGAATTCCCCCGGGAAGCCGTCTGGCCCTGGGCTTTTGTTTGTTTGGAGATTTTTAATGACTGTTTCAATCTCCTTACTGGTTATGGGTCTGTTCAGGCTTTCTATTTCTTCATGGTTCAGTTGTGGTAGTTTATATGTTTCTAGGAATGCATCCATTTCTTCCAGATTGTCAAATTTATTGCCGTAGAGTTGCTCATAGTATGTTCTTATAATAGTTTGTATTTCCTTGGTGTTAGTTGTGATCTCTCCTCTTTCATTCATGATTTTATTTATTTGGGTCCTTTCTCTTTTCTTTTTGATAAGTCGGGCCAGGGGTTTATCAATTTTATTAATTCTTTCAAAGAACCAGCTCCTAGTTTCGTTGATTTGTTCTATTGTTTTTTTGGTTTCTATTTCATTGATTTCTGCTCTGATCTTTATGATTTCTCTTCTCCTGCTGGGCTTAGGGTTTCTTTCTTGTTCCTTCTCCAGCTCCTTTAGGTGTAGGGTTAGGTTGTGTACCTGAGACCTTTCTTGTTTCTTGAGAAAGGCTTGTACCGCTATATATTTTCCTCTCAGGACTGCCTTTGTTGTGTCCCACAGATTTTGAACCGTTGTATTTTCATTATCATTTGTTTCCATGATTTTTTTCAATTCTTCTTTAATTTCCCGGTTGACCCATTCATTCTTTAGAAGGATACTGTTTAGTCTCCATGTATTTGGGTTCTTTCCAAACTTCCTTTTGTGGTTGAGTTCTAGCTTTAGAGCATTGTGGTCTGAAAATATGCAGGGAATGATCCCAATCTTTTGATACCGGTTGAGTCCTGATTTAGGACCGAGGATGTGATCTATTCTGGAGAATGTACCATGTGCACTAGAGAAGAATGTGTATTCTGTTGCTTTGGGATGAAATATTCTGAATATATCTGTGATGTCCATCTGGTCCAGTGTGTCATTTAAGGCCTTTATTTCCTTGCTGATCTTTTGCTTGGATGACCTGTCCATTTCAGTGAGGGGAATATTAAAGTCCCCTACTATTATTGTATTGTTGTTTATGTGTTTCTTTGATTTTGTTATTAATTGGTTTATATAGTTGGCTGCTCCCACGTTGGGGGCATAGATATTTAAAATTGTTAAATCTTCTTGTTGGACAGACCCTTTGAGTATGATATAGTGTCCTTCCTCATCTCTTATTACAGTCTTTGGCTTAAAATCTAATTGATCTGATATAAGGATTGCCACTCCTGCTTTCTTCTGATGTCCATTAGCATGGTAAATTCTTTTCCACCCCCTCACTTTAAATCTGGAGGTGTCTTCGGGCTTAAAATGTGTTTCTTGGAGGCAACATATAGATGGGTTTTGTTTTTTTATCCATTCTGATACCCTGTGTCTTTTGACAGGGGCATTTAGCCCATTCACATTCAGGGTAACTATTGAGAGATAGGAATTTAGTGCCATTGTATTGCCTGTAAGGTGACTGTTACTGTATATGGTCTCTGTTCCTTTCTGATCTACCACTTGTAGGCTCTCTCTTTGCTTAGAGGACCCCTTTCAATATTTCCTGTAGAGCTGGTTTGGTATTTGCAAATTCTTTCAGTTGTTGTTTGTCCTGGAAGCTTTTAATCTCTCCTTCTATTTTCAATGATAGCCTAGCTGGATATAGTATTCTTGGCTGCATGTTTTTCTCGTTTAGTGCTCTGAAAATATCATGCCAGCTCTTTCTGGCCTGCCAGGTCTCTGTGGATAAGTCAGCTGCCAATCTAATATTTTTACCATTGTATGTTACAGACTTCTTTTCCCGGGCTGCTTTCAGGATTTTCTCTTTGTCATTGAGACTTGTAAATTTTACTATTATGTGACGGGGTGTGGGCCTATTCTTATTTATTTTGAGGGGCATTCTCTGAACCTCCTGAATTTTGATGCTTGTTCCCTTTGCCATATTGGGGAAATTCTCCCCAATAATTCTCTCCAGTATACCTTCTGCTCCCCTCTCACTTTCTTCTTCTTCTGGAATCCCAATTATTCTAATGTTGTTTCGTCTTATGGTGTCACTTATTTCTCGAATTCTCCCCTCGTGGTCCAGTAGCTGTTTGTCCCTCTTTTGATCAGCTTCTTTATTCTCTGTCATTTGGTCTTCTATATCACTAATTCTTTCTTCTGCCTCATTTATCCTAGCAGTGAGAGCCTCCATTTTTGATTGCACCTCATTAATAGCTTTTTTGATTTCAACTTGGTTAGATTTTAGTTCTTTTATTTCTCCAGAAAGGGCTTTTATATCTCTCGAGAGGGTTTCTCTAATATCTTCCATGCCTTTTTCGAGCCCGGCTAGAACCTTGAGAATTGTCATTCTGAACTCTAGATCTGACATATTACCGATGTCTGTATTGATTAGGTCCCTAGCCTTCGGTACTGCCTCTTGTTCTTTTTTTTGTGGTGAATTTTTACGTCTTGTCATTTTGTCCAGATAAGAGTAAATGAAGGGGCAAGTAAAATACTAAAAGGGTGGCAACAACCCCAGGAAAATATGCTTTAGCCAAATTAGAAGAGATCCAAAATCGTGAGTGGGGAGAAAGGGGATAAAAAGAGGTTCAAAAAGGAAGAAAGAAAAAAGAAAAAAAAAAAAAAAAAAAAAGAAAAGAATTTTTTTTTAAAAAAGAAAACACCTAAGAAAAATGTAAAAAAAAATATATATATATTAGATAAACTAGTAAAAAATCGTTAAAAAAGAAAAAGGTAACAGTTAAAAAAAAAAAAAATTTTACCCGAAGGCGAGAAAAAAAAAAAAAATGAAAAAGAAAAAATTAAATTAACTGCAAGACTAAAAAAAATCACAGGAAAAAAGCCATGAGTTCCATGCTTGGCTTTCTCCTCCTCTGGAATTCTGCTGCTCTCCTTGGTATTGAAACCGCACTCCTTGGTAGGTGAGCTTGGTCTCGGCTGGATTTCTTGTTGATCTTCTGGGGGAGGGGCCTGTTGTAGTGATTTTCAAGTGTCTTTGCCCCAGGCGGAATTACACCGCCCTTACCCGGGGCCGGGGTGAGTAATCCGCTCGGGTTTGCTTTCAGGAGCTTTTGTTCCCTGAGTGCTTTCCGTAGAGTTCCAGAGGACGGGAATACAAATGGCGGCCTCCTGGTCTCCGGCCCGGAGGAGCCGAGAGCCCAGGGCCCCACTCCTCAGTGCGCCCTCAGAGAACAGCGCCCAGTTACTCCCGTCTGCCTGACCTCCGGCTGCGCTCCGAGCTCACCGAGCCTGCGACCGGTTCAAGGTAACACGGAGCTGCGAGCTTACTGTCGGCTCTGTCTCTGTAGCCGGCTTTCCCGTTCCAATACCCGCAAGCTCTGCGACACTCAGACACCCCCGATCCTTCTGTGACCCTGCGGGACCTGAGGCCACGCTGACCCCGCGTGGGCTTCGCCCCGGTTTAGCCTCTGGAGCGATGTCCCTCAGCGGAACAGACTTTTAAAAGTCCTGATTTTGTGCGCCGTTGCTCCGCCGCTTGCCGGGAGCCGGCCCCTCCCCCCGGGGTCTATCTTCCCGTCGCTTTGGATTCACTTCTCCGCCGGTCCTACCTTTCAGAAAGTGGTTGTTTTTCTGTTTCCAGAATTGCTGTTCTTCTTCTCTTCGATCTGCCGATGGATTTTCAGGTGTTTGCAATCTTTAGATAAGCTATCTAGCTGATCTCCGGCTAGCTGAAGCAGTCTCAGCTTGCTACTTCTCCGCCATCTTGACTCCTCAAAGCAGAGGTTTTTAACTCACTGAGTCACCCAGGCGCCCCTGCTGGCAGTCTTTAAATTACTGATTCCATCCCTTTGCTGGTTATTGATCTGTTCAAATTTCCTGTTTCATCTTTTTTTGGTTTAGGCAGTTTATATGTTTCCAGGAATTTATCCATTTCTTGTAGGTCGTCCAGTATGTTACCATATAATTTTTCACTTTATTCTCTTATAATTGTTTGTATATCTGGGTGTTGGTTATTTTGCATCTCTCATTTGTGACTTTATTTGAGTCATTTCTCTTTTTTCTTCATTAAGTATGGTGAGGAGTTGATCAATTTTATTGAATTTTTTTTTCAAAGAAACAGTTCCTGCTTTCATTGATCTGTCCTATTGTGGTTTTAGTTTCTATATCATTTATTTCTGCTCTGATCTTTATTATTTCCTTCCTTCTGCTGGCTTTAGGTTTTGTTTGTTGTACTTTTTCTTGCTCCTTTTGCCTAAAGTTAGGTTTTTGTTTGAAATTTTTCTTTCTTCTTGAGGTCAGCCTGAATTGCAATAAAACCTTCTAAGAACTGCTTTTGCTTCATCCCAAATGTTTTAGATTGTTATATTTTCATTTTAATTTGTTTCCATGTACTTTTTTTACTTCTTCTTTGATTTCCTGGCTGACTGATTCATTGTTTAGTAGTAAGTTATTTAACCTCCATGTATTTGTGGTCTTCCTAAACTTTTTCTTGAGGTTGACTTCTAGTTACATAGAAGTAACTAGAAGTCATCTATGATCATCTTGAATTTTTTGAGACTTATATTGTAACCTAATATATGATCTGTTCTGGAGAATATTCTGTGTGCACTAGAAAAGAATGTATATTCTGCTGTTTTAGGATGGCGTGTCCTGAATATATCTATTAAATCCATCTGTTCCAGTATGTCATTCAAAACCATTGTTTCCTGGTTGATCTTCTGTTTAGATAATGTGTCCATTGATGTAAGTATTAAAGTCCCCTACTATTACTGTATTATCAATTAGTTCCTTTGTATTTGCTAGTAACTTTTATGTATATTGTGTTCCTATATTTTGTGTGCATAAATATTTAACAATTGTTACATCTTTTTGTTGGATGGCTCCCTTTATTATTATATATTGTCTTTGTCACTTCTTAGAGTCTTTGTTTTCAAGTCATTTGTCTGATATAAGCATTGATATTCTGGCTTTCTTTTGAAACCCATTTGCATGATAAATCCCCTCCTTTTCAATCTTCAGGTGTCCTTAGGTCTAAAATGAGTCTCAGAGGCAGCATATAGATGGGTCTTATTTTTTTATCCATTTTGTCACCCTACATTTTTGATTAGAGCATTTAGTCCATTTATATTCAAAACAATTATTGATAGGTATGAATTTATTGTCATTTTATTTGTTTTGTGGTTGTTTTTGATATTTCCTCTGATTCTTTATTCTCTTTCTCTCTTTCATGGTGTGCTGATTTTCTTCAGTGATATATTTTGATTTCTTTTTATTCTTTACATATTTATCAGTGGTTTTTAATATATGGTTACCACTAGGTTTGCATATAACCTCTTCTGCATATAGCAATCTTTATTAAGTTGATGGTCATTTAGGTTTGAACCCATTCTTTACTCTTCTCCTCCCCATGCCGTATGTATACACTGCCATATTTTGCATTCTTTTACTTCATGAGTTGACTGATTTTTTTTTACAGAAATATTCGTTCTTACTGCTTTTGTGTTTCCTGCCTTTATACTGTCACTTTTGGTCTCCTCTTTTTGCTCAGAGTCCCTTTTCCTATTTCTTGCAGACTGTTTCAGTGGTCATGAACTCCTTTAGTTTTTGTTTGTCTGGGAAACTCTTTATCTCTCCTTGTATTCTGAATAATACCCTTGCTTGATACAGTATTCTTGGCTGCAGATATTTCCCATTAGCACTGTGACTATATCATGGTACTCCCTTCTGGCTTGTTAAGAAAGGAGTTGGCTTGAAAAATCTCCTGCTAGCCCTGTGGGTTTTCCCTTGCATGTTATTGTCTTCTTTTGTCTTGCTGCTTTAAAAATTTTTTTTCTTATCATTATATTTTACCAATTTAATTACAATATATCTTGGTATGGATCTGCCGTTGTTGATTTTGGTGAGAGTTCTCTGTGCTCTTGGATCTGAATATATTTCCTTTCCCAGATTAGGGATGTTTTCAGTTATTATTTCTTTGCATAATTCTCTGCCCCCTTCTCTCCTTTTTCCTGTGTTATTTTCTCTCAAACAAAATATGCTGATCTTAATTTAGAAAGTTAAATGAAAATTAATTTCTTAAAATCCCCTTCATACAAATCTTCCTTTGTACCACCCCATTCCTCAAATCAGCCACAAGTATAAAATGACTTTGTTTCTCTTTTGGGGCTATGTTGAATCTTTATTTAATTTTATAGTCAGATAGTTCTGTGGTTGGGATATCTCGATTTCATATGAGCCATATTTTAAATGCATCATATCTGTATTTAAAGGGATATATATATTTGAAATCCCTGACAGTGGAACTTAGAAAAAGTTCAAAAACAAGGAAAGGGGGCGGGGATCTCATCTTCTAGACAACCTTTCTCCATTCCCTCAACTTGAGTGATATATTTAATCAGATAGCAGAGGAGTGTTACATTCTTGCTTGAAATCCAAGGTCAGCTGATTAAATATAGAAAAAAATATGAAAAGGAAAACTCATAGGTTATGGATAGACAAAACTGAGCTCAAATTTAGTATTTTCCAGAATTATCTTATATAAATTTATTAATATCTCTATCCTTTAAAGTACATATGTGTAAATTAGAGATAATGTGGTCTATGCTATTGTAAAGGGCAGAGGCACTATATGGAGATCTTGTACTTCAGTTCATGATTATATAGTAATTGCTCAATAAATTGAAGCTATTTTACATTAATTCAATGAATATTCTTCAGCACCTACTAAATGCCAAGTCCTAATCACTGGAGATATAGCAATGAATAATACAGACAAAAATACTCAACTGGTATGAATAGTGATAAGTCTCATGGAGAATAACCAAGGCAAAAGGAGCAAGGGGGAAGCCATGGAGGAGAGTTTGTGAATCTCGACTGATTGGTCAAGTAGTCTTCATGTAAAAAGTGACATTTAAGAGAAAGTTTAAGGAGATGAGGAATGAGGGAATGAAGTTTTACCCTTCTAAATGAGCAGCTACATAATAAAATGACAACTTGTAAGAGCAGTCATCATGTATTTGTATTGTCTTGATTGTTCTTCTTACTTGTCTTCCATCAAATGAAACACAAATCCCAGCTTGAGAACCTTAGAGTTTCCCAAAATGAGAAAATCTTTGGGTCAAGAAAATGGTGGATTAAAGACTGGAGATACCACTTGCCATTTGATTTCCTTCTATTCTTGCTTCATTTCTCATATTGAAATGCATGCATGTGTATTCTTTATATTAATAGCAGGAAAAATTTTATTCTATTACATGTTGCATTAAGATCATAATCTTCTTTGTTCTCTCTACTAGAATATCAAGCAAAAAAAAAAAAAATGTATGGAGAAAAATTGCCCAGATAACTCTGTGCTTAGTGATGAAAAACAATTTCAGCTATGGGTTTGTAACCAGAGCAAGAGCAATCTGATGTTGAGCTGCAGTGAGAATGATAGAAGATTCTTGACAAGATCACCTCATCTCTCTCTCTCTCTCTCTTTCCTTGGGTGCCTCAGGATTGAGGCAATTCTGTCAGTAAAGAAATATGAGATAGAATATTAAAATAGCTCTAGGGTCTCAGGAAGGGAATTATAAATATAAATTCTAAGTCAAAAGGGCATTGCCATTTGTTTTTGTGTGTCTTCTGGCTATTAGCCCAGGAACAAAACTGCCTGAATACTTTGCAACTGCAGGAGGCCTAAAAAGAGCCATGCTACCAAAATGTTGTATGAAGTACAACTTAGAAAAAAATGTCCCAAAAGGTGCCTAACACGGAAATGTAGAGATATTTGATAAACAATTCACATGAGTTTTGCCTTAACTTTTAATTTATAAATCCTAACTGCACAGATACTTGACAGCTACTTCAACACATACATAGAAAGAAGTAAAGTCTATCCATACCATATTGTAATGTCTAAAAGTTACACTGTTTTACCCTCAGTGAAGTGCTAACATTCTCTTAACTTTTCTTCCTCATGCCCAAAGACAGGACTTATAAGATTAAACTACTTGAACTGGCAAAGGTAGTCCGAGATAATCACACAGATGGTGTGATTTCATCAACACTGGCATGCATGCGTGCTCTCTCATACCTCTCTGTCTCTCAAATAAACTTCACAAGCACTCATGTGAGCCTGCAATATTAATAATCATTAAAACACAAATTTTTCTTGCTGAGGAAAATTATTAGTCATTTATACCCTCGTATGAATAGAGTCTAAGGGACTGCTACCCTCATGGAATAAAAAAACAGGAAACCGTTATTAACAAATGTCTCTAAAAGAGGCAGTGGATAATTACCATCCTTTTGGCCACCATCACCCTCATAATAATGACTAACATGTACTTGGATCAGGCATGGAAGAATCTGTGTCCTCTGAAAAAAAACCTCTGCTAAGCTATAACACAGATAACATGGTTCTTAAAATATTTGTACAGGTATAATGCTATTGCCAGTGAGTCATAAATGGCCAAAGGAAAACTGTCCCAAAAACATATATGTGGGAGCAGTGCTTTGGGTATCAGCCACATAGCTAAAGTTGCTGTCAGAAGTCAATGAGTATACTCTTTATCATCATCTCTCATCAACTATAAGATTATAATTTTAATTGGGTTTATTTTTCCTGTTCCTGGTTATAAAATGTATACCACAGAAAACTTGAGAAAAAGATATGAAGTAAAATATCAAATAAATAGCTCACTACCAGAGAAAACAAAAATTAACATTTTAGGGGCGCCTGGGTGGCTCAGTGGGTTAAGCCTCTGCCTTCGGCTCAGGTCATGATCCCAGGGTCCTGGGATCAAGCCCCACATCGGGCTCTCTGCTCAGCAGGGAGCCTGCTTCTTCCTCTCTCTCTGCCTCTCTGCCTACTTGTGATCTCTGTCTGTCAAGTAAATAAATTAAAAAAAAAAATTAACATTTTAGCTTATTTCCTGCTTATGCTCTTCCTTTTTTACTTTCAAATAATTTCCTTTAGTCTACCCAGGCAAGATCATTATGTATATGAACTATTTTGATTTTCTTTCTTGAGAGTTAAATCATGAATATATCAAAATATACTTAAATGTGTTATTTATGGTGGCAATACTATATTCTCTAAAATGGGATAATTGTTTTAATTATCTTTGATACTATAATATAAATGTATATAAACTTACACATTTGTATGTGGAAATATATATGAATACATATTTATATGTAAATATATCTTAATATATAGTTAGTTGGTATATAGTTAATTTTTTTCTATTATGAAGAACCTGACAAGAAACCCTGACTTTTTGTGCAAAAATCTTGATTTTTTTTTTTTCAGATTAATTCCAAGAACCAGAACTCATGGTTAGAATAAGCCTTTTGGGCTTTGGTGGTCTTAAAAATAAAAAAACAAAACAAAACAAAAGACAAGGCCTAAGGACAAGGATGCCAGATGTTGAGAAAGGATGCAGGCTGAAGAACTGTAGCACATTCTTAGAGACTTCCTCACTGGGCAAGACCAGTCTAAATGCTGGAGCTCTTGGAGATGGGGGGCAGAGGACAGGGGTACGGGGTGGGAGTAGACATGTCCAGGACCCGGTGAGGAGGGGCTGAAGCAGCAGCTGGGGCTGTGGTGGGACAGCAAGGGGGTGGCTATATATTAAGCATGTCAGTATTTTTATGGCCAGAATGAACAGGTCTTTCTGTATTTGATGAATACCAGAACTTTTTTTTGATACATTACTTCAGGAAAGTTTCATTTCATGCCTTTACTTTTTATACATGAAAGCTTCCATATCATTGTAGTCTCATTAGTATTACCTAATGGCTTTTTAAATTCTTGTCGAGTTGTTCTCAGTGAAAATTTGAACTTTTCTTCAAATAGCTTGCTTATTTTAATATTAAATATTATTAGCTAATTAAATACTTGTTCATCACTTCTATAAGTTTGTTGTTGTTGATAGAAACAAAGCTACAGAAGACCCTGGGCATTGATCCCAATCTCTGTAATCCTCAAGCCCCTTTATTAAGTTCAACATCTGCAAAATGAAGATAACAACAGACCCCCTACACTGGGTTGCATGAGTATATACATTAAATCACAAAGTTTTATTCAGTAGTAAATGTCAAGTGGAAGCCTATTCACTGATTAAAGAGATTGTCCCAAACTGTCACAAAAACTGACAAGATACAAATTTTTCCTTGAGCAAAATTGAACAAACCACATGCTAAGGACTTTCAAGTACATTGTAGATATTCAAAACTGTGAATAAAAAGCTCACATGTTAACAGAAAAAGAATGTGGATCTATCACATTGCTTTTTATCTGTTTTACCTATATCAGGCCATTACTGCATTCTTATGAATTCTAAGGCTGTACAACTGAGTTTATTTGCCTAAGTATACAGTCATTTAATCTGCAAATAATGGTAGTTTTGTCTTCACTCTGCTCATTATCCTGTTTTCTTGTTTCAAGCCTTATTGAATTACCCAAAACAATCTTGTTTACTCTGGTTTTAATGACAATGGTTCCAATGCTATAGCAATATGCTTGCTTCTCTCAAATTGGTAATGTAGTTATTGTTAATAATGCTTCCATTTCACTTGAAAGTTTTAAATACAATGTGGTAAACTATTTTGTTAAAAACTATATGTAGTTTTAATAATATGGTTATGAATGCCTTTAACAAAATATCTGAGGCCCTAAACTATGATTATCCAAAGCAGACAGTCCTAAATTCTGTAAATTAGTTAATCAATAGATTCCATATCATAGAATATCTACTAGTATGCTGCACTTGAGTAAAATAGTACTTACTCATTTCAACTTATAAGCATTACAGATTAAAATTATGTGCATGTCTAGAAGCCCCATTTAAACTCCACTTCCTCAGTATAGCCAAACATGGTGTTAGCCATACCACTCTGGAGAAATGTCTACCACTTTCTAGAAGGTTACTCATGAAACCATAGATTTTTTGGACCAAAAGCACCTTTAATGCCCCCAGCATCCAAGAAATCAGTGCCTAAGTCCTTTCCACAGTATGTCTGAGCAATATTTTCTAGCCTATGCTTACTCCTTGAACCACAGATAACACCTTATCTCAAGATGTGTACTTTCATTCTGGACAAGTTTGTTCAGTAAATTTTAATATTGACTCAAGAAATCTTTCTCTCTTACAACCATTGGTTCTTTAGGGGGTAGATATTCTGTAATTTGATCAACATGAAATTGAAAGACCAAAAGAACCCCCCTGGCTAGAAGTGCATTTTTATCCTGTTAACCAGCTAGTTTCGCTTCTGTATGAACGCTTGCTTGTTTCGCGCGCGCGGGCCTCCTGAACCAATCCGCTGGCGCCAAGTATGCCTGTTCAAACTGTCAACCAATCAGCTCAGCCCTACCCGAAACTTGTTTGTATCTGTCTGTAAAAACCCTGCACCAACCCAGCTCTGGACCCCTAGGCGTTACCAGCAAGGAGCAGCGCAGAGGTCCAGGTTCGAACCTGCAATAAACGACCCTTGCTGCTTGGCTTTGACTCACGTCTCTGGTGGTCTTTTAAGGTGGTATTTCAAAATATCTGAAGATGGGAAAAACCACATTCAATCCGCCCCCCCTTCCCTTCTATCCAACTAGCTTAGAAAATAAAACTTCTGTGTCACCTTAACATGTCCTTATGAACAGAGACAGAGTTAATATCCAAAAGATTAGATTTTCAAATAGCTGGTTATTATTAAGTACCTAATATCTTGTTTTCCAAGTCAATAATTAACTTTTATGTTTGTTTCATAAAATCTGTTAAACTGGACTAAAGTCAAGAGACCTGCCTTTTGTTCTGCTTTGGTGATTCTCGGGCTTCTTATTTGTAGAATGAGATGTTGATGGTTTCTAAACTCTTTTCTATTTTTTAACCTCAGTAGGAATGCTGATGTCTGCGTGTTGTTGTAGAACAAGAAAATCACCTAATTGCTCTCAGCATTATGTCAACAGAATTATTACCAAAAATATGTCATGAGAGGTTTCATACTACCTATATTTCATATGTGAGTTGCTTCAGTTGATCAAAGATTATCTATAGGGGTACCTGGGAGCTCAGTTGGTTGTTTATGACTCTTGATTTCAGCTAAGTTCATGATCTTCGGGTCCTAGGACTAAGCTTTGCATGGGGTTCTATGCTTAGCAGGGAGTCTGCTTGAGGATTCTCTCTCCCTCTTTCTCTATCCTTCCCCCGCTCTCTCTCTATAAAATAAATAAATCTTAAAAAATTATCTATAAACATATATATATATATATATATATATATATATATAATGGCAGTTGAGTCAGTACATAAAAGGTTAATAAAAATAGAAGTAAGAAGATTGGATAAAATGAAATTATTTGTTATCATCTTATCTAATCCTTATAAAGCTTTCTGGCATTTGAACATCAGGACTGAATAGTACAGCAGGTTTTCCTTTAAGCAGAGCCCAGAGCAAGGAGAACACATTGCCCATTACAGCCTTCTGGAACATTTTTCCAGGCATAAATGTATGCAGTGTAAATTACTAGCATTCTCCTTTACCAAAAAGAATATTTTTTTCTTCATGTACTATCCACCATAAAGACAATATTCATTAAAAATCAAATAATAATGAAACCCCATTGAGTGGCTCAAGCATCAGTATTCAGAATGAACCAAAAAAAAACATCCTATGAGACTTAGAATACAATGCAATTGTTCTCAGTATCTAAAAACAATTTCTAAAATGAACAAGGTATGAGTACTTAAAGACCTTGAATAAAAGCAAATCCAGTTGCTTTGTGTTTCATTAAAGCATGTCACCAACTTCTACAGAAGAGAAGCAGGAGACTAAAAGGGTGCATAGTACTCCCCTGCCCATGTTTCTGAAAAGAAAACCAAATAGGCTGACAAAGAGCATGAGTATTAAGTGATAAAAGCAGCAATTTCATTTAGAGAAGTTTTTAGTTTCTTTGCTTTTACTTGTTTTTTTCATTGTAGTGCGGAGAAGTGGTCGCACCAGTATGTATGTAGAGAAAATATTTGCACCAAAGATATGCAGAAGATAATCTGCAGGTATCTAGGCAATCAGGAAGAGAACATTTACGTAGTGAAACCATACAGGTCTATAAGCTAAGAAGGAAGTAGAATCTTGTACGATACAATATGGGAGCTAAGCACAAGTACTAGATGGGGCCAGTGGCCTTGTTTGCCATGGATTGGAGTTCAGTGACTGACTTGAAAGGATACTGATGTCAAAGGATAATGCAAAACTCTCAGGTATCCTGTAGATTGTAGAACATGTGGAGAGACAATTTCTCTAAAAGATAGGAAGTTCCTCATTGTATAGTAATATACTGTTCTTCTGCCCAGTGCTTGCAGTTAGGCAATGACAGGTTATCAAATAAGCATGTCCCAATTGGTATGTGAGCATTCGAACTAAGTAAATGGGGTCCTCACACTATAAAGCAGTGCTTTTTCATGCCAGGAACATCTAGACCTAGGAATGTTAAATAAAACAGTTTTTATTTCATATAGCTGATTTGCTTAAGCGAGAATGTTATCTATAGCTTGAATTTCCCTTGGAGTTCTTCTTATATTTCTAATCAATTTCTTATGAAGAGTAACCTTAAAGGGCACCCATATTCTCTCCCCAAGGCAGAGCCTGTTATTAATACAATGTTAGGGCTCAGTCAGAAAAATTCCAAGTGTTGCTTCCTTTGTTTTGGTAAGTTCTCTATATTAGCTCCTATGTGCACCTCTGTGTAAGGAATCACTGTGCAGGCCAAATGTTCCTTTCTCTAGATAGCTTATAAGCATCTGGACAAATTTACATTAGAAATTCAATTAACTTTATATTAAAAGGTCAATTAACTTGGCCATGATAGAGATTGTTTTTAATTACTTTTCCTTGTAGGGCTTCTCTTCTTGTCCAAGCACAAGTGACACTATCAAATGATAGTCTCACTGCCTGTTGGGTGCCTGAAATTCATATGCAGAACTCACTGGAAAAACTGTCTTGATTAAATGAATTTACTTTTATAATCCTTAGGACTCAGAATATCAATAAGCAATGATAGGATATTTTCACTTAAGCAATCTCTAAAATACTGTTCATGACAGTATCCTTCATTATTTGTCCTTGCTGGTTTTTATTTTCTTGGTAGAAGATAATAATAAACAAAAATCATTTTAAATAGTTAGCCCTCATTACATCATATCACAGTATATTGTATGAAAAATAAATAAATGACTACAGTAAAAGCAAATGATTCTAATTCCATTAGAGGGCTCTTAGTTATCTTTGGGTTCACATGGGTCACAATTTAACTTACTCACATGTCACTAGAGCATTTATACTTGAGAAATGTATAGAGAGATCACCACTTGACACTATATAACATGTTGTAGTGTAGTGTCTACTTCTTACCAGGAAGTAACCAATACTAAGCTATCACTTAATCAAAATAATAAAAATCAAAAATATCACTTAATCAAAAATAATAAAAGAAACAAAGGAATAAAGAAAGGTATAAATATATAAGTAATATATATATAACTATACTTTACATATCCATATATTAACTCAGATCTCCAGGTGACCAGCAACTTAAAAATAAAACCAACACTACTCAAGAGTTATGAGGGGAAGTCTGCAAATGAAATTTTTTGTTTTATTTTTGAAGAGGGGACCAGCCTGTACCTTACAGGAGTGGTAACAATGTGCTTTATCTGTATAGTTCTCACTACAACCCTATGGGGTAGAATTCATTGTTTCCATTTTACTGAAGAGTAAACAGAAGCTCTAATGTAGTCAGAAACTACACCCACATCAATCTGCCTTTTCAGACATCCATTTTCTCCTAGGATACATGCACAGATCTAAGAGTAGTGAGGCCATGAAGTGCTTGTAAAAGTGGGTTTGGGAGTGTTTTGGAGGGGAAGTTTGGGAACTGAATCCAAGGAAGGGAAAGGTTTTGGCCAGTGCAACTCAAAGAGTGGGGCCATAAGAGTATAAATGAACTATGTCATTAAACATATTTTCCCCTTATATTGATAGTTTCTCAATGAAGGGAGCTGTGCACAGATTTACATTTTAGTGCATGCTTCTTTGTCTCCTCCTGGACCATTAACAGTTTGCAAACCAGCAAGCCGTCCACGACCACGCATAGGTGGCACAAACGTAAGGAATATCCTGTGAAATTTTCCTTTACCCTGAACAATTAAATGATTTTGGATAAAAGTTACCTTTAAATTTACTCTATGTGTTTTTCCATTTATAAAAAAGTATTAAAAAGCCACTTCAGGGCACGTGGGTGGCTCCGTCAGGTAAGCATCTGCCTTCGGCTCAGGCCATGATTCCAGGGTCCTGGGATTGAGTCCCATATCAGGCTCTCTGCTCAGTGGGGAGCCTGCTTCTCCCTCTATAGCTCCCCCTGCTCATGCTTGTACTCTCTCTCTCTCTCATTCCCTCTCTCTGTCAAATAAATAAAATCTTAAAAAAATAAATATTAAATGCTACATCTTATCCATATTTCTATACTAATGAAGGCTTAAATCTCAAGTGTTATAAAATTATGAGGGCCTTTATTTTTTTTTAAAGATTTTATTTATTCATTTATTTGACAGAGATCACAAGTAGGCAGAGAGAGAGGAGGAAGCAGGCCCCCTAGTGAGCAGAGAGGCTGACATGGGTCTTGATCCCAGGACCCTGGGATCATGACCTGAGCCAAAGGCAGAGGCTTTAACCCACTGAGCCACCCAGGTGCCCCTTATAGGGGCTTTAATCTTAGTTGAAATAATACTACTCTTACTAGTTTTAATAAGCCAATCTCCTCCAAAAGCAAAGAAAAATAGTTATCTTAAAGAACGAAAAATATTGCTATCAAACAGCACGGTGGTTGGAGTGAAATACAAATTTTAAAAATGTGTTATTCATACCTGCACCTCCGCCAATGCTTAGAATCTTAATTTCAGATTTTCTATCACCAATCCTGAAAAAAAAAATTATGTCATTTAAGAAAAATGTGCTATGTGCTTTGTAAAATCTGATTATTGAATCTAGTTTAACAGAATAAACTAAAATTATAATGAACAAAATCTAGGTCAACATGAAAGGTCACACTCAGGTCAGTGGTTACACTGCTGTGTTTAGAAATCTTTAGAAAATATGTTCTACTCATTAATGACTTTGAACTGTGAGACTTTTGAAAAGAGCACTATAAACATTTCAGAGACAGGAAATGCCATTTGTTTAGAGATTGTATGGAGAAAAAAACCAGATAAAGTGAGCCTTTGAGTCTAGTGATCTAATAAGCCATCCATTATAGTAGAAGGAAGGCTAAGGTGATTAATACTGTATATATGCTTTCTTCTTTCTTGATAACTTCCTTTCAATGAACAAATGTTTTTAAACATTTATTGTGTGTCCATATTTAGCATTAGGGATATAAAAGTGAATAAAACTCTGTTTTGTTCTTAAGTTAAAATGTGAGATAATACAATCCAGTATTAAGAAAAGGGAAAGATGGCAAAGTAGTAGGATCCTAAACTGATCTCCTCCCACAGACACACTGAGGCCACAATGACATATAATACAACTCACCCCGAAAACAACCTGAAGACTAGCAGAAGGAGATTTTACACAACTAAAGACATAAAGAAGCCATATCAAGAAGGGTAGGAGGGGTGGACGTATGGGAGGACCCAAACCCTCAGCATGGCAACTACAGGCTGGAGGGGTATCAAAGGCAAGGAGATCCTTCCTAAGGTGTGAGGGGGTGAAGCCCCACCTGATGCACCCCGTGTTACAGGAACCTATACGAGGAAGACAAGCCTTCAGAAAATCTGGCTTTGAAAAATCAGCAGGAATTAACTCCAGGAGAGCCAGGCCATAGAAAACGGAGACTCTGCTCCTAAAAGGTCAGCACACAATATCACTCAATCAGAGACCCAGTACAGAGACAGAAGTTTGAAAAGTACCTGGACATGAAGGAAGAAATGTATTAACTAATCTCAGCGTTTGTGCTGGAGGGTAGAAGCTTTCTCCAGGAATGGAAGTTTTGGCAGGCCTCATTTTTCTTGCCCCTTTTCAGTCTAACTAGCTAGATGTTGGTAGTAGCCAATGTTGCCACTCTCCATCTACTGCTTGCTCTTCCTGGCAAACCCCTGCAGACCTGCCCCAGCAGGCAGCCCTTCAAAGCAGGTCCTACACCATCACACCCAGAAGACAACCCCACCTGGGACCAGTGCCCCACAAAAGTGATTTCTTCACTGAGGATACTAAGGGGCAGCCCCACCCACCAGCAAACCTGCAGTAATTATGGCTAAGCCTCTCTGAAAGCTGTCTTGGGAGCTTACACCACTGACCAGCAAGTGCCCAGAAGCTATAGCTTGGTCTGTCAGCCATCCAAGCTATAGGCCATCTCTGGCCATCATTGTGCTCACAGTAGTTGCAATCTGATCACAGGAGGGTACAGAAAGCCCACACAAGGGACACCCCAGGAGCACCTGGTTCTGGCGAATGGAGGCACTGCATTACTGGGCCCCACAGAATGCCTTCTACATAAGACCACTACTTTCAAGACCATGAGATATAGCTGACCAACTAATGCACAGAAATAAACAGAGTATCAAAAAAAATTAGAAGACACAGGAATATGCTCCAAACAAAGAACAAGACAAAATATCAGAAAAAGAACTAAACAAAACAGATAAGTAGGTACCTGATGAAGAAATGAGAGTAATGTTTATAAAGGTGCTCACCAGATTTGGAAGAGGAGTGGATGAACTCTATGAGGACTTCAGTAAAAACACAGAAAAATGGAAAAAAGAACCAATCAAAGCTAAAGAATACAATAACTGAAATGGAAAATATACTAGAGGGAATCAACAGCACATTAGAGGATGCAGAAGAACAGAGCAGCAATCTGGAAGTCAGGATAATGGAAAGCACCCAAGCTGAACAGCAAAAAGAAAAATTTTCAAAAAATGAGGATAGGTTAAGGGACCTCTGTATATCAGGAGTACTAACATTTGTATTATAGGGGTGCCAGAAGGAAAAGAAAGGGCATAAAACTTACTCAAAGAAATAATTGCTGAAAACTTCACCAACCTGTGGGAGGAAGCAGTTTCAGGAATAACAGAGAGCCCCAAACAAGATGAACCAGAGGAGGTCTACACCAAGATACATAATAGTTAAAATGCCAAAAACTAAAGATAAGATGAAAATCTTAAAAGCAGCAAGAGAAAAGAAAGCACTTATGTACAGAAGAAATCCCACAATGCTATAACCTGATTTTTCACCAGAAGTTTTCCAGGTCAGAAGATAGTGGCAAGATGTATTCAATGTGCTGAAAGAAAAGCAGCCTACAACCAGGAGTATTCTACCTGTAAGATTAACATCCAGAATTGAAGGAGAGAGAGTTTCCCAAACAAACAGAAATTAAAGCAGTTCATCACTAAAGCAGACTCACAAGAAATGTTAAAGGGACTTCTTTATGTGGAAAAGAGAAAGCCATAACTAGAAATAAGAAAACTATGAAGGAAAAAAAATTCACTGGTAAAAATCAAATAAAGCTAGGATAAAGGGTAAAACATAAAAGTAATGAAATAAATTCTATCTACAAAAATTAGTTAAGGATTACACAGAATAAAAAGTTGTAAAATATGATATTATATACATAAAACATGGAACAGAAGTAAAAATGTTTTTATTTTAGAATGTTTGAATTTAAGCAACCATAAATTTAATATAGACTGTTATATACATAAAATGTTATATGTGAACTTCATAGTAACCACACACACACACACACACACCCCTATAGTAGATACACAAAAAGTAAAGAGAAAGGAATCCAAGCTTTACACTAAAGAAAGTCATCAAATCACCTGGCAATATAGCAAGAGCAAAACAAAAGAGAAGAGCTACAAAAACAATTATTAACAATTGTAAATATTTATTCACCTAACAGAGAGGCACCTACATATATAAATCAAATATTATCAGACATAAAGAAGTAACAGTAATACAATAATAGTAGGGGACTTTCATCCCACTTACATCAATAGATAGACCATCCTGGCAGAAAATTAATAAGCAAACAGTGGCACATTTTTTTCAAGTGCACATAGACATTCTCTAAGACAGATCATATTAGCTTACAAAACTTGTATCAATAAACTTAAGAGAAGTGAAATTACATCAAACATCAGAAAAGATCACAATATGAAACTAGAAATCGATTATAAGGAAAAAGAGGGGGGGAAATGGAGGCTAAGCAGCACACTACTAAAAAAACCAATGAGTCAACTAAAAAATCAAAGAGAAAATTTTTAAAAAATACCTGGAGAAAAATAAAACTGGAAACACAGCAGTGCAAAATGTTTGGGATGCAACAAACGCAATTCTAAAAGGGAAGTTGATAGTGATACAGGTCTACCTAAGAAACAAGAAAAATCTCAAACAATCAAATCATACACCTAAAGGACTAGAAGAAGAATAAATGAAGCTTGAAGTTAGTAGAATGAAGGAAATAACAAATATCAGAGAGGAAATAAATGAAATCAAGACTTAAAAAACAATTAGAAAGATCAGTGAAACCAAGAGCTGGTTCTTTGAAAAGTTAAACAATTCATAAACCTTCAGTCAGATTCATTAAGAAAAGTGGAGAGAGGACTCAAATAAAATCATAAATGAAAGAGAAGTTACAACTAACACTACAGAAATACAAAGGATTATAAGAAATACTATGAAAAATTATATGCAAACAAATTATACACTGAGAAATAGAAGAAATGGATAAATTCCTAGAAAAATATAATCTTCTAAGACTGAATCAAGAATAAATAGAAAAATCTTAACAGGCAGATTACTATTGACAAAACTGAATCAGTAATTTAAAAACTTCCAACAAACAAAAGTCCAGGACTAGAGGGATTCACAGGAGAATTCTACCAAATATTTAAAGAAGAGTTAATACCTATTATTCCCCAAACTATTCCAAAAACTGGAAGAGGAAGTAATGCTTCCTAATTCATTCTGTGGGGCCAGCATTGCCCTCATACCAAAATGAAATAAAAATACTAATTTTTTTAAAAAATTACAGACCAGTATCCAACATAGATGCATAAATTCTCAACAAAATGTTAGCAAACCAAATTCAACAACACATTAAAAGGATCACTCGCCACAATCAAATAGGATTGATAGCGGGATACAAGGATGATTCAATATCTGCTAATCAATCAATGTGATATACCACATTAACAAAAGGAAGGACAAAAAGCAAATGATCATCTCATTAGATGCAAAAAAGCATTTGACAAAATTGAACATCTATTAATGTTAAAAACTGTAAACAGAGTGGGCTTAAAGGAAACATACCTTAACATAACAAAGGCCATACAGGAAAAACCCACAGCTAGCATTATACTCTGGTGTAAAGTTGAAAGCTTTTCCTCTAAGGTCAGGAACAAGATAAGGATGTCCACTCTTACCACTTTTGTTCAACATAGTACTGAAGTCCTAGCCACAGCAAGCAGACAAGAAAAAGAAAAGACATCCATGTTATTAAGGAAAAAGTTAAACTGTCACTCTTTATAGATATGATATTTTATGTACAAAAACCTAAAGATGCACAAAAAAACTATTAGAGGTATGAAATCAATTCAGTAAAGTTGCACGATCCAAAATTAATAAAAATCTGTTCCATTTCTGTACATTAGTAACAAACTGGCAGAAAGAGAAATAAGAAAGCAATCCCAATTACAATTGTATTAAAAAAAAATAAAATATCTCAGAATAAATTTAAACAAGGAGGTGAAGCATGTATCCTCTGAAAACTATAAGACACTGATAAAAGAAATTAAAGGAACAGAAATAAATGAAAAGATATACCATGCTCATGGATTAGAAGAATTAAAATTGTTAAAATGTCCATATGACCTAAAGCAATATACAGATTTAATACAATTTGCTCAAAATACCAATAGTGTTTTTCACAGAACTAGAACAGATAATCCTTAAATTTGTAAGGAACCACAAAAGACCTCAAATAGCCAAAGAAATCTTGAGAAAAGAACAACAAAGCTAGAGGTATCACAATCCCAGATTTCAAACTATATTATAAAGTGATAATAATCAAAAGTATATTCTACTAGCACAAAAACAGACACATAGATCAATGGAATGGAATAGTAAGCCCAGAAATAAATGCATACTTATATTCTCAATTAACCTATGACAAACGAGTCAAGAATATACAATGAGAGGGTTTCTGGGTGGCTTAGTTGATTAATCATCTGACTCCTGGTTTAGTCATAATCTCATGGGTCATGAGATTTTGCTCCATGTCAGGTTCCATGCTCAGTGGAGAGTCTACTTGAAAGATTCTCTCTCTGCCATGCTCTCTCACTCTAAAACAAACAAATAAATCTTAAAATAGAACAAGTGAAGGACAGTCTCTTCAATAAATGTTACTGGGAAAACTGGATAGCTACATGCAAAAGAATGAAACTGGATCACATTCTCATACCATAAGGAAAAATAAACTCAAAATAGATTAAAGACCTGAATATAAGACATGAAACCATAAAAATCCTAAAAGAAAACATAGGCAGTAATCTCTTGGACATTAGCCTTCACAAGATATTTCCTCTGTCTCCTCAGATAAGGGAAACAAAAAGCAAAAATAAACAGTTGGGAGTACTTCAAATTAAAAGGCTTTTGCATGGCAAAGAAACCAGTAACAAAACAAAAGGCAACCTAGTGAATGAGAGGAGATATTTGCCAATGACATATCCCATAAAGGGTTAACATCTAAAATATATAACGAATGCCTACAACTCAACAGAAAGAAAGAAAGAAGGAACGAAAGAAAGACAGACAGAAAGAAAGAAAGTCCACTTAAAAATCTTAGAGGACCTAAATAGACATTTTTCCCAAGAGGATATACAGATGACCAACAGACACATGAAAAGATGCTTAACATCACTAAATGTCAGGGCAGTGTAAATGAAAACCATAGTGAGATATTACTTCACAAAAGTCAGAATGGGTAGTATCAAAAAGACAAAAAATAGCAAGTGTCAGTGAGGATGTGAAGAAAGGGGAATGCTGGTGCACTGCTGGTCAGAATGTAAAATGGTTCAGCTCACTATGGAAAACAGTATGGAAAGAGTATGGAAAACAGATTCCTAAAAAATTAAGAATAAAAATACCACACAATTTAGCAATTCCACTTTTGGGTATTTACCCAAAGAGAAGGAAAAACCTAATTAAAGATATACGCTCCCCTATGCTTACCATTATTTATAAAAATCAAAATATGGAAGCAACCTAAGTAAGAATGTATGAATGGAGAAATATGTGATACATATACACAACGGAATATTACTCAGCCATTTAAAAAATGAGAACTTGCCATTTGTGACAACATAGATGGACTTAGAGGGTATTCTAAGTGAAATAAAGAAGATGGAGTAAGATAAATGCCTTATAATTTCACATACACATCAGATCTAAAAAACAAAACTAACAAATAGGCATCATCAACAACAATAACAACAAGAAACAGAAGCAGACTCATAAATATAGAAAATACACGTGGTTGCCAGAGGGTGGGGAGTGAGGTGATGGGTGAAATAGGCATGGGGTTTAAAGGATACAAACATCCAGTTATAAAACAAATAAGCATGGGAATGCATGGGAATATAGTCAATAATACTGTAATAATTTATGGTGACAAGTGGTAATTATACTTACTGTTGTAAGCATTTTGTAATGTGTATGCTTGTGGAATCACTACATTGTGTACCTGAAACAATACTGTATATCAACTATACTTCGATTAAAACTAAAGAAAAAACTAGAGCTCAGTATATGGTTCTAGTACTGGAAATGGAATCGGTTGATTTACTGGGAGGTAGCAGTAGGACTTGCTTTTGATTGATGCTAATAAAAGGGAAAACGGTATTATGACTGTCGAATTTCCAGCTTGGGTGACTGCATATGGTGAAAAAAAAGAAGCTGGAGAATATAGTTTGAAGGCAAGTTTGTGTTTTGTCAGGGTGCTTTGTTTTTTGTTTTCTCTTTTTAATTGGAATTCTACAAACATTTGGATATGCAAGATTTAAGTTGAGTGGGAGACAGATCGGGTCAATGATGTATTCTGGAAAGTTAGCATCATAAAGTTATGGTCTAACTAGGAGACTGGATTCTACCACCCAAGCATACTGCAAAGAATTAGACAAGTAGTAGGATAATGATGTAATGCCAACTTTTAAAAGTCACTGATTTATGAGGAACACACAAAGGGGACAAAGAAGAAAACAGTAAAGCTCAGAGAGGATAGAATCAGAGAAAGAGAAAGCCATTAGTAGTGTTAACAGTAGCAGAGTGTACTACCAAAAAATAAAGAGGAATCATCTCCATTGAATTTGGCAATACGAGTATCTTTGATAATAGTTTTAAAAAGAATGTTGAAGGCAGAAGTCAGATGGCAGTGAGATTAAAAGTGAGCTGAATAAAGAGAAATAAGATCTAGAGATTGTTGTACTATAATGAAAGGGTGAGAATGGAAAGGGAAAACAGGAACCGGGAGTGGTATTTATGTGGACTCTAGCTTTGCAGCTGCTTTTTTTCCCCTGATGTGAGAGAGCCTGGACAGAGTAGTAGAACAAAAACAGATTGAAGCCAAGTTCACAAAGGATAGATTCAAGGACACCTATGAATGAATTGCCTTCCTTAGTTCTAATTATCTTCCCACTCATGATCATAGTCCTAATACACCCATCCCTATCTATGGGCTTGGTTAATTCTTAAAACTGCTTTATATCTGTAGATAGCATAGTGAAGCCATGGAGCACAGCACCAAGGTTGAAGCCATGGCCTACTGACATATTACCTTAAGCAAGTTATTTAATTTCTCTGCATCTTTACTACCTATGAAATAGGATAATAATACCACCTACTGTATAGAATTGTAATAATAGTATCTAGTTTAAAGAACAGCTGTGGGGATTAAGTGATTTAATTCACGTAAATCTCTTAGAAATGTGTCTGCACATGACAAGCACTCAACATGTAATAGGAATTGTTATTGCTAATCGTCCAGCAATTGTCAAGCAATTGTCCAGCCACAACTAAGTGATTTCACTCTTTGAATCTTCACAATTTTTCTATGAATTAGACACTACGATGAACCTATTTCACACATTATGATGAATAATTATTGAAAACTTACCATTTTCCAGCCAGGGATCTAACTGTATAACATATAGGGGTGCCTGGGTGGCTCAGTCATTAAGTGTCTGCCTTCGGCTCAGGTCATGATTCCACAGTCCTGGGACTGAGCCTGGCATTGGGCTCCCTGTGCAGCAGGAAGCCTGCTTCTCCCTCTCCCATTCTCCCTGCTTGTGTTCCCTCTCTCACCGAGTCTCTTTCTATCAAATAAATAAGTAAAATATTTTTAAAAAATAATAAATGTATAACATATAACAACAGCAACACAATTTATTATTTACAGCAATATACTGGAACTCTCCCCACCCCACACTTTGCATCCAGATGGGGATTGTTTCTCCAAGGAAACAAACCATCTTAATGAATAAACTTACAATACTGACCTCCGAGAATCTCTTAGTAAACAACTGAATTCACATCCAATTCCTACAGTGAGTCACCCACTCAAACTTCACTTACATACACAAAAAGGATCTGAACACTTTTTTTAGTGTCTCACTATTGATTGGAGGGATAATCAATCACATCAGGTAACTAGGAAGTTCCCCTAACATGAGAGGGACCAAAAGAAACAGAAAAAGAGCACTCAGAAGAAATATGCAGAGAGCAGAGGAAAATTTTATAATAGATAAAAAAGGTATTACACTTGTGAAAGATGAACAGGCTATAAAAAAGAAAACTTTTGAAAATTAAAACTATAATAGTAAAAAAATTAATAGAAGGGCTATAAGATAAAATTGTAAAAATTGGATATGTAAGAAAATTAGGGAATTAATTCAGGAGGTCTGGTGTTTGATGAATATAATATCCAGAAAGAAAATCAGAGAGAAGGGATGATAAAATAATACCAAATTTCCCTGAGATGAAAGATCAAAATCTTGATTGAAGTGGCCCAGGGACTACCCACAAAAATGTGTGAAAAAGGAATGCCTGGGTGGCTCAGTCGGTTAAGCCTCTGCCTTCAGCTCAGCTCATGACCCCAGGGTCCTGGGATCGAGTCCTGATTTGGAATCCCTGTTCAGTGGGGAGTCTGCTTCTCCCTCTGCCTGCTGCTCCGCCTGCCGTCCTCTCTCTCTGACAAAATCTTAAAAATAAAATGTGTGAAAAAGTCCCACACTACAACTCATCTTAAAATTTTAGAATACTAGACAGAACATCCTTAAAACGACTAAGTAGGGAAAACAAAAACAAAACAAAACAGAAAGGTCACAAGCCAAACAAGAACAATTTGAAGGACATTGGATTTCTCAATAGAAACTAGTTGCTAAAAGAAAATGAAAAAATACCTTTAAATTTCTGATATAACATTTCAAGATAGCAATTGCTATCTAATAAAGATGACCATAGATTGAAGTTACTTTTAAACATAACAAAATCTCAAAGAAGTTTACTTTTCATGCACTCTTTCTGGGGAAGACTTAAACGACAAGAAGAAGTGGCGGGGAGGGGTAGGACAAAGTCGAGGATGATAAAAGTCTAAAGAAATCAAGAAAAGAATGACATGAGAACCAGAATCAGGGTATTCAGTACTGCAGAGAGGAGAAGAGAATTTCTATAAGGTGAAATAAATTCTATCAATAATTGTATGGCAGATCACCAGCAAATCACCAGAGTGGAAAAGATGAACAGAGTTCCAGAAAAGATGTTCCCATGGGGAAAAATTAACGATGACTTGATTTGTTGGATTATATTGAGAGAAAATTAATCCTTCTGCTTGGGGTACAAGTAGTGACAGGTATATTGAAAACTAAGAAAAGAAACTAAAATCAAAACAATAGTTAACTCTAGGAAAAAAGCAAAAAGTACCTGAAAGGAAATGTGATTGTAGTATAATGTATCATTCAATTATGTATAATAGGTACATAGGCAAAATGATATAAACATTCAAATTATTGAACCCAAAATTTTGACATAAATATACTGACATGATAGGGAAGGAAATGTATGTGTTGATTTAGCTATTTTAATACAGTAAAATTAAGAAAAAGAAGAATAACATGTTATTTAGAATTAGGAAAGAAAATTTCATAAGAAACAGCTAAAATACTTCAAAATGTTGAAAGTGGTTGCTTCTGAGAGGGGAGTAAATAGGGCTAGGAACCAGTTTTTTGTTTTTTTACCACTGCAGTGCTCATTTGGTTATGTTTTTGAAAGTTCTTCAGTCTTTCACAGAGTCTACATTCAGTATTTCAAAACAGACTGTGGACACCATGAAGATAGGGGTCATCATTCATTATGTTATATCCATTCACGGTGCCTCTTCGAACCACTGATGACTAAAGAAAACCAAGGGTCTGGATAAGCTACAGATATGAACACAGACCTTTAGTACTGCAAAAGAATTCAGAAATTAGCTTATAATCTTTAATTTTGAAATGAACAAAAATACCCAAAGAAGTAAATTATTAGTTCCTAGATAAGAAGTTACCTGTATTTGAGGTTGCTTTGATTTTGGCATCATTGTTCTAATACTTAACTAATTTTTAATAAATTATATAACACTCTATTTAAAAAAATTTAAAACTGAACCATGGAGAATATAAAGGAAAATGGAATTTCACACACATCCAACAATGCCTGCTTTCATCAGGCAGAGGTACTGTCCTGGTGAAAGAATTTCAGGCCTACAATAGAGAAATCCAGCAAAAGATAAAGTATCAGTTTTCTTTGCTTTTGCAAATTGGATCCACAGTCAGTTATTTCTTCCAGTTTTCTATCATTATTTCCTGAAGCAGAGTAAGTTACAGCAGTCCACCCCAGATAGGTGATTTGATTATCTTTAGCATGTGGAATCTTTAACTCTCATAATGCTTATCAGCTCTGGCACAAATTGAACACATTAATCACCCCCCCCCCCCAAAAAAAAAGTCTGCAAGAAGGATAGGAACTGGTGAGTTTCACTGATAATGGGAAAATGCCTTTTTTTTTTTTTTTAAAGAACCACATTGCTAATATTAAGTTGAAAGGAAAAGACGGGGTTTTTGTTTTTTTTGTTTGTTTGTTTGTTTGTTTTGGTTTTTTTTTTTTTTTTTTGAGAATGATAACTGTAAGAATGGATAAGGAAGTGAATTTAAATGGATATTCGGAGAACCCAGAAGCACCCTTTCCTCAATCCACTGGGGTAAACAGTATTTGGTAACTATTTATATTTTATTCTAATCAAAAGAATACTAAATTCTGCATTTGGTACGTTTTTGAAACGCGAAATCTGGAGGACTGAAAAATCTGAGCTCAAAGATTTGCATCTTTTCCCAAACGAACATGGTTGTATGCCTTCAAATGGTTAACGCTTATCTCCGCGCAGCTGGAAATCCTGCACAAATCGGAGCCTTTGAACATAGAAAGCGAGCATCTAACTAAAGCACTGCAGGAGAAGGGGCGCAGGGGTGGGGGTGGGGGCGAGGAGGGCTGGGTGGAAGCTGCTATCAGTAGCTCCTTCTTATCCCCGCGCCCAGCCTGCAGGGCTGGGCTCGACACATCTATCATTGCACACCAGGCTCCGGAGGCTTGTCTTTTTGACAAAAACGTCCTTTTTTGTTACCTTGCTATTATTCCTGGCAGCTTCTTGTCCATGAATTCCTGCATGCACTGGTGTTCCGTGGAACTGTTGAGAAACCTCCGAAAAGATTCAACGTATCTGTTGTGGTCAGAAAACAAGCTCCTCATGGAAGATGCCATGTTTGCTTTTCTGATGGAAGACAGAGAAGGAAGTTTAACTTCCCCTCCTTTTCTTCCCAGTTCCTTATTTCTTCTCCTCAACAGAACCCTTTCCCTCCTACCCTCCCTCCCCCACAAAAAAAAAAGAAAAAGAAAAAGAAAAAGAAAAAACAAAAAAAGGAGAACAAAAACAAAACAAATAAACAAACAAACAAAAAAAAACCCAAAACAAAAACAAAACAACACAAGACAAAACCCACCAAAACCTGCTTTGAATTTAACAGGCACTGAAGGCTGGTGTGCAAATCTCATTATTACGTCAGTCATTTGTACAGGACTTTGGCTGCTACTTTAACCCTTACACTGTTGTTTTGTAAGAAAGGGAGGTGGTAAAGTAAAGCAATAAATTCACTGCTACAACTTGTTTGTTAACGCTTGAAGTTCAGAAAGTCGAAAACACAGACTGGATTCTAATAATATCCTGTCTGTGAGCAGCTGCCAGACATAAATTCCAAGTGGGACAGTGGCGGCTTTAAGGGCAAAAGGCGACAAGCACAGGGATAAACACCCATGGAAAGAGCTAAAGACCATTTTCAGAAATCTTCCCGGGTTGAAATCTTTGACAGATTTCCTCCTCCTAGCTCCGGTCCGAGCTTTCTATAGGAGAATTTCTTGCCTTCCCCCTGCTCAGTACTTGAACTTTACACTCCTGCACTGCCTTTCTTCAAATGCTGTTGTGATTCAGGAAGTCTCTTTAGCATAAACCATGGGGAAGGAACTATTAACCAGTAGGTCTGAGAAGCCTGCTGGAGGCAGTGAAGGGAATGAGAAATCACTCTCTGGGTACAAATGCAGGAGAAAGGGTAAAGCCAGCCAAGTCTGTAGGAATTCCCCAAGTGCTTCTGAGCATTGGATCTTACCTAGGGTTGGATGAGCTTCTGGTGGCCCAGCGTTGTCACCAAAGACGCAAAGTGTTAGAATATCCACATGCTGGACTTTTTACCCAGGATAGGTATTTAAAAAGACCACTCCCAGGGCACCTGGGTGACTCAGTCAGTTAAGTGTCTTCGCTCAGGTCATGATCCCAAGGGCCTGGAAACCAGCCCAGAATCAGGCTCCTTGTTTAGTAGGGAATCTACTTCCCCTATCTCCCTTGGCTCCCCTCTCCTCTTCCCTGATTGTGCGCGCTCTCTCTCTCTCACACTGTCTCAAAATAAATGAATAAAATCTTTAAAAAAAAGAAAGAAAGAAAGAAAAAAGAAAATCACTCCTCCAGCTTAGGATGTTAAATAACAGTATCTATCTCAGGAAAGGTTTTAAGAATTAATGAGTTAGTTCCTATACATCTCTTAGAAGTGTGTCTGCCTAAGCCATTCCCATGCTCTGATTAAGTTCCAAAACTGCCCTCCAAGCATTCAACACTCCCAAGCCCTCTTTTATAAGCACTTCATGGTCACACTACTCTTGGAGCTGTGCCTTTACCTTAGGAGAAAATGGGAAATCTGGAAAAGCAGATTGATGTGGGTGTAGTGTGAAACTGTGTGACCTTGGCTGAGACAGAACCTTCTGTTTGCTCATCAGTAAAATGGGAACAATGAATTAAATCTCGTGGGGTTGTAGTGAGAGTTCTCCTGGATTCTTTTATATCATGATTAGCACATTGTTACTGCTCATGTAAGGGGCAGGCCAGTCCCCTCTGTAATAAGAAAACAACAAGAGTTGCCGTTTTACTTACAGACACTGAAAGCTGAGTTTCATATCCTTTCCCCAGGTCATGAAATACTATTCTTCTTTGGATTTTCTCCAGTCATTGAAAAAAGTAACAGTTATTCTTAGCTCATGGGCTGGATGAAAAACAAGATGCTGGGCTGGATTTGGCCCACCGGCCCTAACTTAGCTCCTGGGACTGCATATAGACAGACAGACATATGCTCTTTAACTCGTGCGTCTATCCACCCAGCCTGGTTCTTCCTCAGACCGACTCTCACAAGCTTCTGGTTCTTCATTACGATCTCCCACTCTTCCCTTTAGAGCTGATCCAAGTGGTTCATTCACATATTCATCTCCTGAACAAATATTTAGTAAGGGTATACTGCGTGATACTCGGTTGTGAAGAAATGGCATTGACCTTACCTTCAAAAGTTCCTACCAAAACCTACTTCTAACTAAAGCTCACTCTTCCCCTGAGACTATCACCTGGCCCATTGCCAAATCTTCCTCAACAGTCTGTTCTTCATTCATTTCTCATTTGGGATTTCTTCCCTCTTATTGCCTCTATCCTACTTGAGATTCTCCTTTTTTTTCACCTACTGCGCCATTTCCATACTGACCTCCCGATCTTAGGAGTCACACAGATCCTAGCCAATTGTATTGCCACTGCCAAATTCAGTCTTCTAAAGCACGGTAATGATAAAGTCACTCCTCTCCCCTCACATGTGTACTGTATCTCCACCATTACCCAAGTTAAGTCTAAAGCTCATTCTTTGACTCTCCCACCCCAAATCATCCAGGCTTGTGTTTCATTTTCCTTTAAGCCTTGCTAGTGCATGCCTTCAAACTGTGCTACTTCTCTGGATATATCCCCGTGCTTTCCTGCCCACAGCATCTCCGTGCAGTAGCCCCTCTTTGACTAATGCCCTGCTTCTCCTTTTACCCTGCCCACCAAAAATGTTCCCACTCCTCACGTGCTACCACTTCCATGAAGCCTTCCATATTTGCCTCGAAAGGCTTAGGTGTTTCTTTTTGTTTGTGTGTTTTTTTGTGTTTGTGTGTGTGTGTGTGTGTGTGTGTGTGTGTGTGTTTTTAGTGCTCTTAATTTCAGGCCCTCTTACAACTTTGACGGCATTTGTTCTTGTGTTATGGTATGTTAATGCACCTGCCTTCTCTCCCCCGCAAGTCACTATGTGATTGCCAGCTAATAAAGACGGACTGAGTCACAACTGTGCACAATAGTTCAGTTATTTTTAAAAGATTAAAATTTTGCTTGATCACTTTCAGTATTGAGATACTCTCCACTGTCAGATAGTCTTCATCCTTTACATGACTGGTTCTGACTGTTAATAATAAAACTGTAATTCCACTTACTGAGTTCTTATTATGGGCCCAGAGTTATATGGGTCTTTTCTAATTTAGTGTAGGATTTTTACTTTGTAGTAGCTCTGTGGGCTTGCCTATATGACAGATGAGAAAACTGAGATACCAAGAGGTTGGGTCCTTTCCCCAAGGATGCCTAGTAAGGAAGGGGCAGGACTGAGAATATAATTCTCCTTTGTCAGATACCCAAACCAGTGCTGTCACAAACTCTATGTTCAGCCCAAATCTGCCTCCTTATAACTTATACATGGTATTCCTGTGTCTGGCTACTTAATCTACATGGAATGATTCTAATTTCTTCCCCGTACAACACCTATTGAAAAATTTGAAGTTGGCTCATAGGATAGCCCTACTCCTAAAGGTATCTCTTTCCTAATTCCATAATTCTTAGTTTATTTGGACTGCTATCACAAAAATGTTACACACTAAGTAGCTTAAAAAGCAAGCATTTATTTTTCAGAACTCTGCATATCTGAGTCTATGTGTATGTTTCTCATATTTGACATTCTAGTCAAAATCTACAGATGCTGGCAGATTCGGGATATGGGGAAGGCTCATTTTCTTGTTCTTAAACAGACATCTTCTAACTGCCTCTTCACATGTCAGAAAGGACAGGAAGTTCTCTGGAATCTTTTATAAGGGCACCAATCCTGTTCATGAGGCCTTTATACTCATGACCTAATCACTTTTCAAAGGCCCCCACCTCCCAATACCATAATGTTGGTGGTTAATATTTCAACATATGATTTGGTGAGTACTCAGATACTTGGTCCATGACAGGACCAATTATTTCCATGACTAATGGAAATGGAAATTAGTCCATGACTAATTATTTCATTTCCACTATAGCTTTATATAATCCATTATGCTAGTTTCTTCCTTTGGACATACTAGTTTGTCAGGGATTCTTAAAAAAATTGGTGTCTGCAAATAAACACAATATCCCAAAAATTGTCTAACTGATACAGATTGTTAGGGTCCAGGTTAGACTAAACTAATATTTCTCAATGATGTTCTGCCCAACCCAAGTTCTTTCAGATGTAACTTGCTGTTTTACAAAAAAAAAAAAAAAAAAAAAAAAAAAAGCGTTCAGTAGATTTATCTGATAGTTATAATGCATACTAACATATTAAAACCTAATATTCATAAAACCTTTGCCACATGCCCTGTTGAAATGCAGATATGCCATGTCTGTGGCATTTTGGCATTTCTCTGATTAGTCTTTCAGCCCCTCCACAAAAAGGAAAATCTTGTTGCTTTCAGTGTGACTTGCACTTGACTTAATGCTGGTTTCAGCAATCACAACTTCCTTTCTACAATTACAAATAGACTATCTGCTTCATAATCCATATTGAATCTGGAATGTCCCTGGGGATTAAAACATCTAGCAGGCTGGTTGGAATTACTAAATTTTATGAATCCTCTTTTCCCCTCTTTCTTAAAAATTGGGGCAACAGTCTAGCAATCTATCATTTGCTGTGACTTCTCACAGGTTACTGACAATAACATCATTTTTGCTCTTATAAATTATTTCAGTACATTGGGATGTGATTCTTCTAGGCTTTGAAAGATTGTCGTAGTTAGAATTCTTAGATGTTCTCATCCCTCTTTGGGGCTTCTGTCCTCTATTACTTACGATATATTACGCTGTTACTGTGTCAAAGTGGCTTTCACACATTATCTCATAATGCTCTTAATCCTCTGGGAATGGAACGATTGCTATCATTAAGCAAGACTCAGAACAAATAAGTTGTATGAAATCATGTAACGCATGAGAAAAGAATCTGGATTCAAATTCATTTTGTTTAACGTCATGGACCATTTCTTAAAAAATTATATCACACTATTTCTTACCACTCTGTACCTTTTCAACTTGATTATTTTCCATGTTAGAGAACTCTGGAACAATGACAACAAAAAGGTAGAGTATTCTTCCTGTCATCAAGTAATATAATATTATCCATGCTAGGTCAACAAGCAAACGGTATCCCTTATTTACTTTTTTAAAATTTTTTTAAATTTTTTATTTGAGTATTGCTGATATGCAATGTTACATTAGTTTTAGGTGTACAGCATAGTGGTTTGACAAGTTTATACATTATGCTGTGTTCACCACAAGTGTAGCTACCATCTGTCCTGATATATCACTATTAATGGAGGATAGTAGCAAGTAAGGCAGGCAGGGGCAAAGGACCCCCATCCTAAGAGGAAACTACCTTTAAAAGGAAAAGGAACCTGTCCTGTTACTCTACATCATTCTGGAAGGATACCTCCTCCTTTTCCCACGTGAACAACTACCTGATAGGTAGATAAGCAGTGGACAAAAACTGAATTGGGTGACAGGTACAGGGAGATTTAATCAGATTAAAGCAGTCTGCCAACATTCTCCTAAAAACCCTTAGACTTAGAAGCCCTAATGGGAACCATCTCAGGCCCCCGCCCTCTTCAAGAGCTTTGTACTATCTCTTAGTAAACTTTGCTGCCCACCACTCTTCTCCTGGTCTATCTCTTCATTCTCCGAAGCCACCTGACCAAGAACCACAGGCAGCGAAGGAAAAGAAATCCTGAAACACTGTTACAATATCATTGACTTTATTCCTTAAGGTGTGCATTTTATTCCTGTGACTTATTCTTGCCAAACTGGAAGCATGTATCTCCCCCTTCCCTTCACCTATTTTTTCAAACCCCACACCCCTCCCTTCTGTCCACAAACTGTCAGTTAGTTCTCTGTGTTTATGAGTATGATTCTGCTTTTTGTTTATTTCCCTTTATTTGTATGGCTTTGTATGTGCTATATCAAAAAACAAACAAATAAAAGAGGAAGAAACAGTAGCAAAATGGCAATGGTGTGAAAATGTTTGGGTTTGGGAACAATCAGTAAAGAAGAATTCCTGAGTTATCTTTGGTGCAAAAAGTGTGGTTTTACTAAAGAATGGGGACAGGGCCCATGGGCAGAAAGAGATGCCCTGAGGCCAGGAGGAGTGGCTGATTATATACTTTCAAGTTAGGAGGCAGTTAGGGATAGCACAGTCTCTAAGGAATTTGAAAACAAGGTTTCTAGGATCTTGAGGAGCTAGCTATCGTTAGGATAAGGTAATTTACTACTGTCTCGTAAAACCTTACAGTCCTGAGACCCTTCAGAGATATATCAGTGGGTCATATATTTGGGGGATGATTACAAATATTTATCTTGTGGGGACAGAGAGGAAGGAAGGTTCCAAAGGTATTTTTAATAGGATTCTGGAGGCTGGGCTAGTGTCAAGCTGAAGTTGCCTTTTGCTTTTAGCTAAGTATTACCCTCGAAGTAGCTAAGCTCCACGAGGAAGATTACTTGAGATAGCTCAAGTACTTGTCAATGGACTGCAAGGGAAATTTTTTTTTTTTTCCTTTGTTCTCCACATCATTCTCCCCTGAATAATTTTGACCCTTAAATCTTCAAGGTTGCTGAAAGTGGAAGGTCTCATCTTCTAGAACTTCTTCCTGCTGAATAGGGGCATAGAGATGTCCCTGCCTATGGGTCAACATTGATCAGTCAGGGACTTATATGTATAGGAGTTATGAAAGAGAGGCGGCTGAATCCAAGGGAGACCACATATATAAAATTTCCCTCAGTACAAAGGATCACCTGTTGGCTTGAAGATGTGGCAGTGATGGAGTCTGAGCACCAGGTGGAGAAACAGGGGAGAAAACAGCAAACCATGATTAGAGTAACAAAAAGAAAAAGAAAAACAAATCAGAGTCAGTTGACAAAAATCCTCTTCCAATCTAGGAGTTTAAAAAATCACTAAAGGAAAAAGAGAGATTATTTAAAACACCTACCCACCTTTGGGTATTCATAGAATCCTGGCACATGTTTATGGTCAACTGAGGTATATACACAACACTTTGTTTTCATAAAGCATAGGTTCCTCCTTGAGCTGCAGTCAGGATATCAGGGATCATTTGGTTTTGGAGGGTCACCTTCTGAATTTGTGCATGACTATATGTCTAGCTTAGTTCAAGGTAGTCACTGTATACCTGGCTAAGGCCTCTATTTGCAGTTTTATATCATAAGAGGCAGCTCCTGGGACATATACAGCTAAGGGATAAAACCATTTGATGTTTAGCCTTAACAATATCCTAATTATGAGGATTCACTGGCAAGTGAGAGAACACTTGTCTGGGTATATGGGTATCCCTAAGTATAACACCCAATACAATAATAAAGAAAGAGGGTTGTCCATTATTTACACAAATCCATAGTTAATCTTATGGAGTGGTTGTCTTTTGGATTTTAAGGAGTGATTTTGTTATTCAAGCCACACAGAATTGGTCAAGGTGCTACTTGAGTTACACAATTATTGGGGAGAAAATTCATCCCATTTTTTTCAGTTGCTCAAATAGTCATATGCTCATGGGCTCATGTGACTATCCCCACAAAATAACAAACATGAAAACTGTCTATACATGAGCTATCATGGCAATCTCTCTGAAATTTACCTCAAGTTGTCTAGCTTAGGCAAGCAACCAATACTCAAAGTTAATCAGAACTAGAATTTAACATCCTTAAAATGCATTACTGAAACATAATTTTTCTCTCTAGGATCACCCTTATTTCCAGAGATGGCCAAATTGAAACAAATCTGCTTGTAAAACGAGTCCAATCTTTAACATAGTTGGCCTAATTAGTTACATGAGCTCAGTGAGAATTGTAATTGGCCATATAGAACTTTCAAAATTTGTTTTGCTGGAACTTTTCATAAGGGATCTAGATTGAACTTTTAGTAGTGTCTTTAGGCCAGAAACCAAGCTAAGTACTTGCCATCAGATATGACTGCAATACCTGTAGATTTGGGTGAATTCATCTTCTCAAGGTTCCCAAAGCATCCTGACATTCCTGCACCTGCCAGGAAGTGACATTCTTTCTTTACCTGGTAAGGCTGTTGGGAACTTGGTAAGCAAAGTATCGGGCCAAGATTTCTGAAGGTCTTTGTGGCTCTGTGTTTCACAAAGTCAACCTCAATTCCTTAAAGCTGTCTGGTCATATCTGAGTCTAGGTGTGTGTTTCTCATATATGACATTCCATTCAAACCTTGGTAAGATAACCAATTTCTCCAATGGTGTCCTATTACAAGAAGAACAGATTCTTATTGAACTTATGCAAACAACTATGATTGCCATAAAAGAAAGAATACTTACAGAGACTTTTTGAACTTCAGAGGATTCAGGTAGAGAGAAATGTTTAACACTTTAATTCATTCAAGGAATATTTTATCACATTTCTGTAAGTCATAGATATCTTAAGAGAAAGTCTCTTTAATCTGGAAAAACAAACATTAGAGAACCAGCAGTGTTTCAAACAAGAGTCACAAAACTATAATCCTCTTCTTTGGTTCATTTAGTCCCATGTTACTAATTCTTACTCAGTTTGAATGTAGCTTTTTATTTAGTTCTGAAATTCTTACCCATTTCTTCGAATTTTAGGATCTCAAAGATGCCAAATACCTGTATTTTCCTAAAGTCCTTTTAATGAATCTTCTTAAAGATGAAGCACATTTCACAAGAGCATCAGAACAGTCATAAATAACAAAAACTTAGAAATGGACACTGTTAATGATCTGATATAGAGTTCATTATGATGTAGCTGACAAGAAAATTCAGTTATTTCTGTGACACATAACACTTGAATAATCAGAATATTAACTGATGATCTTATACCAGAGAGTGACTTACCAAACAAGCAAGACTAATTAGTCAGAGACTTTGTTTATAATTTAAATCTTGGGGAAGTTTGTTAAAACCTTAGAATATTTTAAAGCAATTCATAAGTAGGGGCTACAGATCATTAAAAACCTTATAAAAATAAAACATAGAAACTGGTTTTTTTCTGGATCAACAAAGAAAACAGAAAGCTTTGTTTCTATTTTCTTCTCAGAGAAGACTGACAATCCAAGAAAACTTTTTTTTTTTTTAATTTGACAGAGAGAGAGAGATCATAAGCAGGCAGAGAGGCAGGCAGAGAGATAGGGGGAAGCAGGATCCCTGCAGAGCAGAGAGCTGGACATGGGACTCAATCCCAGGACCCTGAGATCATGACCTGAGCCAAACGCAGAGGCTTAACCCACTCAGCAACCCAGGTACCCCAAAACTTTGTCTCTTTAACAGAGAGAAAGCAGAATTCCAGTTTTATACCAGTGTATTTTTAAAACCCATTCATTTTAACTTTAGTCCATCCCAGCCACACAAAAAATATATTTCCAACGATTTCCCTTCACAAACCTTCTACAACTTTCTTTTGCATTCAGATTTTGTCCCAAGCCATTTCTCTCCAAATAACCAATCTCATTTTAGGACAAAATGACTATTTACCTTCAAAAAATATGTTCCTATTTCTCATACATCTCCTACTTTCCTACATGTTGAGTTGCTTTCCTTATTTCCATCAGTCTTAACTCTTAGAAACCTTAGTCTCCAGTGAAAACTAAGTAGTAACCAATTATGTATTGTTAGTCCAGAATTCTTTAGATGGCAAATTTATGAATCAATTAAGCACAAATAATCTTCCAACAGGCCCAATTATCTTTAGTTTCCTTGCAATAAGAAGTCAAAAGCACATCCTACTTGGAAAAGACCTAAAATGTCCAATGAACTCAATCCCAATTTATCACCCAAGGAAAACTTTAAAGTTTCTGTCTACCAAAGACTTTGAAAGCTTCTTAGCCATTACTCACAAAGAATTTGAGACAGAGAAAATTAACCATCATTTTAAGTCATCTTTTTGCTAACAAATTGCAACAAACATAATATGAGCCTATTTGACCTTCAGTACACCTTGGTAGAACAAAAGTTTCATATTAAATGCTGATGACTTCAAAGACATGTTTATCTTAATTAAACCAACAAGCTTAAATTAGTTTAAATATTGAGTTATGTTCTACCTGGGTCCACTTGAAAGCCCATCAATTTGTTCCCCATTGTTCATTTTTACCTGGGGCACCAGTGGGGATATCTGAAGTAGGCAGAGTAAGTCCTTGGGGATGCTCTTTGCTCCTTTGATAGCAAGGTTAGAAGGACCAGGTGCCAATGGCACCAGAGACACTCGGGCTGGTGTAGGAACCAAGTTATACAGACCACGCCAAAGGTGGTGCAGAAATAGGAAAAGTGGAAGGAGGAGCAGAAGAGGGGAAGTGCTGCCAGAAGACAAAGAAAGAGGACTCCTTGTTCTGGTCAGCTCAGACAGATGAGCAGAGGCCAAGCTTTTTTCCAATAAAGTGGAAATATACAGTCCATGTTTGGCCAGAGAAGACAGGGAATGTCTCTGAAACAAAAAGGAGTTGTGGCATTTGCTTGGGAATATTCCTTAAAGTCCTCATCCTGAAGGAAACAACCACAGTTGGTTGGTTAGTAAGCATTAACCCAGGAAATGAATGAGGAGGATTCGCCCACATCTATTAAGAGAAGGCACAGTGAAAAAGGGGGAACATCCCTGCCCCCTTTGTTAGAGATGGCCTGTGTTTCTTCCAGCAACATGAGTTCGATCAGGAAGAGGCCTATTTAGACAATATATCTGGATGGAAGTTACTGGCCTGGTTAGTGACCAAACACGTTCCACATGAGGCCCTTAGGTCTGGATTCTGATTTAGAACCATGAAGGCCTGGACCCGGTATATCTGTGTCCATTTACCCTATTTCCTACAAATGAGATCTAACTAATAGTTCATACTGAGGCCATCCAGTGTTAGAGAAGATTAGTCCTTTCTTAAACTTTGCAATCTGAATTATTTCCAGTGGATTAAAAGGTATTCCAAGGGAGGGTCTTTGGGAACTGAAGAAGGCCTTGCCTTGCTGTGCTGTGAAGAACTTGTCATTTTTAACCCATGGAAAATACTAGAAAATTTTTACAATTGGAAGTTGCCCAATTTTGTAATTTAAGTAGTTAATAGGAGACATTGATGGAAAACAGTAGAGATTGAAATCCATCATGGTCTAAGTAACATTTTAACACAAGTAGTCTTTACAACCAAATTCCCTAGGAAATGGTTCCTGGTTGAAATTTATTTAGTTGAGTGTTGGTTTTTATTGGCTCTGAGTGGAGGTCTTGTGGTCAGAAGTGGCTTGACCAGAGATGTGGAGGGGATTACATTAGACCAATGAGGGGGAACACTCACACAGGAGTCTTAAGGTTGGCAGGTGTCCTGGTGACTTAGGTGACTGTTCCATGCCCAAGACAGACAACTTTGTATAATGACAGGAATAAAGAGAGGGCATCAAGATTCTGGGTCTTATTACTCTTCTGACCAGGGTATTAAATTCCAGCTAGGAGAGGCAGGCTTTCTCCTTACCATGGAGTAAACATGGGCCAGAGGATTGCATCCTGAGAAATTGACATAAAAGTGTACCAATAAGACAGTACTCCTTGAAAATCCCCTGGAATGAAAGTAAAGGAAGAGGAGAGAACGCACTCACCAAGTTTGTACCAAGACATGGAATCTAGATGAGAGGACTCTAGCTGGATGTTTGGATGCCAAAATGATTTGAAAATGTTGGGATTTGGGAGAAAGCAGTCAAGAAAGAATTCTTGAGACATTTTTGGTGCAAAAGGGTGATTTTATTAAATCACAGGGACAGGACCCACACTGGGGTTGTGAGGAGTGACTGATTATATACTTTCAAGTTGGGAGGGGTTGGGATAGCATAGTCTCTAAGGAATTTGCAAGCAAAGTTTTTCAGGACCTTGAGGGGCTAGCTGTTGTTAGGATAAGGTCATTTACTGCTATTTAGTAAAACCTTATAGTCACAAGACCCTTCAGATGTATATCAGTGGACCGTATGTTTGGGGGATGATTGCAAACATAAATCTTGTGGGGTAGAGATGAAGGAAGTATCCAAAGAGTTTTTTGTTTTGTTTTGTTTTGTTTTTTAATTTGTTTTGTTTTAAGTAGGCTCCATGTCCAGTGTGGAGCCCAGCCAGGGCTTGAACTCATGACCCTGAGATCAAGACCTGAGCTGAGATCAAGAGTAGAACACTCAACCAACTGAGCCACCCAGCCACCCTGGCATCCCTCAAAGGGATTTTTTTTATAGGGTCCTGGAGATTGGACCTTTTTGTTTAGCAAAATATTAACACCAAGGCTGCTAAGCTCCTTAAGGAAAGTCATTCTGCCTGTCTCAAGTTCTTGCAATGGATTGCAAAACGGAAATTTAATTTCTTTTTTTCTTTTGCCTTTGTTCTCCACATCACTAAGAACCCATTTTACTGTACACAAAATTCTTCAGCTATCTTTATTTACTCTGGTCTGTAGACTTTTGAACATTGTGCTTAGTCATATGCACCATTGTATCACATATATGTAAATGATAATGGCAATGTTGTTAAACTATCTTAATCAAATATTTAGAAGAGTCCCATTTTATTTTCTCATGACAGACAAGTAGGTATTTTATACAAACTGGTTGGTTCATTTAATGTGCTGGTTTATTTGAAATTTAGCAGGCAGTTTTACCCAACTGTGATCTTGAAGGGAAGTTTGAAATTACAGTACATAAAAACTTAGAGCTCATGACCTCAGTTAGCTTGGTAATGTCAGGTAAATATGATAGATACTAGAATCTTAACAGGACATTTGGCTAAGTTTCTCATAAGTATAGAAATAAGCCAAGAAGGGAGAGACTTTGGTGCTATACAAGCTTAGCCTCTTAGTAGATAAATGATGTTAGGGAAATGATGTAACTGCTTTAAGCTGCCTTCTCCACCTCCTACTATCTCTACCATATATAAATATGGGGAAATAAGGTAGACTAGATGATCTTTAAGGTTTCTTGAAGTACTTTTTTTAAAAAAAGATAAATTACTGAGGGCTTGTGAAACTAAAAATAGGTGTAATCATAACTAGCTAAGCCACTATATTCAATAAATCATAAATGGTAACCTGAAGATAGTCTCTGCATAAGCAGCCCCTTGGCTGTACATGAAATATTCCTGGCCACGTTTTGTCAGAGTAAGGTGCTTAAGTTCACACAACTGGTGATAATGCTATATGTCTTATTTTTAATGGCATAATTGTTTCAATTACACTTTCTTAGCATGAAGTTTATAATGATTTTGTTTTTGGAGGCCTGAGTGGTTCAGCCAGTTAAGTATCTGCCTTCAGTTCAGGTCATGATCCCAGGGTCCTGGAATCAAGTCCTACATCAGGCTTCTTGCTCAGCATGGAACTTGCTTCTCCTTCTGCCTGTGGCAACCCCTGCTTGCTCTCTCTCTCTCTCTGATAAATAAATTAAAATCTATAATAATTCATTTTAATTAACTTAGAACAGAAAAAAATGAAAAAAGGTCCAAAAAAACCAGGAAAAGAGGAGACAAACCAAATGAAATAATGCAGAAGAAATATTTGGAGACTTATTAGTTGAGATGTAAAGAGGATGGGTGAGTAGACAAATAATGCTAAGAACTATAGAAGAACAACCGATGGTATTCTAGAGATTACAACTTGTAAAAATTGCTTATAGGAAGAATGAGTAATGAGACAAGACAATGAAGAAATAGAGAGTTCCTATTTAAAAATCTAAATATTTAAAAATTCACCTGGAAAGGTCTAGATCTTCCAAAGATAGAAGTTGGTAAATATTTGAAACCTGATATATTATTAGTAACTGAGCAGTTAGGAGAACAAAAACAAACATAAAAGAATATAATTCATCAAACAAGCTTTGCCTGAATCCATAATACAGATCATCTCAGTTACTGTCTCAGTGACTCTGAGAGGAGGTCTAATGTTGAATTAGGGATCTGTGAAGGCAAAGGATTCATGTAAGAGAATTTTTTATAAAGGGAGTGGTAATGGTAAGCAGACTACTCTGGCATTTGGTACAGACCCATGTGTTTGGGTATATGCTGGTTTAGAATATTTTCCCATCCGGGAAGCGTTGCTTTTGCATGATCTGGAGACTAAAAAGATACACATGTCCATTAGAACTAAATGTTACATAAAAAAAAAAAAAGGATAATTTACATATAATAAAGTATAGAAATCTCAAGTGTACAACTTGAGGAAGCTTTGTATATGTAAACATCCTAGAAGACTAACTCTTATCTTCAATCAATAGTACTCCCTCCCCAACTCATATAACTACCATTCTGATTTTTATCCCCATAGATTAGTTTTTCCTGTTATTAAACTTCATATATAAGGGATATACAGAATGTATTCTTTTATGTCTGGATCTTTTCTCTTCATAACCTTTTTTGGAATTTGCCCATAACTTTTTTGGAGGGAAGGGACTTCAGCAGTTAATTCTTTTTTTTTTTTTTAATTGCTGGATATTATTATAATGTATAAATTTTTTAAAGATTTATTTATTTATCTATTTATTTTAGAGAGAGAGTGAATGCACATGTTTGTGTGCATGGAATGAGGGGAGGGGCAGAAGGAGAGAATCTCAAGCAGACTCCCCACTGACCATGGAGCCCCACTTGGGGCTCCATCCCACAACCAATGAGATCATGACCTGAGCCAAAGCCAAGAGTCAGATGCTCAACTGACTGAGACCTCCAGGTACCCCTAATGAATATTGTTTAATTGCTTATTCTCTTAATGGAAATTTGGGCTGTTCTTGTTTGGGGCTATTATAACTAAACCTGATGGAAACACTCATACATGCCTTCTGATGCATTTATTTTTGTTACCATGAGTGAAATTATATCATAGAATAAGCAACTATTTAGCTTTAGAAGATATCGCTAAAAAGATTTGCAAATGTTCATAATCATCAGCCAAATATAAAGATATTAGTTGTTCTACATTCTCATCAGTTCTTGGTATTGTCAGTCGCTTTTGTTTATGCCTTCTGGGGGTATACGGCAGTATGTCTTTGTAGTTTTAATTTTCATTTTCCTCTGATTAACAGCTTTTAGTGTTGTTTTTTTTTTTTCTTCAAATACCATGGGCTGCAAAAAGTGTATAGTTTCTTATGAAAGATTTTGTTTATTTATTTTTCAGAAAAAGAGGGAGAGCACAAGGTGGGGAGGGGCAGAGGAAGAAGCAGACTCCATGCCAACAAAGAGCCTTGATCCCGGGATCCTCGGATCATGACCTGAGCTAAAGGAAAATGCTTACCTGGCTGAACCACCCAGGCATCCGAAATCAAAATCATCATAAACTCCATGCTAATAAATTTCAATTGAAACAACTATGCCATTAAAAATAAGACATAGGGGTGCCTGGGTGGCTCAGTCATTAACCATCTGCCTTCAGCTTAGGTCATGATCCGGGGCTCCTGGGATCCAGCCCTGCACTGGGCTCTCTGCTCTGCGGGAAGCCTGCTTCTCCCTCTCCCACTCTCCCTGCTTGTGTTCCTTCTCGTGCTGTGTCTCTCTCTCTCTGTCATATAAACAAAATCTTAAAAAAAAAATAAGACATATAGTATTATTGCCAGTTATAGTATGACATTGGGCAGGTTATGTTCGTTAAGCCTCATTTTTCAATCTGTGAAATAGAAATAATAACATTTCTTTTATAATAGTTTTGTGAGGATTAAATGAAATAATGTGTATAAAATGTTCATCAGAGTGTCTAGTACATAGTAATGTCTCTGGTGTAAGACAGATTTCTCTAACCTTCAGTTTCTTCATTTATAGGATGAGGACAATATGGTCTATTGGCCGAGTTTTGGTCCAAATGGCAGAACCCATGTCAGGTAGTTCAGAGGGAATTTTTAATACCGGCAACCAGTTGGAAAGATCTTGGAAGGGCCAAAAGGGCAAACAGAGATGGTGAGGCAACCCATCAGGAAGCTCCCACCACCCATGGAGCTGGCAGGATAGAGGGAGGACATGTGTTACCAAAGCTCTGGAGCCTGGCCTCCTCAGTAAGAACTAGAACAGTGGAGGGGACAACACTACTCTTGGAGATGCTGCCTGAAACCAAAGGAAATGGACTGAAATACCTAACATCTTCCCTCTTCCCACCCTCTCATCTTTACCAGTTTCCCCCTTTACTAAAGCTGAGTGAAAAGCAGTTGGCAAAAAGCACGAGTGATATAACTTTCAGGATTGAGCACCCTGTAAATACTGAACAGAGCAGAAGAACCAGAAATGGATCTGACATCAATGACCAGCATAAGTGCTCACTATCTTAATTTGTGGTGAGATTTTAAATATAAAAAGCATAAAGCAAAATACCTAGAACATAGTGAGTGCTCAATGAGTGCCAGGAAATCACAGTAAAACAGTGAAGATAAAGATACTTTCACTGCATTATGATATTATTGTACCTATTACGATATTATATGTTACATATTATATGATATTATTATAGTTAGTATGATAGCTGCAGTGTCAAAGGAAGGATGGTATTCACGAAATCTTAAAGAGCTGGGATGATTAACTCTGATCATTGACACCCTCAGGTCATTGGAAAGATTGGCTTTTTTTATGAAAAGGCTATTTGCTTGGAAATTACCTCTTGGGAATCCAAAAGGGCTCATTAAACTCATGAAAAAGAACCCTCAGGGGCCCCTGGGACTCCCCTCTGAAAGTTTCAGAGTTGGCCAATGAGTAGGGTCAAGAAGTCCTTCTCTCCTCAGACAGTCAGAGGAAGTTATTAAGTCGTGTGTGACCTCCTGGCTCTTCTTGCGACTCTACTCACTAGCTCCCTGTGTGACTTGGAACAAGCACTTAGACCAGTGGGGATTCTGTTTCTTCAAATGTGAAGAACTAGATCCCATCATCTCACTTCCAGTTCTAAGATTCTAAGACGATTTGAGTTTAAACTCATTATTTAGAGACATAGTATTTCTAGTTGGAAGCAGGATGCCATCTCTGAGATATTTGGCACTCTGTCCTCCTCATTCTCTGACTCTTTGTTATTCCTTCTTCCCTAAATTCAAAGCTATTTTTCCATTGGTAAGCATATATTATACCATTCTAGTGCACTATTTGGAAAACATAAGGAGATCATACTAATTACCCATATGCTTTCAGGCAGTACAAAATAACTACGATCTGTTTGTCAATATGGCTAATTAAAAACAAAAAAACATGCATATCAATGTTCATTTTTTATTATTTCTTGTATAGGACTCTAAGAGTAATTGCAGATACCTATAGGACCTAAAGGGCTAGCTCCTTTCCCACAATGTTCTATAATCAGACATTATACATGGGGTGTCGGCCAGTTTAAGTAGCTAGAATATGGCCTTCTATAAACACAATTGCTGTTACATTTCAGAGTTATTGATTATGAACGCATTTTGTGCAGTCAAGTGAAATCTGCAGCCAATAAACGCACAGTTAAAGAAGGAGGCATAAATGTATAGAAAGTGCATACAAAGCCTCTCTACTTGGCTAGGCCAAATAAATGTTTCCATCGGCACAGTTCTAGCAGAAACAAGAGACATAGGTCAAGGATGGTGAAGGTATGTGGAATTAACTTGTTAACTTTTGAAAATTAAATACTTTTCAAAGTATTTTATTTCCAAAATACTTTTGGGAATCCTGAATACACATGTGAGCTCCCTTGCCTCTGGAATGTCATGCCACAAAAAGAAAAAGAAATAGAGGAAAGAAAAAAGGCAGATGGATTTTTGTCTCCCGCAAAGGCCTGCTCTGTATTGTATAGTCTGCTTTTAGTTTGGATGCCAAAGGAAACGCTGGTTGGAGTTTCAAAGTTGGTTAAAACTTCACAGTATTTGGCCTTTCACTACTCGGATACACGGTAAAAAGCTCAGGTCTTTTTCCTAAATTTGCTGTTAGAATCATTTTTCGAAGGTTCATTTTATCACCTTTTTATCTCCAGTCAGGATAAGCAATGAATGCATATTGGAATTTAATTTGTTTAGGGAATTCATTTTGTTTAATTTGGTTCTAAAATACTAACTGCAATCCAGTATGGAGACGAGATAGCTCAGACTCCTTAATAGCTATATCCAAAGAGATTTCCATAGAGAGAGTGGAGGGAGATATTGATGATATTCAAACAAATAATTTTAGAAAACTCATGGAACGAACCAAAATTATGTAGAAAAACTCAAAGAGGAATTAGAATTCAAAGCAAGATCTCAGTGAATGCAGGGCTCTGCACACTGCTACTAGATGGCAGACAGAGGGAAGAATAAATGAGTTCCAGCTTTTGAGAAACTTAATTAAAAGTTATATCAAACCTGGGATTCTCCTGAAAGAATCTGTACTTACTTTAATAAAGGCTGTTTCTCCTTGAGAAGCAATTCTAATTTTATACCAGGGTTGCAGTTCGATGCTGAAAATGGCCTTTCTATGCGATCTTGTTCATTTTTGCAAACACAGTATATCCCCACCCCCAGGACCTTCTTCTGGCACCCAGGCAGGAGAGCATTTGCCAAAACAATGATAGGAATGCTTAGGAAACACTGGCTCTTCTTTAACTTTATCACTATGAGCTAAAACACAACGAAAAGCCAGAGCAAGGGCAATGCTGACACAGGAAGGAAACCATGTTTACCAACTGGTTTGGAAATTTTCATTTCCCATTTTAAAATTCTGATAACAAGAGAGAACAGCTCAGTGGTTGGCAGAGGTTAAAGGTCAGGAGAGGAGTAGACTCTAAAGAAGCAGCAAGAGGGACTCGTTTCAGACTGATGAACTCTGTGTTCTGAGTGTGGTGGTGCTGGCAGAGGGTGTCCAAACTCCTGGAACTGTATGCCAAATAGAGGGAACTTCATGCAAACTAAAAAAGAAATAAGCAAACATTATCAACATTGACATTTTTAAAACATATGTCAGTTTGATTTTATGCTATATGTGTCCACCAGTAGACTTGACCCCTAATCTGGTACTTCTCTATCTCCCTAACTACTATTTCAAAGCACCCTTCCTCCCCACCTCTCCTGAGTTTCTCCTCTTTCCCAGGGTTTGCTTGCATTCCCTGATTGTTCTTCTTTTTCTTTTTTTAAAGACTTTCTTTATTTGACAGAGAGAGACACACTGAGAGAGGGAACACAAGCTTGGGGAGTGGGAGAGGGAGAAGCAGACTTCCCGCTGAGCAGGGAGCCTGATGCCCTGGGATCATGACTTGAGCCAAAGGTAGCTGCTAAATGACTGAGCCACCCAGGCATATAAAAACCTTTGAGAACCAAGCCTTGAATAAGAGGTGAAGGAAATAATTAAGACCTAGATAAGAGCAATCTGATAATGGAGAAAATGTGCTGATGGAAAAGATTCACAGAAGGTTGCCAGGGGCAGGGGGTGCTGGCGGGTTGGCCTGACAGAATTGTCTTGCAAACAAAACAAAACAAAACAAAAGGTGGGGAATAGAGAGGAAATAAAAAGAAGTATATCATAATATACTACCTTCTATTTGTAAAGTGCATTGTGGTTTATGATAATCTTATACTAGTTTCTTTAATATTCATCACCTTGCTAGTGAGGTAAGGGTCATTACCCCCATTTTATAGATGAGAAAACTGTGGCCCAGAACAGTGAAGTGCCTGTGGTCACAGGCCTAGTACATGAAAAAGCTTGTATTTGAACTAGGATTCCTTGTTCTACAACCAACTGCACATAGCCTGTGGGCCCAGAGCTACTGACAGCTGTGTCACACCCTGTGAGATCTCTGAGGTCCTTGAGGTTGGGTGCCCAAAGTGTGTGCGCAGGAAGTGAATCAATGATCTCTACCTCGGGCTTGTCTGTTAGGGATGGCATTCCAATTATGGGTTAATGGGCTCATTCTGCTCTTTCAGTTTGATCTAGAAAATACACAGAAATAGGTAGCTCAGATGGGACAGTGCTCTTTAAGTCAAAGACCACCTCCAGGGACACCTGGGTGGCTCAGTTGGTTGGACAACTGCCTTCTGCTCAGGTCATGATCCTGGAGTCCCGGGATTGAGTCCCAAATCGGGCTCCCAGCTCCATGGGGAGTCTGCTTCTCTCTCTTCCCTTCTCCTCACTCATGCTCTCTCTCACTGTCTCTCTCAAATAAATAAATAAAATCTTAAAAAAAAAAAAAAACCACAAAGACCACCTCCAGAAAACAGGCAGCATCACACTGAAAATCTACACTCAGGAAATAATTTCTAAGATCTTATCTCCCATGTGCCGAAGAAGAGAAATTTGACCAATTCAAGGATGAACACGTAAGACACGTTTTCTTTTATGAGGCAGGAGGCCATTAACTAGAGATTAATATCTATGTGTTCTGTGCCTTGTTCCGCAACTGGTTTGAGTGAGCTAACCAGAAATGCATAAATTTCATCTTACTAAACAGACACAGTTCAAGAAAGATGGGCCCCAGCACTTCCTGAGAAATTTCCTCAAGAGACTGGTTTTGCCAAATGTTGTATGTTTTGCTTTCCGTAGTGGATTCAGTATTTCTCAGTATGTTTCAAAGTATAAATAGCAAACCAGTTGAGCAAATGCCCATCTGGTTGTCTGATCTCCTCTTTTGAAGTAGAGAAAAAGAATTTGCCTTTGCCTTGAGGAAAAACAGGGACTATTGGTGGCTGCATTCTAGATCAGATCTAGCTATACTAACTCCTCAAATGGCACCAGAGTCATTTCATCAGAGGGGTGGTCCTTGACTCCCATAATCCAGTCCCTTTCCTGGCCTCCTCCAGCCTGTTATTCTCTGATATAACTTAGATCTTTGCCTTCAAAACATCAGTGAAAATCTCCCTCGTTAGGCTGAAATGCCAAGGGGGCAAGGAAGTATGTGTTTGAGCCATGATTGGATCCCCAGTGCCTCTCACAGTTCCTGGCACCTGATAGAAGTTAAATTAATAGATGGACTGGACTGCTAGGGAATGCCCGTAACTATGTTCCAGAAAAGCTGTGCTACCTTTCCTTCATAAGCCAGAGAAAGACTTTTTCTCTCACCCTTTCATTCCTAATTTGGCTCTGTAGGAAGGATGCATCTCATGTCAGACAATTCTGGATACATGGAAGACCACTGGTTGGGGGGGTGGGTATGTATCAATGGGAGAATATAAAAGCATCTTTCCACCTTAAGAACAGAGAGAAAAGGTTTTCTCTTGTGAAGCTGGGACAGGCTGAGAGGCAAAAAAGTAGGATGATTATTCCTGGGGTTTGCTGCATTTTGGCATGAGGAACTCAGTTTCCTAAGAAGTAAAATGTGCAAAACGTGGAAAGAGCACTGGGCTTGTTGTAATGAAATTCAAAAAACAGAGCTGGAACTACTTTAGAGACCATCATAGCCAGTGGTTTTCAACACTCACTGTGTATTAACATCCCCAGGAGAGACTGATAGAAATGCAGGGATGCCTGGGCCCTATCTCTAGGGATTCGGATCCAATTGGTCCCTGTGGTATTTTGTCACTTATTTTATCTTCAAAGCTCTCCAGGTGATTCGTCTGAGTGGCTAGGTTTGAGAATGACAAGTATGAACCAAAGCCGCAAAGCCTATGAACCAGGCCCTGTATTCAGGGCCCTCAAGTTGCCCTGGGGACTGCACCTTCCCTGAGGTTCACCAGTCTCCCTCACAGCTGGAGCAAGGGTGCCAGGGCTTCCATCAGACACACTCCTGAACTTTGAATGGGACTGGAGACCCCAGGATGCAAGAGTCACAGAGACTTTTCGCTGATAGTGGCCATGACACCAAGGATGACTTTGGGGGGCAGTAGCAGAATCAGGTTCACAGCCAAATGTTTCCATAGCAGAAGTGGCACCCTCGTCATGTCAATCCCAGGTGTCACCCCAGGCTTGGTTCTGGCGAGCACCTGGGCATCAGCACTTTTCCAGGGGCCCCTGCGAGAGAAGCCATGCCTTCAAGAGGATTAAAGTAGACAATAGGTCTTTTTTTTTTTTCTCCCCTAGATCAACTAGACTCAGTTTCTTTGCTTGTCAAGAAAGACCCCAAATCCTGCAAATGCTTTCCCCCCCCCCCTTTCCCTGTATTTCTTGGAATCTTCTGGTTCTGCAGGTACTTCAGGATCTGCACAAAGAAAACAGAATAAGGCAAGCTTGCAGTTTTCTGGGTTCTCTATCAACCAGAGCAGCTCAGTTTCACACTATCTTTTTTTTTTTTTTTTAAGTTTTTAAAATTTATTTAACAGACAGAGATCACAACTAGGCAGAGAGGCAGACAGAGCAGTGGGGGGGGGGGGGGAGCAGGCTCCCTGCTGAGCGGAAAGCCCCATGCAGGGCTTGATCCCAGGACCCTGAGATCATGACCTGAGCCAAAGGCAGAGGCTTTAACCAACTGAGCCACCCAGGCACCCCTCAGTTTAACATTTTCTTATGAAAAAGGGTTTCTGGAGGGAAAAAAAAAAAAAAAGCTTGGAAATCACATTTGAGTGGCAGAGAAGTTCATTAGTCAGTCAAATCCCATTAATTTTGCTGGACTGTCCCTTGATACCAAGACAGAGTTTCTTCCAGACGTGGGTAGAAGATTCTAGTAGTAAAGTGAGCCAAAGTGACAGCCTGCCTCTTCTCCAACATTACAAGTTTGTCCAGTTTGTACTTGTAACCAGGGGTCTGGAAATCCAGTGTAAGTCATTATTTCTCCCACTTCTTGTTCTTATCACCATGAGCAAATACGTTATTTCCACTAAAATTGAATGCCTTTTTCTGTAAAATAGAACAACTAATACTTTTCTGTCAACCACACATGATACCTGTAAGGCTCAAATAATATAATAAATTTAAGTGATATAATAAGTAAAATCATGTTATGCACTTATAAATCCCATTCTATGCATGCAAGATGAAATTCTTATTACTGTCAGCATGAAATCTTAAATCAGTTGGTGAGTTTGTTTCCTGGATATGAATGAACTAAACGAGTTTATCTGATGGAAGAAAAAGCTACTTCTTGTCACAAGGGGATTGTTGGGGTCTGTTATCAAAGTAACGAGACTGAGACAAAATGAAAGTTATGCAAAGCCTTATTCTATGCCAAGCATTAGAAGTCAGACTGACCGGCCAGGGCCGCCTCCGAAGAGAGCGACCCTCTCCTGATCTCACAGGCTGGTTTTATAGGGCATAACCGCTGACCCAAGGTACCTGGCTTCTATTGTTAAGGCGTTTACTCCTGGAATTGAAACCCGGAACCATACCAAGAACTACAGGGGTTTTTATTCCCGGAATGAAGTCCGTGGATGTAATTGGATGTAATTGGCTACCTAGGCAATATGGAGTTCTCTGGCTAAGCAGGCCCTAATAGTTAAACAGGTTTTAACATTAAATCGGCCCTAACAGGGATGTGTAGTCTTCTGCCACAGGTCTGTGGTTCAATTCTGAGGTGATACTGAAATCTTATATAATCTTTATACGTCAGCAGTTTGTAAGCTTTGAAAGACTTACTTGCTTTGGATATATTATTTGCAGATAGATCTGACCATAACAAATATGGTTGAAGGACAATATCCCTTATATTATCATTTATATAAATTTGTATATTTATAATTATATACCAATATCAGTTAAAGGACAAAATTTTTTAAGCATCTTCTAAGCACAGCACTGTCTGATTCCACGGTTCTATAAAGGTGAATGGGCATGGATTGGTAGAGTTCTGATTATTAGCCTGAAATGCTTAGATTCTACTCAGTAGCTAAGAAAGCATTGGGAGAATTTGTTGTTATATGATAACAGTGTTTTATCAAGAAGTAAAGATTAATTGGATAACAGCAATTAAAGAATTAGGGTGAAATATAATTTAAAATTCCTAACTTGGGAAATTGAGAGAATGACACTGACCATAGGAAAGAAAGTTCTGGCTGGGTGTTTTAGATGAAACTTTAGAACCTTTAGAACATTTAGATGAAACTTTAGAACCTTTAGAACCTTTAGATGAAACTTTAGAACATCTAAAAGTTCTTCAGAAATGGCCAGAATGAAAAAAGGAACAGAATATTCTTAACTTGTATCCGCTTTTAACAGCCACTGCCACCTGGTGGCTTGTGACCCTGTTTCCATTGAAGGGAGAAATCCTGTTGACCTAAGCAGGGCTGAAGCAGGATAGAAAGACACTGACCAGAGATCTAAGTTTTCAGAGCACAAGGGTTAGGGGCCGTGTACCCTCATGTAATATTGTAACATGTCTAGGTAAAGATCATCTATCTATAAATCTATACTTTAATGATTTCTTAAGAAACTCACAGTCAAAGCTGAAATCCAGCTGGACTCTGATAGCAATAGATGTGGATTAAAACTGCAGTTCCCATCACTTAATGTTTAAATTACTCTTTTCTGTTTCCTTCTGACTGAGTCAGCCTCGTATCTTTCCTGAATTACTGAGTGATGGGAGACCTAGGAACCAGGGTAGTTAAGGAAAGAGGAAGTAATAGGTGTGCAGACAGAGTCACACTGAGAAAGATGATGAAAATGGGCAGCTCAAAACATTTCAAGGAAGTAAGTAAACAATTGTATTTTTCTGAAGCAGCATCATGGTATGAGCACATAGTTCCTTCTGATCTGGATTCTGAGAGCGAGCAAATACTTGTTCTCAGGGCCAGAAGTGCATCGCTCATAACTTCTTTGTGTTTCCCAAGAACAGCAGACCATTTTAAGATTTCCAGATACCTGTCTTAATGCCTCTTGCTACTTGGAAATTCCACCATGCCATCTTTCAAAAACTCCTTGTTCCAAGGTTCCTCATGCTGGGAAGTCTTCTAAAACTCTTCCCCAAGAGAGACAACACTTCTCTGCTCCATGCGTTCTGCTCATTGCGTTCTGTGTTCATCTTACTATGTTCTCACCAACGCCTAGTTATACTCCATTCAAGCACTGTGTATCAGATCTGTTTAAATGCAAATGTTATCACCATAATTTGGCCTTTTTCGGACCAGATACTTTGTCTTTCAGTTCTGTATTCCAGATATCCTTTTGGTTGACAGCCGCTAGAATACATGATGCCCCTTTCTCACATCGCAGGAGGATAACTCTTGGAGAAACTGAATAAAAGCATGATTGACCTAGACACCAGGTTCCCTAAGGGTTAGGGAATGAAGACAGAGTTTATATAAACATCTGCAGGTTTGTCACAGCCCTGGTTCTGAGTTTCTAAAGAGGATCTTAGGGTCCAACTCAGGGTGCAGAGCTAGAATTTGCCAACAAGAGAGTTTTATCACAGAGGGTGATCAAAAGTTTGGCGTTTTCATTGAGACTCCCTTTACTGACAATATGTAGACATAGTTTCTAGGGCTCTTCCATTTCTCTAGAGAGGACTTCACTGTTGCCAAGGTGTATAGATCCTGACTGTTAGGGAATGTTCTGGAAATAAGGCAAGAGAGGATATCCAGAACATGTAAAATCAGTGGAAGAAGGAGGCAGAAGAGGTACAACCAGAGAAATGACATCATGAGAAAGATTTGATTGAAGGGGGCCATGAGTCAAAGAGTATGGGTAGCTTCTAGAAGCTGGAAAAGGCAAGAACATGGATTATACCTAGAAGGAAGGCAACCCTGCCAACACTTTGATTTTATCCTCACAGGATGCATTTTGTATTTCTGGCCTCTGGGACTACAAGAAAGTAAATCCATGTTGTTTTAAGCCACTAAGTGTGTAGTAATGTGTTAAAACAGTTATCGAAAACATTAAAAAAGGCCACGATTACATTCATTATTATTCCCTTGCTGTGTCTTGCTTACTTAGGTCTTACTTAGGTCTTGCTGTCCTCGCGCCTAATGCCTGATTCCCTGGAGTCTACCCTTCCCACAGGATATGTTCTCTGCTTTGCTAGAACACCCAGGCACCTCTCCTCCCTGCCATGGACCAGTCCTGACTCCTTACTGGCTTTGAGTCCCAGGACTGGCTGTCATCCTTCACATTCACCGTTAGCCCCTGGATCAAGGCATTGGTAGGGACACCAAACTTCCAAAGCATCTTTGACATCATCACATGGATGAAGAGGGTTGCACACTGTGCCTTCTTTTATCCCTCAGGTTTCAAACATAGTTATGTGACTGTTTTCAGCACTTGGATGAATCATAGTTATCTTGATTAAACTCTCCATGCATGGTTTTTAAACAAAAATGCTTTCAATTACACAGCTCACTCAGACTGGTTTCTTGGTATCAGCCAGCCAAACTACCCTGCTGGGGTCCAGTTCTTGCCAGTCCACAAATAATTATTAAGCAAGGGCCTTTCTCTTAGCGTTGCAAAGTATTGTGGACTGCTGAAAATACGGATCCTTAGCCAGAGATCTAAGGTGGGAAAGAGTGAGAGAGTCTATCAATAACATAAATAATGACTGAGAGACCCCAAAAAGGACTGCTAAGGGCAGAGGGCTGTTAGTAATGAGGGAGACACAGGAGTGACAGCAGAGACTCTACAGAGGCAGGACTCTGCAAGACAGGTCAAGTTCATTTGAGTTCAGAGTCTAAGTCATATGTGAAAGTGCCTGGCTTCATAGCCATTTGCCCCAATTACCCATTTGCCTCTGACCTAAGACTAAAATCTAATTATACTCAGCATGAGAGGAGGCCTGGTGGGAGTTTCATATCCACAGCCTCTCTCTGATCTCTCTTACAGAGCACTAAGAGGTGGTCTGTGAATGTAAACAAAACTTGCACCCAGGATTTTGCATCAGGCAGGCTAAACCTCATTTTAGGAGATAGCCAAACTGTCAGGGATAAGGAACTGATTCTCCTGTCTCCTATGATGCTACAAGGTTGTTTTTATTAAAATGGAAATTTCCAAGGCTTTACGCAGAGCTAACATGTGAATGTTAGCTGCCTCACCAGCAGCCGAGCTATAATTGTCTTCTCTCATTCCTGAACTCAGCACTTGACTGTTCATTAATTAACAGTGTACCCCATGAGCATAGCATCTCCAGACTGTGGGCTCCTAAACGATTCCTCATAAACACAGTATCAGCTGCATTAGCATTGCAGCTTCTTGCTGTTATGGACTTCTAATTATAATTTTCTTCATTTTTTATTTGGCACATCTATATCGAACTTCGAGTGCAATAAGCCACTGTATGAGCTGCTGTGGAGGACGCGGAGATGAAGTGGGATGGGGTCAGTGCCTCAAGGTACTGAGAGCTGGCAGCTGGGCAACCCCCAGAGGAGACATAGAACATATGACCACCACCTGGGCGTTAAGAATACAAACCCCCAGTTAGTTTCCTCTAACCGAAGCCTTCTGTTTTAACTATCAACCTTTTTTTTTCCCCTAAATAATTTCAGGTTCAAAATAGTAGATTCAAGAAATGTTTGGGCAATGCAATTAGACTGTATTAGATACTCTGTTTGGTGACTAACTCTCATAATAACCATATGAGGAAAATTATATACTTTCCTGTTATTTGTAACCTGCATCTCGCAAGTTTTCATGAGACTTACAAGTGAGGTTGAAAACTGACCATAACCTATGTTTCCCTTACTTTTTGCCTATACTCACCAATGAAGGACTTCCAGGAACTTGTGTATTTCCCATCAAATAAACCATCACTCCAGCAAAACGGACTCAATGCTGTCCACTCCTGGTGGGCCCACACCTTGGCCTCTGCCGCAGTTGGGATCTCTGTTCTGGGAAGATGAGAACATGTGGGCTGCACATGTCAGGCGGTTACCCAAGGGCACATGCTCGTAAGAGAGGGACTCAGGTCACACTTCGCACTTCTGACTCCAAGTGCAGTAGCTTCTGTGTAAGAGCCAATCCATCCCTTGTCTAAATACAAAAAATCATCACACAGTCTTCATGTGTATTAGTATGTACTTCCACAGTTACACAGGCTAGCAGAGAAGGTCAGGAAAGTGGGGATAAGGACTGAAAGAGGCCTCATGAGACCAAAAGGTGGCAGTCCCTGAGGACATCAAACACAGGGACTCGGTGTGTAGGCCCAAGGAGGGGCCAGTGCCAAGCTCAGGCCTCTCTATTTGTCTGGGATGAACATAACTTAGATGATACCATATACTTAAAATCTAGTACATAGACCACAAACTTCATCACAAAGCAGAAATCCATGACAGTATTAACCCGTTGCCCATTCTATGCCAAGTTTATACGCCATAGTTTGGTCACTTTGATGCATGTCTGCGATCTTCACATTGTATCCTTAAGGTCATTTGGGACAGAGAATGTCTCTTACTTCATACTCCCTTACTACCTTGCTTAATAGACTTTGCTGCTTTAAATGCCAAAGAGAATGGAAATCCAGTAATTATTAATCCAGAAATTATTATCCTTGAATAGGGCCAGTGCCCTTCCTTAGGATATAAATCCCACTTACCCCACTGTAAGGAACAGTTCTGCAGTCAGCGATATGGTGATTTCAGACTTCCCTCTACCTCTTTATAGATCAGTGCCTGCCTTGTATTTTTCTCTTTTGGAATATTAAGGAAGTCAGGCCCTCAGCTTCTTGGAGAAAGTGGTCCTCTACTGCCCTGAAATATCTCTTCTTGGAAGGCTGTGACCTCAGCAAAGGGAGCACTTGCCTTTCTCTAAGGTAGTGATCATTTCATCTCCCCTCCTTGAGGCCAGCATTGGATCACGTATTCGTCCCACTTGCTGCCCCAGTCCGCTCACTCTTCGCTCCTTCTCCCGGCTTCATCTTCAAGCGAGAGCTTCAGGTCGCAAAAGGATTTCTAACTGCACCATCCTTTTCACTCTTGACATTTCTATGAGCTTCAACAAGAAGAGTTCTGCTTCTCTGTGCTTACCAGCTGAATTAGTGTGGACAGAAGGGCACATACCATACACCACCGTTTGCAGGAACTATTTCTTATGATCAGTAATTTCCAAGCAATACACCTCCTCAGGCTCTGAAACATGTCATCCCGAAAGCTGCTGCTCCCTTTCCCTCATCCCCTCCATCATCTGTGTGTCAGACATGCCTTAGTCCTGCTGGCATCTGCTGTTTACCGGTGGGGCCCTCCCTGCCCCCGCCCCCTGGTAAAGCCCTCTGAGGAATGAATTATGGAAAGCACAGCAGCTCACAGACAATATGAGCCAAAGATGCTTTAGTTCCCAGCTTGGCAAAAATAGGTAGTAAATTCATGGAAGGTTTGCTCACTGTGTGTTCTGTTCATAAGCATAATATTTAAAATGTAAAAATAAATAACCCCTTCTGCTCTCGTGGTTTCTAAAATGCGCTGGAGAGCTCAACCCGGTGATTTCGGACATTTTAGTGAACCGAACACAATTGTTCACGGATCACCGTGGATTGGACATTTTATATCATTCCAGGGATATTTTGATAAATAAAGCACGGACCAAGCCAGGCCGTAGACATTTTGGGGGAGACAAACATATCACAGATAATTAAAGCAGAGTGTGGTTAGAACAATAGTAATGCTGTTTACCAGTTGGAGTTTGAAGGAGGGTCATTCCGTGCAGCCTAATGGAGTACAGAAGAAGGAGACGGAGAAATTCTCTGGAAAGAGGAGGCACCTAAATTGAGAGTTAAGGACTGAATAGTTCGTATCTTTTAAAAAGGGAGGAGATTTGTAGAAAGGAAGGGGAAAAAAAAAATTCTTAATTCTATTGTCTTCTAGCTGTGTATATTATTAGCACACCTGGAAAATCTGTTAACTACTGCCTCTTTAGAATTCGTTACACCTGGTGAATTCTGTGGGCTTCTGCCCCCTTATAATTTCTATGCATTTGCTTAATTAAGACTCTGTGATAGACTGGGCAGACATTTCTTGGCAATTAATAATCAGCTGGAGGAGCTTAAGCCTTGAAGCAAAGCTGTGAAAATATGTACTTATATTTATATAAAAAGTCATTAAATTGTTACCTTTTCATGTCTTGATCAGCCAAAAGTTGAAAAGCCACATTGTTGTGGTTGACAAGCTGCATTTACAGTCTGGTTCTTTTCTTATCACTGAAAACTATCCACAAATAAACAGGAAGAGAGAAGCACACACTTTGTCTTTTGCCTGAGGCATTTAGAATGTGAGTTAACTTGGAGAACATTCCTGAGAGTAACTGCTGGTTAATACTGGGATTAGTTAACTTGGGTTTATGGTGCAACCATCACAAAGACCTGCACAAAGGTCCTTAATCTAGATAGATTGGGCAGAATTCTGCCTAGAGATAGTGGAGTGGGCATATCGAGTCTGCTGCTTGTCTTATAAAATGTTTTGGATTCCTGAGTTCAAAGCATAATGCTTGATGTATGCACAGAAATGACCATATAGTTTAGCATATTTACCTATTGCAAATACGTAGAAGATTCCAGGCTTTGGTCCAAGCATTTTTTGTCTGTAGCAATTACAAAGCATTGGAGATCCGTTCCTACTTACGTTCTATTGCGGGCTGACTGATTTCTTGCACCCCTCCCAACATGTGGACTGAACTGTGACACTGGTGTCTTAAAGGAAGTTAGGAACAAGGAACCGATGATATAGGACAAGTTCCTTTCAGACAGGAAGGAAAGGAAAAGGAAAAAAAAAAAGGAAGGAGGAGAAGGAGGAAAAAGTTTTTATCCCTTCTTGCCCTGAGGGATCACAGGAAAAAAAAAAACAATCAGTAGAGTAAAAGGTGTTCTTATTTCTATCTCCCCACTTAAGAATCATATATCAAGTTGCAGAAGTCTTTTAGGAACATAGAAATGAGTGTGAGGCAGCATACAAATATCAAGGGAATAGCTTATTCTCTAGGACGGACTGTGGGGGAGGTTGCAGGCCCCTAAAATGGCATGTGCGCCCCTAACATGGCGCTGAAGCAGCCCCACAGGGTGGGTCCAGATGCAGGAGCCGGAGATACAGGCCTGGATCCTCTTTGTCTGTGGTTTATAGGATAGGAATCCAGAAGTCCCCCTGTGCACTAGACGGGCAGAGAAAGGGTTGAGAAAGGAGAGGGCAACTTTTCAAAGGCTTGGGGTCAAAGCACACAGGAAAAGGTGAGATGGAATTGGGGAGCACATGTGAATGCCTAGAGTGGTGGACTTCTGTGGTGGGTATGGATGCTTCGTTTCAAAAACAATAGGGAGAACTAGTCATAGCTTGGAGAACTAGTCATAGCTTTGCAACCAATATAGGCCAGCCTGTCCACAGCAAACCATGGAGAGCATAGGGTACCCTGCATGACCTGAGCCTTCTCTTCCCTCTATCAAAAGGACAGAGTAAACCCCTTCATATGTCTGGTGATTTCTGAGGGAAGATCAGGGAAAGGGGAGGGAAACTAAAAGTCTGAATAGCATCTAGAACAGATAGCATTACCTAAATGACTTTCTGTTCCTGGGTCAGATGAAGATCTGCCTCCACTATCAAATGGAGTGTGAACTCAGAAAAAGTGGACCAGCTACAGAATACCAAGGAACTATATTTCTTTACCTATATTTGACTCTGAGTACATTGTCAACCTTATTGCACAGGTGTTTTCTCACTTAATTCCTGGATCATCCCTGTAAGTAGGCATGCCTGTTGTGCAGATAATGGAACAGACTGGGAAAGATCATGCCATTTCCCCCCTGGTTTCACAGCTACAAGTGCAGTGGGGATTAGAATATGGATCAGTCTGAATCCAAAACGTATGGTCTTCTCATGATGACTCGTGACTTTCTTTCTTTCTTTCTTTCTCTCTTTCTTTCTTTTTCTTTCTTTCTTTCTCTCTTTCTTCCTTTCTCTTTCTTTCTTTCTTTCTTTCTTTCTTTCTTTCTTTCTTTCTTTCTTTCTTTCTTTCTTTTCCTTCTTTCTCCTGAATGTAGAAACATCTGATGCTTTGTACTTGAAGGAAAGCAAATGTAATAAATGGTGGAGATTCCATGTTCCTTGTGTCTTTGGGGACTCTTATTGGAGATATTAAGGAAGATATTAAGGATATTAAGGAAGATATTAAGGAAGAATATTGGAGATATTAAGGAAGAAGGGTTGCCTTTTAGTATGTCTGAAGGTTACTCTGGCATAACCAGGAGATGAGGGCAGGCAGTGCTCCCACAGATGAGTTAAAGGTTGAGCTGTTTTATTGGAGCTATTTGTTGGAGAAATGAAGAAGCCACCAAAATACTGATTACTGAAGAGGTGGCAAGCAGCATGTGGTGTTGGCTTCCTTAGAAGAGAACAGAGCTTAGCAATTCAATGAAGTAGACATTTATTGAGCTTCTACTATATGTATGCCATGAGGTGAGAATAAGAGGATGCATAGATGTAACAGGGTACAGTAGATCATACTACATGCTGGTGCACTGAAACTGGTCCCCACCCCTCCCCCTTTTTCAAAGCAGCTTTTTTCTCGCTCTAATCTTTATAAAACTAAAGGCAACGTCTGCAGCTGGGCGGAGGAGATACGGCAGAGAGCTCTCAGGAAGGACTGAGTCACTTAGTAAATCTGCAGCCTCTTTTCACCTTGACACGATCTCGCTCCCTGTACTACAGTATCTGTGGCCTCGATCACACATTATGTTTCTTTTCTTTTCTTTAAGCTCTTATCCAGTTCAGCTTTGTTTGCTGGCTATTATGCAACCTACACAAGTAGAATTCTCCTTGGACTTTTCCAGCTCAGACATAAATTGAAAAACAGCAACTCTGGCAATGGCCCATTGCACACATTCAGTGCACTCATATCTCAATGGGCTGAGTCAAAGAGGCCAACTTGCTTTTACCGACAACCTAAAGACAAAACCACTTCAGGGTTATGAAAAAGGCTTACTTTGAAAGTACAGTAAAGAGGAATGTATGGGGGAAAAAAAGAATGGCAAAGGAATTTTACTGTTTTCAGGAAATTTAAAGAAAAAGTAATTTTTAGGGGCACCTGGGTGGCTCTGTAGTTGAGCATCTGCCTTCGGTTTGGGTCATGGTCCCAGTGTCCTGGGTTCGAGCTCTGCATCAGGCTCCCTGCTTAGCGGGAGGCCTCCTTTCTGTCTCCCACTCCCCCTGCTCCTGTTCCTGCTCTCGCTGTCTCTCTCTCTCTCTTGCTGTCAAATAAATAAATAAAATCTTAAAAAAAAAAAAAGGAAAAGAAAAAGTAATTTTTAGTCTATTAAACCCAGATTCCTTAAAAAAAAAAAAAAAAAAAAGAATGGGCCTTCATGTGTACCCTTTAGAGAAGAGTGGGGGGGGAAAAACACAGAGTCTAATTCTACTAGAAGAATTAACTGGAGAAGGGAGGAGTGGTTTCTGAGGAATCATTTACCGAGGAATGAACGGCACACCCAGCACACCCTGCTTCTGCACTAGACCAGTTTGCTTTCTTGTGTAGGAGACCAGGATTCTTACCTCTTCAGGGTGGCCCTGGGAGTTTTCCTACACACTTGACCCATTCAGTAGCTTATCCTGGGAGTGGTGCCCTGAGAGCGCCCCAATGGTATGGGGGAGTGGCATGGGGCTTGGTGCTTGGGAGATAAACCTGTCTAAACACAAGGTTTTGAAGTGTGCTTAAGGTTTACATGGGATTTTCTGGAAAGATAGTAGAGAGAGTGAAAGGAAGATAACTGTGCTTTGTATTGCCTCTTTGTCCAGGGTCTTATCCCAGCTCTCTTGCTGTCAATTCTTCTTCTTTTTTGTTTCATTCTTTTAAGATTCTACTTATTTCAGAAAAACCAAGCTGGAGACAAAGACAGAGAGCACTAACAGTGGGGAGGGGAAGAGGGAGAGAGAGATAAGCAGACTTCCCCCTGAGCAGAAAGAAAGCCCGACATGGGACTCCATCCCAGGACCCTGAGATCATGATCTGAGCCAAAGGTAGATGCTTAACCAACTGAGCCACCCAGGCGCGCCACTCTTGCTAAGCATTCTTACCATGACAGAAAACATGAAACACACACAGGACTTCTCTTTTCTTGTATACACTGAGATACTGTACACAAATCTGATGACTCTACACGTGCAAGGTGAGGGCTTCAAGACTTCTCGTGCTTAAAGTGGTTTAAGCTCTTCACAATTCATTGCATGTACATTGTCAAATGGACATGCATTGGCTCTTCTCTCATTGTATAGATTTCAAACCTAAGCTGAATGTGGCTTCGCACTCCCTCTTCCTTTTTTTTCCCCCTTCCTCTTCCTTATATGAACATATTGTCCATTTACTTCCTTTTTTTTTTTTTTAAGATTTTAATAATTTGACAGAGAGAGCATACAAGCAGGGGGAGCAGCAGAGGGAGAGAGAAACAGGTTCTTTGCTGAACAGGGGCCCCAATGCTGGGCTGGATCCCAGGACTTTGGGTTTATTACTTGAGCCAAAGGCAGATGCTTAACTGACTGAGGCACTCAGGTGCCCCTGTCCATATACTTCTTGAGTTACATAGCTCCATAGGTGAAAGCATGTGGGAAAATTGTGGGAAGAATTTGAAATTAACATGAGCTAGATAACAGTCTGGAAGAGCAAAGAAAAGGCACATTTTTTTTTTTTTTTTTTTTTTTTTACAATATTTGGGAGCATCAAAGCCTGCAGTACAGATTGGAGAGATATTCATCAAACCTATTTATTTTACACTGGGCTTACTCTGTACAGTATTTCCCAGTCTCCCTTGCAGTTAGGTGACATATGCCTGTATCACCAGTGGGACCTCTGCAGAAGTGATGAATATCCTTGGCCCTCTACCCTCCTGTGCACAATACTCTTTTTCTTCCCTTGTTGCTACTAAATATCGACACTCAGGGACACCTTGTAGAAGGGTGGTGTATATTTTTTCAGCCTAGATTTCTGAAAGATTGTGTATAGGCATTGTTGTGGACCAAATTGTGTCCTTCTCTGAGAATTCATATTTTGACATATTTTGTCCAATGTGACTATATTTGGAAATAAGACCTGTCAGGAGATAAAGGTTAAATGAAGTTGATAGGATTGATGTCCTTATAAGAAAAGGAAAGGCCACCAGAGCTTGCTTGCTCTCTCTCTTTGAGCATGCACAGAGAAAAGGCCATGTGAAGACTCAACAGGAAGTCCACCATTTACAAAACAGAGAGTGGCCACACCAGAAATCAACCTGTGGGTACTTTGATTGAGGACTTCCAGCCTCCAGAAATTTGGGCAAATAAATTTCTGTCGCTTATGCCACCCAATCTGTGGTGTTTATATGGTAGCCCAAACTGACAAATATAAACATAGATCTCATTCTCATCTCCATCCTACTGTGGACTGGTTTTTACATGATGAAACTAATGTGTTAAGCCACTGAGATTCCAGGCTTTATCTCTCAACGACAGCTAATGTTTACTTTTCTTTTTCTTTATTTTTTTTTAAAGTTTTTATTTATTTATTTGACAGAAAGAGATCACAAGTAGGCAGAGAGGCAGGCAGAGAGAGAGGAGGAAGCAGGCTCCATGCTGAGCAGAGAGCCCAATGCAGGGCTTGATCCCAGGACCCTGGCATCATGACCTGAGCCGAAGGCAGAGGCTTTAACCCACTGAGCCACTTATGCGCCCCAATATTTACTTTTCTGATGCAAAGACCAAGCAGAGCTAATTAAGTTTCTGATATCATATTTCTCAGAATGCACAGGGTAGAATTTATGTAATCTACATCAGTGCAAGAAGTTCCTTGGGGTGAGATCCACAGATTACTTAAGAAAGAAAGGAAAACAAGAAAGCAACAAGGAAGGAAAGGGAGGAAGGGAGGAAGGAAGGAAAAAATATTTGTTTTATTTTGTTTGCAGTGTATAACATGATGTTTTAATACATACACAGTGTGAAATGATTCCCACAATTAACACATCCATCACCTCACATAGTTACTATTTTTTTGTTGGTGTTGAGAACACTTCACATCTATTCTCTTAGCAAATTTCACGTATCCAACACAATAATAACTATAATCACTATGTTGTTCATTAGAACCCCAGAAGTTTTCATTTTATAACTGGAACTTTGTATCCTTTGGTCAACCTCTCCCCATTTTTCACCCCCTAACCTTTACCATTCTACTCTATAGTTCTATGAATTTGACCTTTTTAGATTCCACCTATAAGTGAGATCATACATTATTTGTCTTTACATGTTGGGGTTATTTTACTTAGCACAATGTCCTCCAGGCTCATCTAGGTTATCATAAATAGCTGGATTTCCTTCTTTTTTTAAGACTAACATTCCATGTGTGCATGTATGTGTGTATATGTGTGTATACACACACACATTTTCTCTATCCATTCAGTTATTGACAGAAACTCAGGTTGTTTCTATATGTTGGCTACTGTGAATAATGTTGCAGTGGATATAGGAGGACAAATGTCTCTTTGAGATACTGATTTTATTTTCTTTGGATATAAACCCAGAAATAGGATTGTTGGATCATATGGTAGCTTCATGTTAATTTTTCTTAAGATTTTATTTATTTATTTGACAGAGAGAGATCACAAGTAGGCAGAGAGTCAGGCAGAGAGAGAGGGGGAAGCAGGTTCCCCACTGAGCAGAGAGCCTGTTGTGAGGCTCTATCCCAGGACCCTGAGATCATGACCTGAGCTGAAGGCAGGGCTTTAACTCACTGAGCCACCCAGGTACTCTGCTTTATGTTAATTTTTTTGAGGAAACTCCATCTTGTTTTCCATAATGGTTGTACCAATTTACATTCCCACCATAGTGTCCAAAAGTTCTCTTTTCTCCACATCTTTGCCAACACTTATTTTCTCTTTTTGATAGTGGTCATCCTAATAGGTGTGTGGTAGTATCTCACTGTGGTTTTGACTTGTATTTCCCTGATGATTAGTGATGTTGAGGACCTTTTCTTATACTTGGCTATTTGTATGCCTTCTTTGGAGAAACAAAATATTAATACTTTACCAAGTATATGGTTTGCATGTATTTTCTGCCCTTCCATAAGGTGGTTTTTCATTTTGTTGATTATTTTCTTTTCTCTATAGAAGCTTTTTAGGTTAAGGTAATCCCACTTGTCATTTTCACTTTCATTGCCTGTACTATTGATGTCATATCCAAAAAAACCATTGCTAAGATCAATGTCAAGGAGTTTTTTTTCTCTGTTTTATTCTAGGGATTTTGCAGTTTCAGGTATTAAATTTAATCCATTTTGAGTTAAACTTTGTGTATGGCATAAGGATCCAATTTCATTTCTTTTGCATTTAGATATCCAGTTGTCCCAATATCATTTATTGAAAGTGTTCCTCTCCTCATTGTGTATTCTTGATGTCCTGGTCAAATATTAATTGACCATATGTATGAAGATTTATTTCTGGGCTCTCTAGTCTGTTTCATTGGCCTATGTATATATTTTTATGGCAGTATCATACTGTTTTGATTATTATAGTTTCATAATATAATTTGAAATCTGGAAGTCAAAAGACAAAGAAGATCACTATATAGTGATGAAGAGGTCAGTTCATCAAGAGGATATAACAGTAGTAAATATATATGCACCCAACATTGGAAAACCCAGATATATAAAGCAAATGCTAGCAGAATGGAAGGGAGACATAGATAGCAGTACAATAAGAGCAAAGGACTTCAATACCATAGTTTCAACAATGGATAGATCATCCAGACAGAAAATCAATAAGGAAATAGTGTTCTTGAATAACGCTATAGACAAATGAATCTTACAGGCATGTACAGAACCTTCAATTCAATAGCAGCAGAATACACCTTCTTCTCAAGTCACACAGAACATTTTCTAGTATGAGATCAAATGATGGGTCAGTCACAAAACAAGCCTTACCGAATTTGAGAGGATTGAAATCATATCAAGTGTCTTTTTTTAACCATAATGGAATAAAATAGAAGGAAATTAGGAGGTCAAGAAATAGGTAGAAATTAAAGAATAGACTCCTTAACAACTGACATAAAGCCTAATGTTAACTTTTCTTTGTCTGAAGAGACTTTCATCACAAGGCGGAATTAGGGATAGATATAAATTAGGAAATAAAAAGTATAGCTGTGATGCAAAATTCACATATTTGTAGCATTCTTTAGAGATGGTCTGTACAAGTAGGAGCCATCGGCTTAATATTTCTAAATAAAAATCATGTTTTAAATGTAGCCAAAGAGTAGGCTAATTAAAATAATATGGTTTGGGGGGCACCTGGGTGGCCCAGTGGGTTAAAGCCTCTGCCTTTGGTTCAGGTCATGATCCCAGGGTCTGGAATTGAGTCCAGCATTGGGCTCTCTGCTTGACAGGGGGCCTGCTTCTCCCTCTTCCTCTCTGCTTGCCTCTCTGCCTACTTGTGATCTCGGTCTATCAAATAAATAAATAAATAATTTAAAAAATAATAATAATATGGTTCTCAGCCAGTGTTTGGAGGGTAATGGAAGGAGGCTCAGAGGAGGATATATGAATTTGAAAAAAAAAATATTTGACCACAGAAAAATAAAAGCTCAACATAATCAGTGTGTAGAAGTATATAGAAAATAAACCATCTTCTAAGCATACCAGTGATTTTAAAGGGACTGATTTGTTGGGAAGGGGGGGGGAATTTGTCTCTCTCAGAAACTCCTTGCAACTTTACAAAACTTTCATGTTTATCAAAAGGCTGTTTGAGTTAAAACAGCCTGGGAAACAAGAGCTTAAGGTATTCCATCATTGACATTAATAGACTGTGGGGCCTTGTGGTAAGTCCCATAACCTGCCTAGGCCTCAGTTTGCTTATTTATAATATGAAGATATATATATATAGATAGATAGATAGAAAGATATCTAGATCTATAGATCTATAGATCTTCATATTATATATATGTATATATATATAATATTATATATAATAGTTTATGTGTAAGATATGTATATGTGTGTTTATGAGCAATGTTAATTTATATTTAAAAAAATCAAGATTTCTTAGTTGTGGTGCTATCATAATAAAACAAAAAAAAGTGGGAAACATTTTATGTTCATGACAATTAGCTCATCTCATCAGATAATTCTGGTCTAGTACAATATTGTCTCCAGTTTCCAATGCATAGGTCTTTTGTCTCAAAAACAACAGTATTTAACTAGAAACATTTTTAATATTTGCCTTGCAATAAAAAGAAAAAAGAAAATATGATTCAGTTTGTGCAATTAACTATATCTGACAGTCATGTCCCTTGAAAGACCTCATTTTCTGAACATTAATTTTATCTCCTAGAAGAGTAGGACACAACATAGGTATGTAGTACTCCCAACCTAAAGCCTCTAACACCACATTAGGAATTAGATCATTAAATCATCATGAAGAGAGGCTATCATTTTAAAGTCATCATAATTTAACAACCACAAAGAGGTGACTTACTCAGAAATTTTGATTCCTGAAACATAATGATGTGGGTTAATTTAGAAATGGAAATGACCTATGAGGCACATTTAGCATCATCACCATCAAGATGCATGTCAGAAAAATTCAGAGCATTAATCTCTGGGTGATACAAATTTGGAAGTGTTCATACTACACCAGCTCTTTTTTTTCCCTTCCTGGGAAACAGATACTGCCCAGTTCACAACTCCATTCAAAGAAGTAACATAGACTGAAATTTTATCGAATACTTCTAATGTGTTGAACAATCTGAAGAATAAAACAAAAGATATTGGTGGCAATTGGGCAGGGTGATGGGGGAATTTCTTCAGCAGGAAGTATTTTTACATAGAGACATATCATGCAATGGCACTTTATAAAGAACTAATAATTTCTTTTTATTGTGTTAAGAACACAAGAATTTTCTATTAATTTAGAACTTTTTTACAAAATAAAAAGGCTTAAGTTGTGATGAAAAATATTAGGCAGAGTGTACACCGCATGTTCACAACAGTGCAATCAAGAGGTAGAAGCAACACAAGGGTCTATCCATGAATGAATAGATAAAGAAAATGTGATATTTACATACAATGGAATGTTACTCAGCCATTGAAAGGAATGAAATGACACATGCTACATCACGGATGAAACTTGAAGACCTTATGCTAAATGAAATAAACCAATTAGAAAAGTACAAGGAATGTATAATCCACTCAAGTGAAGTATCTTAAAGTAAACAAATTCATAGAAACAGAAGAAAAAATGGTGGTTGCCAAGGGCTGTGGGCAGGGATAAGGGGAAAAAGTTTAACTGGATATAGAGTTTCAGGTTTGAAAATCAAAAACTTCTGGAGACAGGAGAACCTGCATGACTCAGAAGGCTGAGTGTCAGACTCTTGGTTATGGCACTGGTTGTGATTTCATAGGTTCCAGGGTTGAGCCCTATATCAGACTCCAGGCTAAGCAAGGAGTTTCCTTGAAGAATCTCTCCCTTTGTCCCTTCCCTCACTTGTACATGCTCTCTCTCTTTCTCTCTCTCTCAAATAAATAAATAGAGCTTTAAAAAACTTTCTGGAGATTGGTTGCACAATAATGTGAATATACTTAACACTACTGAAAGTTACATTTAGAAGTGGTAAAGATTGCAAATTTTATGTGTATTTTTTATTATGTTATGTTAGTCATCATACAATACATCATTTGTTTTTGATGTAGTGTTCCATGATTCATTTTTTGCATAAAACACCCAGTGCTCCATGCAATATGTGCCCTCCTTAATACCCATCAGTGCGCTAACACATCCCCCACACCCCCCAGAAACCCTCAATTTGTTTCCTAGAGTCCATAGTCTCTCATGGTTTGCTTCCCCTTTTGATTCCCCCCCTCCATTTTTCCCTTCCTTCTACTAATGTCCTCTGTGATATTTTTCATGTTCTACAAATAAGTGAAACCATAAGATAATTGACTTTCTCTGGTTATTTCACATAGCATAATCTCCTCCAGTTGTGTCCATGTTGATGCAAAAGTTGGATATTCATCCTTTCTGATGGCTGAGTAATATTCCATTGTATATATGGACCACATCTTCTTTACCCATTCATCTCTTGAAGGGCATCTTAGCTCCCACAGTTTGGCTATTGTAGACATTGCTGCTATGAACATTAGGGTGCATGTGGCCCTTCTTTTTACTACAGAGTGTAGGGATAAAGGGAACATTACTCAATTTCATAAAAACCATCTATGAAAAGCCCACAGTGAATATAATTCTCAATGGGGAAAAGCTGAGAGTCTTTCCCTTAAGATCAGGAACACAGGGGCGCCTGGGTGGCTCAGTGGGTTAAGCCGCTGCCTTCGGCTCAGGTCATGATCTCAGGGTCCTGGGATCGAGTCCCACATCGGGCTCTCTGCTCAGCAGGGAGCCTTCTTCCTCCTCTCTCTCTGCCTGCCTCTCTGCCTACTTGTGATCTCTCTCTGTCAAATAAATAAATAAAATCTTAAAAAAAAAAAAAAGATCAGGAACACAACAAGGATGCCCACTCTCACCACTATTGTTTAACAAACTACTAGAAGTGCAAGCAACAGCAGCAGAAAACAAAAAGAAATAAAAAGTATTCAGATTGGCAAAGAAGAAGTCAAATTCTCTCTCCAAAGATGACATGACATTTTCTGTGGAAAACTCAAAAGACTCCATCCCTAAATTACTAGAACTCATACAGCAATTCAGTAATGTGTCAGGATACAAAATCAACGCACAGAAACCAATTGCTTTCCTATACACTAACAGTGTAACTGTAGAAAATAAATTAGGGAATCAATTCCATTTATGATAGCACAAACATCCCTAAGATACCTTGGAATAAACTTAACCAAAGAGGTGAAGGAGCTATACTCTAGAAACTACAGAACACTTATTAAAGCAATTGAAGAAGACACAAGAAGATGGGAAAACATTCCATGCTCATGGATTGGAACGATAAAATTGGAACATTGTTAAAATGTCTGTGCTGCCCAGGGCAATCTATACTTTCAAAGCCATCCTAATCAAAATACCAATGGCATTTTTCAGAGTGCTGGAACAAACAACCTTAAAATTGATATGGAACCAGAAAGACCCAAGTCGCCAAGGAAATGTTGAGAAAGAAAAAGCTAGGGGCATCACATTGCCTAATTTCTAGCTATATTATAAAGCTGTGACTACCAAGACATCATGGTATGGACACAAAAACAGACACATAGATCAATGGAAAGGAATAGAAGCCCAGATATGGGCCCTCAACTCTATGATCAACTAATCTGCAACAAAGCAAGAAAAAATATCCAATGGAAAAAAGACAGTCTCTTCAATAAATGGTGCTGGAAAAATTGGATAGCTATACATAGGAGAATAAAACTCCACCATTCATTTGCACTATACACAAACATAAACTCTAAATGGATTAAAGACCTCAATGTGAGACTGGAATCCATCAAAGTTCTAGAGGACAACATTGGCAGTAACCTCTTTGACATAGACCATTGCAACTTCTTCAAGTCACATCTTCAAAGGCAAGGGAAACAAAAGTGAAAATAAACTTTTGGGACTTCATCAAGATAAAGAGCTTCTGCACAGCAAAGGAAGCAGTCAAAAAAACAAAGGGGCAACACACAGAATGGGAGAAAATATTTGCAAATGGCACTACAGACAAAGGGCTGATATCCAATATCTATAAAGAACTTCTCAAACTCAACATCCAAAAAACAAATAATCAAGTCAAAAAAAAATGGGCAGAAGACATGAGCAGACACTTCTTCAAAGAAGACATACAAATGGCTAACAGACACATGAAAAAATATTCATCATTAGCCATCAGGAAAATTCAAATCAAGACCACATTGAGAGACTACCTTTTACCAGTTAGAATGGCAAAAATTGACAAGGCAAGAAACAACAAATGTTAGAGAGGTTGTGGATAAAGGGGAGCCCTCTTACACTGTTGGTGGGAATGTAAGGTGGTACAGCCACTTTGGAAAACAGTGTGGATGTTTCTCAAAAAGTTAAAAATAGAGCTATCCTATGACCCAGAAATTATATTTTTTATTAGTTTCAAAAGTAGAATTTAGTGATTCATCAGTTGCTTATAATACCCAGTGTTCATTACATCAAGTACCCTCCCTAATGCCCATCATCCAGTTACCCCTACCCCCACCAACCTCTCCACCAGCAACCCTCAGTTTGTTTCCTAGAATTCAGTGTCTTTTGTAGTTTTCATCTTATTTTCTTTTTTTTTCCTTCCCTTCCCCAGTGTTTATCTGGGTTTTTTTTTTAATTCCACATATGAGTGAAATCATATGGTATTTGTCCTTCTCTGACTGCCTTATTTCACTTAGCATAATACCCTCTACTTCCATCCATGTCATTTCAAATGGCAAGATTTCATTCTTTTGATGGCTGAGTAATATTCTATTGTCTATATATGTGTATATATGTATGTCTCATCTTCTTTATCCATTCATCTGTCAATGGACATCTGGGTTATTTCCATATTTTGGCTACTGTGGACATTGCTGCTGTAAATATTGGGGTACATGTGCCCCTTCAAATCACTATGTTTGTATCTTTTGGATAAATATGTGGTACTGCAATTGCTGAGCCCTATGGTAGCTCTAGTTTTAACTTTTTAAAACTGTTTTCCAAAGTGGCTGCACTAGTTTGCATTCTCACCAACAGTATAAGAGGGATTCCCTTTCATTGCATCCTGGCCAACATCTGTTGTTTCCTGAGTCAATTTTAGCTGTTCTGACCAGTGTGAGGTCTCATTGTGGTTTGAATTTGTATTTCCCTGATATTGAGTGATACCGGGCATTTTTTCATGTGTCTGTCAGATATTTGCATGTCTTCTTTGGAGAAGTGTTTATGTTTTGCCCATTTCTTGACTGGATTTGTTATTTTGGGGGTTGTTGAGTTTGATGAGTTATTTATAGATTTTGGATACTACCCATTATCTGATAAGACATTGTAAATATCTTCTGTTATTCTGTAGGTTGCCTTTTAGTTTTGTTGATTGTTTCCGTTGTTATGCAAAAGATTTTATCTTGATGAAGTGCCAATGGTTCATTTTTGTCTTTATTTCTCTTACATTTGGTGATGTGTCTAGCAAGTTGCTGTGGCTGGGCTCAAAGAGGTTGTTGTCTGTGTTCTTCTCTAGGATTTTCAGGGATTCGTTTCTCACATTTAGATATTTCATCCATTTTGAGTTTAGTTTTGTGTATGGTGTAAAGAAGTGGTCCAGTTTCATTGTTCTGCATGTGACTGTCTGATTTTTCCAAAACCATTTGTTGAAATGACTGTCTTTCTTTCCATTGGATATTCTTTCCCGCTTTGTCAAAGAGTAGTTTACCATAAAGTTGAGGATCCATTTCGGAGGTTTTACGATTACAACTTTGTAATACAGCTTGAAGTTCAGAATTGTGATGCCTCCAGCTTTGTTTTTTTCGTTTGTTTGTTTTGTTTTTGTTTTGTTTTGTTTTGCTTTGTGTTTTTTTTTTTTTCCAACATTCCTTTGGTTATCCAGGGTCTTTTCCAGTTCCATAGAAATTTTAGGATTGTTTATTCCAGCTCTGTGAAAAGTGCCGATGATATTTTGATAGGGATTGCTTTGAATGTCTAGATTGCTTTGGGTAGCATAGACATTTTAATAATACTATTCTTATAATCTATGAACATGTTACATTTTTCCATTTCTTTATGTCTTCATCAATTTCATTCATAAGGTTTCTATAGTTTTGAGAGTATGGATATTTTACCACTTTGGTTAGGTGTTTTCATAGGTATCTTACTTTTTTGGTGCATAGGTATCTTTACCTTTTTTGGTAAATAGGATTGACTCCTTGATTTCTCTTTCTTCTGCCTCATTGTTAGTGTATAGAAATACAGCTGACTTCTGTTCATTAATTTTGTATTCTACAACTTTGGTGAATTCCTTTATAAATTTAGCAAATTTTGTGGAGTCCTTTGGTTTTTCTACAGAGTATCTTGTTGTCTGTGAAGAGTGAAAGTTTGACTTTTTCCTTGTCAATGTGGATGCTTTTTATTTCTTTTTGTTGTCTGATTGCTGAGCCCAGGACCTCCATTATTGTGTTGAGAGTGGTATCCCTATAGTGGTGAGAGTGGTGAGAGTGGTGAGAGTGGGTATCCCTATAGTGCTCCTGAACTTAGGGGTAAAGCTCTGCTTTTACCTATTGAGGATGATATTTGCTATGGGTTTTCATATATGAGTTTTATGATATTGAGGTATCTTCCTTCTATAACCATACTGTGGAGAGTTTTTATCAAGAAAGGATGCTGTATTTTGTCAAATATTTTTTCTGCATCTATTGAGGGGATCATATGGTTCTTCTCCTTTCTTTTACTAATGTGGTGTATCACAGTGATTATTCATGGATGTTGAACCACACTTGCAGCCCAGGAATAAATACATTTCATGGTGAATAATCCTTTTATTGTACTGTTGGATCCTATTAGCTAGTATAATAGTGGGAAATTTTGTAACCATTTTGATCTGTAAGTCTACTTTTAGTGGGGTCCTTGTCTGGTTTTAGGATTAAGATAATGCTGACCTCATAGAATGAGTTTGACAATTTTCCTTCCCTTTCTATTTTTTGAAACAATTTCAGAGGAATAGGTACTAATTCATCATTAAATATTGGGTAGAATTGCACTGGAAGGCCATTTAGCCCCAGACTCTTATTCATAGGTCAACATTTTATTACTGATTTAATTATTCTGCTGGTTATGGGTCTGTTCAGGTTTTCTATTTTTTTCAGTTTCAGTGTTAGTAGTTTTCTATTTCTAGGAATGCATCCTTTTCTTCCAGATTGCCTAATTTTTTGGCATATATTTTCTCATAATATTCTCTTATAATTATTTGTATTCCTTAGGTGTTGGTAGTGGTTGTTCCTTTTTCATTCATGATTTTATTTCTTTGTGTCCTTTCTCTTTTCTTTTTGATAAGTCTTTTTGATAAATAGGGTTTATCAATCTTATTGATTCTTTCCAAAAATCAGCTCCTCATTTCATTGATCTGTTCTATTGTTGTTTTAAAATTTCCATATCATTGATTTAGTTCTCTTTTCTGATAAATTTAAGCTTTACTTGAGGCATCTGGGTGGCTCAGTGAGTTAAAGCCTCTGCCTTTGGCTCAGGTCATGATCCCAGAGTCCTGGGATTGAGTCCAGCATCAGGCTCTCTGCTCGACAGGGGACCTGCTTCTCCCTCTTCTTCTCTGCCTGACTCTCTGCCTACTTGTGATCTCTGTCTATCAAATAAATAAATAAAATCTTTTTAAGAAATTAAGCTTTACTTGATGTTCTTTTTCCAACTCTTTTAAGTTTAAGTTTAGGTTGTATATTTGAGAATTTTCTTATATCTTGAGAAAAGCCTGTATTGTTATATACTTTCTCTCTTAGGACCCACTTTGCTGCACAAGTTCTGAACTGTCATGTTTTCTTTTTCATTTGCTCCCATTTTTTTTTAAGTTTTTCTTCAATTTGCTGGTTGATCCATTTGTTCTTTAGTAGAATGCTCTTTAACCTCCATGTATTCCTTCATTTTTTGTATTTAGGTTGACGTCCAAGTTTTAAAGCATTATGATATGAAAATATGCATTGTATGTAGATGTAGAATCTCAATCTTTCTGTATCTGTTGATACCTGATTTGTGATCCAGTATGTGATCTATTCTGGAGAATGTTCCATGTGCACTCAAGAAGAATGTGTATTCTGCTGATTAGTATAAAATGCCCTTAAAATATCTGTTAAGTCCATCTGGTCCAGTGTGTTGTTCAAAGCCCTTGTTTCCTTGTTGATCTTCTGCTTAGATGATTTGTCCATTGCTGTGAGTGGGGTGTTAAAATCACCTATTATTTTTGTATTAACAATGAGCTTCTTTAGTTTTGTTATTAATTGGTATATATAGTTGCCTGCTTCAAAGTTAGGGGCATAAATATTTACAATTGTTAGACTTTTTTTTGGATAGATCCTTTTCTTATGATAGTGTTCTTCTTCATCTCTTATTACAGTCTCTTTGGTTTAAATTCTAGTTTGATGTAAGGATTGCTACTCCAGTTTTATTTTGATGTCCATTAGTTTGAAAAATTGTTTTCCACTCCCTCATTTTCAACCTGGAGGTGTACTTGGGTTGAAAATGAGTCCTTTGCAAACAGCATACCAATGGGTCTTGTGGGGATTTTTTGTTTGTTTCTTTTATCCATTCTGATATCTTATGTCTTTTAACTGGAGCATTTAGTCCATTTACACTCAAAGTAATTATTGAAAGATAGGAATTTAGCACCATTATATTACCTGTAAATCACTGTTTCTGTAGATTGTTTCTGTTCCTTTCTGGTTATTGTTACTTTGGAGCTCTCTTTCCACTCAGAGGATCCCCTTAATATTTCTTACAGGGCTTGTTTAGTATTCACAAATTTGTTTAGTTTTTGTTTGTCCTGTAAACTCTTTACCTCTCCTTCTATTCCAAATGACAACCTTCCTGGATAAAATATTCTTGGCTGTATGTTTTTCCCATTTAGCACAGTCAATATGTCATGCCAGTCCCTTCTAACCTGCCTGGTCTCTGTGCATGGGTCGGCTGCCAGCCTTATGTGTCTACCTTTGTAGGTTAAGGACCTCTTGTCTCAAACAGCTTTTAAGATTTTTCTCTTTATCTTTGAAATATGCAAGCTTCACTATTATATGTTGAGGTATCAACCTATTTTTATTGATTTTGAGGGGGTTCTCTGTTCTTTCTGGATGGAATGTTTGTTTCCTTCCCCCCACTAGGGAAATTCTCAGCTATAACTTATTCAAATAAACCTTCTGCTTCTCTCTCTCTCTCTTCATCTTCTGGGACCTCTATCATCCAGATATTATTTCACTTTATGGAATTGTTGAGTTCTCAAAGTCTCCTTTTCATGATCCAGTAGTTCTCTTTTTCTCTTCTGTTCAGTTTCCTTGTTTTCCATCATTTTATCTTCTATATCACTGACTCTCTTCTGCCTCATTTATCCTCACTTTTAGAGCCTCTTTTTGGGCCTACATCTCAGTAACAGCATTTTTAATTTTGATTTGATGATATTTTACTTCCTATTTCTACAGTAATGAATTCCTATGCTTCTTTCAACCCCACTGTATGTTTATAAATGTTTTAAATTTTGTTCACACATCTTACTTATATCCAAATTGATTAAGTCCCTGGCAGTGAGTATTACCTATTGCTCTTTCTTTTATGCTGAATCTCTCCATCTTGTCATTTTGTCCAGAAAAAAATAGAACAAAGTGAAAAGACAACAATAACAACAGCAACAACAGAAGGGGAAAAAAAGCATACAAAAACAAAACAAACAAAAAACAAGAAACAAAATAGAAAAAAAAACAAAGAAATAGATTTTAGGTGTGTCTTGGTCTGCTTATTATAAGAAATTAGATCCCAAATCTCCCTGATATGAGGAAGTGGTGATACAACATGGAGGCTTAAGTGGGTAGAAGAAGAATAAATGAAACAAGATGGGATTGGGAGGGAGACAAACCATAAGTGACTCTTAATCTCACAAAACAAACTGAGGGTTGCCGGGGGGAGGGGGTTTGGGAGAAGGGGGTGGGATTATGGACATTGGGGAGGGTATGTGATTTGGTGAGTGCTGTGAAGTGTGTAAACCTGGTGATTCACAGACCTGTACCCCTGGGGATAAAAATATATGTTTATAAAAAAAAAAAAATTAAAGTCTAAAAAAAAAAAAAAAAAAAAAGGAAGAAAAACGTATTTATATACAAAAATAAAATGAAAGGAAATGAAAAATAAATCATACATATAAAACATACATAAATAAAAATTTTAAAAGAATTAAAAAATAATTTAAAAATAAGAAACTAGCTAGCAAAAATAAAACTGATAGACTAAAGAATAAAAAAACAAAAACAAACAAACAAAAAAACTATGAATGCTATATATGTTTTTCCCAAGAGCTAAAGTTTTGCAGTTCTCTGAGATCAGTAAACTTAATAGTACCCAGTTGTTCCTGAGGGTCTTCTGGGGAAGGGGCCTATTGCACTGATTCTCAGGTGCCTTTGAACTTACAAAAATGTGCCTCCTTTGCCGGGGGACAGGCTCAGTTTAAGTGGCTCTGGATTCCACCATGTAGTACTATTTTGCTGTCTGAAGGCTTTCAACACCAATTGGCAGGATAAAAATGGTGATACCCTGCTCTCTAGACCCAGATCTGAAAGTGTACACCCCCCCACTCTTCAGTGTGCCCTGACTGAAAAGCAGTTCACTCTTGTCTCCCTGGTTTCCCTCAAAACTCTGTGTTCACCCAGCCTGTTACCAAGCTTTTTTACCTCAGACACACAACTGAGATTCAAGAGTCCAAATTCTGTGGAGTCCTAGAGTGAACCTACACTGTTCCTCCTGGGAGTTGAAGGATCTTGCCATGCTTCTGTCTTTTGCTGGGCCCTGCCAGGGAACAATTATATGACCATGCAGTGGTTCATAGTTTATGGCAACACAGAGCAAAAAGCCAACACCTGGACTCACTATTTTTAGCTTGCTTCCCTGCTCCAATATCTGTGAACTGTGCCACATTCAGGCACTCCCATTCTTCCTGTGATCTCAGGGATCCTGAGACCACACTGTCCCACCTAGGATTCTACCCCTCCATACCACGTCAGTGCCTTTAAGCCAGGGCCATACCCCACTGTAGCAGACTTCTTTTTTTTTTTTTAACTTTTTAAATTTAAATTCAATTAATTGACATATACTGTATTATTGGCTTCAGAGGTACAAGCTTGTGACTTCTCAGGCTTATATAATACACAATACTCTTACATCACATGTCCCCCTTAATGTCCACCACCCAGTTACCCCAACTCTTCATCCACCTCTCTTCCAGCAACCCCTATAGCAGACTTCTAAAAGTTCCAATTTTTCCTTCTGCTGCTTATAATACTTTGCAGTAGCTCCTTAAGCCAGCTCCCTCCCATCTGCCATATCCTCCAGTATATCACCCTGGATTCAAGTCTTTATACCTCTTGCCTTCCAAAAAGTGGTGGATTTGTAGAGTCGTGGCATTTCTTTTCTCAGATCTCTATTTGATTCCACAGGTATTCAGAATGATTTGATAACTATCTAGCTGAATTTCAGGAACCAGATGAATTTAGGGTCCCCTACTTCACCATCTTAACTCTCCCCAATTTTATGTGTGTTTTATCATGGTTTTAAAAATTAGTAAAAGAAAATGGTGGGCAAAAATTTATTACTAATAGTGGCTTCCCACTGTCAGATTTTGGGGCTTTGTTGTAGAATTTTAGATTATTTGCTTAGTCATATTTTATTGCAGTATGAATTTGTTTTCCTACTGAAAAATGACTAAAATGATGGAGCTTGGAAGCAGAAGTCACTTTGGTTGCACCAAAAACGTATGCCCATAAGTCTTTGATTTTGAGAAGAGTTAAAACAAACAAACAAAAAAAACAGCTATGCCACTTTTCTTCCTTTCTACTCCACCCCATCTCCCAGGGTCAATATACTTCTCAAACACAAGAGCAGAAATGTTGGGAAATTATTTCCTATTATCTTGCTAGACCATGTAAATGAGTTTAAAAAATTATTTAATTTTAGTCAGCCAGTATACTCTGATCTTGCCTTATAAACCACCATTTACTCTCACAGTGCCTGGCAAAAAATAGGCACTCAGTAACTGTTTCATTTTGTTTTCAATGGACATATGGTGTTTGCCCTTTCTGAACTCAAGAAAAGAAATAAGCAGACAATTAGGTTTAAATACATTTTAAAGAAACAATATGGTACATGGCCCCATGACTAGACAGTATTGGTTTCAGTTCCTGATTCTGCCATTTACTATCTGTGTAACCCTAAGCAATTCACTTAACTTCCTGATCTTCATTTCCCTCTGGTGTAAATGATTACATTAATAATAAACAATGTCCATAAAATGAAGTTTAAAAGCCTGCATATCTTCTAGTAATGATCTAAGCATTTGTCCCAGGACCTCAATTATTGTAGCTGATAGTTTTTGTCCCTGGATAATAGCAAGGATCAATTCTAGGAGCAATTCTAGAGACAGAAATCCTTGAAAATACCTCTCTGGAAAGGTAGATTCAAAACTAGTCTCCCAAAGGGAAGCTGAAGAACTTTTCTCCCTCGGTCCACAGTTTATTAGAGTGATGAGGTATCAAGATGAATTCCTATAAAACTAAGAGCAATTAAGACATGTCATTATTTTACTGAGGACTTACAGGTAGTGATTAATCATATATTTTTAGAAATTGCTTCAATATAGTTTTTGTTAATTATTAAATTAAAATTTATATAGTTTCTATAAAATATGCATATAAAAGAGGCAAGGAGTTATCCATGATCTATATCCATGGTAGTTTTTAGAGGACTCTTTTAGTATAAGAACCCCTGACTCAACCACCATAAGTATAGTTGAAATGTGATATTTGCTTTTGTTGGGAGTGCTGATTTCCCACTTGTAGAGTTTATATTCAATATGGTGTTAATAAGAACAGTTTACCAAACTCTCTATGGAATCTGCCTTCCTACTCAAATCAGTACCAAGTATAAAACTCCTGCATTTGCTTCCTTGGGGCACTGTAACAAAGTACTACAGACTTTAGGTGGCATGAAACAATAGAATTTTCTTCTCTCACAGTGTGGTCAGAAGTCCAAAGACAGTAAAACAGAAAAGAGCTAGCAGGGCCACCCTCCACTGGGAAGATGTAGCGGAGAATTCTCTCTTGCCTTTTCTAGTTTCTGATGGCTCCTCAGGTTTCTTGGCTCATGGTAGCATAACTCCAATCTCTGCTTCTGTTGGACATGACCTTTCTTGTATCCCTGTGCCATTCTCTCTTCTTAGAAGGGCATCAGTCATTGGATTTGGGCCTACTCTAAATCCAGGATGATTTTATCTCAAGATTCTCTTTCATATCCTAGTAATGTCTATAAAGACTCTATTTTCAAATAAGGTAACATTTTGATGTTTGGGATGCACACGAGTTTTTCAACGGTGAGACACTATTCAACCCACTACACCTCCTTCCCTTTTAACTAATTTTCATTTGATCAATGATGCTTACGGTCTATTTAGGGACAAGAGCATCTATAGCTAATTGCTGGGTTTATTAGAAAAGGAAATACAGCCACCAGGAACCAACCAGAAGCATGGACCAACAGAAATTCTATCTCTTCCCCCATGTTAGAGAAAAAAAGATCGAGACATGAAGACATGAAATATGCTTTGAAGGTCTGTGTCTTCCTGTAGCTTCTATATGTTTCAATCTTTTACTTTGATCTTTTGTTATAGCTTCATTTTTACTTTTAGTGAAAGTCAATAGGTTTTTTTTTCTTTGACTTTCCATTATTATTTTTGTATCCACTATTTTGTGCGTATGTGTGTGTGTATAAATTTTTTCCTAGGCAGAAAAAATACCAAAATTTAAAAATTAGGTCAATAGAACTGACTTTATTAAATACTAACTATTTGTCCAGGCACAGAGCTAACAAATAAGAATAATGAGTAAAGGCTCTTCTTGTTCTTAAGGTATTCAGAGACTACAAAGGAGCCTAAAACTGCAGTAAAACAAATAAACACAAACCATGGGAATATTTCACTCTACAAAGCTCTTCTATCTTCACCAATTGTGATGGCTCTGGGGTAATTGGAATTTTGTAGAAGAAACTGCAAGGAGGTCATTGCTGTACCACCTGTGTCACTGTGTCTGCCCAGAACTACAGGAAACAAGGGTCCCCCCTTCAGAGCAGACTCTGACCACAAAGAGTCTTTGTCTATCTTTCTCTGCTCCAAATATTCCTCAAAATATATTTCACTCTTTGTGAATCTGCTTTTGGAGACAAGTCTTCCCAGTTTGGGGCCATGTCAATGTGTAAGAAACAAGATTTTAATAATTATAGATGTATTCTTTCATTTTTGTTATCTTATCATTAAATAAAGCTGCTGTCTTCCTTGGCCTTCAGAGTCAATGCTTTGTCTGCATGCAAATACCTCATTGTGTTGGATTCTTTCTACAAACCACAGTGCTCATTTCTCTTGCATATTGGACCTTCTATGATTCTCCACATAAAAGGACACTGCAGAACAGAGCTTTCTCTCTCAGCAGGACTTGGCTGGTCTAGTTTTCCTTCTTGCTTTGCTCAATTGTATTCCAGTGTGTCAAATCTCAGATGCATCAGAGGATTTGTCTTTCCTCCTATGCCTTTAATTGTGCTTTATTCCTGCTGTTATTTTCCATTTAACTTCTTAGGCTTCTTAGTTTCATAATGTATTTTTGGACTTCATTTGGGTAAGGAGATATAATGGAAATGAAGTGAGAATGAAATGAACTTTAGCACTCTGGATCAGGTCTTATTTGTCTATTATTACACATTTGTTTTTGTGCCTTTCAAACACTATTATTTTTATACCCATGAGCCCTGAATAATAAGTTGTTAAGTACTTTATATTGATGAATTGTACTTTCATGAATATGGTGCTAAAGCAAATTCTATGGTAAAGAATTAACAGTAATTAAGCCACTTAAAAAAATCTGTTTATAATTATAGCTAAGAACCACTGAGGGTGCTTCTTATAAATCTGGTCCCTTTTGCAGATCTTCTCAGAGGATTAAAGTTTATTCAAGTTTCCACTCAACTGCTATTTTCCCCCATTTTCCTCCACACAAACTACATATTTAAAAAATAATAATAATAAGACCAGAAATTTACTCTCACATTTATTAATGCTATGCATTCTAAGAATGGTACAAAGACAGGGGTGAAGATTACAACAGCAAAACTTACTCTTTGGATGGACTTATGAAGGGGCTATTTCCTCATAGGCTATGAGAAATTGAGTATGTGCATTATCAACAAACTAGATTCATCCACCCACATGAGCATTGGATGGGGTTAAATTCTCTATTTTATTCCCTTTGCTCTTTAATGCAGGTGCCATTTTGACTGTAGGAGCCAAAAGCTCTGTCTCCTGTCCACCATATTTGGTAGAGTATCATCATCAGACAAAGCCAATGACAATAGACTATGTCCTCTAGTGTTTATGTATATGTCAGAAGGAGAGAAATTATCATTTCAGAATCCAGACTTTGAAGGCAAGTAAACCAGAGCCTTAAATTTAATCCCAGCCCCCCATAACTATATGATTTCCAGGAAGTTTCTGAAAATGCTGGAGCTTTGGCTTGGTAAAATACAAAGTAGGAATAATCATTTCACCCACAAGTATCAAGTCCTGCTGGGGAGAGTTGGCATGCTAAAAAGAGAAACATTAAAAATCAGCAGTAAGAAAATGGCCTGATTAAAAAATAGGCTTAACAGATACTTTGCCAGAGAAGATATACAGCTAGTAAATAAGCATATGAAAAGATGGCCTACATCATATGTCATCAGGGAAATTCAAATTAAAACAATGAGATGCCACTACATACCTATTAGAATGTCTGAAACATGGAACACTAACAACACCAAATGCTGGTGAGGATGTGGAGCAAAGAAACTTATTCATTTCTAGTAGAAATGTAAAATAGTCCAGCCACCTTGGAAGACAGTTTGGTGGCTTCTTACAAAACTAAACATCTTCTTACCATATAATCCAGCAACCACATTCCCTAGGATTTACCCCAAAAACCTGAAAATGCATGTCTACCCCAAAACCTGCACATGGGGATGCACTTGGATGGCTCAGTCAGTTAAGCATCTTCTTCCAGCTCAGGTCATGATCTTGGGGTCCTGGGATCCAGCCCTACATCAGGCTCCCTGCTCAGCAGGGAACATGCTTCTCCCTCTTTCTCTGTGTGTGCACTCTCTCTCTGTCTCACATAAAAAAACTAAATCTTAAAAAAAAAAAAAAAAAAAAACCTGCACATAGATATTTATAGCAGCTTATTCATAAATGCTAAAACTTGGAAGTGACTAAAGTGTCCTTCAGTAAGTGAATGGATAAATGTGGTACAGACAATGGAATATTATTCAATGTTTAAAAGGAATGAGCTATCAAGCTGTGAAAAGGCATAGAGGAAACTTGAATGCATGTTACTAAGTGAAAAAGGCCAGTAGGAATTGACTACATGTTGTATAACTCCAGCTATGTGACATTGTGGTAAAAGCCAAACTGTGAAGACGTAAAAAAATCAGCAGTTTCCAGGGTGAGGGATGAATAAGCAAGGCACATAGGATTTTAGGGCAGTGAAAAAAAAAATTCATATCATAATGATGGATAAATGTCATTACACATTTGTCCAAACACATAGACTATATGACACCAAGAATGAAACCTAATAAACTGTAGATTTTGTGTAATAATGCTGTGTCAGTGTAGGTTCATCCATTATAACAAAAGTACAAATCTGGAGGGGATGTTGATAATGAGAGAGGCTATGCATATGTGGGAGCAGGGGATGTATGGGAAATCTCTGTACTATCCTCTTTATTCTGCTGTAAATTTAAACCTGCTCTAAAAAAAATAAAATAAAAAGATTCTTCTTAAGAGCAATTGAAGAAAGTTTAAAGAAGAGTTCATTTAGGGTATAGACAGAGTTAAAAGAACCTACCAGGAGTAGTGAGGCACCCAGGGACTAGCAGTGGTAAAACCCATTATTCCTCAGGCCTGTGAAGGCAGGGGAGGTGGCAGCTCTTACTGGAGCTTACAAATAGGAGAGACTGCCCAGCAAAGAGCCATTAGTGAGGGATGCTTCCACTGCCAAATCACTGGATGGTGGGGGTAGAACATATGCCTCTAAGGCTCTTTCCTTCTAGTCAATCCCCTGGCAGTGTGCTCCATTGACTGTATTCTACAAAAAGAAGACAAAAAATGACAGGAGAAGAGGTCAAAGAAGTCAGGTTCCTGGACACAAATTCTGGACAGAAAATGATGAAGAGAAGAAAAAAAAAGTGATGAAGAATGGATGTGGAGGGGCAGATGTAGAATTTTCAGTGTCTCCCGATATTAAAGCTTGTTGTTTGTCCAGTATCCCTTCTTTTGAGTAAACAGTCCTCGGCACTCAGTAAATTAATGGGGCTCATTCTGTTATGGCTGGAATAATAACAATCTACCTCACATGACCAGGACCAATCAGAGAATTTCATTCTCCTTAGAACTCTAGTAAATCAATCAGACTAAACCTTGGGATTTAATACAGAATTGCTGAAAAAGAGGACTCTTTTTCATTTCATTCATAAACCTCAAGGACATAGATTCATGCCAAGCAATAATCATCTTTCTGGTTATATGGTCTAATTATATCATATCATATTATATATTTTATTTTATTTATTATATGGTGCCATACATATATATTGGCCTGACAATGAAAACAATGCAGAGAGAACCCAGAAGATTCTAGAAAGGGAGAGAAAAGATAGATCCATGATGACTTCATCTGAAGTTCTGGTTCTAATTATACCTGAAGATTCATTTTTTAAAATTCCAGTTATATGCATCTTTAATTTCCTGTGTTGGAAGAGTTGAAAAGGCAAATAAGGAAGTGTGAAGCATCCACTGCTTGGCATTATCAGGAACTCTCTGTCTTGCCCAAATTGGGACCCAAAGGAAGGCTTTGGCACTACCATATTTCCAGCAGAACTTGGAACCATGAAGAAGATGCTGCCCAGAGAATGCTGAGTCTGCCAGACTGGAACCATGGCAGAGACACCACTACAAGAGCTGAAGCCAGAAAGGAAATATGACTATTATGGAGCTACTGCCTCAGCCCAGACTGAAAAGAAATATCCTGACTTCTCCTTTCCTTCCATCCTTTGATTTCAGTGCCCCTCTTCCCCCCATTAGTTGAACCTACCTTGTAGCCATTTGGTAAAGGGAGCCTAAGGAATTTGGTTTATGAAGGTAAGACTGCAATTCATAGCAGCGCAGGAGAGGGGCAGGGATAGCTTTGAGAGGAAACAAAACAAATGACCAACACCAGTGGTTAGGACATAGCAGTCTTCTTTTCCTCTTTCCCATCAAAATGCCTTACAAACTTTGGTAAAGGATGCATGGCTTGATTTTGTTCTCAAAGTCCAGAGAATGGCAATCAAGTTATTTTCTGTTTGGGGACTTCAGTGAGTTACTATTAAGAAAAGGCTACTTCAGCTGATCCTTCAGTTCATTGAAAATATGGCCATAGTTTGTGGGTAAGAAATAAAGAAGATGGGATTGGGAGGGAGACAAACCATAAGTGACTCTTAATCTCACAAAACAAACTGAGGGTTGCTGGGGGGAGGGGGTTTGGGAGAAGAGGGTGGTATTAGGACATTGGGGAGGGCATGTGTTTTGGTGAGTGCTGTGAAGTGTGTAAACCTGGTGATTCACAGACCTGTACCCCTGGGGATAAAAATATATGTTTATAAAAAATAAAAAATTATATTAAAAAAAACATAAAAAAATAAATATTACCACTATTTACTCATAAAAAAAAAGAAATAACGTGACAGAGTAATGTGAATATAAACTATATTCCAGTCACATTAGATGACGTGTTCTTCTTCATTTCTGTGTATTTTCCTGCCCTTGCTGATGATACCCCTCTTCCATCCTTACCATCCTCTTCCTCATCTCTCTTTATTGAAATCTTACCTTCACATCACAAAAGAAGTGCTATTCCTTTAAGAAACTCACACTGGTTTGTCCAAACTTCATTTTATCTTTTCCTTCTTAAACCTTTTGTATCACTCATTGCTTTTAATAAAATCAATCTTGTATTTTAGATATTGAAACTTCTGTCTCATCCTTTGATAATAGACTATGGTCCTCTTAGGGCAAAGAGTATATCCCACAACTTTGTATCCTTCATGGAAAGTTTGAATGGTCCCTTGTCCATACTAGTTTCTTAGTAAAAGTATGTTGTAATAGATGGATGTCTGGGAACAGTAATAGAAACCTAGATTCTAATATTTTCTAGACCACATTAGGGTGACTTGTGGAAATACATTGCTCAGTGTTCTCATATGCACAATGAGAATAGCTTAGATTAATTTGGAGGTCCCTCTTGGTGCTTACTTCGGTCCCTAATTTCAATTGGAAGGTAGAGGATTAAATTTGTAAGTGGAAATTGTATAATTCTGCTCATAATTTCTACTTTGGGAAAGCTAAAATTCCATATCTCACTTTTGCTGGATTATTTCTCTAGAGTTTCCTTGTGGCTAAATATCCACACATTACAAAGAAATGGAAATGTTCCATGATCCCCACTCTACTTCTGCTTTTCTTATGACTTTACCTTGGTGATTGCCCATTTTGCATCCCCAAAGCACCCTATTTTATAAACATTTTGTGAGATGTGAGATAAAGAAACAAAAGGTAACAAAATATTACATTCTATAAAGGGATACTTCTAATGCATCCACAAAAATTTCAAGTTCATAAATGCTGGTATGTCAATTATGAAGGTAAAATACTATCTATATTATACATGTGATATGGTGGATGCTATTGGAATGGCTTTGGCATATTTATTAACATTTATTTTTATGAAAATAGATTAAAAAATGTCTGCTGTAAGCAGTCACATGAAAGTGGATAAATACAAAAGCAAGCATAAAAGTATTCAGCAGAGAATTTTGAGCCTGAACAATCAAGTTTCAGGCAAATCTTGTGTGGTTCATAATTTTAGCCCTTTATTATGCAAAGCTGCCAATTCAATTTTACAATGCAAAGAAATGTTTGGCATGATTATCAAGTTATATTTACTGTTCTGTGGATCTACTAAAAGATGCAGTATCTTGAGAGAGTCTGTTCAAATTACCTCTGAACATACTTTTAGATCCTCAATGGTAAGCAAAAGTTGACAGAGTAAAATGTATTATTCTTAACCAGCATCAGCATGTAAAACTTTAGAAAAACTGGTAGAGCATATAATGATTCAGTTGCAGAACTAGACAAATGATTTCCAAATCAACAAATTCAGAGAAGATGCTGATCCTAGTTGAATTGCCACACATTGCCGTTTCCTTTGACATGTGTCTTGGTGGAAAAATCTCTTCTAGAAGTTTTCTCACCCATCAGAATAAAGTGGTTGTTATTTCGAATCCTGCCTGCTGAAAAATCAGGAACTCATGCTAAATCCAATGAGAGGTTTGAGTGCAAGTTTAAGAAACTGGAAAAAACCTAAATTCTGGACCTTCATTCCCCTTGCAGCTTCTTTCTCCCTCTGCAGCTTCTCCCTCTACAGCTCCCCCATCTCCCTTTTCCTTGAAGAGCTGTCCTTGTTTACTGCATGCTATTCCTCTCTCCTTCTCTCTGCTTAATGTACTCTATTTAAGCTTTTTTTCCCATCTCTCCACCAAAACTGTTTCTCATCAGTATCAATGACTTCCATGCAATGGATGCCAGCATTACAGTCACAATCCTATGTAACTTGATATAACAGCATGAAACGTAACTGATTAGTCCCTGTCCCTTGAAGCATTTTCTCTTGTCTTCTAGGACTCCACAATTATAGTTTTCCTTCTCTCCCTGGATCCTTGTCGTCCCCCTCCCCCAAGGTCTTTTGCTGGTTTCTCTTCTTTGTTTTGACAAAAAAGTACTTCCTGGCTCAGTCCTTGAACATCTTCTCCTATCTCTCTGTCTATCTATCTATCATCTATCTATCTATTTATCTATCTATCTATCATCTTCACTGCCTTCATGAGTTGATCTGGTCTTGTGACAACCTTTTAATGTATAACTTTACTCTAGACCAAGACCTTTACTCTAGACCTCTTCCCAGAAATATGGAATCAGTGATCCATCTGTTGTTTTCTTCTCTTGGATATTCCATCGCTTTCTCAAACTTCACATATTTAGAACCAGACTTCAGATATTCACCCCACCCTCACCAAACCTGCTTCTTCACAGCCTCCTCCACTCAGTTTATGCCTCTAGTCAGTACTGGGACTAGGGTGAAGCAGATTAATTGCTTAGACACAAAATTTAAGACATTTAGAGAATCATGCAAGTGCCAACCCTGCTTTTGCAGGACCCTAAGTATAAGTGCCTCCTTAAATTTGGTACCCTCAGCCCTTCATTCACCTCATCCTAATCCTATCCTGCTTCTACATGTTCAATCTAAAAACCTCAGCATTGTCCTCTATGGCTCTGTTTCTCTTACTTCTAGGCCCAATATATGAGGAAATCCCGTTGGCTTTACACTTAGAAAGAGAGCGATGTCCCAGGTCTGCTCTTAAATGGAAAGCCGCCAGGAAGAGGCAGCAATGGTCTCCCAGGACAAGTTTTAGACAACTCACAGCTGCCAGGAGGAAAAACTGGCCCTAAGAGTTGCGATGGCCTTGGACATTGGCAGTCATGGGATTGGGGTCCTGGGTTTCCATCTTGAAACCCTTGCCAACTGGGGCTCTCAAGGACCTAGAAGCCTATAGATTTGCAGTTTGCGCAGGTACAGGTCACTTCCTTTATGGTCTTGGGCAGTCCCTGTCCTATCAACCTGCTGGTTCCACCATACCTGGCCAGGTTTCTGGGTCAAGTAATAGGAGGGAGAGTTATGCACAAATATGGAGTTTGTATGATAGGTGGTGTGAGCCAGTCTTCTTACAGAGAAGTCTGGGTTGAGGGGTATGTATTACCTGCACAACCCAGGTGTTACTCCTCCCAGGAGTCTCTGTTGGCCCACTAGAAGTTTTTTTTTTTTTTTAATTTTTTATTTAAATTAAATTTAATTAATATATACTGTATTATCAGTTTCAGAAATAGAATTTAGGGATTCATCAGTTACATCTACCAATGCTCATTACAGTAAGTACCCTCCTTAATGTCCATCACCCAATTATCCCATTCCCCCCACCTACCATCCCTACAGCAACCCTGTTTGTTTCCTATAGCTAAGAGTCTCTTATAGTTTGCTTCTCTGTTTTCAATCCTATTTTGTTTTTCTTCAGTAGATTTTTTATTATCCCTGGAAATCATCCTTCCACTGAGAGGTGTGGTCAGGTCCTTGGCCTGATTCTGCTATTCTGAGCTTTCCCTGATGCCCAACATACCCCAGCCCATCCTGTGCCTGCCCCTTCATGTGAACTTACAAGCACTCTCCCCAGATACCAGCTTGCACCCTGCAAGCTCCAACTGTGCCATTTTCTTTCCTGGGAAACCCTACACTCCACCTGCCCAGATAAGGCCCTGTTGGAGGTCAGTAGGCATGTCCCCAAGGATATGTGTGGCATACTTCCTTTCAGGCATTTGTAAAACCTGCTTCTCCTTCCCTTTGAAATTAGGCATGACTATGTGACTTATTCTAGACCATGTATTATGCTGGATATGATGTGTGCCATTTCTGGCCAACACATTCAATTGTCAGTTAAGATGTTCTAGAAATTTCTTCCCCTACTGCCACAATTGGAGATGCTCCAGGTGGTAGAACTTCCATCACCCTGACCTCTGGAAGAAGGATAATATAGAAAAAAACCCTCAAGAAATGCAATGGTCTTGTAGTACAATCTAGAAATAAATCTTGGAGCTTTAAAGCTAAGATTTCAGTATTTGTACCCTAGCATAGCATAACCTGTCAAGATTAATATAACCAGGTTACTTCAAACTTGGAAGGCAAGATGGTTAAATAACAAATTTTATAAAACAGAATAAATAATGAAAATAATATCTAAGTTTCTATGAAATATCCAAACTTTGAGAAACATGCTTTCAATTACTTAGTGGGAAACACATGCACACACATATATTCCTGATATGCCTTAGTGGATTTATTTCAAACAGCAAATAGTCTGTTGGTTTTTATTAGATAACTGTAATTATGTTTGTAGTTACACATCTACCAAGTATGAGCCTTATCATGCTTGTTCCTTCTTAGGCAGCATGAACAATACTTATCTATTGGCCGTGAATTGAACTTTTGAGGATTAAGGCCAAGTGAATAGTAGTGTTTATAAAATGGAACATCAAGGTGTTTCATCCAATTATTGAAGAAGTAGTTACAAATCTCAAAAATAAAGGAGTGATTTTGTTTCATATATTTAAATACTATGCTTCACCTAAAAAGAGGAAATAAAAATTCTGAGATTATTCCTTCCTAAGGAAGGAAACTAGCAAAAGGTAAATGCTTTGTTTCAGGGGCTATTTTTTTCCCCTCTGCTAACAGTGACATACACAAATACAAGTAAAAACCACTGTATTACAACTTGATTACTACCATCTCTGTTATTCAGGTTAAAGAATGAAGGCAGAAATGATATCACTTGCCATCCATGCTGTAGCCCAGGGCCTATCTGTCCATGTGCCCAAATTACTCTTTCCCACTTTCCAAAAGGAATGACCTTCCAGAAATGTCACAAGTACCAACGCCTCTGTAGAGCTGTCCTGTCTTCCTAGGAAAATAAATTGCTGTTTTCTTTATCATGGTAATTATATTGGATACATAATTATGGTACTCATCAGGCTGGCTAATTCTTTGTTTATATATCTGTCTCCCTGACTCAACTGTGGCCTTTTCAAGGGCAAGTGCTCCCTCTTAGTCATCTGTGTCTTCTTTAAGACCTATACTTGCTATTTTGTTGGTGCATATGGATAGTGTGGGAAAGAGCTGGGGTTGTATTTGAGTAGGAAATAGGAATGTATAAAGGTAAAATAGACAAAAGAAAAGAAGGAAGCAAATGAGCAAGACTGCAAGGAAAGAAGAAAAAGAAGAGGTTTGCATATATATGCCTTTTGTCACAAGGCTCCATGGATTGGCACAACCTTCAGCACCAGGATAGCAGGAGGACAATAAAGAGAGGATATCTCTGGGTCAGGATTGACATTTTCTCATACCCAACAATGCATCCATATAGCCTACTAATTCCAGGATATTTTACTTTCCAGTTGCCCTAATTCAACATATGAGACCACTTATTGTCTGTAATTTTACTTCATAGGCTCCTAAAACCTAAGGATAAATTACTGTTATAATTACATAAATAGGTCAGTTTGATAGGTTATTCTATATAAAAGGAAACTCAGCTAACTTTACTATTTGATAAGGTGGTTTGATGTATTTTACCAAATGATAAGTGAGACTGCTTTAAGGTGGACCAGAAGTCCCTAGACTCCCAGAGGGTCTCAAGCTTTAGTGTGGACAACCAGTACCTCTATGTTATAATTCTTTGGTCAATAACTCCAGTCTCAAAGAGTGGTTATATATATGTGTATATATATACACACATATATATATAAATATAAATAATATGGTGCAGAATATATATATGGTACGTGTGTGTATATGTAGGATGCAGAAGATAAATGACAAAACAAAATATGCTACATTTTGTACTTAATTTAAAGAATTAAAACTTTTAGTTTAAAATGGAAATATTATTAATGGAAAAAGTTGAAGTTTTATGAGTTACTAAATTGAAGATTCAAAAATGTACCTAAACTTTGGAGTAGTGATTATAATTTTTTTAAAAGATTTTGTTAATTTATTTGTCATAGAGAGAGCACAAGGAGGCAGAGTGGGAGGCAGAGGCAGAGAGAGAATCAGGCTCCCTGCTGGACAAGGAGCCTGATGTAGGACTCGATCCCAGGACACTGGGATCATGACCTGAGCCAAAGGCAACAGCTTAACTGACTGAGCCACCCAGGCGTCCCAGTGATTATAATTTTAATGTTCATATTCTTGGATCTAATTATATAACTTCCAAAATTTACCCTACAGGAACACTAAAACATGTGCATGAAGTTATGGGTAAAAAATGTATGGCAAAGTTATTTATAGTCATGCAAAATTCAAAGTAATACAGTTGGTTTTAATAGAGGATTAAATATAATTAATGAACAGTATATAATAGGTTTTTTAAAAAGTTATTTTGAATAACAAAAAAAAAAACCAAAAGTTCTAAGTTATATATTCAGTGAAAAAGATTCTCAGAACCACATGTATACAATTATTCCACTTTTGCAAAACAAACAATAAATAAAAACAAAAGCCATATGCATATGTGTATGCACACAAACACACACACACACACCCCAGGACACTTCTGTGAATTACATCTGAATCATCAGCATGATACAGGACTGTCTAGAGGAGTCAGAATCCATAGTCACTTTACTTTAAGAGACTATATTCTGGATTATACATTTTTTTGTAAGTGTGTTTTAATAGTAATAGTGAGCATGTGCTATTTTACTAATAAAATTAAATTTCCCATACTTGAAGTATATATGAGAATATTGAGTTAATCTTAAATTTGGATCTCAGGACTGGTACCTCCAATTCTCTTAGAACTACCTCCCTTTGTTCCAACACTTTCAGGCTGATCTGCTTTCTTCACAACATGCCCTACAGTATTTTAAATTCTTGTATCACCACAATACTCTTTTCTTGTATTCTCTTAGAGCCAGAACATACTATTAATCCTTCCTGAAAATCTGACAATTGCAGAGCTCTCAGTCTCATCAATTTTATTTTTTGTCATCTAACTATCCATAGCAGTAATTTATGGTATTATATAGTATTTATTTTTGTGCTTTGGATTTTTCCAAAAATAAATTTCAGTATCTATTTAAATTAATGAGTGGTGACCACTATCTTTTGATGGTTCCTATTGCTAAAGAGGCCAAGTACAGGCCTTTGCTGAATTTCCACATCAGTTTAGTTGACCAGTTGTATTTTTGGTGTAAGTTACAAGCCACACTCACATGACAGTCTTTAAGATGATGCTTTTGGTCACATGAAGACTGGACAAGAAAGTGCAGTGATAAGATCAATACAAATATATCCTTCTAGAAAAACACAATTCAAGGCATATGCATTATTAATGCTGCATCAGAGGTATTATCTTCATATTCAAAGACTAGCATATAATTATAAAGGACAGAAATGTAAAGAACATGAAGAGCCTGATGATGGAATTGGTTCATGTTTATTATTAGAAATCTTATTTGAAATCCAGAGAACAACTGAGTGGATAAAAACATGTCAGACAGTAGGTGACAAAGAATATGAGAAAATTAGAACTTTTTCCCCACTAAATTTAACAATGTTTTGTACCAAATTCCTTAATGACTCTGGCTCTGGCTCTGATGTAATCGGGCTCTGTGAGGATAAGGACTCAGGGAGATATTTTTCTGCCACTGTTTCCACCTGTGATGCAGTTAGTCTGGAATTTGCATCTCTACTGGTCAGCATGACTCCAGAAAGAATTAGCAGAACAGAAGCATACATTATCTCCTTCAACAACTGTCCATTGAACGTGAAGTCAGACTTTTCCTGGTGCTAGAGATACATTTCAGAATAAGCCAAATGTTGTGAAGTTAGCACTTAGGTTTAAAAAGTAACTATCATATGATCTCCCTGATATGAGGAAGTGGAAATGCAACATGGAGGGGGTTAAGGGGGTAGGAGAAGAATAAATGAAACAAGAGGGGATTGGGAGGGAGACAAACCATAAGTGACTCTTAATCTCACAAAACAAACTGAGGGTTGCTGGGGGAAGGAGGGTTGGGAGAGGGGGGTGGGGTTATGGACATTGGGGAGGGTATGTGCTATGGTGACTGCTGTGAAGTGTGTAAACCTGGCGATTCACAGACCTGTACCCCTGGGGATAAAAATATATGTTTATAAAAAATTTTTTTTTTAAAAAGTAAGTTTTCATACTTAAAAAATTGCCACCATGGGGGAACCTGGGTAGCTCCATCAGTTAAGTGTCCAACTCTTGATTTTGGCTCAGGTCATGATCTCAGAGTCATTAAATGAAGCCCCACAACCAGCTCCACACTCACTGTGGAGTCTGCTTGAGATTCTCTCCCTCTGCCCCTCCCCAACTCTCTCTCTCAAAAAAATTGCCACCATGATGATCAAACATATAATGTTATTGTGAAATTTTTCTTTTTTTAAAGATTTTATTTATTTATTTGACAGAGAGAGTGAGAGAATACAAGCAGTGGGAGCAGCAGAAGGAAGGGAGAAGCAGGTCCCCACTAAGGAGGTATCCCAAAGCAGAGCTCAATACTAGGACCCTGGGATGATAACACAAGCTGAAGGTAGACACTTAACTGACTGAGCCACCCAGGCACCCAGTTATTGTGAAATTTGACCCCAAATCATTGGCTTCTTAAACTGGAACATGTTGTCCTGTGCCTTGGCCTATGTCTCAGTTTAACATGTTTAAAGCTAATGGACAGGAGGATAGCAGAGTAGGACGCATCTCTCTAGACACCACCTATACGATCTGTCACCTAGACAGCAATTGTACTGGCAGAATCTGTCTGATATAACTGTTTTGGAACTCTGGAATCTATTGAAGGCTTAAATCTCCGGGGAAATGCTTGGATCATAAATAGCTGTTGATTATCAATTTTAGCTCTTTGTATAGGAGCACCTACCTGTCTCCACCCACAGCCATGTGGAAGGCAGCAGTGCACAGCGTTCTTGGAACAGTTTGTACACAAGTGGTAGGATCCAGGGTAGAAAAAAAGGACCCTGTTCTCCAACTATTAAGAATTAGTGCTCTGATCACTGATTGCTTGTTCAAATCACAGAAGTATAGGCAAAGAACTGGGCACCCATTGTTTTTTAAAGTACCTCATTGTTGTAAACCCCTTTGCCTCCCGTGGAAGTGACTTTCAGGACATTTAGAGGGCTAATGTCTTCTTCTCCTTCATTTTTCTTTTAATTTTCACCTTTGGGAGACAAACATTAAAAACTAGGATATTCAAAAGCAACTTAATATACTCAGATGAGAAAATGACCACACATGTCCAGGGAAAGTCTCAGGAAAGACCTTAAATTTATACCACAGCTTGATCCTCAGTACAGAGAAAGCCTACGTCAATCAGAAAAACAAAAACAATAACAACAACAAAGCCCAACAAATTCTGGAAGGGTAGTATTTTATGTTCAGCATTACCACATGATTAGATTCAAAAGACCAGCTTTCAACAACATCAACAATCACAAATCACAAAACATACAAAGAAACAGGAAAATATGAACATTTAATGGAAAAAAATAGAAACTATCCCTAAAAAAGACCTCATGGAAGATATACTAGGCAAAAACTTTTTAAAAACTGTCTTTAAAAAAAAAAAAACTAAAGGAAGATGTGGAGAAAGTTTAAAAAAATCAATTCATAACAAAATGGAAATATCAATAAAGAGAAAATCTAAAAGAAAACTAAAAAATTCCAGAACTGAAAAACATAATAACTGAAAATTTTTTAAAAATTTACTAAAGGGACTCAAGGGCATATGTGAGCAGGAAGAAGAAAGAATTAATGAACTTGGAGATGGGACAATCGAAATCACCGAGTCTGAGGAACAGAGAGAAAAAAGGTTTAAGTGAACATGGACTAAGGGACTGTGAGGCAGCACCAAACACAATAATATATGTGGGAATTCCAGAAGAGAAGAAACAGAGAAATGGGCAGGAAGAATACTTGAAGAAATAATGGCTAAAAACTTCCCAAATGTGATAAAAGTATGAACATAAACACCCAAGAAGCTCAACAAACTCCAAGTTATATGAACTCAAAGAGATTCATACAGAGACACATTATAATCAGACTTTTGAATGACTAAAAGTAAATCTTAAAAGAAGGAAGATGGGGTACCTGGGTGGCTCAGTGGGCTAAGCCTCTGCCTTCAGCTCAGATCATGGTCTCAGGGGCCTGGGATCAAGCCCTGCATTGGGCTCTCTGCTGAGTGGGGAGCCTGTTTCCCCCTCTCTCTCTGCCTGCCTCTCTCTCTACTTGAGATCTCTCTCTCTGTCAAATAAATAAATAAAATCTGAAAGAAGAAGGAGAAGGAGGAGAACGAGGAGAAGGAGGAGAAGGAAGTGGAGCCTTCAGCTCAGGTCATGATCTCAGGGTCCTGGGATCAAGCCCTGCACTGGACTCCCTGCTTGGCAGAAAGCCTGCTTCTTCCTCTCCCACTCCCCCTGCTTGTGTTCCCTCTCTCATTGTGTCTCTATCAAATAAATAAAATCTTAAAGAAGAAGAAGGAAGAAAGGAACAAATCATCACATACAAGGACTTCTCAGTAATATTTTAAGCAGATTTCTTATTAGAACCTTTGGAGGCCAGAAGTCAGTGGGCCAATAAATCAAAGTGCTAAGAGGAATAAAAAAGCTGTCAACTGAGAATCCTATATCCAGTGAAACTCTCCTTCAATAGTGAGGGAGAAATCAAAACACCCTAGATACAAAAGTTGAGGGGGCTCATTACCATTAGACCTGCCTCACAAAAAATGCTCAAGGCAGTCCTGCAGGGTAAAATTAAAGGACATTTGATAGTAACTCAAAGCCATATGGGGAAATAGGTTCCAGCAAAGGTAAATACATGAGCAATTATAAAAATTAGTGTTATTGTAACATTAGTTTAAAGCTGGAGTTTTCTGTTTTCTGTAGGATTTAAAAGATTAATACATTAAAAAAACAATAATTAGTCTAAAGCTGGTATTACTATAATTTTAGTTTGTAACTCCAATTTTATTTTCTATGTAATTTAAAAGATATATGCAACTAAAAAGAATTATTAGTTTGTGGGTACACAACATACAAAAATGTAGTTTTGGGGACATCAACAATAAAAAAAAAAGTAGGAACAGAGCTGTAAAGGAACAGAGTTTTTGTATGTTATTGAAGTTAACCTGGTATAAATGCAAATTATAGTGTTATAACTTTAAGACTTTAAATGTAATCCCCACAAAGAACTAAAGGAAGTAACCACAAAACAAATAGCTATAGAAGATACAAAAAAGAAATTGAGAAAGGAACTGAAACATTTCACTATAAAAAAATCAACACGAAAGAAACAGTAATGTAGGAAATGAGAGACAAAAAAAACTATTAGATGTATAGAAAACAATAGAATTAAATCCCTCCTTATCAGTAATTACTTTAAATATAAATAGATTAAGCTCATCAACCAAAATACAGAAATTGATAGATGGCTTAAAAACACATAGTCCATTTATATATGAAATCTTAAAAAAAAAAATACACAGAACAAACTGATAGTTGCTAAAAAGAAAGGGAGTAGAAAATTGGACTAAATGGGTAAAGGGAAAAGGAGATATAGGCCTCCAGTTATGTAATGAGTGAGTCATGGGGATAAAATGCAGAGCATAAGGAATACAGTCAATGATATTGTAATAGCAGTGTTATGGGGCAGATGGTAGCTGTACTTGTGGTAAACATAGCATAATGTATAAACTTGTCAAATCACTAAACCGTGTATCTGAAACTAATGGAACATTGTATTTCAACTATTCTTAAATTAAAAAACAAACAAACAGGAACACCTGGGTGGCTCAGTCAGTTAAGCATCTCCCTTTGGCTCAGGTCGTGATTCCAGGGTCCCAGGATCCAGTCCCACCTAGTAGTATCCTTGCTCAGCAGGGATCCTGCTTCTCCATCTGCCTGTCACTCCCCCTGCTTGTGCTCTCAATCTCTCTCTCTGACAAATAAATAAATAAAACCTTAAAAAACAGAATAAACAAACAAACAAACAAAAAACCCAAACAGGGGTGCCTGGCAGGCTCAATTGGTTAAGCCTCTGACTCTTGCTTTCGTCTTACATCATGACCTCATGAGATCAAGCACTGTGTCAGGCCTCACATCCGGCTCTGTGTTCAGCAGGGAATCTGCTTGAGGATTCTCTCCCTCTGTCTCTCCCCTGCCACCTGCACTCTCTTTATCTCAAAAGTAAATGAATAAATCTTTAAAAAAAATAATGAACAGACACACAGTCCAACTGTATGCTGTATACAAAAGACTCACTTGAGACCCAAAGACACACATAGATTGAAAAGTAAAATGATGGGAAAGATATTTCATGAAAATAGGTACAAAAAGAAGGTAGAGGTAGCTATCCTAATAGTAGACAAAGTAGACTTTAAGTGAAAAAAAGATTATAGGGGACAAAAAGGTACATTATATATTAATAAAAGGGTCAATACAGCAAGAAGGTATAATAATTATAAGCATTTATATACTAATGACAGACCACCAGCACATATGAAGCAAAAATTAGAAAAACTAAAGTGAGAAATAGGTGTTTCTACAATAAAACCTCACTCACAATAATGGGTAGAAAAACCAGACAAAAGACAAGTATGGATATAGAGGACTTAACAACATGGTAGACCAACTAGATCTAACAAACATGTAGAAGATATTCTACCTACCAACCACAACATACACATTTTTCTCAAGTACACTGGGATAGACTATATATTAGGTCACAAATTAAGTCTTGGTAGATTTTAAAAGATGATATCATAAAGGGTATCTTCTTTGACCACAACATAATGAAGTTTGAAATAAATAACAGAAGAAAAATGAAATTTTCAGGGGCGCCTGGGTGGCTCAGTGGGATAAAGCCTCTGCCTTTAGCTCAGGTCATGATCTCAGGGTGCTGCAATTGAGCCCCGCATTGGGTTCTCTGCTTAGCAGAGAGTCTGCTTCCTCCTCTCTCTCTCTACCTGCCTCTCTGCCTACTTGTGATCTCTGTCTGCCAAATAAATTAATTAATCTTTAAAAAAATGGAATTTTCACAAAGTTGTAGAAATTACAATATATCTTTAAACAACCAGTGAATCAAAGAAGAAATCACAAAGAAAATCAGAAAATAGTTGCAAATAAATGAAAATGAAAATGACACATACCAAAACTTAAACTTTGTAGCCAAAGTGGAGCTAAAGGGAAAATATACATCTATAAATCCTTAAATTAAGAAACAAAGACAACCTAACTTTACAACTTAATGAACTAGAAAAAAAAAAAAACTAAACCCAAAACTAACAGAAAGAAATAATAAAGATTAGATCAGAGATAAATAAAATAGAGAAAAGAAAAACAATAGAGAAAATGAAACCAAAAGTTAGTTCTTCAAAGAGATCAACAAAACTGACAAACAATAACTAGATGAATTAAGAAAAAAAGAATATTGAAATTACTAACATCAGAAATGAAAGTGGGGACATTACTATTGATTGTGTAGTAATAAAAAAGGATTATAAGAGTACTATGAATGATTGTGCACCAAAAAATTGGATAGCCTAGATGAAATAAACAAATTACTATAAACCTTATACCTACCAATACAAAATCATGAGTAAGTAGAAAATCTTAATAAGACTTATAACTTAAGGGGATTGCATCAAGATTGAATCAGTAATTAAAAACCTCCCAATAAAGAAAAGCCCTACTCCCATTGGTTTTGCTGGTGAATTCTATCAAACAATTAAAGAACTAATACCAAGCCTTCACAAACTTTTCCAAAAAAATGGGAGGAGGAAACACAAGTTAATTCATTCTAGGAAATCAGTACTGACCTGATACCAAAGTCAGACAAAAACACTATAAGAAAGGAAAACTACAGACCAGTATCTTTCATGAACATTTATGCAAAAATTCTCAGTGAAATACTAGCAAACTCAATTCAGCAGTTTATCAATATAATTTTACAAATGGAATTTTTCCTGAAGGCAAGGATGGTTCAACATATAAACATCAATGTAATATATTACATTAACAGAATGAGGGACAAAAACCACATGATCATCTCATTTGATGCAGAAAAAGCTTTTGTTGAAATTCAACATCCTTTCATGATAAAAATACTGAAAAGAACTAGGAGTATGAGGAAATTACCTCAGTATAATAAAGCTATATATGAAAAATGCACAGTGAACAAAAATTCAACGACGAAAGACTAAAAACTTTTTCTTTCTCTAAGGTCAGGAACAAGGCAAGTATGCCTGCTTTCAATACTTTTTTTTTTTTTTTTTTTTTTTTAAAGAGACCGCATGCATGAGTTGGGGGCAAGTGGAGCAGAGAGGAAAAAAGAGAATCTTAAGCAGGCTCCATGCCCAGTGTGGAGCCCAACGTGGGGCAATTAATTAATTACTAATTAATATGTAGCATTTATATTAATTTCAGGCATATAACAGAATGGTTCTGGGGTTACGTTTTTAAAATGGAATGCTGGGGCACCTGGGTGGCTCAGTCGTTTATGCCTCTGACGCCGGATTTTGGCTCAGATCATGATCTCAAGGTCCTGGAATGGAGCCCAGCATCAGGCTCTGCACTCAGCAAGGCATCTGATGGAGATTTTCTCTCTCATGCTCTCTCTCTCTCTTCCCCTCCCCCTGTTTTCTTTCTCTCAAATCAATAAATCTTAAAAAAAATAAAATAAAAATAAAATAAAATGCAAGGCTTGTTGGGTTTTGAGGTATATATATTGCCTGTCCCTGAAATAAATGACCTCAAACTGCTATTTATAATTGTTGATTTTGCCACCAATATTTTCTCCTTCTTCATTTCCATTTTGTATTTCAGTATATAAAATTCTGTTTTTGTTTCCCACTGAATTAGAATCCACAGTTACCGAGATAAGCAACCATCAAACTAGAAAGTAAATACAAAGGTATGTTCTTGCCAGAGGATATGTAGATAAACGTGCTGTACGTATTGCAATAGTTCTCAGTCATGAGTATACCTTGTGATCATAGAGAAGGCTTTTGAAAATAGAGATTTTCTGATTCAGTAGGTCCAGGGTGGGGCCTGAGACTCTGCATTTCTAACAATTTCCCAGCTCATACTGCTGCTCTAGGAACCACACACAGAGAACTGCTATACAACAAAGTGAGATGGAAATGGATTGAAATATCAGTAAGACTGCCAGTTTTAGGAAACATTGGAAATATCTGGTAATCTACAAGCAAGAAAAGGAGAGTGTTACTTTTCACATATTAGACATTACAACTCTGGAGCTTGTTACATAAAGACTGAGAGCTGCTGAAAAAAAAAACCCAAGAATTTGTATAAAATGGTTGATTATAGTTACAAGTCAATTCACTAAGAGATTTTAGGAAGATATATTAAATGCTTTTGTCATTATAAACTGATACCACATCAGACAGTCTTGATCTCCAAAAAACATCTCATGTTGCTTCTCTAATAGGTTATCCTGGATGGACCATTGGTTTGACCCCGTGTGGCATGCCTAATGTCTCTATATTCTAATCCATTGGTTGCTACTAAAGTGCTTTGCCAACAGATTTTTTTCTCAGATAGGGCACAGCACTGAAAAGAAAATCACTTTGCAAATCCAGTGATTTCATGGGCCACTAGGCTCTCTTGCATTCTCTATTACCCAGTTTCTCTTTTGTTCATTTAATGCATCACAAACAACATTGAATTAGTTTGTTGGACAATTAGGTAAGATATTAAACCAAAGATTCACGTATAAATATGTCAAGTAATTATTTTAAGACTACATCTGTAAGGAGTAGTTGGAGAAGGCACTTTGTGAAGGTTTTTTTCTCCTGGCATCGTCTAATAGTTCAACAATCCCAACTTTTATAAATAATATACCTTTTTCTAAAGTGCACAGAGCAAAAAAAAAAATCTATAATGAATGTTTAAAAAATCATTTCCAAGGAAATTAGCTCTTTTAAACATCCAGGAATATGTCACTTAATTAAATTGGTGTTTGTTAGAATGAACATCCCAAGTCAAACCCACTATTGCAAATGTTAGCCCAGGCATAGCTTCCAGTCTCTGAAAGTCTCCTCTTCCCTGAGTTGTGGTCACTTCAAGCCCTCCCACAGTTCACCACTGTCTTGACTCTCTGCCTTATGCTGAATTGTTGCTGGGGAGTTTCTCATGGCTACATGTTTAGAAACTGTGGTTGATCCTGTTTACTTTGCCTTTGCTCTGATGTCATACCTTAGTTCTGGTAAATGGATCTGACTCTGTTTTGAAGTTTTTGTTTTTGTGTTGGTTTTTTGAGAGAGAGAGCGACTGTACAAGCCAGGATGAGAGGTGGGGCGGAGAGAGAAACTTAAGCAGGCTCCATGCCTAGCCAGGAGCTGACACTAGGCTCTGTCTCACAACCCTGAGATTGTGACCTGAGCCAAAATCAAGAGTTGGCTTAACTGACTGATTCCCTGTTCTGAAGTTTTATTTGCCTGCTCCCAGGCACCCAAGTTTGATCCCTGTTTCTGAGGTTCTCTTTCATTCTCTGCCATTGCATTCTCATAAAGGAATATCCCAGTCCTGGATCCTGGCCCATTAGTTTGGACCATCCTCTATAATGATAGGTACCTCTTATTTCAATTTGCTATCCTTTCTCTAAGAATGAATTGTGTCATATTCCATCCAACTGTTTGGAAATGGCTCCATTTCATTTTAACATTTTTGTGGTATCTACTTAACTGGACTATAACCTGCTATTGTTCTGTTGTATTGGACATGCTGCTTTGGTTATTGTCCACATCTGTGATGGGATCCATTTGTCCAGGTCCTACTCAGTGACTGAGTCCTTTACTAAACTCCAGCCCTGTCTCACCTAAGCCATATGGCAATAAGTAACTGGGCTTACCTGGATTGTTCATTCATAACAAAGCTTACTGGATGCCTGGAACTATATGGCCATTGAGGAGAAGAGCAGAAGCAAGGCACAGTTTCTCTCTTGAAAAAAACTCATTCTGGATGACAGAGAAGACAAGCAAACAAGTGAAGTACAATTCTTCAACAATTAGTTCTAAGAACGTTTCTCACTGGGATATAGTTACCTTAGGTCAGACAACTGTCCTTCCATAAACATCCATTCTACTAATGCTTGCTCAAAACCTCGTGTGTGCCACCCAGAGGTCCCTTACGAGGACTGTGAGTCAGACCCAGATATTCACTCTGGCCTGGAGTGTCTAGAGCATTTACCTCCTGACGACTAATAACGTGTGTCTTCTGGCCCTAAGAAGTCAATAGGAGCCTTTATAATAGCCTCTGAACTTGGCTCCTGCTCCCTCAGCCCTGGGCGATCTATCATGATTGAACCCTGATGGCTGTAGAATGGGGGTTGTTAACTCCAGAACCTCTGAATCAAGTTTCAGCCTGTTCCATTTCATCCTCCTGGATTAATTAGAGCTGCATATGCTGAAGGGATGAAAGTTTTATGAGTCAGTTGCAGTGCTTGTGGGAACAGGTAGGAAGAGACCCTGGCAATAAACCTACCATAAATCTCAAAAGCCAGCATTATCACCTAAGTGGCCAAGTTGCCTTGAGTTTGTGCTTCTGGTGGAAATGACCACCAAGGTGTCCCTACTGCCTCCTAAACCACTGAAGAGACAACCAAGTGGGACCCTGGGACTCCGTGAATGACTAGTGACTGCCCAGGGACTGCTAAAACTTTCTTGACTCTGAGTTGCTAAGGCTGCCCATGGCCTTTGACTGATGGAATGATCTCTGGACCTGATATGGACATAACAGAGATTCCTTGGGACACCCCAGAGAGATGTGAGCTTGCCCTGGTGCCTCTAGCCTTAACTCTAGAACTAACAGACATTTTGCCAAGCCCTCTTGCTTCTCTCTTTCAATTTTAAGCCAGGCCTAGCCCACTGGAGGATAATTATAAACAAGCCTAGAAATAACTTCTCTAATTATCAATGTTTCTGAAATTCTATGATTATGAAGAGAAGAGGCAGGTGTTTGGCCTCAAGAAGGTAGAGATAACAAGGTGAGAAGGCGGCTCAGGGACAGTGTTGTCACCATAGTAGATACCTTGGAGACCTGGAGCAAATAGGACTAAGGCACCAGCACCAGGTCCATGTAATGATCCTAAGTGTTCATTTCAGTCATGCTTTTGAGAAAGAGATACAGAATCAATCCCTCCCTCTCTCTCTCTCTCTCTCTCTCTTTTTTTTTAAGATTTTGTTTATTTATAAATTTGACAAACAGAGATCACAAGTAGGCAGAGAGGCAGGCAGAGAGAGAGGAAGGGAAGCAGGCTCCCCGCCAAGCAGAGAGCCCAGGACCCTGGGATCATGACCTGAGCCAAAGGCAGAGGTTTTAACCGACTGAGCCACCCAGGCGCCCCAACTCCCCCTCTTTTAATGTCAGCACATTCCACTATAAAACATACACATTCTATCTCACAACATTATTCATATAATCTAATTTGAAAAAGCATGTTAAAATGATAAAACTATTTTAAGAAGTTATGTAATTGTACCATTATGGTAGATTATAGATTATAGTTCTATCATTTATTGCTTTCTCATTTGTTTATTTGCTATGAAGCTTTTATGAACTTCCAGTTAATTCTTTTTCTACCCCCTCCCATTTATCAGCAGGCATATCTTATGGTCTTATTTCATTTTTAAAATATCATTTCAAAGTTAGTAAGATGTTTCTAAAATCTAGCTGTGTCCTCTATTTGCTCATAATATTTTGTCTGGAAAAGTCATTCTTAAAAAAAAAAATGAATAAACTATTTATGAAATTGTGATATGGTCAAGGCCAACTGTAAACAAATGTGTGCAGATCGACAGAACAAGTATGCCCTGCTATATGGATGACTTTCCCAGTGTGCCATAATAGCTTCTTAAAGCTGTTGTGAATTATTCCATAAGCCCATATTTGGAGACTTTTTAAAATGCAGATTATTGGCCTGAGAAACCATTTTGTCTCCAAAGGAACATTTGCAGGCTGTCGTGCAAATCTGCATTTGAGCTACTTTCACATTATGATCTTAGTGAATTCTTGACCAGATGGACTTGAACAGCTGCCACCCATGCCCAGTAAGCCCCTTTGCTTGAGAAGACAAAATAGCTCATTTGTTTGCAATTCCTTCCTGGAAGTACACAAGGGCAATTTTCTACATTGTGAATTACTTCTATCAGGCCAACATTTTCCCTGAAAGACCATAGTTCATTATGCTATTTAAAAACAAACACAAAAATATGCACAAACATTTTTTTCCAGGAGTCTTATAATTTGTGCCCAGAAGGGACAAGTCTCTTTTCAGATTAAGTTTTTAAAAATGTTCCTCTGTTGCCATTACGTTCAGGCTGACACGGAAGATTATAACTGAGAGAACACCCTCTGAAATAATAATGCCTTACATTTGTACAGCACTTTATACTCTTCAAAGGGCTTTCCAGACACATTATCTCATTTGAGCCTCAAAACTCAGGGAGGCAGGGAAAGTGGGTGTTTTTATTCACTGGCTTATAGATAAAGAAATCAGTTCCCTTTGCAAATATTATCTGAGTATTTACTAAGTTCATCATATTATACTCTGTATTCCGGAGGATAAAATAACATGTATTCCTGAAAGAGTCATCTATTTTACAGATAAGACGTAACAACACAAAGCTAAATAATGCAAAAATGTACAATATATTTCAAAAGATGACAAAAGCCAATGTATGTGGTTAAAATATTAGAGGCATCCATGATGAGCAAAATGTTCTGGAGGATTCCTGAGGCTTTTTAAATCAGGTGCCACCTGGAAGAGATATGCTTGGAGAGAGGCTTGAAATTTGGGGAATCCATGAGAATGTCTGCTGTTTGGCATCACAACCACATACTCCTATAACCTTAGAACACAGAAGATTTTGGCATTCCCGTAGTTTATCCTGATAACCAATGCCGGAATTGTTTCTATGGTATCCTGGACAAAAAATGTTGTAGCAGCTGTAGTTTTAGAAAATTCTACCTTGTATGAAGTCGCCGTGTCCCTGTCTACAATTCTGTGCCTTGCCGACTAAAGCAACCTTGCCGGTCTAGTTTTCCTTTCTGTGGAAAGCCTTTAATACATCTGTAGACAGTTTTACTATCTGCCTTTAGGTTTTTTCTTCTTTCCATTAGATCTTTGAACTTCTCTAGGTACCTACAGTCAGTATTATACGGCTGGACCCCCATCTTATTTGTCCAAATTATCTGCAACTTTGCCATCCACAACTGATACATTACTGAAGTCCCATGCAGTCATGGGATTCTCACTTCCTCGGCTCCCAACACTGTGAAAACACTAGTTATGCTTTCAGTGGACTTTCAGCATGTAAATCAATACTGCTAGTTAGGACGATTTCTCACATGTAATAATAAGTGTCATGTAAAAGTGGCTTAATTGAAATGCCGGGGATGAGTTAGGAATGCTTTCCTGAAGAACAAGGGCCACTTCCATTGCATGGCTTTTTTCCCCTTTTTAAATTTTCCTTCTTTTCCTTAAGTCATTTGTCATATATACATATCCACCCAGAAGAAACTTTCATAGGAGATTAATACCAAATTCCAGTATAACAATGATCCCCGGCATTTTGTTCCTCATTTTTATTACCTGGGAAAATAAAAATTAATAGCTCATGTAAATTAACAGGCCAACACTGACCTCTGGTGTGTAAGGAAGAAATTGCTTAGTGGGTGAACTAGTGGACGCTGGGGAAAAGTTTTATGTTTAATGTAAGAACATCTTTATCCAAGCAAAGAAGTTTCCTGAGCCATAATGACAAATGTGGAAATTGGGAAATGCCAAACTAACTGAAAGGAGAGAATTTCTCTACGTTAGTCCCTTGCGGTAGGAAGTGAAAAGGAAAAGAGAACTGCTGTGAGGAATGGTCCCATTGTATCGTGTTTTTACCCTATTAGGGCTGCGTTTAAGCAAGTCTAACCATAGTAATGGAGAAATGATCTGCATTCCCTCACTGGATGCCGTACAAACTGGATTTTTTTTTAAAGGCTTATTGTAGATTTGTCTGGGTTTTCTCCTTAGATGGGTATGTGTGTTCCTTGGCTGTTATGTCTCCGAATGCCTCTTCACTCACTTCAGACACGGGTCCCAAAGTCATCTTTTTCTATTCTTGTTTACTTTTGTTCATTCTCCTAGAATTTTCCAAAGCTGTGCCATGTGCCTGGGCTATATTTGCTTTGTAACTGAAAAATCTAACATTTGTTAGAGTGGTTCTCCTTTCAGATAGTTGCCCCGTTCTCTTCTGTTTTCAGTATGTGCCCTTCTCACTCCATGCTGGACCCAAATTCTCTGTCTACCTCTCCCTCCAAGGTCCCCTTTGGGTGGAGCCCCTAGGGAGTGCACAGCCAAGGGCTGCAGGCTGAGGCAGTCACTGCAGATAGAGGGGTCAGCAGAGCAGATTCACCAACTCTGGCTGCCCCACTCTCTGCAGTAGAATCTTAGAATCTAAGTAGAATCTTAGAAACTCACCTATTGGGAAAAGAATCACTAGCCCCATAACCAATGTACCCAGGTTCCAATTTCATCCTGATCCTGCCACTGACTTGCTATGGAATCTTCTGCAAGTCAGTTCAATTCCTAGACAGCAGGCTTCTATAACCTAATCCACAAAAGGCGGTAATTAGACGAGATGACCGCTAACATCCCTCGTGATCCTCTAATTCTACAATGCTGCCAGTCTGGACTCAGGGAGCCAGCTTGCAACCCAGGGCTCTGACTACCTAGGGCTCCTTCACCTCCTCTCTCCTCCCACCCCCCTAGTTTGTGTAGGTGTTTCTACTGTGTGCCCCTGATGTTTACTAAACCATTGTCCTGATTACACTGTATGGCTGTTTGTCTGTCCTTTTCCCTTCACTGGCCTAACCTGTAGCAGGCTGTAGGTAACTACTGAATGAATGCAAAAATAAAAATGATTTACACTCCTCCTGTAAGTCTGTATCTGCCATGTATTCCTTAGAAGCTCCAGGGCCCTAGAAGCTCTGGAGTCAGCACCATCCTTTTGTACTGATTCTACAAACTAGATAATACACAAGAACGTTGCCTCATAAAAAGTCTCAAAGGAGATGAATAGCTAGAGCCCATGCTGCGAGAAAGTGCAGGATGTCAGATTGTTAGTAGGAGTTGAATCACTCGGCATAAGGGTGGGAAGTTTACTTCCCCATGGTCAGGCAGATTAGGAAGAAGTGGGCAAAAAGAGATTGGGGTAGAAGGATAAAGTGGAGCTGGTGAAATGGTTTGAAGTCGAAGATGATGCTGGGTGAAGGCCCAGTGAATGTCTCCAGTTCTTGGGGTGGCCATGGGAAATTTTTAAACCTTGGAATTCAATTTGATTTGACAAAATTTGCTTGCTTATTCAACTCCCAATTTACGGTCTTCAGTAAACTCTTGTTGTGTTCACAAATGACGTGCATGGGTAGTTTATTTGTGGCAAGCGATGGAGAAGTGAGTAGTACATTTGGGTCTGTGGTTCTCCACCTTCAGGCACTTAAGAATCACTTGGGGAGATTTTAAATACTCGATGCTGTCGTCATAGTCTGGAAGGGTTGCAACAGCATCTCGCAGGTGAAGCCCAGGGATCATTGTTTCTTAACAGATGTCCATATGAATCTGGTGTGCAGCTGGGGTTGCGCCACTGGCTGAGGGGTGTGGAGGGCTGGGGAGCAGAAAAGCAGAGGCAGCTCTGGAGTGAGTGAAGCCACAGTTGATGACGGTTGCAGTCATCAATATGAACTCATCCAAGAAACTACTTGGCAACCAAGCATGATTTGTTTTTTGTTCAACTGTATTTCCCATTGTTGGCAGTAACTATTTTAATTTTATAAACCTCTACTTTCCTCAGACCTTCTTCCTCCCAATTCTATAGGTACACCCAACAGGTACTTTCTACTTTTCAGAGATAATTGGTGCCCAAAGGGAAAAATTCTTTAATGTTCTGCCACCAAATCTACAAATATATTTTCTTCTGCTCTTTTTTTACTGGTGTCTGTTCACCAATATTTAAGCATCCAAGGTCATCCCCTCTTTTTAAACCAAAATTCAGAAATGCAGATGTGGGTACGTGTGTTTGGGAGAAATAAAACAACCTTGCCAACAAAAGACCCCTCTGAACTAATATAGATAAGAGAACACAGTTTATTTCTAAGTAAGAATAGATTTACATGTATGTAAGGTATTAAAAAATGTGACAAAACACCTGGACATATTTTTACATAATTTCTTTAGCAAGGCAGACATAAGAATAACTTCTCTCATCTCCTCAATAGACAAAGAGTCATACCTATTGATAGTTTCCTAGTACAAGTCTTCTAAGTTAATTTTAGAGATATGTGTTTACAGTTCCAAATATCAGAAGGTCCCCAAATTTGCACTGCACAATCAAAAGGTCAGATCTCTTTTGAGGCCTATTAAGATTTCAAGGAGACATTTGAAGGATGGGAGTGTGGGGAGATTGCAAACTTCCTCCTCAAAGAAAGTTTCATCATTTTATCCTTATAGTATGTGTTGGTTAATGTATAGATATATATTCCTTAACTTTGTTCAGTAAGAGCATATAAAAACAATGATACTCTATTAGAACACCTAGCACCTAGATCTTGGCAAACACCATTTTTTTTTTAGTAAATTACTATTTATTCCATGACATAATTTAAATGCATAGAATGAAAACATTTTTAGATGCTTATAATAATTTTTGTGAGCATATTTAAAAAAATAATTTTCACTATAAATTATTGGAGAATATTCCTGGTAATATTATAAAACATATTGAATATTTTAAGTTTGAGATTTTTTTCAACAAAAAGAGCCAATACTCATGGAAAAAAAATGGTTAATTGCTCATCTAGGGTAGGGAAAACACAAGATAAGCTTAGAACATCTTATAGTCCTTGAAAATAAGGAAATGGTTAAAAAATAGAAAATAAAGTAAGCGATGAAAGAAAGAACTTGTTGAAAGAACATAGCAGTCATCCTGAAGGAGATCCTAGTGGCCAAAATTCAAACATTTTGAGTGATAAAATAAATAATATATATTATTGGATTTTGTTCTATAGAATAGACTAAATATATGTAAGTCTATATCCATATAAATAATTGAATAAATAAATAAATGGGGAGGAAAAGATAGCACTTAAGAAAAACTCTAAGTGAATATAGACAGAAAGAAGGAGATGGATAATCACCATTGGGCAATCACCACATTAATAATCGTTAGTGATGAGATCCATGAATGCATGCCCAAGTTAGTGGCAAAAGTTTGGGGTAAAAGATGTTTGCATTGCTTCAGATTATCTCCCCTGAGATATTTATTAGCTACAATGGTAAAGATAGTGTCTTTATAGTAAAGAAATCTAGCAGACACAACCTTAGCCAAGTGATCAAGGTAAACACCATCAGTAATAAAACATACTGTCACTATCATATAATCCCTGCTATGTTGTACTGAAAAGGAGCATCACTCCTGGTTTTTCCTGCCCCAAATGCATATCTTCAATCCAATCAAGAGAAAACATCACAAGAACCCGAGTGAGGGACATTCAACAAAAAAAAACAACCAGTATTTTTCAAAGATGGCAAGGTTCTAAAAAACAAAAAGACTAAGGAACTGTCATGGTTTGGAGGAGACCGAGGAGTCATGACAACTAAATGTTGGGTGGGATCCTATACAGAATCCTGAAACCAAAAAAAAAAAAAAAAAAAAAAAAAAAAACGGACATTAGAGGAAAACACAGCTGGTATTCGATCGAGGCCTGTAGCTTGGTTAATATTATTGTACTAATGCCAATGCTAGTGTTCTAGCTTTGAGGATTATGTTATGGTTATACAAGATAAAACATTCAGGAAAGTTCTCTCTGTTGTATACAGAAGTTCTCTGGGGTATACAGATGTAGGGAGGGGATCGGAGCCCCAGCAAGAGGGTGAATACACACAGGGATAACTAAGTGTGGATGCGAGGGACTTGAATGGGGTCTGAGGATTAGATCCTAGCAACGTATATAAGACAGTATGAGCAATGCTATTGGTTTGTTGTGGATGTGTTGGAGAAATCTTGTTTTGTAAGATATATATCCCAAAGTATTAGAGCTATTGGCCTGCTGCCCAGTAACCTACTCTTAAATGATTCAAAAAGAAATTATTTTGTCCTATATTTTCAACTTGTGTCTAAGTCTGAAGTTATGTCAAATTTTGAAAAAAAAATTTTTTTAGAAAAACTACAACTGAATAATGAAAATAAAATGACTACACCAGTAATGAAAAAATGTAAAGGAGTCATATCATTAACACACTGCTGGTTGGAGTGTGAATTAGTACAATCATTTGGAAACCTTTTCTGTATCTTCCAAAACTCAACATGTGTGTATCTTATGAACTAGCAAATTCAGTCCTAGTATATACCTAGAGTTAGATCTATATTGCAAATTTCCCAAAGTTTGGATATTTGAAAGGAACATTATTCTATAAAGCATACCCTCTTAAGGTGTTCACTTAAATGCAAAGAATATGGTGCAGCAAATCAGAGATTGTGCAGGCAAGCACTGAGGCTCTGAAAGACATCCCATATGCAAGCCCCCCAGGTCTCTTCTTATTCACATACACACAGACTGTATTCTGTCCTCAGGTTGAACTACCAAGATTTATGACAGGAACCTTGCTTTCAGGAGAGCTCCAAAGAGAAACCCTTAGTCTTTTATACCCCCTAGTCCATGTAATTAAGCTATGTTGTCAAGCGAGTTGGGCTAGTTTCAAACCCTCAGTAAAACCAAAACCAAAACCAAACAACACAAAAAACTTGATGTTGAAGGTCATGAGGAGTTCTTTCTTGACTTTAAGTTATACATTATAAATCTCATTGCTGTTATCTTGGCCAAGAGCCAAAAAAATCTAGCTATCAAGGTTTCCCCAGAGACAAAGAGAGTGTCTCTTATCCATCTGAAAATCCATACATTTTCACTTAGAAAAAACATAAAGAGGGGGACAAGAATATTTAAAACATCATATTCATAAAACATTAATATTCCTAATAACCAAACCCTGAAACCAGCCCGCATGTCCATCAGGAGGAGAAAAGATAAACTGTCATCTATTTGCATATAGAGTACTATAAATAATGAATATGCATTACTTCCATGTGGAACAGCATAGATGAGTATCACAAATAATGTCCTAAGTGAAGATATATCTGACAGAGTTGCTGGGTATGTGTTGTTTATTAACTTGGTGGATAGTTAAATGGCTATATTCACTTTGTAAAAATTCATCACACTCAAAATTTGTCCTTATATGTACATATGTGATATTTCAACAAAAGTAATTTAAGGGGTACCTAGGTGGCTCTGTTGGTTGAGCATCTGACTTGTAATTTCAGTGTGGCCCCACATCAGGTTCCACACTCAGCAGGAAGTCTGCTTAGGATTCTCCCTGTCTCTTTCCCTGTGTCCTTCCCCTTTCTCTCTCTCAAATAAATAAATCCTTTTTAAAAAGTAAGTAAAATAAATGTTTCACATACATGTGCACACACACACATACTCAAAAGCTGTACCTGCTTTTAGAGTTTTACAAAAAAATTCATTTAACTTACTGCCTTGTGAGTAATGAGTTCAGAGGATGTAATTGATGAGTCCACTTTTTTAAAGTTTTCTTCTATTAGTCCTTTTTTTTTTTTTTAAGATTTTATTTATTCATTTGACAGACAGAGATCACAAGTAGGCAGAGAAGCAAGCAGAAAGAGCGGAGGAAACAGGCTCCCCGCTGAGCAGAGAACCCGATTTGGAGCTCGATCCCAGGACCCTGAGATCATGACCTGAGCTGAAGGCAGAGGCTTTAACCCACTGAGCCACCCAGGCACCCTACTTTTTTGTTTCTTAATATTTGTTTCCTTTGTTCTATTCCTTCATGAATCCTTCAGGTGGATATTATGTTTTGTGGATTTAATTTCCATTTCCTTTAGCTTTTCTTTCACATTTTTAATCTTTCTATATATTTTAAAATTTATTTTGTAGTAATAACTCACTGAAATTGATTGATCTTTAAGATTCCTAATTCAGCACAAAGGCATTGTTATAATCATACATAGAACACTAGGCAGGTATTTTTTCTAAATGACAGATATTGATCCTATGGTACAGAGATACTATGGTATATAGGAATGTCATCTTTTTCTTTTTAGATGAAAATAGTACAATTTATATAATATGGTGCTTTAATTTAAAAAGATGTCTGTGTGTATATAGTCATTTCTCGGTAAATTGCTAGAAACATGCTGTACTAATTAAGTGCATACGGTGCAAGTAACAGAAGAGTCACTAATAGTGGTTTAAGTAATATAGTATCTCAGTTTCTCTTTATCTGGAAATAAGAGCTATGAGATTTTTCTGTGGCAGTTCTGTATGTCATAAGCATACAGCTTTTCTCTAGCTTTCTGCTTTGCTACTCTTAGCACGTTTCATTTTCATCCTTTGTAATTCTTCACGGTTAAAAGGTCACTACCACAACTCCAATAATTATGTCTTTAAACAATAAAGCCAATGAAATTTTAAAAATGCATATACTTTCCGCCCTCTCACTTTTTCATCAGAGGTTAAAATCTACTTTTAAGTTCCCTCCCATAATATATTTTTCTAAAACATCAGATTAGCCACAAGATTACAAGAAAAGAAGAATTAAGTCAACACTTTGTATTAATTAGCTTTTGCTATAATAGTGCAGCTGAAGAAACACACTAACATGTCAACAAACATATGTTTATCATCTCTGACTTATGAGTTTGTGGATCATTTGCAGCATTTCTCCATCAGACCATGAGGGAGGTTCAGGTGTGTTTCATGAGTCCCTCATTCCTGGAAAGCTGAAGGGCTGTGACTTAGCTGGGACATATGAATTTCACAATTCAGAGCAGTAATGCAAGAGGAGAAACAGAAACACATGATGTTTCCTAGTAGTCTTTCTTAAAATAGGTACTCACTCTCTCACTTCTACCCATGTTCCACAGGTAAGGCCATCATACAGCCAAGCCAAAGTTAATGCAGCATGGAAGTCCTCTTTTCCCTCACTGAAGCATGGTAAGGGTGGCAAGGGAACAAAGAATTATGAACAAATTAAAGAGTCTACCACAACGTTCATGGCTTAGACCAATCATGGCCCATCCCTTCAGACTGGAAAGGAACCACATTCTGTGAACTTGTTGCAACATGTATAGAATATGATTATTATAAATTAAGTAATTATTCTAGTAAGAAACCAGTAACATTATCTGACTTAGTTCACACCAGCCTCACTATGAGTATGCCTGGACAGGAGAAGAGGGAGTGGGATAGGCCGAGCTCACTGTGAGGCCAGAACAAAACAGTTCCATGTTGATTTCTCACTATTTAAACAAATTAACTAGAGCCCTCTTCTAATTAAGAAAAAAAAAAAAAAAAACCACCCTGGAAAAGCAATTCAAATATTGATGAGAATAGCACTGGCTTGTCTATTCATTGACTAAACATTTTAATTCAATGATTTGGAAAAAAGGGGCACCTGGGCAGCTCAGTGGGTTAAGCCTCTGCCTTCGGCTCAGGTCATGATCTCAGGATCCTAGAAGCGAGCCCCACATCGGGCTCTCTGCTCAGCAGGGAGCCTGCTCCCCCTAATCTCTCTGCCCACCTCTCTGCGTACTTGTGATCTCTGTCAAATAAATAAATAAAATCTTAAAAAAAATTTGGAAAGACTTCCAGAAGCCATTCTACCTATTTTGAAAAAGGCTGAAATTCATGTATATAGAATATCAATTTCACAGTATCTCCAAGAACTCTCTGACACCTTTGGTGAAGAACTCCCAACTGTCTTACGTGCAGGACCACACAGTCTTAATGCTCTTTTCATTCTGGCTCATCCACTGGCACAGATTTCACTTCTGTTACTGCCATGGTAAGTGATGCAGGAAGAGAAACATTGCTGATCTGTGAAATTGGACAATACATTATATCTGTTTTGGTATTTAAGCCACAGTAAGTACCATGTTTAATTGGGTTTATGAAATGACATCTTGTTCAGGGCAAGGATCAGGATGGAAGAGAAACTATAACAGATGATAAATTAATTGCCTAACTTAAATCTAAACTGTTAGATGCTCGAGTCACTAATTTCAGAACTGTGACTCCCAAGTGAATAACAAATTGACCTTTGTGTGACATTATATGTCATTAATTTTAAAGGCCTAATCTGACTTCCAATTATAGACACCCAAAAAAACATAACTGGGAATTTTTTCTCTCTCTGCATTCCTGACATTATTTCCCCAGTACTAAGTTAGTAGATGGCTTCAAATCTAAAATCATGGGAAATGCAAGAGTTTGCCTAATTCTTAATATCCGAATCTTAGGATTTATCAACTGTGGCATATCTAGAGATACAAACCGCACCTTTTCTAGTTTCCTGGAATGTCTAGATTTAGAAATAAAGACCTTGTTGCATGTGGAAGTGCCCTACCAGGCACAATTTTCATAAAGGGAATTTAAATAGCTGTTTTAAATTTGTAGACCAGACCATGTATGCCTGGAATCTAAGACTAATGAGCCACTTTCTTAGAGAATTGCCTCTTCTAAACAAACAAGGCTTTTGCCCTGACCCAAGAATCTGAGTTACAGCTAAAAGACTAATTATACCAATATTATAATGGGCACATCCACAACAAAAGAATATTCTCTCCATCTTCAAAGTTAGATGAGTGTTCAAATGCAATCCAATGTATCTGGATTGTCTTTAATGTTTTCCTTTGCACCTCTATGGGAACTAAAAAATTTTTTTCAAGAAACAGTTTGAAAATCCATCATTTTTACTCTTTTTTAAATATATATACCTCCCCTATAAATGAATTCAAACTGAATTATTCCTTTGATAATTTTGAGAGGAAATTAGAACAAATCATTATGAGCAGAAAGATTTCAATTAAAACATAATTAAATGTGCAAATATAGAATATATTTTGCCAGGCAATTAGATGATTAGTTACACTGGAAATCTAATTTCACACTTAAATTGCCAACCACACTCCTGTCTTGAGCTATTGACCCTCCACAAGTGACCACAAGTCTAGACCTTACCACTGGAGGAAGTGACTTCAGTGGAATAGTGTTTTTGCAGTGATTCAATCATCATCTGATAGGGTCTTCTTTGGATAGTAGTCAGAGGCTCCTTCTTGCCTTCCTCCTTACTTTTCAACCAGAATTTGGTTTGATTTGATTTTAAAGATTTTTTTTTTCCTTTTAATTTGACAGAGAGAAACACAGCGAGAAAGGGAACACAGGCAGGGTAAGTGGGAGAGAGAGAAGCAGGCTTCCTGTTGAGCAGGGAGCCTGATGTAGGGCTCCATCCCAGGACCCTGGACCATGACCTAAGCCGAAGGTAGGCTCTTAACGACTGAGCCACCTTGGAGCCCCGATTTTAGATAAGTAAAGTGAAGCATGGCAAACTGCAAAAGGCCTCTTTTATCTCTTTATATTTAGTAATTCTTTCCTATTCATTCTCTAAAAGAAAGTTGATTGTTAAAATTTTAAACATGTAAAAAAAAGCACTAAGCTTTGAATAATCCAGAAATCATTAAGTATTGCTTTTTTTAAAAGATTTATTTATTTGAGATACAGAAAGATTGTGAGCACTCATGGGAACAGAATTGGGAGACTCCCCACTGAGCACAGAGCCCCAATGCCGGGCTAGATCCCAGGACCCTGAGATCATGACTTGAGCCAAAACCAAGAGTCAGATGCTCAACTCACTGAGCCACCCAAGTGCCCCCATTCAGCATTATATTTTAAGTTATCTTTAACTTTTTAGATGTAAATGTCTGAAATCTATACTTTGCTGTTGGTGATTATGGGTTAGGAATGTCTTCAAACTAACCAAGACAATTAATTTTATTACCATAGGAGTGGAAGGGGTGATTTAGCAAGGTTTGTGACTGGTATGTATCAATGTTGCTCTAAAAATTGAGATTCCCATCACATACTAAAAACAATTTGCATTTCCAGAAATTCTTTTGTGTTATATCTATCTATGTATATATCAATCAAGTAATTTTTACCATCTTTCAGCCCATACTTCCATATCATTTCCTGGGATGCTGTGTCTGGAAATCTGTAAATTGCTTTTTCCAAGGCAGCACACTTTTCCCCAGAGCATGATGGGAAGGTCTCTTAGATCAAAGATACAGCCCTAACCTGAAATGCAGTCATTATCTTGGGTTAGTACACTCTCAAGCCCCATGAGTGTGATATTTTCCTCTTCAGGTAACTTTTGAAGATGCAAAAATCCATAAAAAAGAATAGTAGTTACCTTTTAGGTCACTGAAGCTTTATTATTAGCAAGTTTGTCAGATAGTTTTCTCTGATATGGTGGGTACTTTGTCATAAAGTTAGAATAGGGGTCTTGGGTAGATAGGGGGGAAAAACAGATGCAAAAAAGAGAGAGACGGTAACAGAGCTTATTGATCATGTAATTGTGTCTTATTTTGATCCTAGAGCTATTGGGGGATGACTCAGTTTCCCTCTTTGGGCAGTTCTTTGATCTACTTGTGGACAGACCTCTGGGAGCTGACTGAAGGAAAAGAAACATTGAGAAATAGGCAGAAAGCTTGTTGTTAACAATGTTCAATTAGGAAATCTGAAACAGTGTTTTTCAGCTTTACCTACTCATCGGAATCACCTGGGAAATTTAAGAATTACTGATACATGGGTCCCATGCCCAGAGATTTAAAAATAAATTGCCCCAGGGGCTCCTGGGTGGCTCAGTGAGTTAAAGCCTCTGCCTGCAACTCCGGTCATGATCCCAGGGTCCTGGGATGGAGCCCCGCATCAGGCTCTCTGCTCAGCAGGGAGCCTGCTTCCCCCCACCCCGCTCTGCCTGCCTTTCTGCCTGCTTGTGATCTCTGTCTGTCAAAGAAATAAATAAAATCTTTAAATAAATAAATAAATTGCCCCAGATGATCTGAACAGCCTCGAGAAAGTGGAGAGTCACTGGTCCAAAGAGCTAATCAAGTAAAGATTTACCATGTGCTCTAAGTACTTATGATTTAGGAAGACCTAGTACAAAGAGAAAAAAGAAAAAAATGGGAAGTTCAGTGCTCTCTTACTTTGTCAATCAGCATCCAATTCCATGTCCATCCTTGTCCTTACTTCCAACTGCTATCTTGTTTACAAGCAGCGGGTGCCTCTGGCTGCTGCAGGGCTATCATTAAGGGACTGTTTCACGGGACATCTAAAAACTATGGAGCTTCTAGAAAATGTGAGATACCAGAAAGCCCCATATTTAGTGAAGGCATGCAAAGAGAAACAAGTTTTGCTAGAGAACTTGGAGGGACTCCAGATACCCTAGATATCATGCAGTTTTTCAGGGTTGGCTTTCTGGGAAGACCTCAACTCTGAAATATGAATAAAGGACAGAAAGTTAAAGAAGGTTTTTCTCAGGGCCTGTGTGAAACCATGCAGAAGACAACCAGGAGAGTCAGAAACGTATGCGGGTATCACACCGCCGGGATGAGACAAGGTAAGAAAAGAAACATGAGTATAAACAGGTATGATGCATTTCTTTTTGAAGAATCTGCTCCCTCTATGGACCTAAAATTCCTACAGCATCCTTTGTATATTTTTCCTATTTTCTGCCTAAAATGGCTGGGTTCCCTTAATCATAAATATGGCTTGAAAGGAAGGACTAACCAAGGCAAACTAACAAGGATTTATTGAGACACTGCTCTGGGGCAGTCTGCCTGCTAAATGGTTGTCAGATTTGAGTTTGTGATCAGAAACACCTGGAGGGCCTGATGCGGGAAGATTCTGGCCCCCACCCCTACAGTTTCTGATTCAACAGATCTGAACTGTGGCTCCAGAATGTCTATTTTCATGAAATTCCCAGGTGATGCTTCTAATGCTATCTGGAGACCATAAGGAACGGTGTCTCTAGGGATGAAAAAAGAAATAGTTTATCAGCAATCTATCCCTGATTCAAGATTCGTAAGGAGAGGTAATAGGGGCGTCTTTTGTCACATGTTTGACAAAATAAGAATACGGGCAGGTCACGTATTTTTTTTTTTTTTTAAGATTTTATTTAATTATTTGACAGAGAGATCACAAGTAGATGGAAAGGTAGGCAGAGAGAGAGAGAGAAGCAGGCTCCCTGCCGAGCAGAGAGCCCGATGTGGGACTTGATCCCAGGACCCTGAGATCATGACCTGAGCCGAAGGCAGTGGCTTAACCCACTGAGCCACCCAGGCGCCCCAGGTCACGTATTTTTAACGTAAAATACAGTGCCGACACTACAGAAGTTCCGAAACAATAACTAAACAGCAGTGAGGCGGAAGAGGTCAGAGATGACAAAGAAGAATACAAGACCAAGGCCTACAGAGGTGAGGGTGGCCTGCGGTGCTGACTTTATTAGGAAACACACACCGGTGAGGAAATCCCCTGAATATTTGGGCCCAAAAGGCAAAGCTCAGGGTCTTAAATGCTAGAGAGTGGAGGGCCATGGTGCTTATGCTAATGAAGCACTGAAAACTCACATTTCTCCTAGGACTGAGGATGGGCGCATGAGCTCTGGAAAAGCATCCTCTCCTTGTTTAATAGGTCACGAGCAAGTTCACTTAGATCCAGAAAGGGTCCCTTTTGTTGGGGGGCAGGGAAAGGTCATTCCTAGTCCCTCGTGGTTAGTCAGCTTCAGCTGATTAAGACCCAGTGTAATGAAACACATTTAATTTTGCCATCTCTTAGGCAAGTGCTACTTCAAGTGAAAAATTATCTTTTTTTTTTTTTTTAATAGAAAAGAATACTCAGGGCGTCCAGAGTCAGGTCTCAAAAGCATTGCTGGACAGGGTTGACAAAGGTTTGAGGAGGGTCCTTAGGCCAGGGGTATTTGTGACATAAACAATATCCTGAAGTTGGAGATAGCAAGACCTTGGACCACTACTGGGCAGATTGGCTTGGCTTCAGTGGAAGGACCATATGGGTCTAAAAGAGGAAATATATTTATGCATCTGTGCAGTATTTAAAAGGTGTGATCGTGTGATAGCGATTATAATCTCCCAAAGTGACAGCTGGATCCCTAGTGAGTGCTGGCATTTAACGTAGTTACCCAGAAACAGTAAATATTTAGAATTGTGTTCAAACAAATTTGAGACACTTACATATGTATATGGAACTTTACACACAGTATTATTCTGGGAGTTTCCCCATCTATATTCTGTATAACTACATATATTCTTTCCAACTTTATTCTATATGACTATCCAGCTTTTACTCTGTATGATTTTGGCTATTTTCAGTTGCGCATCTAGTTTCAAAAACTCATTGAAGAGATTCATAGAATCTTTGACTCTAACGAAAATTCTGAGAAAAGAGCAACACACCTAGTACTAACAGCAAGGGCAAGGGCAAGGTCACGGGACACTGGGGAGAGGTAGCACTTATTTGACTGTATAAATTCTGGTATGTTTAATAAATTAAAAACAACCCTAATACAATAATTCTGAGCTTCTCAGTTACCATTGTAAAATGTTTATAAGTGTCTAGGTATGAGAAGAAATCCTACTCAAAACCTTCATGGGTAGTCAATATGAATGCCCGGGGTGATTGAGGTCAGCATAATTTCCCACAGGCTATTCTGCTCGGCTGGCCAATACACTTTAAGCCAGTTTACCATAGAAATGTTCTAATTTAGCAGAATTAACTTTTAGACCGATTAAATACTTTCAACTGAAAAGTCATAGAGAGTGGGGCACCTGGTGGCTCCGTCAGTTAAGTATCAGATTCATTATTTGGGCTCAGGTCATGATCTCGCAGTTGTGGAATGGAGTCCTGCTTCGGGCTTTACCCTCAGTGCAGAGTCTGTGTGAGGATTCTCTTACCCCCTCTCTCCTTTCCCCTCCTGACATGGATGCTCCCCCCATAAATATATTTTTTTTAAAAGAAAAGTCCAAGAGAATATCTGTTTCTATAAATAAGAAAAATGAAAGGCAAAATGACCACATTTTTCTTCTAGTCATCATGAAGCTAGAATTTTGTGATATGATAGATTCTGGACTCACAGTGGTCTCCAGCGGAGGCTTCAGCTTGTGGTGAGGGTGTCCTGAACGACGATGTTCCATGAAAGGTGCTGCACACGAGTGATCATTCTGGGCTCCGCTTCCCTTCCTCTGTCTTCCCAAAGCCTCCAGTAGAAGAGCAAGTGGGAACGGTAAGAATTTCTAAGCAACTGAATGGAACAGATGCTGTTGGAGGTAGTTTTGTGGGCCTGAGAAGAATAAAGGAGAAGGGGAAGGACTGAAATGATTGCCAAGGGAAAATACAGAAGGGAAGCTACACAGCCATCCTGGGTCGGAGGGTCCCCCCCACCCCTATTTTTAACATGATGTCTCCTTAAGAGTTTACATATATATGTATTGTATATAAATTTATTAATTAGTTTACCTTACATTTAAAATGATAAACAATTGTGAGTTTGCTAGTAAACATCAAAAGATGAAGGTCCACTTTTACTTTCTTCCAAGTGTACATACAGTGGTATTAGTACTACTTATTAAATAATCCATCATTTTTCCATGCAACTGAACTGATCATATGTAGCTTCTCATACATTCTGGATACCATTTCTGAATTCTCTGTTCTGTACCGCTGACCTATTTGTCCTATCCAAGGTTGAAAATCATAAATATAGATCCTAGGTCATTCATATTAAATTTATTTAGTATTTTATAGTTTTCTTGGAGCCTCTTCCAATTAATATATCTTTATTCACCTTTGTAATCTCTTCTATTGGGTTTGGTCCATCCAAGTTTCCCGCTATTTAATTTGACAATGAGAACATTGTTAGCAATTCTTTCATTTACTCTAGATTTTCAAATATATTTCTATAGAGTTCCATATTCTCTTTCCATCGTTAGTGTTTGAAAAAATTCAGGCATGCAAAAAAAGTACATATTAGGAAAAATAGCACTTAATTGGCGTGGATGCATCTAAAATCTCTTGCATATTAACTATAAATGCACTGCATAAAGTTTTATTCTTTAAAAACTTCCTTTCAGGTGCACGTGCCCCAGCAATGTCCACAATAGCCAAACTATGGAAAGAACCTAGATGTCCATCAACAGATGAATGGATCAAGAAGATGTGGTATATATATACAATGGAATACTATGCAGCCATCAAAAGAAATGAAATCTTGCCATTTGCGACAACATGGATGGAACTAGAGCGTATCATGCTTAGCGAAATAAGTCAAGCAGAGAAAGACAACTATCATATGATCTCCCTGATATGACGAAGTGGTGATGCAACATGGGGGCTTAAGTGGGTAGAAGAAGAATCAATGAAACAAGATGGAATTGGGAGGGAGACAAACCATAAGTGACTCTTAATCTCACAAAACAAACTGAGGGTTGCTGGGGGGAGGGAGGTTGGGAGAAGGGGGTGGGATTATGGACATTGGGGAGGGTATGTGCTTTAGTGAGTGCTGTGAAGTGTGTAAACCTGGTGATTCACAGACCTGTACCCCTGGGGATAAAAATATATGTTTATAAAAAATAAAAAATTAAAAATTAAAAAAAAAAAAACTTCCTTTCAGAGTTGATGGCAAACCAATGCCCCATGTCAGAAAGAGTGTTTTATAGTAATTCTAAATACCAAAGAGATATCATGAAGTTAATTAGGGAACCTCACATAAATAGCCATCATATTGCATTGAACTTATTTTGGTAGTGTATGATCTACAGTAGGTGGTAAAATAGATGTAAATTATGTTTTCTGTGGTTGCATGAATTTCTGATATGGCATTGGATTTCTTTTTTTTTTTTTTTTTAAGATTTTATTTATTTATTTGTCAGAGAGAGAGTGAGCGAGAGCGAGCATAGGCAGACAGAGTGGAAGGCAGAGTCAGAGGGAGAAGCAGGCTCCCTGCGGAGGGCAAGGAGCCCGATGTGGGACTCGATCCCAGGACGCTGGGATCATGACCTGAGCCGAAGGCAGCTGCTTAACCAACTGAGCCACCCAGGCGTCCCTGGCATTGGATTTCTTGATGAAACTTCAACCTTAGTTAGACCTTAGTTAGTTGGGCCAGCTACCAACAAAAGCCAAGATAAAAAATGGAGGTAGAGAGAGGAAGCATACTACTACTTCTCCTAATATTTCGGCTTTAGTTTATAAACAAGTAAATTTTTGCTTCTCTTCCAGTTCAGGGAGTAAAAAGAGAATTATTCTATTATCATTTTATTCCCACACTAAATATTCAATTATTTTGTGAGGCTTGTGTTTGCATGCCTGAAAAACATTGGATGACATTATCAATGGAAAAGTCAGCTAGCTTCCCCCCTGCCAAAGAAAGAAAATAGGTTTCTCCTAGATTTTGAAGCCTGTTTTCTTCCCCTATACTCTGTCCAGACAGACATCTACTTACATTCCTGACCCCAAACTGCAGGCTGTTGTGGAACTCCAACACTTTTCAACTTTTCTGCTTGAGTTTTGCTGGTAAGTCATATCAGCACTGCCTCCCGCAATCACCGGTCTTCATCCCTATATACCATTTTGACCTCAGATTCCAGAAGTGTTCTAATTAAGCTGTAACAGAGAATTCCTGTGGGAATTTTTAGACCTCTGTTGATGCATTTAATATTCTAAATCATCAAGTGGAGACTCGGGTTTTTTTCCTACATGCTAGAATATAATGAAAGGATAGCTAATTATTGCCATTCCTGGTCTCAATAGTTTGTAGAATTACCTCCATTGTTAAGCTGACAGATGACTGACTTAAAGAAAAAATGTTTTCCCAATAAAATTGACACTGATTGTTGCCTTTACATATAGGTAAGATTAGACTTCATGCACAAACTTCAGTGCTAGCTACACATTTTGCCTGTAGTTTCTAATATTTTATACTTTCTCTATGAAGTCATCCATAAAAGATCTGAATTTTACAAAAACTAAACCGTTATGGATTTCAAATAAAAACTAGTTTGACTGTGAAATGGTTAAAAGCAAATTGATTTTATGAAAGCTTTTAATAAGTTTAAGTTAAACATTATTGCCATTAATAATGGAATCTTCTGCTAGATATGAGAAATATGAAATCACATAGCCCAGATCTACAGTTTAATGAGGATTTTGGCATGTATAGTTGTCTTAAGCAGTTTGAACTGCTAGAACAGGATACCATAGACTGGGTGGCTTAAGCAACAGAAATTTATTTCTCGCAATTCTGGAATCTGGGAAGTCCAAGATCAGGATGCCAGCAGATTCAGTGTTGGGTGAGAGCCCATTTACTGGTAAATTGGCCAATCTTCTCATATCCTCAAATGGTGTAGAGAGAGATCCTCTCTCTTGTGTGTCTTCTTACATGGGCATTGATCCCATTCATGAGGGCCCCACCCTGGTGACCTAACCATTTCCCAAAGGCCTCCCCTCCTAATACCATCACACTGGGGATGAGGCCCAACATAGGAAGTTTAGAGGAAACAGATTCATTCAGTCCACAGCATTAGCGAGCACTGTTGATGCTCCAGCAGACATCCTGAATCCCTTTGGCTCTTTCTGTAAACCCTTTGCCAGCTGCTTTGTGCTGCTTCTAAGAACCTTCAACTAAGATTCTTGGGTGGCTCTGTTGGGTAAGTGTCTGCCTTCAGCTCAGGTCATAACCTCAGGGTCCTGGAACTGATCCCCTCATCAGGGTGTGTGTATGTGTGGGGGGGGTCCTTGCTCAGCGGGGAGTCTACTTCTCCCTCTCCCTCTGCCTGCCACTCCCCTTGCTGGTGCACCCTCTCTTTCTCTCTCTGTCAAGTAAATAAATAGAATCTTTTAAAAAAAATAAAATAAAATAAAATAAAATAAAAGCCTGCACCTATGACTCTCTTCAGAGACCTCTGCAGCAGGGTTCTGCAGGAAGTTAGGACCCTCCAACAGCAATTTAGCAATGACTGAGATTCAGGTTTAAGAGTCCTTAAATAGCTAAGGCTATTCCCTTAGCCTCCCATTGGATGAGCCTAAAGCTGGACTCCTTCTGAAACTACAACCTTACTTGTCTGTCTTCCTCATTTATTTCTGACTTCACTTTCTTAATACGTTACTTCCAACAAAATCCTCAACCCTGGGTATTCTAGAGTAGAACTAGCCCTAAGACACCTTATAAATAAAGAGCCTTACAGTCAAATAAGAGGATGACTTTTGTAACCAGGATATGAGCAGAGCCCTTCACAGTAGAGACTGTGAAATTTCCTCATTGTGAAGATTTCATCTTCAACCAACAGCAGCCCAGAACCCTTTAGGGATTCCTCAGGAGTCTGTGGGGAAGATAAGAGAGGCAAATGACAGGCATGGGGCTGAGAACATAAATCAATGTGAGCAGATTCATGAAGGTGATCCCATTTCTACTCACAGGTCACTGAGGTCCAAGGAAATGAGAGGGCTGCACATTGAGTAGATAACGAGAGACCAGTCCAACAGGTGAAGGAAGCTGGCAGCCTGTTTCATATCTGAATTTGGACTGCAACCCTCAAAATCTGTTAGATATGTAAATTCTGAAGGCAATGCCAGAAAATCTCCTTTACAGGTTTTCTATAGAACCTGAAATATAATTATGGGCACTTGTTGAATTTAAGATACAGTTTCATCTGGGAGATCTGAGGTAATATAAGTATGGATGAATAGATAGATCAATAGATAAGCATATAGATAGATCAATTAATATGGAGAGGCCCTGAGATGGCCAAAGACTTCTGGAACCTGAAAAAATTATGTGACAACTGTTTACTCTGGGAAGGAAAAAAATGGAGATAAATTTGTTTATAATTTGCTGTAATTTTCTTTAGTCTCCAGATTTTCCACAGTATCATGTATTAATTCTATTATCTTAAAAGTAAATTAAACTTTGTTTACTTCATAACTTTATGCTTATAAGAAATTTAAAATTAAATTTTATTAGGGAATTGTTGGTAATTAAGAACATTCATACAAGGCAATATTATACAATCTTTTTTAAAAGTTTATAAAATACTTTGAGGGACAGTGAAAAATATTATGGGAGTAATATTAAATAACAAAGGCAGGCTTTTAAATTTTGTATACTACTTGATATCTTTTATGTTAAAATGTGTAAAAAATATATTAAAAGGAAACAACCCTATATTGTGGGTTTATTTTCACTAGATTAAGAGGTTATGGGTTTTTCTATTATTTAAAATTTACAAATATTCTATACTGAATTTTTAGCATCAGACAAAAGTAAACTTCGGAAATTTAGCTGTGTGTACTTACTCAGAGGTCTGAAATGGTAATATCTGAGAGGCAGTACTCTTAACAGGCCTAGGACTAATTAGTTCTAGTTGAAACATTTGAACTAATTTATGCTTTTAAATAGCTCACATTTTTCTCTGCTACACTTACCCCATTTTCCTCTAAGCATCTATCTTCTTTTGAATGCCTGCCACTTCTTTGTCTGGGGAAGGCTTAAATTTATTTCCAGCACTTTCCTTCACATTCACATGAAAAATACACATCTGCTTGTGTGTGTGTGTGTGTGTGTGTGTGTGTGTTTTCTTTTTTTCTCATATCTCTCTGAGAGTGTGCTAGCATTTTTCTGATGATTTATGGAAAAGTAAATATAGTTTTCCAGTGCTTTTCACCCCATGTAAATTTCTAATGATCCCCAATGTGAGGGTGTGTATGACAATGATGCCTTGGTAAAAAGCCAGCTGCTCTTTTCATTTGAACAATAGTTTGATATTATTCAACTCACTAAGTGAGCTTGTTTGTTTCAACAGCTGTTGACTTCATCTCCCTCTCCATGGATAAAAAGAAAAAGAAAAAAAATGGAAAAGCTTCCCTCCATATTCCTTGCCTGGCTACCTTTCAGGACTCTTTACTGGGTGGTAGATTTCTTATCCTTGATTAGAATCAGGGGCATTTGGAGCTAGATTATAATTATCAAGCACCCTCTCCAGGAGGTAGTTTTACATTGCATAGATTACCGTGTCATTAACCACTCTTTGTCAGATAAGAAAATTGAGGCTCAAATCCATTATATAGCTTGCCTGTGGTTGCAAACTTGTGGAGTGAGAACTGAATTACCATCTTCTTTCTCTCACAGATGGAAATGTAAGGTCTAATAAACGTATTTGTCTTAAGGTCTAATGAGGGATATAAGCCATAAAATAAATCTCGTATTAGGCTTCTGTGCATTTGTACACGTGGTTATAATCTTTAAGCAAGGATACTGTTGCCTTCCAGCAAGAGGAGGTGGGCTCTTCTGCAACCCAGAGGATTCAAGGGTTCAAGTCTCTGTGGCTCAGATCCCAGGGTTCAAGTTTTTCAAGAGTATCTATTCTCATATTTTTTAAAAAAGGTTTTATTTATTTATTTGACATACAGAGATCACAAGTAAGCAAAGAGAGAGGAGGAAGCAGGCTCCCCTGCTGAGCAAAGAGCCCGATGCGAGACTTGATCCCAGGACCCTGAGATCATGATCTGAGCCAAAAGCAGAGGCTTAACCCACTGAGCCATCTAGGCACTCCTCTATTCTCATATTTTGATGCCAAGTCTTGAAGTCCCCCTCCTTTCTTATAAAACCCTAAATATCACCGGGAGACTTGCTGAAATTGGAAGCTGGCTTTTCTTTAGGTCTGTGACTCTTACAGTGGGTCCTGGGCCTGATCTTCAGCCTGATCCATCTCTGATTGTAGGAGAAGGTCTGTTTAAAACATGTGAATGGGTATTTTGACTTTCCACCACGCCTGAAATTGACCAGCTTGAGCCTGGCATCTTCACTTTCTTGTGGAACCTACTCACAGTCTTTGCAACTACCCTTTACTTGTATCTCTCAAAAGCCAATGTCAATTGCACAGCCTAGTATACCCCCATCTGTCAGTATCTCATCTCTGTTCTTTTCCTTGGGTTGCCCTTACAAAGCACCACAACCTGGGTGCCTTAGAATAGCAGAAATGTATTGTCTCACAATCTGGAGCCTAAAAGTCCAAAATCAAATGATCAATAGGGATGTTTCTGAGGGCTATGAGAGAGAATCTGTTCCATGATTCTCTTGGGGTTTCCGGTAGCTTCAGTTCTTCTGTGGCTTGTAGACCCATGTTCTTGCTGTGCCTTCATATCACCTTCCCTCTGGATGTGTCTGTCTCTGGGTCTGAATTTCCCCCTTTTTATAAGGACACCTGTAACATTGGATTAGGGCCTACCCTAATGGCATCATCATAACTTAATCTTCATAAAGATTCTATTTCCAAGTAAGGTACTGGGGTTAGGCCTTCAACATCAATTTGGGGGGCACGATTCAACCTGTAACAGCATTCTAATTCATCATAGAGGAAAGCTGAGCACTCACAGTGTGTCAGGGGCTCTCAAGCTTCCCCATACTACCTGTGATAGGCTCCTAAGTGCTATTTGGCTGGCAGTTCAACTCCAGCTCACCATCCATAGAGTCTGACTTCAAAAACCACCACTGCACTCCTGGTACCAAGTATCTTATGTAAACTTTCTAGAAGCAGACCCTGAGATACTGTGTCATGAGTAAGGGGTTCCGTAGGGGTCAGGGAAAGCATGTAAAAGAGAAGGCCATGCAGACAGCAACAGGGATAATTTTACACAACTGCCCAGCCTTCACCTCATGTCCTGCGGAGCTCTAAGCCATAAATTATGTCAGAATTCACTCCACTTGGGAGCAAGGGAGCCAAGCTTTCAGACTCTTGCCATAGCCAGTCATTGGTTTCAAGTTGCTCTAGACAGACCTGTCTGTCTGACTCTCTGTCTGGAGTTGAGCTGATTCATGGCAGCCCTCTGGTGAAGGCCATAGGAATAAGACATTTGGAACAAAGCACAGACACTAAAGGATGTGTGCATGCAGCTGGTAAAGTGGGTTGGAGGGGCTGGGGGAGAGCGAGCAAGGATGCGGGAGGCCATTCCACCATAAAATTTCCTGGGGCTCCAACGCCTGAGTGTTTCAGATAAAACAGGGTTGGTTACTTTGAAACACCGGGGGTTCCAAGAAGATCAGGAATGCCTCACGATGAGACTCAGCATGTCCAGGAAGGACAGTGTTAAGGTCTGTGAGGGAAATGCTTGGTGGAGGTCATTCTCAGATCAGCGGCAGGAATAGCAGTGGCACCTAGGAGGCCGCCGGACTGTGGGCAGGGAACTAGCAAGAAGCAGCCTTCCTGGGGTGCCTGGGTGGCTCAGTGTGTTGGGGCCTCTGCCTTCGGCTCAGGTCATAATCCTGGGGTCCTGGGATCGAGCCCCACATCGGGCTTTTTGCTTGGCGGGGAGCCTGGCTTCCTCCTCTCTCTCTCTCTGCCTCTCTGCCTACTTGTGGTCTCTATATGTCAAATAAATAAATAGAATCTTTAAAAAAAAAAAAAAAAAAAGAACCAGCCTTCCTGAGTTAGCACAACAGAGCAGCAACAATGGGGCCTGCCTGAGACCCTTCTTGTGAGATGGTACAGCCTGAGGAATTCATGTCTATGGTTTTTAACATCTCTCGTGTGGTTTTTTTTTTTTTAAGATCTTATTTAAATCTTATTATAAATAGTTATAAAAATTTATTACAAATTTTTATTATAAAAATTTAGTGGAAGGAAGGTAATTTGAAGAAACAGAATAAGTTGAAAGTAATAATGAAAAGAAATCAAAGTTGGCAGAAAGAAGTGGGAATTGACTTGAAGGCAGGTAGATTTCAAACCAGGGGCTTATGAGGAAAAACGTTACATAAACTCTCTTTGAAGTGGGGAGTGTGCAGGAAGGGCCACAACTACTGTTTCAAGGCGCTGTGCTAAAGAGATGAGGGCTGGGAGTGCAGATTAATATATTTGAGGAAACTGAGATTCTGCGGGGTTAAATGATTTTTCTCAAAATTACACAGCTGAGGACTTTGCAGCTTAAAACAAGAAAAAAAAATAAACCACTAAAACGAATTATAACCGAGAAATAGGTCTTTTTGCTAACAGAGTGTTTTCTGGAAAATCTTAGGTTTATGTAATCATAGCCCCAAACTGTGCTCAACATCTACCCCACCCCTACTTTCCCATCTTAGCAGCAGACCTCCTAAATTATCTTCATATGGGATATCTCCGACCTAACTAGCCAACACCAGCACTCAATTGCCATCTATTAAGTTGCTTAGACAAACTCGCATCTGGGCAAGTGTCTCTCCCATCCTTGACCCTTTAGCGGCCCTGTACTTGTTGGAGTAGCTTATGCAGCACTGTGGTCCCTTGGATCTTGTTAGGAGCGCCGTGACCCCTGAAGGGATGCCTTTTTTAGAGGCACTAGGTGTGCGGCAGCCAGAGTCTGCTCTCCTCGAGCTCGGGATTGCTCCAAGCCGCTTACATAATAAAGCTTGTAACTTCTTTTTGGACACGTGGGAGTTGCATCCCCAGTTAAGTCTAATGCGTTCTAAGTGTGATGCTAAAACCACAGAAAGCAAAGCACGTTAGGCCAGGAAGAGAGCTTCACCTCCCCAAGTACCTTACGAGGCTCTTTTGAGTTTTTGTCTCACTGGGTGCGCGCGCCCTCTGGTGGCCGAAGATCCCACAGGTTCCAAGTAGCAGCCGGACGCGATGAAAGTCACCTGGAGATAGAGCTCTAGGCTCTGCGGGCACTGCTCATCAGCCCAAAGTCCTAATGCTTTCCCTATCTCTTCACACTCCAGCTGTCACAGCAGCTAACCTTACATTTCAACGTAAGCAAGATTGTGCTTTTTGTGCCATCATTTCTATTCTGAGGATACATTTCATTCTATTTTGACAAAGCCATATTAGAAAAAGACTCGGGAGTGTTTGCTTTGGAACGTTGCCTGTCATACATACAGCTTCCAAAGCTCACTTTGGCTTTCCTGAGACCATGGCCGTCACTTCGTGACAAAGAGGACTGGAAGCTCCTATTCTGTGAGAGTCGAATTTATTTTACCTTTTCATAGGAGTGCTTCCTTCTGACTGGATCCCTGTGTTTTGAAGGATCAGCATTGATCAAATCATACCCATTTCTGCAAGTTTTACTTGTTTCTAAACAAGAGATGTTATTTTATGACTCCCTTACATCATATTCTATTTCAAATATTGGAATATAGACGTTAAACCATCACAGCCCCGCCACCCACCAGCACTATTATAATTTTAAAATTTCCTTTCCTTCCTCTTTTATGCAAATTTACACTATATGTAAATATGTTTTAGCCTCATTTTTCCATGTCTCGTAATAAAAGTTATGATTACATTAAATCACATAAAATATATCATAATTATATACTGTTTTGTTATTCATAGCTTTTTTTGTAATGTTGGTCATGTTAATCAATTATGACCTTGAGTGAATTATATTCAGAGAATATGCTAGAGTTATTCAAAGCTTGATAATAAAAGTTCTGGACTAAAGTGCCTCTGGGGTGAGCTTACATTCAAAATATGGGAAACATTCAAAATATGTATATATTCCACCTTTCTCCTGGAAGCAATGAGATTATTAAAATGTGATTTGTATTCCTAAGTTTTCCATGATTTGTGTGTCCCTTTCATGAAAGATAAACTATAATGAGCAAGAAGAGAATTTTGTTAACTGAAAGATCCGAGACTGAGTTGGTTTGCGAGAATATTCTTACAGACTAACACCAACTCTGCCTCTCATCGTCCCTAATGAGTTATCCAAGAATTTAGGGTTCATGCTGTCTCAAGCTATTCATGTCATTCTCCTGCTAAGACGTGTTTGCCCAACAGAGTTTATATACGCAGACCCCCTGAAGAATATCCACCCTTCTTTAGTCACATGTGATGGTTTTGCTTTCAGTTAGCCAATCATGTATATAAGTCTTGCTATGGAGATTAAGTCTATTTTGCCCAACAAGGTGGCCCTGCACAGTTTGAGAACAACAGGGTATTTAAAGTCTCTAAAGTTACTCCATGGCTTGCAAGCATTACCTTCCCCGAGGTGGGCTGGTCTCTAAAAAGCCCCTCAGAGCACAAGGCAAGCTGTTCTTCTTTCCATAAGTCAGAGAAGAAGAAGTCATACACCCATCCTCCCAGTAGAACACCTACGTGCTATGAAATGCTGAGTCTGACCACAAAGAAAGAGATCATCTTGAGCAAAATGGGTTGGGACTTCTAATCAGCAGCTGAAATTCCAGAAATTTGCCCATTACCTGACACTATTACTGTCCACAGATATGGGAAGTCTGGACTTGAGAACTGGGGAGCATGGAGTTGAGAATTGGAGAGCAGCATGAGGAATCCTCACTCAGACTCCCTGCTTCCAGAGAAGGGTCTGCCTGCCATGTTCCCCCAGCCCTTCCCTCTGACTCAGTCCTTCTGACCCCCTCCCCTGGAGGTAAAAGCTTGGGCTCACCTCTGTTTGGGAAGGGCAGCAGTGAGGAACAGCTGGGGAGATGTTGGTGGCCTACAGCTTCTCATATTGCGTCCAATTTACATGAGCACTCAGCTTCACATCACTGTCTCTAGATAGATAACTTTTAAGTAGAAAAGAAAAACACCCCTTCTTTTCATTTCTGTGCCTGAGGTTATATAAACAATTTGGCTATTATTTGTCAATCACATTAGGATTCTCTTATAATATACTTACCAGTTGTCATGTATCTGGTAGACATACACTAATGTATGTTGTTGTAAAATATACTTACATGTATTTAATGCCAGACATAATGATTGCCTTTCCTTTCCACTTCAGTCCACAGCATGGGACCTCTTCTGAAAGTGCATATACAAAAGTAATTATGTCCAGGATGGCCCAAAGCATTAGCTTCCTTTCTTCTCATTCCTGGAAAGTATTATACTTTTTCTTCCCTCCAGAATTTTATAATTACTGTGGGGGGAAAAACTAAATGATGCTACATTTGCCAAGTCCAAAGTTTTCAAAACTTTGCAGGTAAATTTGCCACAAGAACAGTCCCCCCCCCACCCAAAATGGTTCTTACCAGTGCTTTAATGAAAGAATTAGCTCCAGACTTGCTGTCTGATACAAAATTATACTCTTCTCACAACACGTTTCTCTCTGTGATTAAAATTTATAATCTTTGTGTCCTCATTTAGCTTTATTACCTACTCTCTATAAGATATATTTAAGCTGATGTGAATCTTCTTTCCCTACCCCATTTCCTTCTTAAGATCCTTAAACTGTTTTCATTTACTGAAGCAAGCTGAAAAGTCTAACACACGAGGGGGAAATTAAGGAACTGTAACAAAGACATCATTGCACGCAACCAAACACTCATTTACTGAGTGTTTACTAAGTGCTAAGCATTGTGCTAAGTGCTTTACATCTTTTCCTTCATTTCTCATAACACTCTCTGAGCTGCGAATGATGAGGTGCTCATTTAGCTGGAGGGAGAACAGACCTGGCAAGGTTGTACATTTTCCTAACACCACTGGCCTGGATTTAGCGGCCTATTAGAAAGCAGTTTTGTCTGACCTCATATCCTGAGAACTTGGTCGTGAGTCTCTTGTGTACCATGGCAAAGAAGGAGACAACCTACTTGAACTCAACTATGGCTTCTTGGTACTGAATGACTGTCTGGACCCCTCTTTGTCTAGATAAAAGTCACATATTCTGAGCCACTCTCCATAGACTTGCTTTCCTGAATACTGAGAGCCCTCCAAGTCTCTAGATTATTTTATTTTATTTTATTTTATTATTCTCTCTAGATTATTTTATCTGATGTCATAGCTTGAAATATTACCCCAGTGCTGATTATTTCCAAATTAAGACCTTCAGCTGTGACTGATCCTAAGACTTCAGATTCACATCTCTCACTGCTGAATTAGACATCCACCAGGATGTCTGACAGGTATCTGGAATTTATGTCCCAACGGAAGACTTGATTGCTCCCTGTCCCAAATCGGATGCTTCCCTTCACTTCCAATCTTAATAGAAATATCGTCTCTGATCACCCAGTTGCTCAGTCCTCAAATTTAGGAAGCAACCTAGATTCCCTATTTCTCACAGGCCCCACATCCAATCCTTTGGCCAAACTCGTCAGCATCACCTTCACAGCGGTCCTAAAGCCCGTTTATGTCTCTTCCGTAGCTCCGACGCCACCCTCAGTGTTCAGGTTCTCTCCCCTAGAGCGCGGCGGTACCTCCCCCTTGGTCTCCCTGCTTCCTTTATTATTTCTTTACCACCCCAGTTCCAGTCTGCTTTCCAACAGGAGCCACACTGAGTTTTTCAAAGACGTTTATCCATCACATCATTTTCTCAGATTTTTGCAAAGGATTTTTCGCACAAGAGGAACAAATCCAGAGGCGTCTGTGGGCTCCCGTCTGCAGGCTCCGGGGACTTCGGGTCCTGGTTGTCTTTAGAATTCACTACCTGCCAGTTTTCCTTCACGTACTTGATCACTTTTGCACTACTTTTCTTGCTGTTTATTGAACTCCCCTAGCTCTTGCTGCCCTAGGGCCTCTGGTTGGCTCTTCCCTCTTCCCTCCAGATGCTGGTGCCGGTGTTGTGTCATCTCGTTCCTTTCTGAGCTCTCTCTCTAACTCAGAGATACTCCCTCCCTCTGTCTTCAACGGGCCTTATTCCCTCCCAGCCCTAACACAACCTAACCCCATACCGTATGTTGCTTTCTGAATCTGGTTCCTCTATTGTCCTCACTGGATGGCAACTCCATTCTACTCCCTTGGGGTAGAGATTTTGCCTGTTTGCTCACCATCACATCCCAAATGTTTTTTGTTTTGTTTTGTTTTTAAAGATTTTATTTATTTACTTATTTGACAGAGAATGTGATCACAAGTAGGCAGAGAGGCAGGCAGAGAGAGAGGAGGAAGCAGGCTCCCTGCTGAGCAGAAAGCCAGATGCAGGGGCTCCTTTCCATGACTCCGGGATCATGACCTGAGCCAAAGGCAGAGGCTTTAACCCACTGAGCCACCCAGGCGCCCTTCCCAAATGTTTTAAAGTGTGCCTGACATACAGTATGTTTTCAAAATAAATATTAAGTTAAAAAATTGCTTAGATTTATCTTTCTAAAATAAGTTTTTAGAGATACTGCCTGTCTTGTGAGATTATGCTCAGTACAATAGGCTTTTCTCTAAGATTTTCAGAATTTCTTAGAAATACAGGTTATGCTTTCTGTTAGAAAGTAATAGAGATATATGATAAGAGAGCATGGAATGTTGGAGCTGACCATGGTCTTAATGTTCATTTTTTAATGCAGGCTGCAAGTCTGAGATGTGAGGTCCCGCAGGGACGGGTGAGGGCTGTCTCCTGAGCTTCTTGCCGTGTTCTCACATGCTGAAAAGGACAAGTGAGCTTTCTGGGGTCTCTCTCTCTCTCTCTCTCTCTCTGTTTTTCTTTTTCTTTCTTTCTTTCTTTTTTTTTTTTTTTTTATTGAGGCATAGCTGACACACAGTGATACATTATTTACCGATCTACAACACAGTAATTCACTGATTCTATACTTTATGTTGTACTGATCACAAGTGTAGCTCCCATTGGTCACCATATGGCGTTATTACGGTACCATTGACTGTGTAATTTGTGCTCTACCCTTCATCCCAGGACTTACTGATTCCATAACTGGATGCCTGTGCCTTACTCTCTTCTTCATCTCTTTTGCCCATTCCCCCACCGCCCCTCTGTCAACCAGCAGTTTGTTCTCTGTATTTATGAGTCTGTTTCTGCTTTTTTTTTTTGTCCGTTTGTTATTTAGACTTCATGTATAAGTGAAATCAGATGATACTCGTCTTTATCTCACTTATTTCACTTAGCATCATACCTCGTACATCTTGTACAAGGCAAGATCTCTTTCTTTTTATGGCTAAATCATATTCTATTGTATGCATATATCATGTCTTCTTTATCCATTCGTCTATCAGTAGATATTTGGGTTGCTTCCATATCTTGGCTTTGGTAAATAATATTGCCATAAACATAAGGGTGCATACATCTTTTAGAATTAATATTCTTGTTTTCTATGGGTAAATGCCCAATAGTGGAATTACAGGAGCATATAGGATTTCCATTTTAAAATTTTTGAAGAGCCTCCACACTGCTTTCCACAGCAGCTGCACCAATTTGCATTCCCACCAACAGTATGGAGGATTCCTTTTTCTCCACTTTCATACCAACAGTTGTTATTCCATGTCTTTTTGATATGTGCCATTCTAACAGGTATGAGGTGAACTATCTCATTGTAAGTTTGAATTGCATTTCCTTGATGATGAGTGATGTTGAACATCTTTTCATGTGTCTGTTGGCCATCTGGATGTCTTTGGAAAAATGTCTGCTCAAGTCCTCTTCCCATTTTTAATTATATTATTTGTGTTTTGGTTTGGTTTGGTTTAGTTTTGGTGTTGAAGTGAATGAGTTCTTTATATATTTTGGATATTAACTGTTTATCAGGTAACATAGTTTGCAATTATCTTCTTCTCATTCACTAGATTGCTCTCTTGTCTTGTTGATGGTTTCCTTTGCTGTGCAAAACCTTTTTATTTTTTAGTGCCAATAGTTTATTTTTGTTTTTGTTTTTTTTGCCTGAGAAGTATTTTTTTAAATGTTGCTAAGGCTGATGTCAAAGAGATTACAGCCAATTTTTTTTCTAGAATTTTTAGGATTTCAAGTCTCACATTTAGTTAGTTTAATCCATTTTGAGTTGCTTCTTGTGTATGGTATAAGGAAGTGGTCCAGGTTCGTTTTCTGCATAGTGATGTCCAGTTTTCCCAGCACCATTTATTGAAGAGTTTGGTTTTTTTTCCCATTTTATGTTCTTGCCTCTTTTGTTGTGGATTAATTGACCATTTAAGTGTGGGCTTTTTTCTGGGCTCTCTATTCTGTTCTCCTGATTTATATGTCTGTTTTCATGCCAATACCATACTATTTCAATTACTGTAGTTTTGTAGTGTATCTTTTTTTTTTTTAAAGATTTTCTTTATTTATTTGACAGACAGAGATCACAAGCAGGCAGAGAGAGAGGAGGAAGCAGGCTCCCTGCTGAGCAGAGAGCCTGATGCGGGGCTCGATCCCAGGACCCTGAGATCATGACCTGAGCCGAAGGCAGCGGCTTAACCCTCTGAACCACCCAAGTGCCCCTGTACCGTATCTTGAAGACTGTAATTATGATACCTCCAACTTTATTCTTTTTTCTCAAGATTGCTTTAACTCTTTGGGGTCTTTTGTGGTTCCATACAAATTTTAGGATTATTTGTTTTAGTTTTGTGAAAAATACAATTAGAATTTTCATAGGGATTGCATTAGATTTATAGATTGTCCTGGGCAGTAGGGACATTCTAACAATATTACTTCTTTCAATCCATGATCATGGAATATCTTTCCATTTGTTTCATTTTCAATTTCTTCTGTCAACATTTTATAGTTTTCAGAGTATAGGTCTTTTACCTCCTTAGTTGAGTATATCCCTAGGTATTTTATTCTTTTTATTGTACTTGTAAATGAAATTGTTTCCTTAATTTCTCTTTTCGGTATTTCATTATTAGTGTACAGAAATATAATAGATTTCTGTATATTAATTTTGGATCCTGCAACTCTACTGAATTCATTTATTACTTCTAATAATATTTTGGTGGATGTCATTTGTCATTTTTTCCTTACCATTTGGATGACTTTTAAAATTGACATTTAATCTTTGACATTTAAATTATTATGTGTCATGGTGTAGAATTCTGTGGGTTCATCTCATTTGGAACTTTCTATAATTCCTGAACCTGGATGTCTGTTTCCTTTCTCAGGTTAGGGATGATTTCAGCTATTATTTTACTTGATACTGTCCAAAAGCTCTCTCTCTCTCTCCCCCCCTTTTTTTTTGAAGATTTTATTTTTAAATAATTTCTATACTCAAAGTAGGGCTTGAACTCACAACCCCCAGATCAAGAGTTGCATACTCCATAGACTTAGGCAAGCTGACACCCCTGTCCAAAAATCTCCTAACCTATCATTTTTTAGAATTTTTTTTCCTTTCTCCTTTTCAGCTTGGATGCATTTCATTATGCTGTCTTCCAGATCACAGAGCTGTTCTTCTGCATCCTCAAATCTATTGTTGATGCCTCTAGCATATTTTTCATTTGAGTTACTGTATTCTTCAACTCTGATTCTTTTTTATATTTCCTCTCTTTTATGAAGTTCTTGCTAAGTTCATCCACACTTCTCTCCAGTTCAGCAAGCCAAGCATCTTTATGACTACTTTGAACTGTTTATCGGGTCTATTGGTTATCTCCATTTTATTTTATTCTTTTCCTGAAGTTTTGTCTGGATCTCCAATATGTTTGGAGCATATTCCTCTGTCTCTTCATTTTGTGCAACTATGTTAATTTCTATAAATTAGAAGAAAGGTGTTTGGGTGATGTAGTCAGTTATGTGACCAATTTTTGGTTTGGGCTTGGGTCATGATCTTGGGGTCATGAGATGGATACTTGCATCAGGCTCTGTGCTCAGCATGGAGTCTGCTTTGGATTCTTTTCCTCACCCTCCCTTCAGCCCCTACCCTGCCTGCTCATGCACTTGCTCTTTCTTTTTTTTTAATATATTTTATTTATTTATTTGAGAGAGAGAGAGAGTGAGTGAGAGCATGAGAGGGGAGAAGGTCAGCAGGAGAAGCAGACTCCCCATGGAGCTGGGACCCCCTATATGAGACTCGATCCCAGGACTCCAGGATCATGACCTGAGCCAAAGGCAGTTGTTTAACCAACTGAGCAACGCAGGCACCTGACTTGCTTTTTCTGTCTCTCAAATAAATAAATAAAAACTTTAAAAATATAAATAAAAAAATGAAACAGAACAGCTACTTCTCCTAATCTGAAGAAATGGTCTTGTGTTGGGTGTCTCCTATGTAGACTATGCCTGGTGATTTTGGCTGGTTAATTGGAACAGTGGCTGGCATGGGCTGGGGGTCCTGGGGCACTGTATGCTTTGGTTACACTGTTGGGATGGCTAGAACTGAAGTGGGCACTGGCTGGTGTAGTCTGGGCTGTCTGCTAAAGTAGGTGCAAGCTAAAGTCCTAGGGTGCTCCATGCAGAAGGACCCTGAGAAGACAGCTGAAACCAAAGTGGGTGCAAGTTGTGGTATTCTGGGTTGCCAGGTAACCTGCCAGGGTGGTTGGAATTGAGGCCAACAGGGCTTGAAGGGACCTGGAGCACTCCCCTCAGAGGAACCCTGTGGGTTACCTGGAGCCAGAGCTGCATTCAGGCTGGGCTGTCTTGGGACACTTCACACAGGAGGTGCCCTGGCAAGAGCCAGAGCCAAGGTGGACATGTGCCAAGGGGTCCTGGGCACTCCACACAGGGGCCACCTGCTAGTGTAGCTGGAGTCAAAGTGGTATGGGCCCAAAGTGTTGCAGCGTGCTTTCCACCTGTGTCACCTTGGTGAGCTGGCAGGAACGGTGGGAAGCTCTGATCAGGTGAGGGGGAGTATAACTATGGCATTTGGCAGCCCTCCAGCCTGTAGAGAGTTCTGGTAGCTCCCCCACATTTCGCAGGGTTCCAGGGCTAGTTCCTTTATTCTTGTTGCTTTTTGAAACCATGGCTTTTTTCTGTGTCCCAAGGAAGAATTGCTCTGAGTCCTTCAGGACCATGCCTCCAGTTCTTAGTGTTAGGAGTATAAGTTTCTCCTATCTTTCTTGCCTCTCTTCATGTGGCTTCTCTATCTTTCCTTACGCAGAAGCTGTTCAGTCAGCCCTCAGTCCTTCTTTAGGATGAATTGCTCTAAAACAGGTGCAGATTTAGGGCATCTGTGGAGGAAGTGAGTTCAGGATTTTCCTATGTTGCCGTCTTGACCTGAAAACTGTTAGTCTTCATTTTGAATATCAGTGTAATAATTCTGTGATGGAGGCTTGGCTACCCTTTGTTAAGTTCTACTGATTACATTTCCCATATCCCTCCATACCCCTTATATCCTCTTCCAAAAAATAAATTTCTTTTACAGGTAAGTTTTTTGTTGAGGCTTATATATACGTCAAGAAGTAGTTAGATTTTACTCTTACAAGTGCTCACAGTTGTAATATTTTCTTCCTTGTGTTCAAATATATAGCTAGTTATATAAAATTTTCCTGTGGGACTTATGATAGTATTATAAGTTAGCTATTAAATGAGCTGGGCTTGATGGTGTATAAGCAAAAAATAGTACTTATTTTATTCGCTAACTTTCAAATTCTCTGGTTTATCTTTTTTCCACACCTGTATGTTAAAGAGATTCCAGAATTTTTCTGGTCTTGTTAAGACATTGGATGTCTCATTTTCATTAATTGAAAGTCTTATCTAAAGCTACTTAAATATTTACTTGAAAATGCCAAGGTTCTAAAACAGCCAAAATAATTTTGAAGTACAAAATGAGAGGATTTACATTCTCAATATCAAACTTTTACCATAAAGTTTAAAGTAAATCAGACAATATGGTATTAGACAGGGATGGATATATAAAACAATGAAACAGAATAGTCCAGAAACAGACCTGGTTTTTGACAAAGGTCCTGCTACAACTCAGTGGGGTAGAATGGTCTCTTCAGTAAAATGTGAAGGATCGATTGGATATCTACAAGGGAAAAATTTATTTTGAGGCCTCTTCATACACTACACACAGATTAATATGCTCTGGATCTCATACCTCAGTGAGAAATACAAAACGATACAGCCTCTGGAAGAAAATATCATTTTCCAAGGTGACATGTTTTGGAAAACTATAGTCTGATACCCTTTAGACATTATTGCCTATATTTTGCCTCAATCCTAATCTGCCACTGCATGGTTGCTTGCAGGAGCAGTGCGCCCCCTGGTGGACTGCCAGAGTTCACTTCACCGCATGGGGTCCCTCCTTTGGCCCTGGGGTCTTTATTGTTATTTATTTATTTATTTATTTATTTATTTATTTTTAAGGCTTCTAGATCCATGTTCTTTATCTGATTTTTTTAAATTTTCATTATTTTTTTAAATTTCTTTTCAGTGTTCCAGAATCATTGTTTATGCACCCACCCAGTGCTCCATGCCATAGGTGCCCTCCATAATACTCACCACCAGGCTCACCCAACCCTCCCATCCCCCTCCCCTCCAAAACCCTCAGTTTGTTTCTCAGAGTCCACAGTCGCTCATGGCTCATCTCCCCCTCCAATTTCCCCCAACTCACTTCTCCTCTCCATCTCCCCATGTCCTTTGTGTTATTCCTTATGCTCCACAAATAAGCGAAACCATATAATAATTGACTCCCTCTTGCCCTGGGGTCTTTTAAGATGGCTGTAGTTCTGCTCTCTCCCAGAATCTTTCCTCACAGGAAAATACCACTCCCTTTGTCTTTATAAACTCTAGAATTGCAGACTGCTCCAATTATGTGATCCTGTCTTTACTCTGCAACCCAAACCACTTCAGCCAGCTTCTCAGAGAGGTGGTTTGTGGCAAGAGTCAAGCTTGAGTCGCTATCCCAACAGGCCCCAGGTGTCTTGTCAAGCTCTTCAAGTTGGTCTTTAAGTGCTTCCTTCACTTGTCTTGAGATGGTGGTGAGGGTTTTCTTGGTAGAGGGAAGGAGCCCAATTTTCTAAAAATTCTCTTCAAGGAAGACCTTGCTAATTTCCTCTCCCCAGTCTCTGGCTGCCTCTTTTTTTTTTCTTTTCTTTTTCTTTTCTTTTCTTTTCTTTTCTTTTTTTTTTTTTTTTTAAGATTTTACTTATTTAAGAGAAGGAGAGAGAGATCACAAGCAGGCAGAGCAGCAGGCAGAGAGAGAGGGGGAAGCAGGCTCCCTGCTAAGCAGAGAGCTGGATTGGAGACTCGATCCCAGGACCCTGGGATCATGACCTGAGCTGAAGGCAGAGTCTTAACCCACTGAGCCCCCCAGGTGCTGCTCTGGCCGCCTCTTTACAAATATTCTTACTTGGAAGTTCATGATGGGTACTGATTGCAGAGCCAGCTTGGAAAACCTGTGAAGTAGATTTTCTTATTCACTTGTCACTCATTTTCCTTCCTATTGAATCTCAGGAAAGTATGAGACCATTGGGAAAAAATGCACTTAATATCATGTTTTAAATATATCTTTTAGTTTACTTATTTGTAAGCATAACTACTTCCCTCCCCCCACATTATCTACATATTGGGAACAGATTGGAATGTATTTCTTTGTATTTCAAGTACCTAGCTCAAGTCTGACATGGCCTGATACCTAACCAAGTTTGCTGGGAGAAAAAAAAATGGTTGAAAAAAATGTTTATTATAATTTAAACATTACACAAGCCTCAAAGATTTATTATAATTTAAACATTAAATGTGGATCACATATTGGTTTTTAAGATTGTACTCAGAAGATACATGTTAATCTCCCTCTCATTTCATTGAGCAAGGCAAGTTGCAAGGTGAAGACAGATGGCAAAGAAACAGGAAGTCTAATTCCCCTCTAAGAAAGGGGCACTGAGCATTTGTGAACAATACTTCAAGCTAGCATAGAGTCATATTTCACAAATCAGAAGTAACCACTCTTTGTACTTAACTCAATTTGCTGCCAGTGTATTTCTTCTGTTTGTAAAATGATGATTGTATTTAATATTTGTGGATTGCTATACTCCCATCACTTTTCTAAACACTTAAATATATAAATTAACTAAATGCTCACAATAAATTATGAGGTTAGTGTTAATATCATCAGAATTTTAAAATGACTTAGAACCTCTGAGCAGTTAGTTAACTTGTCCAGAATCACACAGCTAGAGACAGAGGGACTCAAGCCCAGCAAGTCCGGTTGCAGAGACTAAAACCTTACTCAGATCTATTTGTCTATCCATCCATCTGAAACATACTATATAATTATGATACATAACTCTACATAGTATATATCTGAACAGACATATAAATACATGTGATATATTCCCTTTTTAATTTAGAATATTATAACAGGTTACAAAACCTTTATTAGATTTTATCAAGACCCCATTTTGTCTATTATGAACTTGGTTCATGTACTTCCGATGTTATTCTGCACATTTTCATAATAAAAGTAACCACTAAAAATGTAATGGTTTTTTTGTGCTTTATATAAATGGCAATATAAGTGACAACAAACGATATACATAAATAACAATACTTTTGCTCCTTGCCTCTTTTTCTTAACATTTTATATACATATATAAATGATAAATATAAATACAAATTATATATATATATAACATGTGTGTGTATGTATGTATCTGTGTATATATATATATATATATATATATATATATATACATATATATATAGTAGGCAGCAAAGCAAGCTTTATTGAGTGAGAGTAAAGCGATAGTACAAAGCTCCCAAGGAGGGACAGGACCCAAGAGGGTTACCACTGGAATTTCTAAATCTAGGAGTTTTTATGGGCTTGTTGGTGGGCTGTTTTAATCTGATTAACCCTCCCTGTGCATATCATCCAATCAGGTTTTTGTCCCCTATCACATGGGAAAGGTGGAGGGCTCCTTCCAGGGTGGTGTAAAATCCTTTTAAGGATGATTTCCTCTTAGGGTGAGGGAGCCTTGTCCCTGACTGCTTGACTTCTAACTATCCTTCATCATCCCTAACTCTCTAATTGCTGTTAGGGAAAAAGTGTGACGACAATCATAGCTCCTTCCTGATGGTCAAGGGCATTGGATGGAGCAGCAGTCAGGGTTCCTTTCATCCCGATCTATCAAAGAGTCGCTTGTCGACGTCTGATCTGACCTCCATGAGGGACTCCATCCGAACAACCATTTGGAGTTTGATGACCTTTATTCTGGAAGATATAAAATGGGTTACAGCATTTAGGAGGCAAGGCCCAAAGCACAATGCAAGACTGAGTACAGCCAGGAGTCTGGCGGGAGATGGAGGATGTTATGTTTTAGTGAACTCCCCACATACTGTGAGGCGAGGGTGGGTGAAGGAGTGCGATGAAGATGACGATTTTGATGGGATATAGGGAGAGTGACCTTTAAGAAGACTTACCTGTGGCTTGTTGCTTCAAGACGAGTTTGAGGTCTTCTCTGGTTTCACAGAGGGATTTTGTTTTCTTGTTGTTAGGCCCCGTTGGGGACCAAGGTTTGGCTCTGGAATGGTGGATCCAGGTTTCAAATTTGGGCATTTTGACTACTGTTGGAGTGGCTAAAATCACTGTATGTGGGCCTTCCCAGACCAATTCTACAAGCACTTGATGCCCAGGGTGAAATGGAACAGGCTGTTTATTTGGGGAGCTGGGAAGCTCCTTGCCAGAGGAAATGATTTATCAAATCAAAGACTTCCTTGTGTCTTACCAGGTCATTTACAAAGAAGGGTCTCCTCTATAAGGTCTCAAAAGGACTCAACCCTTTTTTCTTGGGGGTGTTCCTAATTCAGAGTAAGGCAATAGAGAGTAGGGACACCCAATTTTTACTTATTTCTTGGGCTACTTCATTTTTCCAAAGACTGAGGTCTTCAGACACAGCGTAAGTGATAGCACCCATAACCCTGGATACTCTCCCTGTTATCACTCTGAAGGGACTGGGCAAGTCCTAACTGAGGGATTTACTGTGCCTTTAACACTTTTGAGGATTTCTTGATTCTGTAGGGGAAGGCCTCGGCCCAATGCATGAAGGTATCTACCCAAACCAGAAGGTACCTATACCCATGCATTTTTGGTGCATGTGAAGTCCATTTCCCAGTCTTCTTCAGGTAACTTTCTACCCGCTGTACTTGTGGATGGGAAAATGGGTTATTCTTCTGGGAAACTTCACATGTTCTTCCTGTCACAGAGTTAGCCTCATTGCTGAGGGAAACACTCCTCTAAGACATGCTACTAACTACCAGATCCAACTTTTTGCTTAAATATCCTACCAGCTGTTAAGCTGGCCCCCAGGCCTGGATTAGGAGGCCCAAGGCCATTCCCTATCTTTCTGTTATATACGAGTCCTCACAGTAAGAAAACTTGAGGCTGGGGCACTGAGCAAGGCCCTCTTGAGATTTTTAAAAGCTTCTTCTGACTCTGGATCCCATATTAATAGGTAGGTACTGGCTGTCTGGGTGTCCTTGATCAATTGATGGGGGTAGTGGTACTATTTCTCCATATCTTGGTATTCACAAGCGACAGTGTCCTATTAGGCCCAAAAAACCTTTCCGACAAAAGAAAGTTGTGGGCTCCTTAAGGTGTGTGGGAATGGGCCCTGCTGCTAAGGCCAACCCATTTCAGCCTGAGTTCCCTAGACCTGGGCATTAATATCAGCCTTTCTTAAGGGGAGGCAATTGCTAGTCTGCTAGTCTGCCCAGGGGCTATCAGTATGAGAGTTAGTATCTTTACTAAGAGAAGTATGGGGCTCTCAGGCATTAAGAAAGAGTGAGAGGAAATTAGATCTCCCTAGGTATATCCCAGAAGGTGAGAACCTATGGGTCACCCAGTGACACCCTTAACAACAAAACTGCAGTTGAACAGTTGGCCCAGATTAGAGTAGAAGAGAAAAAGTGTCTCCAGTATCAAGAATGAAATCAACTTGTTTTCCCCCTATTTCCAAAATTACCTGAGGCTCTGGGTTCCCTATGGTGAGCTGTTTCGGAGGAACCATTGCTTAAAGCCCTGGGCCCCTTCAGTCCCAGTCAGGGGCACTGGCCACTGAGCCCTTGCAGACAGAAGTCCCCGAGGGCATCCAGATTCCCAGTGACCCCCTCCACAAGTGAGACTAGGGTTACAGGGTTTTTGCCACTGGGGGCAGTCTCACGTCCAGTGTCAGAGAGATGGCATTTGGTGCCAGAGCCTTGGCGGGCTGAGCTGGCAAAGGCATGCAGGTCTGCAATCAAGGCTCAGCCTTTCTCTTTAGCTTCTGTCTCTCACTCTCCTCTCAGTCACGAGTTATAAAAGACAAGCTGGCTACTCCTAAGAGTTCTCCTGGGGTCCCCTCAGGGCCAATAGTCAACTTTTATAGTTTTTTCTAAATAGCTGGGGCAGATTGGTTCCTTAAAAATAATCTCAGCCTCAGGAGAACAGGGGGAGAGAGCTGTGTGTTTAATGGGAGTCTTTCTCCATCTAAGAAGATTGTTGGGTTTTCTTCCTGAGTTTGGGTTGACAGTAAATTTACCAGCAGACCCAGATATCCTTTGATGATATCCTTGGTATCAATATGAGAGTTAATATTTCTGCCTAAGGGAAGTGTGGGGTCCTCAGATAGTAAGCCTATTTGGAGAAGACCTACATGTAATCCCCTTTACCATCCAAGCAAAACTTTCTTAACAATTACCCATGAAAACTTAGAGACAGAGAAGATTAAAGGCCATTTTAACAAGAGCTTATTTGACCTTCAGCAAACTGAGATAAAGTTGTTACTGGTTCTAAACCTCATCAACTTAGGCAGACAAACAGACACCATGTTTTTTGGAAAAGATGTGGTCCATGTCAGACTGGAGAAGACAGGGAATTTCCCCCAAACAAAGGGAGTTTTGGCAGCTGCTTGGGTATATTCCTCAAAGTCTCTGTCCCAATGTAGACTAACCACAGTTGGTTCCAATTATAGCCATTAAACCAGGAAATGAATGAGGGAGAAGCTCCCATGTACTGCTCAACCAATCCCTCTGTGATGCAGGCTTAGAAGTGACAGAGATACCAGTCTTCAAGGGGATCATTAGGATAGCAGTCGGGGTCTTGAGAGGATCTCAGTTGGGGTCTTGAGGAGGTAAGAAACTAAAGCCACCTGGGGCGCCTGGGTGGCTCAGTGGGTTAAAGCCTCTGCCTTCAGCTCAGGTCATGATCCCAGGGTCCTGGGATCAAGCCCCGCTTTGGGCTCTCTGCTCAGTGGGGAACCTGCTTCCTCCTCTGCTTCCTCCTCTTTCTCTCTCTCTCTGCCTGCCTCTCTGCCTACTTGTAATCTCTGCCTGTCAAATAAATAAATAAAATCTTTAAAAAAAAAAAAAAGAAAGAAACTGAAGCCACCCATGGGGTCACCCATCCCTAGTTCATCATATCTTTTAGCAATGACCATAACCCAGTGTTTTTCTGCTTCGGAGATGGTTTGACATATCAAAAACATTACATCCAAGTTTGGAAAACTTTGAGGTTCCCCCTTTAACTCAGGTCTTAAAGTAGCATCTCCCCTTGGTCCCCCTTCCAGACTACCTGTTCTTGTAGAGAGTAAAGCCCTCAAGCACTGGATAGGGCAGGACAGGTATAGGGACCTGTTCTTACTCTAGGAAGGATGCAGCCATGGTTTAAGATTCCCCTGCAGACTTCACTTGCCTATCTACTTTTTTTTTTTTTAATTTGACAGAGATCTCAAGTAGGCAGAGAAGCAGAAGAGAGAGGAGGAAGCAGGTTCCCTGCTGAGTGGAGAGCCCAATGTGGGACTCGATCCCAGGACCCTGGGATCATGACCTGACCCAGTGAGCCATCCAGGCACCCTACCTATCTACTTTTAATGTGCATATGGTGTTCCTTTGTGCCCCAGGGGCAGAAGAAAGCAGTCAGGAGGCTGGGATTAATTCTACATTGCTGACATCAGAACAAAAGAAAATGAGCCTCCTTTTTCCCAGTTAAAACCAGGAAGGCGAAGTCCATCAGGTGGCCATGTCTCATCCTTCAACTTGTATTGTGGCCATGCCCTAGACTAAAAGAAAATGAGTTGTCTTCATTCAGTTGAAAGCAGGAAGGCACCCGAGTAAACGGTATTGATTTATAGGCCTGATACTCTTCCTATGGCCTCTAATGCCAGGAAGGGACACTAAAAGAGTAAGGGTTTTGGTTAGGGAATTACTCATCTACAAGAAGAGGGGAAAGGGTATCTCCCCTCCCCCCAGTTCCTCCTCATCTTTTCTGATGTGTGGCCCTAGCTACTCTCACAACTGATAGCCAGAGCCCCTGTCCTCTCTGTGTGGTGCTGGGAGTAGTCACAATTAGCTAGGTTGGACCAGGCCCTACCTCCAGAGAGCGACCCCCGTTTTCCCCACACTTAAGACTCCCTTAGAAGTCAATGGATACACTAGACTTCTTTTAGTAGAGTTTTTCTGTCTGGCATAGCCACCTAATCATCTTTAATAGAATCATTCTGTCTGGTATGGCCACATGGAGAGACAAGATGGGGCATCCAGGGAGGGGAAATCCACCCCTCCCTGGGAGATCCCTTAGATCTTAGTTCTTTTGCCCTGCTTAGCCATTCCTTCACACATGTGATGCCACCAGTTCAAGGAATGTCCCGGTAATGACCATGATAGGAGTCATCAGAAGCAGACTGTTCCTTGCAGTAACAGGAAACTGTGCATGAGATCCCATGGAGGCCACCCAAACCATTCACAAAAGAATGTCTGAAGGACCATCCTGGGTTCTCGCACTCCTTTTCTAGGGGAGTATTCAGCCAAGAAAAGAGTAGTGGAGGGGTTTCTTTCTGGATGCCCACAGGGGCAAGTAAGTAACCAGGTCCCTCCAAGAGCCTTCGGGTACCCAAAGGGTAGCCTTGGTCAGGCCTTTCAATTGCTGCTCAGTTTTCCCTCAGTCCCCTACCTCTAGTAATCTGCCCCCAAAGGAGTTCTGAGTCCTTACAAACTAACATTCCCAACTTCTGCTGGGGGACCAGTCAGGAAGGAGCCCAGGGATCCTGTCACCTGAGACTTAAGAATGACAGCACTGCAAATTGCTCTTACGTGGCTGATGGGTACCTGTTGTTTCAACATACAAAATGGGAGAAGAGAGAGACTGACTTGCTGCCCACTACTCATGATTCATTGTCCTTAACAATGGTGGATATCCTGGATGAGCCCCCATAAACGTTACAGGATTTTATTTCTCTGTTGGTGACCATGGTTCTTTGTCATGCCACTTTGAAGAATGAAGAAATAGACCAGACAGAGTGGGAGGCAGCAAAGCTGGGCTTATTGATATAGCAAAGTGATAGTACAAAGCTCCTGCAGAGGGAAGGGCCTTGAGAGGGTTGTCACCCTTAATACTGTATTTTTAAACTATATCCTTGTTGATAACATATGGATCTAGTTTATTCCTTTTAAGTTTAGTTGACTCATTATTTTCCAGTTCCACTTCATTGTTATTAGGTCATATACTTGTTTTCTCAAGGAGCAAATGTGTTTTGTACTGTTTTGCTTCAAATTTTTTTTCTCTAAAAAATTTAGGGAGTTTTGGGTGCCTGGGTGGCTCAGTTGTTTAAGCAACTGCCTTTGGCTCAGGTCATGATCCTGGAGTTCCATTGGGCTGGCTCCCTGCTCGCCAGGGAGTCTGCTTCTCCCTCTGACCCCTCCGCTCTCATGCTCTCTATGTCTCTCTCTCTCTCTCTTAAATAAATAAGATCCTTTAAAAAAAAAATTAGGGAGCTTCAACAAATAGAAAAATGTGTTCTGTGGCTTCCTTCAGTTTTATCAATGGGATAAAATGGGATCAGGAAGAGAAAGAATCATGTTTGTTTGCAAAGTCCACTGTGTTATTACTCATGCTAACCCTAAAAAATAAGTTCAAAAGCTCACATATCACTACGAGTCCAGCAATTTGGAAGAAACTTCATATTGTGATGTCCAAATATACCCCATACATGACATCACAACTACTAATATCTGTATATTCATAGGTCAACAGATTTATCTTCTCTGTATGATACAAATGCCTGGTACCCTATAGACAATAATTTCTAGGGGTGAGCAGTACAAAGCCTTTTTTTTTTTTCAATGAAAGTTTAAGCCTAAAATAGTCATTTATCCTTGATACAAAATAGGCACCTTTGGTGAGTGCTGTGAAGTGTGTAAACCTGGTGATTCACAGACCTGGGGATAAAAATATATGTATATAAAAAATATATGTTTATAAAAAATAAAAAATAAAATAAAAAAAAAAAAAAAAAAAAAAAAAAAAAAAAAAATATATATGATCAAATGAAATTTCAAAGGCAAAGGCAAAAATATGATCTTGTGGTCCTTTAAAAAGTTGGGGAGGTATAAATACTTTAAAGTACATGTTTTCTTTTAAAATCAAAGATAATTGTTTTTATTCTCTAGATAAAATCATTTGGTTGCTTGGAACATGTTTGTATTAGATACTTTTATGTTTCCTATGCTATAACCTGATTTTAATTTGCTTATGTTTGGCATACACATTGAATGACATATTTTATAGTTAAGTCAAAACCTGACAGATTTCTTTTTCAGTTTCCAACAGTGTTTAGAGAATACTATCATGATCAGATAGGTGTATAGAATTCTACAATTCACTCTTATAGGTAGAGAAGTCATTATTAATTTTTTGCAGTATTTATTAATGGAACAATCAGCTTAACACAAACTTACACATTCTTTGGAAATAATGATTTTTTTTAAACTTACAATGTTGGGGAAGGACTTTTCTTGATAAGAAGAAAAGATGCAGAAGGAAATTTCACCTTCAGTCATTTCCACCTCCTCTTTTTTTTCCTCCACACTTTTTTTATGTGAACAAAGAAGGAAGCTCACACATTATATATTCCAAGGCTATATAGCACACCAGTCTCTTTAAAACTCTAGTTCCACATGGGGCCTGACATGTGAGTCTGAGACCAAACCTGGGAGGCATGCTGCTATTGCTGCTGCTGCTGCTGCAGGTTCCTTTCTGAAAAGTGTGCAGCAAAGCCTGGTTTGTGATGATGTCCCAGGAAAGAGGGACAGGTGCACCATTCTGCCCCAGCACAGGAGGATGCCAGATGTCAACCACAGGTGGCTGGTGCAGGAAGGAGAGACGTCTGTTTCCCAGGACCTTGGCCAGAAGGAGATATGGCCCCTGGGATGCTTCTCTGCTCAGCTTTCTCAGATGAGCACATCAGGCAAGGAGAGGACATGTGTGTGCTCACCTGGAATTGAAGAAGTTGTCTGGTTTCAGATTTCATGTGAAAGTGAATTCCTCTTAGGGCTCATTTTTCTGATGGTCTTCAGGATGCCGGAGGGGGACCCATTGTCCTGGGCATCCTGGCTGTGCAAGAGCTCTGGTCACCTTTTCCCCCAGGGCTCTGGACTAGGAAATCAGAGAGAGTCTGTGGTGAAACCATCCGAGCAGGGCTCCGTTTCCCCCTTGCCAAGATAGCCTGGTGACTGGGATAACTGGTCTGGAAATAGAAGCAGGAGACAGGGCTGGGACAATGAAGGGGAGGTGGCAGTGGAACTTGCTCTTCTCATAGGGGCCAGGTGTGTCTTTACTAGGAAGGTGAGGCTTCGGTCAAATTCAAAAAAAGGTGAGTGATATCAATGAAGAGTCTTCTAAATGGAAGGGAAAGCATATGCAAAGGCCATGGGGCAGGAGCATACCATGTATGTCCAAAAGCAGCAAGCCCTGTGGCCACAGGAGACAGCTTAGGACATGACCTCAGAGAGGTGACAGTATGGTGACAAAAAGCCATGCCAGGGCTCTGAACCCATGGGACCCTGTTTTACTGGGCTATCCTGGCTACCGTGTTGAGAACAGATGACACAGTGTTAAGGATGGGCAAGGGAGGTCAATAATGAAGCTTTTCCAGGAAGTCGGGCAAGAGATGGGCTCCAATATGGACCAGACAGATGGCCTTGGAAGGAGGGGTTAGTGCTATTCTGGGTACCTATTAAAGATGGAGCTCATAGGATTTGATAATGAGTTTGATATTGAGAGTGGGAGAAAAGAGGAACTGAGGTAAGTGTGAGCTCTTGTGGGTTATCCCGAGCGAGGTGAAGGAGGAGGTTTCTGGGGTAGGAGGTAGTCCATGTTCTACCTGCTGAGGAAAGTGCCTTTCACAGTGGACCTGCTGATGTTTGTGTCTGGGAGAACTCTGAACTTCTACCCCCTCAGCAACTTTCAAATACAAGTCTTCCCCACTTTTCTCAAAGTTCCTGGTAGGACACTTGGCTTTTTTGAAAGATCTGTTATTACCCAGCTCCAATAGCAGGAAGAAACCTGAAGAGGATTTCTCTCATGAAAAAAGCCAAAAAGTGAGCATCACGCTCAACATCTGTTTTGTGGGGAACCACTACAGAGGCAGCGTGCACCCCAACCAGCTCCTTCCTGGGCACTGATCTTCATGTCCAGCCACGAGCGCTTTGAATTGTGTCTGTGAGCATCTTCTGTGCTTTATCTCCATTTATTTTGGGCATCCATTAGGATGTTGTGTTTTGAGGTCTAAGAAGAATGAAAGAGAAGGAACATTTGGTGTCTGAGCATGCTCACTCATTTTTCTGTAGAAATGAATGGTAATTCCTTTTTTCATTTACACCACTTCTGCTGTGAAAAGTTTCCTAGGAACACTGTACTTTCAGTAGTGGGGGAGCCTATACCTCATCCTGCAGGGTTAGCTTTCATCTCCAAACTGCACAGAATATTCCATGACTTGTGGATTTTATCACTCAAACATGGCACCTCTGACTACCTTCACCCATTTTCCCCCACCATCCCTGAATCTGGAACCACCCATCTATTCTCATTATGTATGCATTCAGTATTTTTTTTTTCCATGTGGAATGTCCACGAGAGCCTCTGGTGTTTGTCTTTCTGTGTCTGACTTACTTAGCATAATGCTCCCAAGGTCAATATTTCCATGTCTGGTTATTGTGAATAACACTGCCATGAACATGGTAGTGCATCTTTCTTTTAGAGGGAGTGTTTTTGCCCAAGAAATAGTCACTAGAACAATTACCAGGTCATGTGGTAGTTCTATTAATTTTTTTTTTCCAGAAACTCCATAGCATTTGTCACAGTGGCTGCACCAATTTCCATTCCCTCCAACAGTGCACAGTGTCCCTTGATGTACACACTCTTGACCACACCTGGTGTCTGTCTCTGGGACAATTGCCATTCCCACACTTGTGAGGTGATAGCTGATTGCAGTTTTGACTTCTGTTTCCCTGACGACAGTTAGTAATGTTGAACAACTTTCTCTGTGTCTGTTGGCCACCTGTATGCCATCTTTGGAAAGCATCTATCTACTCACATATTCTCCCCAGTTTTTATTCAGTTTTTGTTGGATTTGAAGGAGTGTTTTGTGTATTTTGGATGTTAGCCTCTTCTTATACGTAGGATGTGCAGATATTTTTCTCGTTGTGGAGGTTTCCTTTAAGGGTTTGATGGTTTCTTTTGTCATGCAGAAATTCCAGTTTGATGTCCTTCTACTTTTTTATTTTTGCTTTTGTTGCCTTTGCTTTTGGTGTCTGATATAAAAGTCTCTTCCCCAAAACCAGTATCGAGGAACATACTACCTGTGTTTTCTTATTGGAGGTTTATGAATTCAGTTCTTATGTTCAAGTCATTCATCCATTCATAATTTGTATGTGCTGTGTAAGAAAGTGACCCAGTCACATTCTTCCTCATTTAGTGTCCAGATTTCCCGTACTTTTCACTGAAAAAACAGTCCTTTCCCCATTGTATATTTTCTGCTCTATCATAAGTTAAGACTATATATTCTGTTTTGCATACCATACAGTGCTCACCACAGCACATACCCTTCTCATGCCCATCACACAGCCACCCCATTCCCTCACCTTCCTCTCCTTCAGAAACCCTCGGTTTGTTTCCTGAGATTAAGTGTCTCTTTGTTCTGACTCCCTCTCTGGTTTCATCTTGCTTCCTTTTTTTTCCTCTTCCCCTATGATCTTCTGTCTTATTTCTTAAATTCCACATACCAGTGAGATAATGCAATAATTGTCTTTCTCTGATTGACTTATTTCACTTAGCATAATACCCTCTAGTTCCATCCATGCCATTCCAAATGACAAGATTTCATTTTTTGATGGCTGCATAATACACAATGGTATATATACCCATATAGCTCCATTCATCTGTCAATGGATGTCTGGGCTTTTTGTATACTCTGGCTCTTGTGGGCATTGCTGCTATAGACACTGGGGTGCAGGTGACCCTTCAGATCACTACATTTGTATCTTTGGGGAAAATACCTAGCAGTACCATCGCAGGGTTGCAAAGTAGTTCTATTTTCAGCTTCTTGAGGAACTTCCACACTGTTTTCCAAGGTGGCTTCACCAGCTTACCTCCCACCAACCATATAAAAGGGTTATCCTTTCTCCACATCCTCACCAATACCTGTCTTTTCCTGACTTGTTCATTTTAACCATTCTGACTGGTATAATGTGGTATCTCATTATGGATTTGACTTGTATTTTCCTAATAGCGAGGGATGTTGAACACTTTTTAAAGTGTCTGTTGGCCATTTGGATGTCTTCTTTGAAGAAATGTTGGTTTATATCTTTGGCCTATCTCTTGATTGGATTAGTTGTACTGTGGGTGTTGAGTTTAGTTAAGTTCTTTCTAGATTTTGGATATGAGTCCTTTATCTGATGTGTCATTTGAAAATATCTTCTCTCATTCTTTTTGTTGTTGTTGTTGTTGACTGTTTCCTTTTTTATGTAAAAGCTTGTTATCTTGATGAAATCCCAGAAGTTCATTTTTGCTTTTGTTTCCCCCGCCTTCAGAGATGTATCTAGCAAGAAGTTGCTGTGGCTGAGGTCAAAGAAGTTGCTGCCTCTGTTCTCCTCAAGGATCTGGAAGAATTCCTGTCTCACATTGAGGTCTTTCATCGGCTTGGTGTCTATTTTTTGTTTATGGTATAATAAAATGGTCCAGTTTCATTATTCTGCATATTGCTGTCCCATGTTCCCAGCACATTTATTAAAGACACTTTTTATTCCCCCATTGGATATCCTTTCCTGCTTTGAGGAACATTAGTAGATCCCAGAGGTGAGGGTCCATTTCTGGTTTCTGTATTCTGTTCCATTGATCTGTGTGTCTGTTTTTGTGCCAGGATCATACTGTCTTGATATTACAGCTTTGTAATGGAGCTTGAAGTCTGCAGTTGTGTTGCCATTAGCATTGATTTTCTTTTTCAATATCCCTTTGGCTATTCGGGGTCTCTTCTGCTTCCATACAAATTTGGAGATTATTCATTCCAGTTCTGTGAAAAATGCGGATGGTATTTTGATAGGGATTGCATTGAATCTGTGGATTGTTCTGGGTAGCATAGACATTTTCACAATATTTGTTCTTCCAATCCATGACCATGGAAACTTTTTCCATTTCTTTGTGTCTTCCTTCATTTCGTTCATGACTATGGTGTGGTTTTCTGAGTACAAATCCTTTGCTTTTTTGGTTAGATGGAGTCCTAAGTATCTTACGGTTTGGAGTGGGATTATACCTGGGATGGACTCCTTAATTTCTCTTTCTTCTGTCACATTGTCGCTGCAGACAAATGCAAGTGATTTCTGTGCATTGATTTCATATCCTGCCACTTTACAGAATTCCTGGATGAGTTCTAGCAATTTTTTAGATGGAGTTTTTTGGGTTTTCCACAGAAAGTAACCTATTGTCTGCAAAGTGTGAGAGATTGACTTCTTTTCTGATTCAGATGCCTTTTAATCCTTTTTATTGTCTGATGGCTGAGGCTAAGAATTCTAGTACTATGGCGATAAGATGAGCATCCCTGTCGTGTTCCTGACCTGAAGGGAAAAGCTCTCAGTTTTTTCCCATTGGGAGTGATATTCTCTGTGGGTTTCCCATAGATGGCCTTTATGATGTGGAGGTACCCTCTATCCCTCCATGGTGAAGAGTTTTGATCAAAAAGGGGTACATTAACTTGTCGAATGCTTTTTCTGCATCTATTGAGAGGATCCTATGGTTCTTGTTCTTTCTTCTATCAAGGTAGTGGATTCCATTGATTGATTTGCAGTTGTTGAACCATCCTTGCAGCCCAGGAATAAATTCAAATTGGTCGTGGTGAATCATCCTTTTAATGGGCTGTTGGATCCTATTGGCTAGTATGTTGGTGAGAATATTTGCATCCATATACATCAGGAATAGTGGTCCATAATTCTCTTTTTGGGTGGGGTCTTTGCCTGGTTTTGGGGTCAAGGTAATGCTGGCCTTATCAAAAGGGTTTGGAAGTAATCCTTCCAATTCTATTTTTTGGAAATGTTTCAGAAGAAGAGGTATTAAATCTTTAAATGTTTGGTCGAATTCCCCTGGGGAGCCATCTGGTGCTGGGCTCTTGTTTCCTGGAGGATTTTTGATGACTGCTTCAATATTGTTGCTGATTATGAGTCTCTTCAGGTTTCCTGTTCTTCCTGGTTCAGTTTTGGTCATTTCTATATTTCTGGGAATGCATCTATTTTTTTAAGACTGCCTGATTGGTTGACATAGAGTTGGCATCTTGTGTTCTTATACTTGTTTGTATTTGGTGTTGGGTGTGATCTCTCCTTCTTGATTCATGATTTTATTTATTTGGGCCCTTTCTGTGTTCTTTTTGAAAAATCTGACCAGGGGTGTATCAACCTTATTAATTCTTTCAAAGAACCAGCTCCTAGATTCGTTGATTTGTTCTACTATTCTTTTGGTTTCTACTTCATTGATTTCTGCTTTAATCTTTATTATTTCTCTTCTCCTTCTGGGTTTAAGCTTTCTCTGCTCCTCTTTCTCCAGTTTCCTTAGGTGTAGGGTTAGCTTGTGTATTTGAGAACTTTATTGGTTCTTGAGAAATGCTTGTAGTGTTATATACTTACCTCCTAGGACCGCCTTTGCTGCCTCCCAAAGATATTGAACAGTTGTGTTTCCATGAATGTTTAAAATTCATCTTGAATTGACTGGTTGACCCATTCAATCTTTAGTAGGATGCTCTCTAGCCTCCATGTATTTGAGTTCTTTTCACTTTTCCTCTTGTGATTGAATTTTATTTTCAAAGCATTGTGGTCTGAAAATATGCAGGGAATGATCCCAATCTTTTGGGATGAGAAAGAACATGGCAGCTTCCCTATATCTGGTTCCTCAGTGCACCTTCACAGAAAAGCAGTCAATCCTTCTTGTCTCCCTGGTCTCTGTCTGCACTCTGTGCTCACTGGTCCTGTGACCAAGCATTTCTATCTCTGGCACACACCCCAGTTTGGAGTCCCCAAATCCAGCAGACTCCTGCAGCATGCTCAGGCACTATTCCTCCTGGGAGAGGAAAGGGGGCTCTGTACAGGTGTGCTGCTTCTTGGGCCCCTTCTCAAAGAGGAGCGGCCAGAGTGTGTTGTGGATCACAGTTTCTGGCAACCTCCAGCTTAAAGCCCACTCCTGGGCTCACTCTTTGCAGCTGGCTTCCTTGCTCCAATACCTGGGAGCTCTGTTGCCCTCAAACACCCCTGGTCTTCCTGGGACCCTGAGGATCCTGAGACTACACCTGTCCCATCGAGGGTTCCACCCCCTGCCCAGCCATCAGAGTGACATCCCTCACCAGAGCAGACTTCTAAAAGTTCTGATTTTGTGCTCTGCTGCCCCTAGCACTTGGCAGTTTCTGCCTGACAGAAGCTCCCTGTAAGGTGGGTTTTTATCTTCCTACCTGTCAGCTTAGACTGACTTTTCTCTACTTCCTACCTTGTGGAAAGTGGTCGCTTTTCTGTTTGTTGTGTTGCTGCTATTCTTGGAGCTATGCTTGAATTTGTAGATGTTCAGAATGGTTTGATAGCTCTCTAGCTAAACTCCTTGTGCCAGATTAAATGAAGGTGTCCTACTCCTCTGCCATCTTGGACTCTCTCTCTCTTCTTCTTTCTCCAAAGTGCTTTGGGTACAGTGGACATGTTAAGATTATTAACTTTTCCACTTAATGCACATGGTGTATGCTTCCATTTATTTGTGTCATCTTCTAAATATTTGGCCCATACATTCACCCACCAACATGCACATATTTTTCTTTCCCTTTCCACCATGTGTTCAGTATACCAGGTCTTACTCATTCTTGGTTACTTTTATTCTTAGATTTTTTTTTTCTTGATGCAATTGTCAATGGCATTGCTTTATTAATCTTTTTGTGAAATTTGGTCATCAGTATATAGAAATACAAGTCAGGGCACTTGGGTGGCTCAGTCAGTTAAGTGTCTGCCTTCAGGTCAGGTCATGATCCTGGGGTTTTGGGACTGAGTCCAGCATTGGGTTCTCTGCTTAGCAGGGAGTCTGGTTTTCCCTGACTCTCTGCTGCTCCCCTGCTTATGCTCTCTCTGTCTCTCTTTCTCTCTGTGTGTCAAATAGACACATTTAGAAAAATAAATGTAAAATGTCTCCATGTATTGACTTTGTATCCTGCAGCTTTACTGAATTTATTTATTCTAATTTATTCAAATTTGTTTATTTGTTAATAAAATAATTTGGTTTTTTGTGGACTCCTTAGGAATTTCTACATATAGTATCATGTCATCTGCAAATAGTGACAATTTTCTTTTCCTATTTAGATTTCATATCTTTTTTTTGTTTTGTTTTGTTTTGTTTTGTTTTTGTCTAAATGGTTTGGTGAGGGCTTTCAATATGATGATGAATGAAAGTGGCAATTGTGGCATCTTTATCTTGTTCTTGCTGGTAGTGGGAAAATTTTCAGCATTTCACCCTTCAATATAGCGTCAGCTGTGGGCTTTTCATATAGGGCCTTTGTTTGGTTGAGGTATGTTCCCTCAGTACGCAGATGGTTTAGAGTGTTTATCATAAATGCATATCAAATATTGTCAAGTGTTCTTTCTGCATCTATTGTAACAATCCTAGGGTTTTTATCTTTTATTTTGTTAAGGTGGTGTGTGCTATTGGTGAATATATAGATGTGGAATCATCCTTGCATCCCTGGAATAAATCCCACAGGATCATGTTGTGTGACCCTCTGGATGGATTGTTGAATTGATGTTGCGAATAATTTGTTGAGGATTTTTTGCATCTCTGTTCATGAGGGATATTGGCCTTTCCTTTCCTTTTTTTTTAAAGATTTTATTTATTTATTTGTAAGAGAGAGAGTGAGAGCGAGCACAGGCAGACAGAGTGGAAGGCAGAGTCAGATGGAGAAGCAGGCTCCCTGCGGAGCAAGGAGCCCGATGTGGGACTGGAGCCCGATGTGGGACTCGATCCCAGGACACTGGGATCATGACCTGAGCCGAAGGCAGCTGCTTAACCAACTGAGCCACCCAGGCGTCCCAGGCCTTTCCTTTTCTTGTAGCATCCTAATCTTGTTTCGGTAGCAGGGTACTGCTGCCTTCATCAAATGAGCTTGGATGTATGCCTTTCTCCTTTCATTTTTATGTTTTTTAAAGATTTCATTTATTTATTTGTCAGAGAGAGAGCGAGAGCGTGCACAAGCAGGCAGAGTGGCAGACAGAGGCAGAGAGAGAAGTAGGCTCCCCATTGAGCAAGGAGACTGATCAACTCGAGACTCAATCCCAGGACCCTAGGATCACGACCTGAGCCAAAGGCAGTGGCTTAACCCACTGAAGCACACAGGTGTCCCATTTCTCTCCTTTTTAAAAAATCTTTAAAAAAAAACAAATCCTTTTGGGAAGGATTTGTTATAAATTTTTCTTCTACCATCTGGTTACAACTCCTCAGTGAAACTATCTGGTCTTGGACATGTGTTTCCTGGGAGGATTTGATAATCGAATCAATCTTTTCACTAATGATCAGTCTGTTCAGATTTTTTTCTCTTCACAGTTCATTCTAGGTTGTTGTTAGGAATTTATCCATTTCTTCTAGATTGTCCAAGGTGTTGGCTTCTGCTTGCTCATAGTACTCTCTAAAGATGCTTTGTATTTTTATGATAATCTTTGTAATAGCTCAAGTTTATTTATTTTATTTTTTTTCATATTTTTAATTTAAATTCAGTTAGCCAAGGTATAAGATTTGATGTAATGGTCAATGATTCATTAGTTCCACGTAACACCCAAGGCTCATCACCACATGTCCCCTCTTAATACAAATCACCCAGCTACCCTGCTCCCCCACCTACCCTCCTCCAGTTTGTTTCCTGTGATTAAGAATCTCTCATGTTTTGTCTCCCTCTCTGATTTCTTCCCATTCAGTTTTCCCTCCCTTCCCCTGTGGTCCTCCACACTATTCCTTTTGTTCCACATATGAGTGATACCATATGATTATTGTCATTCTCTGCTTGATGGATTTCACTTAGCATAACCCCTCCCCCCAGTTCCATCCATGTTGATGCAAATGGTGGGCATTCTTCCCTTCTGATGACTGAGTAAAATTCTATGGTATGTATGTACATCTTCTTTATCCATTCCTCTGTTGAAGGGCATCTCAGCTCCTTCCATAGTTTGGCTCTTGTGGACATTGCTGCTATGAACATTGGGGAACATGTGCCCCTTCATTTCACTCCATCTATATCTTTGGGGTAAATACCCAGGTGTGCAAATGCTGGGTCTTAGGGCAGCTCTACTTTTAACTTTTTGAGGAATCTCCATGCTTTTTTCCAGAGTGACTGCACCAGCTTACATTCCCTCCAACAGTGTAAGAGGGTTCCCCTTTCTCCACATCCTCGCCAACTGTTGTTGTTTCCTGTCCTATTAATTTTAGCCATCCTAACTGCTGGAAGGTGGTATCTCATTGTAGTTTTGAATTCCCTGATGAGAATTGATGTGGAGCATTTTTTCATGGACTGTTGGACATTTGTGTGTCTTCTTTGGGAAGTGTCTCTTCCTGTCTTCTGCCCATTTCTTGAGTGGGTTCTTTGTTTCTTGGATGTTGATTTTCAGCAAATATTTGTAGATCTTGAATACCAGACCTTTATCTGTCATGCCATTTGCAAATATCTTCTCCCATTCTGTAGGTCGCCTTTTAGTTTTGTTACTTGTTTCTTTTGCTGTGAAGAAGCTTTTTACTTTGATGAACTCCCAATAGTTCATTTTTGTTTTTGTTTCCCTGGCCTTTAGAGACATGTCTTGCAAGAAGTTGCAGTGCCCAGGGTTGAAGAGGTTGTTGTCTGTGTTCTCCTCTAGTAATTTGATGTGAGACAGGAATCAATTATCTTTCTTTCATTCTGGTATTTGAGCCCTCTCTCTTTCTTGGTGAGTCTAACTAAAAGTTTGTCAGTATGGTTTATCTTTCAAAAAATGGCAGCTCATAATTTCACTGATCTTTAGCCTTTTTAGTATTGGATTTATTTCCACTTCCTTTTTTGTTATTTCCTTCTGTCTTCTGATTTGGGGCTTTTTTTTTTTCTTTTTTTCTTTTTTTTCTAATTCTATCCCATGTATATTAGGTTAGTTATTGGAGAGCTTTCAGATGGATTGATGAGAACCTGAATTTCTTTATTTTTTAAAATTTTATTTATTTATCTGACAGACAGAGATCACAAGTAGGCAGAGAGGCAGGCAAAGAGAGAGGAGGAAGCAGGCTCCCTGCTGAGCAGAGAGCCCAATATGGGGCTTGATCCCAGGTCCCTGGGATCATGACCTGAGCCAAAGGCAGAGGCTTTAACCCACTGAGCCACCCAGGCACCCTGAGGACCTGAATTTCTATGAACTTTCCCCTTAGAGTTACTTTGACTGCATCCCATAACTTTTCATAGATTATCTTTTTCATTTGTCTCAAGATACTTTTAAATTTTCTTTTGATTTCTTACTTGACTGTTGGTTGTTTACTAGCATGATATTGAATTTCCATATATTTGTGACTGTCCCATTTTCTTCTTGTGACTGATTTCTACTTTCATACTGTTGTGGTTGGACAAGATTTGAACCAGAGCATGAAAGGAACATTCAGTTTAAAGGTTAATTTCTTGGGGTATTTTATGAGGGCAGACCATGACTTCCATGGGAACAGAGGAAGGTTTGGTGAGACTGGGGTGGGGGAGGTGGTCAACGCTTGTTAGAATTATTGATTACTACCATGAAGGCTGTGTACCACTATTCACACTGTAGCCCTGATGGATGTGTACTTCCTTACAAACATTTTCCAGGAGGTGCAGGGTGGTCTTCTCTAACAGAAAGGTGCCATGTGGGTTCATGGCATGGCCCCAAGTCATAAACTAGGATGTACAGTGAATTGGGGCATCAGAATCTGACTCTCTGTTGGAAATGACAGGAACAGGGCATGGTGAGTTTCATGACAATAGCGAATGTCCTGAGTGAGCCACTGCATGTTGATTGTGGGTGGTGTAGTGGGGCCTGTGGATCTGTCTCACCAGAACCTATGGAATTCAGGGACACCCTCCTGTCTGTTGTTGTGTGAAGACAGTTGAAGTTGTGTGAAGACAGGTAAACAGCAGTCTCGGGCCAGGCACAGGGGTCACACTAGACTACCACTAGAGGGAGCCAGTGCTCGGTTTCCATGAAAACCAATCAGGATCTGGTGACTGTGATTCTTAGCAGCAGCATGGGGAGAGGATGGCAGTGGTGGTGCATACTTTCTAGGGTTGTGGTCAGCACTAAACTGGAGTCCACTGAAGTGAACCGTGCCGGGCACAGAAGGCACCCAGTCACTGTAGCTGTGAACACTGTGCCCGTGACACTTTCATGCCAGGGCTCCCATGCTGCTGCCTCCTATTTTTCATCATCTTCATGGTCATGAGGCTCTACTCTTGCCCCATGGCCCCCTGGGGTATTTCCCTCCCTCCATCTGGCCCTCATCCTCTGCCTTGTGCACACCGATGCCAGGGTAGCCTTCTCAAGAGGTAGCTCTGTCAGTCCCCTGATGGAACACTTCCATGGATTCCCTGTGAAGTGAGGACAATGAACTACCTTAGAAATATTCTGCAGGTCCCCAATCAGGATAGCCCCATCTTCCTTTTTGGCCTGGCCTGCCCTCCCTTCAGTCCCCCTCAGGGAAGCTGTCGTACTTCCTCAGGTGACAGCTCTGACCTTAAAAACTAATATTGTTTTCTGTTAGTTGGTTCACCCTGTGTTCATCCATGCCATGTCTTTCAAACCTCTCAGTGGGTTTTCAGCAGTCCTGTAAGGCTGCCTGCTCAAAGATGGGATGACCTCAGAGGGCCAGCCTTCCCTGCCACCGACTCCCTGAGTCCTGGAACCAGCTGCCCCACTAAGTGCTGAGGGACCTGAGCCAGCTCATCCTAAGCCCAGGCTGTGTCAGCAGTGTAGACTGATGTGTGTCAGGAGCAGTGGGCAGGTGGCATGGGCCAGGGGCAGGCAGTTTCTCTTTCTTATTCCTTCTGCCCTCTCCCTTCCAGAGGAAGCTCAGAGCAGTCTCCACACCCCACATTACAAGATCCCTTTACTTGTGCCTCCAGCATCCAGCTGGGGAGCTTGGTGGCTTCCCGTTGTTCTGTCTTCCATACCCACAGCCCTGGATCAGGGGAGGAATTGTACCCTTGTCTGTACTTGACCCTCTTCCTAGCTTGCACTGAACCCACCCACCTTTGTGTCTTCCATGGATGTGTTTGAAGCAAGCTCGTTCACAGGAAATCTAGTAACCAAATGGATCCAAGTAATGACTTAGTGATCCAGGATAGAGAACAAGTCAGCTCTGAAACCTGTCCCACACTCTGTGAGCATCTCATACTAAAACAGAAACACTAATAGCTTTCTGGATTATGACATGGCATCTTTCTCTACTTACACTCTCTTGAATGCATAGGTGCTGATCCTGGATGAAAAGGGACTATGGCTTCCATGGGCCACGATTAAAAGGTAAAATATAAGAATTTAATGAAATTTGAATTCGAGGTATAAAATGAATAAATATTGATGAGGAAATACTCCCAAGTAAGGCATATGAACATTGTGTATCGAAGCTTTTTCAAATAGATTATTGAAAGAAAAGTCTTCTTCTTTTTTTTAAATTCTTTTTTTTTTAATTGTTAGCATACACTGTTACATTAGTTTCAGGTGTACAATAGTGTGAGTCAGTAATTCTGTATATTATTCACTTCTCATCAAGAAAATTATACTCTTAGTCCCTTCATCTATTTCACTCATCCCTCCATTCACCTCCCCTTTGGTAACCATCAGTTTTTTCTTTGTTGTTAAGAATCTGTATTTGGGGGGCACCAGGGTGGCTCAGTGGGTTAAGCCTCTGCCTTCACCTCAGGTCATAATCTTAGGGTCCTGGGATCGAGGCCCGCAACAGGCTCTCTGCTCAGCGAGGAGCCTGTTTCCCCCACAACTTTCTCTCTGCCTGCCTCTCTGCCTACTTGTGATCTCTCTCACTCTCTGTCTGTCAAATAAATAAATAAAATCTTAAAAAAAAGAGAATCTGTATATTGTTTTGTCTCTTTTTTCTCCTTTATTCATGTATGTTTGTTTCTTCAATTCTACACGAGTGACATCATGTGGTATTGTCTTTCTCTGACTGACTGATTTCACTTAGGATAATCCTCTCTAGATGCATCCATGTGGCGGCAAATGACAAGATTTCATTCTTTTTATGGCTGAGTAATATTCCTGTGTATGTGTGTGCGTGTGTGTGTGTGTGTGTGTACATAATTCTCATCTCATTTAGCACTTTATTAATGGACACTTGGGTTGTTTCCATGTTGTGATCTTGTAAATAATGCTGCAAGAAACATAGGGGTGCATGTATCCTTTTGAGTTATTATTTTTGTATGCTTTAGGTAAATAGCCAGTAGTGTGATTGCTGGATCCTAGGGTAGCTCTATTTGTAATGTCTTGAATAACCTCCATACTGTTGTCCAGTGGCTGCAGCAGGTTGCTTTTGCACCAACCATGCACAAGGGTCCCCTTCTTCCACATCTTCCCAGCACCTTGTGTTCTTGTGCTGTTGACGGGAACCATTCTGACAGTATGCGCTAATATCATATTATACTTCTGATTTGCATTTTCTGGAGCCTGGATGATGGTGAACATCTTTTCATGGGACCATTGGCCATCTGTATTTCTTCTTTGGAGAGATGTCTGTTCATGTCTTTGGACAATTTTTTAGCTGGATTGTTTGATTTTTGTTGTTGAGCTGTATCCACTCCACATATTTTGGGCACTATCCCTTTACTGTGTAGGATATTTGCAAATATCTTCTCCTTTTTAGTAGGTTGTCTTATTATTATTACTTCTTCCTAGTTCTTCTGCTGTGTGGAAACTTTTTATTTTGATATAGTCCCAGTTGTTTATTTTTGCTTTTATTTCCTTCGCCTCAGGAGACAGTCTAGAAAAATGTTGCTTTTGTCCATGTCAGAAAGTGCCATCTTGTAGGATTTTTTATGGTTTTAGCTCTTCCATTGAGGTCTTGAATCTGTTTTGAGTTTATGTGTTCATATGATGTAAGAAAGTGGAGTAATTGCATTCTTCTGTGTGTAGCTGTCCAGTTTTCCCAACACCGTTTGTTGTAGAGACTGTTGGTTCCTTCTTCGATATTCTTGTCTGCTTTGGGGTACACTGATTGGCCACACAATTGCGGGTTTATATCTGAGCTTCTCTCCTGTTCCCTAGGTCACTGCGTGTATTTTTGTGCCAGTGCCATACTGTTAGGATGACTACAGCTTTGTAGTATAACTTGAAATCTGGAATTGTGACTCCTCCAGCTTTGTTTTTCTTTCTCAACATTGCATTGGCTGTTCACTATCTTTGGTGGTTTGATACAGATTTTTAGGAGTGTTTGCTTGAATTCTTTTTGTTAAACTGAATGTCAATAAGCCAACCTACAGTATATCATTATTTTCAGATGCAGTGTTCAATAGTAGATCAGCTGTGTATAACCTCCAGTGCTCATTGCATCATGTGTCCTCCTTAATGCCTATCACCCAGTTTTCCCATCCCCCATCCAACTCTTCTCCAGCAATCCTCAGTTTGTTTCTGTAATGAAGAGTCTCTCATAGTTCTCCCTCTATGATGACTTCCCATTCAATTTGCCCTCCTTTACCCTCTGATTCTCTGTGGTCCTTCTCCTATTTCACATATGAGTGAACCCATGTGCCAATTGTCTTTCTCTGATAGACTTATTTTGCTCAACATAATACCCTCCAGTTCCATGCAAGTGGATGTGATGGTAAGTCTTCAACCTCTCTGATGGCTGGATAATATTCCATTGTAGATATGAGCCACATCTTCTTTATCCATTCATCTGTCCATGAATATCTGGGCTCTTTCCATAGTTTGGCTAGAGTGGACAATGCTGCAATGAACATTGGGGGGCAGGTGTCACTACTTTTCACTCAATCTAAATCTTTGGGGTATATAACAAGTAGTGCAATTGCTGGGTCATAGGGTAGCTCTATTTTTAAATGTTTTTAAGTTCTGGATTGTCTTCAAGATGGATTCTATCTCAGAAGGTCTGACTCCCATCATCCCTGCTTCTATGGAGTTCCCCTATTGGACACAATGGCTGTTTCATGGAGATTCCCCAGGGCAACACTGGCCTAGCAAGTGTCTTTAGGGTGTGCCCCCAGGCCATTTGATGTGGCTGAGGGGCCATGAACAATCCTGAACCCAAACCAAGGTTTTGACTGTGCTGCCTTACTTGCTCACAAATAGCAGTGCCTGACTCAGGCCTTCACTGCAATTGCTGAGCCAGCTTAGTGAGGACCTTGCCCAGGACACTATCACATGTCACTGTGAGGGCACAGCGAAGTCAGGCAATGCAACAAGGGATTCTACATAAGGGTAGGTGATGCAAGGTACCATTTCACAGCAAACATGACCAAAAACATGTAAAGGACAGAATAGTAAGTAGTTCAACATACTCTATATGACAGCAGTGATGGGAAAAGTGAACAATGGGCTCAGGACAGGGAATGGGTGTTCCAAGAAGCAGGCTGGAGTCATCACGGTGTAGGGGGTGTCTCATGGAGGAAGGGACCAAGAGGCTCATCATGCGTTCCAACAGGGCAGCATCAGGGTGTGCACTCTGCCTGACCCACGACCCCCAGGGGCCCTGAGGGCATTCTAGCTCCAGAGGATCTACAGAAATGTCAATTGGCCTGAGCAGAGCCTTTGTGGTACGTCGTCTTTGTTCCTAAGTGTCGCTCTTTCTCTGCTTCTGGAGGCTATTGATTCTCCTTTGTTTTCCTCCAAGATGTATTCTTTTGCACTCTTTTATTAGTGTGGATTCAGGGCTGTTAGTTGACACAAATTCTTCCTGAAAAGAAGTGGAATAGAAGTCATCTTTGTTTCTTAAGTAGACCTGAATAGATTCCATAGTCATAGCCCTTTCCCAGGCCTTCATGTGCTCTCCAAGTCCAAGATTTTAGAGAACATTTTCTATTCTTAACAGGTTGAAAGAATTCATGTGGTTTTGAAAAAATTCGACAAAGTCACCCGTTTCAGCATTTATACAATAATGACCTGTAAACATAGAATGAACAAATTTTGACAGGATGAAGGAAGAATGGGTTTTGCAGTGGGGCACTGTTTGGGGCACTAGTTACTCACTGTTGCCCCTGTACGGCCACTCTCCAGATAGCACGTGGCCGAATGTGTTCCCATTTACTGGATTCAAGAGAGAATAAAGCCAAAGAAGGTTGGTCCCTGAAGTACTTAGCTCCTAAAAACCATCCTCTATTTTATGAGCAATATTCTAAATTGAGTATATCTTTTTTTTTAAGATTTTTTTTAATTTATTTGACAGAGAGAGGTCACAAGTAGGCAGAGAGGCAGGCAGAGAGAGAGGGGGAAGCAGGCTCCCCACTGAGCAGAGAGCCTGATGTGGGGCTTGATCCCAGGACCTTGGGATCCATGACCTGAGCCAAAGGCAGAGGCTTTAACCCACTGAGCCACCAGGTGCCCTGTAAATCGAGTATATCTTAACTAGATATTAGGGTTAGGGTCAAAGTCAAGTCACATACCTTAACTATGGACAGCTTTGTGTATGTCAGTCTTACCTGCCTAAGGAGTTTAAAAAAAAAAAAAAAAGAAATACAGTGGGAGAGGATATAGTCATCAAAGCACTGAGCACATGACCTGTCCCCAGAAATAGGTCACTATACATAATGAGAGTTTCATCTTAGCTGAGGACGAGGAGCTAGTCCTATAGGTACTTGGCAGATAGCCTTTGCGGCCAGCTGGCCATCCCCTCCCCCCCACCAGCCACACTCAGCTCAACCCATCCTCTGCTCTGCTCAAGGACAGCAAACAGTGGACCAGGTGCAGGTGGGACTCCCTCCTGTCAGGCATGGCTTGCTTCTGATAGGTAGAGAAGTGGACCGGCTCACATGCACATGATGTGTTCCCTTGGTTCCTTGCTGCCAGCCTCTCCTTTCTGTCACCCTGGTGCTGAACCTTTAGCTCCTGGGAAAACTTGGGTTTGCAGATTTCTCTTGATATTTCAAAGTGTATTTCTGTGTTGCCTTTGTTCTCTATCCTTGGGACAGAGATGAAGGCGGGAAAAGTCTCCTCCTCTGAAAGCAGCCAAAAGAAATCTCCAGAAATATCTGAATTCAGAAATTTCTGAAGTTTTGCAGTTCTCATTGATCAGTTAACTTAGCCTTGCTGATCTCCTGGGGGAGGGGCCTGTTGCCATGATTCTCAAATGTCTTTGCCCAAGGTGGAATTGCCTTTGCCAGAATCCAGGCTAAGTAATCTGTGCGGTTTCAGTCTCAGGAGCTTTTGTTTCCTGAATGCTTTCTGTAGAGCTCTGGAGGTTGGGAATGAAAATGGCAGCCTCCCAATCTGTGGCCCTGTATGTGCCAAGAGCTCAGGGCCCCACTCCTCAGTGCACCCTCAGAGAAAAGCCGTGAATTTCTCCCTTCTTTTCCTCCAGCTGCACTCCATGCTTACCCAACATGTGACTGAGTGTTTCTATCACAGGAATATGGCCCCGTTTGGAGTTTCCAAACCCAGCAGATTTCTGCCATTTGCTCCCGCACCAGGAAGGCAGGGGTCTCCATAGATCTGCCACTTGTGGGGACTCTGCTTGAAAAGCAGTGGTCTGACTGTGCCTCAGATCACAGTTTAAGGTAAGTCCAAACTGAGAACTGACTCCTTGGCTCTGTTTCCGGAGCCAGCTTCCCTGCTCCAGTACCTGGGAGCTCTGCCACCCTCAAATGCCCCTGGACTTTTTGACCCTGCAGGTCCTGAGACCACACTGTCCTTGTGAGGGCTCTATCCCCCACTGAGCCTCTGGAGCGACGTCCCTTAGTGGAGCAGACTTTTAAAAATTCTGATTTTGTGTTCTGCTGCTCTACCACTTGCCAGGAGCCAGCCCCTCCCTCCATGGTCTATCTTCCTGTAGGTTGCCTTGGATCCACTTCTCTGCACATCCTACCTTCCAGAAAGTGGTAGATTTTCTGTTCATAGAATTGCTGCTCTTCTTCTCTTCTACCTCCTATTGACTTTATAGATTTTCAGAATGGTTTGATCACTAGAAAAACTCCTGGGACAGGATGATGCTTAGATCTCCTACACCTCCACCATCTTGCTCCTCCCTTCACATGTAGTGTTTTATTCTATTCTTTTCCTTACTTTTCTGAAGGGAAAATGGAGTGGTGGCTGGAGCTTGGTTTCTGATTTGAAGGAATGGGAGATGAGATTTGAAAGAGCAGTATTCATGCTGACATAGTGCTCTGTGCCCAGTGAGTGGGGGTTTGAAGCTTGGAATTGGAAGGATTGGTGTTCAGGAAAGATATGGTCTGAATTTCCTCCACACAGAGTCGCTCAGCTTGTCTGCCTAAATAGACCTGTTTCTGCCTTTTGAAGGGCAGCTTGAAGGTGGCTCAAAACCCTAGGGCACTGGAGGAATGATCTGGAAGGAACACCTGGGTGGGCCAGTGTAGACAAACCCAGGGAATTCCAGAAACAATGAACATGTTTCTGAGACTGAAGTTTGCTTCTCTGTGAGTAGCATTGCGCTGAGTCTCTGGGTCTTAGGAGTCACCATGTCAGCAGGTGTGAGCCTGGCAGGGCAGTTAGATCAGAGAGCTGGGAGACTGTGAGGCCATAGTGGTGGGCCTTTGCTGTTGATGCACAGGCCAGCTGGTTCCAAGGACAGGGCTCTGCTCCCTGACCAGGCTTCCTACTGCAGATGTGATAGGAAATTTGCCTCCTGTTGTGTTCTCCAGCCCTCATCTCAGCAGGGGACTTGGTGGGAAGTAACCCACAGACAGCATTATGGATTCTTGCCCAGTATGCCTCTTGCTTCCTCCGACGAGGCACTGCAAGGGTCCTCTGCCTGGTGTCTGTGAATTCAGCCAGCAGAAGCTCTTCTTCCAGAGCCACACCCCTGAGAAATCCTCCACTTTTCTGTGCTGTGTGCAAGAGGCTGATTTTCATTTGGAACTGAAATCTCAGCTCCCACCATGAGGTATACATACAGCCTGATTAGAGACACTTCTTTTGTAAATGATCATAAACTTCTATTTCAAGTGATTAATTGAGAAAAGGATTTTAGTTATCAACAAGATTTTACCTAGTTATAAATATAAAATCTAAGACCCCATCAAAGATACCACTCTTTCTTCTTATAATTTCTCTTCTCAGAGAAATAAGAGCTGGTGGATGAAATCTTTTTTTTCCCAATATGCACAATATTGACTAGATTGAGTTATAAATTCTTTATTATTTTAGGAAATAATGTTTATTAAAGGGTTTATTTTTTTTCCATGTAGAATGGATTTAAATTTAATCAGCTCACTTTTCTTTGGCCTCAATCCATATAATCATTTTCTTTATTTGAGATACTGATATGATGAAAAATATGATGACATAATACAGAATTATACTTGCACTTCTAGACTGAATTTCTTGATCCTTTTTTATATTCTTTTTGGCATCATATTTGATTTAATTTGTTATGTACAATTTTTTTATGCTTTTAAGTGATACTGATTTTGTTTTATTTTTAATCTTATTTTGTTACTAAGAGTTTCTCAAGAAGAGTTTTTAAGCTTTAAAAAAAATTCTATATAACCTGGAAGAGTTTCAATAGCCTAGGATTTGTCCTTTAATGTTTAAATCCCCTATTGGTAAGGCATTCTGGGTGTTATGTGACTCAGGGAAATAAGTTTAAAGTTTTTGTTCAAATAATAGAGACATTTAAAGTTATAAAATATTATTCTGAGTTTAATTTGGCTATTCATAAGTTTTTATAAGAATAATTGTGTTCCTATTTTCACTTTCAAAGTTCTCTACCAATCCAGATTATATTTCTTATTGATGTGAATTACTTGAGATTTCTAAAAAAAATCCAATAAGATATCTTGGGGAATTTGTTGTTCATTTGTTACTATTGCTCAGCTTAGTAAAATTTGGCCAGAGAACATTGGCACTAAAATTTTGTGATGTAGCTTTTTCTCTATAGCTTACTATTTTATTTGTATCAAAGTTCTATGAGTATTAAAAATAATATTTGTACATTTTTATAAGGCTTCATATAAAATCTACATTATTGATTATGTCATTCACATATCTATATTATCCTTTTGTTTAAATTGTTTGCAAATGATTGAAAGATGTGTGTTAAAATCAATTACTAAGAACCTGTTTTTGCTGTACATCATAAACAATACATTTATCCATTAGAAAACTTTTTATCCAATTCCATTATTTTGGCTTTAAGTCTTCTTCATCAGGCATTAATATTGATGCTTATTCATTCATTACTGATGTACATATGTGTCTATTCTTCCTCTTCCACACCAGCCCATAAAATCACAGGACTAAATTATTGCTTTATGATGAAATGTCAAATTAAACACTTGTATAGATGTGATAGCTACTTTTTTTCCACTACAAGGAAAGCTACACTGTTATGATGAGAAGTTTGATTGTAAGTAAGGAATCAAGCAAAGGGAGTTAACTAAAATGACCCAGTACTTAATGATATTCTGTTAAGGAAGGCAATGCATTAGCCTTTGTACTGAATGACTCAGAAAGGGAGAATCTTTATAGTTTACAGGTTATGATTGTCTTGTTAGGGTTGGTAATCAAAGGAGCGAGACTGATACAATGTGAAGGTCAAGCAAAGCTTTATTTCTCTCCAAGCATCGAGAATCAAACTGACCAGTCAGGGCTGTCTCTTGCAAAGAGGTGACCTCTCCCAGCCTCACAGACTAACTTTTACAGAGTAAAGGCCATGTGGTTGAGCCTGGCCACACACAGGTGGCCAATGAGATTACAATACACAGAGAATACTGCACAGTCATATTAGGTCACACACGGGCAGCCAATTGAATTACAATTCACCCTAGTAGATATAAGCATGCCTCACTGATTCGCTATCTCTACCTGGCCTGACCCACCCTTGTATCTGAGCTTTGCAAGTAAGTTCCTCTGGGAGGGACAGGGTCAATCTAAGTTTACTGCATAGGGTCAATCTAAGTTTACTGCATAAACAACAAAATGGCTCCCTCTGATTAAGTAGGCCCTTATAGTCTTTATTTCTTTTTTTAATCACTCTGTTTAATTTTCTCTTTTTACATGTTAAAAGTTTGAGTCTTATAAATAACATACTATAAGTTTCTGACTCGATATGAAATAAATTCTTATGGAGTGGGCTGCAGACACTGGTTGCCTATGTCTGAGGACTCACCTCTCCAAATACAAGGCTGGGTTCTAGCTTTCACTAGCCATAAAATATGGCAGACCTCAATGCCCTCTAATGGCGGCCACTCATATTCTTCTTTTTTAATAGAGACTAATAATTTAATAATAATTATTTTGTAATTATAATCTTTTTTAATATAGATTTATTTTGTAATCATAATCTTTTTTAATATAGACAAATAATTTAATAATTATTATTATTTTTAATTGTTCTAAAACAGATTGCAACTATATAGAACATAAGTTTCTTACTTTGACACAATATCATCAGGTATATGGTTATGACACAGTTTCTATCAGATTATTCTGATTATTCTATTCAGACACTTGGGTCTCAAAACAAAGGAGTGAAAACACATTTAGATTATAGTATAATGATGCCAGATGAGATACCCATTTTTGCTTGTGTGTGATTAGTTTGGAGGAAGCATTGTGACACTGTGCTAAAGTTGTCCTATCACGTTGATTGTTACAAACCGAATTACCTGGAATACCACTTTTCTTCTATAAGACCAAGGATTACAGTGGCTGACCCTCCACTCCAATCACATATACACAACCCCCTACACACAGAGTCCTGCATTACAATGAGGGCAAGCTGGGAGTGAGTATATTTTCTGTCATTCTGTGTACAGCACTGGAATACTCCTCTCAGAAGAACTGGAGAGCTTAATTCTTACTGCTCATCTACTGCCCTTGCCCCAACACCCAGCTTCTAAACTCAGAGGTGTGAGATTCTGCTGGTTATCTATGGGACTTTGAACTTACCCATGATGTTTTAACTTTGCTTAGCCCTCCCTCATTCTCTCTCACCTATACTGTATCTTGCGAAGATTCTACAAAATTTCTGATATGTGGCTGGTACTTGTCCTCTATTTCCAATGTGGTATAAATATTTCTCTATGGATGGAGAAAATGGGAGAGGTGGTAGGAAAAGTAGTCAAATGAGCAAGGCCAGTTTGCCCTGTTATATTGAAATAGGTCATTTAGTTAAGTCAGACTGTTTAATTAATTAACCATATTAACCTTTTAATGAATTGCTATGTAATAGTTAAAGTGTATTGGCCTGAGACTAAGGATAAATAGACCTGTTGAAAACCTACTACATGAACTTACAATTGACCAGAGCTTCAGGATCATTACCTGAAATATAAGATAAAAAGAGTTTTGATCTCTAAAGTTCCTTTCACTTATCTTAATTAATGACTGTGTGTTCTTTTAGTGACACTAGTTTTTAATACTGCATTTAACTACAGCATTTCACTAGAACTACATTTTATTGCAGTTTGACTATTATGAGTTAACCCTGACATGAATGTAAAAGTCTGATCCTAAATAAGAATGAATGTCATTGCCTCTGAATTTTGAGCAGACAGTAGTCATAACAAACGACCTCTGTGCACCCACTTTATGTATCTATCACGTGATAATCATTCATTTATGTTACTTGGTACTGTAGACACTTTAAGGGCCATTTCTCCTGGTTGTTATTGATGAAAAATATTATGCTCCATTACTCAGCATTTAGATCTAATGACTGCTCCTCTCAGCTTTTTGTCAACCAGCTTCCTCTTTTATCTCCAGAACACTTATGATGGCAAAAGGCATCTTTTGAAAGATTTTAAAGTCAGGAGAGGTCATGTTCATGAAGTGCCTGTTCCCTGTCAATTCTTCAACATAATATTTAGTCATGTGAGAGTTTTCCCACCTGGAAGCTCCAGTTCACTAAGGAAAAAGCAAACGAGATTGCTGCTTATAAAAATGAGGTAATACTTGTGCTTTCCTAGAAGTCTAGTTAATTTCATTGCTTCATGCCATGATAAGTCATGCAAAATTGTCAGATATAGAAAATTTGGGGGGGATTGGTGTATATATGACAAAATCAATTATATTAATGAAATTGACCAGCTAATTTTTCAAATATATTAATTATCTTATATCCAAAGAGGACTTTTTTTTTTTTAATTGTGGTTTGAAATACATTTGGCTCTTGGAAAGGATCATAGGTGTTACCTTGTACTCCATCCCAACCAGCTCAATGAGTTCTTCTAATATAGCCATTGCAGGTGTCCATCAGCCTTTGTTAAGCATGTCTCATTATAAAGAAATTTCTATTACCAATATAAATATTTCTTTTTTAAAACATGTTTTTAAAAAATTAAGTTTACTAATTTCCTCTTGTTTTTACCAGTTGGTCCTAATTCTTCACCTACACCCTCATCCTCAAGCTTATCTTCCTCCTCTGTATCTCATTGAGAAAGGAAAGCTTTTCCTCTTTCATTCACATGTGTAGTCATCTGACAAGTCAATTATTGGATACATAATGTTTGTGTATATATTTAATACCTACTATATATTAGGTGTAATATCAGATACTAGAGTAAAATAGTGATTATGGTAAAAATTGTAGCACCAGAGAATTTCCTGGCTAGGAGTAATGTGGACTAAATGAACTGTTCATTTTAATATATGATCAGTGTTTCCAATCTTTGAATATAAATTTTGGGATATACCTTTCCATAGAATAACTTTATATGTGTTCAATCCTCCCACCCCACAAATTAAAAATTTTGATGTTATATTGCATTTTAAAAATCCTTTAAATATAATATTGCATTGTATCTATATAGTACTTAAAGGAATAACAATGACAAACCCTGTTCATCATAATTGAAAGTACAACTTCAATAGTACTTTAATGTGATTGTTACCTTGGTTTCATTTTTAAGGAAAGGAAACTTATTCATCCAAGTGACTCATTCAGAGTCATAGAATTGATGAGTGAAATAACTAGATCCAATATTCAGCTCTCTAACTCAGACCTTTGCTGAATATTAGCCATTGGAAAAGAATCTTTGCATTTGCATGGGGAAGAGGTACCCTCTTTTTTGGAATCAATCCTATCCAGTGACACTAAGTAGCACAAAAGGCAAGCAGCTCCAACAGCAAAATGGGCATTTAAAAAGGACTTCTTATAGATTCATATTTAAAAATAGGAATCCTTATAACAAAAATGATTTTAATTCATGCTCAAATAATAGTGATATGGTTATTAGAAACATGTATCACAATTTTAGATGTGAATAATTTGAAATATGTTTAAAGAAACAGACATTTCATTAGATAGCTCTGGAAATAAGTATTGAGGATATCTACATTTACTATTCCAGTGGACTCCAGGGTTCAGCCAGTCAGATAAGCCTACTGCAAATAAATTGCAAAGATAGCCATGAAGTACATACTCCCAAAATCACATAACATTTGGACTTCATAACTCTCAGGAAGTTATCTTGACTCATTTTGAGAGTGAGTGGTATCTGGTACCTATAGATTGTCCTGAAATGTCAATCAATGACAGAAGAGGCAGGGGTTAAGTCAGTGAGTCCTAGGTTATTCTTCTGTACAGACTTCTTTCATTCAATTTTTGCTGTTAAAGATTGATTTGAGAGAGAGAGAGAGAGACACGAGAGGGCAGGGGGAGAGAATTTCTAAGTAGACAACCTGATGAGCAGGAGTCAGTCCCTGCGGGGTTGTATCCCAGGATCCTGAGATTATGACCTGAGCTGAAACCAAGAGTCCAGTGCTCAACCAACTGAGCCACTCAGGCAGTCTGAATTTTTGCTGTTAATGAATGCAAGTGACCAAGAAAATTAAACACACACACACACACACACACACACACACACACACACAACTATATAACTATATAGACTCTTCTCCTGCCATGGAAACTTGCTTAGAACTTTAGAAATAAAGGCATTTAAGTTTCTCTTTCTTAGGCTGAAAAATAACAGAGAGAATTTATATTTAATTGAGAAGGCTTAATCATCTCCGTTTCTAGTTAACATCAAAGTTACACAATATGTAACACACACACACACACACACACAAATACTTTAAATGAATTTCTAATTCCAAAAGTGAGAAAGTCCAGAATTCCCTTAACATTTTCATGGATCCATTGATTCTTTAAAGTTCATGTTTGCAAGTGCATTTCAATTTACAAGTGACTGTGAAATAGTCATAAAAAAACAAGTACACTATTTACCCTCAGAGCCTTATTTCAAATATTTTCCACAATAGATAATAGTATGACACTTAAGACAAGGCAATTTTAGAAACCTTGAGAGAACCAATATCACTTATTGGATAAAACAAATAATTGGAAGTTATAGAAAACAATAGTTAGATACATAATTCATTCACTTTATATAATTCAACAAAGAATATTTAAAATCCAACTTCTTTCCTTGTCAGTCAGGCAAATGCATCTGATTTCCTTTACTCACCCTTTACATAATTCTGACTCTAAAACTGAGGGTAGGAGGAAGATAGAGAGAGTTAAGGTTGAAGAAGGAAGGTTTTCTGAATTTTCATAAATAAGTATGTAATAATGTTTGTGGCAATCTGTGGTATAACTTCCTCACTTCAAATAGTGCATAGACATGTTACACTCCCTTGCATATTGTAAATGCCTTTTCCCATTCCCCAACCCTGCTCCCTTCTGGCAATCACCAGTTTGTTCTTGTTTGTTATGAGTATATTTCTGTTTTTAGTTTGTTCATTTGTTTTATTTTTCAAAATTCTGCATAAAAGTTAAATCATATGGTATCTTTCTCTATTCACTTAGAATAATAGACTATTCACTTGGAATATTAGGCTATTCACTTAGAATAATACCCACTAGGTACATTGATGATGTTACAAATGGCAAGATCTCATTCTTTTTTTTTTTTTTAAAGATTTTATTTATTTGACACAGAGAGATCACAAGTAGGCAGAGAGGCAGGCAGAGAGAGAGGAGGAAGCAGGCTCCCTGCTGAGCAGAGAGCCCGATGCGGGACTCGATCCCAGGACCCCGAGATCATGACCTGAGCCGAAGGCAGCGGCCCAACCCACTGAGCCACCCAGGCACCCCGAGATCTCATTCTTTTTTATGGTTCAGTAATATCACATTGTGTGTGTGTGTGTGTGTGTCTATACATATATGTATATATGTATATGTGTATATATACATATATATGTATATATGTGTATACTATATACATACAAATATATACATATAGTGGTATGTATTATATATATACACATACCACCTCTTTTTTAAGTTTTTAATTTTAATTCCAGTTATTGTTAACACTCAGCATTATATTAGTTTCAGGTATATAATATGTCGATTCAACAATTCTATATATTACTCAGGGAATGTGATGATAATGTGATGTGATGTTTAATCTCCATCACCTATTTTACCCATCCCCCTACTCATCTCCCCTCTGGTTAACCATCAGTGTGTTCTGTATAGTGAAGAGTCTCTTTCTTGGTTTCTCTTTTGTCTTCTTTCCTTTGCTTGTTTTGTTTCTTAACTTCCAATTAGGAGTGAAGTCTTATGGTATTTGTGTTTCTCTGACTGAGTTATTTTACTTAGCATTATACCCTCTAAATCCATCCATGTTGTTGCAAATAAAAAAATTCTTTTTTAATGGCTGAATAATATTCCAGTCTGTGTGTGTGGTGTGTGTATGTGTGTGTGCATCATAGCTTATCTGTTCAACTACCAATGGACACAAGCTATTTCCATAATTTGGTTATTATAAATAATGTTGCAATAAACATAGGGGGACCCTTTATTGGATATGTCATTTGGTAATATCTTTTCCCATTCCATAAGCTGATTTTTGGTTTTGTTCATTGTTTCATTCACTGTGCAGAAGATTTTACTTTGATATAGTCCCAATGGTTTCTTTTCGCTTTTATTTCCTTGCCTCAGGAGACATATCTAGAAAAAGGTTGCAGTAGCCAATGTCACAGAAATTACTGCCTAGGCTCTCTTCTAGAATTTTTGTGGTTTCAGGTCTCACAATTAGGTCCTTAATCCATTTTGAATTTATTTTTATGCATGATGTAAGAATATGGTATAGTTTCATTCTTTTTCATGTTGCTGTCCAGTTTTGTTTCCAACATCATTTGTCGAATGTCTTTTTCCTATTGGATATTCTTTTCTACTTTGTTAAATATTTATTGACCATATAATTGTGGGTTCATTTCTAGGTTTTCTATTCTATTTCGTTGATCTATGTGCTATTTTTGTGCCAGTACCATACTGCTTTGATTACCATAGCTTTGTAATATAACTTGAGGTCTAGAATTGTGATACCTCCAGTTGTTTGTTTTTTTGTTTTGTTTTTTTCTTTTTCAGGATTGCTTTGACTATTTGGAGACTTTTGCAGTTCCATACACATTTTGGACTGTTTGTTCTAGTTCTGTGAAAAATGCTGGTGGCATTTTGATAGGGATTGCATTAAATCTGAAGATTGTTTTGGGTAGTATAGACATTTTAGTAATACTTGTTTTTCCAATCCATGAGCATGAAATGTCTATTTATTGTATGTCATCTTTAATTTATTTAATTAATATTTTATAGTTTTCAGAGTATAGGTCTTTCACCTCTTTGGTGCTTTATTCCTAAGTATTGTTATTTTTAGTACTATTGTAAATGGGATTGATTTCTTAATTTCTCTTTCTGCTACTTCATTATTAGTGTATAGAAATGTAATGGATTTCTGTACAATGATTTATATCCTGTGACTTTATTGAACTCATTTATGAGTTCTAGTAGTTTTTTGGTGGAGTCTTTAGAGATTTCTGTATATATAGTATTGTGTCCTCTGCAAATAGTGAAAGCTTTACTTCCTCTTTGCCAATTTGTAAGTCTTTTATTTCTTTTTATTGTCTGATTCCTGTAGCAATGTTGAATAAAAGTGGTAAGAGTGGGTATCATTTTCTTGTTCTTGACCTTAGGGAAAAGCTCTCACTTTTTCCCCATTAAGTAGGATGTTTGTTGTGGGCTTTTCATATACAGCCTTTATTATGTTGAGCTATGTTCCCTCTAAACCTACTTTGTTTAATGTTTTTATCACAAATGGATGTTGTAATTTGTCAAATACTCATTCTGCATCTATTGAAATTTTCATATGGTTTTTATCCTTTCTCTTATTGATGTGATGCATTGTGATGATTGATTTGTGACTATTAAATAATACTTGCATCCCAGGTCTAAATATCTCACTTGATCATGGTGAATGACTTTTTTTTTTTTTTTTTTTACTGTTTTGTTGGATTCAGTTTGCTAGTATTTTGTTTTATTAGGATAATGCCTCATAGAATGAACTTGGAACTTTCCTTTCTATTTTTTGGAATAGTTTGATTATTTAAACATTTGGTAGAGTTCATCTATGAAACCATCTGGCCTTTTGTTTGTTGGGAATATTTTTTATTACAACTTTTTCTTTACTCATTTATCAATTGATGGACAGTTGGGTTGCTTCCATATCTTGACTATTATAAATAATGCCACAATGAACATAGATATACATGTATTTTTTTCAAATTTGTGTTTTTGTTTTCTTTAGGTAAGTAGTGGAACTACTAGATTGTATGGTATTTCTGTTTTTAACTTTTTCAAAAATCTCCATACTTCTTTCTATGGTGGTTGTACCAATTTACATACTCACCAACAGAGCATGAAGATTTCCTTTGCTCTACATCCTTGCCAAGACATTTGTCTTTTTGAAACTATCATTCTGACAGGTATGGGGTGGTATCTCATTGTGGTTTTGATTTGAACTTAGCTGATTATTAGTGATATAGAACACCTTTTCATAACAGAACACCTGTTTCTGTTAGACAGTTGTATATATTCATTTAAAAAAGTCTATTCAGGTTCCCTGCCTATTTTTAACTGGATTATTTGGTTTTATTTGGTGTTGGGTTATAGGAGTTCTTTATCTATTTTTCATATTAACTGCAATTCAGAGAAGTAATGCTTGAATTAACAATACTGAACAGGAGAATAAATTAATTGGTTATATTTTTAACTGTACTGACTGAATTTATGTCATGTAGATACTCCATTTTATATATTAATATATAATATTATTTTAAGTTATATACATGTACATTTAATTTTTCCCCTTCAGATTGTTAACCAAATGTCATCTTCTCAGTGAGTGGCCTTCTTCTATGGCCTTCTGTGTAAAAGGATAATACCCTTCTATGAAAAACTATAATCGTTTCTCTCTATTGCTATAATTTTTCCCATAATACTTATCACTATGTATTTTATATATTTACCCTATTTAGTATTTGTCTCTAATAATAGAAAATAAGTTTGACAAAGCAGACCTTCTATCTACTCCATGTCTATCTCCTGTACTCCTGATACAGTACCTGTTGCATGGTGAGTACTCATAAATGCAAGCTATAGAAACCAGTAATGTCACCACTGAGTTCAGAAAACTTCCTCATTAACTAGATTTATGTAAGCAAGGACTTTGATTCTACTTAGATTGTTGAAGATTAAATGGAGTTCTTTGTTTATTGTCATTTAGCATAACAATGAGCAGACTAAACTCATCATTTCATCTCTCCTTGATTATAAGCTGCTATTGACTGATGACAATCTTGAATGCAGGTAGATTTGCTTTTCCTATTGAGGGTACTGAAAGTTTCTGTTGGATGCTTCATAGTTACAAAATGACAAGTTCTTTTCTGCTCACTGAGGCTAGCCAGTCTGGACAGGAGAAAGATAATTTGAATAAAGATGTATAGACCAGATATGCTGAGAAAGATGAATAATGCACAACTCATCAGAAATGTGGGATATAGTGTAAAGAAAAATCTAACATTCTCCTTCATGATGTAGCTTCATTTTAAAGCAGTTCATCCTAGTACTTACCATAGATTTAATATGCATGCATTAAAATTTTCAAAGCCCTTGCAAACTGTTACCACATCTTATTTGTGTAACTTGTATAACTAAGTTCTTACAAGTTTTCTTCTGTCATACCACTAACTCTGGACCTGACTTCCTTATAGTCTCTAATGCATTGAAGGTAGGGATTATGTCTTCATTTATGTACCACTTAATTATAATATACTTTAAAATTCTTTATTTAAATTCAATTTAGTAAACATACACTGTATTATTAGTTACCAGGGTAAAATTTAGTGATTCATCAGTTGCGTATAACACCCAGTGTTCATTATATCTAGTGTCTTCCTTTTTTTATATATAATTTTTTATTTTTTATAAACATATATTTTTATCCCCAGGGGTACAGGTCTGTGAATCACCAGGTTTACACACTTCACAGCACTCACCAAAGCACATACCCTCCCCAATGTCTATAATCCCACCCCCTTCTCCCAAACCCCCTCCCCCCAGCAACCCTCAGTTTGTTTTGTGAGATTAAGAGAATGCCCATCTCCCAATTACCCCTTCCCCAGCACTTCCCCTCCAATAACCCTCAGTTTGTTTCCTAGAGTCCCATGTTTCTTTTAGTTTGGCTCCCTCTTATTTTTCATCTGATTTTTATCTTTCCTTCCTTTTCCCTATATTCATCTGTTTTTATTTCTTAAAATTCCACATATGAGTGAAATCATATGATATTTGTCTTCTGACTGATTTATTTCACTTAGCATATACCTTCTGGTTCCATCCATGTCATGGCAAATGGCAAGATTTCATTCTTTTTGATGGCTAAGTAATATTAGTTGTATGTAATACATTATGTAGCATTTTTATGTGTAATTTATATCATATGAAATATATAAGTATACATATATATACACATATATATACATATATATAAACTATTTCAGTGGTAATTGTTGATTTATTGTTTCTTAGACTAGGAATTGGTAAATCAGTTCTTTCTGTATACTTCCGGAGACACAAAGAGATGTACTTTTTTATTTCATTCTGTTATGTATAAATTTAATATTGACAATCAAACAAATATATTCAACTAAAAATTATTGATAAAGGTTATGAAAGTTATGACTTATTCTCGTTTGTCAATCACAAGGTCTTACTGAAAATCTAAAAAGTCTTAGTACAATATTAGATAACTGGAATGCTTTTTTGCTACTACAAATTTTACATGCCTTCAAGAAATATATATATGCCTTAGTGACCACTTTTACCTTGACCAATGAACTACCCCCTAAAAGTCAGAGGCCTATCTACCAAAACAGAAATTTATCCTTAATGTGTAGAAATGCTTCCATTTTGGGAGTTAAAATTGCTTCATTGTACTAAAATTCAATTCATTCTGCTAATATGCCTAGTGTTAACTCTTTTGCCTTATAGATTTTACAAAAATTATAATTTAAATTTTTGCCATAAAGAAAGAAATGCAAGTACTTTATTTTTTTTTAATTCTAATATGAGTATAGTTGACACACAATATTGAATTAATTCAGGGATACAACATAGCAATTAATCTTCTCTATTTGTTATGGTGTATTCACCATAAGTGTATCTACCACCTATCTACTATATTATATCTATCATATAATATATAGTATAACACAATAGTGCTATATCTACTATATAACACTATTGCAATTTTATTGACTGTATTCCCTATACTATGCCTTTCATTCCTGTGATTAATTCCTTCTGTAACTAGAAGCCTGTATCTCCCATTCCCCTTCACCCACTTTACCCATTTCTCCATTTCTTCCCCTCTGGGAATTATCACTTTGTTCACTGTGTTTATAAGTCTGATTTTGCTTTTTGTTTGTGTGTTTACTCATTTTTTTTTTTTAATTCCACATATGAGTTAAATTATGTGGAATTCTACGTGAAATAAGTCAGATTGAGGAAAAAAATGCAAGTACTTTAACATGCATTCCTCCAACCCAGATTTTATCATTAAAATTCCATGAAGTGTCTTTAAGAGCTTACCAGTCATCTTAAATACTAACTGCTTATTGCTGTTAGCTTCTTAGGAAGAAATCCAATGGGTCATTGCTGATTTTTTTTTTTTTTCTGAGGAATGTCATTGAAAAGACATTGAAGATAGGTCCAAATGAGGACCTACAAGGGCAACCTGTTCCTTATTTTCAAAATTTATTTCACTGAGCACAGACTGGTCACTAGGTCAGATGAGTGACTAGAGTTTTTTTCCCACTCTGGCTTATGTACCTGGCAGGCTGCCGCCAACACCCTCTTAAACACATACTGGAAGTTTTTAAAAGAGATGGTCCTGTCTTTGAGTCCTTGTTTTCAGGTTGGTAACCAGATGCTCATCTCCACAAGCTTTCACCAACATCGTCTCTTTGTTCCAGCTGTACAAAGAGTATTGAATTCTCTCAGTGAAAACATTTGACTTGGCTGTTTGGTGACATGCAGCAATGAATGATGCTTAAGAAATTGTAAAAGTTTTCATTGTGAGCCAGTATGTGTTCTGTTTAGTATATTAAAGGATCCTAAAACAGAGTGTTGGGTAGTCAGACCAGCCAGTGTCCAACCTGACATAAATTGCCAGATATTTCACAGCTTTGTACGTATAACTGGCCTGTTTTCAAAGTTGCTTTACTCAGGACTACTGTAATTGACATACAAAGGGAATGAAATGTCTTTATAGTGAAGTTCTAGTTCAGCCAGTTAGATTAATCCCAGCCCCAAAGACGAGATCCCTTTGGAGATAGGCTACCTAAGAAGAGGTAGAAGCTCAACCTGGATGATAAGCCCTTCTAATAGTTGTCACACAGGGCTACACAGTCAAATGCATATCACAGCATAAAGGAGAATGTATGTTTATGAAAAAAAGAAAAAGAAAATATGTACTTCTGTAATGCATTGATTTGCATAAATCCATTAGCAAAGGAAATAGAAATATCAAAACAGAAAAACTTAATTAATCATGTATATTTGGAATATATTGACATATGCATTAGATCTTACCATTGAATAATTATACAGAGAGAAGCAAAGAACTTCTTATAATTTGCATATCAACTTTACTTTCAGGAAACAACTCATTTACTCTAAGCTATATACAATAAAACCTAGATGTCAAAGAAGGTAAAGGCCAGGGCTAACGCTTCCAGAGTTACACAAAGTCACAAGCTTTAGCCTACTTGCTCTGATTGTTATCTTACTAGAAATGGAATGACCTTTAATATCACGGTTTCAGTTTCACTAGAGTTCTTATAAATATTATATATAATTTGTTAAACATGTTTATTTTCATGTAAGTATTTAGCAGTCTAAGTATAGTATATTCAATATTTTGTATAATGAATTTATCAAAAATTTATCTCATTACCTGTATAAAAGGCTGAGTTATAGAACACTTCCCATTTTGCCTACCTCTCAACCCCCCTACCTCTGATAACTACCAGTTCATTCTCTGTTATCTGTGAGTTCAGGGTTGGTTTTTTTTATATATATCTTTTAAGTTTTAATAATTTTTAAAAGGATTTTTATTTATTTATTTGACAGAGAGAAACACACAGAGAGAGGGAACAAAAGCAGGGAGGAGGAGGGGAGGGAGAAGCAGACTTCCCACTGAGCAGGGAGCCCAATGTTGGCCTGGTTCTCAGGACCCTGGGATCATGACCCCAGCCGAAGGCAGCCACCCAACAACTGAGCCACCCAGGTGCCCAATAATGTTTTTGGTAGAAAGACTTTTCTCTCCATCCCCAGGTTCTTGAATTTTCTATTTAACATCGGTCTCATTAGCAACAACTGTTATCACATAGTGAAATCATATTGTCAGATGACTCTGACAGACCTTTCATACTTTTCTTGCTCTGAGGTGGCCATAAATGTATAGACTGACAACTGATAATGGGGGGAGTAAAATGGAGTAAGCATTGATAACAGAATTATTTCAAATGGAGCTGGGAGGACGCTGAAGATATGAGGCTTATACATGTCTCCTATTTCAAATTCTCAGACTTGTTGTTGAACTCAGCTAAAAGGCAGGGACTCTGCTGCATGTTATAATGGACAGATAATTAATTATCTGACCATGTTGATTTTTTTTTAGTGTGACATTTTATTGTCTAAGCCCATTTACAAAAAAATTATATATGTGGCTTACTTACCCTATCACATAAAGTATTACAGCTAGTAATAGGTAAATATTGATACAAATTCATGGCTTTTTTTAGAATTGGTGTCTAATAGAGGAAAAATATGGATTAAGGATAATAGACTAATCCTATCCATCTGTCACTTCTCTCTCCTAATTACCCATTAAAATGATTATAGATAAAGGTTTAAAAGACTAAGTCCTAACAGTGAGAGTAAAAGAAAGAGAATCATTGGTGACCATATAGTTTCAGTAAATTCTGGGAAATGGATAGCATAGCAATGACTAATAGGAAAAGAGAATAAGAAGGAGCCAGGAACAAGATGTAGTGAAAGAAAAAGCAAATCTGAGAGTAAGATGTCAGAGATACTTGGTTTGCAGGTAGCATCTTAGAGATTCATGAGAAAGGGAGGGCAAAGCAGGAAATTAATTCAAAGTATCTGTGGGGTAAACATCCCAGTTTTTTCTTCGTATTCCCCTCCCATATATTTATAATGTAGACACTACTCCCAAGACAAATCTGTAGGGCTTTTTCCTGGAAAAATAAAATTACCTGTTTGGGAATTCATGGTAATTGGGACTGGTTTTGGTGCTCTTCTCTTTCTGGTATGGGCATGACACACAGGTTGGCAGATTCCCATCCTCCTACCTTAAAAGGGAAGGCTGCATTTTATACACATAAAGCCTTTCTAGTTGTTTTGTTTTGTTTTGTTTTTGTGGTATATGAGAGGAAACTGAAAGTCACAGATACAAAAGAAGAGGAAACCACTGCAACTTCCTGGGAAAATCAACCCCAAAACAAGGATTACTCTCTCTATATACACTTGACTAAAATCTTGAAAAAATAAGATAAGACACAATTTTAAGTTCAAAATGCATTACTAGCATCCTCTCTTCATCTCTTTCATAAGTGTAGACAGCAAGAAAACAAAAAAATCAATCTCTGATTCATAGTTTTTGCCAGTTTCTGAGGTATATATGCTCCTGCCATTGGAGGTTTTAAACTATCATTGTGACATTTTTTAACCCAAAGTTGGGAATTACATCATTAGATAGTATTCAAAATACAGAAATAATACATATAAATAACCTCAATAGCATCAATAATGGTAAAATGTACTAAAATACTTAAGGAATGAGTTTTTAATATATTTCACATGTTTATCTAATTTAATGTTTAATAATGATCATGTTTAAGAACCAACTCACAAAAGTCTGAATAATTTAACAATTGGATTTATGAACAATTACAAACCAGCTCCCACACATCACTGCATCTTAAAAACTTTACCCCTGTTGGTAACGCTTCCAGGATTGTTCTTTCCCCAGCACTTTCAATATATTGTTCACCTTCCATTTTTTAATAAGGTCCATTCTGATTACTATTTAATACTGCAATCTGATATACTTGAATATCAGATTGAATACTTGAATACTCTGTTCTACTTACCGTACTCCACTTATTCTTTCAATGTAATTTCCCGCCTTGAATATATTATGTTTTTCATTTATTGGTTTTATTTATATTTTCACCTCTCTATTGTATCTGAAGTAGAAGCTCAATGGGGGTAGGGGTCTCTGTTCATCTTCTCAGGATTTTGGCCAATAATCTTAAACAGGTATTTGACTTATAGTTTCAACTCATGTTACTTCAGCAGTGAATGCATAAAAATCCCAAACACTTCCATAGGCCACTTAAATCATACTTCCTGTCTGTCTTTGAGTCTGCTTGACAATGTGCCTTGTCTGTTCTGTCAAAAGAAATGGTTGAAAATGTTTAAAAATCAATCAAATTATTTTTATGAACTTACAATTAGAATAAAATGTGGAGTATTTGACTATATTAAGCTAACTCTTCTTGGGGAGATTGTATGTCAGACAGCTCTGGGTCATGTCAACACAATCTGTGCTTTCATAGATAGCCGTTAAAATGAATACAACCATAATACATAATTGTAATCAGGTTTATCATCCAAAAAACACAAGACAATTGATAATTCTTACATGTACAAAATTATCCTTTTTTTAAAGATTTTACTTATTTATTTGAGAAAGAGAGACAGAAATAGTGAGAGAGAGCGTGAGGAGGAGAGGGAGAAGCAGAATTCTGGTTCCAACCAGGGAACCTGACACATGAAACTATCCCAGAACCCTGAGATCACGACCTGAGCCAAGGACAGTTGCTTAATCGGTTGAGCCACCCTCCCCAGAATTACTATTAACAAAGTTGCTAACTGCTTGATGAGATGTGGTCAGAGGCAATAAATATGCATTCATACAACCAGGTTGGTTCTGTATTAAAATTTGGAGCTAATATATTCTTTACAAAAACATTATAGTGCGGGTTGTGGGGGTGTGCAAATCCTACCACCTGTTTATTAAGAATGTTTTTTAATCCATAAATATTAATCATTACCCATTTACCATAGAGTTTAATGAGCTTTTTTGTTAGAAAGCATCATTTAATTGGTTTAAAAACAACCTTAAATATCTTCAGGAGACTGAAAGTCAACATGGTCAGATAATTAAGCTTACAGTTTACTTGAGCAGTATACATTGTACATTGATAATTTGTTTATTTTAATTGATAAGTTTCTCTTCCAAAAAATGTACAATTCAATAATTTTTAGTGTATGTACAAGATCGTGCAGCTAACATCACTATGGAATACCAGAATATTTTCACTAACACCAAAGCAAACCCTGTACCTAACAGCAGCCACTCTCTATTCCTCCCTTCAGCAGAAGTCCCTGGCAAGCACCAATGTACTTCCTGTCACTACTGATTGGCCTGTTTCGGACATGTCATATGAATCAAATTACAGAATATATAGCATTTTATGTCTGGCTTGTTTAATTTAGAAGAATGTCTTCAAGGTTCATCCACATTGCAACATATATCATTACTTCGTTTCCCTCCTACCACCCTTTGAGGAAGCTTTATAGAGATACAATTTACATACCAGACAGTTCACAAATTTAAAGTGTAAAATTCAATGGCTCTTAGCAAATATACACAGTTGACTATAATCACCAAAATCAATTCTAGAACATTTCAATTGTTCCAAAAAGAAGCTCTACTCCCCTTAACCATAACTCTACAATCTCCCAGTCACCCTCAAACAATCTTAAACAACCACTAATATGCCTTTTGTCTCTATAGATTTGCTTATTCTGGGATTTTCAGAAAAAGGGGTCATATAATATGTGGTGCTTTGTGACTAGCTTTTATCTGACATAATGTTTTCAAGGTTCAGCTATTTTATAGCAGGGACCAATGATTCATGCATTTTTATTGCCAAATAATATTGCATTGTCTGGATACTTTGTATTTTCTTAATTATTTTATCAGTTCATAGACATTAGTTCTTTCTACTTTTTGGCTGTTATGAATAATGCTGCTGTGAACATTTATGTATAAGTGAGTTTGTATGTAAACATGTATTCATTACCCTCAGGTATATATCTAGTAATGGAGATGCTGACTGGAACAGCAACTCTGTTTAACCATTTAATGAACTGACAAGCTTTTCCCAAGTGCCTAAACCATGAGCAATGAATAAATGTCCCAAATTTTCCACATACTTTTCAACAGTTGTTGTTGTATGTCTTTTTGGTTTTAGTTAACTTAGTGTGAATTAGTATCTCACTGTAGTTTTATGTCTCTATAATAATGAGCTATGTATTTATATATGATTACTGGTCATTCATATCTCTTATCTGATGAAATATTTATTCAAATTCTTTAGTCTTTTAAAAACTGAGTTATATATCTCTTTATTTTTGACTTATAGATGTTTATGTATTCTGATGAAAGACTTACCAGATATATGATTTTAAAATATGTTGTTTCATTGATGGGTTGTCTTTCACTTTCCTGATAGTGCCTTTTCCTTTTCCTTAAAGATTTTATTTATTTATTTATTTATTCATTTGTCAGAAAGAGGGGGAGCACAAACAAAGGGGTGTGGCAGGCAGAGAGAAGCAAAGTCCCCACTAAGCAAGAGCCCGATGTGGGACTCTGGGATCATGACCTGAGCCAAAGGCAGATGCTTGACTAACTGAGCCATCCAGGTGTCCCTTTTTCACACATTTTTGTGGATAGCCCCTGGCCATTTCAATCAAGATTCAGATCTCTCAGGGACATTTTGGTATTATTCTTTCATCTGTTTTCTCTGATTTTCTTTCTGGAAGTTCTATTCATCAAATACCAGATTTCCTGAATTAATTCTCTAATTTTTCTTATAATCCAATTTTTACAATTTTATCTTTATATATTCAGGTGATCCTTTGCTGGGTGAATAGCAACTGTTCTGTCTTCCTATTGAATTTATCCCTTTATCATTATGTAATGTTCTTCTTTGTCTCTTGTTACCACCTTCATTTTGAAGTCTATCATGGTGTCCCCTGGTAGTGCCCTTTGAAGCACAAAAAGTTTCTTCTTAGAGGAAAAGGCTTCAGCTGTTCACGATTGAGTATGTTAGCTACAGATTTGTCACATATGGCCTATATCAGGTTGAGGTATTTACCTTCTGAATGCAATTTGTTGAAAGTTTTTATCAAGAATGGATGTCGTTGGGGCCCCTGGGTGGCTCAGTGGGTTAAGCCTCTGCCTTCAGCTCAGGTCTTAATCTCAGGGTCCTGGAATCAAGCCCCACATCGAGCTCTCTGCTCAGTGGGGAGCCTGCTTCCTCTTCTCTCTCTGCCTACTTGTGATCTCTGTCAAATACATAAAATCTTTTAAAAAATAAAATAAAGTTCCTTTAAAAAAAAAAAAAGAATGGATGTTGTTTTGTTGAATGCCTTTCTACACCTATTGAGATGATCATACTATTTTTTCTCCTTCATTTTGTTAATATGGCATATCACATTGATTAATTTGCAGATGTTGAACCATCCTTGCATTTCTGAAATAAATCTCACTTGATCATGTTGAATGATCCTTTCATTGTTTTGTTGGATTTGGTTTGCTAATATTTTGTTGAGAATTTTTGCATCTATGTTTATCAGGTAAACTGTTCTGTAATTTTTTTTTCTTTTTTTCTATTTTTTTAATTTATTTTCAGTGTAACAGTATTCATTTTTTTGCACCACATCCAGTGCTCTATGCAATATGTGTCCTCTCCAATACCCATCACCTGGTTCCCCCAACCTCCCACACCCCCACCCCTTCAAAACCCTCAGATTGTTTTTCAGAGTCCATGGTCTCTCATGGTTCACCTCCCCTTCCAATTTCCCTCAACTCCCTTCTCTCCATCTCCCCTTGTCCTGCATGCTATTTGTTATGCTCCACAAATAAGTGAAACTACATGACAATTGATTCTCTCTGCTTGACTTATTTCACTCAGCATAATCTCTTCCAGTCCTGTCCATGTTGCTACAAAAGTTGGGTATTCGTCCTTTCTGAGGGAGGCATAATACTCCATAATGTATATGGACCACATCTTCCTTATCCATTCGTCCGTTGAAGGGCATCTTGGTTCTTTCCACAGTTTGGCGACCGTGGCCATTGCTACTATAAACATTTGGGTACAGATGGCCCTTCTTTTCACTACATCTGTATCTTTGGGGTAAATACCCAGTAGTGCAATTGCAGGGTCATAGGGAAGCTCTATTTTTAATTTCTTGAGGAATCTCCACACTGTTCTCCAAAGAGGCTGCACCAACTTGCATTCCCACCAATAGTGTAAGAGGGTTCCCCTTTCTCCAAATCCCCTCCAACACATGTTGTTTCCTGTCTTGCTAATTTTGGACATTCTAACTGGTATAAGGTGGTATCTCAATATGGTTTTAATTTGAATCTCCCTGATGGCTAGTGATGATGAACATTTTTTCATGTGTCTGATAGCCATTTGTATGTCTTCATTGGAGAAGTGTCTGTTCATATCTTCTGCCCATTTTTTTAATATGATTATCTGTTTTCTGTGTGTTGAGTTTGAGAAGTTCTTTATAGATCCTGGATACCAACCTTTTGTCTGTACTGTCATTTGCAAATATCTTCTCCCATTCCGTGGGTTACCTCTTTGTTTTGTTGACTGTTTCCTTTGCTGTGCAGAAGCTTTTGATTTTGATTAAGTCCCAAAAGTTCATTTTCACTTTTGTTTCCTTTGCCTTTGGAGACATGTCTTGAAAGAAGTTACTGTGGCTGATATCGAAGAGGTTACTGCCTATATTCTCCTCTAGGATTCTGATGGATTCCTGTCTCACGTTGACGTCTTTTATCCATTTCTCTACACCTTAAAGAACTGGAGAATCAACAAAAAAATCAAACCAGCTCCACACATAAGAAGGGAAATAATCAAAATTAGAGCTGAAATCAATGAGGTAAAAACCAGAGATACAGTAGAACATATCAACAAAACTAAATGCTGGTTTTTTGAAAGAATCAATAAGATCGATAAACCATTGGCCACACTAATCCAAAATAAAAGAGAGAAAGCCCAAATTCATAAAATTATGAATGAAAATGGAGAGATCACAACTAACACCAGGGAAGTGGAAACAATCATCAGAAGTTATTATCAACAGTTATATGCCAATAAGCTAAGCAACCTAGATGAAATGGATGCAATCCTGGAAAACTATAAACCCCCAAAATTGAACCAGGAAGAAGTTGACAACCTGAATAGACCAAAATCTAATAACAAGATTGAAGCAATGATCAAAAACCTCCCAAAAAACAAGAGCCCAGGACCCGACGGATTCCCTGGGGAATTCTACCAAACTTTCAAAGAAAAAATACCTATTCTCCTGAAGCTGTTTCAAAAAATTGAAGCAGAAGGAAAGCTTCCAGACTCTTTCTATGAAGCCAGCATTACCCTGATCCCCAAATCAGGCAAAGACCCCACCAAAAAGGAGAATTTCAGACCAATATCACTGATGAATATGGATGCTAAGATTCTCAACAAGATCCTAGCATACAGGATCCAACAGCACATTAAAAAGATTATCCACCATCACCAGGTGGGATTCATTCCTGGGCTATGAGGATGGTTCAACATTCGCAAATCAATCAGTGTGATAGAACAAATTAATAGGAGGAGAGAGAAGAACCACATGGTCCTCTCAATTTATGCAAAAAGCATTTGACAAAATCCAGCATCCATTCCTGATTAATTTTCTTTTCTTATTGTGTCTTGTTTGGATATCAAGGTGTTGCTGTCCTCATAGAATAAATTTGGAAACATTCCTTCCACTTCTACTTTTTGGAATATTTTGAGAAGAATACATATTAAATTTTCTTTAAATGTTTGATAGTATCCACCTGTGAAACCATCTGGTCCTGAACCAAATGTTTTGGGTGTTTTTTTATTGTGATTTAGTTTATTGTTGGTAATTGGTCTGTTCAGATTCTCTATTTCTTCATGATTCAGTGTTGGAAGATTGTATTGTTGGTTATGAATTCCCTCCTTTCCATCTCTTCTTTTGTTTATTTTTTTCCTTCTCTTTTTTTTTTCTTGATGAGTCTGGCTAAAGGTTCATCAATTTTATTCATCTTTTCAAGGAATGAGCTATTGGTTTCATTGATCTATTCGAGGTTTTTGGTCCCTATTTCATTTATTTCTACTCTGATCTTTATTATTACCCTTCCTTCTATTAACTTTGAGCTTGTTTGCTCTACTTTTTCTAGATCCATTTTTTTGTCAGTTTAGATTGAGATTTTTCTCGTTTCTTGAGGGAGGTCTGAATTGCTATAAACTTCCCTTTTATTTTTTTTTTTAATTTTTTATTTTTTATAAACATATATTTTTTATATACATATATTTTTATCCCCAGGTCTGTGAATCACCAGGTTTACACACTTCACAGCACTCACCAAATCACATACCCTCCCCAATGTCCATAATCCCACCCCCTTCTCCCCAACCCCCTCCCCCCGGCAACCCTCAGTTTGTTTTGTGAGATTAAGAGTCACTTATGGTTTGTCTCCCTCCCAATCCCATCTTGTTTCATTTATTCTTCTACCCACTTAAGCCTCCATGTTGCATCACCACTTCCTCATATCAGGGAGATCATATGATAGTTGTCTTTCTCTGCTTGACTTATTTCGCTAAGCATGATACGCTCTAGTTCCATCCACGTTGTTGCAAATGGCAAGATTTCATTTCTTTTGATGGCTGCATAGTATTCCATTGTGTATATATACCACATCTTCTTGATCCATTCATCTGTTGATGGACATCTAGGTTCTTTCCATAGTTTGGCTATTGTGGACATTGCTGCTATAAACATTCGGGTGCATGTGTCCCTTTGGATCACTACATTTGTATCTTTAGGGTAAATACCCAATAGTGCAATTGCTGGGTCATAGGGTCAAATGTTCTATTTTCAACATTTTGAGGAACCTCCATGCTGTTTTCCAGAGTGGCTGCACCAGCTTGCATTCCCACCAACAGTGTAGGAAGGTTCCCCTTTCTCCGCATCCTCGCCAGCATCTGTCATTTCCTGACTTGTTGATTTTAGCCATTCTGACTGGTGTGAGGTGATATCTCATTGTGGTTTTGATTTGTATTTCCCTGATGCCGAGTGATATGGAGCACTTTTTCATGTGTCTGTTCGCCATCTGGATGTCTTCTTTGCAGAAATGTCTGTTCATGTCTTCTGCCCATTTCTTGATTGGATTATTTGTTCTTTGGGTGTTGAGTTTGCTAAGTTCTTTATAGATTCTGGACACTAGTCCTTTATCTGATATGTCGTTTGCAAATATCTTCTCCCATTCTGTCAGTTGTCTTTTGATTTTGTTAACTGTTTCCTTTGCTGTGCAAAAGCTTTTGATCTTGATGAAATCCCAGTAGTTCATTTTTTCCCTTGCTTCCCTTGCCTTTTGCGTTGTTCCTAGGAAGATGTTGCTGCGGCAGAGGTCAAAGAGGTTGCTGCCCGTGTTCTCCTCAAGGATTTTGATGGATTCCTTTCGTAAAACTTCCCTTTTAAAACTGCTTTTGGTGTGTCCCAAAGATTTTTGTTTTCATTTTCATTTGTCTCCAGGTATTTTTTATTTCCTCTTTGATTTCTTTGTTGACTCCTTGGTTATTTAGTAGCTTATTATTTAGGTTCTATGTGTTTATGTTTTTCCAGGTTATTTTCTTATGATGATCTCTAGTTTCATGCTGTTGTGATTGGAAAAGATACTTGATATGATTTCAGTCTTCTTAAATTTATTTTTTTAAATTTTTTAAGATTTCATTTATTTGTTTATTTGACAGAGAGAGAGATCATAAGTAGGCAGAGAGGTAGGCAGAGAGAGAAGGGGAAGCAGGCTCGCCACTGAGCAGAGAACCCAATGTGGGGCTCAATCCCAGGACCCTGAGATCATGAACTGAGCTGAAGGCAGAGGCTTAACCCACTGAGCCACCCAGGTGCCCCAGTCTTCTTAAATTTATTAAGATTTGTTTTGTGGCCTAACATGTGATATACCCTGAAGAATGTTCCATATTCACCTGAAAAAAAGTGTATTTTGCTGTTTTTGGATAGAATGTTCTGAAAATATCTATTAAATTCATGTGGCATAATGTGTCATTTAAGGCTGATTCTTCCTTAATGATTTTTGATCTGAATGACCTACCTACTGATGTAAAAGAGATGTTAAATTCCCCTAGAATTACTGTATTACTGTCAATTTCTCTTTTATATCTATTAATATTTGCTTTATTTATTTAGTTAATCCATTACTGAGTGAATAGATATTATAGTTGTTAAATCCTCTTGCTGAATTTATCCCTTTATCATTATGTAGTATTCATCACTTCACTTTCATTCTGTATGTGTCTTATCATCTGAAGTAACTCTCTTGTAGGCAATTTATTTATGGATCTCCTCTTTTTATCCATTTAGCCACTGTATGTGTTTTAATTAGAGAATTCAGTCCATTCACGATGAAAGTAATTATGGGTAAATATGTGCTTATTATCATTTTGTTTATAGTTTTTGGCTGTTTTTATAGTTTTTTCTTTTCTTTTTCATTGTTGCCTGATCACTTTCTTTAATAATATTCTTGTAATTCTTTTTCAATATCTTTTGTATATTTACCATAGTTTTTGGTTTGTGGGTACAATAAGGCTTACTTATAACAACTTATATCTATAACAGTTTCTTTTAAGTTGATAAGAGCTTACGAGTTTTACCCCAGTCTAAAGCTGAACATTTTTATTCTTTCCTCCTCAATTTTATATTTTTGATGTTGTATGTCACTTTTGTTATATTTTAATCATGTGTTTTCTATAATTATTGTAATCATATTTTTACTACTTTTGTCTTTTAACTTTTATATTGGCTTTATAAGTGATTAACTTATCTTTACTATATGTTTACCTTTCCAATAATATTCTTTTCTATGTATTCTTGTTACTAATTAGGGCCCTTTTTCTTTTCAGCTTAGAGAAGTCTCTTTAACATGTCTCCTAAAGCTGGTTTAGTAGTGATGAACTCCCTTATTTTATTTTTTTTAATTTAATTTAATTTATTTTTTTCCAGTGATTCAAAATTCATTGTTTAATGCCCTACACCCAGTGCTCCATGCAATACATGCCCTCCTTAATACCCACCACTGGGCTCACCCAACCCCCTCCTACCTCCCTTTCCTCTTTAGATTTTGGTTGTGTGGAAAACTCCTTGTATTTCCTTTAGTCTGAATGATAAGTTTGTCAGGTAAAGTACTCTTGGTTGAAAGTTTGTTTTTCATTCAGCAGTTTAAATATATCATGCCACTGCTTCTGGCTTGCAAAGTTTCTGCTGAAAAATCTGCTTGTAGTCTTATGGAATTCCCCTGTACATGACAAGCTGTTGTTCTCTTGTTCCTTTAAAACTTTCTCCTTGTCTTTAACTTTTGATATTTTACTTATGATATATCTTGATGGGATCTCTTTGAGTTCATCTTATTTGGAACTCTACACACTTCCTAGAACTGGATGTGTTTTCTTCTCCAGGTTAGGGAAGTTTACAGCCCTTATTTCTTTCAAATAATATTTCTGCCCCTTCCTCTCTCTTTTCCTTCTGGAGCCTTATAATATAAATGCTAAACAGTTTGATGCTTTCCCTTATGCTATCTTCACTTTTCTTCTTTTTTTTTTTTTTTTGTGGGGGGGGTGTTGTTGTTTTGGGTTTGTGTGTGTGTGTGTGTTTGGTCTTTTTGTTTGTTTGTTTGTTTTCTTGCTCTGGTGTGTTTCACTGATTTGTCTTTAAGTTGACTGATTCTTTCTTCTGCTTTTTCTAGTCTGCTGTTGAACCTCTCTAGTGTATTTCTTAGTTATTTTATGTATTCTTCAGCTATGTGACTTCTTTTTTTAATAATCAAAATATTTTCTTATTTTATTTATTTATTTATTTTTTAAACATATAATGTATTTTTAAATCATTTTTTAAATTTATTTTTTATTTTCAGCATAACAGTATTCATTATTTTTGCACCACACCCAGTCCTCTATTCAATCCATGCCCTCTATAATACCCACCACCTTGTACCCCAACCTCCCACCATCCGCCCCTTCAAAACCCTCAGATTGTTTTTCAGAGTCATTAGTCTCTCATGGTTCACCTCGCCTTCCAAATTCCCCTAACTTTCTTCTCCTAACTCCCCATGTCCTCCATGCTATTTGTTATGCTCCACAAATAAGTGAAACCATATGATAATTGACTCTCTCTGCTTGACTTATTTCACTCAGCATAATCTCTTCCAGTCCCGTCCAGTTGCTACAAAAGTTGGGTATTCATCCTTTCTGATGGAGGCATAATACTCCATAGTATATATTGACCACATCTTCCTTATCCATTCATCCGTTGAAGGGCATCTTGGTTCTTTCCACAGATTGGCGACCGTAACCATTGCTGCTATAAACATTGGGGTACAGATGTATCAGAAGAGACCCCGAATCGCTAAGGAAATGTTGAAAAACAAAAATAAAATGGGGGGCATCACATTACCTGATTTTAAGCTTTACTACAAAGCTGTGATCACCAAGACAGCATGGTACTGGCATAAAAACAGACACATAGACCAGTGGAACAGAGTAGAGAGTCCAGATATGGACCCTCAACTCTATGGTCAAATAATCTTCGACAAAACAGGAAAAAATATACAGTGGAAAAAAGTCTCTTCAATAAATGGTGCTGGGAAAACTGGGCACTATATGTAGAAGAATGAAACTCGACCATTTTCTTACACTGTACATAAAGGTAAATTCAAAATGGATAAAAGACCTCAATGTGAGACAGGAATCCATCAGAATCCTAAAGGAGAACGGAGGCAGTAATCTCTTCGATATCAGCCACAACAACTTCTTTCAAGATATGTCTCCAAAGGCAAAGGAAACAAAAGTGAAAATGAACTTTTAGGACTTCATCAAAATCAAAAGCTTCTGCATATAATGTATTTTTAGCCCCAGGGGTACAGGTCTGTGAATCACCAGGTTTACACACTTCACAGGACTCACCATAGCACATACCCTCCCCAATGTCCATAACCCCCCCAACCCCCCTCCCCCAAGCATCCCTCAATTTGTTTTCTGAAATTAAGAGTCACTTATGGTTTGTCTCCCTCCCAATCCCATCTTGTTTCATTTATTCTTCTCCAACCCCCTTAACCCCCCATGTTGCATCTCCACTTCCTCATATCAGGGAGATCATATGATAGTTGCTTTCTCTGATTGACTTATTTCACTAAGCATGATACCCTCTACTTCTAACCATGTCGTCACAAATGGCAAGATTTCATTTCTTTTGATGGCTGCATAGTATTCCATTGTGTATATATACCACATCTTCTTTATCCATTCATATGTTGATGAATATCTAGGTTCTTTCCATAGTTTGGCTATTGAAGACATTGCTACTATAAACATTCAGGTGCACGTGCCCCTTCGGATCACTATGTTTATATCTTTAGGGTAAATACCCAGTAGTGCAATTGCTGGGTCATAGGGTCAAATGTTCTATTTTCAACATTTTGAGGAACCTCCATGCTGTTTTCCAGAGTGGTTGCACCAGCTTGCATTCCCACCAACAGTGTAGGAGGGTTCCCCTTTCTCCACATCCTCACCAGCATCTGCCATTTCCTGACTTGTTAATTTTAGCCATTCTGACTAGTGTGAGGTGATATCTCATTGTGGTTTTGATTTGTATTTCCCTGATGCCGAGTGATGTGGAGCACTTTTTCATATGTCTGTTGGCCATCTGGATGTCTTCTTTGCAGAAATGTCTGTTCATGTCTTCTGCCCATTTCTAGATTGGATTATTTGTTCTTTGGCTGTTGAGCTTGCTAAATTCTTTATAGATTATGGACACTAGCCCTTTATCTGATATGTTGTTTGCAAATATCTTCTCCCATTCTGTCAGTTATCTTTTGGTTTTGTTCACTGTTTCCTTTGCTGTGCAAAAGCATTTGATCTTGATGAAATCCCAAAAGTTCATTTTTGCCCTTGCTTCCCTTGCCTTTGGTGATGTTCCTAGGAAGACGTTGTTGTGGTCAAGGTTGAAGAGGTTGCTGCCTGTGTTCTCTTCAAAAATTTTGATGGATTCCTTTCTCACATTGAGGTCCTTCATCCATTTTGAGTCTCTTTTCATGTGTGGTGTAAGGAAATGGTCCAATTTCATTTTTCTGCATTTGGCTGTCCAATTTTCCCAACATCATTTCTGTCTTTTTTTCCATTGGACATTCTTTCCTGCTTTGTCAAAGATTAGTTGACCATAGAGTTGAGGGCCTATTTCTCGGCTCTCTATTCTGTTCCATTGATGTATGTGTCTGTTTTTGCACCAGTACCATACTGTCTTGATGATGACAGCTTTGTAATAGAGCTTGAAGTCCGGAATTGTGATGTCACCAACTTTGGCTTTCTTTTTCAGTATTCCTTTGGCTATTCGAGGTCTCTTCTGGTTCCATATAAATTTTAGGATTATTTGTTCTATTTCTTTGAAAAAATGGATGGTGTTTTGATAGGGATTGCATTAAATGTGTAGATTGATTTCGGTAGCATAGATATTTTCACAATATTTGTTCTTCCAATCCAGGAGCATGGAACATTTTTCCGTTTCTTTGTGTCTTCCTCAATTTTTTTCATGAGTACTTTATAGTTTTCTGAGTATAGATTCTTAGGCTCTTTGGTTAGGTTTATTCCTAGGTATCTTATAGTTTTGGGTGCAATTGTAAATGGGATTGACTCCTTAATTTCTCTTTCTTCTGTCTTGTTGTTGTTGTAGAGAAATGCAACTTATTTCTGTGCATTGATTTTATATCCTGACACTTTACTGAATTCCTGTACAAGTTCTAACAGTTTTGGAGTGGAGTCTTTTGGGTTTTCCACTCATCTGCAAAGAGTGATAGTTTGACTTCTTCTTTGCTGATTTGGATGCCTTTAATTTCCTTTTGTTGTCTGATTGCTGAGGTTAGGACTTCTAGTACTATGTTGAATAGCAGGGTGATAATGAACATCCCTGACGTGTTCCTGACCTTAGCAGAAAAGCTTTCAGTTTTTCTCCATTGAGAATGATATTTGTAGTGGGTTTTTCATAGATGGCTTTGATGATATTGAAGTATGTGCCCTCTATCCCTACACTTTGAAGAGTTTTGATCAGGAAGGGATGCTGTACTTTCTCAAATGCTCTTTCAGCATCTATTGAGAGTATCATATGGTTCTTGTTCGTTCTTTTATTGATGTGTTGTATCACATTGATTGATTTGTGGATGTTGAACCAACCTTACAGCCCTGGAATAAATCCCATTTGGTCATGTTGAATAATCCTTTTAATGTACTGTTGGATCCTATTGGCTAGTATTTTGGTGAGAATTTTCCCATCTGTGTTCATCAAGGATATTGGTCTGTAGTTCTCTTTTTTGATGGGATCCTTGTCTGGTTTTGGGATTATGGTGATCCTGGCCTCATAAAATGAGTTTGGTAGCTTTCCTTCCATTTCTATTTTTTGGAACAGTTTCAGGGGAATAGGAATTAGTTCTTTAAATGTTTGGTAGAATTCCCCCGGGGAGCCGTCTAGACCTGGGGCTTTTGTTTGTTTGGAGATTTTTGATGACTGTTTCAATCTCCTTACTGGTTATGGGTCTGTTCGGGTTTTCTATTTCTTCCTGGTTCAGTTGTGGTAGTTTATATGTCTCTAGGAATGCATCCCTTTCTTCCAGATTGTCAAATTTGTTGGCGTAAAGTTGTTCATAGTATGTTCTTATAATTGTCTGTATTTCTTTGGTGTTAGTTGTGATCTCTCCTCTTTCATTCATGATTTTATTTATTTGGGTCCTTTCTCTTTTCTTTTTGATAAGTCTGGCCAGGGGTTTATCAATCTTATTAATTCTTTCAAAGAACCAGCTCCTAGTTTCGTTGATTTGTTCTATTGTTTTTTTGGTTTCTATTTCATTGATTTCTGCTCTGATCTTTATGATTTCTCTTCTCCTGCTGGGTTTAAGTTTTCTTTCCTGTTCTTTCACCAGCTCGTTTAGGTGTAAGGTTAGGTTGTGTACTTGAGACCTTTCTTGTTTCTTGAGAAAGGCTTGTACCGCTATATATTTTCCTCTGAGGACTGCCTTTACTGTTTCCCACAGATTTTGAACTGTTTTGTTTTCATTATCATTTGTTTCTATAAACTTTTTCAATTCTTCTTTAATTTCCTGGTTGACCCATTCATTCTTTAGAAGGATACTGTTTAGTCTCCATGTATTTGGGTTCTTTCCAAATTTCCTCTTGTGATTGAGTTCTAGCTTCAGAGCATTGTGGTCTGAAAATATGCAGGGAATGATCCCAATGTTTTGATACTAGTTGAGACCTGATTTAGGACCCAGGATTTGATCTATTTTGGAGAATGTCCCATGTGCACTAGATGAGAATGTGTATTCTGTTGCTTTGGGATGGAATGTTCTGAATATATGGGTGATATCCATCTGGTCCAGTGTGTCATTTAAGGCCTTTATTTCCTTGTTGGTCTTTTTCTTAGAAGATCTGTCCATTTCAGTGAGGGGAGTGTTTAAGTCACCTACTATTATTGTATTATTGTCAATGTGTTTCTTTGATTTTGTTATCAAATGGTTTATATAGTTGGCTGCTCCCATGTTAGGGGCATAGATATTTTAAAATGTTAGATCTTCTTGTTGGAAAGACCCTTTGAGTATGATATAGTGTCCTTCCTCATCTCTTATTATAGTCTTTGGCTTAAAATCTAATTGATGTGATTGCCACCCCAGCTTTCTTTTGATGTCCATTAGCATGATAAATTGCTTTCGACCCCCTCACTTTAAATCTGGAAGTGCCTTTGGGTCTAAAATGAGTTATAGACAGCATATTGATTTTTTTTAATCAATTCTGATACCCTGTGTCTTTTGATTGGGGCACTTTAGCCCATTTACATTCAGGGTAACTATTGAGAGATATGAATTTAATGCCATTGTATTGCCTGTAAGGTGAATGTTACTGTATATTGTCTCTGTTCTTTTCTGGTCTACTACTTTTAGACTCTCTCTTTGCTTAGAGAACCTCTTTCAATATTTCCTGTAGACCTAGTTTGGTGTTTACAGATTCTTTTAGTTTTTGTTTGTCCTGGAAGCTTTTAATCTCTCCTTCTATTTTCAATGATAGCCTAGCTGGATATAGTATTCTTGGCTGCATGTTTTTCTCATTTAGTGCTCTGAATATATCCTGCCAGGTCTTTCTGGCCTGCCAGTTCTCTCTGGATAAGTCTGCTGCCAATCTAATATTTTTACCATTGTATATTACAGACGTCTTTTCCCGGGCTGCTTTCAGGATTTTCTCTTTGTCACTAAGACTTGTAAATTTTACTATTAGGTGATGGGTGTGGACCTATTCTTGTTGATTTTGAGAGGGGTTCTCTGCACCTCCTGGATCTTGATGTTTGTTCCCTTTGCCATATTAGGGAAATTCTGTCCAATAATTCTCTCCAATATACCTTCTGCTCCCCTCTCTCTTTCTTCTTCTGGAATCCCAATTATTCTAATGTTGTTTTGTCTTATGGTGTCACTTATATCTCGAATTCTCCCCTTGTGGTCCAGTAGCTGTTTGTCCCTCTTTTGCTCAGCTTCTTTATTCTCTGTCATTAGGTCTTCTATATCACTAATTCTTTCTTCTGCCTCATTTATCCTAGCAGTGAGAGCCTCCACTTTTTATTGCACCTCATTAATAGCTTTTTTGATTTCAACTTGGTTAGATTTTAGGTCTTATATTTCTCCAGAAAGGGCTTTTATATCTCTCGAGAGGGTTTCTCTAATATCTTCCATGCCTTTTTCAAGCCTGTCTAGAACCTTGAGAATCATCATTCTGAACTCTAGATCTGACATATTACCAATGTCTGTATTGATTAGGTCCCTAGCTTTCTGTACTGCCTCTTGTTCATTTTTTTGTGGTTAATTGTTCTGCCTTGTCATTTTGTCCAGATAAGAGTATATGAAGGAACAAGTAAAGCACTGAAAGGGTGGCAAAGACCCCAGGAAAATACACTTTAACCAAATCAGAAGAGACCCCAAATCATGGGGGGGGGGGAGGAGAAAGGGAATAAAGAGAGGTTCAGAAAAAAAATAAACAATTATAAAAAAGAAAACAAATAAAGAAAAAATATAAAAAAGAAATATATATATATATTACATAAACTAGTTTAAAAACTTTAAAAAAGAAAAGGGTAAAAGTTTTAAAAAATTAGCAGCAGAAGAAAAAAAATTGAAAACAAAATTAAATTAACTGCAAAACTAAAAAATCATGGGGAGAAAGCCATGAGTTCCGTGCTTTGCTTTTTCCTTCTCAGGAAATCTACTGCTATCCTTGGTATTGAACCTGCACTCCCTGGTAGGTGAACTTGGTCCTGGCTGGATTTCTTTTTGATCTTCTGGAGGAGGGGTCTGTTGTAGTGATTCTCAAGTGTCTTTGCCCCAGGTGGAATTGCACCACCCTTTCCAGGGGCCGGGCTGAGTAATCCGCCTGGGTTTACTTTCAGGAACTTTTGTTCCCTGAATGCTTTCTGTAGAGTTCTGGAGGATGGGAATGAAAATGGCAGCCTCCCAGTCTCCAGCCCAGAGGAGCCGAGAACTCAGAGCCCCACTCCTCAGTGCACCCTCAGAGAATAGTGCCCAATCACCCCCGTCTCCCTGGCCTCTGGCCGTGCTCCGAGCTCACCCAGCCTGAGACTGGTTCAAGGTAACCCCGAGCTTAGACCTCACTTCTTGACTTTCTGTAGCTGGCTTCCCCATTCTAGTACCTGCAAGCTCTGTGACACTCAGACACCCCTGATCCTTCTGTGACCCTGTGGGACCTGGGGCCACGCTGCCCCCGTGTTGGCTTCACCCCGGTTTAGCCTCTGGAGCAATGTCCCTCAGAAGAATAGACTTTTAAAAATCCTGATTTAGTGCTCCATTGCTCCTCTGCTTGCTGGGAGTTGGCCCCTCCCCCCACAGTCTATCTTCCCGTTGCTTTGGATTCACTTCTCCACCAGTCCTACCTTTCAGAAAGAGGCTGATTTTCTGTTTCTAGAATTGCTGTTCTTCTTCTCTTCAATCTCCCATTGGATTTGTAGGTGTTTGCAATGTTTAGATAAACTATCTAGTTAATCTCCTGCTACCTGATGTAGTCTCAGCCTGCTACTTCTCCGCCATCTTGACTCCTCCCCAGCTATGTGACTTCTATTGGTACTTTCTTATATTTTCCAACTTTTTGTTGCATTTCTCACTGAGCTCATCCATTTTTCTCTCTAATTTGGTAAGCATCTTTGAACTTTTTATCAGGTAAATTATTTATCTCCATTTCATCAAGGGTTTTTTGAGGGTTTTGTTGTGTTGTTGTTGTTTAGTTGTTGTTATTATTTTCCAGAGTTTTACCCTGTCCTTTGGTTTGGAACATATTTCTTTGTTTTTTGTTTTTTGGGTTTTTTTCTTGACTCTGTGTTGGTATCTATACAGTAGATGAAACAGCCACCTCTCCTTGAATGAGTAGCTTCATGTAGGAGATGAGTCTTGTTATTTAACCCTTCTCAGTTCTTGGTTGTCTTTCAAACTTTTGTGCTTTTCTAAGCAGCCTATTACATTTTCAGTAGCTCCCAGTATTTGAGGATGTGCCAAGTCCTGTCAGTGACCTAAAGAAGATCTCAGAACCTAAATTCAGGTTGTCTGGAAATCAGACCCTCTGACATCAGCCTTTAAAAGTATTCAGATATATACAGTCCTGTGGAACCACAGGGATAACCTGTGTTGGCCACGAGAGCCAGGAACTCTGAGATATTCCCCTGGGAAGCAGTCACAAAAGTCAGGGCTACAGAGAAGTATGGAAGTTCTTTTCTTGGACATACCATTGATCTGGAGTAAGGAATAGGGAGAGCACCAGCATGATGCCCACAGCCTATGTTCCTTAATACTAGTCAGTAGAAACCCTAAGTGTTTGACAAGACTGAAGCCTACTCCTTAGACTAAAGCTCTAGGATAAAAAAAAGAGTCCTCTTTCAAGAAAAACTAGGCAGAGGGCTGCCTCACGCAGCTATGTGCAGTACCCTAGGATGATAGACTTCCAAGAACCATCTCTCTGATTTCCACAGTGCTGTGGGACCCAGGTATGTAAGCCCTGCTTGCTACAGGGCCATCCTGTGGGTAGCAGTTGCAAAAATTAGGGTACCAGATGTGTGTAAAGCTCCCTTCTAGAAAACATGGTTCTCTACAGCAAGCAACAGGGTGAGGAAGAAAATAACACTTATCCTCTGAGGTCTCTGGAAAGGATTATAGTCACCCCTAAGTATGTTTTTAATAAGAAGATAATTACCTAATAGGTTTCCTTCACAGAAAGACTTCCTGTGTCTGCTGCCTCTTGGTGAACCCTGGGGGTGGTTGTTTTAGGACTCTTTCTCCATTGTTTATGGTTCTATAGGACCCATAAGCAAAAGCCCCACTTGCCGCCAGATCCAGATTTGGAGGTGTTCTCAGAGAGCAGTCATAAAAATCAGGATTGCTAGACAGGGATATGAGCTCCTATTTGGGTGACACTAGTCCTGTCCCATGGGACCAGGAACATAAGCTTCCCTGGCCTCCAGAGCCAGGCAATCAACAGGTATCTCCTCTGCAGCAGCTACAAAAAGCAGGGTTCCCTTCTGGACAACACTGGTGTGCTAGAGCACAGTAAAGGGAGAATGCAAAGATGGTACCTGCCAGTCTCTGTCCCAGAGTATGCTCCAGCAGTCTTCTAGATGTGTGTGTTAAATGTACACTTATCCTCAGGGAAACACTTTAATATAAGCAGTGGAAATTCCTTCACATATTATATATATTTACACATATTGAAATTAGGGGGCCATCATCTTTTCAAAATCCTTCTTCATGAGGAGTTTCTAAATTAATATACTTATTTTAGTTTTTTATGTTAATTAAATTCTGAATTTGTGATTAAATTAATGACTTAATAGAATATTAATAATAGTAATAAAAAAATATAGAGAGCCTTATTTTTTTAATTTTCCAGTGTTTTCAGAATTTTTAAAAGTTGTTAGATATTTAACAAGACTGGAACATGTTATTATGATTTGATAAAACTTGAGATAGAGTCAGTAGAATTGTTGATAAGCTCTTTGATCTGATTTCATGTAGTCCATTAAGTTGTATTAAACAGCACATTGCAGCTTGTCAGAGTAAATAAAAAGAGAAGGAAAAGTAAGCCATGCTAGTCTGGGGGAAATGTTCACTTTATAATGATTTTTTGATAATCAAGTTGTCATTTAATTTCCCATATTCAGCCTACCTAGTTGAATAATTTATCGTGTTTTTGAATAATTTATCATGTTTTTGACCCTTCTCAGTTTATCCCTCAATACCATTTTATAAGATGTTCACATCTAGAAATATTGGCTAATGCAGATTTAATTATTACTCCAAGGTTATCATGGTATTTAGATGGCGAGATTTAATTCAATGTACTGCCCTTTCAACAAAAATCGGATATTCCAGATTTAACAAATATAAAATGTCATCAATGAAAACATCTTGTCATTTTCTTTGCAGGTTTGTACTTCTAACAAAAGTGATCAGGTCATTTCCCTTTGTCATTACCTGGACTTGTGTTACTAATTTTAAATGTTTTTTCGAAAGAAGATAGTAACCTGAAACTTTGAGGCATATAATATGAATGAAAGGCAAAGATTTTTTTTTTTAACTGAAAGGCAAAGATTTAAAATCTATTTGGATATAAAAATAATTGTATTTAGGTGCTCTTTCAAAAGCTAAGAAGAATTGAAGGAATCCAGTAAGAATACCTTCATTTGTTACTGTTAATATTTAAGGGTAAAAATTATTCAGATGTACAAAAAATTACAAGGAGAAAATTTACTAAACTGAAATCTATTTCCGGGAAAACTAATGATGACTGACCAAGGTGGTATTTTCTTTTTCCCTGGTTAGCCATGACATGATTAGATTGGTTTTCTAACTTCGAGCTCCCTCTCTCTTTTTCTATTTAATTCAGTGGTTTTAACCAAAAGACTGCATTATTATCACCTATGAAGATTTTTAAAAATATATATGGAAAGTTGTAACAACCTTTTGGAGAGCAATCTGTCACTATCAACATATACATTATGCATGTCTGGAGCCCGGCATTTCTATTTCTACAAATTTGTGTGACATGTATATATGTAGGTGTTTATTTGCATATTTGTAAGAAAATGTTTAGAAACTAAAAAATAAATATCAATAGATTGGTTAAGTACATAATGGTATAAATATATCAAGAAATACTATGCAGCTTTAAGAAAGGATAAGAAGACCAACAAAAATGTTTTCAATTTATGTGATAAAATAAGTTGCAAATCAATATATATGGGCATAATGTCATTTATGTAAATATATATGTGTGTGTAAATATATTCATATAGATATATGCATGTATATAGACACACATGTATAATAATAAAAATATAGAGTATACACACAAACCAGTAACAAATGGGAAGATTAATTCAGGAGAATTATTTCATATCCTGTGTGTTAATGCATTTTTTTAAAAATGAAGAACATATATTTCTTCTCTAATATTGATAGTAATATTTAATACAAGTACTTGAGTTAAACACACAGAGATTCTATTCTGGCTCAAAAACTTAAGGTCTGGCTCAAGCACTTTTACAATTCTAGAATCTCCAGAGCTAGATTTTTATGCACACCACCCTGATTTTCTGAGCACCTATGTTTTTTTTAAGATTTTATTTATTTATTTGACAGAGACAGACACAGCAAGAGAGGGAACACAAGCAGCGGGTGTGGAAGAGGGAGAAGTAGGCTTCCCACCAAGCAGAGCGCCCAATAGGGGGCCTCAATCCCAGGACCCTGGGATCACGAGCTGAGCTGAAGGCCGAGGCCTAACCCACTGAGCCACCCAGGCGCCCCTGAGCACCTGTTTTTGATAGGAACCATCCAGCAGTGTGTAGACAGTTGTTGATCCCAAAACAGACATAATATGCACACATGAAGCTCCTAGTCTAGCGTTTAGGCTGCAACAACAAATCAACCCCGAAATACTCAAGATTTACCATTGCAAGAAATTATAACAATGCGTAGGACAGCTCTGGGACCCATGTTGAAGGAGCAGCAACTCTCTGGGGTCCACTCTTCTCATGACACATGCCAGAAGTTATAGTTAAAACAGGCAGAAAGGGGCAAGAGCATTTAAAGCATCTGCTCTTTCCACCCAGAATAAAAACCAAAGTTGTTGCTTTGGCTAACAAGACTACATGATTTGTTTATCACATGTGCTATTCTCTATCTTCCCCTTCCTCCCTCTACGGTAGTTGACTCCGGCCTTTGGCCATTCTTCAGACACCACAGACATGCTCACATTGTTGCACATCTGAAGCTGCGATTTCTTCTCCTTGAAGCAGTTACTTATTATTTGCAAAGGAAACTCGAGTTGAGAGAAGACTTTCTGAATCTCAGTTATTCAATATTAATTTTTAACCTGTTTAAAGTCATACAGAAGGATTTGGGGGTTTATAATAGAAAGGGTGGTTTGGGGATTAATCAATGGAATGAATTACTTTTCAAAATTTCATTTACTCAAATCCAAAAGAAATGACATTCACTTAGTATGTTCCTGACTGAAATGTAGGATTCCTGAAGAGTGGCTCTTGGCTTATCATACAGACATTATTTGAATTTCAAATCTAGTAAATTCTTTCTGCCAAAAAATAACAACAACAACAAACAAAAAAACCTTGCGAAGTATAACTATGGCTTACATATTATCTTCTTTATCACAGGGAATAATGGGACAGCTGAAAATTGTTTCAGCCTTATGACAAAGATGGGAGAATCACTTTATGGTTTCTAATTATACTCTCTGGAATAGACATGTGAATTCTAGTTGTTGCAGAGCCTTTGCTTGAATCTTATAAATACATTTCCAGTACGGTTGAATAGTTAAGTGTACTTCACTTTGCATATTGTTTCCTGTGATATTTACATGACAATGGTGAAGTAAGGCATAACCAGAAAAACAGTGATGTCTTAAATAGAGTTCCTTTCAAAAGCACAAATACCTTATATTTCAAGGAGGCACTAGCATTGGTTGCTCTGTTCCTGTATCACCTGCCCTTTGTATAGGGTCAAAAGAGAGCATTGGCCAAAGGGTTATGGTCAAAAGAGATCATGGGCCAAAGGTCAGAGAGCAGGAGGAGAAAACGTTCCATAATCCTCAGGCTGACTATTGCAGTTGGGCAGTGTCTGTGTGTCTTCATCTGCAGCAGCTCCTGTCAGGTGGTTGCTCTTTCTAGCATTAGCCCTTACAGGTTTTGACTACTGCTTCTCCCTTCCCTTCAGGCCCTGAGGGGGTAATGGCTTTATACTCTTGTATTCTTTCGCTTCATTCACCTTTTCATTTCCCTTAACTCAGCCTCTAGCTTTCCAAATCGTCCTTTCATTAAACTCTTTCAGTTAGTGATCCTGCTCACAGTACCATTTGCTTCTTGCCCAGGACCATGACTCATATAATCGTCTGTCATGCTCTGTGTCCTACAAAAGTTTTCAAATGAAAGTGGCAAGGATGAGAATAAGTTACACTTTTCTAACTGGCAAGTCTAAGTGAGTTGGAGGAAATAGGAGGGGGAAACAAACCATGAGAGACTGTGGACTCTGAGAAACAAACCGAGGGTTTTGGAGGGGTGAGGAGCTGGGAGGTTGGGTGAGCCTGGTGGTGGGTATTATGGAGGTCACCTATTGCATGGAGCACTGGGTGTGATGCATAAACAATGAATCTTGGAACACACACACACACAAATTAAATTTTTTAAAAAGCCATGAGCAAGAATTAAAAAAAAAAAAAATCAAATCATGAAAATAGGATTCAGCGGGGGCTTCTGGGTGGCTCAGTAAGTTAAGTATCTGACTCTTGATTTCCACTCAGGTCATGATCTCAGGGGTGTGAGTTTAAGCCCCACATTGGGCTCTTCAAAGGGTATAGAGCCTGCTTAATAGTCTCTCTCTCTCCCTCTCCTCTTCCCTGCTCATGCTCTCTCTCTTTCAATTTAAAAAAAATAAAAAAATTTAAAAAAATGGGATTCAACTAATCTATTCCCTTCTTAGTACACTTGATCCTGATGTTTCTCTAACAACTGGGCTGACCTTAGTCTTGCTAATCCTCTTCTTCAGTCTAGTTCCCCCACCCTTTAACTCTCTACACCTCCTGGAACCTGATGTCCACTGAGTGAAACCAGGAGGCTTACCTGCTTGCTTGGATGTTTTTAGCATGTTGGGGTAATTTATTTGCTTTATAAAAAAATGCTTTTCCATAGGCAAAGGATTTTTCCTATGGTTATTTAAAAACATTAGTCCTCCTTTTTAATGACATAAGTAATACATGAATATATGACTGCTCCATAATAATATGAAAATATTATTTCAAATAATGTAAAGTATACAGAGTAAAATGTAAAAAAGCCCTCTTTGTTACTTCCCAGTCTTGCTTCAGTCCCCAGAAATAACCTCTTTGACAATCAGCTAAGCTTCCTTTCAGATTATCGATCTAATTTTTGTTTTTAACATTAATAGAATCACATTGTATGTATAGTTATGTGTCACATGTGTTACATAAATGTCTTATATTTGTATGTTACCTAAAGGCATGTCTCTGTATGTATATTGCTCTATATCATATACGTATTATCATATAAAAGGAATATCTCTATCTCAAATCATCTGTTTGTCTGGTCAACTATAGATGCCTTGGGTCACTTTCCAAGTCTTACATATTATTATAAATTTGTAAGTGCTGCATAATATTCCACAGAATTAATCTATTTTCTCACTGTAGCAAATAATGCAATAATAGCTTCCTCATATATGTTTAATTATACTCTTACTTTGGGATAGATCTCTGAAAGGAGATGGCTGAGTCAAGAAAATATGTTCTTTAAAATTTTTGATAGATATTGTCAAATTGTGTTACCTAGTAGTAGTCACTCCCCATTCCTCCTTGGCCCTAGACAATCATTAATCTACTTTCTGTCTCTGTATATTTGCTTATTCTGGAAATTTCACTTCAATGAAATCATAAACTTATTATCAACATCAAAACGTTTCCAAGGTTCATCCTGTTGTAGCATGTGTCTGTACTGTATCACTTTTTATTGCCAAATAACATTCCACTGTATGAATATACCTTGCATTTATTTATTCATCAGTTGGTGGGAATTTGTGTCATTTCTACTTTTCAACTATTATAAATACCACTATGACCATAATGTACAAGTTTTTGAGTAGACATATGATTATACTTTTCTTGAGTATATAGTAGACTTGCTGGGTCATGTGGTAACCATGTTTAACATCTTGAGAAACTTTACCAAGAATATTCAATAAATAAATGATTCAATATTCAATATTATCAATATTCAATAGTATCAAGAATATTCAATAAATAAAAAAATAAATTTGTTTCTAATTGTGTTAGTACATTTGCTATGCCATCACTGAGTCTATAAAGTAGGTAAAATTTTATAAAGATCATCAGTATTTTGTCTGTATAATTAATCAAGAGATTATAATTGTGTTGAAAATGTAGATTTGCTATTCCAAAAATATTCATAGGAACCATAAAAAAAAAAAAACTGGAAAGAATATAGTCTTTGATTTGAACCAATGCAATTTAGATGACGGTACAGGTTGAATGACTATTAGACATGTTTAGAGTTTGAATTCCAAAGATTTATAGATCTTTGAAATCATTTTTAATGTCTTTATTTTGCACTTGAGAAAATAAAATAATTATTGTCCAAATATGGTAAACTTAGGGATAAAATTTGGGTTTCATATTATGAAAATCTTACTTTCTCTTGTGAGAACTGTATGATTTTTTGTTGTGTATTTGTTTTTACTTGTTTGGGAGTTGTCTGCTCAAAATCAATATCTACTTTCTTATAGAAAAGAGATGGTTTGGGTTACACAAAGATTTTCCAATAAAGCTTGGTCGGTTTGGTATTGGACACAATACTCTATACACATGATGGGCAAGCTTTTCATGATAATAAATTGATATATAATGACCTTTGATTTTTATGTAGAAATTTTAGTTTATACCTATCTAAAAAAATTCCTTCAATATAATAGTGTTTCTATATGCTAAACACCATGATAAATGGTGATTTTAAATCTTTATTTTATTTTTTAATAAGTTATGCCACAGATATTGTTGTGTTTATGTTTGAGGTAGAAACTACATATTGAGTCGTGATTGACTTGTTTAGTGGTAAGCAGCTGTAATCTGAATCCTCATCTCCAAATGCCATATCTAGATTTTTATATCACTGCTACAAAGACTTGGAGATGGAGAGGAAATTCACTTTCTAGATTAATTGCCCAAAACGAGTGACTGTCAGTGAACTGTGTGTCCTTTGTGAGAATATTATTTATACCTTATTGTACCTTTACAGATTGCCTGGGAACAACTGTGGTTCTTCATTCTGTCAGATGTGGAGCCTCTACAAGGGACCTACTAGGATCATAGAACACATTCCAGGGCTTCGCAAGCGGTTGGTGGCACTGAGATTCCTGTAATTACAGCCTTATTAGGAGGGCTGTGAACACTCCTAGGGATGTAATTTGTGATAAAGAGAAATGCTTTAAATCAAAACTATGTCCTCCACTGGGTCACAGTTACAGTTGTTCAGTAATATTTTCTAAAAAATTCTGACAATTAAGATTGTAATTTTCATATCAAAAGTCCTCAGGCCACCATTCTTCATCCAGATATTTTTATTTTCTTTTTTAAAATTGTAACTCCAGTATAATTAACAAAGAGTGCTAGTTTTAGGTGTGCAAGACAGTGATTCAACAATCTGAAATAGTTCTCTTTTTAATAAACACTATCAACAAAAGACATTAGAAGTGATGACTTGTAAGGTCGATAATGCTGGTTTCATAAATTCAGTATCTTCTGGGCTCTCTCAGGACAGCAAAAGCATTAATTTTTTAAAAAAATTTTATTTTACATCCTATTCTTTGAAGGAACTATTTTCTTTAGCCACCTGTCTGCCCTTTCAACCTACCTTCATTTTTTGTTTACTTTTGCTTTTGTAGCATTTTGTCAACTCTTCTTGCATGACTATAGATTCTAGGTTTTCTGTTCATTTTTAAGTACAAGGCAGTTGAAGAGCTGTTGCGGGTTTTGGCTTACATTAATGGGGGTTGTTAATTGGCAGGAATACCTAAGGGAAAAGTAGATGAACTATTTCATTGGTAGGGGAAATTTTAAATGCTTGAAGTTGGACTTTGAGCCAGAGCACCAATGCCCACAGTAGTTGAGCTACTTCACCAAATGGTATGTTTAGTTATTGCTGTGTGTTCTTATCTTAGGAAGAAGGGAAAATACGGTCAAGCCACCATCTGGCGACACCTTATTTAACATCTAGTTACATTATTTTGGGAATTGCTGGGCTCAAGGGATGTAATCATAAATCTTGAACTTTGCACTAAAATAAACCCATACTGTTTTATTTCTTTTTAAGGAAAAACTCACTTAATTACTGAGACTTAGTGTGTTCTCTCAATTTTACGATTTCTGTTAGTGGTCCTACTGCTCTCCTTGGATCCCATAGTCAAACACCTGAAGTTGTTCTGACATCTTCTCTCTTCTGGAACTCAGTTTAGTAATTTATCTTATAGCTGTTTCTCATTTCCATTTCCCCTGGAACCAACCTTTGCCTTGGTTCTTTTAATCAATAAATCATATTTGCCAAGAATGAGTCTAGACTTGAAGGAAGATAATGTATATACTCTAGAGCCAGGAGAACCAGGTTTAAATCCTGGCTGTGTCACTTATTAACTGTATGAAATAAGGTACTTGTTCTTTCTAAACTGCTATTTCCTCTTCTATAAAGTTGAGATAACCATAATTTCTACCATAAAGGTTTTTGGGGGAGGTTAAATGACATAAAAAATGTAAAGCACTTCACCCAGCATCTGATACACAGTACGTACTAAAAATGTTATATATGGGTATTTGTTTATTTTCCATGTCAATTTTTAAAATATTATATTTAATCCAATATTCTTAATACATAAAATAAGAACTACAGTTATTCCTTTCAAATATTTCTCTTTTGCATAGCAAATCACTTCTAAATTATTAATGACAAATCAAGGGCTTCCAGCATTTTTAACCACTTAAAATCCACATTCCACTTATAAACTAAAAATCACAGATTTTCATAATGCCTTTTTGCATGTCAGTCTCATACTCAGAAATTTTGATTTTTCATTATTATCCAACCACCTGGAAAATAAAGCCAAGATGTCTTAGTTGATACTGAAGGTACTTTCCTGTCTGTACCTACTTTTTATTCTCCATTGATGCCCTGTTATTTCTGCATATGAAGGAACCATTCATTCTGGCAAAATTTATCTGCTTATTGTCTGCAAGTATACTAGTGTGTATTCCTGCCCTTGTCTTTTATTCTGATGAAATGATATAAATTATTCCTTGAATTCTCAATTCTGGTTTCAATTCCTACCTGAAGTCTGGAATTCTATGGTTTTTAGTTTCTGCATCATTTTTTCCCACATTTATGACATGCCTATGCAGTACTCTTGTATGGGCCTTGTGACGCCCACTTGTGGCCATGGATCTCTTGCAGGGAGCATCTCCCCCATCCTCGCCTTCTCCTTGCCTGGGGTTCTCACTCCCTGCTGCATGGCAATACCACCCGGGGATGCCTTTTTCCCTCAGTGTTTGGATAGAATGCATCTCAGCAGAACGCAGCCCTGAGTAGCTTTCAGGAGCTTCCAGGTGATTCCTCCAACACTGGGTCAAGGCTGAGGACACTGAAAGAGATGACCCTAAAGGCCAATTCAGCTCCCACCTGGCTTCCGGTCCTCTCCTCTGCCCACTGGCCATGGGACCTCAGGCGAGCCAGTTCCACCAAAAAAAGGGGGGGGGGTGCTGGGTGGGTGGCTCAGTGGGTTAAAGCCTCTGCTTTCGGCTCAGGTCACCCAGGGTCCTGGGTTCGAGCCCCGCATCGGGCTCTCTACTCGGCGGGGAGCCTGCTTCCTCCTCTCTCTCTGACTGCCTCTCTGCCTACTTGTGATCTCTGTCTGTCAAATAAAACAAACAAACAAACAAACAAAAAAAAACCTCTTGTTAATCTCTTTTACAAATATGACAAATCTCTAAACTTAAAGTCAGGTACAGGTGTAGTTCGACATTATCAATAAGTGGAGGGTAAATAAGGAGAGGGCAACTTTTTGTGATAAGGTGTTATAAAAAGTTCACCCCAGTGACACAGCCAATTCAGTTGGCAAAATCTAGAATGAAGAATAGCCCACAAGGCAGAAACAGTGTTATGCATTCGGATATTCATTCAAGAGTTTGTTTATACCTGCAAAAATTTCAGAACAACCTTAATGTATAATGAGTTCCTTAAGAAATCATAGATCATTTGTTTTAGTGAATAAATATATATTATTAAAAACTAGATTGTATTCTGTCTGAGAAACAAAGAGAAGTGCCTCTGCTCATGCTCTGCACCATTTATAAAACATTTACTCTATGCTAGAGTTAGAGGTGACACACATCCATTACTTTATTCTCTCCAATCACCTGATGAGGTTGGTATTCCTGTTTTGCTGCTTATCTATTTATAGCAGTGTAGCCTCTACATTTTTCTTTAAAGATTTTCTTTATTTATTTGAGAAAGAGTGAGAGAGCATGAGAAGGGAGGTCAGAGGGAGAAGCAGAGTCCTCACAGAGCTGGAGCCCAAGGTAGGACTTGATTCTGGGACTCCAGGATCCTGACCTGAGCTGAAGGCCGTCCCTTAACCAACTGAGCCACCCAAACATCCTTGAAGCCTCTACATTTGCAAACACTCCGAGAAAACTTGCTGACAATGTAAGTAATAGTCACAGGGCCAGTCTGACAAGTAAACTGCAAAAAAGTAGACCTTTTAGTCTTTTGACCTTTTTTTGAGGGGACTTATCTTCATAGGTTGGGCTGTTATAGTGGGAGATAGAAGTTGGGTTGCGTTCTTATGTTACTGCCAAGATAGGTGGCCTGGTGTCATTATCTTGCTGTGGTTCTAGATTTCCCTAAGGGTAGTCACCCATTAGCAGAACAAGTGATGTCTGTAATGTATAAAAATTAGTACAGCATGGACACTGGCCAATCAGAACAGTGCCACAGCTATTAAGAATGAATAGTTGTGTAAGTAAGTCATAAGGTCATACCTGTGCAGGGGGGAATACCCACCCTGGTGACTGGGAACTAGAAAGTTACTTATGCTATCCCGTGTCCTTTAAGTCACACTTCGTCTGTAAGCCCAGAACTATTAGACATTTAGGAATCAACTTGTGTTTCCATGGATGGCTGAACAAAGTTTTAATGAGACACTCCTTTAATATATTGAAAGCAGTTTCCTCATAAAATCCCAATAACCAAGGTAAGTAGGGTTTCCAACAAATTATACTGGGAAATCTGTACAGAGTTCTTAATGAAGTGGCAAAGATAATTACAGACTTCTAATTAACTACTTAATTGCTATGAATTAGTAAATCTCCCAGCTTGGATGGCTTTTAGTCAGTTTTGTGGTTGAAAAAATACATTCTCTTCAACTTTCTTCTTGTTCTTTCAGTGTAATTAACCATTTCCTTGTACCACTGACCTTTTCTAAGAGACATTTAATTACTGCTAATCCTTAGCTCTTGTTTTTAATCATCCAAAAAAATTAATGGCTTTAGCAGCAGTAAACATCTTAGCTTTGAACTGGTTCTATGTAAATTATAGACCCTGAGTCATAAGGCCTTGAAACTAAGGTAGCCTATTTCGTAAATAAATGAGAAACCGTTCCAAACATTTTTACCAGAAGGAAAGCATTAGCTAATATTTTATGATACATTCTGGTCCTTGTTATGTGTTAATGCATCTCCCCTCATCATCACGTTCTCATTATAAAAGAGAGAAGTGCATATGGGTGGCATAATATATTCCACTGACTGCCACTTCCTCCCACTGGTTACTTTTAACACTTATTGCGCCCATTTTCTCATCTCTTTTCTTATTTTATTTGATAAGCTTGTTATCACCTGGATGATCTCATCCAAAACAAAGGGAAAATGATAGTTCCTAACACATTTTGAGTGCTCCTGATAAAAATCCATCCTATTAATACTCCAAATGAGGCCTCTCTCAGAATCATTTCCTACAACGCACAGGGAGGGTAGGAGATGGAAGACCAAACGGAAAATTGTGTCTGAGGAGACTGATGGGCTGCAGAAAAATTAGAACAGTCAAATATGCTTAGGATTTACTTTTTTAAAAATTTTCTTGTTTATGTATATTTGTCTGCTGTGTTCCTTCATAACTAAGGGAAAACAAGAGGGGTTTCATATGCAAGGGGAATGTCAACACTCATTTTTACTCTGTGGGAACCTGGGAAGTTTGAGTTCTGTAGGCCTCAGATTCATCAAGGATTAATTCTATCCACTTTACAGTGCAATTAATAAGTAATATATATATATATATATATATCTTAGTAGAGTGCTTGCCATTTATTAGGTACTAAAGAAATATTACCAACCAGTCCAACCTAAGTTTAATTGAGCTAGCTGTTTCTCTCTAAAATGTAAACTGTATGTAACTTCAGTTTTCAGAATTTCCCAGTGAGGCAGAGAGGAACAAAATATGATGGATTCTGGGGTGAATCTCCTCTGCATGCCTCTGGCAGGGCTCACTAACTCCCAGCTCTGCTGGGATGTGGCCTTAGCTCCCACCAACTGGACTGAGCTGACAATCTTGTCACAATGAATTAATGTGCTTGCCTTGGCATTTACATGGAGCCGAGGGTCGAAGACTTGTCAAATACAGAGCTCCGTGACTGTCTCTGAGGGAGGTACTTACACACACACAGGAGTACCACAGAATGTTCTTTCCATGGTACAGTCTGCCATAGCCTTGTTACCCAAGCTGTGACCGCCTCCCCACAAGCTCAGACTCAACCTCAGCTGGGTAAACTCAGGGTGGAGGTTGGGTTTGCCACATTGCCTTTAAAGTCTGCATGCTGAAGTCCTGGGGGTATAATGAATTTTAAACTTGTGCAAACATGAGGTGCAATAATGTTTGCAGGTTCTAGGTTTCCTAGTCACAACGTAGACCTCCAGCTCAAGAGGTTTACAGAGAAGCCTCTGGGGGCAAACTGTAACCACACCCAAAATCCAGTGACCTGCTCAATGCGGCCACCTAAGTGAGAATGGCAAACCCAGGAAGGACCCTTCAGGGCTTAATCTTTCCCATTTGTTCAAGAAGGTCTAATAGGCCTGGAGGGAATGTTTTCTAATCCTGTTGGGGGAATCAGAGGTAAAAGTAAAACTTAGAGTTTTGGCATCCTTTCTGCATTTTTAATGTGCAAATAGCATTTTACCCCATATTTCCTATTGTCAAGGAATTCATGCATGATAGTTAAAGAGTTATGTAAAATCCAAAAATAAAATGGTAAGATGTATTAGATACTACAAATTCAGAAATATTTACTATAGTTGTAGAAATTGCTTTCTCCAATGAACATGTTCCTAAGTAAATTTATTATTAAAACAAGATTAAAAGAGACAAAGATTTAGTCCATCTAAAATCATGACTTTTTTTACATCTTAAGTACATTGTATATGGGTGGCTTATAACCAAGGAACTTTTTCTTTTTTTCTTTTTTAAGATTTTATTTATTTATTTGACAGACAGAGATCACAAGTCGGCAGAGAGGCAGGCAGAGAGAGGGGGAAGCAGGCTGCCTGCTGAACAGAGAGCCCCATACGGGGCTCGGTCACAGGACCCTGAGATCATGACCCAAGCCAAAGTCAGAGGCTTTACCCACTGAGCCACTTAGATGCCCCTCAAGGAAACTTTTCATTTATTATTTCAGAACTTCCACTTAAATATAAATTTAAAATTATTTAAAAATAAATAAGAAGATTTTAAAAACAGTTTAGTTTCATTGTTCCAAATTTACTTCTTATTAGGGTAAAAATAGATTTCAGTATAACTTGATGGCATATGTGTGTGTATGATAGCAATACACACACACACACACACACAGGACTTTGCTGCCCTTAACTTTAGGACACAAGGCAAAACGACCATCTTTCAGGGCACCTGAGTGGCTCAGTTAAGTGTGTGACTCCTGGTTTCGGCTCGGGTCATGATCTCAGGGTCGTGAGATCAAACCCTGCACCTGGCTGCATGCTCAGCATGGAGTCCCTCAGGATTCTCTCTCTCTTTCCCTTTGTCCCTCCCCCCACTTGTGTGCCCATGCTCTCTCTCAAATTAATAAATACATCTTTTTTAAAAAGGAATGACCATCTTTCTGTGTATACTCATACAATATATCAAGTCCCTGAAGTATTGACATTGGTATATATGTTCTAGACAAAAAAAGACAGGAAAGAATGCAGGAAACATGGTCTTCCTCTCCCATGTTCTCTTCAGATGCTCCTCACCTGAAAGTATCCGACTGGGCAGAGTCTATCCCTGTACATAGTCTGTGTAGTACAGAAGGTACAACGGAAGCCTTCGTCTACTGGCCTTAGAAGAATCTCATGAGACGACATGTCTTGGTCTCCGATTCCACCGTACTGCTCATCGTTAACGGGGTGAAGATAGGCATTTCCCTTTCCCTATCCCCCAAACACCCAGTGCAGTGCTTAGTTAGGTGGTTAGTTAATCTCCCTTTGAAGATTGGATGGAAAAGCCTCATTCTCAGAAGTTGTTCCTTCAGACTATCTCAGATGCTCATGTATACCACATGCTCTGCTAAGTGCTTTTTGGAGACATATTTAAGCCTTACAGTGATACTAGGAGGCGGATATTATGCCCACTTAAGGGATGAGGAAACTGAGCATAGAAACACTAAGTAACATTTGCAAGTTTTCACATCAGGAGAGGAATCTAGGATTTAACCTTAAGTCTATCTGAATCTATGCTCTTACCTACTTATGAAATGTGGCCAAAAGTGCAGGTAGAATTTCAGGGTAGGTGTGTCCTCCTGCATACTTAGAAGGCTCCTTGCAGTTTGTGAAGTGGGGAGGGTGTGGGAGGAGAAAGGGCACAAAATGCCTTCCCCATCCCCAGAGATGCCTGTACCTTAATTCCTGGAACATGAGACTGTATTACATTAAAGGTAGCAGATGTAATTGAGGTTGTTAATCATTTGTTCTTAAAACAGGGATATTGGTTATTACCCTGGATTATTGTGGTGGGTCTACAGGGTCCTGTAGAGCAGAAAAGGGAAACAAAGGAGAAAGATCAGAGAGAGGGCATTGTGAGTAGCCCTGGGACGAATGCTGCTGACTTTAAGGCAGTCTCTAGAAGCTGGAAGAGGCTTATAGTCTCCTGGAGCTTCCAGAAGGAATGCAGACTTGCTGACACCTTGATTTTAGCCCATGAGACACATTTGAGATTTCTGACCTCTGGAACTATGAGATAATACTTATGTTGTTTTAAGCCACTAAGTTTGTGGTAATTTGTGACAGCAAGATTAAGAGACTAATAATAATAAGTATTTATTTATTTATTTAAGAGAGAGACCAGGAAGGGGCAGAGGGAGAGAGAGAATCTTAAGCAGGCTCCAAGTCCAGCATGGAGTCTGACATGGGGCCCAATCTCACAATCCTGAGATCATGACCTGAGTCAAAATCAAAAGTTGGACACTTAACTGACTGAGCTATCCAGGTACCCCCTAATAAGTGTTTTAGATACCTTAGAATGTATATTTAATAATGGGGCGATTGGAGATGCACCTTCTTTTTTTCACACTTACACGGAGGTATTCATCATTGTGTTACCTGCATGATGGTCTTATCCAATGATCACCTCCCTGGGCACCACCAGTACTATAGTCAGCTCTGCCGTGGGCTCAGTATAGAAGCTATTTCTGGTGGAAAGAAATTGTGTTTTTAGTTATGAAAAATGGTTAAAGATAATTTGATTAGTCATTTCTGCCTGAATTCGTTGCTAAAATTTTAGTCAAATTAGTCAGTGCCAAAGGGTCACCTTTTCATTAGTGGGGAGTCTGGAGAATGCACGTCTTTGCTCGTGATTTTAACTATTGCATATTTGCGGTCATGATCCAAGTGTGGAAGATGCATCTAGTAGTTTCACTTCCCTATTACACAACATATAAATATGTGAGACAGGTGGACAGAAGGCGTGTACATGTGTATATGGATGCAGGGGCAGGAATTTGATGTTGATTTGGATAGGGTCTCAATTTAACAAATAAAATATTTATTATTTTTATTTCAGTTTTTTATTTAAATTCTAGTTAGTTAACATGTATAGTAAAATTGGTTTCAGGTGTAGAATTTAGTGATTCATCCCTTACATATACCACCCAATGTTCATCACAACAAGTGCCCTCCTTAATACCCTAAAGCAAATTTTAAGTACAAATACCCAAAAATTAAGATGCGGGAAATGGTATCTTCTGCCATTAATTATTTTCCCACTAGATGGCACTATAGTGTAAGCAAAAAAGAACAGCTGATTCCTTAGCCTCGGGCTTCTCTAGCTGCTATTAAAGCTTTTCACTCTTTCTGAAGATTAACAATCAGTTTAGAGGGGTGGGGCTGATGTAGACGGTTCCTACCGCAGTGAAGTCCTAGAAAGGGCGTGGCCCTCAGCGCCTTTGATTCCTAGCTACAGGATCCTGGTCGGTTACTTAATGTCTCAGGGCCTCAGTTTTCACATTTGTGTAATGGGTGTGAATATTACTGTCTTCCTTAGAGGGCTGTTAGGAAGATAAAATGAAGTAATATAGTTAAAAATCTTAGGACATGATAGGCAGGCAGTTACCAACAGTCCTTTTCTCTTCCTTGCCTAAGGAGAAAAATAAATACATAGAATGTAAAAACGGTGGACCTTAAGCTCCTACAGTCTCTAGTGATGGTTGGGATGAAATGAAGAGTCTTGAAAGGCAAGGAGAGATCATTTATTCTTTACTGTGCTTTCGTCTGACGAAGATTTTCCTAAAAAGCGGTGCTCTCAAATGCAGTTGCTGTCTGCCTCGTGGCTCTGTCAATAACGAAGTTTATCTCCTGTGAGGAGGCTTGTCAACTTTCCCTGAGGTGTGCAGTGCTGGGCTAACATCCCCTGCCTCCCTTCTCTGCAGCAGATTGTCCTTCAGTCTGTGGGTGCCCAAGAATGCTGCCCAAACAGTGTCGTGAGTGGAATGGTGATTCCCAAAAGACAAGTCTCCAGGAGCCTGTGAATATGACCCAGTTTAGAGACAGGGTCTTTGCAGATGTAATTAAGTTATGGATCCTGAGATGGATCGTCCTGGACTATTTAGATAGACCCTAAATCCCATGAGAAACATCCTTAAAAAGGCCGAGGGAGGTTGAGGCAGAGAGAAGACCCTGGGAGATTTGGGCAGATGGGCGAGAGGCAGCCCCACAGAAGGGGCGGAACCCCTGTAGCCACCAGGGGCTGGTCTCCTCCCCTGGAGACCTCAGAGGGAGCCTGTCTCTGCTGACACCTTGATTTCAGACTTCTGGTGTCCACACTGTGAGAAAATAAATTTCTGTTGTTGTAAGCCACCAAGTTTGTGGTTATTTGTTACGGCAACCCTAGGAAACTAATACAGATTTATATCAAGAAAATCCCTGTCCCCAGATATATTTCTGCGGTTGCTAGAAATTCCATCATTAGGAAATTTATTTCTTTGGTTTAAATTGCAGTCTCTTTTAAAATAAAATACATAAGGTCCCTTAGGAAAGGTAACATATTTTGGAGAATGCTTTTTTCACATTATGTACTCAGTGAATGGATGGCTTGGACCTGCAGAAAAGCACTAGGTATTTGGAAGGGAGTGATTCTAAAAAGGTAAAGGGAATTGGCCCTAAAAGACCAGCTTGACTTGCAAAGCAACTTCTCTGGCAACTTGGCCCAGGGATTCATTTTGTCAATGGTTCTCAATTAGAGAAGCCAAGATTTGGAGAACTCTCAAGCAGTATTGCCATCTAAGAAGATTCCTCTCCATACTAATTTCAGTATACCCCTTGCCATAAGATAAGGCTCCATGAGGCCAGTGGAACATGGCCTTAGAACTAGCACCTTCCCTTCCCAGACCATGGTGCAGTACCAGAATCCCTGAATCCTTTGCTCAAATGACCCTCATTTTTAAGCTTCCCACAGCTTGCATCTCTATGTCAACCTTCCCTAGGATGGATCACGCCACCAGCATGCATACTCCTAGGCCCAGGGTGGTAAACCTGAGGAGGTTTTTCAGTATACAATGGAACGAGAAGTAGAAACAAGTTTACTGGGGCCCAGGACCTGTCTCCTTAGGAACTTGATAATTCTAAACTGAAATATAGTTTTCTTGGTCTTTATAAAGGTATGTTTGTCAAGTATGGAACATATTTTATTAAACAGTGTGTTGCTTGTTCTGTAAATATTTAGATGCACAGAATGTGGGCCTATATTCCTACCTTTCCCAGAAGCTAAGGGTGGCCCTCCTTCTGAGATAGGCAATTCTCTAAAAACGCTCTGTGAAGGTGGAGTAGTGAGCCAACAGCAATCCATAAAAGGCAGGGAGTAAAAATGGAATCACAGTGCTGGAAGTGCCAAGAGAGGGGGAAAAAAAATATTTGGAAAGGCATTGGTAGTAAAATCTAAAAATCGCACCAAGTGTGCACATGACTACATGGTAAAAAGGAGATACAGGCTCCATCATCTTTCAGTCATTTCACTTTTGAAAAAGACACTTAAATTCTTTGAACTGCTGGTTCTTCAAATATAAAATTGGGTTCATTAAACCTACACCGAAGAGTTACTATAAGAACTGAGAAAGGAGTGAATTAAAGTCACTGCTTTCAGTGAGGGCCCATAGAGCGTGCCATATAAATTGTGATCTCCTTGTTATTACTGTGGACAAGTCCTCTCATGGTGTCACTGGGGCTTGGTAGGAAGAGACTCACACGGGCTACCGCACTGTAGTGGGCACATCGCTCCGGGAGTCAGTTGTTTCAGGAGGTGAGACAAACCCCGTTTTCTAAAACTCACTCCTGCTTAGCCATTCACCTATGTATGATGAAAATAAGCCGCCTGAGACAACATTGTTCATCTGGTCTGCTCACACAAAGCCTCAGAGTCATAAACGTAAATCTTAAATGGGAGTTTTAGTTCAGGTTAGCTCGGACCAGGTACCTCTCTGACATTATGCAGGGACCTGTTGTTATTAATTTTTAAAAATTGGTTACTTTATGAGGAAACAGATGAGCTGCTTTGAAACGAAAACTATATATAGTGTATAGAAAAGTGACTTGAGAATAAATTGCATATATAAAAGGAAGAGTCATAAATGACACACTCTTAAATTTCATTCTGTCTCTGCTAGTTATCTGGTGAATCCTAGGTCAGCTGGGACTGCTGTGGGAATAGCTTTTGTTTTGGTTTAGCTCTGAGTCTCTTTCTGCTGGCAGGATTCGTTAATTTCCTTGGTGGGCTGCCTCTCTCTGGGTCCTTCTCAAAGGCTGGGATGATTGCTTCTTTATATCACAATCTTTGTTGTACTTGCAGAGGGTTTTTTGTTTTTTGTTTGTTTTTTTTTGTTTGTTTTGTTTTTCCTTCTATAACTACAACCACTAAAAGATTTTAAGTAACAAAGTCTTTACCAGATGTCTGCAAAAAGCCCACTGGCTTGCTGTGGGTTATTTGATGGAAGGAATGAATGGCCCTTGTTTCTGCTTTCCTGGATCGATATCCTTGTACTGTATGGACCTCAGGTATTTGTTCTCTGTTCCACCCAGTTGACTCCATGTTGTTCATAAAGCTATGGCAGGGACGCCTGGGTGGCTCAGTTGGTTAAGCAGCTGCCTTTGGCTCAGGTCATGATCCCAGACTCCTGGGATGGAGTCCCACATTGGGCTCCTTGCTCAGCAGGGAGCCTGCTTCTCCCTCTGCTTCTTCCTGCCACTCTATCTGTCTGTGCTCATTCTCTCTGTCAAATAAATAAATAAAATCTTAAAAATAAATAAATAAAAAATAAAGCTATGGCAGTGGGTAAGCTTATTTTTCTTTCTTTTTTTTTTTTTTTTTAAGATTTTATTTATTTATTTGAGAGAGAAAGAACATCTGCAGGGACAGGAAAAAAAGAGAGACAGAGAAAGAGTCAGAGAGGGAGAAGTAGAGTTCCCACTTACGCAGGTAGCCCAACTCGGGGCTCTATCCCAGAACCCTGAGATCATAAACTGAGTCAAAGGCAGATGCTTATTGAACTCAGCCACCCAGATGCCCCAGGGTTTTAAATGAACACTTTTCTTTTGATATGCAAAGAGGAACTTCCCAATTATATCATAGCTTAATATTGATTCTCTATTAAACAGGCACGTAAATACCCTTTTATTTCCTGTGTAGTAGCATTAAACATCCTCCATCAAATTTCTTGATGTTCAGTTTTGTCCTTACTGGTCCTCTGGCTGCTGAAGCTCCCAGGATCGTACAGGCTGAGAGAAAGGGAAGAGGTTGGCCAATGTCCTCTTAGGACACAAAGACGCTGTAGCTTGATGGTGACCAACAATTTCGATTCTGATTTTTAGGCAACATGCAGGACACGATCTTCCTTGGGAGCTTATCAATAGCTTGAAGAAAAATACTGATGAATGTAGAAAGCTGGAAGAGGTAGCTAACACATGAAACGTTCAGAATCGGGAGACAAAAATATCTTTATAGTGGAATGATGAGTAGAAACCAACAATGTCAAATGCAGAACAGATCCGTGTAAATTCCTCTTCTGAAGTTGGAAAACCTGTCATTTCCGGAGCAGGTGGAGAGCTGCATCTTAACGGCTGGGCATTTACCAGGGGCTCAGTGTTCACATCAGCGTTAGAAGCTAGTGAGGCCTTCAAAGCCCTTCATGCTCTGGCCTTTACCTTCCTGTCTAGCCTCATAGCTAATGACATTTTCTACCAACCCACTGTCTTCCCACAGGTAACGGGGAGGTAGATTTTAGCTCAATGTAAGGAAGAATTTTTTTAACAACAGAGCTGTCCAAAAATAGAACGAACTTTCTTCAGAAGCAGCCAGTCTCCCCAGCAATAACAGGGGTTCCAGCTAAGGCTTAATAACCTTTTGCAAGGTAATTGGAAAGAGGACTGAAACAGTATAACTAAGAAAATAGACTCTGGAATGAAAAAAATGTTCAAAGACTCTAAATAGATGCATTATTTGGGGCAGAGTCGTGGTTTCTAGAGCTTGTCAGCCTAGTGTTCAATCCCTGTCTGACATTTCCTAGCTGCGTGAGCTTGGCATGCCATTAAAGTTCTCCTGGCCCCATTGGGCTCATCTGTAGAATGTGGACTGTAGTACTTTCTCACAAAGTACCTTTCTCAGCATTGTCTGAGGCTGGAGCAAGTTAACAGACCTACTAACACTTTTAGAACATTGTCTGACATATAATAAGCATTTAATAAATGTTCATAATAATTATTATCTAACAACTTAAGCCCAAGTTTTCTCCTTGTTAAAAGATTATTTGTTTGTTTAAAGAATTGAAGTATGGGGCGCCTGGGTGGCTCAATGGGTTAAGCCCCTGCCTTTGGCTTAGGTCATGATCTCAGGGTCCTGGGATCAAGCACCGAATTGGGCTCACTGCTCAGCAGGGAGGAGCCTGCTTCACCCCTCTCTCTGCCTGCCTCTCTGCCTACTTGTGATCTCTCTCTCTGTCAATAGATAAAATAAAATATATATTAAAAAAAGAATTGAAGTACAATTGCTTATAAACTACGGTTATTAGTTTAATGAAAGATTTTGCAGTGTATAATAACTAACATTACTCATCACCCTGAGATTGGTGATGAAATCATTCGCCATAACCCAGATGCCAGAGGAATTTTTCCAGCATATGCCGTGGAGGCAGATACCTCTAACTTGTGTGTAGAAACAAAATAATCCATCATCCCATCAACTTAAGATATTAATGATGGGTTGGTGAGAGATAAGGGGAAGTGAGGAAAAAAGGAAAAAAATGAAAATTTTAATTCTCGCTCCCACATTTTCACTCCCAATAATTCATGAAACAACCTACAGATGGCTAAGTACCAGAAGAGAGATTAAAAACAAAAAACAAAAAAACAAAAAACAAGACTGTCCAGAATAATTATTCTGATGTACAATATATTTATTATTCTTCATTATGAGACACCTAGGAAACAGACTTAGTATAAGTCATGCCATTTTTATAAGAAGTGGAATTTTTTATAAATGCCACAATGTTATTTTGTAACACAGTAATGTTACTATACCGTGGTATTGCAACCTTAACCAAAATCCAAAAACAAAACAAAACAAAAAAACCTGAAGAATACTCGAGACATAACAATTTCAGGAAATGTACCCCTACCCTAAATATCTGCTTAACCCGGCATTTTTGCTTCTGTACTGCACTTGGCAATTTTTAAAAACTGGCAACAGGATGTGGTTTATACCTTTATAAGTCTACCCCTCAGCTCATTCGGGGCTGTGAGATATTGGAGTGCATGAGCCCACTCGCAGCCTCTTACTTTTTAATAAAGACTCCTCAATTTGGCCTACTGAATGTGGTGTCCATATATATAACTTGCTGCTCTACATACAACAGTTATCATTGTATTCTTACTGGGTGTGAAAAAGATACATTTTTCAGGTTAAAGGATGGAAATTGATTTCCAAATCCCTACATAATTTTTCAACTGTATTCTAAAAGTCCAGAGATTCCTTCTCAGTCTAATCACCCACACAGAGCTAGCTGTCAGTGTCCTGACACATGTCAGTTGTGCTTCTCTGTGAGTAATATTTTTAGGAGATATTTTTTGACATTGTGGATTTAAAGAAAGTTCTAATACACATCTTTTAACTTCTGTCTTCTAGTCTGGTGTCAGCATAGCAGGACAGAGACACCTGTGCTTACCGTTTCCAGCTCTTGTGAATGAGAATTGAGCTCTCCCTCCAACCAGTTTTATTTCCACTTCCTAATTGGACATTTCAAATATACCTCTGTGTAATAAGTACAAACAGGTGTGCACACAGAGGTTTGCATCAAAGGGAACATGGGATTTCATGCCAGGTTTCTAGGTGAATACACTCTGGTTGGGGTAGAAGAAGGAGGAACAAGTAAGAAGTGTGACTTTAAGATAGTTACATAACAACACAGGCAGATGGTGGTTTATAAGGTAGATAACTGTCAGTACTTTGGAGTTCAGAGATATCTCTGGACTGATATGGGGAGCAGCTAAAAAATCTTTTTAAAAAATATTTATTTATTTATTTTCAGGGGAGAGAGAGTGAGAGAGTGGGGAGGGGCAGAGGGAGAGGGAGAGGAAGAGAGAATCTCAAGCAGACTCTTCGCTGAGCACAGAGCTAGATATGGGGCTCGATCTCATGACCCTGAGATCATGACCCGGCAGAAATCAAGAGTTGGTGGCTTAACCAACAGAGCCACCCAGGTGCCCCAGAAGCAGCTATTCTTACAAGGTGCTGGTACAAGGCAAGAGCCAATGCTCTCTGACCACGGGCAGGATAACCTCACAGAACCTCGGTTTTGTCATCTACAGGGCAAGCATAGCCATCGATGCTCACTTCTGGGTGTGGTTCCTAAGAACTAAAGACGAGGTATGGACAATGCCTGGTGTATGAAAATAGCCCATAACTGTGAACTTATCTTTATCCTTGACGTGAATGTGGCTGAGGTTCAGAAGGATAAGTAGAATTCAGAAACCCACATGAAGATTTGAGAGGAAGCAAGAGGAGTAGAAGTTCTATGCTAACAGTGTGGGAAGCAGAGGTTGGGAAAATGTGGGAAAAAAATATGAGAAGCCCGGAACAAAGGGCACTGAGTCTCAAATGAATTGTATGTTTTTAATATAATGTAAGCAGGAGTAGATCCATTTTTTATCTTTTTAGCTTGAAGCTTATATGATTGGGCACCCTTGGAAGAAGTTTTATACAAAATGAAGTACAAAGTGAATGGTTCTTTCTTTCTTTTTTTTTTTAAAGATTTTATTTATTTATTTGAGAAAAAGACAATGAGAGAGAGCATGAGTGAGGAGAAGGTCAGAGGGAGAAGCAGACTCCCCGTGGAGCTGAGAGCCTGGTGTGGGACTCGATCTGGGGAACTCCGGGACCATGACCTGAGCCGAAGGCAGTCGTCCAACAAACTGAGCCACCCAGGCGCCCATGAATGGTTATTTCAAATGAGGATACAAATTAACAACATGTCATATATTTTTAAAGGCTGCCAGATTCCAGAAACACCACAAAATTTAGGAAAAGAGCATAATATAATGGTGAACCAAAAAGGTTATATGTCACTAAATTGTATTGAAATATATTCTCAACCAAAATTCCTGTTATAAAATCCAGTATATTCCTGCTGCTCCATCACCTCCTGACAAAGGGGTATATCAGGAAGCAGAAAGACATGGTGGTTTTATTTGGGTGAAAATATCTTACTTTTGCTACTTTTACAACAGCATATGATCACACGAACGTGCTACTGGATCTCCTGCCAGCGAGTAGCCCTCAACATCAAGCCTCATTAAATTTGTGGCAAGTCACCTCTGCATAAGGACAACAGGAAGACCGTAGGAGTGAGTCATCAGAACTATTGCTTTAGGAAGATAAATCTAGCTTGGTCAGAGCTAGAAAAGCAACTGAATATGGAGAGAGCAACATTTAGAATTCAAAAAAGTGAGAGACATCAGAGAATCAGCACTTACTAGATGATTGACAAGATAATGGACAATGACCAAGAGGAGAGACCCAAAATAGCAGGGATGTTGAACTCATGTGACTGAGGGAATATACACGAGAGACTTCGGCAAGGAAACACCTACTGTCTATAAGGAAGTCTTTCCACTTCTCCTTGGCCATGGGCTTCAGGAGGTCAGCACACCCAGTGGCTGGGGAGGAAGGAAAATGTTCCCTTTCCAGTGTGAGTGACCATATCAAACATCGAAATAGAAAGAATAGGTATTCCGGTACTTAGGATGGTTAGAAATCAGAGAGAGCTTGAGATCCTCCTATGGCAACAACTATCACCAGAGTCTAGGGACACTCAACTTAACCTAGATCCAGTTTTCAGGAGACCCCAAAGAAAAACATACTTATGGCCAGTAGAAGGGAATTATTCTTGTTTACTGTGGGGCCTCTCAGCAAGTCCTTGCATGGGAACTGAAGTATTCTGGGAGCCACCAGGTGCAGAACTCCCTTTGCTCAGGTTAGAAAATTTCTCCTTAAATCTAATCCCGAATCCCAGTCCTAGCCACAACAGGGGCATGGAAGCAGACAGACAGCAAGTGAGAGGCTGCTTGCCCACAGCGCCTCTGCTGAGCTGGTCTATGCAGGAATCTGAGCAATAGCCACCCGTGACTTCCGGGTGAGATGAAGAACACGCATCCAGGTTGAGGGTGAGTAGCTGGCCCAACCCAGGCAAAATGAGTACAGCAGCCATGGAAAGAAGAAACAGGAAGGGGACCATATTCTGTCTTCAGTAAGCAACTGGACTCCATCTACCATCTTCCTTGACACAGACTAACTGGAGAATGATTCCAACGACTTGGCAGCAAATTTATTCTCTCCTCACATTAGGCAAGCATTATTTTACTTCACAGATGAGCTGGTACGCTCCAAGTTGAGCCACTTTATCCAAGACTATGTAGCCATGGAGGCAGCACTGAGTTAATATTAACAATAGGTAAGATACTATTTTAACTAGTTCCACTATTTTAGCTCATGTAATTATTACCACAACTCCATAAAGTGGTGCTGTTATTACTATGCCCATTTCCCAGGTGAAGCATAGTGAAGTCAGGTAGCTTGTATGAGGTCGCACAGCTTGTAAGAGAGTAGGGTCTGAATGAGGGCAGTTAGGTTCTAGAATGTGATATTCACCATGTTCTGCCTCTCTAAGATTTCAAAGGGTGACTGTTGATTTCGCAGACAGTGTTTTCACCACTCTACCACTCTGACCTAAACTCAAGGCCAGATCCCCTGCACAGAGAGACAGCATAAATCTGTACCAAATACCAGTAAGGAGAAGTAGGAAGAGGAAGGAGCAATTTCCTGGGAATATTATTACCCTCTTTTGGAAATGCAAAATGGAGATTTGGAAGTGTCCCTGAAGAAAAGGAGCCTTTGGGGACTTATTTGTCCTAGAAATGTACATTCGAGAGTGAGCAGCAGGAAGGATTAGTCGGCGTTATGAGGTAGGATCTGCTCCTGCATAATTATGTAATTAAAATAATGATACCTTAGAGTCATTTACTACTTTATAATTTTCAAAACACTTTTACATATATTATTACACCTAATCACCTGTAATATTTTAAAATTTAAGTGATACTGAATCTGCTGCATATTACCAAAAAATGTTTGAATGTATTTCCATTCCAGAGATAAAAGAACAAGATGACACAGGAAGGCAAGGAAATGTTGAACTCACACAGTGTGCCAAGAAATGCGCATGACATTTATGCTGTTATTTTACTCAATCCAACAACAAACACTGAGAGCAAAAATCGAATTTGCTTTACAGGTAAAAAAACAAAGCCTCAGGGAGTTGATGTAACTTGCCCAAGGTCATGCAACTAGCAGGTGTTCAGGCCAGGTTCTCCTAGGTCCGTCTAACTACACAGGTAGGTCATTCACTGATGCAACAGGACAGCACGCTTCTATTGCAGTCTTTGGGGGTGGGGGAGGTTCTAGGTCCTTCTGTGTCATGCAGCACATGACGCTGCCCAAATACCTATTTCTAGTCTTGGTGCTTCATGGTATCCTTTTTTTAAGTTCTGTCTGTTCAAGATACATATCACTCACACCTTCATACAAAATGAAATAGACTGAAGATCTGGAAGTCTGTGTCAACACATCCCCTGTCACCGCCAGACTGCCACTTCTGCCTAAACTCAGTTCATCTGGTTGTGATTACCTTCCACGAGAATGACCTTTGCTCTAGAATCAAGCTGCATCCCCATCGGCCTTGCTATTTCTCATTTACTAAGACCTGCTGAATTAACAGATTTTATCTGCCTCCTCCATCTCCCTGGTGTTCTTTAATATCTGTCTCCCGGGACTTGTGTTGACCTTTAGAATGCATCAATTTCAACCCTGACACCTGCTGTGTCTCATCTAAACTCAGTCCCCAGCTGACTGAGCCTGATTGTTGACCACTTTTGCTAAGAGCTTTAGGGGTCCAGAAGGCCATTCAGACAAGCATGACATCATATGAGATCCAGACAGGAAAAAACCATCATGCCAAATCGAATGCGTTTGTTGGATTCAATATTCCCTGGGCCAGACCCTCTTCTGGGCAGGCTCCAGGCTACGTGTTCAAAGCTACTTTTCAAGCATCTAAAATAAAGCGTCTTGGATATGGGGCAGTATGCTGTAGAGGGTAAGATCGACTGGTCTGGGGTGAGTCTTGTGTTTTGAGCCTGCTCCCATTCCTTACTTACAGTGTAAGCTTGGACCATGTGAGACTCAGATTCCCTATTTATAAAACTGAAGGAATATCCACCTTAGGGTTGTTACATGAATTAATGAATGGGAAACATAAGTTACCTATGAAGTGCTCAATGAGGCTGCTGCTTTTATCACTAGAAGATTTATCAGCCTGTTTAAAATGTTACTATAGTTGCCGAGGGAGCGAGGTCTGATACCAGACTCATGGTTTCCAAAGTTCACTGCATATTAGAATCACTTCGGGGAGCATTGCAAAATTCTGATGCCCAGCCCATCCTGGTTCCATTAGAACAGCTGGGAGTGGGAAGTAAGAGGCCATAGTTTTCAAAGATCCCTAGCTGATTTCAACGTGCAATGAAGTTTGGAATCAGCTGATACAGAGAGAGTGGCTTTCAGTTCTTCAACTTCTATTTCAAGACCAGTGTCTCTCCACACCCAACCCCTAACCCAGGAAGGCAGTGACCCTGGCTCCCCATTCTGGTCTGCCTTCCTTCCCTTGGTACATGCATCCCATCATTGGAAACTTTGCTGAGCACTTCTTCAAGAAAATGGCAAAGGCAGAAGGAGGTGGGCTATTAAACAGTGGGCAGGTGGGGAGTCTGCGGAGGGCACATATTCAGCAAAATAAGGGATGAGGCATGTAGCCTTTGGGCTCTGCTTGATGAAAGGAGCAATTATTAAAATCCCGGTCAGTCTCTCTCTAGGGCCAGAGCCCTTTCAATGCTTTCAGGGCAATTTCACTCCCACATTTGCTCCTCCTAACGGGCTACTGTAGAATTCTTCCCAGAAAAAAAGGCTGAGCTTTTCAACTAAAACGTACAAACAATGCCCCTTCTCAAAGGAATTAATAAATAGGGGGGATTAAAGGTACCAGAGAGGGTATTCTTGTGGAGACTGTCCAAGACGAACAAAGCCAGATACTAGCTAAAAGGAGAAGGACAGATTCTAATCAGTAATATCCTATTGCAATAGGAAAAAGAGTTCAAAGTGAACTGAACTCAACTTTGCTTTGTGAGACGTGACTGGGTATTTTGAAGGGAGGGTGAGGGACTACGGAGGAGACAAGCGGGGGGCTCAGTAGAGTTAGGAAGTGAAAAATGACAAAAATCAGGAAGGGGTTGGTGCATGTGAACCCCGTCTGGGTTTGCTAACTGGTGCTTATTAAAGTTAGGCTCCGGAGGCATCTGGGTGGCCCAGTTGGTTAATCAGCTGACTCGATGTCAGCTCACGTCATGATCACGTGTATTCTGAGAGCGAACCCAACACAGGAGTCTGCTTGAGAGTCTCTCTCTCCCTCTGCCCCTTCCCACACTCACCCTCTAAATGAATGAATGAATGAATGAATGAAGTTAGGCTCCAGGGGCAGAAGGTTGATGAGTGTCATTTACAATCTTTCCCTTATGTGAGCAGGTGCCTTTTTGTCGTCCTATAGGATTCGAGTTCAGCAGCTATGTAGTGTGTCCTGGGTGGTGCATGGCAAAGCAGGTGGCACAGGCCTGACACACGATGAAAGAGGTCCTGGTACTTGATATCAGGACCTCCTCTGGGTTAGCACTGACTCGGACTCCTGTTCTTCTCCCATCATTTCTCTTCTCCTTCGTAGCAAACCTGTGGGTCAGGTTGGCCTCTTTCCAGCTTTGGGGAGAATACGCCAGAAAAAAAGTGTCAGGCAGTTAAAGAACCTCCCCTAGAAGTGGTGGTTCTGGCCTTCAAGGCCTCAGCCCACTTACCAAGCTCAAGCAGCCCTTGGGGGTGGGAAGCTATGGTAGCCCAGCTAGGCTGGCCCTTCCTGGACTCCAGTTCCACCAAAGTTTTTTGGGTTTTGTTTTTTTGTTTTATTTATTTATTTTTTTTGGAGTCTGCATAAGAGGAAGAAACCTGAGCCAGGCTATCCAAAAGATCACTACTTTATCATGAGATGGGCAGTACCATCATTTAGCCATTTCTGAACAGACTACAGCCTGGTCAGTGCAGGGGCCACTCTCCTGAAACTGTGGCAGGAGTTGGAGGGTATCTATGCCCACCCTGGACTCACTAGGTGGCATCACAGTCTCCTTCCAACTAGCCAAGTGACATTGGGCAATCCTTTTTCTTTTTTTTTTTTTTTTTTTTTTTATTTATTTAACAGACAGTGATCACGAATAGGCAGAGAGGCCCACAGAGGGGGGGGAAGTGGGCTCCGTGCTAAGCAGAGAACCCAAGGTGGGGCTTGATCCTAGGACCCTGAGATCATGACCCAAGCTGAAGGCAGAGGCTTAACCCACTGAGCCACCCAAGCGCCCCCTGCACATTGCTTCTTGGCATCAACTTCTAATCTGTACAGTGGAATCAAGTTGTGATAATTATCTGATTAATATGTATAAAGTACTTAAAATAGTTCCTGATACATATAAGTACTTGACATTATTAAGTACTTGGCATTATTGTCCCAAAGTTTTCTATAACCTTCCACTTGTCTTTCCCTTTGGCAGCAATTTATACTGTAGATTACAGATTTTTCTGAGAATTTCTTATTTTCTGTGACTCAAACCCACGTCTGTCTTCTGATTTCTGCCTTTGTTCTTGTTCTTATCTCTTCCAGTTTTCCACTCTCCAGCCAAAATAAGCTATTCCAACATTTTGTCTATGGCCATCCTTCTCTTGATTTTTCTATGTTCCCTCTAAACAAGTTCAATTCCTTCCTGACCCTCCTTCTCTCATGACAAAGCCTCTGCCTTGCCCTTCAATGGGGCTTGAAGCCTCACTTTTGGGTTAGAACTTGTATATTGATTCAGTGGTTAATCCGCTTTGGCACCAGAAAGCGTTTGTCCGGGCATTGCTAGATGAATGGTGTAATTAGCAAATTACTTAATTTCTCCAAGAACTTATATTCCAATAAAATAGAGGTAATAACAGTAAGTTTCTACTTCACAGAATAATTGTAGGCATTAAATGGATATTTCATACCAAATGCTTGGCAGAGTGCCTGGTGCAGAGCATATGTTCTAGCGATTGTATTTAACTTCTCAAGTCCAGTGTATCTAAAACTCAGATTACTGTCCACTTCCTGCAAAAACCTGTTTGTCCTCTAAATTTGTTATTACCGGTAATGGTACTATCATGTTCTTAGTCCCCTGTTTTCATGAATTGAGTCATCTTTGACTCTTCCCTCATTCATTCCACACCTGATGGGACAGCAAGCTCTGTTGACTTTTGTTCAGCTCCTTGCTACTATCTATTTTCCCCGCCACCCCTCCCCATTTGTAGTCACTGCCCTGTATCCTGTTTGGTTTAATACAGTCATCTGCTGAGTAATCTCTTTGATTTTAGAGCCCCATTATCTTTATTGGGAACATCAATTACTGGCAAAATGAGGGTCACAGACAATGTTAGAGGCCTGAACATGATGGATGTGTGCGTGCGTGCATGCATGTGTGTGTGTGTGTGCGTGTGTGTGTAGCTTTAAAAATTTAACATTAAATGTTCTCAGTCTTTGCAATATATCGCAAGCCTCGCTGTTTATTTTGTTTTTTATTCTGTTTGGTGCCTCAGGATTTTTGGATTTGCAACCTCTGTTAACCTTGTTAATGTAAATCACATGTAATGATCAGACTTGTCCAAACGTGATCCTGGCAGTTAGCAGGGACTTGGAAGTTCTATCAAGACGTTTCACAGGTCTCTTCCTCCCACAGAGGACACCACAACATCCCATGGGGTCTGAGGTCTCCAAATTTTGGCTATCTGCCTTCCCCAGACACTGCCTGTATATAGCTGGCACCTCAAATTCAGACTCTGTGGAACTAAGTAATCTGTGCATTCACCCATGATGATTGTTAATTTTATGTGTCAAATAAACAAGGCCAAGAGGTGCCCAGATTAAACTTCCTTTCTGGGTGTGTCTGTATGGGGGTCTCTGGATGAGCTTAGCATTTAAATCTATGGGCAGAAATCTCATAAAATAAATTGCCCTCCCCAATGTGCAAGGGCATCACCGATTTTGCCCAGGGCCTGAATAAGTGAAAAGGCAGAGAAATAAGGAAACCATCCTTTTTGGTTCCTGCCTGTCTGGCTCGAGCTGTCTGGCTCCTTCTGTCTTCTCCTGCCCTTGGACTGGTATTTACATCTCTAGCCCCTCTGGTTCTCAGGAGTTTTGAATTGGACTAGAACTACACCACTGGCTCTCCTGGGTCTCTCCTGGGTCTCTAGCTAACAGATAGCAGATTATGAGACTTCTCAGCCTTTATAATCACATGAGCCAATTCCTCATAAGATATGTAGATAGATATATAGATAGATAGATATAGATAGATAGATATAATTGGCTCTGTTTCCCTGAAGAACCCTGACTAATACACCCACTGGTGGGTTGATTCCCCATACCTGTCCTGTAACAAGGGAAAGTGGACTGTCAACTACTGCTTGGATACTTGTCAAGTTCAGCACCACCTTGAACCCAACATACTGTTCTAGGGGATGAAAGGAGAAGCAGGGCTCCCATGATCACTTTTTTCTTTCTTTCTTCAGCCTATTTAAGCTTCTCAAATAAATCCTGTTTTTAATGCTTACTGTGGAAAGTTGGGAACTTTGTTCTGAACTCTAGTGTATTACTGGTGGGAACCCTGAAACGATCTATCTGGTCAAAACAACCTGCTAGCCTGTCACATAAAGCTTTTGACTAACTTGTCTCTCCAGTTTCCTCTTCCACTAGTCCTTCCAGTTAATCTTTAATACACACTGAGGTACTTTGCCTGTTAAGTTACTACCTTGTGGTTCACTACCTCTGTGCTCAGTAAGCCCTTTTCCACTCCTGTCTCTTCTTGTGAGAATCCTGCCTACCTTCCACCATGTATTTTAAAGGCCATCTAGGAAAACTTCCCTTCAAGACCAATTCAGTTAAGGTCTCTTCCCTAGATGTTCTTTTTCAAACCATCCTAATGGCACCTAACACACAGTGCCTCAGGTTGTGAACATTGGGATACACTTTTTTTTTTTTTTAAATCCCTTTCTCCTTCAGAAATAAGGCTGTTCTTACTCATCATTGTATGTCCCCCATGCTCAGCACATACTGCTCTGCTTGAAGTACTCAATAAATGTGAGAGGGAATTAGGACTTCTTTGCCGCAGCACGTGTGAAGAAAAGGTGCTCTATTGAAATGTCAGGGGCTTTCAAAACAAACACAAAGGTTTTCGTGGATTTTAAAGACAGTACAAGCCAATGACTTACTGAATGCAAACCACAGCAACATCCTTTCTCAGCCATTCTGACGCACTGGAGATTATCTTCCGGGTCTGAATATCTGGCAAGTACTATGAAATGAGTTTTTTGTTATTGTTGTTGTTATTGCTTTGCTAAGACACACACAGTGAATAGCCCTGATATTTTTATTTAATTGTGTTTGGCCCTTCAATTACTCTTAAATGAAGCAGTTTGTTTAGGCAGTGGGACCTCATTTCCTAGCCAGCCTGCTTATCAGCAAACCAGCTGTTTTCTGTATGTGGGCCACCACACCTGTTTTACTCTTTTATATTAAAATATATTTCAGATATGAATGCATACTCGAAAAGAAGTCTGCATGATAAAATGTCTCTCATCTTATGTAAAATAGAGCTGTATCAACAGGGTGTAAAATGTCTGGATTTAATGTCAAAACAATCTCAGTATTTGACATAAGCCATACATCTGCCAAATATTTGCCTTTTTCTCCCACAAGATGTTTGGTATCCTTTAGACTAAATTTTTAAATTTATGATATTTGGACTGATTTATTCTGGCCTAAAATAGGAATAAATGGAAAGCAATGCTGTCTATATCTATATTCTGACTAACACCTAGTTTTTTTTTTACCAAATTCAATTGGACATAAATTGACTAAAAATTCCACTTCCAATCAAGAGTAGCAGGGATTGGCTTTACCTTCTTTTTGCACTGGATGTTCATGTCCTCCCCCCACTCCCTACACCCAAACTCCTATGGTTAAGCCCCACCACTCAATATGACGCTTGTAGGAGGTAAGATCTTTGGGAGGCCATTAGGTTCCAATGAGGTTGTGAGGTTTAGAGCCCCCATGATGGGAATAGTGTACTTAAAGAAAAGGAAGAATGACCAGCACTCTCTATCTGTCCACCATGTGAGGACACAGCAAGAAGGCAGCAGGCCTCTATGAGCCAGGAAAAATAGCCTCCTCTTGAACTTCTACCCAGAACGGTGAGAAATAATTATCATTTGTTTAAGCCACCCAGTCTATGGTATTCTTGTTATGGCACCCAGAGTTGATTAAGATGCCTTCCTGTCTTAACCAATTAAAAAATAAGACAAAACCATAGTTTTCAGATTGAACAAGAGAACATGCATAACAATGATCCTCGAGAGAAGGTACAAACATGACGAACTCTTATGATTGTTCCAGCCTCCTGACTAAAGAAAATTTTCAGCCAGTGATGTAAGGAAGGGAACCATAAATAGAGCCTGGTAGTCTTTGTGTGTTGAGGAAAACACATTTGGATTTCAGAGACAAAATAGCTTCATAGTTCCAAAGATCTTCAGAGAGTTTTCCTTGGGCCTTTAGCTGAGTGTTGATCGGTGCACATGAACGTACAACCAATACCTAACAAAGCACCATTAAAAAGAAATAGGAAGTATAATATTTAGGGTTCACAGAGGTCAGGAGCTATTCCACCTGCCAAAATGGAAATATCTCCTAATTTATGTGCATCACATGGAGTCTTCAAAAGGGTATTACCTGAGAAGTAGGATAAATTAGTCCCCAAACAAAGGCTGTCCTATCCCTAATTAATGAATTTTAAAAGTGAGCCTCAAAAGGATAAAACAAGTGAGTTAACTGCATCCCAGAATAAAGCTCCAAAATATTTAAGGATATACTGCAAAAAACAAACAAGCAAACAAACAAACAAACAAAAAACCCAGAAAAACAAAAACCAAAAACCAAACAAACAAACAAAAAAAACCCACCAGCATCCACCAGCATCAAATTCATGATGTCTGGCATACACTGATAATGTCACATATACCTAATTCACTGGGGAAGGAAGAAACATCCCATTTCTTGAGTGAATGAGGAGAATGACTTGTAAGCTGTCCTTTTCTAACCTTTTATTTGGTGAGGAGGATATAGTGAGAGAGGACTAAACTAGGTTTACTCCCTCCACTGTCTCTCATAGTCTGTGGGCTCCAGTGCACAGCATCTATTGTTTTAGCCTTGATTTGACATTGAAGAACTCTCATATTTACTTCTTTGTCACTATCTCTGTTACTTTACAGAGAGCAAATATATATATCACTGGTAGGATTTCAATGAAAGGTAGGAAATCAGTTGCCCTTTCATTCATGCCACCAACAAAATATGTTTAAAAAAATTTCCTATAAATAAGATTTTTCTGAATTTGTAAATAGCGAATAAATAAGATCTATTTTTTATATTATTCTCTTATTTTAAAAACAATAAAAATACAACAGCTCACCATGTTACAGCATCAAGTCTAAACCATCCAAAGTCGTTTAGCATGCTGTGAAGGAACTAGCAAATGATTTGGAGCCCAACACATCCAGAGTTGGTTCTACTATTTATTAGTCCTATGACTTGGGCAATTTATTTAAACTCCCTGAGTTCCAATATATACCTTAATAAAATGGAGATAGTGACACCTCAGAGGGTTATTGTACAGATTAATTGAGGTCATGAAAATAAAGAATCTCTCTCACTCAGCTGTTGGCACTCAGTAGGTGATCAACAAATGTTATTCCTCTTTCCTTCCCTTCCTATATCATTCTTGCCTAAATATCTTAGTATAATTTAAAATTATAATCCAGTAATGAGCAGGATCATAGCTTTACTCAATATTTGGAAGAATAAATTTGGTTGCTTCCTGATCAAGATGACAGACTGAGACACATGCGTGCCAAAATATCATTAAAAGTACAGTACGGAAGTACCAAGTGGAATAACTCCTTAACGGAATGGGAAGAACGCCTCAACAAATCAGACTTTTGGGGAGAGTGAATGGGACTACGTTGACATATAAGCCAGAAATCAAGAAAAAGCCCCAAGAAGGCAACTTTAGGAATATGAGCTGTGTTGCCCAGTAGAAGCCTGGCAAAGCTTCAAGCTCAGAATAATCAGGCAGGTAATGCGGGAAGAGTTGTAGGGTAATAATCTGAATATTTTATTTTGAAGCTGTTTATATAAAAGCTAAGTCAATTGACTTCTTTTAACTCAAATACACCTATATTTACCAAGAATGAGGAAGCAGTACAGTTTGCCTCTCTAGCTAAACGTTGAAATAGTTTTCCAAAAATTTTGAACAAGTTCTCCATATAAGGTTAGGATCTCTGACACAGGTATGTGTGCCTAAGAGTAAGGTACTCCTCTTCCAATAGAAGGGAAGGGCAGTTTGCCTACCTAACCTCCTGTGTACCCTAAAAGGACACCAGAAAGCAGCTTGCCCTGTTCGGATGCCCAGAATGTGAAGACCTTAGTCAGCTCTTCAATTCAAGGAGGGGTTTTTTTGTTTGTATGTTTTTGGTAGGGTTGTCAGACTGTCAGAAGCAGCTTAGATCAACTCCCTAATCATCTATAGTCATCCACTTCACTGATTACTCCTAAGGATGATAGAAAGTCAGAGACAACTAGGCATTTCAGGAAAGGAAATGGCTTGATAGAGGAATACCAAAATAAATATACAGAATGATTGAACCAGAGAAAAGGTTGAAGTAATTTTTTTTTAAATACCAATTTTTATTTTTAAAGGGAATGGAGAAGGTAATTTGCTTTATTATAAGAGAACCACTAGGGTAAAAAAGAGCATTGAGAGAATGCAGAAAGCACCTGAACTAAAAAGAACTGACAAAAAAGGTGAAAAATGAAGAAATCACATAGAACCTAGAGCCAGTAGGCTCTTATGATTTAGACAATTTATTTTTACAACAATTTATTTACTTTCCAGTTAAGTTGAGCGTTAAAACTATGGGAGGAGGGGCACCTGGGTGGCTCAGTGGGTTAAGCCTCTGCCTTTGGCTCAGGTCATGATCTCAGGATCCTGGGATTGGGCCCCATATCGGGCTCTCTGCTCAGTGGGCAGCCCTCTTCCCCCCTCCCCGGCCCCCTGCCTGCCTCTTTGCTTTCTTGTGATCTCTCTGTCAAATAAATAAAATCTTAAAAAAAAAAAAAAACTATGGGAAGAAAACTGAAGATATGAAGTTAGAAGATCTGTACTTAATAAGAATCTTGTACTATGATTTAAAAGCTGGAAGATTTCAGCACAGACTGAAAAGTTAATTAACAAAGAAGAAGGAAAATTAATTAAGGTACAAAGTACAGAGAGAAGAAAATTTACTGGAACTAGAAAAAAATCAGAAGAGTTTAACTGAATTATGAATGAGACAGTTGAAATCTAGACACATGCTTTCACACCACCAAAGATAGAAGATCCTAAATGTTCCTGAGAAAATAAGATATAATATCTCAAAAGTAAATAAACAATTGAATTGCTATCAAAACTTTTATCAAAAGCAGTAGATGCTAGAATAGTAATTCAAAATTATGAAGAAATAAAATCCCAACCACACACATCAAGCCTGTATTAGTCAGAGTGGGCTACATACTGCTGAGGTAACAAATGACTCCACATTCCTCATCTGCCTGATCCAGGCCTCTTTCTGGTTATGGCTGTTCTTGGGACAGAGGAAAGAGTGTATCCAGAACAATGACTGAAAGAAGATAGTGGCCTTATTCATCAAATATTATGACTTAAAAACTGGAAGATTTCAGTTACATCATAAAGAAATCATGGTTTCTTCTACTCAAGGGAACAGAGATGTGAATAGAAACCATCAAACAACAAAGAGCTGCATGAGAAGGTCATGCTTGAAATATAAAGCAGAGCAAAATGAGACATGCTTTGAACAACTGATGGAAAATTTTAAAAGATAATTATTTTGACTGATGCAGGACACGTTCTCTTTTCACCAGCATATACTATATGATGTCAAATTGTGTTTCTTTCTATGGGTTCAAGTGTACTACTTGGTTCAAAAAAGAGCATTTGGATAATGAAAATATTGATACTCCTTATTGGCTTTCATATTTTTAGAATCTCAAGCTATTGCGATATCTAAATTAATTATGGTTTTATACTTAAAGTAAATTTCATAAATTGAAAGTTTCCTAAATAGTTAAATCAAACAAAGGACTCATATCCATATTATTAAAATATTGTTGACCGGGAGAAATCTAAAAACATGAATGGTTAAAAGTGGTTACCTGTGAAATAATTGGAACTGGCAATGGCATAACAACATTTTTCATTGCATTTAATACCATTATGGGCACACATTATTTTTATAATAAAAATTTGCCCAAATTAGAGCAATTATGATCAAATTTAGACAATTTTAAAGAAGGAGATACCTATAAGTTATCAAAATATTTACTTGGCAAAGTTATTTGATGAATAAATAAGATAACAAATGCAGGAATGATTAACACACAGGAGATTCACATCCACAGAATCCTGCTGTCTATAGTTTATTCATAATTTATTACTGTTTCATTCTGTAAAGAGCCCAGATGTATTCCTTTACTACAGTAAGATTTATCTCTTCCCAGGCCTTAGAGGAAACCATACTCCCTTTGACTACCATGTCTTTGTTCTATTTTTTAAAAAACAATTGACAAGTTGACATCCCACATAACTAGAATATTCTTATCAAATACTCCTTTTCAACTAACCATGTGATAATTTTTGGAGAACCCATTTATGTGCCAGGCATCATTCAGGGGGTAAGTGACAGTGCCCATTCCTATAGATATCCTGCCTACAGGCCACCTGGAAGAGGGCAATTTCAGGATATCATGGTAACTTTAGGACCAAAATAAATGAAAATATTTTAGTAACACCAAACAAGAGTTCCTTAATTCAGCCAAGTGAGGTCTGAGAGATGTCCCAGAGTAAGTGATGTTAGAGTTGTTCTTGAATGGCTAGAGAATGGTCACCAAAATAAGGTGCACTTGGGGCACCTGGGTGGCTCAGTGGGTTAAGCAGCTGCCTTCATCTCAGGTCATGATCTCAGGGTCCTGGGATCAAGACCCGCATGGGGCTTCTTGCTCAGTGGGGAGCTGCTTCTCCCCTACCTGCCTTTCCCCCTGCTTGTGTTTGCTTTCTATTTCTCTTGCTCACTCTCTCTGTGTCAAATAAATAAATGAGATCTTAAAAAAAAAAAAAAAAGGGTGTAGAACTGGGTATAGTTTTCTAGGCAGAGGGAGTAGCAAGCCCAAGTCATGGAGGCATCAGACCAAATGGGGTTTGTGGTAGCACTAAGTGGTCTCTGAGCCTGGTATAGAAGTTTCATGTGAAGGAATGGATGAGGATTAAACCAGAGGTGGAAATAGCTCAATCATGGTAGATTTTTGTTGGACTATTATTCTGGAGCTGCTGCTGCTTGAAATAGTAACTGGATCAACAGATCAGAGTACTCACTCCTTCCTCAAACCTTTCTATGCCACACACACAGGGTCTTCATCAGTTTGCCTTGCATTCATCAAATATGTCATATATTTCACTTATCCTCAGCAAGACTCTACATTTCAGGAGGCAGAGACTCTGATTCATTTGTGTCTACAATAAATGTTGATATGTTGATATTGTTCTTGGTATACAGTGGTATTAAATATGTAAGTATTGCATTAAAATGTTTAGGGACATATTTATCAAATACAATGTCAAATGTCATAGATGTGTGATAGTGTACTTCGTAACATATCTGCTAAATGGATAAACACAGTGTCATTTTAAATATATTTATTTCTTTCACATGCATTTTGACACATCTGATTTTAGAATATTTCTCTTTTGGTGAGTTGTTGAAATTGATTGAGAAATACAAATGAAATCCTACAGGACTTTCTTCATTTAGTTTTACATTCAAGACTTTCCCCAAATTTAGAATGGAAATGATTTCATCAGCATATGCTTACATATTCAAGAAGAACATCCCCGTAAAGGGAGGGTTAAAAATAGCTTTTTGTTCTCTTGTCAGTCCAAACTGTCAAAGTATTTGGAGCAAAATCTAGATCCTCATTTTCAAATGAAAGCTTGATTTGTCTTCTAAATTCTGGGCTACATATCAGCCAGACACCTCATTAAAGCCTAGGTTTATTAAAATAGAGGAAGTGGCAACTCCTAGCATTGCTTTTATAATGTGCATTATCTATAACAAGTCCAACAAATAGAACTTGAATGGCTGTAGAGTAAGGAAATAACTAATTAGTGAGATGCATTATAGTGAAATAAAAGGAGTTAGTAAATACAACCCAAATAATATAAGGCCAGAATATTTTATATAAGGTCACAAGGGAACTCTAGGAAAATACCATACCAGTCCCAAATAATGTAAAGCATAAAGTTCTCATGGCTGAACATAGAACAATTGATTTTACCACTTTTACTTTTGATATAATTATTTGTTAATGTTATAGTAATATGAAATTCTGGCATACTTATTATACAAAACAGTCCTATGTCCCCATCCCACTATCTAGACCATGTATCTGGACGTAAGTGCTCAATAAACATTGGTTGGTTAGAATTGGACTTCTAAATCCATCACCATTTCCTGAAACAAAAGACAGAAGAACCAAGTCAGAATAAATCCTTTCATACGTTTGTGGGTTGTTTTTTTGTTTTGTTTTGTTTTGTTTTGTGTGTGTGTATGTTTTCTTTTTTTAATTTATCTCCTTGCTGTCAACCTTACCCTCTTCTGGGCCGCTTCGCATCCACATCTGTTACCTTCTGCAAGTGACATATCATGTTCATATGGTCTCCTGAATTAAATGACAGTATGCCTCTGACTGTCCCCACCGCAAAATGTTTCTTTCTCAGTATTCTCTGAAGGAATCACCTAACTACTTATTTATTGCAGTTATAAATTTGTGGTCACCAACCTTCCCCAGACTGTCACTTCCACTGTGTTTCTCTTTCCTACTCTGTCCCAGTTTCTTTAATCCTGGTGTGCTGATGCCTTGTCAGAACTCATGTTCTTTTGATTATCTTCTTTCTTTTTGGTACTTTAACCTCTCCGTCTCTGCCAGCTTCATGTGCTAGCTTTTCATTATATTCCCCACTTCCCTGTTTAAGACAAACACACTTACCCTATTTTCACTGCCAGCTGCTCCCTGCTGTGCTCCCCTTCATAACCAACTGTTCTTGAAAGCATTTTCTACACTGTCTTCAGTATTTAACCTTTGCTTATGCTTCAACCCATGGCAAACTAGTTCACAATGCCCTGTGCAGACACTGCTTTGCAAAGTCACCAGTAACTTCCTTCTCACATGATTTCATCAGACTCTGCAGCTCCCTCTAGCTTTAACCCTGTCAATGGTGTCTTACTTTTAACACTGCAGGAAGGAGTTAACAGAGGTGGTCTGACTGCTTATCCTTAGGTCTGCTTATAAGGTTGGCCCAGCGATGAATTACTAAATTCTATACCTGAAACTAATATTGCCCTAGCTGGAATTTAAATGAAAATGTGGAGGGGCTTCTGGGTGGCTCAGTGGGTTAAAGCTTAGGTCATGATCTCAGGGTCCTGGAATCAAGACCCACATCCGGCTCTCTGCTCAGGAGGGAGCCTGCTTCCCCCCACCCCACCCCCGCCTGCCTCTCTGCCTACTTGTGATCTGTCAAATAAATAAATAAAATCTTTAAAAAAAAAAAAAAAGAAAAAGAAAATGTGGAAAAACAAACAAACAAAACAAGGTTGACCCTGAAGAGGCAGGTATCTGGGAACTTGGACTTTTAGAGGGTTTCTACCATTTCCAGAACTGGCAAGAGTGGCTCTCAATACCTAAACTTCTCGTGCAAACAAGAGGGTTTATTCTGAACACCTGCTGTCCTTCAGCAAGTCTGGAATTTTGAGGCATGCCAGGCAGAGGGTGCCTATGTGACTAGCTCCCCACGTCTCTAATGAGCTTCCCTGGCAATGTTTTACTTATATTGTTAGAACTTTATGCTGGAGGAATCAAGTATGTCCTGTGTGAGTTCCCCTGGGAAAGGACATTTAGAAGCTTGTGCCTGCTTTCCTCTGAACTTTGCTCATGTGCCTTTTCCCTCTGCTGACTTAACTTTGTACCCTGTCACTATATTAATTCATCCAGGAATGCAATTATATTCTGAATTCTGTGGGATACCCTAGAGAATTCTTGAACCTGGGGTGGTCTTGGGGACTTCAATACAGACACTCATTCTTTAAAACAACAACAACAACAAAAAACCTCTCTGAACCTCAGGCAACATGCTTCCCTGGTTTTCTACCTGCCTTTATGTATCTTTCTTAATTTATTTTTTTAGATTCCCTTTGTTCTCCCCATCTAGTTAATATTAATGTACAATGGGTCTTTTCTCTTGGTGATATTTCAGTTATTATAGCATTATCAGTAATAGTGCTCATGCTGATAATTCACTATTTTGTATCTTCTCTCCAAGTCTCCCTTCTGGGTTTCAGATTCTTATATCTAATTGTGAATGTGTTCACTTTAGTGGCTCATAGATTTCTCAAATCTAACAGTTCTAGTACCATACCCTTGCTTCTCTCCTTCAAATTTTTCCTTTCCAAGATTTTCTTACCTCTGTAGTGTCACCACAACCAAACCATCCACTAATTCTAATGTTCCTACCTCTAAACATTTCTTGAGTTCATCTACTTCTCTCTAACATACTAGCATTATTTTGCTTAATGCACAATCTTGATTGTAGCATATGTTGTATCTTCCCATTTCTATTCTTGATCTATAATCTTATTATGGTCGGTGTCCCCTCAAATTCATATGTTGAAGTCTTAGCCCCCCATGTAAACTGTATTTGGAGATGGGGCAATTAAGGAGATTAATTAAGCTGAAGTGAGGTCATAAGGGTAGATAGAGCCTTAATCCAATGAGAACTAGTTTCATCACAAGAACAGAAAGAGATACAAAATCCCAATCTCTGCATTTGCACAGAGAGAGGTAGCCTTGTGCAAGTGTGGAAGGAAGCTCTGACCAGAATCAAGCCTATTGACACCTTGATCTTGGACTTTCAGTCCCTAGAACTGTCAGAAAATAGACGTCTGTTGTTTAAGCCACTCAGCCAATGGTATCTTGTTATGGCAACCCAAACTGATTATTACAAATCTGTTCTCCAAACAGCAATTAGAATAAAATTTAAAAACTTAAAGCATAAAGATAATATATCAGGTCATTATACTTCTGTTTCTTATTGCTATTCAGTGAAATACAAACTCATTACTATTTCCTACCAAGCCATCTATGGTAGATCTTCAACTTCAGCTTGAGTCACTCTGACCTTCCTTTCATATCCCAGGGACAGTGGCTCTTTTTCATCTCCTCAGATGTGTCAAGATACATCTATCCTCTGACCTTTGCATATCCTGCTCCTTCGAATCTTCATCCCATTCTTTACATGGCTGCCTTCTTCACCTTCTATCACCAGCATACATTACACTTCCTCAGAGATATCTCCCATACCACCTTATCTGGGTTGACTCCTATTATCCTCTATCACTGTAAGGAGATTGTTTCCCTCACTGTGGTGATAATAAGTTGTATCATATATTTGTTTATTTACTTGTTTATTGTCCATTCCTCCCCCTTCTGTATAAGTTTCACAAAGACAGGAACTACATCTATTCTTCTTCTTCTTCAAAAAAAGATTTTATTTATTTGACAGAGAGAGAGTGTGTGTACCAACAGGGGAAGCGGCAGAGGGAGAAGCATGTTCCCCACTGAGCAAGGAGTCCAATGTGGGGCTCAATCCCAGGACCCTGAGATCATGATCCGAGCTGAAGGCAGATGCTTACCCACCTGAGCCACCCAGGCATCCTTGTATATTCTTTAATACAATGTTAATTCCTGCTACAATGACTTCCACATAATCAACAGTAAGTATTTGCTAAATAAATGGGTATATACAGGTATGGGTTGAAGGGTGGATTGTTGGAGAACCGTCTGAAAGAAATTTCAAATGCCAAATTTATATTCTTTAAAATAATTTATAAGCTTCTCTGTGATCTTGACTCCTGATGATTAGTTAGTGGGCAGCTGAGTCAAAAAACAATAACAAAACAAAAAACAAACCTTGGTGTTGGAAATATAGCTCTTCTAATTTAAAGAGCACAGGTCTGATCCTAGAGATATTAACTGATTCAGTACATTTTGGGTAACTACTTACACTAGTTACTATGCTAGCTCTAGCTTGGTCTGTCCCCCAGTCTCCCGTCACCTCACCACTGCAAACTGTAATGAGCACATTGTACTTCCACCAAGTGTCAGTGCTTTCTTTCTCTTGCCTTATCCCTCACACACACTGTTCTTGCTGCCAAAAACACTCCCTATAGCCACTTTCATTTGGATGATCCCATTCGTCACTTACAGCCTTGGCTTAAATATCCACTTGGAAAGGAAGGACTTCTATGCCTCCCCATTAGTCATCCCTCCAGCTGCAACTTCCCCTAGGTCCCCAAACTTCTCATACCTCTCTCCCCTCACCTTATTGTCATTATTACTTTTCTTGAGGCTTCCTTCCCATTAGACTAGCAGCTCTGTGACAATAAGGATTATGACACACTTGCACAGCATTTTATCTCTAGAAACAGAAGATTGGCTAGCAACAAACACCTATAGGATTAGACTGATATTGTATAAATTAGCAAGGTCAGATTCCAGAGCTTTCTGGCTCAACCATCTATCAACTAGTGGTTGTTAATATGAAGATTCTATTTACTAAATTAACTTCAAAACTGAAAGGTTTTTAAGTTGTGCTTTTAAAAAAATGTGTCACAATGTCTTGACAGGAACAGTCTTCACACTAAGGTACTTGACTTTCTACTCTTCAGTTCCTCATTTAGTCAATGGTTCTACTTCAGAAGAAATAATCATCCAGACACTGAGATATTATGAATGTTTAAATGAATAAAAAATAGAATGATTCCCATTTTGTTAAGTGTCTTTAATTTCTTTGCTCCTTAAAGATGATTTAATTAAGCCCAGTGCTTTCCTGAGAAAGCAGGCCTCTATACATTCTGGATTTCTCCATATGATTGCAGTATTAAATAAGTCTAGTTGTTACCCCTGTCCCAGAACTAACATTTTGCTAGTAAACCAAGATTACACAGAGGCTGGCTGTTAGAAAACAAGAGTATACACTCAAGAGTCAGAGAGACCTTAGTTACTGGGTAGTCATGGACTAAGACAAACTTAGTCCCTGGGTGCATTAGGTAAGCTGACCAAGTTGGGTATATTAGATTCTTTACTGACCTGAATTATATTCTTGAATCTGATGATGGCACACATTTCTCATTCTTTACTCCAGCTTTCCTTTCCTCTACCCCTTTTATCTCCACCTGTACTGTGTGCCTTTCAGGGTCCCTTCTTGGACATAGAATCTTGAGTACATCCTAGCAGCAATGCCTTATTTATCTTCTAAAGTCAGTCTTCTAATTCCCTTTTTTGAGCCTCATAATCTTATCTGGGGTTGAGTCATTTTTGAATTCTAACTGGAAGATGATTTATCAGTTTACCTTATTTATCTTTGTAATTGGTTAAATGTTGCAAGGGACAATATCATAACCCAAAGCAGCTGAAGCAGACTAACAAACTGGGAGTATTTATTGGGTCAGGAAGCTAGAAAGGATACCTAGATTTGAGGAACTGCTAAACAAACCATGTGTTACCTCATGGACTAACACCAGGATTCAAATTCCATTTCTGTTTCTGGTTTGTTTGTTTGTTTTTAATCATGTCTTAATAATATATTTCCTCTAAATTTATAGAAGACACTTCCTAACAGTTCCAGATTCATACCACCAGGTTATTAACCACAGTTGAAAAATGGCTTCTTTCTCTCAGTATCTGAACATTTTTTAAAAACTCCAAAGCTAAATGTCAGCAAATGACAATAAAAAAAAGTAATGTCTACCTCTTGGACTAGTCACTGGTTCAATGAGAAGGGATACAGCAGTTGGTCATACTTGGGGCATGTGCCCATTCCTATATCCTGAGGAAAGTAGAATAAGAAAGGATGGTCACCTAGAAGGAGTGGGGAAGAGCAAAAATGGGTAGCAGCTGATATGCTGTAAGAATACTGAGAAAGTGAAGGGTTCATGTGCTGACCTACCCAAAATCTAGCTGAATGGCTTACCTTCCCTGTTTCCCAGTGCCCTCTTCTTCCTTCACACCCACAGGACTAATTGTATCAACTGCACAGACATAACTAGGCAAACTATTTGAAAGCTTCTAGAATGCTATACATAATTTGGGTGTTGACCTCTCTCAAGTTTGTTGACTTTTAGCTTTTTTAAAATTGAAAGATAGATGACACGAAATGTTACATTAGTTTCAGGTGTACAAATAGTGATTCAACAACTCTGTATGTTATGCTCCGCTCACAAGTGTAGCTAATATCTGGCACCATACAGTGCTATTACAATATCATTAATTATATTCCTTATGCTGGACATTTCATCCACGTAACTTATTCACTCCATAACTGGAAAACTATGCTTTCCACTCCCCTTAACCCATTTTTGTCCTGCCCTAACCATGTCCTTCTGGCAAATCCCCCTTTGTTCTCTGTATTTGCAGGTCTGTTTCTTCTTCTCTTTTTACTCTTCATTTGCTTGTTCTGTTTTTTAGATTCCACATATAAGTAAAGTTACATGGTACTTGTCTTTGTCAGACTTATTTCACTTAACATAATATCCTGTAGGTCTGTTCATGTTCTCACAAATGAAAGATCTCCTTTTTTTTATGAACGAATAATATTTCATGTTACATATACATATACACACACTATAGCTTCTTTATCCGCTCATCTATCAATATACGCTTAGATTGCTTCCATGTCTTGGCTACTGTAAATAATGTTGCAATAAACATAGGGGTGTATATATCCTTTTGAATTAGTCTTTTTGTTTTTTCTGTGTAAATACCCAGGAGAGGAATTCCCAGATTGTACGGTATTTTTATTTTTAATTTTTTGAAGAACCTCCATACTGTTTTTTATAGTGGCTATACCAGTTTACATTCCCACCAACAGTGCATGAGTGTTCCTTTTTCTCCACATCTTTGTAAAGACTTATTATTTCTTATCTTTTTATATAAGCTATTCTAACAGGTGTAAGGTAATATTTCTTTCTGGTTTAAATTTCCATTTCTTTGATGAGTAGTGATATTAAGCATTTTTTCATGTGTCTGTGGGTCATCTGTATGTCTTCTAATGTCTTTTAGGTTCTCTGCCCCTTTTAAATCAGATTATTTGTCTTTTGGTGTTGAGTTGTATAAATTTATCATATACTTTGAATATTAACCCCTTATCAATATAGTATTTGAAAATATATTCTTCCATCCAGTAGGTTGGATTTTTGTTTTGTTGATGGTTTCGATCATTGTGCAAAAGCTGTTTATTTTGTTGTATTTATGGGTATGTCCCCATGCCTATAGAGATATACCCATAAATAGGTTATTAAGGTTGATAGCTAAGAGATTACTGCCTATGTTTTCTTCTAGGTTTTATGGTTTCAGGTTCACACTAGGTCTTAATTCATTTTGAGTTTATTTTTATGTATGCTATAAGCAAGTGGTTCCGTTTCATTCTTTTGAATGTGAATGTCTAGTTTTCCCAGCGCCATTTATTACAGAGACTGTCTTTTCCCCATTTTACATCCTTGCCTCCTCTGTCATACATTAATTTACTATAAAGAGTGGGTTTATCTCTGGAGTCTCTATTCTGTTCCATTGATCTATGTGTCTATTTTTGTGCCAGTGCCGTACTCTTTTGATTACCAGAACTTTGTAGTATATCTTGAAATCTGGTATTGTGATACCTCCAGGATTGTTTTTCTTTCTCAAAATTGCTTTGGCTCTTTGGGGTTTCTTGAAATTCCATGCAAATTTTGGTATTATGGGCTCTAGTTCTGTGAAAAATACATTGGTATTTTGATAGAGATTATATTGAATTTGTAGATTGCTTTGGGTGATGTGGGCATTTTAACAATATTAACTCTTCAAATCCATGAGCACGTTTCTTTCCACTTATTTGTGCCATCTTCAATTTTTCTATCAGTGTTTTATACTTTCAGAATCTTTCAACCTCTTGATTAAGTTTATTCCTAGGTATTTTATTCTTTTCGATACTTTAGTTTCTCAGTTTCTCTTTCTACTTCGTTATGGGTCTATATAAACACAAGAGATTCCTGTATATTAATTTTGTATCCTGCAGCATTACTGAACTCATTGATTATTTTTAATAGTTCTTGGCGGTGTCTTTAGAGTTTCCTCTATCCAGTATTATGTATGTAATGTGTAAATAGCGACAGTTTTACTTCTTCCTTAGCAATTTTTTTTTTTAATTTTTTATAAACATATATTTTTTATATACATATATTTTTATCCCCAGGTCTGTGAATTTTGATGACTCTTCTTTCTTTTTACTGTCTGACTGCTGTGGCTAGAATCTCTAGTACTATAGTGAATAAAGTGGTAACAGTAGACATCCTTATTTTGTTCCTGACCCTAGGGAAAAAGCTTTTAGCTTTTCACCACTGAGTATGATGTTATCTGTGGGTTTTCATATATGGTCTTTATTATGTTGAGGTATATTCCCTTTAAATCTAGTTTGTTGAGAGTTTTTATCATGAGCAGGTGTTGAATTTTGTCAAATGCTTTTCTACATCTATTGAGATGATAATATGATTATTATTCCTTATTTTGTTGATGTGGAGTATCATGGTGATTACATTGTGAATATTAAATCATACTTGCATCCCTGGAATAAATCCTACTTGATTGTGGTAAATAATCCTTTTAATGTGTCATTAAATGTGGTTTGCTAATATTTTGTTGAGGATTTTTTGTTATATGTTCATTAGGCATATTCACCTATATTTTTCCTTCCTTCTTTTCTTTTCCCTGCTTTCTTTCTTTTTCTTTCTTTCTTCTTCCTTTCTCTCTCTCTCTCTCCTCCTCCCCACTTCCTTCCCTTCCCTTTTCTTCCCTCCTTCTTTCCTTTCCTCCTTCCTTCCTTCCTTTATTTGTGGTATCTTTGGTTTTGATATCAGTGTATGCTGGACTCATAGAATGTGTTGGAGCTTTCCTTCCTCTTCTATTTTCTGAAAGAGTTTGAGAAGAATAGGTATTAGCTCTTCTTTAAATATTTGGTAAAATTCACCTGTGACTCCCTCTGGTCCTGGACTCCCATTCTTTGTTATTAGTTCAATTTTGTTTCTTGTAATTGGTCTGTTCAGGTTTTTAATTTCTTCCTAATTCACTTTTGGAAGATTATATATTTCTAGCAATTTATTTCTTCCTCCTAGGTTGTCCAACTGGTTGGCATATAATTTTTCCTAGTATTCTCTTACAACCCTTTGTATATGTTTTGTGTTAATAGTTACTTCCCAACTTTCATTTTTTATTTTATTTATTTGGGTCCCCCCCTTTTTCTTTTCTTGATGAGTTTGGCTAAAGTTTTATCAATTTTGTTTATCTTTTTAAGAAAACTAACTCTTTACTGATTTTTTCTATACTTTTTGTAGTCTATATAGTATTTATTTTTGCTATGATCTTTATCATTTCCTTCATTCTACTCACCTTGGACATTGTTTGCTCTTCTTTTTCTAGTTCCTTTTCATATGGCTAGATTGTTTATTTCTGTTTTTCCTTTTATTTTTCTTTTTTGTGGTAGGCTTATATTGCTGTATATGTCCCTCTTAAAGTTGCTTTCATTGTGTCCCCCAAATTTTGGATCTTTGTATTTGCATTTCCATTTTTCCTCATGTATTTTTTTTTTAATTATTTCTTCTTTGACTCCATTGTTCACTCATTTGTTGTTTAGTATCACCTTGTTTAGCTTCCACATGTTTGTGTTTCTTCCAGTTTTTTTTTTTTTTCCCCTTATGATTGATTTCTAGTTTCATGCCATTCTGGTAGAAAAGCTGCATAATGTGACTTTAACCTTTTTTAAAAAATGTATTGAGGATGTGTTTTTCCTGTTCAGCTTGAGTGCTTTCCATTACTCTGTCTTCCAGATCACTAATCTGTTTTTTTTATATCCTCTAATCTACTATTGATTCTCTCTAGCTTTCTAGTGTAGTTTTCATTTCAGTTATTGTATTCTTCAACTCTAATGGGTTCTTTCATGTATTTTCCCTTTGTTGAAGTGTTTACTGAATTCATCTACTCTTCTCCAGTCTATAAAGTATCTTTGTGACAATTGCTTTGAATTTTTTTTTTTTAAGATTTTATTTATTTGACAGACAGAGAGTAGGCAGAGAGGCAGGCAGAGAGAGAGGAGGAAGCAGGCTCCCTGCTGAGCAGAGCTGAGATGCAGGGCTCAATCCCAGGACCCTGGGATCATGACCCAAGCCAAAGACAAAGGCCTTAACCTACTGAGTCACCCAGGCACCCCTGAATTCTTTATCAGTTAGATTGTTTATCCCCATTTCATTTCTGAGGTTTTGTCTTGTTCTTTCATTTGGAGGACTTTTGTTCTGTCCTCTCATTTTGCTTGACTTTCTGTGACTTTTCTTTGCTTGACTTTTGTTTCTATGGATTAGGCAAAACAGCTTATTTCTCCTAAACTTGAAGGAATGATCTTGTGTGTGGCCATCACTTGTGTAAACTGTGTGTGCCTGGTGACTTTGGCTAGCCGGCTTGAGCTGTGACTGATGTGAGCCAATCCAGAGAGAGTTCTAGCAACTCCCCACCATTTAGCAGGGTGCTAGGGCTGGTTTCTTCATATTCTAGTTGCCATTTTAAACTGGATCTTTTTCTGTGATCCAGGGAAGACAAATTTGCTCACAGTCCTTCAATAATATCTCTCCCCCCTGCAGCTCACAATTTTGGGGATATGGATTTTACTTGCTCTGTTTCACTTGCTGTTCTCTACATGTTCTCTATCTTTTGTTGTGGTGTTGTTCAGGAAGAGCTCAGTAATTTTTCAGAAGAAATTGCTCTATAAATAGGTGTAGACTTGTTGTGTTTATTTCTGTGGAGGAAGTTAGTTCAGGGTCTTCCCACACTGTTATCTTGGCCCTTCTCCCCAGCTTTTAGCTTTTGATTGCAGTTACTTTTTTTCCCTATTTACTATGACAAAGCCTGGCTTAGATGACTTCTGGGTCACTTTTCACCTGAGTAAGTTGAGTTTCAAAATGGAATTTCTGCTATGCTGTTGTAACAAAAAGTTATATCACAGATGTCATCAGGCTCCAATAGTCCTGGAGGATTGTCACTACATGTCCCAGGAGAGGGCTGCAGACCTTGTCACCTACCCCTGACTAGATATTCTGTTGCTTGGTGGCTGCCTTGTCTCAGTTACCTTAAGTTTGAGAGATGCTCTGTATTCTGGGGTCCATAGCACATTCTCAAGTCAGACTAGAAATAGCAGGTGTTATTCCACACAGCAAGGGCACCAGACATTTATAGATATGAGATGACATAAACTGAAATCTGAGGGTCACATCAGTCAGATATTAAATTGGAAAGTCAAGGAGATTGAGAGAAGATATTTCAGAACATCTTCCTGTCCTTGTTCCTGACCTGTGTTTATAAGACAATGCATCACTTCGGACTCAATCCATTTATCCACTAATATATCTGCATTGTTTGGTTCTTTAAGGTTGCAGGTAGGGGAGTATAAACATGTTGCATTTGGTAACATATTTTTTCAAAGATAGAAATGTAGGGTGGCAAAGAACTTTAGCATTTCACCCAGATAAATTTTTTGGGCTTCCAGTATTTCCAAGACCAGGATTATGGCAGGTTATTATGGAAAACTGGAGAAATGTCTCAGAATTTTTCAGGAGTCACTCATTAGCAGATGTATTGCCCTCTTTCTGAACCTAGGGATTCATTTCCACAAGGGTAAAACTGATCCTCTAACCACCAGGCAAAAGAGCAACGCTACTGGGTGAAATTTTGCCCCAAAGACATTTTAGAGGCTGCCTTTCTTACAAATACTAATCTGTGACCTAATGAGTTAAGATTAAGAGAAAATGTTTGCTGTTATTCAACACATGGGTCTCAGTTATTTATGCAACTTTTCTCTCCCAGGAGTAACTGGGCTTATGGCAGGAACATGAGGGTTTATGGTCCAGAGGACATCTTTTTCCTAATTTAGAAATCCGGTCCTAATTTACAAAGGAAATAGACCTAAGAATTTATGCATGCAAATTACTCATTCATTCACTCATTGAATATCACTTAAACATACCAGATACTGTTACACTCCAGGAATTGAAAGGTTAGTCAACACGTGTTCTTGGATCAGGAGGGGCTTACAATCAATTAGAATGGATATATTTGTAAATTGTCATTATAACTTAAGTACTATAAGGGATGTATGAATAAATGTTTTCAAAATACATAATGAATGAATTAAAATTTCTGGTGATACCTAGAGTAACTAGAATAGTTCAGTGATCTGTCTCTTAGAAGATTGCAATAAGAGGAAGTGAAGGGCTATTTAGAAATATTGACTCAGAGTAAATCTTTAAATAAAGGAAGTAAGATTTTCTGTAATTTAAATGAGTTCAAAAATGATATATCCTGGTTTAAGGATATATGTAAATTAAGAAGTCTTAAAGAAGCAAAGTTTTTAAAATTACCCATGGACACCAAGCATGTCCTGGGTGTCTTCCTGCAGATTCAGACTTGGAGACAAAAAAACTGAAAGCCATTTATTTGGGAAATTGCTCTAGGAAGCAGCAGTAGGACAGTGAGGAAGTGAGACAAGGACAAGAGGGAAACCAATAGTAGATACACACCAAGCCAGTTACCACTATAGTCAGCTGGTGCTCAATCCTGCTGAGAAACTGAAACTCAGTCTAGAGTATACCTCAGAATTATCTCCCAAGGAGAGAGAAACTGGGATACTTATTCTTCAGCTTCCAACTCTCATTGTCTGGGGCCTACTCTTGGAGAAATAAATTACTACACACTTCTGCCTTCCAAGCCAAAAGAAAGCCCTTATAGAAACAGTCCTGAGTGCTTGCACTGGGACACTTTGGCCATGGACTTGAATGTGATGCCAAGGTGTTACAGGTGGACACAATAGCATCTGCTATAATATATTAACTAAGACTGTCCAAGGCATACTGGGACATATGATCGCCATGCTAAGGGTCCATATATTAGGAATACATATTTGTCCATCTCTCCTTGGGTTGAATAAGAATCTGAAGAGTTCAAAGCAATTAAATTTTAGGGAGGCCAAAAAATCCTTCCATTATTAGACTCCTACTAGGAGCCTCTCCTAATATCTTGCTCAAACAATTCCACATTTATATAAAGCTCATTGTATTACTATGTTCCCTCATCCAATTACATTTTTGCCATCTGCCCTTGCTTGTGAAAACTCCCTAATTACCAAGCACACATTTAATTAAGCACCTTTCTAGTCACTTATCCTGGAGTTGTGAAAGTTGTAAGACTGAGAATCAGTCATATGAGACAAATAGCAAAAAGCATAATAGACCCACCTGTTCAAAATCAGTGGAATAAAATAAATATCTAGAGCATTAAATATTCTGATGAGCAACTTTGACTTTCGGGTTTTGCAAAATGGCTTTTGGTTCATCATCAATACTCTCAGTAATTAATGAACACCAGATGGAATGTGCAATAGATAGGACCACATCTATCAGGAGGTGTTTTCTCAGAGTTAGATGAGGCAATGAGCTTGGAAGTTTTAACCTCCCTTAGTCTTGGTTCAAAGAAGAACCCTTAGAACCATTTTTACTTTAGAGGAAACTTGGATGCATGAATTCACCTCTCTGATATGGCACTTTCTTCTCATCCATCTAAGACATATCTCAGAGATATTGCAGGTTGGTTCCAGACCACTGCAAAAAAGTGAATATTGCAATCCAATGAGTCAAATGATTTTTTTTAGTTCTGCTGTACATGAAAAAGTTATGTTTTTTCTATACTGTAATCTATTATATATACAATAGCATTATCTATAAAAATTATGAACATGCCTTAATTCAAAAATACTTTGTTGCTACAAAATGCTAACCATCATCTAAGCTTTTAACATGTTGCAAACTTCTTGCTGGTGAAGGATCATGTCTCAATGTTGATGGCTGCTGACAGATCAGGATGGTGGGTGCTGAAGTCTGGAGTAGCTGTGGCAATTTCTTAAAATAAGACAACAGTGAAGTTTGCCACAACAATTGACTCTTCCTTTCATAAGTGATTTTTCTGTAGCATACAGTGCTGTTTGATAGCATTTTACCCACAGTAGAACTCTAGCTATTTCCTCTACTGACATCTTGAAACTGTCAAAATCATCTATGACGGTTGGAGCCAACTTCTTCCAAACTCCATTTCATGTTGGTATTTTGACCACTTCCCATGAATCATGAGTATTTTTCAAGTATCTGGATTGGTGGATCATTTCCAGAAGGTTTTCAATTGACATTACTCAGATCCCTTAGAGCAATCAGTATCTATGGTAACTATAACCTTATGAAATGTATTTCAGGGCACCTGGGTGGCTCAATGGGTTAAAGCCTCTGCTTTCGGCTCAGGTCATGATCTCAGGGCCCTGGGATCGAGCCCCACATCAGGCTCTCTGCTCAGCGGGGACCCTGTTTCCTCCCTCTCTCTCCACCTGTCTGTCTACTTGTGATCTCTGTCAAATAAATAAATAAAATCTTTAAAAAAGAGAGAGAGAGAGAAATGTATTTCTTAAATAATAAGACTTGAAAGTCAAAATGACTCCTTGATCCATGGGCTGCAGAATGGATGTTGTGTTAACAGATGTGAAAACATTAATCATGTTATTCATTTCCACCTGATCTCTAAGGGGACAGGTTTCACTGTTAATCAGCAGTCATATTTTGAAGGAATACTTTTTTCTGAGGAGTAGGTCTTAATAGTGGGATTAACATATTCAGTAAGCCATGTTGTGAAGAGTTGTGCTGTCATCTAGATTTTGTTGTTCCATTTTTAGAACACAGAACAGATTTAGCATAAGTCTTTAGGACCATAGAATTTTCAGAATGGTAAGGGAACATTAGTTTCAGCTTCAAGTCACCAACTGCATTAGGCCCTGACAAGGGTCAGCCTGTCCTCTGAAGCTTTGAGGTCAGACATTGACTTCTCCTCTTTAGCTATGAAAGTCCTAAATAGCACCTTTTTCCAATATAAGCCTATTTCATCTACACTGAAAAACTGTAGCCACCTTCATTAGTTAGCTTAGGTGGATCTTCTGGATAAGTTGCTGCTGCTTGTTCATCAGTATTCACTGCTTCACCTTGCACTTTTATGTTATGGATATGGCTCCTTTCCTTGAACCTCACAAACAAACTTATGCTGGCTTCAAACTTCTCTTCAGTTTCCTCCCCTCTCTCAGCTTCAAAGAGTAAAAGAAAGCTAGGGACTTTCCCTGGATTAGGCTTTGGTTAAGGGAATATTGTGTCTGATTTGATCTTCTGTCCAAACCACTAACACTTTTCCTGTATCATTCATGTGTTCACTGGAGTAGCACCTTAATTTTTTTTTAAGATTTATTTATTTATCTGAGAGAGAGGGCACATGAGTAAGAGGAGAGGTGGAGAGAGAGAGAGAGAGAGAGAGAGAATCTCAAGCAAACCCCCGGCTGAGCATGGAGTCTGACACAGACCTTGATCGCATGACCCCAAGATCATGACCTAGACCAAAATCAAGAGTCAAAGGCTTAACTGAGCCATCCAGGTGCCCCTGCACCTTTAATTTCTTTCAAGAACTATTTCTTTGTATTCACACCTTGGCTAACTATTTGGTGAAAAGGGACTATCTTTTGGCCTATTTCAACAAAGAGGGAAAGAGGCAGGGGAATGGCTGATCAGTAGAGCAGTCAGAACACACACACACAACATTTGTTGATCAAGTTCATCCTCTTATATGGATACAGTTCCTGGTGCCCCAAAACAAACACAGTAATAATGTTAAAGATCACTGATCACACATGGCCATAACAAATATGGTAACAATAAAAAGGTTTGAAATATATTAAAAGTTAGCAAACTGTGATACAGAGATGTGAAGTGAGCAAATTCTGTTTAAAAAAATGGCACCCATAGACTTGCTGAAACCACGGTTGCCACGGACCTTCCATTTGTAAGAAATAAACAAACAAAACACTATATCTGTAAATCACAATAATGAGATACATAATAGAATTTGATATGCTTGTATTTCAAATACAAAATTCTATAATCTGACCCCAAATGTCTTCAAGCAAGCTTATTTCTTCCTTGTTAAGTAGAAAGAACAATTTGAGAATCTAAAAATGGGAGGAAAGAGGAAGAAAGCAATCCCTATCTTTCCACATGGCAAAATCATGGAAATAAATGAGTCCGTGGTTACTCCATGGATCCTTGCTTGAGAAACAAGGTATAACATTCACAGCTGAAGCATATCATCAGTAACTGGTACTTTTAAATAGAAATAGAAACAGAAATTCTAAGTTTCCCTAAGGTTCTGAAGGACAGGGAACCCAGAGGAGAGCCTAGGGGAACTTCAACATGCATAGAGATGACTGCAGATGAGGTATTGTGGGATTAGATAGTAAATCCGAATGCAATGAGCGTGTTCTGCTATACAAGAATGGAAAGATTGTTCTTTAGACCTTTCTGTAGCTTTCCTTGTATCTGAAACTCTAGGAAGTCTCAAAGGGAATGGAATCAACTCGTTCATTCTAGCAGTGAAAATTTAATTGGTAGCATACTTTCTGTGGAAAGGACTCATCAGAGATGAGGCACAGGAGGGTAGGCTGTAAGATAGGAGAGCTCTCCTAAGAAGTAAAGAACACACCAATGTATATGGATCACTGATTTGACGCTAGGTCTTCAGTTTGATTTTTAGCCAAACTGATCAGAAAGTTGGAAAATCTAACTTAGGAAGTTAGAAATGAACAAATGCCTGCCATTTAAAACTAATAGATTGGGACACTTCCTTACTCTACCTTTACCATGCTCACTCTCAGATCTGGGCTTCTGATCAGGTAGCTGCCACTAACTGACTTACTATTAACCATTTCCTTGCCTTCCATCCATCTACAGGATGAATCCACCTACTTTAAAGGCCCAACATAAATCTAACCTCTCTAGGAAGACCTACTCCTTTGAAACCAACCTCTTCTGAAATATTTTGACACTCGTGATCTGCTCCATCTAATTCTTGACTAAAATATGGTCTGTTCCATAATGCTTACTGTTATTTTACATGCACAGCCTTATAGTCCCAATGAAATGATAGGTTCCTCCAGTCATGACTGTGATTTCTACCTCTGTGTACCCATAGCATTGGTCATAGAGTAACATGGATTCATGGACTTGTTTGAATTGAAATAGAGATTTAATTTAAAATCCTCGATTTAAGGATGAGGCAATGGAGACTCAGAAAAGGAAAAAAACTTTTCTAATGCCTTTTGAAGAGTTAGTTACAGTATCAAAACTGGAATATAAAATTTCTGACCCAAATCTAATGCTTTTCTATTATACTAGATAGCTTTCCAAGCTATATATGTATAGTTTGGAATATATATATATATATATATATATATATATATATACACATACACAACTTCAATTATTTATATATAAATATAAATTTGGGGGAGATATATATAGATATAGATATAGATATATTGATATATAATGGGACAACTTTAATTGTTTTAAAGTCCTGGAAATTCTCACAGGCATTTTCCAAAACACAAGGTTCAGAATCTACCACTTTTGGCAGGAGGAGGGGAGGCTTTTTAAAAATTGGCAAACTGAAGAGTTTCCCTCGAAAGAACATTTAATGTGTTTGGTTGAAGCAGGGACTTCGGGTTTTTCTCACCACGGTCCTTGCTCCTTGATTCTAAGAATCAGCACAAGGGAGGGTTAATGTTATTTAAAATAAATCACACTACCTGACTGTGAGACCATCTTTCTGTCTTCTCTGGTAGTTAGGAAGTCTATAAATTTGGTGCCAATGCCAAGTGGAAAAGGTCTAACTACAACCTGAGACTTCATCAAAAACCTGCCTGTCCCTTCGAGCTATAGATCACTCAGCATTTTTTGAGCAGCATATGAAATTTCTTCCAGAGAAAAAGTAACAAACACACAGTAAGTGAATAAAGGGAAAGGGCAAACAAAAGGCACAGGAGATGGGAAACCACAGAAGAGAAAGGCATATACTGTCTGACCCCCACCTGACCCCCAATCCTCACCCACAGGTAAACATGTGGCAGCTGCCGTTGTGCAGACACAGGTGTGAGCTGCTGAAAAATATACAACACCTTGATTTCTTTTATTTTTTCAAGTTCTTATTTAAATGTCAGTGAGTTAACAAACAGTGTAGTACTAGTTTTATGTGTACAATGTAGGGACTCAACACTTCCATGCAACCCCTGTCTCATCACAAGTGCACTCCTCAGTCCCCATCATCTATTTCAACCATCCCCTCACCCACCCCCCTCTATTAAACATCGGTATGTTCTCTATAGTTAAGAGAATACCTTGATTTCTTAAAATGTAAGAGCAATGATTAGACAGAAGGAATCTTGTAAGAACAGTGCACCCTGAGCCTAGGTACAGGAGCAACCACGGGAACTAAATGAGTGCTCTGTGAAATTAGCAAGCAGTATACATTTGTCCTGCATTCTGAGTAAATAGCAAAGCCTTAATCTTAGTGGAAAGGTTGGCCAACTAATAAGTCCAAGGCTTGGAAACTTGAAGTGCTTCTACTAAACTTCTTGATTTTTAAATTTGTCTTAAACTTGTGTTTGGTGTTTTTGTTTTTTTTGTTTTTTTGTTTTTCCCTCTAAGGAAGTTACCAGAACTGCCTTAAACACTCTTTCATGCTTCTTACTGTTTTTGAACGTGTTCACGAAGTTGGACTTTTGAAATGTGCTGACTTTTAAAAAATTAATTCACGTAGGAGATAAAACACTAGGTATCTTTCATGCTTTGAATAGCTCAGAAAAAAATTGAGACTTTACTTGACAACTAAAGGGAGTTGGAAAAAAAACTATGCTTATGCTTCTTTGGAAACCACTCCTTCAACATATCCATGATTTTCTTCCTGTTGTGCTGAACCAAAATGATTCCTGGAACCAAAGATAAAAAAGGTATGTCCTACTTGATGCTGATTAATTATAAAACAACTTGTTACTGAAGTGTGTGTGTGTGTGTGTGTGTGTGTGTGTGTTCATGCACATGTAAATTCTAACCTTGGCTTGGAAAACAATTCACTACAAGTTAAAGTGTATTTGCATTTCCAAGCTTTGAATGCTGTCAGACCTGTATAATTAATGTGACATAGTATTGCAAGTCATTGCCAGAACTAAGATGGAGTAAGTGGGTATTTCTCTGAGGAAACAAAATTTAGGAGACCTTCACTCTCAGGACTGACACAGCACTCACACAACACTCTGTCAGTGCCTTCTTAAATTTGCACCCCAGGAGCTTCGTGACCTCACTTTGGTTCCAACCCTAGTTGCAAATTGTTGCCTACACTCATCACCGACACTGATAAATGATCTGCCTAATATCTTTACCTGAGTATTGTAGTGTTGTCCATCCTCCTAAGGCTCTCTTCCTACCAACTCTTTCTGTTCTAGTAAACGGGTTAGACCTAAAAGTGTTCAGTTAAATATAAGTAAGGTATAAGAACAGATCAAAGCCATAAAAGAGAGTGTCATCTTAGAAGCCAAAATCCCAACTACATAGTGACCAAAAGAACTGGAAGAAACTGTAGTGAAATACCATGTTCTGACTTCAGGGGATTCAAAGTCAACAGGACAAAACTTGCCAGTTTATGGACCTGGCAACCATCTCCTCAGAGACTAACCCATAAAAACTCAACACAGCTGTGATTCAGTTATTTCTGGAGCTCATCATTTTGTGAGCTTCTACCTCGTTCTAGATATGTTACCAGGTACACATCACATATTATCTTCAGTTCTCACAGCAGCTTGCTTTACACATGAAGTGACAGAGTGTCAGTGATTATGGGAAAAGGAAAATAACAAGTTTTATTTGTAGCAACCATGAAGCTAGCGATTGTCAGAACTGGCCTTCAGTCCATGCTCCTCTAGATCCAAGGCCTTCAGCATAGATGCTTGCTTATATTACAGGACTATAAGGTGTAAAAATGAAGTAATTATGGTAATTAAGGAAGCCAAGATGATGTTATAATCTATTAGACTATACTGTGGTTAACCTTATGACTTGGGCAATATTTAAACATATCACCCTGAAACCAGATTACTAGAGTATATTCTCAGTAGGTTTCCCAATCTAAATGCTGCACCATACTACTCTACACACACACTTTAAAACAGATTGAAACAGAAACACGTTTTTCTCATACCAATATGCAGAACTAAAGATCAGCCCATTTCCCCAATGCTTGTTAGGCTAGCATAAGCTGGGAAATAATTTTCTTTAAACTTTTAGGAAAGCAAATATCTCAGTTCAATTAGTAATCATGGCAGTATTGCATGGATTCAAGAAGATTAAAGTGCCTCATATTTTATTATTATAATCTTTACTAACCAATAAGAGGTTTCTCATTTGTATTTGCTTTTCTTGGCTTTGGAGAGGAGCTGCTGTATCTTGTGCTCACAGGAAGTTAAAAAGAGTGCTCTCTTATATAAAGAAAATAAACCTGAACTCATAGTTTGTTTTTGTTTTTTGTTTTTCCTAAGTTGTTTCTTTTTGGTTTGGGGGGTAATTTTGAATGACTGCATCCATTCTCATGCATCTATCACTGTTTGCATTAGGACAGGGGATGTGTATGTATGTGGTCTTTGGGATTTATGTGTATGTAGGAGAGTGGGACAGATATTTACTAAACATCTTCAATGTGTCAGACTCTCTGTTTAGCTCTTTCCAGAGTTTTTCATTTCATACTCACAAAATTTGATGATGCTCTGTATTTTTCAGAACACTTCCGGTTACAGTTGGTAGAAATGCAGCTCAAAATGAATTAAGTCAAAAAGTGGTTTATAAAATAGGCACAGAGTCACATAATGCAGAGGTGGGCTGACTGCACGCACAGGCGAATCCAGGGGCTCAGAGAAGATCATCAAGACACAGTATTACTCTCTAGCTCTGAGGTCTACACTGTCATCCTCATTCAGTTCTTCACCAGGCTCTCAAATCATATTAGCAAACCAGCTGTCAGCCACTCTTGGCTTATTTATGCATCTCATCAGCCCCAAGAGAAAGTAAATTTTTCTTTGGGTTGTTTCACTGAGTCCCAGAATTGAGTCCAACTGGACCCTGCAGATCACATGTCCAGCTCTGAGCAAGAAACAGTGACAAGGAGGGGCACCTGGGTGGCTTAGTGGGTTAAGCCTCTGCCTTTCACCAAGGTCACGATCTCAGGGTCCTGGGATGGAGCCCCGCATCCGGCTCTCTGTTCGGCGCGGAGCCTGCTTCCCCCTCTCTCTCTGCCTGCCTCTCTGCCTACTTGTGATTTCTCTCTGTGTCAAGTAAATAAATAAAATCTTTAAAAAAAAAGAAAAAAAGAAACAGTGACAAGGAGAATCTGGTGACTGACCAAACCTGTATCCTATTGCCTGTTTAGTATGTAGGCAGTAGTAACTCTACCTGAAACACATGGATTTAAACTGGGAGAAGGGGTGATTCCCCAGAAGAACATCAGGAATTATCAGAGAATAGGGGGATGGAATAAGCATAGAGTTGCTTAATAAAATAATCACCTAAATTTGTATTTCAGACAGATAATGAACAATTATTTAGAGTATGTCCCAAATACAGCATAACTTTTCACATAAGTAAGTTCCACCAATATTTGGGACATACTTTTACTAAGATGTGATCATTTGAAATTCAAAGTTAAAAGGCTGTTCTTTATAAATATTGTGAAAATGTCTATGCTACCTAAAGCAATCTACACATTTAATGCAATTCCTATCAAAAAAATAGAACAAATAATTCTAAAATTTATGGAACCAGAAAAGACCTCGCATAGCCAAAGGGATATTGAAAAAGAAAGCCAAAGTTGGTGGCATCACAATTCCGGACTTCAAGCTCTATTACAAAGCTGTCATCATCAAGACAGCATGGTACTGGCACAAAAACAGACACATAGATCAATGGAACAGAATAGAGAGCCCAGAAATAGACCCTCAACTCTATGGTCAACTAATCTTCGACAAAGCAGGAAAGAATGTCCAATGGAAAAAAGACAGCCTCTTCAACAAATGGTGTTGGGAAAATTGGACAGCCACATGCAGAAAAATGAAATTGGACCATTTCCTTACACCACACACAAAAATAGACTCAAAATGGATGAAGGACCTCAATGTGCGACAATTTTTTAGAGAGTATGTCCCAAATACAGCATAACTTTTCACATAAGTAAGTTCCACCAATATTTGGGACATACTTTCACTAAGACGTGATCATTTGAAATTCAAAGTTAAAAGGCTGTTCTTATTTTTATTTGCTAAATCTGATAAGACTAAGTAATCAGAAATAACAGAGGCCCCCTACAGATGTCCTATTTACATTCTTTACATGAGAAAGTTATAACCCAGAGAATTTTTCATAAGAAGCCTCAAATCACAACACTTATTACATATCTTGATGGTATATAAACCCATAGCTATCTGATTATAAAGTCCCTGTTGTTCTACTCTCATCTTTCCCTACCCCATACCCCTTAAAGGGTCCCATGTGCTCCCTAGACCTAAGGAGCTAATCTTGACTTTCAACTTGGTGGTGCTCAGCTGGGATCAACTGAAATGACCCCTTGACTCAACACTAACTTCAGCAGGATCAGCAAACATTTGCAGCTTCATGTTTTTCTAAGAATTTAAGTTAGCCAGTATTCTTTAAAAGGCACCTTTTCAGGATGCCAGGTGTTGCTCAGTTGGTAAGCATCCGATTCTTGATTTCGGCTCAAGTCAGGATCTCAGGGCTGTGGGGTCAGGCGTGTCAGGCTCTGTGCTAGGCATGGAGCCTGCTTGGGATTCTCTCTCTCTCTCCTTCTGGCCCTTCCCTCCTCTCTCTCCCTCAAAGAAAGGAAGAGAGAGAAAGAAAAGGAGGAAGAAAGAAAGAGGAAGAAAGAAGGAGGAAGAAAGACAAAGACAAAGAGAGAGAGAAAGAGGAAGAAAAGAGAAAGAGAAAGAAGAGAAGAAAGAAAGAAAAAGAAAGGAAGAGAAAAAGGAAGGAAAGAAAAAGAAAACACACCTTTTTCTCACCAGGTTCCTTCTTGACTTGGCACACTGAGAGGAGTGTTCCAAGGCAGAAGGAGAGACTATCTGGGAGAGGACACAGGGCCATTTACACAGAAAGTGACTTCCATCACACCTATGTATCTTACCAATAAAAAGTTAAAGAAGCTTGGGAGTGCCCGGATCCAGAAGGTTCAGGGTGACAGGAAACACTGACTACTTGGGCTCTGAAGAACAGGAGGAAGTTAAAAACCGAACAGGGAGAACTGAAAGAGAACAAAAATCTTGTTTGTTAGCTTTAAGTACATAAAGTGAACACCAATTCTAGACTTAACTTTATTACACCAGTGTTACTTGTTGTGTCACTTCAGAAAATAATAATAATAATAATAATAATAATGCCAGGGTTCCATTTCATCTTCTGATACAGTATATCCATAATGTTTTTTATCATCTTGTATTGGTACATTAAAGTTGCATAAACCTCCTAATTATGAATTTTCTCACTGTGCTTACAAACTTCCCTCTGAAAGCAAAGTACAAAGAACTGAGAATGTAGAGGATGGAGCCAAAAGAGTATCTGCTTACCCTGATTTCTCAGCTCATTAGTTTGGATTAACCACTTGTTTTGATTTCATTTTGACCAAGTGTCATTTACAGACACTTGGTCGAGATGAAACCAAAACAAGTGGTCAAGTCAGACAAAATAGTAAGACATAGTAATAAAATCAGTAACTGAATTCAGTTGATGTGTCATTTTATGCAGTCCATTCTAGTTTCTACAATGATCCATCACCAGCACACTGACATAGGAAAATCATACACCAGGACAACAACAACACTTACCACTTCCACTGATATAAGTTCTGTGCTAAATTCTTGTACCAGTTTACTTAAAATTTGCAACAATTAATGAGGTAGGTTTTATCTCCATAGTTTACATATTAGGAGACTATAGTTCCAAGATATGTTGTAGAAATTGCCCAGTGGCAGACATGGGGTTTTAGCAACGGTTTATTCAGTTTTAAAAATCCATTCCTTTGGGCGCCTGGGTGGCTCAGTGGGTTAAGCCGCTGCCTTCGGCTCAGGTCATGATCTCAGGGTCCTGGGATCGAGTCCCGCATCGGGCTCTCTGCTCAGCAGGGAGCCTGCTTCTCTCTCTCTCTCTGCCTGCCTCTCCCTCTACTTGTGATTTCTGTCAAATAAATAAATAAAATCTTAAAAAAATAATAAAAAATTTAAAAAAATTAAAAAAAAAATCCATTCCTTTAACCACTGCACCATACTGCCTCTTTAGGCTGAAAAATATGTATAAAAGCAAGATTAAAAAATTTTTTTAAAACTTTTGAGAGTATATGCAGTTGCACATCAGCTACTCATCAAAATAAATTAAGAAGATGACCTTTAAGACTCCTTTCAGAAAAACGACCTGGGGCCGAATCCTCTCAGGGAATGTCAGAACTAGGGAACGCAGAGCCCTTACCTCATGCCCAGGGCTCCTGTCTCAGGGCCTGACCTAGGACGTCCTTCCTTGGCCAGCACCTGAAGGTGCCAGCATGTGTCCCCCACCTGGAATGGGCACTGCAGCTCTCATGTGGAGACTGTTGTGTGACTCCTTGCAGTTAACACCCCAAAATATAAGGAGGTGAGATGCCTTCAAATACCACATCCTGGTTTGTGCTCCTCTCTCAAGTACACCTTTTTATTTTCAGTCCATAATGATCCAGCAATGCAACAACAACAACAAACAAACAAACAAACAAACAAAAAAACTATTTTTCAAGATACAACTAAAGAACCATCTGGATATATATATTGGAGGTAAAACCTATACACGGGCTACTCTTCATTTTTCTTGATGCCCCACAACTCTCAACCTCACTCCCAAACTTGCCCTTCTTCTCAGTAGATAATACAACCACTTAAGCTGCTGTTCAGGCTGATAGACTGGCCAGGTAACAAATTATCTCTAGCTGTGGAGTTAGAGGTGGTAGGGTTGAAGTGAAAAGAATTGAACCATAGCCACCTGGCTGAGGGCTCCTGCCCTGTTTAATTCTGTGACTGGTTTTGTGCATGGTCCTACCATCCGATTAGTTGTGAGCATCTTAACGAGGGCAGTAAGAAGATATCCTCCTAATAAGAATGAATGTAATATTTGGAATCCCAAATGATGAAAGCAAAATATATTTGGAAACCCAAGTGATGAGTACAGAATATTATATAATATTATATATGTTATATATAAATTACATATATATTATATATATCTCATATCATACCTTCTTACGTTGCTGCCATTTTATTGTAAATACAAAGCCAATCTCGACCACAAGGATGAAGAAGAACATCTATACTGGGAATTAAATCCAAGGACCTCTGTTACAGTTTTGGCTGCCACCTGAGAGGCAGGATTTGGGAGAAGAAGGAAAGCCATTTAATCCATTTAAGACTGCTTACTAAATTGTAGATGTTCTCTAGAACCTTGTTCTGTCTGTGATGCTTTTATGATTCTACAAAATCTAATAAAAGAATCTCTTTACCTAGAAGCATCTGAAGACTGGCCTTAGTTCGGGCTGCTCTTGCAGAGTGCCACGGTCCCATCTTCCTGGTATGAAGAAAGCAGTCTTCTCCCTATGACCTCCCAGAGGTGGGAGGTCTGAGTGTCTCTTCTCTTTATAAGGGCATTATTCCCATCAGGAGGGCCCCATTCTCAGGACCTGATCTAATCCTAATCACCTCCTGAAGTCCTCATTTGCAAATTCCTTCATAATGGTATTAGAACCTCAACATGGGAATTCGGAGTGACACACATTCAGTCCACAACAGTATTTTCTGTCTAAACATCACTATCATTTACACCCTTAAAAGTATTTAAGGTCTGTTAATGTTTCATGCCAACAAGAACTCCACAGACAAGAAATTTTCCTGGGTAATTCTTCTTTTTTTTTAATTCTATTTATTTATTTGACAGAGAGAGAGAGATCACAAGTAGGCAGAGAGGCAGGGGGAAGCAGGCTCCCCGCTGAGCAGAGAACCTGATGTGGGGCTCGATCCAGGACCCTGAGATCATGACCTGAACCAAAGGCAGAGGCCTAACCCACTGAGCCACCCAGGCGCCCCACCTGGGTAATTCTTAAGCAGATAGTATTCATTGAGCATACTCTACAGTCTAAAACGTGTACTAATACTTACTCTATTCTCTAGAACAACTCTTCAAGTAAGCATTATCCTTTTCTTCTTTGCAGTGAGAAAAACTAAAGTTCAGTGAAAAACTAGTCTGTAGAGGCAACAGGATTCAATTCCAAAGAACCAAATCCTGCTTCTGTTTATAGGGATGAATGGAATATTAGCATTTTTTCTGAATTACTTACTGCTGAGTGAAGTAAACTGGACAGAGAACACAAGGGATGAAGGAATACTATGCCATTGCCCCTGGGAAACAGATTCAGTATTAAGGGATTGGTTGCTCTGTAGCTAGACCTGAGATCAAATTCTGTCTTTTCAGCTCTGTGACTTCAATTATTAACCAGGTGTTTCTGATATTTTGATAACTAGTGTCCCTGGAAAGACTGCCTCTCCCAGGTGAAACCAATTGCTAGAATAAGTAAAGGACTCAGCTGGCAATGCTCCTTTTATCTGCAAACCAACCAATCTGGAGTCTGTATTCCCAAAAGCCTCCCTTCATGGGGCTTTTATGCCCCACACCACTATTCCCTAAGCCCTAATCACATGAGGCCAGGTACCAGGCAACTAGGGGAAGCCCCTCCACCTCAGAGCCAATGGAAATTGTTCCAACTAGCCAATCCTAAAGCTGCTTACCTTACATGTTCCCACCCACAGAAACCACAATAAAGTCGTTTGCCCACAGTTCCCTCCCACTCTCTCTGCCTCCTGGTCGACCCTGGTGCTTCCCTGTGCACTGCCCTTGGCTGCCTTCTCCTCTTGGGAACTGTGAGTAACAAACTGTCTTTTCAATTAGAGTTATCTTCTGAACTGTTGGCTCCACCAAATCTGAATCATAGTAAAATCCACATTTATGAAACCCCTCGGGAAGTTCATTTAACTCTTCAGTCTCAATTTATGGTCTGTAAAATTGTTGACCACAAGTTAATGAGAATGTGCATGAAAGTTTCAATGCTGGGCCAGGCCTGTGGTGTGAATTCAACAATTAGTAGTATTGTTGATGCTATCCTTAGGTTCTTATCATTACACAGTTTGCTTCTGGAAAGTACGGACTAAATCTGCTTCATCTTTGCATGTCTAGTGGCTGGTAGAGAGTAGGCACTAAAAAATGTTTTTGAATTTTAAATAAGTTCCAGCTTTTTCTTCTTCTCAGAGGCCCATATGACTGACATTAAAGACCTAAATGGGCCTACCTGCCTTTCTGATCAGACTGCTATATATTACCAGTACCTTTGCAAAATGAGCAAAACCACTAGTTCTCCAGCATGTATATTTTAACCTGTTTATACTCTAGTTAAAGTACATGAACCTATTAAATTCAGAGAAACAATGAAGTGACAGGAAAATTCTTTTGTGCGCACTTTTCTCAATCTTGCTCTCTGAACTATTAAGAGTTTGGAGTCTGGGATAGATCTTTTGAGGAAAATAAAACCTTACGCATTCTTCTTAAAATGAGATAAATAATACATGTTCTCACCTCACAACATGATGTCTGCCCGCGACAAATGATTGCCACATTAAGTGGAAACAGTATGCATCCTTTTTAAACAGGGCTCATCTAGAATTGTTCCATCTGACTATCTCATTTTAATTGTGAATTCCAGAGGCATAGCATAGCCCAAAGTCCTGGTGAGTAAAGTGGAGTCCCTCTCAGGAAGGCTTTCTGCTCAGATGACAATTAGCAAGGAATGAGAGGATCTGGACCTCTGTCCCATATGCACAGGCTTTGATCTGCTTCTGATGTGGATTTCTCTGCCTGAGATGGGAAACGTTACCCAGGATGACAAACAGGAAACATTGGTATTAAGGGCAGATCTGTCATGTCTGCAGAATAATTTCTTGGAATGTAAAAATCTGGAATAACCTCTAAACATGAGGTAACTATGGGAGAACAGGATATAAAAAGAACAAACGTGGTGCTGTAGGAAACTTCTAAACACCATCATTGCCGATTTGGCCTGGGAAAGTGATTACAATCACCTCTGCTCCTCACTCTTGCCTTCTCACGGGGTACCCTCTCTGTGGGTTGATGCGGTTTGGTTTACAGAAAGACCTTTCTCTCTTCTTCCAGGTCATAAAGTCTCCCTTTCTTTTTCTTGGTGATTTGTCTTTCATCTGTGTTGCAAAACTTATCTCTTATTTCAGCTATAAATTGGGGCAACAGCAGAACTTGGACCAATATCAGTAATACATACCTTCTTGATAACCTACGATTTTATCCTAATACTACTTTTAAACACACGGATGTTACATGGCTGAAGTTTCTTCTGTTTTTCTGATACTGACTAACTATTAGGATTGGTCTGAAAAAAAAATCTAGAGATAATATTTAGTCACTTACTGTGTCCCTACTGGGTGCTGGGCATTCATCCAAGTTTATTACACACGTTATCTCTTAACCTTACAAAAATTCTCCAGGCTGGACATACTCCTTTTATAAACAAGGAAGTGAAGACCCAGGGAGGTTAAATTGGCCAGCAAAAGTCACCCAGATAGGAGCTTAGGAACTTTACAGCCCAAATGGTGTACTACTACTACATCTTGTGTCTCAAATGCCTGCCATTTTCAGTGAATTCCCACAGCTTTAAAAAAGCATTTATTTGGTTATCAAACAAAAATTCACACTATTTTTGTCATTGAATGTATTAAGGATATAGATGTTAAGAATCTAGGAAACAAATGTAGATTTTTCGGATTGATTCGGTTTGTCTAATTCTATAGCCATTTCTGAGGAAAGTTGATCTTTGAGGGCTTGTCCAGCCTCCAAACTGAATATTTAACTCTGTGCTTTTTCCTTCCCCTTGGGAACCTTTCTATTCAACTGTGAAGAGTCCCAGGCACGCACCAGGCCCTGTCCTGATGTCACAGTCCTCAAAGCTGAGCTGGGATGGCAGATGTTACATGATTTTGTGAAGGCCTGGGATTAGGTGGGCCTTTTGATGAGGCATTTAATTTGGAGTTTAGCACTCTTTCATGCAGCTAGCACTGCTGGGCCATTGATAATGCCTGGGACCTAGGCCTTTAATCATTGGATGTTTGTTCTGCCTTGCTAAGGTGATTTCTTCAGCTTAGCATATAAAACAATAAGAATTATCAAACAGAAAGCTGCTTGAATGCCAGAAAACAAGCACTGGGATATAAACTATGTCTAATATTTAATAAAAGTAACCCACAAAAAGCTCATCCTGGAGATAAACAGTGAAATAGCGGAGGGAGGGAGCCAAGGTCCACCCAGTATCACCCACTCCCCAGGACCCAGGGAATCACAGGGCAGCCAGGTCCCTAGTATGTTCCTTTAAGGCGCACGCCACAGAAACAAATAGGATATTGTGGCTCTCTTTTTTCCCCCTCTCTTTCCTCCTGTGTTTTTATTTCTCAATTGTTTCACCTAAAGCAGAGATTTATTTTTGCTGTTTTTGTTTTTCCCCACCAGCCTTAGCATAAAGTGTTAATGCTAAGACATTTGAGATCTCTCAGAACTAACGTCTCTCTGTAGACTTAAATTTTTAGTGGTGACAACAGGGTCTGCCATGCTGACCTTACAGGCTTAACATGAGGATTTTACTCTTTCAGGATTCTGCTCCCGTTGTCCCCTAAATACTTTGGTTGTTATTGGGAAATATTTGTGTAAAAGGCAGATTGGCATGGGAAAGAGAAAATGGGAGTATAGCTGATTGAAGATCAGGAGGGGTAGTTCCTGCAATGTAGCTTTGCTGGGTTTAGGGGAAGAGGAAGTCAAAGATTCCACTCCTGCATCTCTTACTGGGTCGGTGTGGTCAAGACCCTGGGTCAAAGTGTTTTCTCAGCTCTTTTAGGCTCTGACCACAAAATGTGGTCAGGAGTAAAAGTAAAGCTCATTTTCCAGAGGAAGTGAGTAGGTGTATGCAATATCTCTCAGCTCACACCTGGATCTTATCTGTCCCAGGTGGAGTTGGTTACATAGTTAGCTCAAACATTTTTTTTTTTTTTAATTTAAAAGCACACTGAAAAACTAAAGTGAAGATAGGATAATTCCTATTCCATAATCCAAACTAACCATTGTTACGTCTTGGCATATATGCTCTGAACCAGTAGTTTCCCCCTTTAAAGGGAACCTTTCTTCATTGTTTTTATAAAAGGAAAAAAGTTTCTTTTAGAATTTAAATGATGAAAACAGGAAATACCTATGAGAAAATGTTCCATGTGTCATCAGGAAAATCCAAAATAAAATTAGATTCCACTACATGTTTACTAAATGGTCCAAATCTGTAACCCTGACACCATGAAGTGCTGGTGAGGATGCAGAGTTGTAGGGTCTCTTTGTTCTTTGCTGGTAAAAAAGCAAAATTTTTATAGGGTTTGGCAGTTTCTTAGAAAAGTATAAAGCAATCATACTCTTCGGTATTTATCCAAAGGAACTGAAAACTCATGTCCACACAAAAGCCCATGTGTGGATGGTTCATAAGTAACGAATAAGTGCCAAAACTTGGAAGCAGACAAGGTGCCTTCAGTAGGCAAGTGGATAAATGGTGGTACATTCAGACAGTAAGATGTGATTCAATACTTTTTATCATTTTTATATTTTATATATCATTTATATATATAAATATATTTATATTTTTATAATTTCTTTTTAGAAGTGATGTATCAATCCATGAAAATGAAGGAAGCTTACATGCATATTAAGTGAAAGAAGCCAATCTGAAAAAGCTATGTATTGTACAAGTCTAACTACCTGACATTCTAGAAAAGGAATAATGCAGAGAGTAAAGTGACCAGTGGTTGCCAGAGTCTGAGGGAAGGGGGGAGTGATAGGAGCACAGAATTTTTAGAGCAGTAAAGCTGTTCTGTATGATACTATAACGATGGATACATATCATTGTATATGTCAAAACTCATCAAGTGTACAACTCCATAAATTCTAAACTCTGGGCTTTGGGCAACAATGATGGGTCAATGAAGGTTCACTGATCACAGCAAATGTACCACTCTCCTATAGGATGGTGATAGGAAGTGTGTGTCTTTGTGTGTGGAAGGGAGGGATGGGTGTAGAACTCTTGCCATTACTTGCCATTAATTACCATTCAATTTTGCAATGAATCTAGAACTGCTCTAAAAAACTTAAACATCCAAAACTTAAAAACACAAAGTGTTTCTTTAAAAAGATGCAATTTTCACTATATATACATTATTAAACTAGTTGGGTGTTTTCTAGATATCCAGATAAATGACTTATAAAAAGATGAAGATATATACATGAGTAAAATGAGTTTATAAAGTACATTCTATTTTAATAACAAGATGTTGACTATTCTGGGTCTTTTGTGTCCCTACGTAAACTTTAGAATCCATAATTGGCCTATAGATAGCCTTATAGGTATGGCCTATAGATAGCCATACGATAATTTACGTTACGTTTGCTAAAATTGCATTGAATCTCTAGATCAAATTTGGGAAGAACTGCCCTCATGTCGATACTGAGTCTTCCTATCTCTATTTAGTTCTGGAATCTCTATTTAGTTCTTCTATACATTAGAGTTTTGTAGTTTTACTCATATAGATGTTGTGCTTATTTTGTTAAATTTATACCTAAGTATGTCATCTTGTGGGGTGCTAATGAAAATAACTTTTTTTAGGGATGCCTGGGTGGCTCAGTTGGTTAAGCTGCTGCCTTTGGCTTAGGTCATGATCTCAAGGTCCTTGCTTGTCAGGGAGCCTGCTTCTCTCGCTGCCTCTGCCTGCTTGTGTGTACTCTCTCTCTGACAAATAAATAAATAAAATCATTTAAAAAAAAAGAAAGATTTCATTTCTTTTGATGGCTGTATAGTATTCCATTGTGTATATATACCGCAATTCACAGATCTGTACCCCTAGGGATAAAAATACATGTTTATAAAAAAATAAAAAATTGGGCGCCTGGGTGGCTCAGTGGGTTAAGCCGCTGCCTTCGGCTCAGGTCATGATCTCAGGGTCCTGGGATCGAGTCCCACATCGGGCTCTCGGCTCAGCAGGGAGCCTGCTTCCCTCTCTCTCTCTCTCTGCCTGCCTCTCCATCTGCTTGTGATTTCTCTCTGTCAAATAAATAAATAAAATCTTTGAAAAAAATAAAAAAATAAAAATAAATAAAAAATTAATAAAAAAAGAAAGAAAGGTGACTTTTTAAAATTTCAAATTCTAATTGTTCATTGTTGGTATTCAGGAAATCAACTGACTTTTCCACAATAATTTTGTGTCCTATATCTTTGGTATAATAGCTTATTAGTTCCTTTGGTCATTTATTTCAGATTTCCAGTTTAGATGATCATGAAATTCATAACTACAATTTTAGTCCTTCCTAATCTGTACATCTTATTTCCCTTTCTGTTTCCTTTTCTTGTTCCAGATCTTAGTGGGGAAAACACCTAGTTTCTCACTACTAAGCTGAAGGTTTTTTGAAGATGTTCTTCATCAAATTGAGGAAATTGCCATCTATTTCAAGTTTGCCGAGAGTTTTTATCATGAATGGGTGTTGAATTTTGCCAAATGCTTTTCTGCATCCATGGATAAAATGTTGTTATTGAGTCATTGTTATTGACTTCCATATATTGTATGTTTTGTAATTGATATTTTCACAGTTGTCTCCAATTGATTTAATCCCCACCCCCCCACACCAGAGAAAATTGAATTTTAATCCTGTCATGTGGCTAGACTGGGCAATTAACTAATCCAATCAGGAATTGAGCTAATTTGAAGTTGGATTTGTATCTGTGAAAGCTCACGGTTTCCAATTTTACATTTAGTTCTAGTATGTGATTCTGCTAGAGCCTCCTAGTGTGTGGTCCTTTGGATTTTATTGTAACTGGAAATCTGGAATACTTAACAGGGCTCTTTCTCCCTGATGGTTTCTGCATTCTAATTTTTATTGTTCATGCATACAAAATAGGCCAAATCTCTGTTCAGAGTCTCAATTCTTCTACTTTCTGCTTAGATTCTCCAACTCTGCGCTGCAACTTTGAATTCAAAGTCTAAAATGGAAAAGTAGCACAAAAACAGGCTTCAACTCTGAGATTCCCTTCACTTCATGGTTTTGGCCCAGAACTCACATTTTTCTTTCTCTCCAGTGGCTTTAAGTAGAATATTTACTTAATATGTACATTTTTCTTATTACTAACGGAGAGCCAGTGTGGGTTATTTGTCTACCAATGCCAGAAGCAGGATTTTTTGGGTCATTTTTGTTCCTGAAAGATATTTTACCAGAGTGAAATAATTTTTACTCTATTTTTGCTCAGAACTTTGAGGGCACTGCCATTGTTTATGACACCGAACAATGCTAGGAGAAACCTCCCTCTTAGCAATAATTTGAATCTTCTGCCTGAATATCTTTTTTTTTTTTTAAGATTTTATTTATTTGACAGGTAGAGATCACAAGTAGGCAGAGAGGCAGGCAGAGAAAAAGAAGGGGGAAGCAGGCTCCCTACTGAACAGACAGCCGGATTGATGCAGGGCTCAATCCAAGGACCCTGAGATCATGACCTGAGCTGAAGGCAGAGGCTTTAACCCACTGAGCCACCCAGGCGCCCCTGCCTGAATATCTTCAAAGAAGGTTTATTTATCTCTGACATTTTACTGACTAACTAGGGTATATCTTTGTTAAAAGCTTTTAGGATAAAATTTTCTTAAACATGAAATGCTCTTTTGATAGGCAAATTATTTTGTTTTGATATAGAAATAGAAATTTTCTTGTATTATATTTTGAATGTTTTTCCTATTTGTGGTGTTCATTACCAATTAACATTATAGTGCATAGTTGTCTGCAGAATATCATTTTTATTATCTTTGTTTTATCTATATTTATTGTGTTTGTATCATGTTTTTCTTCTGTCAACAATTTGAATACTAGAAATGTTTATTGTTACTTCCTGTTCCTTATCTCTCCAACTTCATGTTTCTTGTCTCTGAAGACAAGATCATAGTTCATTTTATGTATCATTTTATTGTTTTAATGTTTTTAAGTTTTTGTTGCGCTAACATTTTTATAAATTGAAACAACAAAGAAATTTTCTTCTAATCCTTGAATTACATTTTTATCTATCACTGACTGGTTTTCTGCTTTTCAATACACAATGCATGTGTTAAGATAATTCTAGCCGCAATAACAGAGGAAAAGTGTACAATCGTTCACAGGCAATAGAAATTTTTCTCTTGTTTGAACGCTCCTGAGAGTGGAAAGCTCTCTATCAAGATTTTTTTATAGAACTATAATTGATGTCCAATATTAGTTTCAGAGAAACAACATAGTAACTGATAATTATCAACATCATACAAGGTTTTCACAATGTTGACTGTATTCCCTATACTGTAGATTATATCCCATGTTCTTTTTATAACTAGATGGCTGTATTTCTAATTCTCCTTCACCTGTTTGTCCATCCTCTCCTCACTCCTCTCTGGCAACCACCAGTGTGTTCTCTGAGTTTGTTTCCGTTTTTGTTTTTTAGATTCAACATATAAATGAAATCCTACAGCATTTGTCTTTTTGTCTAATTTATTTCACTCAGCATAATACCCTCTAGGCTGATCCACGTTGTTGCAAATGGCAAGATTTCATCATTTGTTATGGCTAATACTCTAGTGTGTGTGTGTGTGTGTGTGTGTGTGTGTGTGTGTGTTCTCTTTATCTGTTCATCTATGTATGCCTATGTAGGTTGCTTTCATATCTTGGTTATTGTTAATAATGCTACAGTAAGCAGTGTGTCTTTTTTAATTAGTGTTTTCATATTCTTTCAGATAAATACCTAGATGTGGATTGCTGAATCATATAGTAGTTACATTTTTAATTTTTTTGAGGACCTCTCATAATGTTTTCCACAGTGGCTATACCAGTTTACATTCCCACCAAAAATGCACAAGGGCTTTCTTTTCTCCACATCCTTGCCAACATTTATTTTTCATTTATGTGATCATAGCCTTTGTGGCAGATGTGGTAATGTCTCATTGTGGTTTTGATTTGTATTTCCCTGATCCATGATGTTGAGCATCTTTATAAACCTGTTGCCTATCTGTATGTGTTCTTTGGGAAAGATATCTATTTGGGTCTTCTGCTCATTTTTACTTATTTTTTTAATATTGCATGAGTTCATTATATATTTTGGATGTTAATCCCTTATTAAACATTTGATTTGCAAAAATATTCTCCCATTCGATAGGCTGCCTTTTCATATTGATGGTTTCCTTTACTGCGAAAAAAAGCTTTTTAGTTTGTTTGTCCTGTTTGTTTTTCCCTTTCTAATCCTCGCCTGACAAAATCAGTTCAAGAAAGTATTGCTGAGACCAATGTCTAAGAGCTTATTGCTTGTTTTCTCTAGGCGTTTTATGGCTTCAGATATTATATTTAAGTCTTAAACCAATTTTGAGTTTTTTTGTTTATGATGGAGAAAAGTCATACAGTTTTACTCTCTGGCATGTAGCTGTCCAGGTTTCCCAGCACAGTTTATTGAAGACCTGGTCTTTTTTCCATTTATATTGTTGCCTTACTTATCCATAGGTTAATTGGCCATATAAGTGTCAGTTTATTTCTGGGCTCTCTAATCTGGTTTAATTTACATGTCTGTTTTTGTGCCAACCCCATTCTGTTTTGATTACTGCCATTTTATAGTGCAGTCTAAAATTCAGGAGCGTGATACACTAGCTTTGTTCTCCATTCCCAAGATTGTTTTGTCTATTTTGTGGTTTTTGTAGTTCCATATAGACTTTAGTATCTTTTTGTTCTGGTTTTGTGAAAAATGCCTTTGGTACTTTGATGGGAATTGCATTGAATCTGCTTTGAGTAGAATGGACATCTTAACAAAATTATTTCAATCTGGAAATACAGAATATCTTTCCATTTGTTTCATTACTAATTTCTGTCATCAAAGTATAGTTTTCAGAGTACCTGTCTTTCATCTCCTTGGATAAATTTGTTCTTATTATTTTTTTTGTTAAAATTATAAATGGGAATTGTTTCTTAATTTCTCTGAAAGTTTAATAGAGTATAGAAACACAAGAGATTTTTTATATATTAAATTTATATTCTACAGTTTTACTGAATTTCTTCTAAGGTGTATGTGTATGAGCTGTCTTTAGGGTTTTCTATATGGGTATCCTGTCATCTGCAAATAGTGAGATTTACTATTTTCTTTCCTATTGAATGACTTAAATCTTTTCCTCCCCTACTGACTAGTACTTCCAATACTACACTGAATAAAAAAGGACATTGGGAATCCTTGCCTTATTCCTGGATGTTAGAAGAACTTTCTGCTTTTCACTGTCGAATATGATGTTAGCAGTGGAATTGTCATATTCATGGTGTTAAATATGTTCCCTTTATACCAACTTTCTTGCTACCTTTTTAAAAGTTTTTAAATTCCAGTTACTATACAGTAAAGTATTAGTTTTAGCTGTAGATTTCAATGATAACTTGTAATACCCAGCGTTATCACAGCAAGTGTCCACCCTAATCTTCATCCCCAGTTTAACCCATCCTTCCCCTCAACCCCCCACCCATCTCTCCTCCAGCAACCCTCAATTTCTTTTCTATAGTTGAGTCTATTTTTATGATTTGCCTTCCCCCTAGTGTTCATCTGATTTGTTTCTTAATTCCACATATAAAAAAATCGTATCATATTTGTCTTTCTCTGACTGACTTATTTTGCTTAGCTAATACTCTCTAGCTCTATCCACATCAATGAAAATGACAAGATATCATTCTTTCTGATGGCTGAGTAATATTCCATTATATCAACATACCATAGCTTCTTTATTCACCAGTCAGTGAACATTTGGGCTATTTCCATAATTCAACTATTACTGATAATGTTACTATAAATAGCAGGGTGCATGTGCCCCTTTCCTTTAGTATTTTGTATCCTACCCAGTAGGATAATTGCTGGATCGTAGGGTAGTTATATCTTTAAATTTTTGAGGAAACTCTGTACTGTTTTCCAGAGTGGCTGCACCAGTTTGCATTCCCACCGATAGTGTAAGAGGGTTCCGCTTTCTCTGCATCCCCGCCAACATCTGTTGTTTTCTGTGTTGTTAATTTCAACTATTCTGACAGGTGTAAGGTGAGAGCTCATTGCAGTTTTGACTGGCATTTCTGTGATGAGTGATGTTAAGCATTTTTTCATGTATCTGTTGGACATCTATGTTTTGTCCTTGGAAAAATGTCTAGTCATGTCTTCTGCCCATTTTTTAATTAGATTATTCATTCTTTTGAGTGTTGAGTTTGATAAGTTCTTTATATATTTTGGGTATTAACCTTTTATCATATTGTCACTTGCAAATATCTTCTCCCATTTTGAAGGTTGCCTTTTGGTTTTGAATTTTTCCTTTGCTGGGCAGAAGCTTTTGACCTTGAAGTCCCAATATTGTTTGCTTTGGTGGCCCTTGTCTCAGGAGATGTATATGGTAAGAAGTTGCTGCAGTTGATGTCAAAGAGGTACTGCCTGTGTTCTTTCCAGGATTTTGATGTCTCCTATCTCACATTTAAGTCTTTCATCCATTTTGAATTTATTGTGTATGGTGTAAGAAGGTGGTCCAGTTTCTTTTCTTTTCTTTTTTTTTTTTTTTTTTTTTTTTTTGCATATTGCTGTCCAGTGTTCCCAACATTGTCAAAGGGACTGTCTTTTTTGCCACTGGACATTCTTTCCTGCTTTGTTGAAGATTAGTTGGCCATGTAGTTGTGGGTCCATTTCTGGGGTTTATACTCTGTTACATTGACCTATGTGACAATTTTTTGTGCCACTGCCATACTGTCTTGATCACTACAGCTTTATAATAGAATGTGAAGTCCAGAATGGTGCTGCCTCCAGCTTTGCTTTTCTTTTTCAAAATTACTGTTCGTGGTCTTTGTGGTTCCATAAAAATTTTTGCATTGTTTGCCACTTTTTATTGTAAATAATTGCTGAATTTTGGCAGGTGTTTTTTCTTAAATGAAAAAACTTAAATGATCACATTTATCCTTTGTTTTATTTTGTGGTGTATCCTGTTGACTTGTGATATTAAGCCACTCTTGCGTCTCTGGTGTATAATCCTTTTAATGTATTGTTGAATTCTGTTTGCGATATTTTGTTGAATATTTTTGTATCTACATTGATCAGAAATATTGGCTTGTAATTCTCTTTTCTGTAGTGTCTTTGTTTGGTTTGGTATCAGGTTAATGCTGTTCTCATAAAATAACTTGGGAACATTTTATCCTCTTCAAGGATGGAATAAATTAAGAAGAATAGGTAGTACTTTTTTTTTTAAACTTTTAAAAGTTTAAAAAACTTTTTTTTTTTCTTTGTAAAGATTTGTCAGAGGAGGGCGGAGACAGAGCACAAGCAGGGGGAGTGGCAGGCAGGATCATGACCTCAGCCAAAGGCAGATGCTTAACCAACTGAACCACCCAGGGGCCCCGATATTAACTCTTCTTTAAAGTTCATCTATAAAGCATCCTAGACTTTTGTTTGAGAGTTGATTTATTGAGTCAGTATCATTATCAGTAATTTGTCTTCAAATTTTCTTTTCAATATTCAGTCTTGGCAGATTGTAGGTTTCTAGAAACTTACCTGTTTTTTCTAGATTGTCCAATTTGTAGTGTGTAATTGCTCACATCAGATACTTAAGAAGTTTTGTATTTGGTGTTATTCATGGCAACTTCTTTCAGTTCTGACTTTCTTTGAACCCTCATTTTTCTTGCTTTGTCTGACTAAAGGCTTCTTAACCTTTTTTCAAAGAACTGGCTGTAGTATCCTTGATCATTTCTTTTTTTCCTTTTCCTTTTTCTTTTTATTTTCTTTCTTTTTGTCTATTTCTACTCTGATTTTTTAATTTTCTTCTAATTTGGGGTTTTGTTTTACTTTTTCTAGTTCTTTTGAGCATAAAATTTTAGATGGTTTGAGTTTTTTTGTTTTTGTTTTGTTTTTTATGTAAGACTCTATCTTTATGAACTTGTGCTTTTGCTACATCTCATAGATTTCTGGAATGTTGCATTTCCACTTAGTTTGTCTCAAGGTATTTTTTTATTTCCTCTTTAATTTCTTTTGAGCCATTGGTTATGCAAGTTTCTGCTCCCCTAATGTTACAGAGCAATGGCTGTATGATTATGGTGTGTGGGTTTTCCCCATCTCAGCTGTCTGAGGCTCCAGCAGTATTTAGGGCTCTCCCTTTGGCCTGACTTGTTGGGGTACCCCACTTATCTGCTATCGCTATGGTGGTAGATGGAGTTCTACCCAGGCCTGGCTGGCTGAGTAGCTGTGTTTGCTGCTACAGCTGTGGTAGTGGGTGGGGCCTTCTCTCCCAGCCAAGTTTGCAGATGTGCCTCAATAGCTATCTTAGCTGTGGAAGTTGGCAAGGGTCTCAGCAGGGCATGCCCACCAATATTAGCAGGTTAGAGCATTCAAAGACGGCACCCACAGAGGTCAGAAATACCAAAATAGAATGTGATTGCAAAAATGGTGCTCAACAGTTTCCTTTCCCAGAGGATATATCAGCAATTTCTGCCTCTGACAGAGGTCTCATGACTAGTAAGTCTCTGTCACCTATGGTCTAGGCACTTTGGCAACTGGTGGTTTATCACTGGATCCTGGAGAAAATGACTCTGTGTGCAAGAACTTTAGGTAATGGATAGCCCAATATCATAGCTCTATGGATTTTCTTGACATAATCTGTGTTAGTTTTCAAGGTATGGTGTTGGGGTTCCATCTCTCCTGTGTAAGATCGAAGGGATGGAGTTCCTGGTGAGGAACTCCAACCCACTGTTCCTCAGGGAAAAGTTTTGTGGTTTCTCTCTTTTAATAATATAGTGGACACACAATGTTATGTTAGTCTTAGATGTAACTTAATGATTTGACAAGTTCATACCTTATGCTATGTTCATCCCAAGTGTACCAACCATCTTGTTACATTGCTATTACAGTATTATTGACTGTATTCCTTAGGCTGTGCCTCTTACTCTGTGACTTATTCATTCCATAACTGGAAGCCTGGATGTCCTGCTTCCCTTCAACCATTTTTCCCAACACTTTCCCCTCTGGCAACTATCAGTTCTCTCTATTGGTTGGATTCTACCTTTTGGTTATTCATTTGCTTTTGTTGTTGTTTTGTAGATTCCACTTATAAGTGGAGTCCTAAGATATTTGTCTTTCCCAGCCTGAGTTCACTTAGCATAATAACCTTCTGGGTTCACACGTTGTCTCAAATGGCATGATCCCATCATTTTTATGGCTGCAAAATATTCCATTGTGTATCTATACCACATTTTCCTTATCCATTTATCTATTGATAGACACTTATGGTACTTCCATATCTTAACCATCATAAATAATGCTTCCATAAACATAGGGACACATATATCCTTTTGAATCAATGTTTTTATTTTCTTTGGGTTGATAGCCAATAGTAAACTTTTAGCATCATATGGTATTTCTGTTTTCCACACTATTTTTCACAGTGGCTGTAACCATTTACATTCCTGCCAGCAGTACATAAAAGTTCCCTTCTCTTCACATCCTCAACAATGCTAGCTATTTCTGTTAATTTGATTTTAGTCATTTTATTTGGTGTAGGTGATAGTACATTGTGATTTTGACTTGCATTGCTTGGATGATTAGTGATGTCGGGCATCTTTTCATGTCTGTTGCCCATATGTAAGTCTTCATTGGCAAAATGTCTGTTCAGATCCTCTGCCTGTTTATTAATGAGTTGGTTTGTTTTGTTTTGGAGGTTGAATTGTATGAGTTCTTTATATATTGAGATATTAATCCCTTAACAGATATGTCATTCACAAATGTCTTCTTCCATTCAGTAAATGGTCTTTTTGTTTGATTGGTTTCTTTCACTGTACAGAAACTTTTTATTTTGATCTAGCTTCAGTGGTTTATTTTGGCTTTTGTTTCCCAGGCTTTAGAAGACCTATGTAGAAAAATATTTCTACAGTTGATGTTAGAGAAATTACTGTCTATGTTCTTCTCTAGGGTTTCTAAGTTTTAATGGTTTTGGATCTCATATTGAAGACTTCAATTCATTTTGATTTTGTTTTTGTGTATGGTATTAGGAAGTGGTCCAGTTTCATCCTTTTGCATATAGGTGTCCATTTTATCCCAATACCATTTATTGAAGAGATTGTCCTTTTTGTGTGTGTGTGTAATCTTAACTCCTTTTTCATAGATTAGTTGACTATATAATCATGAGTTTAACTCTGGGGTGTCTATTCTCTTCCATTAATTTCTGTGTCTGTTTGTATGCCAGTACTGTACTATTTTGATTACTATGGATTTGTTGTTTATCTTAAAATCTAATATTGTGATAACCCCAGCTTTGTTCTTTTTTTCTCAAGTTTGCTTCAGTTATTTGGGGGTCTTCTGTAGTTCCATAAAAATTTTAGTATTTTGTAAAGAAAAATAAATGCTGTGGGTATTTTGATAGGGATTGTATTAAATCTATAGATTTGCTTTGAGTACTATGGGCATTTTCAAAATATTAGTTACTCTAGTCTGAACATCTTTACATGTGTGTCACCTTCAACTTCTTTCATCATTGTTATATAGTTTTCAGAGTATAAGTCTTTCACCTCTTAAGGTAAATTTTACCCTTAGGTATTCTTTTTCTTAATTGTAAATTTTTTAAAAAATTTCTATTTCATTGCTAGTATGTAGAAATCTTACCTATTACTAGGTATTAATCTTGTATCCTGCAACTTCATTGAATTTGTTCTAGTAGTTTTTTGGTGGATTCTTGAGAATTTTCTATATATAGTATTATGTCATCTGCAAATATAACTGTTTAGCTTCTTTACCAATATAGATGCCTCATTTGTTTTTCTTGTCTTATTGCTGTGGCTAGGACTTACAGTGCTCTGTTGAAAAAAAAGGTTTCAAGAGTAGACCTCATCATCTTGTTCCTGACTTCAGAAGGAAATCTCTCAGGTTTTTACCATTGTGTAAGATGTTAGCTGTAGGTTTTTTATAAATGGCATTTAACATATTGAGGTATGTTTCCCACTAACTCCACTTTGTTGAATTTTTATCCTGAGTATGTTAAATCTTGTCAAATGCTTTTTCTGTGTCTATTGAAATAGACATGATCATGATTTTTATTGTTGATGTAATCTAGGACATTGATTTGAATATTAAACCACCCTTGCATCCTGGAATAAATCCCACATGATGTAGTGAAATGATCTTAAATGTATTATGTGTGGTTTGCTAGTATTTTGTTAAGGATTTTTGCATCTTCATCAGGATATTGGGCTACAGTTTTTTGTTTTTTGTTTGTTTGTTCGTGGTGCCTTTAGTTTTGGTATCAGAGCAATGCTGGCCTTGTAGAATGTATTGGGAAGCTTTCCTTCCTGTTGTACTTTCTGGAATAGTTTGAATAGGTATTACCTCTTTAAATGTCTGGTAGAATTCATCTGTGAATCCATGTGGTCCTGGACTATTATTATTTTTTTTTCTATTACTGTTTCAACTCTGTTACTTGTAACTGGTCTGTTCTGATTTTTCTATTCCTAGTTGAGTTTTGTAGGATTGTATGTTTTTAGGAATTTACCCATTTCTTCTGGGTTGTCCAGTTTGTTGGCATATAATTGTTCTTAATATTCTCTCATCCTTTTGTATTTCTGTGGTATCAGTTGTTCTTCTTATTTCTGATTTTGATTATTTGGGTCCTTTCTTGATGAGTTTGGCTAAGAGTTGGTCAATTTTATTTTTCCTTTCAAAGAACCAGCTCTTGATTTCCTTTTTTTTCCTTTTATGTGGTTTATTTCTGTTCTGATATCTATTTCTTTTATTCTACTCACCTTGGATTTTGTTCTTTTTCTAGTTCAGTTCCTTTTAGATATAATGTTGCTTATTTCAACTGTAGCTTTTTCTTGAGGCAGGCCTGTATTGCTACATATTTCCCTCTTAGAAGTGTTTTTGCTGTGTCCCAGAGTTTTTTGGTGGAACTTTGTGTTTTTTATTTTCATGGTCTCTATGTATTTTATTTCCTCTTTGATTGCTTGGCTGACCCATTGAGTGTTAAGTATCATGTTGTCAAATCTCCATATGTTGGTCTTTTCTTTTTATTTTTCTTGTACTTTTTTCTAGTTTCATACCATTGTGATAAAGATGCATGATATGATTTCAGTCTTCTTAAATTTATTGAGACCTATTTTATGGCCTAATATGTGACCTTTTTTGAAAATGTTCCATGCGTACTTGAAAAGAATGTGTATTTTATATTTTGGATAGAACATTCCATGCATATCTGTTATGTCTATCTGGTTCAAGATATCATTCAAAGACATTGTTACCTTACTAATTTTTCTTTCTGGGTGGTCTATTCATTGTCATAAGTAGGATGTTAAATTCCCCTACTATTACTATCAATTATGTCCTCTATGTCTGTTGATACTTGATTTATGTATTTAGATGCTCCAGTGTTCGTTGTATAGTTACTGATGATTGTTACATCTTTCTGTTGGACTGATCCCTTTATCATTATATAATTGTCCTTCTTTGTCTCTTACAGTCTTTTTTTTTTTTTTTTCTAAAGCCTATCTTTTCTGACTGCCTTTTTTTTTTTTTTCCCCCACTTCCATTTACATGGCAAATATTTTTCCACCCTTTTACTTTCAGTCTGCATGTGTTTTTAGGTCTGAGGTAAGTTTCTTATAGGCAGCATATAGATGGGTCTTGTTTTTTGTTGCTATTATTGTTTTTATCCATTCTGCCACCCTATGCCTTTTGATTGGAGCCTTTAGATGAGCCAGCCTTCCTCTTTGCCAAATTTTATTTCCAAGAAACCATGTTCATTCTGTACTCCATCATTTTTAACACATATCTTTGAACTCAATATATTTGTATCAACTGACAAAGGCAGATAACCATGTTCTATCTCATCTGGAACTTTTTGATGGACTAGTTCCTTCTTTATCTTCTTGCCTTTCTTCCCTTCCTTTTTCCCTATTTTCATGCATCCTTTTCCCGCCCTTTGGTTGGTCTAGTTGCCAAGACTGATTTATTTTATATTTTGCTCCTTTTTTTTTGAAGTTTCTATCCACACATGAATCCGCTATTTACTGTGATATATTGCAGTTAACTTTTAGACTTTTTCCAGAAGTCTATTTTTTTTTCTTTTCACCATGAGCTATAGTGAGAGCAAAATACTTTGTATTATTTCCATTTTTGTTCAGCCTGAGGAAATGGCAAAGAAATAGATAAAACTCAGCTGAGGTGATGTGTATTACAGTTGGAATAGCTCAGATTGGTTTCCCCTCCTGAGATGTAGGAAGTAATAACATATATTCTTCCCAGCTCTGGCTATGGTAAGTTGGTTACAACATTCCAATGGGAACAGACCAGAGAGATGGGTTTTCCAAGATTCATTGTACTTAATCAACTTGTGTGAGGGCAGGAGTCATTACTCCCTTAGCAGCCCGCCTTCAACTATAGATCATATTTTGTCTTCATTTTATAGCCATCAAGCCCTTCCATCTTTCCAAGATCAATTATCTATTTTATTTTTTTTTAATTTCCTATCATAAGGATTCTCAGTATTTCCAGTATTTTACCATCCAGAATTTCCAAAGTGTTCTCAAGCATTGAAGTTTTTCAGTTCCTCTAGAACCATGAAAGCTGGGGTGAACATCCATTGTCATATGTCACATGAAGCAAAATATGTCAGTGATATTCCTAGATGATAATTAGGTCACAAATAATAGGTTCCTGGTAGATTAAAAAAAAGCCACTTTACTTTAAGAATGGATGTCTCCCTCCTTCCCACTTCCCTAATACAGGAGAAGTGATTCCTAAATCATATGCCTTCTAGTTGGGCTTTTTAGTTACTTTTGTGCAAAGCCACACAGAACACGATGACTTCCCTAATGAGAAAGATTGCCTTAGACAAATTAGATTGAGCCCTGTGTTAAAGGAGTGTTTCTACCTTAAAACTCTCCCTTTGGCAAGTAAGTAAATAGTATGTAAGGATAAGATATTTATAGGCAAATTCGATTTATTAATGAAAAATGGAAACAGCTTTAATATTTCCCAAAAGATAATTATGTGGACAATGGTAGTTCTCAATCATGTGAGATCATGAAACTTAAAGTATTTAAATACTTTAAATGACAGTAAAAACTGATAAAATGTTATAACTAAGCTGTCAGCTGTACAAGGTCAAATACAGTGTCTCTGCTGTTCACCATTTTATCCTCATGTCTATTATAGTGTCTGACAGTTTAAATGGACTAAAAAAGGAATAAAATGAAGAATGAATCTGACTACTCTCCTGCAAGAAAGGGGGAGGAAGTGAAAGATGCTATAGCGTAATCAATTCTGAGATGCCACTTATGAATAGATTCACATCTAAAGTATCTACAGACCTGATACTACAGACTTTTTTCCCCTCACAATGGAACTTGAAGTTTTTGAGTCTTCTAATGAATTCAGACCATTTAAAAATCTCAAAAGAAATCTACATCACATTGAAATTCTACCAAGTTCTAAGAAACCACATTTTTCTTAGCTTAGCTCCTAATTATCATAAAATTTTGACAAGTATTTCACACATTCAAGATTTTGTGCCCTATTTTTCAGATCCTTTAATCATCTCACCACATCAACATGTCAGTGCAGAACCAGGGAGATACCACAGTCAATAAGGAGTGGAACAGCCCAGTGCTTCCTCCTTTCAAGCCTGGAGTAACAGACAAGATACAAAACAAAGCATAGCCACAAAGCCAGGGTGTCTTTTTCAAAGACCAACTGAAATTTAATAAAAGGGGAAAGTTTTCATTAAGCTGTAGAACCGGAAAACAAAGTTTGAAACATTGTACTTTTTAGAGAAGTCAGAAGAATAGAAATTGAAATCAAAGAATAGTTAGGGTTTTGTAATACATGGTCAGGTGTCTTTAAAGTACCTACTCTGCAAAGATTCATGTAGGATTACAAAGAGGAAGAACAGTATGACACTTCTCATTTTTTAGCACTTCAAAGTTTATTCATATGATCCTCACAGTTTTGCGAACTGTTAAACTTACTCTCAATGAGGTAATAATTCCTAAGAGATTGCCCATTCATTTATTCATTCATTCAACAAAGTAGTGTGGAGTCATTTGGCTAGGCACAGGATAAAATACAGAACCTGACCATGTTGTGGACAGGCAGACAAATGAACAGATAAATAAGAACAGTAAAATTCTGGCTATCAGGAAGAAATTCATAGTTCAATCACAACCTCATTCTCTGGTAAAATAAATCATACCAAAAATATTCATGAGGCATTGCTTGAAATACATACAAAAAGGTTCAACCTAAATGTTTTGAATGATGGGAGCAGATTAAAAAGGTAGAAAACATGCTATTTCACATAAAAACTAGAAATTTTTCGGCTTTTCCAGTGGTAAGCCAGTGGAGGGAGAATGAAGAACATGAACTCTGGGACTTGTATAAGCCCTGCTTCTCCATCCCAGCCCTGCTTCTTTCCAACTATGCAAACTGGCCAAATTATTTAATTCCAGTTACTTACTTCCGTTGTCCTGAAATTTGAATAGTAATAGCTCTTTTCTTATGTGTTTTGTGTGGATTACCTCAAGTTAGGATATAAAGGACTTAGAATGTTGCCTGGTTAATATGAAGTAGTTTTTTAGTTTTCTTTTTCTTTTTTTTTTTTTTTACTTTTATTTATTTATTTTTTAAAGATTTTATGTATTTGACAGAGACACAGCAAGAGAGGGAACACAAGCAAGGGGAGTGCGAGAAGGAGAATCAGGCTCCCCGCCCAGCAGAGAGGCCAATGCGGGGCTCCATCCCAGGACCCTGAGATCATGACCTGAGCAGAAGGCAGACTCTTAATGACTGAGCTTCCCAGATGCCCCTAAAAAGTAGGTTTATAAGTGAAAGCTGTTACTCAAGATATGTCATTTCAGAAATGAAATGGCAAACACAACACAGTCTGAACATATTTTTTTAAAAACATATTTGGTTATTTTCACTTATGTATTTAAATGCACATATAAAACTATTTTGGAAGCCTATATATTCAACTATTAACTATAGTTAACACTTGAGTGAGGACTAGAGGTCTGGGGTAATTTTTTTTTTTTTTTTTAATGAGGGATTTTTCCAGTTGTCCCAGCATCATGTATTGAAAAGACTGTTATTTCCCCATTCTATTAAGTGATTTTTGGCACTGTATTTGAAAATCAATTGACCATACACAGGTGGGTTTACGGACTCTCAATTCTATTTCTTTGATCTATAGATGCTTCTGCCAGCACTACTCTGTCTTAATTTCTCTAGCTTTATAGTTAGTTTTGAAATTAGGAAGAGTGAGGCTTCCTACTTTGTTCTTTTTTTTTTTTTTTTTAATTGTTTTGGCTACTTTGGGTCCCTTAGAATTTCATGTGACTGTTTGCTAAAATCATGATTCAAAAAATCAACTAGTTACCTGACAGATTGCCTTGAATCTCTAAATCAGTTTGAGGAATATTCCCATCCTAATAATATTGTCTTCTAATCCATGAATATGAAGTTTCTTTTTATTTAGATCTTTGATTTTTTTCAAATATTTTGTAATATTCAGCATATCTATTGTGTACTTTTATTAAATTTATATGTAAGTATTCTTTGGGATGCTACTGTAAATGGAAATTTATTTTGGATTGTTGCAAGTATATAGAAATGTGATAGATTTTTTTTTTCTTTTTTTCTTTTCTTTCTTTTTTTTTTTTTTTTGGTATGTTCTTGTACCCTGGACAAAAGAACAAACTTGTTAGCTGTAATAGTTTTTAAGTGAATTCCTTAAGCTCATCTGTATACAGGATTATGACATCTGCAAATAGTTTTACTTCTTCCTTTCCAGTCTGGATGCCATTTATCTCTCAATTGCCCTGGCTAGACCCTCTATTGCAATGTTTAATAGAAGTGGTAAAAGTGAACATTTTGTAGTTCCTGATCTTAGAAGAAGCTAGTCTATCACCATTCAGAGTAATGTTAACTATACATTTTTCAGAGATGCAGCTCATCAGGTTGAAAGTTCGCGTATATTTCTACTTTTCTATGTGTTTTCATCATGAAAGGAGATTAGACTTTACAAATTCTTATGTACTGAGATTATCATGTAGTTTTTTGTTTATGCTTTATTGATAATGATGTATTACATCATTTTTCAGATGTTAAATCAACTTTTCATTCCTGGGACAAATACCACTTAATCATGTTATATAATTCTTTATATGTTATAATTTAGTTTGTTAATGTTTTGTTGAAGATTTTGGTGTCCGTATAAATGAGAAATTGGTTTGTAATTGTCTGGTGATTTTTTTTTTTTTTTTAATCTGTTAACAAGGCAATACCAGCCACACAGAGTTTGAGAGTGTTTTCTTTGGTAGACCTGTCGCAAAAATGGTATTTTTTTTTTTAAAGCTGAAAAAATTCAGCCATGAAGCCATCTGTTCCAGGGTTTTTCTTTTGTTGGCAGTTTTTTTAGTCCTAATTAAAACTGTTTCCTTACTATCAATTTCCTTAGGTGGTTTATCTTTTTCTTATATTAGTTTTAGGAGTTTGTGACTTCTTAGGAGATGTATCCATTTTATTACAGTTATTTAATAACCTGCAATGCTTCAGTATTGCTTTATAATCATTTGTGTTAGCTCAGTTCTAATGTTCCCTTTCACTTCTAATTCTAGTAATTTGAGTCACTTCCCACCTCCCCATCCCCCAGTCAATCCAGATAGAGGTTTGTGAATTTTGTTGATCTTCTCAAAGAAACCTGCTATTGATTTCATCAGTTTTCTATATTTTTTCTATTTTCTACTTCACTAATATCTATTCTAATCTTGTTTTTTGCTGTTTAGTTTAGGTTGATTTCTCTTCTTACCAGTTTCTAAGATTGGGAGGATTAAGTTTTTAACATTATTTAAATATGAGTTCCCTCTAAGGACTGTTTTAGCCTTGTCCTGTAAGGACCACCATTTTGCACACACTATAAAGAATAAAATTAAGATTTACAATGTCAAACATTGAGGAGCGTGTGAAGCAACTGGATCTCTCAAACACTGATTTGAGTGTAACATTGTCCCATTACTTGGGAAAAGAAGTTAGTAATTTCTAAAATACCAACATAAAGACCCATAAATTTCACTCCTGTTTACCAAAGAGAAATGAAAATGTCCACAAAAAGTTGTAAAAGAATGTTTATTTCAGCCATATTCATTACCACCTCAAACTGGAAAATACTCCACTCTCCCTCAACTGGTAAATGGAAAAAGACCTTTTGGGAAAACTTCTACAATCCTTCTCAACAATAATAATAAGAAATGAATCACTGATACACACAGCAGTACAGATGGATTTTTAAAAATAATACTGAACAAAAGGCAAACACAAAAGAATATACTGTATAATTTTTTTTAAAAAGATTTTATTTATTTATTTGTCAGAGAGAGAGAGAGAGGGTGTTCACAAGCAGGCAGAGGCTGGGGAGAGAAGCAGACTGCCTGCCGAGCAAGGAGCCCGAAGTGGGACTCAACCTCAGGACCCCGGGATTGTGACCTAAGCCAAAGGCAGCAGCTTAACTGACCGAGTCACCAGGCATCCCTACTCTACAATTTTTAAAAAGATCTTGGGAGAGTGGGGGAAAGCCAGACTAAGCAGAGAGCTCTGCAAGAGGCTTGATCCCAGGACCCTGAGATCATGACCTGAGCTGAAGGCAGACACTTACCCAACTGAAATACCCAGGCACAACCCCCCCCCCCCAAATCCTAAAATGAAGTTCTAGGGAAGACAGAAGTAAGCTATGGTGATAGGGTAACAAATCCTATCAGTGACTGTTTCTGTGTCAAGAGCAGGAAGTAACAGGGGAGGTCATTGTTTGGAAAAAGCCCAAGGGAACTTTCTGGGGTCATGAAAATACTCTTTATCTTGATTACAGTGACAGTTACATTGGTAGATTAATTTCTTCAAACTTACTGAAATGTACACTTAAAATTATGTATATTATTATACATAAAGTACCTCATTTTGAGCCAAAATTTAATACTTTTAAAATTAGTTAAAAATGAAACCTCGTAAATCAAAAATCAAATCTAAGACACCAGCGATAGAGAAAGTTATGGTTTAAAAAGCACTGAATCTAGTTAAATATATTTATTGCATAAACGATTAAAATTAAAATGATTGTAGGGATTATGGTATAGAATATAAATTTTAAAAATTTGATCATAAAATATTAGCATACATGATGGGGTTAGGATTAGGGAGAGAAAGCTTAGGACATTACTTTCATCAGCTTATATCATGTAAATTGTTCTAATTATAAACTTTTATTCCAGATTTCAAATGTACACATATATGTAAAACCTCTTTTGGTCAAAATTTTTTAAATAACTTCTATACATATAAAGGCACTGTTAATATGAGAGGGTCCAAGGATACATTTACATTGAAATACCATGTTTAGTCATTATGTGTTAGGCTCAACCATTAAAACTGTGCTTTAGAGTTAAGAAAGATCTTTCGTGGACCCAAAAACTGAAGATTTAAATTAAGTAGTAAAGCTGGGAAAAAATACCCCAGAAAGCAGAGATACTAAGAGTAAGGTTAAAAGAATACCATATATTTGAAGTAAGCCTGGGACTGGCAAAAACTAAAGCATTTTTGCCAAACTCAGAGACATGAGTGTATATGAATAGTCTAAGAGGTTTGCCATCACAGCAGAATGATTTAGCTCCAAACTCCCAACCTCTGTACTCTTCTGTTAAGGTACATATTCCCTGAAAGAAGACTCTAGTGAGACCTCTTGGATCAATGTCAAAAGTGGATTCATTGTCTATGGCCAGAAAGGGCTAGGGTGATGTTAAATGGACCTGAGCAGATGGCACCCACTCCAGTGTAATTCCCACAGAAAGGAAATTAGTTGTGAGCTGGGAAGACACCCCAAAATGTGCCTACTGCATCAGATAATTAGTTTTCTGTTATTCTTCATATTTTATTCCCTATTTACAACACTTGTTTCTTTTGTTGAAATTATGTTCTTCCATGTATCTCAGAGAAAGCCTGGGTTTATCTAGTTCTTTGCAAGTCTTTTTTGCTCCAGTTCTAATAGTGGTAAACAGGTTTTGTTTTTTTGTTTTGTTTTTAAGCATTTATTAGAAGAATTCTCTAGATCAATTCAAAAAACTAAAGTTGAAGTCCACATAATCTGTCTTCTATTGTTAAACTAATAAACAGTTCTAGGCTTATCTGGAGTAACCTAGTTCAGCTCCCAAATAATTATTAAATAGGCCATGTGAAATTGAACTTTTCAAAAGTTAAATTGTAAGGCAGCTGATTAATTTTTATCAACTTAATTATTTACCTTATGCTTTTAATAATTTCATAACATTAAACTAATGGTCAGTAACGTTAAAGATACACAGATTAGGAGTAAAGGTTTTCTTTAAAATTCATTGGTATCTCATTAATATTTGTTTGCACATATTTCTGACTTCATGAGTAAATTAGATTTGATAATCTATATAGTTTTCTCATGCTATCATGTATGATAATTGCATAGTGGAAGAATCAGGTTTTAGGACTTAGACAAACGGAATTCAAATCTTAGTTCTGTTCTTTGAGCAGGTATATAATTGTCTTCAATTTCCTTAACCACTCTGAATCTCCATTTGAGTCTTAGAATAGCAAAAAGAGGCATAACATGATTTGTAACTATAAAATACTGATAATGAAAATGTTAAGTCAAAACATGATGATTGCTTCATAAAAGGTTACACTTACAGGTTTTTCCTACAACATATATAAGGATGAAGAAAGAAAAGCTAATACATGGCTGAACATAATGGATATGGAATGAATCTTTGCTTAAGAAGGGAAGAAAGGAATGAGAATTAAGTTTTGTGGTTCCTAGTAGCAGATATGAACAAAGGCATGGAATAGACCATCTTAAGAGCAAATGAAAAAGAGAGAGCTAATAGCTTTCTATTTCTAGAAGTTGTATTCTTTGAATGTACAGAGTTTGTAGTGCTTTAGAATTGTGCTTTGGTAATTTTATCTACCATCTGTGGTTGTACCTTTTCCATTGTCCCCATGTCAGACATCTCAGACTAACTTCTGCCTCAATGTCAACCCCCTAAATATCAGTGACTTTAGAAATTAGGTGACTTGAGCCAACACCATTGTGTCATTGATTAAGCAACCCATTGTCTTCATTCTGAGACACCAGATGAAGGGACAATTCCTATTTGGGACATTTTAGATGTTAAGGCAGAGGGAAAAGGGAACAATTTCAGAAAGACATGAAAGTTCCAAAAGCTTGTACTCATCAATAGCTCATATCATTTCTGCTAAAATTTTATTGTTCAAAACAAGTTCCAGGTAAGACTGAAATTGCTAAGTTGGGGTATGTTATCCTCAAATAAGAAAAGATAGAGAATATTTTGTGTAATACTCTATTAGAGGCTCCATTCTTTCTCTTAAGATTTTATTTATATATTTGGGAGGGAGAAGAGGGAAGGAAACCAGCAGATTCTGTGCTGACCATGCAGAGCTTAATCCCACGTCCCTGAGATCATGACCAAAGCCAAAATCAAGAGTCAGATGCTCAACCAACTGAGCCAACCAGGTGTTTAAAAAACAACAGCAAAAAACAACTTATGAATTAGATAAGTACTTAAATATTGCTATAGATATAAATTCATACTTCATACTGATTTTAATTAATAGATCCAGTACCCTTTCATTATATGTCAAGTATACCTTAAACAAGAACTCCCTCAATGTCTGGCTGATGTATCAAGATATATAAAGGTTTGCAATGAAACCTTCATTATGCAATGAAAATATTATCTTTAACTGTCATGAATTGTTACATGACCAAAAGTTATGGATAACTATTGAAACCCAATTCTAAGGAAAATTTCTCAAGTCTAAAATATGAATTAGGAAAGAACTGACTTTAGAAGGAAAGTGAAAATTAGCTTTGTCAGCTTAGTAAGATTACCATTGACATCTGTTGGGTAGAAAATTAAGCAAAAAATTTAGTCACCTTGTGAGAACTATTGTTCTGATTGGCATGTGTTAAATGAAAACCCTTCCAGAACTGGCTATTAGTTTCCTTTTGGCCATCCAATTATACTTGGAAGTCATTCTTTAATGACATTATTATAATGGTTATGAAACTATTTCACAGTAATTTCATTGAAACCTGTACCAATCCCTCTGTCCATATATATTAAGCATCCTTGTGTGCTGGTTGTTGTGATACGCATGGGAAATAATATCCAACAGCTTCTAATATTAAGGTTATTCATTGTACAAGAAACAATATTAGCTGCTATGTATAATGCTGAAGGCTTGGAGACTTGACTCTTCTTGCAAACTAACAGGTTTCCTGTCACAGTTTCATTAGTGCAGATAGACTGCATGAGAGCCCTAGTTCAGAAAATAACTTTCACTTAGACCAGTAGCTAGAGTAGTTGCATTTATGTTTGCATTGCTTCCAAGTCCCAATTTCTACATGGCTAAGTGCAGAAAAACAGCACTTGCACCTGCTATGGGTTGTGTTAGAGGAGAACTTTGTGATTAGGATCCTAGTATATACTAATATACCTGTCCTTTGCTCCAGAGGGAAATGTTATGTTTGAGAATAAGCATGCTTGCTCTTAACTTTGGGTGGGAACCCTATCTCTGTTTTTCAAGACTGTTCTCCCTATAAACATCCTTACAAAGATAGCTCAGAATAAAGAACAGTAACTGCTTTTTTTGAGACCTGCCAAAACATGAGAGCACCCTGGAGACTCCTCTTTCAACAGTATCTCCTCCTCATTGATGCTGTCTGAGCTCCTGTTGGATTTCTCCAGGTGTACCACGCTCTGTTGCCCACCTTTATTAATTTGAACAATTCAGGCTAGAACCAAGTTCATGGATTTATTTCATATATTATTGAAGATGGCCATCATCAGGACTCAAAATAGCAGGAGGAGAACAATCTGCAGTATCAACTATTCCCCCGAGCTGGATTTAGCTAGCTGAATAAATTCCATAAACTACCAGGGTCTACCATAGAATCTCGGGTAATTTTCTTCTTAAATTTCTGAATTTAATCTTTTTGGTCTAAAACCTTTAATCCAGGTACAAAAAAGTGTAACCTTGATGACACAGACTTAATCTAATCCCACAAGAGGGAATGTTTCATGCAATTTGGCCATGTATCAAAACTCTAGCCATTGAGTTGTTGGTTATCTGAATGTGTTCCAGAGCTAAGATAATGCTACTAATCATGTCAGCTAAATTAGGGGTAATTTTTTTTCCTTTTTTAAAATTTGAAGTCAGTTTAACCAACAGATAGTACATTACTAGTTTCAAAGGTAGAATTTAGTGATTTGTCAGTTGCATATAACACCCAGTGCTTTTCACATCCCATGCCCTTCTTAATGCCCATCACCCAATTACCCCATCCCCCTACCCACATCCCCTCCAGAAACCCTCAGTTTATTTCCTATAGTTAAGAGTCTCTCATGATTTTTCTCTCTGACTTCCCATTCAGTTTTCCTTCCCATCCACTATGATTCTTGGTACTCTTTTTATATTCCACTTATGAGTGAAAACCTGATAATTGTCTTTCTTTGACTTATTTCACTCAGCATAATACCTTTCAGTTCCATCCATATTGATGTAAATGATAAGTATTCATCCTTAATGATTGTTGAGTAGTATTCCATTATATACACACCCACACAATGGCTTACCATATATGTGTGTGTGTGTGTTTAGACACATACACATATATATAGTATCACATCTTATCTATTCATCTGTTGATGGACATCTCAGCTTTTTCCCACAATTTGGCTATTGTGGACATTGCTGCTATGAACATTGGGGTACATGTGGCCCTTTGGATCATTACATTTGTACCTTTGGGGTAAATACCCAGTAGTGCAATTGATGGGTCACAGAGTAGTTCTATTTTTAACTTCTTGAGGAACATCCCTGTTGTTTTCCAGAGCAACTGTACCAGCTTGCATTCCCACCTACAGTGTAAGAGGGTTCCCTTTCCCCACAGCCTCACCAACAATTGTTTCCTGACTTGTTAATTTTAGCCATTTTGACTGGTGTATGGTTGTATCTCACTGTGGTTTTAATTTGTATTTCCCTGATACCAAGGGATGTGGAGCATATTTTCATATGTTTGCTGACCATTTGTATGTCTTCTTTGGAGAGATGTCCATGTCTTCTGTCCATTTCTTGACTGGATTATTTATTTTTGGGGTGTTGAGTTTGATAAGTTCTTTATAGACCTTGGATACCATCCATTATTTGATATGTCATTTGTGAATATCTTCTCCTGTTCTGTAGGTTGCCTTTCAGTTTTGTTGACTGGTTCCTTTGCTGTGCAGAAGCCTTTTATCTTGAGGAAGTCACAATATTTCACATTCATATTTGTTTCTCTTGCATTTGGAGACATCTCTAGCAAGAAGTTGCTGTGGCTGAGGTTGAAGATGTTGCCTGCATTCTCTAGGATTTTGAAGGATGCCTATCTCACACTTAGGTTTTTCATCATTTTGAGTCTATGGTGTAAGGAAATGATCCTGTTTCATTTTTCTATATGTGGTTGTCCAATTTCTACAGTATCATTTGTTGAAGAGACTTTCCTCTTTCCATTGGATATTCTTTCCTGCTTTGTTGAAGATTGGTTGACCATAGATCTGAGGGTCCATTTCTGGGTTCCCTGTTGATCTATGTGTTTGTTTCTGTGCCAGTTCCATACTGTCTTGAAGATTATAGCTTTGTAATAGAGCTTGAAGTCCAGATTTGGTGGTTTTTGTTTTTTTGTTTTTGTTTTTGTTTTTGCCTTTAATGTCCCTATTAGGATTCTTTCTGGTTCCATGCAATTTTTAGGATTATTTGTTCCAGTTCTGTGAAAAATGTCAATGGTATTTTGATAGGTATTGCGTTGAATGCATATATTGCTCTGGGTAGCATAGACATTTTAACAATTTTTATTCTTCCAATCCATGAACATGTAATATTTTGTCATTTCTTTGGGTGTTCCTGAATTTCCTTAATAAGTGTTCTATAGCTTTTAGAGTGCAGTTCCCTTACCTCTTTGGTTGGGTTGATTCCTTGGTATCTTACAGTTTGTAGTGAAATTGTAAATGGGATCAACTCCTTAATTTCTCTTTTTTCAGTCTTATTGCTAATGTATAGAAATGCAACTGATTTCTGTGCACTGATTTTGTATCCTGCCACATTACTGAATTGCTATATGAGTTCTAGCAATTTGGGGGTGGAGTTTTTTGGGTTTTCCACCTAAAGTATCATGTCATCTGTGAACAGTGAGAGTTTGACTACTTTTCCAATTTGAAAAATTTTTGTTTCTTTTTGTTGTCTGATTGCTTAGGCTAGGACTTCTAGTACTATGTTGAACAATATGGTGAGAGTAGGGCATCCCTGTCATGTCCCTACCTTAGGGGGAAAGCTCTGTTTTTCCCCCATTGAGAATGGCAGTCCCAGTGGACTTTTCATTATGATATTGAGGTATATTCCTTCTGTCCCTACACTGAGAATAGTTTTAATCAAGAAAGGATGCTGTACTTCGCCAAATGCTTTTTCTGCATCAGTTGAGAGGATCATATGTTTCTTATCTCTTCTTTTGTTAATGTAATCTATCACGTTGATTGTTGTGAATGTTGAATCATCCTTGCAGCTCAGGAATAAATCCCACTTGGTGGTGGTGAATAGTCCTTTTAATGTACTGTTGGATCCTATTTGCTAGTATCTTGGTGAGGATTTTGGCATCCATGCTCAACAGGGATACTTGTCTATAATTCTTCCTGGTGGAGATTTTGTCTTGTTTTGGGATCAAGGTATTAGTGGCCTCCTAGAGTGAGTCTGGAGGTTTTTCTTCCTATCTTATTTTTTGAAACAGTTTCAGAATATATGTTCTTTAAATCTTTGGTAGAATTCCCCTGGGAAGTCATCTGGACCTGGGCTCTTGTTTGTTGGGAGATTTTTGATGACTGCTTCAATTTCCTTGCTACTTATGGGTCTCTTCAGGTTTTATAGTTATTTTTCATTTTTGGTAGTTTATAAGTTTCCAGGAATGAATCTATTTCTTCCAGATTGCCTAATTTGTTGGTGTATAGCTGCTCATATATTCTTAAAATTGTCAGTACTTCCTTGGTGTTGGTTGTGATCTTTCCTCTTTCATTCATGATTTTATTTATTTGGGTCCTTTCTCTTTTCTTTTTGATAAGTCTGGCCAAGAGCTTATCAATCTTATTAAATCTTTCAAATAACCAGCTCCTAGTTTTGTTGATCTGTTCTACTGTTCTTTTTGGTTTCTATTTCATTGATTTCTGCTCCAAACTTTATTATTTCTCTTTTCCTGTTTGGTTTAGGCTTTATTTACTATTCTTTTGCAGTCCTTTAGGTATAAGGTTAGGTTGTATATTTGAGACTTTTCTAATTTTTTTAGAAAAGCTTGTATTGCTATGTAATTCCCTCTTAGAACCACCTTTACTATATCTCAAAGGTTTTGTTTCCATTTTTACTTGCTTTTATGATTCTTTTTACTTCTTTAATTTCTTGGTTGACCCATTAATTCTTTAGTAGGATGCTCTTTAACCTCTAAGTGTTTGAGTTCCTTCCAAATTTCCTCTGGTTATTGAGTTTGAATTTTAAAGCATTGTGGTCTAAAAATAAGCAGGGAACAGTATTAGTCTTTTGGTATTGGTTGAGACCTGATTTGTGACCCAGTATGCAATCTATTCTGGAATTGTTCCATGTGCACTTGATATGAATGTGTATTATGTTGCTTTAGGATAGAATGTTCTATTGTGAAGTCTATCTGGTGCAGTGTATCATTCAAAGCCCTTTTTTCTTTGATGATCTGCCCATTGCTATGAGTGGAGTGTTGAAGTCCCCTACTATTACTGTATTATCAATGTGTTTCTTAAATTTTGTTATTAATTGGTTTCTGTAAGTGATTTCTCCCAAGTTAGGAGCATAAATATTTATAGTTGATCTTCTTTTTGGATAGTCCCTTTAAGTGTCACTCTACATCCCTTACTACAGTCTTTGGTTTAAAGTTTAATTTGTCTAATATAAGGATTGCTACCCCAGCTTTCTTTTGATGTCCATTAACATGATAAATTTTCTCTACCCCCTCACTTTCTTTCATTTTTTTTAAAGATTTTTTTTTTTTTATAGACAGATCAAAAGTAAGCAGAGAGGCAGGCAGAGAGAGAGAGGAGGAAGAGGCAGGCTCCCTGCTGAGCAGAGAGGCCGATGCAGGACTCGATCCCAGGACCCTGAGATCATGACCTGAGCCGAAGGCAGAGGCTTTAACCACTGAGCCACCCAGGCGCCCCTCTACCCCCTCACTTTCAATCTGTGGGTGTCTTTGGGTCTAAAATGAGTCTCGTAGACAGCATATCAATGGCTCTTGCTTTTTTATCCAATCTGATAACCTGTGTCTTTTCTTTTCTTTTTTTTAAATAAACATATAATCTATTATTAGCCCCAGGGGTACAGGTCTGTGAATAACAAGCTTTATATACTTCACAGCACTCACCATAACACATACCTTCTCCAATGTCCATAACCCCACCACCCTCTTCCCGTGTCTTTTCATTGGAGCATTTAGCCCATTCACATTCAAAGTAACTATTGGAAGCGATGGATTTAGTGCCATTGTATTACCTGTTAAGTCCCTGCTTCTGTAGATTATCTCTGTTCTTTTCTGGTCTATGTTACTTTTGGGATCTCTCTTCACTTACAGGATCCCCTTTAATATTTCTTGCAGTATAGTGATCACAAATTCCTTTAGTTTCTGTCTGTCCTGGAAGCTCTTAATCTCTCCTCCATTATGAATGACAGCTTGCTGGATAAAGTATTCTTGGCTGCATGTTTTTCTCTTTTAGTACCTTGAATATATCATTCCAGCCCTTTCTGGCCGGCCATGTCTCCGTGGATAAGTCTGATGCCAGTCTAATGTTTCTACCCTTGTACATTAAGGACCTCTTATCTCTTTCAGAATTTTTCTTTTATCTCTGAGATTTGCAAGCTTCAATATTATATGACAGGGTGTTGATTTATTTTTATTGATTGTTTTAGAGGGGAATTCTCTCTTCCTCCTGGACTTGAATGCCTATTTAAGTCCCCAGATTAGGGAAGTTCTCAGCTGTGATTTGCTCAAATATACTTTCTGTTCCTCTCTCTCTTCCTTCTCTGTGTCCACAATAATTCTAATACTGTTTTGCTTTGTGGTATTGCTGACTTCTCAAATCCTCCAACCATGATCAATTAGCTGTTTTTCTTTCTTCCTCAGCTTACTTTCCATCACTTTATCTTCTGTGTTACTAACTCTTCTGCTTCATTTGCCCTAGCTATTAGAGCATCCATTTTAGACTTCATCTCAGTTGAAGTATTTTTAATTTTGGCTTGTTCAGATTTTAGATTTTATTTCTACACTAAAGTATTCTGTAGTGGTTTTTTTATGCTTTTTTTAACCCCAGCTAGTATTTCTATAATCATTTCTCTGAATTCTAACACACTTATAATCCATATCAATTAAATCCGTGACAGAGTAATCCCTCCAGTTCTCTTTTGCTGTGAATTTCTTCCTCTATTCATTTCATCCAGAGAAGAATAGATGAATGAGAGAACAAAATAAAAACTATCAACTATCAAAAATTATTAGTAATTTCAATGGCATATCAATGATGCCAGTGAAATACACACTAGACAAATCCTAAGAGATCCAAAACCAAAAAAAGAAAGAGAATTTAACCTTACAGGTGGACAAAACAACATGATATACTTTGTCCTGGAAGCATTTTGGTGTTTGTTAGAAGACACTCCCAAAATTGTAAAGAATGCAAAACTTAAAAACACACACACACACACACACACACACACACACACAATAATTGAATCCAGTAAAAGGAAGCAAAAATAATGAATATACCTATAAAATGTAAATGTAAAAGAGAAAATTAAAAACTTAAAAACCAAGAGTTAAAGAGTTAATAAAATAAGAAACTAGTTTAAAAGTGAAAAAAAATTAAATTGAAAGACTAAAGACTCGGGCGCCTGGGTGGCTCAGTGGGTTAAGCCGCTGCCTTCGGCTCAGGTCATGATCTCGGGGTCCTGGGATCGAGTCCCGCATCGGGCCCTCTGCTCAGCAGGGAGCCTGCTTCCCTCTCTCTCTCTCTGCCTGCCTCTCCATCTACTTGTGATTTCTCTCTGTTAAATAAATAAATAAAATCTTTAAAAAAAAAAAAAAAAGAAAGACTAAAGACTCATAAAGGGGGGAAAAATCCTCAAAATCAATATCTTATTTTCCCCTGCCATAGTTTTTCAGTTCTGTGTGATCCATAAACTAGGTATTAGTCTGATGTTCCTGTTGTTCTTCTGGTAGAGAGGATCCTGTTGCACTGTTTCTCAGGTATCTTTACCTGAGTCAAGTTGCACTGGCCCTTGCCAGGGGACTGGACCCAGTGTAAGCTGCTTCTGGTTCTTCTATTTGGCTTTTGTTCCCTGAACGCTTCCTGCACTATTTGCAAAATGTGGTGGTTTTTCTATTTGTAGAATTATAGCAATTTCTTTTCTTAGATCTTAGGTTGCATTCACAGGTGTTCAGAATGACTCGATAGCTATCTAGGTGAATTTAAGGGACCAGATGAATCAAGGGCCTCCTATTCTTCTGGATCTTCCCAGAAATGAGGAATAAATTTCATACCACCTTTTCAAATTAGATAACTCCCATTGTAGGAATAACTTCCCATGGGGATGTATAAATAATGAGAACTTTATCCCTTGAAGAATCTCTTTTGAGTAATTGTGACCAAATTTTAGATAAATTTCCACAATGGTATGAGGGCTACATGAGCTACTGGTAGTGTTCTCTTAACTACTTGAATGTCTTCTAAGGTCAAGTCACCATGTTTTGAAGAAGTCAAATTAATACCTGGCTTACACATAAGCAAATGTACATGGTACCCTTGGAATAAAGTGCTGTTTATAATTGTTGGTTCCTCCAAAGTAGGACCTGTATTGGTCAGAGGTACAGGTTGACTGGGGTTCTACCTGGTTTCCTATCTGGCTGATAGAGCTCTGTTAATTTAGTCAAGTCCTTATTGGGGAGGAATTGCTTAGGAGAAGTCAGTCCAACCTGTCCTGTTTTTCCATGCTACAAGTTGGATTTAATTAGTCTGCCTCATGGGACTAACAAGGGCTGTAAAAGTGGGGGTGGGGAAAACATCCAGATGTGTTAGCAGATACTTTGCATGGGAGGTATAGGAGCTGCTTTTTCTAATAGGTTTCTCAGTAAGGTTAAGGGAGATGATGATCAAATCATGGTCACAGATACCTGATGAGAAATGATACATCAAGTAACCATTTCAATTTGAAACTCTTATAACATTCTTGGAATGCAAAATCAAAGAATATTCCTTTGTGAAATAGGTTCCAGGGGTGATTCTGAGAAACAATTATTTGTAATGTACCTCTCTTCTGGTGTCTGAGTGTTTGTCCACTTGCTATCAGCATGTTAATTTACTATTACCACACAATCAGTATGTCCCAATTATATGCCCCATCAGTAACTTCACCTTTTTAATAATCATGCTTGCTCATACCTAGCCTTCTCATTTAGAAAGGTTAAGTATGAAAGAAAAAAAATACATATTTCTAAAACTTATAGAAACCTATTTCCTCCCATTGGTCTGGGGTGCACCCCTGAAAAGGGACTCAGTGGATAACATAGTTAGCCAGAAGATTATTATCTATGATCTAGGATAGTGTCAGTCCAACAGGAGAATCTAGGTGGCTGAAGCAGAATTAAACTCATTTCCTCTATGCCCCTATTTTAGGTGAGCTGCCATCCAAATAGCATACTAGCCAAGTTGGTCTGGGTTTTCCATTAGGAGAAAGTAAAAAGCTTTAGGCCCAGGAATGGTATGGGAGGAAATCTGAATATTCAAAATAGGTCTATATAACCTTCTACCCTTTGATTTTAATCATTACCCAAGAAGTAGCCAAAAGGAGATGATATCTTTCTGGTTTCAGTTGCAGTCAGTGACCAAACTGATTTACTAGGATGTGTGGATCAGGAGGAAGTGAGAAAGAATAGTGTCAAAACTGTCATTTCTTGAGGAGGCTATTGCAATGAATAATATCAGATGTGTAGGGGTAAAAGGAAATACGGAAACTCCAATACTTCAATAAGCAGCTCATTAAGTGCTTTTTATGATAACTCCCTATCAGACTGCAAATGGTTTGGAAGTCCAAACATATGAGAAGGATTTTTAAGGATCATTATTGTGGCCAGATATACCTGAATATATAGAAACATCATAAAGAAAGTATAGAGTGACAAAACACCATTATTGCCTTCTTAATGAATCAGTTTTGCTCTAGTCAATTTACAGGTATGGGTAAGAGTCCTGTGCTGTCCAATATGGTCTCTGATACAAGATAAATAGGTGAACTTTTAGCATGGGTCATAAATCTAGCAAGTGGTAGCAACCTCTGCATCAGAAATAGTCCTTTTTATTGTTCCAAACTATGGTGGTGAATGTATTGCCCTAATTGGTGATGAATCTAGGCAGCAATGGTGGTAATCTGAATAGTGCAAACTCAAGCAATTTATCTCATCAGAGAATGGACCCTGACTGGGTACCTCTGCATGGGTCCAAGATGGTTCCATTATTAGCCATGATTTGTTTCACTGTTTGTGGCTTCAAAAGGGGATTACTTTAAACTGCCAGTCTGTAGTGTACCAAATGGTAGACTAAGCAGATAGGCCATTGCCAAAAGCCCAAAAACCAGTGGGAAATAGAAGGCTCTGCAGGGGAAATATTACCCATGCACCAGCCAGAATTATCACATCCCTTTTGGTTCTTCATAGCTGGTGCTTACATTGAATAGCTACAGCAGCCCAGTGGGCACAACTGGGTTTCAGCTTAGGTGTCCCATCAGTGTAGTGAGAGTAGAGCTGAGCTAGCAACTTTGTTTTAGATAATGGAGAAGATAAAAAATATCCCCCAAAGCAATAGTTGTCAGGTTTAATGCAAAGCCAAGATGACACCCCAGGTCAGGCTTGCTGTGTTCTTATGTATATTACTTTCATTTGACAGATTAGACTTGATGGACCTTTCATACCTTTTTGGACACTGAGTCTAAACTGACCCATTCCAAAATAGGAATATGAGGCTGAAGAGTCTTTCAAGCCTCCATGGGTTCGATGTTTAATATCAACAAGAACCCAATAGCAAGCTGATAACTTCTGTAGCAATATACCTGGTAACCATATCAAGAAGGTAGCAAGTCCAAAATCCAAATAGGTATATTCAGATGGAGGCTGCCTCTCTTTCAAGGAGATACAACTAAAAAATCATTTGTCTCAGATTTGTAGCTTAAAAGGTCATTAGAGAAACCCAAACAAGATACACTGAATGTAGTGAAGACACAACATAGCCAATCTGCTCAAATCCAGGGATTAAAAATAGTCTTTAAAGTAGTAAGAGAAAAAAGATCTATTACCTCAGGGGTAATAACAACAAGAATAAGAGTCTTCTTGTCAGCAATGAAATGGAAAGGCATCTTTAAATTGCTGAAGGAAAAAAAAAATTGTTTAGAAAAACTATCTTTCAAAACAGAGCAAAATAAAAACATTTTACATGAAGAAAAGAGTAGAAAATTTATCTCAAGCACCTTGAATTGCAAGAAAAGTTAGGAAAAAATTCTTTACGCTGAAGAGAAGTGACATCAGACAACTTGAATCCCTAGAAACCAAGGTTCCTGGAAATGGTTAAATACAGAATATTGTCATTTTATTCTCCATTTTTTATAACCTATTTAAAGCAAAATTTTAAATGCTATATGATATGTTTATACTGTATACAGATATAAATGCCTGGGGGTTAAATGAAAATATTCTACTTTTATAAAGTCCCTATATTTTACACAAAATAATAAGCAGATTGTGATAATGTAATGATTTTTATTGTAATCTTTAGAGCAACCACTGAAGGAAATAATGCAGGAAAGTTCAGCAAAAAAAAAAACAAATGAGGAATCAAAATAAAATATTAAAATAAACTTGTTTAACCTAAAAGTTGAAAGGAAATAATAACAAAGTAGATGAGTCAAATTGAAAATAAATATCAAATGGCAGATTTGATAATAGTAACATAAAAGTAGACTATAGACTTGAATTAAAAGGCAGAAATGATCAGACTAGATAAAAACCAAGACTCAACCATTGTCACTGAGTTGTGTTCTAAATATGGAATAATCTATACTTGACATTTTCATAGACCACATGTCGCGAGCAAAACCCCTGCGTCCCACCAGGAGGTCGCGATGTGTAAAGGAGAGAGAGATGGATATGCTGTAACTCACTTGATCTTTATTGGGAGGAGGTCCGCACCACTATCGTGGCCCTGTCACGGTCCGCTGACGTTGTCACGGAGAAGGAGACATCGCCTCACAATCTAGACAGAGAGGTCACCGCAGAAGTTGAGACTGAGAACCAGCGAGTGGTCCGTAAGGAAACTGTCGGGGCGTCGGTAACACCGGGATGAGGTCCTCCCGACAGGGAACTCGCTTCACCTCAGTCCAACCCGATGCCTCTTTATATACTGTGCTAAGTCTCCTTCATAAACACATCACATCACTTGTTTTTTCTTATGCTTACACACCAAAAACATAAACATGTCGTAAACATGTCTTGAGTAACATGTCTTGGTTTACGATATTTCGCACAAGTCAAAATATTTACAACTTGTTACCCCGCGCTTATCTTATCACTACACGCCTATGGTCTAGGCTTATTTGCTATGTGGTTAGTTTGTATTTTGTTCCTTTTGCCTGTTTACATTTAGTAGGGGTTCGCACCTACTACATATTATTTATTTATTTATTCATTTAGTTATTACACTATATTTATTAAAGGTTCGTACTCACTACACCACAGAAACAGTTAAGTAACTAAACTTAAATCAGCAAATATGAACAGATAAAAAAATGAGACTGAGCAAGAGTCAGACTAAAATTTGTTATTGTTATCATAAGAGTGCAATCCTAAATCCTGAAGAGAGAAAAGTAAAATCTGAAAGGTATTTTAAAAGAAAAAACTGGAATTGGTGAAAAATTGGATACAAAATGGGAAAAAAAGGTGAAAAATAATTTTGAACTTATTATGAAAGCATTTTGAAATTAACATATTGTGCAACCCTTTTTCTGTGAATTCAATGATTTTTAGTGGTAGCCATAAAAGAAACAAATATATTTGTTTATCTGATTTCCACCCACCCCCTTTGGCCACAATTAGTGTAAAAGGATTCCAGAATGGGAGAGAGCCACTATCCAGAGCCTTGAATTATGGTAAATGGCAGAACCCAATTAATTCATGAGAGAAATTGAGTTGCTACAAATTTTGTTCAGGAAGTTTGTTCTCTATTCCTCAGCTGAATTTCCCCTTCTGATACTATCAAAATACTCAGCTGTCATTTTCTTTTTCCTAATCTTACTAATTCTTACATGTGATTCTGTATGTAATGGAAAAGCTTATCTTGCTAAGGAAGTAAAACTCCTGATAACTTGGTTATAATACAAAGAACCCACAGTGTGTTTGCCATCACCATTTAGTATGTAGAGATGTGCACAACATGTTGTGAGAATCCACAGTAAATTCCACACATAAATCATATTCAACCTCAGTGTGTCTAACTTACAACTAAGTGATACCTGCAATTAAATCTGCTTTGGTTTTTCCATGAAATGAAAATGTTAATCTTAAAATCATTTTAGGAATTTCCCTGGAGTGCTGGATTGATTCGAGAGCACATTGTGTTTCATGTTTTTGTTTTTGTTTTTGTTTTTGTTTTGCCAAATCTCATGGGGATGTTTGGCTGAACAGAATTTCCTTTAATGTCAAAGGTGTCCCTCTGTTTAGATCAGCTTTATAAGCTCCTATCAGAACAAGAAATAGCCTATTGGAGATAATACCCCTGAAAAGAAGACATTAATAATCCAAATAAATCCCAACTGTCCTGAGGAGATAAGATGTGAAGAAATGACTAGAAGGCTGAATGTAGATTGAGAAAGAGATGTCAAGTATACAAAAGACTATTGTAGGAAGGAACCCACCTACTATTCTTGATTTGAATACATGGTTTTAGACATTGTTATAGTGATTTACTAAAGCAAACACTGCAAGGCTGATAAGAGTTACTGTGTTTCCTAAAAGCACATATCCTCCATCTCAGAACATACTTTGCATTATAAAGTCAGTTGAACGAGCATCATGTAAAGTAATTCTTCAGTTTTCTTCCCTTCCCAATCCTGCTGAGATGTCCTCAGCTAAAGCAAAGGGATTTCACATTCAATATTAAATATAAAATATTTAAGAAAGTAAATTTATTTCTAGATAGTTAAAGCACAGTCTTGGATAAAATATGTATTTTTTATTATAATTACTGATTTTTGTTTCTTGGGCTATATTGTTCTCATTTAGGTAACATATACAAGGACAGAATTAATCCCCATTAGGACTGTATCCTATATACATAGCTGCTTACCTGATGAGTCCAATCAGGGTACCAGAATCTCGAGTCTAATTTTATAAGGCATTCATAACAAAATACAGAGTGTTCTTTAATTGGGAAATATTGTCTCCTTTTATTCTCTCCTATAAGAACTATATAAAATTTCATCTACACACATAAAATGAACTGTAAAGTAATTCAGTGGCTCTTGGTATATTTGCAGTTCTAATTACCATGGAGCTGATGATGATCTCTAAGCATGTGATAAGGGACTAGTTCTGCTCTTCTGAGTTCTCTTTTTTGGATATGCTCTGATGTCTGCTTCTTTCTTTGGGTCCTAATGACTTACTTATTTCTTCTTTTGCTTATGGGACAGCCATTGGCAACTGACTTCTATAGAAGCTGTGTTTTACTCCCGCAGGTTCTGTGCAATGTTGGCTTCCTCATTCTCATATTATCAAAAATAGTTGTTTGGCTCTTGCAGGCCTCTACTCTCTACCTCAGGGATGTGGCTGTGCTCTGTGTCTCCCTTGTCCTCTGAAATCAGTATTATCTTGGGTGCTATTGAGATGCAAGGACAACTAAAATCTCTTCAGTGGAAAAAGTCATTTTCTGCCCAGAGATTTTATAGAAGTTGTGCTGCAATCTAGTGTGATCCAGTGTATGAGGTTCTTTCTGGGTTGATAATGGGAAGTCTCCAATAACTTAGAGGAAGTTGGGAGCTATAGTCTTACTACTATATTCTAGAGTATCACTGACTTAATGTTTTGGTTGGGACAGATGTCAAAACTCATAGGTAGTTGTGATGGTTAATTTTATGTATTAACTTGACTGGGCTTTGGGGTGCCCAGATACTTGTTCATACATTATCCTATTTCCATAAGGGTTTTTTAAATGAGTTTGATATTTAAATGGATAAACTAAGTAAAGCAGATTGCTCTTCCTAATGTGGATGGGCCTTATGTCATCAGTTGAAGGTCTGACTAAAGCAAACAAGCTGACCTTTCCCCAGGTATTAGGGAATTCCTTCTGCCTGTCTCTGAGGAGAGACACTGGTTTTATCTTTGTTTCAGACTTAGAGACTGAAACATCAATCATTGAGTTTTGAGCCAGCCAGCCTTCAGACTTGCACTTACATCATTGGCTCTCCTGGATCTCCAGCTTTTCTGCTATAGATCTTGGATCTTGTCAGCCTCTGTAATTGTTTTAGCCAATTATTTATAATAATTATATATTTGATATCCTGTTTTTTTTCTATTTCTCTGGAGAATGCTAATACAGTGGTAAAATTAGAGTCTGAAAATCTAATTTCAGAATACTGAATCTAAGATTACATCCTATAGGACTGATCCTATTGGGTATGCTGATTCTTATTCTCTGTTCTTTGGAGTGAAATATGTCACCATGAACAATAACTCCACACCTATCTTAACTGACACTTAGTGCACTGATGCAAACACATTTTCTCATCCAATATGTTAGCTTTTAAGGGCTCTGATGTTGATTGGGGATAAAAACACAAAGCTTCTTGACTAGAAACTCAAATGGTTACAGGCTTGTGCAATCCAGGCAAGGGACTTGAAATGTTCAATCAGTGACCCTAAGTAATAGATTAAAACCAACACATGTTGTCTGTGCTGAGTATTTTTAAATCAAGTATAGACAATATAAATAAACAGCTCCTTACCACTAGCACATTGGCAACAAAACCCTTCCTGTATAGCTCACTAACTTTCTCTCAATGACAGTAACTTGAGGTCTTCCTTTATTCCTCCAATATTCCATGTCCCATATTTGGGGCTATCCAATAACTATGACATTTCATAATTTGTATAAGACCAAATATTCAAATAAAGCTCTATTCACACTTTTAAAAGCATTTAGAGATAAGTGTCTTAATGTGACACAATCTTACACATATTCACATCTCAGCTCACGAGCTTTTCTGAAGATAAACAGTTTCATTGCCCAAGTATAACATTCTGGCAAAATCTCATGGAAGCAAATTTCATGGTTTCTGGGCTCCTTTGAATGTATGAATTTAGAGACACAAAACCAACATTCACTCCATATTATTCTAGTCTCAGTTGGTTAGCTCCTTCTTTCAACTGATTCCAATTCCTTTATTTTTTTAGAGAATGTGTGAGGGGTGTGATGTAGAGTCAGAAGCAGGCTCCACACACAGCACAGAGCCCAACGTGGGCTTGATTTTATGACCCCAAGATCATGACCTGAGCCAAAATTAAGAGCTAAATGCTTAACCAACTGAGCCACCTAAGTGCCCCCAAATAATACTAATTCCTAAATAGACTCATTCATACTTATCTATGTATTTGAGGAAGGAAATAATATATTTCTCAGTCTCTTTACATTTAAAAAAGAATACTACAGATGCTGGGGCTCGTGTTGATTGCCTCCTGTGAAACTCTGGCATATAGACTAAATCATCTAGACACTAAAAATCTCTTCCCTTTAGATAATAGCTATTGTATTTTGTATGGTAACCTTCTGATACTGACTTAGTTTAGCAATGCCATTAAGGCACTTAGTCTGATTACTACTAACTGCACTGGTTTTCAGCCTCAAGTACAATGACCAATATAAATTCCAAATATATGAAAAAAGTACTACTATAAGCCAAAGACCATATCCAAATAAATTATCTCTCCCATAAGTTGACATTCAACACCAGAAAGCAACAAATTAAAAGAATTTCCAGGTCTAATCTGAGTGCTTCTGGGGGAACAATTGGTTCCTTTCTCCTTTCTCCTTCTCACATCATACTGGGCTATCAGGGAACCTTCAACTCCATTTTGAGTTTTAAGGTATAATAACACTATGCTCCTTAATTAACCTCACAACTCATTATTGGACCTAAAATTTGGGCCATTTCACCTGAATTCAATCTGAAACAGAAGCATCAGGCATCTGGTCCCCAAGTTTAGTCAACTAATGTGCAAAATATTTTCATAATTCCTTAATAAATAGACCAGTTAGCTAGAATAGGCCAAGCAGTTATTTGAGTGAATTCCTATTATCTGATTAAATTTAGTAGACTGTTTAACTTGCTATTTCCAAGTTATTTTAAGTGGGTTCCTTTCTAGTAGGTCAGAATTTACTAATTTCTATGGCCTAATTGGATAGACTATTCTAGCACTTTCTAGACTTGATGACCCAAACTGTAGGGGAGGAAACAGAGATATTATGATTAATTTCACTCCTGCATCCTCCTCTTTCTCTCCAGAATGATTTGGAAGCCGTTACCAAATCCAGAGAGGCCACTACAGGCTATGAAGGTCAGGCAGTTTTGTTTTAGCGGGTTTAGTATTACTCTGTAAGCCTGTACGGTAAAGGAGGGTAAAGCTCTGCAGGGTCACTCCCTCGAGGGTCAGGTCAGAAAAATAACATTGATTCAAAATTTCAAGGGAAGAAGAGAACATAGTTAAAGCCTTGATGGTAGCAGGGAAGAAGTTAGAGACATACGACAAAGAGCACAATGGCATATGAAACTTGGTGTCACCCCCATCATCCCAAAAGGTAGCAGGCCTGGACTGGTTGGTAGAGATTAGAGCGCCTGTGTGGGCAGAAGCAGCTGATGAAGTGCCTGTTTAATAATCAGATCAGTAGCTGCCTGTGCATTGCGATAAGGTAATGCAAATGCCATGAGGTTAAGGGGGGTGGAGAATAACGCTGAGCCTTCAACTGAGAAGTTCTAATTGTCCTGTAGGACTGGCAAAGGATCAGCCTCCTAAGGAATACCCTTCAAAAAATACCAAGTGGAAACCTTAGGGCTTTCAGGCTGCTTAGAAATCTATGTACTTTTTCAGTGTCATTTAAAGGAGCACTCAGCCTGGCAGTGTTTGCCCGTATTAACATGACTGAGGAGAAGGAGCTGAACAAATGGGCACAGAAAAGGCTGAATTTCAAAGTTAGCAATTGGGAAGCCATATTTAAGGCTGGTTTGTTTCTTTCTGAAATCGGTATTGATAACAGTTGAGAACACCACTCTGGAATCCTATAGATTCATATTCTCACTCCACTACCCACGGTGTAACCTTGACAATTTCTCTGTCTTGGTTTACTTAACCTATAAAATGAGGAAACCAATGTTGAGAGGATAAAAGGGCTGAAGGGTATGGAGGGCTTGGACCAGTGCCCAGAGCCAAATGATTGATAACAGATTTTCATTGGGATTTCTCATGGCTCCACATGCTGCTTGGTCTGAAAGAAATGCTTTTAGAATTCTGTTTTCTCTTGACAAGAATGAGCACAATTGGATGCCCCCTTTCTGTGTGCCTTTTTAGGTGGGGAGATTTGGGTGGAGATGAGAAGAAGGAAGTTTCCAGTGAGACCTCCAGGGAATGGTAACACCCATGGAAGTCTACTTAGAAGAGGGTGACAGGCTCCCACACAGATGGGAGTAAGAGTTGACTGCTGTTTTGTCCTTTTCATATTTGAGGTAGAAAAGCCTCCTGATGACCACTCTTGGCATTTCATCACACTGCCAGTTCCAGATGTCACAATGGATAACTTGGTGGCGCTAAGCTCTTTCCAGAAATCTGTTGGAAAATGGCCTTTGAATGAAAGAGGCCCAGCCCCTTACACAGCTAAACTATTACAGATATTGTGAAGGGTCAAAACCTTTTGCTAAGTTAATGAAGTAATAGTCTTCCACCTACAGCTTACGTCACCCTCTCTGTTCCATTTACTTTCTTGCCCATTTTCTCTTCAGAATGCAAGGCCATTGCAACTGAGCTTCATTTCTTTCTGTTGAGGCACCTGTTCTTTATTCATTTAGTTACTGTGTGGCATTTTTATGTTCAGAAAACCACAATTGCTGTCATGAAATGACCCTAAGGTAATAAACCATGGATTATCTTTAATACCTGGTAAAGGATTTTGAAGTTATAAACAAGTAAAACAATTTGCTGTCACTGTTATATCCACATCAGATTTACTTAATGAGACAATTTTGTGGCAAAATCATTTTATGACACAAATCATTGTAAATATGGTGAATGGATATCCCAATTTTTATGTACTTTTCTTTCAAACTGGATGAGAACTGGAGGTAGGAGTTGTGGAGGGAATGCTCCAAAATCAAGTTCACTAAAGAATTAGAGAAATAATTTTGAAGTGAGCAAGCACCTGTAAGACTCACATTATGTTTAGTATAAGAAATGTGTAAATTGCTTTAAATCTGTTATGGAATAAAATTTTTAAGTGCATGTAGTACATGCATTCACATTGATATTTTATACCAAGTACTATGTCATCCTATGAAAATCACTGGGATCAAGAAGTACCAAGAGAACTTTCTTATTTTTCTTTTTTGCAGTGATGTGTTACCATTTTGCAACAAAGCTCTCTCTAAAGAACACCAATCAGTTTATATAATGTGTATATATTCATGTATATACATTTATACATGAATTATGGGGAGGTGTATAGTCAGTTCACTGACAGTATTATTCGTTGTATTTGCCTGCTAAAATGACTTTTTAAAATATTTCCCATAGTTTCAGTAGGTTAAACATCTGGAATGGTGGGAGACAGAATAAAATAACTGATTTTTTAGAATTGCAATGTACATTTAAAAATGCATAAAATGGAAAAAGAAAAGACAAAATAGAGTTAAAGTCAAGCTAAGAGAAGAGATAAAAACAAAGAAGAGTAAAGTAAGAAGGAAAGTAATGGGGTATTGAAGAAAAATAATCAGAAATTAGGAAAAGGAACTAAAAAAGAATGTGGAGACAGTCTCAATTATCTATGATTGAGAGGCTCAGAAATAGTTCCCTGAGGGAAGACCTCTTCACTAAACAATACTTGAAGAAGAAGAGAATGCTACAAGCTACTCTTAGGAATGAAGACATACTGGGAAGATATCTTGCCAATCATCCATTAAAAATACAGAAAAGCAGACTTGAAAATAGTCCTTAAAAATGACCATTTCTTATACTCCACCTCCTAAAATACACATAATTTGCATCCTATTTATTTATTTTTCCTTGTAGCCCTGTAACTCTTAGAGATGGAATTTGCTTGCCTGGTGTCCTATAATTTTAATTGGGAATTTATCGTCCACTTGCACAGAAAGTCTGAAGGCAAGCATTTGTGGACATTGGGCCCACTACTAAAAGATATCGGAGTCCAGGTTTCTGTGACTTTTCTTGGCTTTTCTTTAATGATCTTAAGCTGGTTGCTCCAACCTCAGCTCTCATACTCATACCAGACAGAATGAAAGGAGATGGTAAAGGGTAAAAGGGCATGATTGCGCTGACTCAGTTCACGTTAAAGGAGATTTTCAGGAAGATCTGTCAGCAACTTACATTTTTATTTACTTGGCCAAAATTGCATTACCTGGCCTTTGCTGTTTGAGAGAAGGACAGGGTAGTGCAGGTTTCTGGTTTTTTTTTTTTTTTTTTTTTTTTTTTTTAGATTTTATTTATTTATTTTACAGAGATCACAAGTAGTCAGAGAGACAGGCAGAGAGAGGGGGGGGAAGCAGGATCCCTGCTGAGAAGAGAGCCCGATGCATGGCTCTATCCCAGGACCCTGAGATCATGACCTGAGCCGAAGGCAGAGTCTTAACCACTGAGCCACCCAGGTGCCCCCTAGTGCAGGTTTTCAAAACAGAGCCCATTGGTTGCTGCCTACACAATTGGAACGTCAGTAACAAAAAGAAGACCTCTCGTTTTGAATTAAGTAAATTAAATTTACTGAAACTAAAATAATACAACTGGCTTTACCATTTCTTTCATATTAAAGTATTAGATTTTTCAGTGAATACCTACATCTTATAAAAAATATCCTAAAGCCTAACTCAGTGTTTAATAATGGTTATATTTTCTTTTCTTTTAATATATTCCCCATAATCACCAGAGAAAATTGAAAACTTAATGCAAATGAAGAGGTGCTTGAGCAGTTTAGTCAATTAAGTGTCTGCCTTTGGCTCAGGTCATGATCTCAGGGTTTTGGGATTGAGTCCCACATTGGGCTCCCTGCTCAGCAGAATATCTGCTTCTCCCTCTCTTTCTGCCCTTCTCCCCTGTTTGTGTGTGCTTGATCACTCTCAAATAAATAAAAACTATAGAAAAGTAAAAATAAATGCAAATGAATAAACTTACATGAAAAATCAACATGAATAAAAAAGGATGAAAATACTTCTTGCATCAGTGGTATGGATGTCCACAGTCTCTGGAAACATTTGGGAATTGTCAACAAAACTCCTTATTTTAAATGTTTGACAGTTTATAAAGGGATTTGGTTATGAGTTGGAATAGTTTGGCTGCATGAAAGAGAAAGTCTGAAATAACAACAATGAGGTTAAAAACACGTAAGTATGTAGGTCAGTCTCAGTTATGGTTTGAGGAATTACTCAGCCACCTAACTCCTTCTAGGTTTCTGCTCAAGTATCTTCATTACAGGGTTCCTATCTGCAAGGCTGCTTTCTTGACAAAGATGAATTCTGGGTTCAAGCCATCTTATGTTCAATACAGGTCATAAGAAAAGTGAAAAGGACAGAAGCTGGGGATTTGGGTCAGCACCTCCCATCTGCACCTTTGCAGGAAGCCTCTTCCCACAACTCCTGCATATGTTTTATGACAGCGACATAGTCACATGCCCATACCTTGTTGAAAGGAAAGCTGGAAAAGGAAGGGAAAAATTGATTATGTTGTCGCTCTTAGAATTCAGTTTATATGGAGGAAATGGAAAATAAATGGGTGGTAATTAGTGGCATCTGCCAGAGCAAGTTAAACTTCTATATGCAGCAATTTGCAGGGGATCTTGACCCACAGTAGCTAGGGCAGTGTCCACCCAGCCAAATTTGTGATTGGAAATAGTAGCTTCATGGCACAGATAACACAGGAACAACAAAAAAGGCTTGGGTTGCATACTGTAGCACATGTACCTTTGCAGGTCTGCTCTGGCCTTCTGCTCCTGTTCAGAAAGGTGGAGCATTTGGTAACCTTTCCTACAAATCCCACATATTCAACCTTGGAAGACTGGCTGAATAATAGAGATGTCAGGGAAGGTTTGTGCAGAGAAAGAGATGATCACTTTGCCTGTAATGCGAGAGATGTCCTTGTATGCCACATCAAACCACTTATTCTTCCTTCATGGGCTTTCTCCCTCCCCTTGGTAGCCATATCTCTACCTTCTTTTCCAACTCGCTTCTTCAGAAGCTCCTCCTGTCTTCTGTTTGGCCAGACCCTTAGTCAAATTTTCAGAGCCTTCATATCTTATCCATGGCGACACTAACAACAAACCTGGAATTCCGCTCCTCCCAACCTCCCCCCACTAAATGAAGACCACACAATATCCCTTAATTAATATCACTACATATTGAATAATTACTACATTTTTGCTATTATATATAGCAAGGTTCTCAATTCTTAGCAAAGTACAAATGTATATAAATTGGTGTCTTGCAGCTCTAGGACTTCGAGCTCCGAATGTAAATTCCACAAGGACTAAGGCTGTTCTGCTTGGCTACCAGTGAGAGTTATGAGCATCAGTGAAGAAAATCATTAGCAAGTGTTGATTTTATTCCTCATGGGGCCCAACATACCTTCTCTGTAGCTATGTGTACTCTCCTTGGTGGCTGCTTTCAAAAAATATTATTCTAGAGTCTTTTCTGCTTATATTTTTCCAGCTGCTTTTGTGATGAACATGAGAAAAAAATCTGATTTTTTTGTTCTTCCAATAGTACTGGAAAGTGTGTGCTCCCCATAGGACTAATAGACATGGCCACCACTGGAGCACCCAGGTGGCTCAGTGTGTTAAGCACCTGACTCGACTTCAACTCAGGTCATGATCTCAGGGTCATGAGATTGAGACCTACCCTGGGCTCCCCACTCAGTGGGAACTCTGCTTCAGGGTCTATCTCTTTTCCCCTCCCCCTCCTCACAGTTATTTGTGTGTGCTGGCTCTCCAATAAATCTTAAAAAAAAAAAAAAAGCGAGAAATAGCTACCATTTATTATACTTTACTGTATGTGAATCATTGTGCTAGGTGCCTTATAGGTATTATTTCATCCTTTATATGGCACTTTAAGCTAGTTATCTTTTTTCTTAATTTTTAAAATTTAAATATAGTTGAAATACAATATTATATTGGTTTCAGATGTACATCACAGTGATTTGACACTTATATATATTACAAAATGATCGACGAGAGAAGTCGAGTCACCGTCTGTCACTATACATAGTTATTCAGTATTATTAACCCATCTCCCCCCCCATCTCCTCCTCTTTGACAACCACCAGTTCTCTGTATTTATGAGTCCATTTCTGTTTTGTTTTATTGGTTCATGTTTTGATTTTCAAATTCCACATGTAAATGAAATCATACATAGTATTTGTCTTTCTTTCACTTATTTAACCTAGCATAATACCCTCTAGGTCCATCCATTGTATAGCAAATAACAAGATTTTATTTTTTTATACCTGAGTAGTAGTGTATTGTATATCCATATGTATGTATATACCGTATCTTCTGTATCCATTCATCTCCCAGTAGACACTTAGGTAGCTTCCATATCTTGGCTATTGTAAATAATGCTACAATAAAAGTCTTCCTGAATTAGTGTTTACATTTTCTTCAGGTAAATACTCAGAAATAGAATTTCTGGATTTTGATATTTCTATATTTAATTTTTTTAAAGATTTCATTTATTTGAGAGAGGGGTGGGGGAAACACAGAAGGAGAATGAGAGGGAGAAGTAGATTCACTGTTGGACAATGTAGGACTCAATCCCAGGATCCTGAGATCATGACCTGAGCTGAAGGTAGATACTTAACTGAGACTCTACCCAGATGCCCTCTGTATTTAATTTTTGAGAAACCTCCATAATGTTTCCCACAGTGGCTACACCAGTTCACAGTCCACCAACAGTGCATGAGGATTAGTTTTCTCTGCATCCTTGCCAACATTTATTATTTCTTTTCTTTTTGATGCTAGCCATTTTTTGACAGGTATGGGGTGATATCTTATTGTGGTTTTGATTTGCATTTATGCAATGACTAGTGATACTGAACATCTTTTCATCTGTCTGTGACCATCTGTATGTCTTCTTTGGCAAAAAGTCTATTTAGGTCCTGTGCAATATTTTAATTGTTTTTTTTTCTTTTTTTTTTTTAGTGTGGAATTGTATAGGTCCTTTATATATTTTTGTTATTAACTCCTTATCAGATACATAATTTGCAAATAAATTCTCCCTTTTAGTAGGTTGCTTTATGTGATTTATTAATGGCTTCCTCTGCTGTGCAAAAGCTTAGTTTGATGTTGTCCCTGTTTTTGTTTTTTTGCTTTTGTGGGTTAGGGTCTTTTGTGGTTCTATATAAATTTTAGGATTCTTGTTCTAGTTCTATGAAAAATGCCATTGGTAGTTTGATGAGAAATGCTTGAATCTGTAGATTGCCTTGGGTAGTACAGACAATTTAATAATATTTTTCCAATCCATGAGCATGATATATCTTTCTGTTTGTGTCATCTTCACTTTCTTTCGCCAATGTCTTACACAATTATATTCTTATATTCAGAGTACCAGTCTTTCACCTTGTAGGCTAAATTTATTCTAGGAGTTTTATTCTTCTTGTTGTTTACTAAATTTGTTTTTGCTAGTTCATTATTAGTGTATAGAAATGCAACAAATGGGCACCTGGGTGGCTCAGTGGGTTAAGCCTCTGCCTTCAGCTCAGATCATGATCTCAGGGTCCTGGGATTGAGCCCCGCATCCGCTTCAGTCTCTCTGCTCAGCTGGGATCCTGCTTGCCCCTTTCTTTCTGCCTGCCTCTCTGCCTACTTGTGATCTCTCTCTCTATCAAATAAATAAAATCTTTAAAAATAAATAAATAAAATCTTTTAAAATGCAACAAATTTCTGTATGTTCTGTATTTTGCAACTTTATTGAGTTTATAAGTACAGAGTTTTTTTGGTGATCTTTGGGTTTTCTGTGTATAGTTTTGCTTCTTCCTTTCCAATTTTAATGACTTTTATTTCATTTCCTTGTCTGATTGCTATAGCTAGGACTTCCAGTACTATGTTCCATAAAGGTGGCAAAAGTGGAAATTCTTGTCTTGTCCCCGATCTTAGAAAAAAAGCTTTCGGCTTTTGAATATGTTAACAGTGTGTTTGTTAAATGTGACTTACATTATGTTGAGGTATGTTCCTTTGATATTCACTTGGTAAGAGTTTTACTGTAAATGGATGTTGAATATTGTCAAATCATTTTTCTGCACCTATTGAGATGATCTGATGATTTATGTCTTAATGTGGTTTATCACATTGATTTATTTGGAGATAATGAACCATCTTGTATCCCTGTAATATTGTATCCCACTTGATTGTGGTGTATTTCCTTTCAATGTATTGTTGAATTTTGTTTGCTAATATTTTATTGCATATTCTTGAATTTAAGTTTATTAAGGATATTGGCCTGTAAAACTTTTGGGTTGGGGGAGACGTGTGCTTGTCTGGTTTACTGTCAGGTTAATGCTGGCCTGGTAGAATACATTTGAAAGCATCCCTTCTTCTTCACTTTTTTGGAATAGTTTGAGAAAGATCTGCATTGGCTCTTCCTTAAATATTTAATAAATTCACCTGTGAAGCCATCTCCTGGACTTTTATTTCCTGGGACTTTTTGATTACTGATTTAATTTCATTTTTAGGAATCAATATATTCAGACTTCCTATTTTTTCCTAATACAGTCAGAAAATTTCATGCTTCTAGGAATTTATCCATTTCTTCTGGGTTTCCCAATTCACATGTAAGTGTATATAAAATTTTCTTAATCTTTTTTTATTTTTGTGGTGTCAGTTATCTTTCTATTCCATTTATGATTTTATTTGAATTCTTTTACTTGATGAATCTGGCTAAAGTTTTATCAATTTTGTTTATATTTTCAAAGAACCAGCTCTTATTTTCATTGAAAAAATTTTTTTGTCTCTTTTTCTCTCTAGTATTTATTCTTTCCTTCCTTCTACTAACCTTAGGCCTTTTTTGTTCTCCTTTTATGAATCCTTTTAGGTGTAAAATTAGGTTTTGTTTGGTTTGGTTTGGTGTTCTTGTTGTTCTTTAGATTTTTCTGATTTCTTGACATGGACCTGTATTAATATAAATTTCCCCCCTAACACTGTTTTAGCTTGGGTACCTGGGTGGCTCAATTGGTTAAGCATCTGCTTTTGGCTCAGGTCATGATTTCAGGGACCTGGGATCGAGTTCCTTGTCAGGCTCCCTGCTTAGCAATGAATCAATTTCCCCCTCTTCTTCTGATCCTCTGCCTGCTTATACTCACTCTAAATAAATAAATAAATAAATCTTTAAACAAAAAACAAAAAGCACACACTTTTTCTTGTATCTCATAGATTTGGGGATGTTGTATTTTCATTTTCATTTGTCTTCAGGTTTTTTTTTTTTTTTATTTCTTCTTTGATTTCTTTGTTGGCCTGTTGGTTGTTTAGTAGCATGTTATTTAGCCTCCATGTGTTTGTTTGTTTTTCCATTTATTTTGTTGTAATTGATTTCTAGTTTCATACTATTGTGGTTGGAAAAGGTTCTTGATAGGATTTATATCTTAAATTTATTGAGGCTTGTAATCTATCCTAGATACACTAGAAAATATGTATTCTGCTGGTTTTGGTTGGAAATTTCTGTATCTATCTGTTAAGTATATCTGGTCTAATGTGTTATCCAAAGCCAAAGTTTCCTTTCCAAAGCCAATTTCCTGACTGGATTATCTACCCATTGATGTAAGTAGGGGTATTAAAGTCCCCTACTGTTACGATATTACTGTCATTTTTATCCCTTTACATCTTTTAATACTTGCCTCATATATTTGGGTGCTTTCGTATTGGGTACATAGATATTTATAATTGTCATATTCTTTTATTGGAGTGACCTTTTATCATTATGTAATACTTTTTTTATCTCTTGTTAGTCTTTGATTTTAAGTTTATTTTGGCTGATATGACTATTGTTACCTTAGTTTTCTGTTTCCATTTGCAAAAATAACTTTTTTATCCTTTCACTTTCAGTCTGTGTATGTCCTTTAGTATAAATTGAATCTTTGGTAGATGGTCTTGTTTTTTTACCCATTCAGTCATACTATGTCTTGAGGCATTTATTCCATTTACATTTAAAGTAATTATTGATAGGTATATACTTACTGCTATTTGTTAATGGTTTCCTGCTTCTTTTATAGTTGTTCTCAGCTCTTCTATTTCTTCTGTGGCATGTGATTTGTTGATTTTCATAGTGTTATGTTTGTATTCCTTTCATGTTATTTTTGGTGTATCTGTTAGGGTTTTGGTTTGTGGTTACCATGAGATCTATATATAACACCCAATGTATATAGCAGTCTATTTTAAGTTGATGGTCACTTAAGTTTGAACAAATTCTTGAAGACTTACATTTTCACTGCTCCCTTCTTTTATGTGTTTAATGTCATATTATACATCTTTTTGTATATCCCTTAACTAAATAATACAGATATAGTTGATTTTATTCCTTTTATCTTTTAGCCTTCATAGTTGTTCTCTTGATAGGATTTATATCTTAAATTTATTGAGGTTTGTTGTGGCGTAACTTGTAATCTATCCTAGATACACTGGAAAATAATATGTATTCTGCTGCTCGAGACCCTGGGATCATGATCTGAGCCAAAGGCAGAAGCTTACCTTTAATATGTGTTTACTTTTACCCGTAATTTTTTTCTTTCATAATTTTCTTACTTATAGTTACGGTCTTTTTAGTCCCTTTGACATTTCTTAAATCTGGCTTAGTGATAAACTCCTTTAATTTTTGTCTGGGAAACTCAAATCTGAATGATAATTTTACTGGGTAGAATATTCTTGGTTGTTGACTTTTTTTCTTTCAGCACTTTGAACACATTATGTCACTCCCTTCTGGCCTGCAAAGTTTCTGCTAAAAAATCAGATCATAGTCTTATGAGGTTTCTCTTGTATGTAACTACTGGCCTTTCTATTGCTGCTTTTAAAATTCCTTATCTTTTACTTTTGCCATTCTGATTATTATGTATCTCGGTGTGGCCTTCTTTGGGTTTATCTTTTGGGGGGCTCTTTGTACTTCCTGGAACTGGATATCTATTTTCTTCCCCAGGTTAGGGATAATTCAGCTATTATTTCTTAAAATATATTTTCTGCCCTTTTCTCTCTTTTCCCTTTCTGAGACCCCTATAATGTCAATTTTACTATGCTTGATGTTGTCCTGGAGACATTTTAAACTATCCTAATTTTTATTTGTATTTGTTTTATTTATTTTTTTAAGATTTGATTTTGTCAGAGAGAGACCAAAAGAGAGGGAGGATGTGCACAAGCAGGGGGCGGGGCACACAAACAGGGAGAGCAGCAGGCAGAAAAAGAAGCAGGCAGAGGGAGATGCAATTTCCCCAATGAGGAAGAAGCCCAATGCAGGACTCAATCCCAGGACCCTGGAATCATGATCTGAGCCAAAGGCAGAAGCTTAACAGACTGAGCCATCCAAGCATCCCTATTCCCTTTAGTTGTTGTATTCTACATCTTTGCTTGGTTATTTTTAAATTACCTCTATCTCTTTGTTGAAACTCCCTGTTTATACTTCTCTCAAGTTCAGTGATTATCTTCATTACCATTACTTTGAACTCTTTATCAGATAGATGGCTCATTTCTATTTCTTTTACTCTTTTTTTCTGTTTTTTCTAAGGTCTTTCATTTAGACCTTATCCTCTGTCTCATTTTTTTGCCTGGTTCTCTGTATTTGTTTCTGTGTAATAGGTACATCAGTTTATGTCTCCTGGTCAAAAGGCAAAAGGAATTGCCTTTTGTGGAAAGCATCCTGTGGGGCCTAAAAGTGCAATCCTTCATGGTCACCAGAATCAGGTGCTCTAAGAGTGCCCCATAGTTTTGGTTGTATATTTTCTCCTATAACAGGTAGGTTGCTACAGATGCACTCGTTGGTGGGGCTGACCCCCTGCCCAGCTCCTGTGACTTCTACAGACTCACTGCTGGATGGGGTTGCTCATCCCTACCCCGCCTTCTCACATGACTGGCTGAGTGTCTCAGCTGCAGTTGCTATAGATGCACTGTTGCAGAGAGCTGCCACCTCTCCTCAGGGGTCAGCCTCTTTGGAGGGCCACCAGTCTCAGCTGATATCACCTGCTGGGTGTGGTTGGGTGGGAACCTCCTGGGGGGTGCCAGTAATGCCCAGTTTTCCTACTGGTATGGCAGGTTTCTGGCTACTTCAGAGGAACACCTGCCAAGGCAGGTGGAGTGGGTGGTGGTCAGTCTGCTGAGGAATACAGGTTGAATGAAGATTACTAGTATAGCAATGGAAAATATCAGAACTGGTGCCACCAGTGTCACACCAGCTTGGCAAAAGCTGGGCAAGAAAAATGTTACTCACTAGTGCTTCTGTTTCCAGAGAAATTCCCATAAACCCCTGCCCCTCTTGTATATACCCTAAAATTAGTCAATAAATCTTTTTCACATAGAGCCCAGATGTTTTTTCAAACTGCTCCCTCTGTGCTAGTTATTGGAGCAAATAAAATTTCATGTGAGTCCTTTAAGAGAAGTCTGTTTCCTATAGCCCTGTGGCTCTCCGAAGAGTAAACCCCACAGACATTCAAACTCCTACCATTAAGCCCACTGATTTTCAAAGCTAGGTGTTATCGGGGCTCATCTTCCTCAGTGTGAGGCTTGAAACCCTTGCTCCACTGTACCTCTGTACCTCTGATATCCCTCCCACTTGTACTTTACCACACCAGTAGTGTAGGTCCCAACCAGATCATGTCTCCAATACTCCTATGCTTCCCAGTGTGGATTTTTCTTCATATGTTTGTGGAAGAGCTATTCTGCTGGTCTTCAGGTCAGTTCTCAGAAAGTTGCTCCATATGTAACTGCAGAGTTGGTATGTCCATAGGAAAAAGTGGGCTCAGGATCCTCCTTTTCCACCATTGTGATTGGGCGAGTGTAATATCTAAGCAGATCATAACTAAGATGTTTGAAAAGAAGCCTTTATTAAAATTGTATGTTTATACTAATACAGAAAAAATAAAATCATAAACTATGTTTTATTACTTACATAGTTTTTTTCTCTACTTGTGACAATTTTATCATAGTCTTGGTAGTTAAAACATTTCCTATCCAGTAATCCCTTTCTTCCTTCTAGGAGCTTAAGAGTAAGGTACTTGCCTCTGTTCTCTCCCTGGGACCTCTATGCCTTACTTATGATAATTAACAACTCTGTGACATAATGATGAAGAAGAAACTTAGATATTAAGTAACATCCCCAAAGCTATGTAATTAGTAACAAGACAGGAATTTAAAGTGAACTATCAACCACAAATTTCATCCTTATCATTAATATATTCAGTCCTTTAGATTCTTAGTATTGGAAGAGGCTTTCCCATAAATAATAAAATCTTGAATGGGCTAAACCTCAAATGACCATATTACTCATTAAAAAGAGTAAGTCAGTATGTGCTCTATTGCTCTTTCTATCAAATAAATAAAATCTTTTTTAAAAATGTGCTGGTAATGTTTAATGACTGGCTATCCAAATACCCGTCATTTTTAATATCTGCTGATTTCCATGATATAAATATTCCCTCTATGGCTGATATCAAGCAATCAATCTGACGGAACTGAAAGGAGTTGAGAAAAGATATGCAGAAGAGGTTGTCATTATCCAGTGTGAGCCAGCACATCAATGACTCTATGAGAATAAAAACACTGTCTATGCTTTGCTTCAACAATTAGGTCATTAATCTGTGAGCTAAATAAGCTGTATGTGGTATGGAAAGAGTTAGAATTTTCAGCAAGGTCAATTAAAATTGAATCCTGGCCATACTACTAAATAACTTATAGCTAATATACGTGTGTATATATCTACACACATATCACACACAGTTTTATTTTATTCATCCATCAACAAGCATTTAGGTTGTATCCATATCTTGGTTTTTATAAGTAAAGCTACCGTGAACATGGGAATACCTTTTTGAGTTAGAGTTTTTATTTCCTTCCAACAAATAACCTAGCAGTGGAATTACTAGATCATATGGTAATTCTACTTTCAATTTGTTGAAGAGCCTTCATACTGTTCTCCATAGTGACTTCACAATTTACATTCCTACCAAAAACATACAAATTGCGTCCTTCTTCCACATCTTGTCCAACACTTGTTATTTCTTGTCTTTCTTAATAATAGCCATTCTAACAAGTATGGGGTAATATCTCATCGTGGTTTTGATTTGCACTTCCCTAATTAGTGAGGATGGGCACTTTTTTGTATACCTATTGCCTATCTGTATATCTTTTTTGGAAAAATGTTTAGATTCCCCTGCCCACATTTTAATTGAATTGTTTTTTGTTCTTATTATTTGCAATTGAGTTGTATGAACTTTTTTAATATATTTTGGATATTAACCCCAATGAGATCTATGATTTACAAACGTGTTCTCCCATTTGTTAGGATGCCTTTTAATTTTGATGATTCCCCTTGCTGTGAGGAAGCTTTTTATTTGAAGTAGTCCCACTTGTTCATTTTTGCTTTTGTTGCCTTTGCTTTTGGTGTCAAATCAAAAAATTTTCACCAAGACCAACAACAAGGAGCTTATGGCCTCTTCTTTCCCCCCACCCCCAAGGGTCTGATGATTTCAGAGCTTATATTCAAGTCTTTAATCCATTTTAAGTTGATGTTTGTGTACTGTATAAGACAGTGGCCCTGTTTTATGCTGATTTTTAAATACTTTCTTTTAAAACACCATAAAACCAGTGCTGGATTAGCACAGGTCTGACAGATTATGGGTTTTCAGCTTCTAAATTAGTGAATGAGGAGGGCTTGGATAGCAAAAAAGTAGAGGGGCCTGAACAAGAAGAAATAGAGACAGGAATAATGAAGGGAGGGGCATTTGGGGCATTCTTCAGGGAGTAGAAAGTCTGCTGCTTCTGGAGAGAAGCACTCTTGAAGTAGACCAGCTTGGATCAGTATCACTGGGAGAAATTGAGTATGGTCTAGAATTCCAAGAAATACGATTATTCCACTGTAGGAAATGAGTTTTTATTAAAGAAAGTGGGATAATTAATCTGGTAGTTGTAGATGAATTTGAGAATGGGAAAGCAATACATGTATTTTTTTTTTTTTTAGATTTTATTTATTTATTTGACAGAGCGATCACAAGTAGGCAGAAAGGCAGGCCGAGAGAGAAGGGGAAGAAGGCTCCCTGCTGAGCAGAGAGCCTGGTGCGGGGCTTGATTTCAGAACCCTGGGACCATGACCTGAGCCAAAAGCAGAGGTCAACCCACTGAGCTACCAGGCACCCCAAGTATATGTATTTTTTTAAGTGCCTTCTCCTTGGAGTGTTGCTGTGGTGTAGTCAGTTAAGCTTCTGACTCTTGGTTTCCACTCAGGTTGTGATCTCAGGGTCCCGGAATCAAGCCATGTGTTGGGCTCCACACTCATTGCAGAGTCTGCTTAAGACTCCTGCTCTCTTTTCCTCTGCCTCTCCCCCTGCACAGTCTCTCGCTAAAATAAATCAATCTTAAAAAACAAAACAAAACAACAACAAAAACAAAAACTGGTCAGGCTGACTGGATTTGCACCTGGCTTATCATTTTATAATGCTGCTCCTATGAAAAAGACATTTTACCTTTCTGGTTCTTATGATATGATTATTGTGAAGATTAAATGAATTACTGATTATGAAGTATTTAGGTAGTGTCTAGCACATAAGAAGCATTCCAAACAATGTTAATTGTTACTAGCCATGTTCAGATAAAGGAAATGAGCAACAGAAACATTGGTTAAGAAGTCACTAGAGGGTGCCTGGTTGGTTCAGTGGGTTAAGCCGCTGCCTTCAGCTCAGATCATGATCTCAGGGTCCTGGGTTCGAGTCCTGCATCAGGAGCTTGGCGGGGAGCCTGCTTCTCTCTCTCTCTCTGCCTGCCTTTCTTCCTACTTGTGATCTCTGTCAGATAAATAAATAAAATCTTTAAAAAAAAAAGGTAACTGAGATTTCAATATCAAGGAGACAGTTGTTTAAAAAAAAAAAAGTCACTAGAACTAGAGGGTATCATGCTTGGTGAAATAAGTCAATCGGAGAAAGACAACTATCACGTGATCTCCCTGATATGAGGAAGTAGAGATGCAACATGGGGGGCTTGGGGGTGTAGGAGAAGAATAAATGAAACAAGATGAGATCAGGAGGGAGACAAACCATAAGTGACTCTTAATCTCACAAAACAAACTGACGGTTGCCGAGGGGAGGGGTGTAGGGAGAGGGTGGTGGGGTTATGGACATTGGGGAGGGTATGTGCTATGGTGAGTGCTGTGAAGTGTGTAAACCTGGTGATTCACAGACCTGTACCCCTGGGGATAAAAATACATTATATGTTTATAAAAAATAATAATAAAAGAAATAAAATTGTATATTAAAGGAAAAAAAAGAAGTCACTAGAAAATGCAGGTGTAAAGTGTTAAATGAAAGAATCAAAGGCATTTGATGGATTTAAAAAGTATAAAAGTAAAGACAGTTTTTTCTATTTTAACTTGACTAATAAAAATGTGCCACCTTGACAAAAATAAGGAATTCTGAATGAAGAATCTTGTGATCAGGGAAGATGAGTTCAACTTCACATGTGAGTAGAATTTGAGATGAAATTAAAAATGTGCTGTCAGCAGTTAAAGATATAGGACAAGAGGTAGATTGCAATTTAAATACGACATATTTACTGTACAGTGAATGATGTGCAGCATTTTATGTTTAGTGCTTTGGGAAAAAAACAGATAAGCAAAACAAAATCTATGTTGTTCATCAAACAATATGCAGTCTATTTAACACAGAAAATTAGACAAGGATGACCATTCCACCAGGTAAGCACTAAAGAAAATGTGGCAGCAGAGCTCTGGATGTTCACAGAAGAGAAAGATAATGTTGGAGATGGAGGAACATCGGAAGCTTTGAAAAAGGCTTCCTCCACGAAATGCAATGATGTGGTACACAGTTGGAGGGGGGCAAGTAAGCTTGAAAAAACACATACTGTAGAATACATAGGGCATATTGGGAATCCAGGCTCAAGTTAGTTGGGCTGGAATGGGTGTACACATTGTTAAAGCAGGAAAAAAAGTGGTTAGGAACATATTACAGAAGCTCTTAAAGTCATACTGATGACTTTCTTTTAATGCATTAGGTAAAGAGTTGGCACTGAGAATTTTGGCAGTGTAGTAATTCAAGGATTCTCTGCTTTTGAGAGAATGCCATTTTCAAAGAGTACTGAGTAGATGGAGAAGGCAGATAATTACATGTGATACAATCTGCGTGATTTAGCACAGACTATGTGAAGGTGGTGAGCCTGAAGATGAGATGTGCATTTAAGGAAAGCAGCACAGTTGGGCAAAGCAGCTGGTGCCCAGGAAAACATCTGCAACTCCGAAAAGAGACTGAGCTTTAAACTGCAAGTTTAATAATCACCTAGAAATCACTGTTGAAACCATAAGGTGAATGGAATTGTCACAGGAGCAAATTCAGAAGAAAAGAAAGGAATTCAGTGTAAGATCCTTGGGTGATGCATACACATAAAGAATGGGAAGAGGAAGAAAACTTAGTGAAAAGGACAGAAAAAAGTGTTCATTGCAAAGGAGAAGCCAATATAGGTCACTGTCATGGATAACAAAGACACAAAGACAGAGGAGAGCCAAAATCATGATTGAGGATGAGTTCCTGCGCTGCCTCCACTTTTTTCCTTCAAAGAAAGGATGTCTTCTGGGAAACCGCACAGAGCTCCATCCAATGAAGGGGAAAGCCCTACACTGGGGCACGGAATAGGAACAACCAGAAAGAAATCAGAAGTCCAAAACATTCCCAATTACAAATAAAAAATGCAATTGGATTTCTTGGAATTTATCTGCATAATATATACCTATATAAATTATTTAGATTTTTAAAGTTGTTTACTTTCAATGGAAATGCGAGGTTCTATGTAGACCTATCTTGATAATGAAACTCCATAACACTAAGGAACCATTCTGTAGTTCAAGACTTTACCAGCCTTGGGACTAATGACATTTTGGGCTAGATATTTGGTTGTTTAGGACTGTTCTGTGATTATAGGATGTTCAGTAGTATCCCTAGCCTCTGCCCACTAGATGCCAGTAGCATCCCTCAGCAGTTGTGACAACCCAGAATTTCTTCAGTTACCAAATATCCTTTGAAGGGTAAAATTGCCTTCTCTCCCCACTGCATTGGAAACCACTGCTATAGTTTAATAGTAGACAGAATAAGGGTTTTTTTTTCTTTTTCTTCCTCTTTTCCTTCTACATGAGAAAGAAAGCATACCTAGGCAATGAATTTCCTGGAGAATAAAATTATAGTTACTAGATTTGTGACATAAAGATGTCATATACATATACATAAACATCTACATATATTGGCAGAAAGAGGAAAGTTAGCTTTTAAGTATCTAACGAGTAGAAGAGACTGAAGTTATAAAACCACAAAATAAATTAACCATTATATCTAAACAGATATGCCAGAGGGTAGTATTTCCATTTAGTGGCAAATACAATTAAGCAGACATTCAGTTTGAAGCAAATAAAATTCTTCATATATCTGGTGGCATCTTTACACTGATATAAATTGCAGTGAGAAGCAATTTATATAAATCACTATTATTCCGCAGAGAGATATATAGACCAAGCAAATCTAATGTGACAGATGTTATAAATGTCATCATTATGGTTTTTCATTTCAATTCAAACAGTTCATAGACTTCCTGCACTGATTGTATTAAATAGGAGATTGGATCTTCTCTCGCCAAAAAAGACAACAGCCTTGTCATATAGTAAATTAGTTCACTCAAGTTGAACCATTTACCTTCCTGTGGATAAAATGGGCTCCATAATATGGTATTCAAAACAAATCCCTTGGATCAGAAATAGTCTAAGAATCTACCTGGAATCACAGATCAAGACAAAACAAAAAAATCCAGTCCAAATGTAAGCAATTTTAGATAAGTCTGTGCAAAATAAATATTTTATTTTATATTTTTTCATATCAGTAAATTTCAAAATGTACAATATAAGACCATATCAGTGGATTATAAAGGTCCCAATTCCCATATGCCGACACTGTAAGAGCAGTCTTGCAGCAGAAGTTGGCAATTTCTTTTCATTCCCTCAAAAGCAGTGGATGATGTAGAGCAGAATTTATCTGTCTGCATATGTAGGTCTGTAAAGCTATTTCATGAGAAATATTATTTCCTCCTAAGATATTTCTTAAAATAATAATATACTACTATCTCTTAGGGGTGAGTTGACTATGTAATCTTAACAACAAAGCGCAGACTCTATTTTAAGATTCTTCTCAGAATAGTAAGTTTCATACTTAAAATATTTATATACATATTTCTATACATTTATGAATGTGATATATATATATATATATATATATATATATATAAAATCAAAATAAAGCAACATTAAAGATTATTCTTTGAATGAGTAGCTACCTATGAAACCAGTGTATCCTGGGGTTTATTAGATGTATGGAGGGAGTGAATCGTGTTCCTTAAAAATTCATATATTGAAGCCCTGACCCCCACTGTGACTGTATTTGGAAATAGGGCCTGTAAGAAGGTAATTAAGATTAAATGAGGTCTTGAGATTAAGGCCCAAATCCAATATGACTGGTTGTCTTTATAAGAGGAAGAGGCACTAGGGAGGCATATGTGCAGAGAAAAGGCCATCTATAAACCAGGGAGAGGGGCCTCAGGAGAAACCTAAACTGCTGAACCCTTAATCTTGGACTTCCAGCTTCTAGAACTGTGAGAAAATAAATTTCTGTTGCTTAAGGTACCCAGTTTATGATTGTCATATTCTGTTATAGCCGCCCTAACAAACGAACACACCAGAGATGGTAATGTTTGCCTAAATTTCCCCAAACCTCTGTGCACACTGCTACCAACTCTTAGATGTATAAGAACATAAAGAATATGAAAGATTCTACCTATGTAAATAGTCCCCAAAGGCCTTACGAATTCATATGCTTCTATGCAAAATGAGAATCAAGTAAAACTCTATCTTTTCCCAGTTGAATAGCAAGGAATGTAACCCTGTCAAGACAGGACTTGAAATCGCTGGTTCTAAGGTCAGTTGCCCTAGAAAGTTCAGGCTGCTGTCATCTCAGGGTATTGCCTTACAGTGATGGTAGTAGAAAATCTGACACAGCTGCTACTGTCTTAAAGGACTAGCTTGGAAAATGCATTGCCGCCATCATATTCTAGATGTCATTTCTACAGAAAAAAATCGTGGCCATTGTTGAATACAGATCTAAAAGCAGCAGGAACAAAACACCTAGCCACATGGAGCTTGTAATTCTAATGAGAGAAGTAGCAATTTGGTAAATTATCTTGTGTTTAAATAAGAGAGTTTTCATGTAACTAGAGTACCTAATGTAATCCTGGAGGCTGAAGAGGTTTCTCTGAAGAAAGCTGTGGCCAGAATTACGACTAAGTCAACTACTTGGAGAGTTAACCAATGAACCACATCAGTAAAGACGTGAGGAAGCACAGAGCTGGGGGAACTCAAGCAACAGAATGCCTGTATGCTAGACAGAAGTGAATATGAATGAAGGCACTGGACAGGCAGTGGGAGAAAAGGCTGGTGAGAATATGTGCTTGAGTAGGCAGGACAGGAGCAGAGCCCATGCAATGTAAAGCTTGCAGACCACTTTTTGTGTCTGGCAAAACCTGAAATCTACTTTGTGATGTTTTCAGGTGATTAATTCTATGTCAAATAATTTTGAAACAAATTACCTTGAAGCGATAATTTAATGTGTACATTGGCAATAATTGAGCGGTCAAATGAGATTAATTCAATTGGGTATGTGAGAGGAGTTCTGTGGAGCAGGTGCAGAAATTGCCTGTGTTTGCTCCATTGCTTAAAATGTATGCTGGTAGATATGTGAAATACTTAAGGTATTTGGAATGGAGCCAGAGAATATGTTCAAAATATGCAAAACTCTTTGACTTCTGATAATTGTCTTCACTTGCCCACGAAGGAATGGGTTGTTTCCTAGTTTGTTACTGCCTCAGATGTCAGCTGCTTGAAGAATTATAGCTTCTGAGACTAATTCTTTGCCAGACTAGAGTTGCCCAGAGTTTGGGAGTTGAGACTTCTAAGACCAGAACACCACCCACTTGCCATATGCTATGCTCCTGGCAGAAAGGCAAAAGCATGTAATTCCCACTGCTATGCTAAACACCATACTTAGTCTTAGATGTAAGAATTGTATCTTCAGTGGCAGGTCAACTCATTTAGTAAGTATATCCTCAGTACGTGCTATTACTAAAGATTCCGGCTTACTTTTGAAATAATTTCCAAGTCAGAGTAGTTTCTGAAAGTCTAAAGCAGCCAGTGCCTCAGTCCCAATCTATTATAACCCAGCCTGATGATTTCAGCAAATGAGACTTAAATGTAAATGGCTCAACAGTGCTTTTAGCCTATAATTTATTTCCAAGACACTTATTATTGTCTACCCTAGAGCTGCTGAAATTGTTAAAGCCTGAAAAATAAGGATGCCTTTAAAAATAAAAACTAAGTCATTAGGGATGGCCCTCAAAATATCCCCCAGGTAATCATGGGATTCATAAAGCAAAGACAATTGGTGAAATAAGACTTTAAGTCCTTATTATTGTTGAGCTACTTGGTAGTCTATATAGTAAAGATTTAAACTTTACTAGGTAAAAAGTACTGGTTTGTCCAAATCTTATTCTCACACATTTCCCACTCAATCCTGCACTAATAGTAAAGCAAAAACAAGAAATTTCTCCCAGGCTACATCCATAGCACTTCTATAACTTACATACAGGCAGTACTCAGTAAAAAGATATGTGTTATGGGATACCTGGGTATGATGCATAAGAGAACCTATTTCCCTCCAAGGGGAAATACTGTCTAATGGAAGAGAAAGATATCGTTATAAATATAATAACCAACTATGAACTGACAGGTGCTAAAACTGAAGGATAAAAAGGTTTGGTGCCAATTGATCATGAAATTAGAAAAATAAGAAAAACATAAAGAGATTTTTCCTAAAGTTAAATATATTTAGTTGAAAGAACTCAACTTAGGGACACCTCAGTTAGTTAAGCTTCTGACTCCTAATTTTAGCTCAGGTCATGGTCATAGGGTTGTGAGATCCTGCTCTAGGCTCGAGCACTGGGTGTGGAGCCTGTTTAAGTTTCTCTTTCTCACTCTCCCTCCATCCCTCCCCGTTCCTGAGTGTGCCTGCATGCACTTACTCTCTCAAAAAAAAAAAAAAAAAAAAAAAATCTTAAAATTAGATAAAGGTCCTTCCTGATTTTTTAGGGGGTAAACATAATTATTTTATACAAAGATGGTATTATAGATAGTACGATGAAAAATCCAGTGATGTACACAGAATCTTTTTCCTGAACATGTTCCCCTAAGTATCTGAGATCCACAGTGACTCCCGAGCTCTCATACCTGTGAATTAGAGAACAATTCCTTCGAAAAGAGGAATCCTTGCGAGCTGGAGAGACTATAAAATAAAAGCTGTTCTAATTGTAAGTACTGAAAGTTTCAGTCATCAAAATGGTGAAAGAGCTTTAGTTTTTCAAGACCACTACAAATGAAAATTGAGTTTTTAGAATGTGCAATTAAAGTATGAACTCGATACAGCATATTATTAAACTTACTCTTATGTTGATAAAGTTATGCAAATATGTTCTACTTGACAGAAAAAAACAATTAGTGTCAAAATAGGAATAATTGTCATGCTGAATCTTTCTCCTTGAAACTGCAATGCTCCAGCAAAATTAGAATAACAATTTACAGAGATTTTAGCATCTGCATTTTAATAAATACTGCTGTTTTGGACATCAGAATATATCTTGACCATAGATTTTCATAGAGCAGTTACAAACATCAAGTTACCTTAAATACCAAATGACAACTAGAGCAGACTATCATTGTGATGAAAGCCAACATCGAAGATGATCTGGGGAAATAAAAAAGTACTTTAAAAATATAAATAGGTATAAATAGATGCTGGTAAACTCCCCTGATCTAGGAAAATAAGCTGACAAAGTTGAGTTTGCTATGAAGAAACTATGATGTACCTCAGCATCTTAAATATCCAAGGAAAAGTACTAAGTGAACTAAAAGGTGGAAGGAGTCAGTTTTCTTTTACATGAACCTAAAAGCAAACTAAAAGGTAAAATGAATATAAATAAAATCATATCAAACAGGATTTGTTTATTGTAGTATATTTTCCCAAGAAAGAAAAGGAAGAACAAGAATATATTCCTAAGGAAGATAAAAAAGTTAGAAAAAAGAAAAAGAAAATCCTGGATCTATTTATTAGCTACTGAAGTATATTGAGAGTTTCAGATCAGATGTAGCTGAAGATACATTTCCATTGAAATTAGTAGATACATGTTTCAATTATAAAAATTAAATTATTTCCATCATGAAAATCTTTTGAAAAATACATTAACACTTGAGTAAACCTGAATTAAAAGTGAACCTATTTTTAATCTAAAGTGAGCACATAGAGGTTTTCAATTCTGTTGGGGTTGGAAATAGGAGAAAAGAACCCAAGAGGTAGTTTCCCCTTTTTCACTGTCACAGGGCTAGAGATCTTGGCCTGGGGATGCTAGAGGAACCTTCAGTTAGATGTGTCCCTAACTCTGTTCATCCTCTTTTTCCTCAAACAAAAGCCACACATCTTTACAGTTCATCTCCTTTTTGTTTCCATAGCGACCTCCCTTTTTCCTCTATTACCTTGTCCCCTCTTCCATGCTACAAAAATATAAATCTGAATTGTGTTCTGCTTAAGCACACATGAAATGGATCACCATGCCTTTGGGTAATGTCTACACTGCTTATTATGCTATGGATAACTCTCTACAGTCCAGCTCTTTTCTCCCTCTCAAGAAGTCCATTCCCTAGTTCCACTTACACCTATCCTTCTGTCCTACTGGTCTAATTTCCAAATACATCATGTATCTTATACCCCCATAATACTCTACCTCTGTATCCTTTGTCCAGAATGCCATTCCCCAATCTGTCTCAAAACTTAACTCCAAATCCTTTGTGCAGACATCACCTAGTCATTCTAGGCAATCTTACATCTTTGGTCTTTCAATATATTCTGAGCATGCTTTTATAATATTACCTAAACTTTTTATTGTGTCATAGCATTTATGAGTCCTCCTTCTCCATAATAGATTATAAATTCTTTGAGGGTAACATTCCTATCCCAGTACCTAATGGACAACGTTGCTAAGTAGATGTGGTTACATTCTACTAGCCTACCAATTGTGACTGCACAAAGTCCTAGATAAACTAGAAAAGATAGAGACACTTCAGATTGTAATAACAAATTGTAATTTTGTTATCCTCTTACAGTTAAGACTCTATCAAAACACGTAAATGGAATTCTCATAGTCATCTCAAAGGTGCATATTTTGTCATAACTTTATATCATAAATACTTTTATGATATTTTGGCCTTTTCCATATGTTAACAATCCCATTATTTTGAATAAGGAGAATGTCTTAGAATAATACTGAATTAGAGCAATCATACTGGGAACCCTTGACATATTCCTGACATGTTTCCATTAGCAATGATAACTCATGCAGATGACTTACGAGTAGGCTAAGAAACTTTTCAGTTATTAGTTTGCTAGCAGTTATTAATCATTAATAGGTATTGAATTTAATCAAATATTTTTCATATGTTTGAGGCAATTGTTTCTCTTAATTTTTAAATGTAGCAAACTACATCTATAAATTTGCTTTTGTATGTCTAGCATCATTACATTTTTGAGAAAACCTAGTATGGTCATGATACATTTTTTTAAAACAAATATTTGGTTTGGATGCTTATATTTTGCATCAATAGCAGAGTTGGCTGTAATTTTCTTTTTTAGTTATTTTTATTTTTTTTATTCTAAGTCTTCATTTTCATTTTCTATTTATCTTATATTTACACAACAATTTATTCACTATAACAAAAACTGTTAGGGTTGTATTTTTCTTAAGATAAACTTGTATAATCCCCTTGTTCACATCTTTCCACCCATGTCAATCCTCACCTTCTATCCAAAAATGTAGGCATTATTCAGATTTCTCGATGATCTCACAATAACATATAAAATTTGTGAATATAAAAAATATATATATATTTTACACATACACATACACACATATATGTATTCAAACAAATTAATTTGGGGTGATTTTTTTAAATAAAAATTGAATATTCTACATCTTTTTCCTACCTTTTAGCACATCACTTTTATTCATCTGATAGTTCATAGAAATATTTCCAAATCCAAATCAAGTAGTAACTCTTATTCTTTCTAATGGCTGTGTCATATTCCATGATGGGCAGATATCGTTATTTAATAAGCACTCTTTGTTACCAGGTATTGGCCTCTTTTCTTTTTCTCTGAAAGCTGCAGTTAATACCATTGTACTTGGGCTTTAATTTCTATTATGGTTTCCTAGGAAATATATTTTTGGAGATCTATAAATGTATATTTGTAAATATATCATTAAATGTTTAGTAATATATCATGCATACCAAGTAACGCACAAACTATAAATGTACACCACCTAATTTAACATAAACAAGATACTCCGTTGTTGAACTTTACATAGGATCATACAGCGTACGTTCCATTGTGTATGACGACTTTTGCTTAAAATGTATGTGAAATGAATCCGTGTTTCACATAAAAATATTTGCATCATTCTCATTGTGTGGCACTCCATTGTATTAACTGACCACACTTTATCCAGTCCTCCATTAAACATTTGGGTTGTTTCTAGTTTAGGGTGGTAAGTACTAGGGAAGTAATGTACATTCTTGTACATATCTTTTGGTGCACATAGGCCCATTTATACAAAGAAATGGAATCAATGGGTCATTGGATGTACTTTTATTCCACTTTAGTGGAAACTGTTGTGAAGTTTATCTAAGGTTGGAGTACCAATTTACACTTCCTGTGGTAGTATACAAGGCTTTCCATTATGTCACACTCTTACTGACACTTAATACTAGCTTATTTTACATTTATTTTTATTTTTGCCATTTGGCAAATGTGTCATGATAGCTCATTGTGTTTTCAGCTTCGGTGTGTTGAAGACTAATGGAATTTAGCAGCTTTTTATTTATTGGCCATTTGGATATTGTTTAATAAATTGGTCAGATCTTTGGTTTATTTTCCTATTGTATTGTCTTCCTTTTATTGGTTCATAGTAGTTCATATATTCTGGATTCATATCTTTTCGTTTTACCTTTTCACTTTCTGTAATAGAATCCTTTGATGAATCGATACTTTAAATTTTAATATAGTTTGTCTATCAGTTTTTTATTTCATGGTTTATGTTTTTATGTCGACCATAAGAAATCTTTGCCAACCCAAAGCTTATTGAGATATTCTAGCATATTTGCTTCCAGAAGTGTTATTGCTTTATCTATGACATTTAGATTTACAGTCCTTCTGGAATTGATTTTTGCATATGGTGTGAGGTACGTGCCAAGATTAAATATTTTTCTATATGGGTACCCAGTAGACTCAGCATCAATTACTGAAGAGACTATTCCTTCCATGTTATATTACAGGGTCATGTTTGATTTTAATCAAAGATGTGTGGAGTCTCTTTTTAGATTCTCTATTTTGTTCATTTATTTTTATTAGTCTGTTTTGCATCAACAACACATGGCGTTAATTGGTGTTGCTTTATAATAAGTTTTAGATACCTAGTAGTAACATTCCTTCAACTGTGTTCTTCTTTTACTGATTTGTCCATTCTTGGCCCATTGCATTCTCATATATATTTAAGAACCAACTTGTGAATTTATACACCTATATTTGGGGATTTGCTTTAATTTACAGATAAATTTGGAAATAACTGCCATTATTGCAGTTCTTAATATTGCAATTCATTAAGTTCCATTTACTTGGACAGGTCACCTTTAAATTCTCTCAAAAATGTTTTGTGATTTTTTAAATCTTAAACAACTTTTAGTTTTACTCTTTGATATTTGGTTCTTGATGCTAATGTAAATAGTATAATTTCAAGAGGACATGAGTTTGTAATCGTATGTTATTGTGTAGAAATATATATAATGACTTTGTATCTAGAGATCTTGTGAAGTTCATTTTTCAATTCTATTTTTAATATTTTGGTTTTTCTGTATACATAGTGACATGAGATGTGAATTATGACCATTCTGTTATTTTTTTCCTAAACCGTATGCTTTGTTGTTCTGCCATATTGTAGTAGAGCAGAATTTTCATAATGTTATACAGTGTTGGGCAGCAGTAGTAATAATGGACATCTTCATCTTATTTATTTCACAAGGAAAATTCAAAAGTTCATCATTAAATAGAATGTTACATGTGTATGTTTATATATTATATATAATTCTATATTACATATTATTAATATATTTATATAATATATGTCATCTATAAATTATATATATTTATCTTATATTTATATAACAATTTTATAAATATATAAATTTTGGGTTGTTTAAAGTTGATATTTAAATTCTAGTTAGTGAGCAAATAGGGTAGTATTGGTTTCAGGAGTAGTATTTAGTGATTCATCACTTACCTATAACACCCAGTGCTCTTTACAAGTTAGAGCTTACATACACAGTGAAGTCCACAAATACTAAGTTTTCAACCTATCTAATATTTCCATGTGTGTCTACTTTTGAAGCCACCACTGAGTCAACCATCTTCAATCCTGGTACATGCAGGTATCTCAGGATGCTCAGATGTGGCCTCCTCCCATTTCTACCAATATGTCTTGCCTAGTGACTGAGCCAAATTAGTGTTAAATGGGTAAGGGAGTTCACTGGTGAAATTTAAAAATTATTTTCTGGAGCAAAGAGTATGATGAGAAGTGTGAAGCTAACATTTGCAGGACAAAGATTCAGCCTTTTTTTCCTCCTCAGAGTTCCTTTTTCCCTTCTGTTCTGTTAAAAAACATCTAGCTCCATGCAAAATCCCAAAAGCTACCTTATCATCCTGAGATGATACCAATTCAGTGAAATCTAAAACACTGCTCTTTGCTCTTCATATGTGACAGCAGGAAAAAAAATATAGTGAAGTATGGGAGAAAAGTGAATTAACATGAAATATGTATGTTGGGGATCTGATCTCAAAATAGAGTCACAAGAGAATTGAGCACACTAATACTAAGAAAAAACATAAAACTTTAAAAATTACATAACTTTTGGGACGCCTGGGTGGCTCAGTTGGTTAAGCAGCTGCCTTCGGCTCAGGTCATGATCCCAGCGTCCTGGGATCGAGCCCCACATCGGGCTCCTTGCTCTGCAGGGAGCCTGCTTCTCCCTCTGACTCTGCCTTCCACTCTGTCTGCCTGTGCTCACTTTCGCTCGCGCGCTCTCTCTGACAAATAAATAAATAAAATCTTTAAAAAAAAAATTACATAACTTTTAAAGTCATGAAAGAATGACTAGCACAAAGTTTAAATAAATAATATCTGAAAAATGATGGCCCCTCAGAGATGAGAAAGACCAGCAACACTCTTTTTTTTTTTTTTTCTTAAAATGTATTTACTTGAGAGAGAGAAAGAGAGGGGGAGGGAGAAGCAGACTCCCCACTGAGCAGAGAGCCCAACATGGGACTCAATCCCAAGACCCTGAGACCATAACCTGAGCTGAAGTCAGGTACTTAACCAACGGGGAGCCACCCAGGTGCCCAACACTCTTTACTTCTTTATGCAGTTGTTGAGTCTACAGAAAAAAGAAAATGGGTGCAAAAGTAAGACCATTATAGGCAAAGGAACATTAAGGAGAAATCAGCTGAGATTTTTCTACTGCAATTTGGCTCAAATGGTTGCTAACCAATTCTCCACATTTAAAAAATCTGGGTAACCGAGCCATGGTCCTAGAAAATTGGAGGCTGATTAAATTTCAAAGCCTTGTGAGAGGGCAGGACCTAATAATCTCACTGTGAAAAACTAGGATAGTCACCTAACCACTGATTAAAGTGAAGATAAAAGTACCTAACTGAGTATCAAAGGAGCAAAGCAAGTCCCTTCTGGAAGAACTTATTATCCACCTGACTCTTTACTGATATTTTATACCTAAAGTGCAGGACACACAAAAATAACTTAGAAGGACATCTGGGTGGTTCAGTCGGCTAAGTGCCTGCTTTCAGCTCAGGTCATGATCCCAGGGTCCTGGGCTTGAGTCCCACATTGGGCTCCCTGTGCAATGGGAAGTCTGCTTCTCCCTCTCCCTCTGCTGTTCCCCCTGCTTGTGCATGCTCACTCACTCTCCTCTCTAACAGGTAAATAATTTTTAAAAAAGAAGAAGAAGACCTGCAAAGTGGCAGGTCAATGTGACCACAGTAAAAAGTTAAAAAGTCCCAAGAAGCAGAACCATAGATGAGACACAAATGCAGGAATTAATAAAGTAAAATAAATAAATAAGAATTATAAATAAGTGATTTAGAGGAAAATGTGGATGAAATGGTGTAAAGATGGAGAGTTTAAGTAGCAAAACAATTCTAGAGCTAAAAATTATATTTGAAGTGAAGAATTAATTTGATTGGCTTAAAAGTAGATTGGATATTGAAGAAAATTATATTAACTTCAAAGGTCATCTGAAATTATTTAAACAAAAGCACAGAGAGAAAAAAATATAAATTTAAAAATTGGGAGTGAGAGCCTTTTAAGAGATTGTCAATGTTTCCCTATATGCATAGTAACAAAAAACTAGGAAATAAAATTGAAAAATATAGTTTACAGTAGCAGCCAAAAAAAATAATAATTTTAACCACATGTAAGAACTATACATTGAAAATTGGTGCAGTAAGTTTAAAGGCCTAAATAAAAGTAGAGAGATACTCTTGTCATATTGTCGTAAATTGAAAGTCTGAATATTAAGTTGTCATTTCTCCTGAAGTTGATCATAGAATCACATTTAACCCCTTCCAAATTCTCATAGGTTTTTATTTTAGAACTTAAAGTTGAAGTGCCTGGGAGGCTCAGTTGGTTAAGCAACTGCCTTTGGCTCAGTTCATGATCCCAGGGTCCTGGGTTCGAGCCCCACATCAGATTCCCTGTTCCACAGGGAACCTGCTACAAACAAACAAAACAACAACAACCGAAAAAACACCTTAAAGTTGAAGGGCAGGTAAGTGCTCAAGTGGTTAAGCATCTGCCTTTGGCTCAGGTCAGGATCCCAGAATCCTGGGATCCAGCCCCACACTGGGCACTCTGCTTGTCGGGGGAGTCTGCTTTTTCTGCCTCTCCAGCTCGCTTGTGCACATGCTCTCTCTCTCTCTCTCAATTCTTTAAAAAAACAAACAAAACTTAAAGTTGATTGCTTATAAAAGAATTATAAACTTTATAATAGATACATAATTACATATTAATATATTTTAAATAATCTTATATGTTACATATTATGAATTAGAATTCTAAAACTTTTAATACATAATTGTAAGTTTATATTTTATATACAAATTTAAAGAAGAGCCAAGGCAGTCTGGAAAGAGAAGGCTGATGTACTGTATTTCAACATTTAGAATAAAACTAATTAATTGAGCCAATGAAATACTAGCATACACATGAGCAAATAGAGTAGTGGAACAACAACAAAAAGTCTGGAAATAAACCCCTGGATATAATTACTTGATTTTAAGAGAGGCAACAATGCAGTTCAGTAAGGTAAGGGGAGGTTTATTCAATTAAAAAAAAAAAATTATTAGGGTTCCCCGGAGAAACAGAACCAATTGGATATCTCTAGATATAGGGGTAGATAAAAGGAAATTTATTATAGGAATTATCTCATGCAGTTATGGAATCTAGGTTTCACAAAATACTTCCTCTGCAAGCTGGAGTACCAAGAAAGCCAGTGACATCATATAGTGTAAATCTTAAGGGTAGGTGCTTATGTAAGTCCCAAAGTCTAAAGACTCAAGAACCAGTAGTTTCAAGAGTTTAAGGACAGGAAAAGATGGATATCTTAGCTCAAGATAAGAGAATTAACTCTTCCTCCACTTTTTTGTTCTATTCAAACCTTCAGTATATTGTATGATGCCCACCCACCTTGGTGAGGGCGGATGCCTTTTATTTTTTTTTTTTTTTCTGTTAGGGTCAGGGGAAGGACAGAGGAGGGGAGAGAAAATTTTAAGCAGGCTCCATATGCATCACAGTCCTGGTGTGGGGTCCCTTCTCACAACCTTGAGATCTCACAACCCTGAGATCATGACCTGAACTGCAATCAAGAGTTAGAAGCTTAACCACCGGAGCCACCAGGGAGCTCCAGGGGTGGATGTCTTTAGCATTTTGATTCAGTAGACTGTGTTATCTCTTACAGATACATCCTTACAGGTACACCCAGAGATAATGTTTTACCAACTAGCTGGGTGAGGTTGACACATAAAATTACTCATCATAACACATACTGATGGAGAAATATATATCCAAATAAAAAAAAAAGTTTATAAAATTTGTTACTATTGATCCCCCACAACATCACCCTTTCCACCAAAATTAACACAAAATGAATTATAAGCCTAAATGTCAAAGATAATATTTTAAGCTTCTAAAAGAAAATATAGATAAATATGGCATAGGCAAATATTTCTTAATTAGGACAAAAAAGATGCTAAGCCTAAAAATAATTTGACTTAACATTTAAATCAACACACCAGAAGATAGATTTAAGCAAGTAAAAAAAAAAAACCATAGACTTGGAAGGTATATTTACAAAACATGTACCTGACAAAGGATTCATATCCAGAACATATTAAAAAGAGCCTACAAATAATTAAAATGCTAACTTTTTTTTTTCAAATAACCAAATTATTTGGGCAAATGCTTCAGAAAACAAGATATCCATATGGTCAATAAGCATATGAAAAGCTTCTCAATGCCATGACTATAATACAAATTACATTCACAATGAGACTTTAAAGTTAATCACAAACACCATACATACAAACCAGCTAATGTTAAACTCCAAGGATTTGTGAGGATGTAGAGTAACAAAAACTTTTATATTTAGAGTCTAATGTTGTACAACCACTTTGGAAAACCGTCTGCTAGTCTCTAATATCAAGTTTTGATCATATGAACCAGCAACTCTCTGTGACAATGCACATCTTGTACAAGAATCTTCATTAAAATTTAATTTACAGAAGTTTATAACTAGAAAGAACCTGAATTTTAGGCAATAATATATTGAGTCAATAAATTGAGGGCTCTAGGACCTCCAAACATACTAATGCCCAGCTGCTATGAAGAGGAAGCAAAAATTTGTTAGGTGATTTGGTGAAATCTAAGAGTAATTAATCCTGCCCTGCAATGGACTGAACATTTATCTGCTCAAAATTCATATGTTGAAATCCAGTCCCCATGGTGATATTTGAAGATGAGGCCTTTGGGAGGGGTTAGGCCATGAGAGTAGAGCTCTCACAAATAGCATTAATGCCCTTATAAAAGAGGCCCCAGAGATGTCTCCCACCCATTCCTCTCATGTTGAGATCAAAGTGAAAGTAGAGCTCTCTAGGGGGTGAAAGTGCAGCCTGGGGAATATAGTCAGTTGTATTATAGTGGTGTTGTATGGTGATAGATGGAAGCTACACTTGTGGTGAGCAGAGAGTTTCATAGAGTTGTTGAATCGCTGTTACATACCTGAAACTAAAGTAACATGATCAGCTGTATTTAAAAAAAAAAAAAAACAAAAAAAAACAAAAAACGGGGGGGGGGGGGGGGGCGGCAAGCTTACCAAGGAAATGAGCTCTTACCAGACACAGAATTGCTAGTACCTTTATCTTAGACTTCCCAGAACTGTAAGTTCATACAGTTCCCAGAATTTTAAGAAATTTCTGTTGTTTATAAGCCATGCAGTATGTGTTATTGTGTTTAAGCAGCCCAAACAGACTAAGACATACCCCCAACACTTTATTTTACAACCCATTTATGGGGCAGACTATTACTGGTGAGCAACTTATAGGGGCTCCTTTTGACCTTGAAGCAACCTCCCAAATGTTTCCATCCATTAGCAATTCCACCTTCAACTGAGCTGCTCATGAGACACGGGAGCATGAGGTGAGACTTCTGAATTTAGTTGGTCAATTAGGACACTCCATGTGTATGAAATGAGTTCTATAGTCCCAGGTGACATTATGTAATATACCTTACAAATAATAATTCTGTAAGTCCATTAGTAGAGGTGCTGGAAAAGGTAATTGATAGTATATTCCTATCTTTGTGAGATCAACTACTATTTCCCCTCTATAAACAATCAGCCTGGTGTCAGGGTGCCTGGGGGAGTCAGTTAAATGTCTGCCTTCGGCTCAGGTCATGATCTCAGGGTCCTGGCATCAAGCCCCTCATGGGGCTCCCTGCTCAGCAGAAAGAACCTGAAGCAGGAGCCTACTATCCCTCTCCTCCCAGCTTGGGCTCTCTCTTGCTAACTCTGTCACTATCTGTCTCTCTCTCACTCACAAATAAATAAAAAATAATAAAATTGAAAAAAAATATATAAACAGTCAGCCATCAGGTAGTTAGCTGGTTTCTTTGGAACTGGTGATATTTTGGTCTCAATATTGGTCTCTGTTATTAGCAGGTTTTGCACTCAACAATAATGATGTGTAGCTAAGCTTTTGCAAGAGAAGGTACTGAGCCTCCACCCCTGTTATCAGGGCCTCATTATACGTGAGTTCATGAAGCAAACACCAGAGTGCCTGGGGGAAAAGGCTGAGATCCGAGAATGAATCTTATGCATTAATTGTTAAGAGTGTCTACTGTTGTGGGGGCACCTGGGTGGCTCAGTGGGTTAAAGCCTCTGCTTTCAGGGCATGATCTCAGGGTCCTGGGATCGAGCCCCACATCGGGCTCTCTGCTCAGCCGGGAGCCTGCTTCCTCCTCTCTCTCTGCCTGTGTCTCTGCCTACTTGTGATCTCTGTCTTTCAAAGAAATAAAAAACTATTTAAAAAAAAAAAAAAAAGAGTGTCTACTGTTGTGGATATTCTTGATCGGCGTTTATGTAGAACATGAATACCTTTATATCCTGTGCCAAGATATTCATCAACTTACTTCACTCAGACTTAGTTGTCACCAATTTTCCAATTTTAAGTCCCTGATATAACAGGCAACATATAGGATCACATATGAATTAGTGTTAGTCCTTACCATGGGTTGTCTCTATGTTATGTAAGTGAACAACCAGCTCACTGAGAAGATACCCATCACCACTGTTTTTCTCTTTTCTCCATTTCCACCTAGGGAGAGAATACTATGTTGATTTATTCATAATCCAGATCTTTCCTTCTTTTCTTTTTCATTAACTCATTTCACAGCACTTTCCATGAGGCCGTAACCAGGATGAAGAAGACACAGTGAAGCAGTGGGAGTAGGCATTGAAATCTCAACCACTTTGTGCATTTTAACCCATACATTCTGGACCTGCAAGTGCAGGATTTTATGCTATTTCCATTTTATAATACAATTACTGCTGAAAATGTTCCAGTTCTATGATTTGGTAAATTACATAACACCAAATATATAGCAGGTACTTAACAAGCGATTTAGATTGCGTAAATACTTACTGCCCTGTAGTCCTGTGTTCAGTTTCTCCTAGTGCCCAGTAGCAAACCAGGGGCTGCTTTCAAATAGGATAGAATTGTTAGTTGAAGAGCACAAAGAGGACACAATCGAACTCCAGAGTTCGCAGGGTCTGCACTGCAGCTCTTCTGCAGGGGCTTGCTAGATGTTCCATTAAGCTTCTCTCTAGCACAGATTTTCTCCAAAACAGCATGTATATGGATCACTTCCCAATGACAGGCGGCTTGCACTGCAGCCTGTACTTCCTGCAGAGACTTTTTGTGGCAGGGCCACCCAAATCAGGAGTCTTCCAGTTAACCCAGTAAACACCTTGAAACAGTGTGCCTTAATAAATGATAGCCCCAAATCTAGAGTATCACCACAATTGGATCTCTTTCTTCATTGATGAGCAGGGCAAATTATAGCAGTTTCTTTTTTACTTTATAGGAGATATCCCAACTTGCTGCAGATCAGTGGCTCCAGAATTTCACCATGGCCAGTCTTTGAGTGTTCATAGTTATTGCCCACCCTCTGGCACACATGTATTACTTTGTACTCTTTAAGTGCAATGAGGAAAGGTTATCAGAATAATGAGCTAGCATAATGTTTTGTGGGATATCAGGAAAATCAAGCTCCCTTTGGACTATATAATGAAAGAACAAGAGAGTTAATATGGTCCAGTGACAAGATTATGATCATACACCATTGCCAATATGTGAAGATAAACAACTTCTAACCACCCTCATACCAATAAGGGGAGAACTTTCCAAGTTAATATCTGTATACTAGGTGCCAAGGACTGCGTTGTTTTTCTCAAAAAAAAAAAAAAAAAAAAAAAACAAAAACACATCAAGAAAGATAGCTGTAATTAATAAATGGTTCCCATTCCATGTATCAGAAGATAGTACCTTGAGAACCACTAAGTTGGAAAAATACCCGATTGCTTATCCGAACCATAGAACAAGGTATATGATGGTGAATGGAGTTCTCAAAGTATGATCCCCAGACTAGAAGCATCACTACCACTTACAGACTTAGATGTGCAGATTGGTGGGCTCCATCAGAGACCTAGACGCAGAGACTTGGGGTAGAGGCAGATTAGCTAATCTTCTAGGCAACTCTGGTGTATGGTAAGTTTTGAAAGCCACATTCTCTTTGCTTATTAGACTAAGTCTTAATTCTTGGAAAGGGAAAATCTGGCACAGGAGGTGTATAAGCTTTCAATGGACTCATTATGAGATAATGGATTGGAGTCAGAAGTTTATCTATCACCTAACCTTCATAATTCCCTCTTTGACTTGTAAAACGTAGTAATGTTTTCAGTACCTAGGGATTTGCCTCAGTGAATAGCCAGTACCTAATTATGTCCCAAAGTCCAGAATTATGTATGTGTGTTTTCATTTCTGTAGTCCAAAAAACTGATGGCAAGTGGCTACAGGTATCTCTAGAGAAGACTTGAGCTATGATTTATAGTATTTTGTACTAGTTACATTGTAGATCTCCTTTCCTATTAAAGGGCTCTAGGTCCATAAATTAGCCTAAGTCTGGGTATTGTGTAAGAGATCACAGTTCTCTAACATAGTTAGCAGATCTGTGCGACAGATCTAGAATTTGTCTTCCTATAAATGTAAAGTAGAGCTGTAAAGAATGTATTTCTAGGGATCTTCTAGTCAATTAACAATCACCTCACAGATCCTTATGTATTGAAATATTCTGATTACCACTCTGTCTCTGTGAATTTTTGTGAAAATTGTTCCCAATTTCCATTGCTGATTTTTTAAGTACAGCAGCCTGAGCTTTCCCATGTAGAAACTTATTCTTTTTAAAAACAGGGAACATAATTTCATTGCAGTATTGTTCACCATTATCTCTAGTCTACAGAAGTCAGGCACCACAGAACTTACTATGGAAACTGGAGCCACGACAGTACTTATTATGGAAACTGGAGCTCTCTTTTCAATGCATTTTTAAAATTTTTCTTTTAGTTTTATTGAGACATAATTGGCATACAGCACTATATAAATTTTAAAAATGCAATATAATGACTTACATATATTGCAAAGTGTTTACTGCAGTAAGTTAATATCCAGCACCCCATATAGATATGTTTTTAAAAGAATTTTTTCCCTTCTCTATTGTTATTTGTCTAAATTCTCATTTTGTTCATGTGTTGCTTTCCAAATTATGTTTAGTTGTCTGTGCGTATATTCTTGAAGTCACAATACTTTAAGAGAATTATTCTGAATTCTCCATCTGACAGTTCATAAATCACCATTTCTTTAGGATCAGTTATTTGAGCTTTATTAGTTTCCTTTGGCATCATATTTACCTTCTTTCAAATGATCCTCGATTCCTTACATTGGTATCTGTGCATTTGAATAAGCGCTATCCTGTTCCAGAATTTATGGGTTCATTTTGGCAGAGACATTTCTTCACCAGTACGTTCAGCTGTGGGTTCTGGATATAATCATCTGGTAACATCCTAGGGTAGGTGGAATCTGCTACCAGGATCTATTTGGGGCAACATAATTAAGTTCCAGGGTTGAAGGGAGTGAACCTGCTGACTGACAACAGCTAAATAGGACAATTGGTTTGGTTCCCTGTCCAGGCAAGGCTGGAGGATGGGTTCTACATCTGTTGCTTGGATTCTCTGGTCAAGATTTCTAGATGACAGGACTGGATACTATACTCAGCAATAGGCGTGGCTATGATTTAGCCTCTCTTCCTTGTTAGGGAAGCGTAACAAGCCCCAAGGCATATATGCTTCATTGTTCAGGGACTAAAATCAAGCAAGTCTGAATATTGAATTCTCTGGCTAGACAGAGCCACCAGTTTTGCTCTGCATATGGGAAAGCCACGGTCTCTTTTCTCTGTTCAAGTGCCAGCTGTAAGCAAGGCTGTAGGATGGGCTAGACTGTTTCCCCTGTACTGTTTAGATTGTCTTGTCAGGCAGACACAAAGATGTATTCACCTATGGGCAGGAATATGAATTAGTTTTCCTGTATAGGCAGGGCCCCCACACATGCCCCAGGGCTGACAAAGTTCTTGTTTAGGGATCAAATTAGGCAGAACTATGCACTCGTTTCCTTGGCCTAATGGGCCATTATCCTAGCACTACAGACAAGTAGAGTTGCCAACCAGGTTCTCTGCTCAAGTGCCAGTATAATCAACATTTCAGAATGGGCTACATAGATTCTTGGGACCTCCTGGTTAGATTTCCTGGTCAGATCGCCCTGGAGGCTGTATTGACCTTTGTACAGGGCTATATTTTCTCTGCCCAGCTGAGACTGAAGAAGAAGTGCCAGGGCCAGCAAGGTTCTTTAGGAATTAAGGCAGACAAGACTTTATGCTAAGCTCCCTCAATAGATGTGGCTACTGACTTGGGTCTGCACAGGGAGAGCTACTGGTCAGCCTCCCCTCTCATGTGAATCTGAGCTTCAGAGTAAGCTGCCAAGATTTTCCAGACCTCTGAATAGGTATCCTGGATGGCAGGGGTAGAGGCTATATTCAGCTGTGGGCAGGCATACAGATTAATTTCCCTGCCTACGACAAGTGGAACACAGAACAGGCTCCAAGTCTTGCAAGACTTTATTTGGGGAGCGAATCAGACAGAGCTATGCACCAAACTCTTTGTCAAGGCCCAGTTTGACTGGGCTCACTGCTTGAGTGCTGCTGGCCTAAGCAATTCCTCAGGAGCTCAGGCCTGGCTTCCTGGTCAGGTAGGGTGGAAAGTTATCCTCAGCAGTGGGCAGGGCTATGAGTTCACTTCTTTTCCCTTGGCAAAATGGCAGAACAAGCTGTAAGTTTGGCAACACTCTGTTTGAGATCTTGACTTAAGCCAAATGGTGCCCCAAGTTCCCCAGGCAAATAGAGCCACTGGCTTTGCTGTGTGGATGATCATTACTGCCTTTCATCTCTTTGCTTCAGTGTTCTGGGCTAAGTAGCCAACCAGGTGTCCCAACAAATCTTTCTGGACAGGTGGGGCTGAGAGCTATACTGATCAATTAATGGGGATACAACTTTGTTTTCCTGCCCCAGTGAAGGGACAAACCAAGGTCCAGGGCCAGCAGAGCTCTTTGTTTAAAGTTCCAATCAGGCTGACTTATACCCCATCAATTATCCTGGTCAGGTTTGGCCACCATCTTGACTCTGCAGTTGAACAAACCTGCTGCTTGGGAATACTACTTGGGTGTTGCAAGGAGGAACTTAGTATGCTAAGTTCCAAGTGTTGGTTACTATAAGCCCTCTCCCTTTTCCATTACAATTCAATTCCTAGTGGTCAAGGCCTGCAGTTTCCTCCATGATCCATGAGGAGAGACCAGAGTGGAACTCCCAACAAGCCATCCACAAAGGTGAGGAAGCTAGATGTCTACCCTGGGCTCCTTTTTACCACTAGAGGAACTGTAGGCTCAGGGAAGCCCTCTTCATTTGGTGGGAGGTGATGTAATTAGTGTGTAGCTTTTCCACTTAACCTTGTAATGCATTCTTTCTCTGTGGTGCAAGAGATTGCTTCAGCCTCACCCATATGTTTCCAGGATTTTCATAGGGCATCCATAAATAGTTGTTCTTGTGAGAGGCAGTGACGTCAGGAATGATTTATGTTACCATCTTGGTGAAATTACATTCCCAATTTACCAGTGCATTTCTTAATGCCTTCATATAGGTAGTATGCTTTGAGACTTTCATGAAAGCAAAGTTAATGAGTGACTGAGCAGGTTCAATGTAGTTCCATTCAAACTCTTGATTTCCTTGAGCTTTTGTCTTCTTCTGGAGCATGTTTAATCTACCATTGAGTCTGGGTTTAAATTAGCCAACCTAGATGTCTATTAATAGGATCCTTAGATGTTCAGTGTAACACATTAAACAATAAATTCTAGGTGACTGTATCAATGGCAACAAACTTGGGTTAAGCAAGTCTCTTATTTTCTATTTTGGGTCTAACTATCACTAGACTCTACCCACATGCATGTTCCTCAGATTCCTACCTAAACAAATTTGGTGAATATTTTCATTTTTTTTCACCAGTCTATACTTCATATTGGCGTCTAATTCTCCTGCAAGTCTACAGGAAATAAGTAGTGATGGTAATAGATACTTAAGAGAGTTGACATCTTCTGTGATAGAACTTTGCTGGTAGAAGAGGAGCTACCTTTGCTGGTAAAGGAATTCCAGGGTAATTTAAAGTTCACAAGTTTGTTTGTCTATTCAAATGCCCTGTCTCATATCTCAGAATCATATTTCTTTCAAATAAATGGCCTTATTTAGTATAAGATATCTGCAGTGTTTATAATCAAGACTTGGACTTACATCTCAGTCATAACTATCCTGAGAAACCGGCTAATATACCGGCGTTCTAATTTTCACCCACCTATATAATGAGTTGGTATTTAAGACCTTTAATTTTTCATTTTCTTTGTATGTGCTTTCCATGATTATGATTTCTCTTGTCATCACAGCAATGAAGGGCCATAGGGTTTCACTCTGTGTTACATAACATTTAACCACCAATGTTGAGCTGGGTAATTGTGAATCTTTTGCATATACCCTTTTACTAGAGCAAGAAAGTAATTCATGTTCTCCTTAAACATATGAGCAAGGCAATACTGGAGTCCCATTTCCTAGTAGTACATTGGTACAAATTACAACTCAGTTGAAATAAGAAAGCAGTGGCTTCAGCAGTAGATTGATTTGAGTCTAATAAAATATTTTTAAATAATTGAACAGGATTAAGGGAAGCCAGTAGTCATAAACAAGTATCCCTTTTATGCCTAAAGGAGTAAAAGAAGTGAGATGGAGAAATTAGGTACTGTAACCCAGAGGGGAAATCTCTAGTTGTATGAGAGAGTCACTCAACAGAAGCTATGGCCTTCATTAGAAGAATGAAGCAGGGCAAGTAATGAATGAGTAATCTGTTTGCTCTTTGATCTCCTGCCAGTATCTCTCATTGGCTGATCTCTACCTGAATCCAGATTATGCTGAGTGAATCCAGAATTCAAGGAATCCCATTGATGTAATCTGTAAATTCAGTCTTCCAGGATTGGTAGAAGAACTAAGATTGAGTCTGGAGAGAAAAATGGAAAACATCTAAGACATACTCCCACTTGTTTAAATTTACTCTTTTGCCTTTAAATACATAAATATCCTACAGAAAGGTCTTATACATCCTTTGTTTACTCTGTCTTCCAGGGTAACACTTCAGCCTCCTCTAAGCTGCTATTTATTTTCTGTAATGTACTGTCTTTTAATTTCAGTTACTGAATTATTCATTTCTGGTGTTTATGTTTTCTGTCTCTTTGTTGAAAGTATCACTGAAATCCTCTACTCTTCAGTAAGTATGATCATTACTTTGAATTATTTTTTAGGAATGTTGCTTATCTCCTTTTATCTGTTGTGATTTTGTTCCGTTCTTTCATTTGGGACATATTCCTCTATTTCCCCAATTTTTCTAGTTGTTTCTGTATATTAAGAATACAGCTATGTAATAGCTGGAGTGCTATAGCTCTAGTTCACCAGAGCCAAGTGATTCAGGGGTTTCTCCTATGTGAGGTGCATCTGCTTTTCTGTTAAGTTTGAGCTGCATCTGCCTTCAGTTCAGTCAGTTGTGATTTCACACTTTGCCTATTGTGGGCACACTAGATAAGGATTTGCCCCTGTACTCTTATAGGGCCAGTAAGGGACAGGACAGGCTTATAGTTGGATAGTGTCAGCAGTGAGACCAGAGGCCTACCCTAAGCCCATCTGCCAGGGCTGCAGGAGCACCAACTAGCAGTGCCTTCTCCTTGCCTTGTCCCTTGAGAGGCTCTCATTGGCAGGTGGAGCTTACAGCCAGAACACATGCCTGCTTCTGCTGCAGGACTGATTGGCAGGGGATTCTTTCTGCCCTGTTAGAAGTTCAGCTGCTGGGACTGCAGGTGCACTGGTGTGTGTGTAGTTATTTTCCCTTCTCCCCACAGCAGGACACATTTTGGAGTGGTGCCAGTCTCTCCTGGGGCTGCTTCCAGGATGTGTTGGGCAGGAGCCACTTTGGAGTGATGTCAGTCGAGGGGGCAAGTTGGATGGGACAGATCCTCAGGGGTGGGGCAACAGTGCAAACAAGATAGGTGGAGAGTGTTTGCACTGGTTCCCTCAAGTGTCCAACTATCTGGGATATAGGAGGTGGGGGCAGAAAAGTGGTCCCCACTAGCACTTCTGTTCTTAGAGAAGTCTCCTAACAATCTTTACCCCTCCAGAGCATGTTTTGAAATTAGTAAATCAATCTGCTTCAACCCCGAGCATTTTTCAAACAGCTGCTTTGATGCTATATCTCAGCAGGGTTATTTATTAGCTTGTCTCTTTAGGGATAGGAATTCAGTTTCCTATTTTCTTCAGGCTCTCCCAGAGCTAAGCCTGCTGATTTTTTAAGTACCAGGAGTTAACCCCCACTGATTGTAAAAACTTCTGGAGCTAAGACCCACTGGTCTTCAAAGCTAAATGTTATGGGGACTGTCCTCTCAGTGCAGGGTCCCCATGCCTGGAGTGCCTGGTATGGGGTCTAATTCTCTCACTTCTCATGCTTATGGTGTCCCTTCTATTTGTGGTTCGTCTCCTTCGGGGTCGGATTTCCAATAATGTGTGTGGCACTCATACCCTTTTTGATATGGCCGCCTCTTTAGAATTAACTGTGGGAAGTCTGTTCTGCCAGTCTTCAGGTCATTTTCAAGGTACTTGCTCTGATATGGCAGTCATCTCAGTGTGTCCATGGAACAAAGTGAGTTCAGAATTCTCCCGGTTTACCATCTTCCCAGAACTCCCCATGACTTATTTTATAACTGGAAGTTGGTTCTTTTTGAACCCCAAATCATATATCTTATGGGGCTAATATCTAAGATATATAAAGTATTCGCATAACTCAATAGCAAAAGAGAGACCAAAAGCATAAAGCAATCCCACTGAAAAATGAACATAAGATCTGAAAAGACGTTTTTTGAAGACATAAAAATAGCCAACAAAGGTTGGCTAATCATCAGGGAAATTCAAACCAGTATCACAGTGAGACATCACCTCAGACCTTTTGAATAGCTATTATCAAAAAGACAAAAAACAATTGTTGGAGAGGATGTGGAGAGAAGGAAATCCTTGTGTGCTATTAGTGAGAATGTAAATTTGAGCAGCTGCTATGGGAAACAGCAAGGAAATTTCTCAAAAAATTGAAAATAAAATTACCATCCAATCCAGGAATTCCACTTCTGGGTATTTATTCAAAGGAAATGAAAACCCTAAATTCAAGTGATATATGCATCTTCCCATGTTTAATGTAGCATTATTTACACTAACCAGCTATGGAAACCACCTAAGCGCCAAATGAACAGAAAAATGGATATATGTGTACAGTAGAGTGTTAATCAACCATAAAAATAATAGAATCTTACCAATTGCAGCAATGTGGATGGGCCTTAAGGACATTATGCTAAGTGAAATAAGTCAGAGAAAGAAAAACACCTTATATCTCAGTTATATGTTAAATATTAATTTGAAAAATCTCATAAATACAGAGATGAGATTGGTAGTTGCCAGAAGCAAGGTTTGGGTGGTAGGGACATGAGTGAAAAATACTTCTGTTCAGTAGGTTGCCTTTTCATTTAGCTGATGGTTTCCTTTGCTATGCAGGTTTTTACTGTGATATAGTCTCACTTCTTTATTTTTGCTATTGTTTTGGAGTCAAATCTATAAAGTCTATCATAAGACTAGTGTCAAGGAGCTGACTGTGCTTTCTTCTAGGAATGTAATGGTCTAAGCGCTTAAATTCAAGTGCCTTAATTAATTTAAATTTAATTTTTGTATATTGAATAATGTAGTGGTTTCAGTTTCATCCTTTTGCATAGGGCTTTTCAGTTTATAAAAATCATTTATTGCCAAGATAGTGCTTTTCCCATCTTATATTCTTGGCTCCTTTATCATAAATTAATTGACCATATATGTGTTGGTTTATTTCTGGGCTTTTATTTTGTTTCATTGATCTATGTGTCTGTTTTATGATGATGCCATATTTTTTTACTAGTATAGCTTTGTAATGTAGTTCAAAATCATAGTGTGATGCTTCCACCTTTGTCTTTCTTAAGATTTCTTGGCTATTTGGGGTCTTTTTTGGTTCCATAAAAATTTTAGAACTGTTTATTCTGCTTTGTGATAATTGCTATTAGAATTTTTATAGGGATTGCCTTAAATCCTGGATTGCCTTGGGTAATATGGACATTTTAGCAATATTCTTCCACTCCATGAGCACAGATTATTCCATTTATTTGCATCTTTAATTTTATTCATTCATTCATTCATTTATTTATTTATTTATTTTTTAGTCTATGTCTAAAGCTATCAATGTATAGATTTTTACTCCTTGATTGAATTTTTTCCTAGGTATGTTATCCTTGATAAAATTGTTCATGGGATCATTTCCTTAGTTTCTCTTCCTTATAGTTTTTAACATAAAAATGCAACTGAATTTTGTGTATTCATTTTAGTATCCTGAAAGCTCAAATAATTTGCTTATTAATTCTAACAGTCTTCAGAGTTTTCTTTCTATGCCATCAGTAAATAGTGACAGTTTTACTCCATTTCTATTTCGGATGCCTTTTCTTTTTTTTTAATTGTCTAATATCTCTCAGTAGGACTCCAATACGATGTTAAATAAAAATAAGCCTGGGCATCCTATCTTGTTCCTGATTATAGAGTATGTCTTGTTCCTGATCATGGAGTAGACTCCTGTTGAGTATGATAGGAACAATGGGCTTGTCATATTTAACCTTTATTATGTTGAGTTATATTCCCTCTATACCCACTTTGTTGAGAGTTTTTATCATGATGTTGAATTTCATCACATGCTTTGTATGTATTGAGAGGACCACGGTATTTTTATCCTTCACTCAATGTGTTATATTAATCTGTGAATTTTAAACCATCCTTACATTCGTGTAAAAAATCCTACTAGATTATAATGGACCTTTTTATAGATTGTTGAATTAGGGTTGCTAATATTTTATCAAATATTTTCACACCTATGTTCATTAGGTGTATTGGCCTATAATTTTCTTTTCTTGTGGCATTCTTATTTGGTTACCAAAACCAAATGGGTAATGCTGGCCTCATTGAATGAGTTTGGAAGTATTCCCTTCATTTCTATTTCTGAAGAATTTGAGAAGGATTAGTATTAATTTTCTTGAATGTTTGGCAGAATTTACTACTGAGCTGTGGCATATGATGATCATTAGGAGGTTTTTGATTACTGATTTAATCTCATTGCTATTTATCCTTTCCAATGACCAACTCTTATTTTATTAATATTTTCTACTATATTTTCTTATTTTATTTTTGCTCTATCTTTATTATTTTCTTTTTTCTACTGCTTTTGGCTTTGTTTGTTCTTTTCTACTTCTGCAAGGTATAAAATCAGGCTATTTAAGGTGTTTCTTATTTCTTGAGGTAGGCACTTATCTTTATGAACGTCCCCCTTAAAACTGCCTTTGCTTATTCCATAAGTTGTACTACATTGTTTTCCATTATCATTTGTCTCACAATATTTTTTTATCTCTTTTGATGTCTTCTTTGACCCATTGGTTGTTCAATAGTATGTTGTTTAATCTCCACATAATTATGAGTTTTCCAGTTTTCTTCTTATAATTTGATATCTGGTTTCATATCATTGTGGTTGGAAAAATGCTTGATATGATTTCAGTTTTATTAAGTTTCTCAAGTTTATCAAGACTTTTTTTGTGATCTATGATCTCTCCTGTAGAGGGTTTCATGTGCAACTGACAAGAATATGTATTTTATTACTTATGGATGGAATGATCTGTATATGTTCAATTCAGATGTGTTATTTAAGACTAATGTTTTCTTAATGATCTTCTGTCTGGATGATCTATTTATTGATACGAGTAGAGTATTAAAGTCACCTATTATAGCATTGTTACTCTCTTTAGATCTACTGATATTTATTTATTTTGGTGCTATATCATAAGTGCATAAGTATTTACCAATGTTATATTCCAATATTATATTCCTGTTGGATGGCCCCTTTGTTATTAGAAATGACATTCTTTGTCTCTGATTACAGTCTGTTTAAAATTTATTTTGTCTGAGATCACTGTAGATACATAAGCTATTTGTTTCCATTTTAATGGAATATCATCCCTTTATTTTTAGTTTGTCCTTACGTCTGAAGTGTATCTCTTATAGGCCCTATACAATTAGTCCTGTTTTTCCATCCATTCAGCCACTGTATCTTTTTTTTTTTTTTAAGATTTTATTTATTTATTTGACAGAGAGATCACAAGTAAGCAGAGAGGTAGGTTGGTGTCGTGGAGGGGGGAGGCTCCCTGCTGAGCAGAGAACCTGATGCAGGGCTTGATCCCAGGACCCTGGGATCATGACCTGAGCTGAAGGCAGAGGCTTTAACCGACTGAGCCACCCAGGCGCCCCGGCCACTCTTATCTTTTAAATTGGAGAATTTAATCCACTTAAATTTAAAGTAATTATTGATAAGTATGTACTTCTAGCCATTTTGTTCATTGTTAGCTTGCTGATTTGTATTTCCTCTTTGTTTCCTTCGTGTCTCTTCCTTTGTGGTATGATGACTTTCTTTAATGGTGTACTTAGAGACCTTTCTCTTGCTTTTGCATATTGGTTTTTGCTTTGGGTTTGGGTTGATAACTATATAAGTTTGAACACATTTTAAAGCTGTATATGTTTACTCTTGTCTACATTTTAGGTTTTTGAGGTCACATTTTGTATCTTTATCTTCTGCATCCCTCAAATTATTACTATAAAGTTATTTTTTACTTGTATTTTAACCCTCCCTTACCAGCTTTTTAAATGGTTAATTCCTTAGTTTTACTATATATTTACCTTTACCATATGAGATTACACATTCATATGTTTTCCTGTTACTCATTAGCACATGTTCTTTTCGACTTAGATATTGTTTAAAATTCGTTGTAAGTGTAGTTTAATTTTGATGAATACCTTCACTTTTTACTTACCTATAAAGTTCTTTATATTTCCTTGAATTATGAATGATAATCTTTCTGTATAATGTATTCTTAGTTAATTTTTTTTTCTTTGAGCACTTTGAATAAACCTTTCCACTTTCTTCTGGTCTGCAAAATTTCTGCTGGAAAATCTACTAATGATTTTACAGAGCTTCCCTTGGATGTAACAAGCTGTTTATCTTTTTTTTTTTTTAAGATTCTTTTAATCTTCTGACATTTTAATTAGTGAAGTTAGTAAAGTTTTCAGTCTTTATTTCTTTAAATAAATTTTTTTTGCCCTTTCTCTGTGTCTTCTCAGTCCCCTATAATGTGAGTGCTAGCCCAATGGATGTCTTAGTCCTTTAAGCTGTCATTAATTTTTTTCTCCCCATTCTAATTGGGAGACTTCTACTGCCTTAAATTTGAGGTCATTAACTTCTTCTTCATCTAGTCTTCTGTCATACCACTTTACTATATTTTTCAGTTCCATTATTTTATTCTTCAATTCTGTAAATTCTATTTTGTACACTATATGATGTTATTTTGTCTTTTTGTTGAAGTTCTCATTGTGCCTATCTGTTTTTCACCGAAGTTCAGCAAATCTTTTAACCATAACTTTGAACTCTATATCAGGTAAATTATTATACTTATTTCATTAATTTTTTCTGAGGTTTTATATACATATATATATGAACATATTCCTCTCTTTTTTTATACTTTTTTTAAAAAAAAATTCTTTTCAGTGTAACAGAATTCATTGTTTATGTACCACACCCAGTGCTCCATGCAATATGTGCCCTCCATAATACCCACCACCTGGCTCCCCTAACCTTCCACCCCCCACCCCTTCAAAACCTTCAGATTGTTTTTCAGAGTCCATAGTCTCTCATGGTTCATCTCCCCTTCCAATCTCCCTCAACTCCCTTCTCCTCTCCATCTCCCCATGTCCTCCATGTTATTTGTTATGCTGCACAAATAAGTGAAACCATATGATAATTGGCTCTCTCTGCTTGGCTTATTTCACTCAGCATGATCTCTTCCAGTCCAATCCATGTTGATAGAAAAGTTGGGTATTCATCTTTTCTGATGGAGGCATAATACTCCATAGTGTATGAACATATTCCTCTCTTTCTTCATTTTGCTTGACTCTTCAGTCTCTATGCATTAAATGAAACAGTTTTTCCAGTCTCGAAAGAATTTGTCTAGTGTCAAAAATAAAACTTGTTTTTTAACCTTGCCGTAGCACTGGTTGTCATTTAAACAGTGTGTTTGTCCAAGTGGCCTATTTATTTTGGTTTATTCCAATATAATTATCATACAATATTATACTAGTTTCAGTTGTAAAATGGTGATTCGGATATTTTATGCATTACTCATTGCTCATCACAATAAACCTATTCTTAATCCCCTTCACCTATTTCACCCATCCCAAACTACCACACCTCTGGTAACCACCAGTTCTCTATATTTAAGGGTCTGCCTCTTTTTTTCTTTTGTTGCTTAAATTCCACAGATGACTGAAATCATATGCTATTTGTCTTTCCCTGACTTATTTCACTTAACACTATATCCTCTTGGTCCATCCATGTTGTTGCAAACAGCAAGAGTTCATTCTTTTTTACAGCTGAGTTATATTTCATTGTGTGTATGTGTGTCCCATCTTATCCATTCATCTATCCATGACTATTGAGTTGCTTCCATAGTTTGGCTATTGTAAATAATGCTACTATAAACATAGGGATTCAAATATCTTACATATTTTCAAATTACTGTTTTTGTATTCTTAGGGTAAATACTCAGTACTAAAATTACTGGAACATATGGTAATTTTATTTTTAATTTTTTGAAGAACATCTGTACTGCTTTCCAGGTTGCATTCCCACCAACAGTGCATGAGTATTCCTTTTTTTCTGCATTCCTGCCAACAATTGTTATTTTCTTGTGTTTTTAATTTTAACCTTCTGACAGGTGTGAGTTGATATCTCCTTGTGGTTTTGATTTGAATTTCCCTGATGATTCATGATATTGAGCAACTTTTCATTTGTCTGTTAGCCATCTATATGTGTGTGTTCATGTTCTCTGCTGATTTTTTAATTGGTGTTGAGTTGTGTAAACTTTTAATTTTTTGGTGTTGAGTTGTGTAAACTTTTTATATTTTTTCTATATTAACCCCTTATCAGATAAATTATTTACAATATCTTCTCCCATTCAATAGGTTATCTTTTCGTTTTGTTGACTATTTCCTTTGTTGTGCAGAAGTTTTATATTTCGATGTAATCCCAATAGTTTAATTTTGATTTTTTTCCCTTTATTGGTAGACCTATCTAGAAAAATATTGTTATGGCCAAAGTCAGAGGAATTACTGTGTATGCTCTCTCCTAGGATTTTATGGTTTAATGTCTCACATTTAGGTCCATATTCCATTTTGAGTTTATTTTTGTGTATAGAATGAGAATGTGATCTAATTTCATTATTTTGCATGTGGCTGTCCAGTTTTCCCAGCACTATTTGTGGATGAGACGGTCTTTCCCAGTGAATATTCTTTCCTCCTTTGTCAAAGATTAATCGACCATATATTTGTGAGTTTATTTCTGAGTTCTCTATTCTGTTCCACTGATCTGTGTGTATATTTTTTTGTGCTAGTACCATAATATCTTAACTACTACAGCTTTGAAATACAGCTTTGAAAACTGGGATTGTGATCCCTCCAGTTTTGGCCTTCTTTTTCAAGATTGCTTGAATTAATCAGGATCTTTTTTGATTCCATACAAATTTTAGGATTTTTTTTTTCTAGTTTCATGAACATTGATGTTGGTGTTTTGATAGGGATTACATTCAGTTTGTAAATTGCTTTGGATAGCATAAACATTTTAACAATATTCTTCCAGTTCATGGACATGGAATATCTTTATGCTATCTTCAATTTCTTTTATCAGTATTTTATAGTTTTCAGAGTGTGTCTTTTCCCTCCTTGGTTGAGTTTATTCCTAGGTACAATTTTTGGTACAATTTAAATGGAATTTTTTGGTATGAATTGTAAATGATACAATTTGGTAAAATTTTTTGGTACAATCATAGATGTAATTGTTTTTATTTCTCTTTTCTGCTACTTGATTATTAGTGTATAAAGATGGAACAAATTTTTGTGTATTGATTTTTTTTTTTTTATCCTACGGCATTCCTGAATTCATTTATCAGTTTTAGAAGTTTTTCTATTGACTTCTTAGAAAATTCAACAGAAAACTTTTGCAACCACCTGTAAATACTAAAGGTTTTACTTCCTAACCTATTTGGATTCTTTTTACTACATCTTGTGTGATTGCTGGGGCTAGGACTTCTAGGGTTCTGTTGAATAAAAGTGGTGAGAGTGGACATCTTTGTGTTGTTTCTGATCTTAAAGAAAAATTTTTTTTTTTTTTTTTTTTTTTTTTTTTTTACCATTGAGTATGATATTGTTTGTGGTATGGTCTTTATAATGTTAAGGTATGATCCCTCTGAACCTACTGTGTTGAGAATTTTTGTCATGAATGGATGTTGTACTCTGTCACATGCTTTTTCTGCATCTATTTAAATGATAATATGGTTTTATCCTTTCTCTTAGTGATAGGATGTATTATTTTTATTGATTTGCAAATATTGAACCACACTTGCATCCTGAGAATAAATTCCATTTGATCGTAGTAAATGATTTTTTAAATATATCGTTGGATTCAGTTTGCTAATATTTTGTTGAGGATTTTTGCATCTGTGTTCATCAGGGATGTTGGCCCATAGTTCCCTTTTACTTTAGTGTCTTACCTGGTTTTGGTATCAGGCTATTACTGGTTTCATGGAATAAATTTGAAAGCTTTCATTCCATTTTAATTTTTGATAATTTGAGAAGAGCAGGTATTCACTCTTTGATAGGATTTACCTGTAAAGCTGTCTGGTCCTGAACTTTTGTTTGTTGGGAGTTTTTTGATTACTGATTCAACTTCATTGCTGATAATTTATCTGTTCAATTTTCTATTTCTGTTTCTGTTTTGGGAGATTGTATATTTCTTCTAGGTTGGCATATAGACTTTTATAACATTCTCTTAAAACCCACTGTAGTTCTGTGGTTTTTGATGTTATTCATTTTCATTTCTGATATTGAGTTTCTTTCTTTCTTTCTCCTTCCTTCCTTCCTCTCTTTTCCTCTTTCTTTCTACTTTTCTTTCTTCTTTCCTTTCCTTTCCTTTTTAACTGAATAAAGCTTTGTCAATTTGGTTGATCTTTTCAATGAACCAACTCCTGGTTTCATTGACATGTTTTACTGGTTTGGTTTAATTTCTATTTAATTTTTTTCTTCTCTAATCTTTATTATTTCTTTCCTTCTACTGTTTTGGTGTTTTGTTTGTTCTTCCTTTTCTAGCTCCTTTAAATGTAAGGTTAGGTTGTTCATTTGAGATTTTTCTTGCTTTTTGAGGTAAGCCTATATTGCTATAAACCTCCCTCTTAGAACCACTTCTGCTGCATCTCAAAGATTTGGGACCATTTTGTTTTCATTATCACTTATCTCCATGTATTCTGTACTTCCTCTTTGATTTCTTGTTTGCCTTGTTCCTTGTTTAGTAGCATGATATTTAACCTCTTTGTATTGTTGTTTTTTCTAGATTTTTTCTTGCAGTTGATTTCTAATTTCATAGCATGGTGATCAAAAAAGCTGCATTGTATGACTTTGATCTTTTGGAATTTCAGGCCTGTTTTGCAGGTTAATATATAATCCATTCTGGCAAATATTCCATGTGTCCTTGAAAAGAATGTGTATTCTGCTGTTTTAGGATGGAATATTCTGAATATATTTGTTAGATTCATCTGGTAAAATATGTCACTTAAAGCACTGTCTTATTTTTTATTTTCTGTGTGGAATATCTATCCATTGATTTAAGTGGGGTGTTAAAGTGTCCTATTATTTATCACTGTTAATTGCTTTCTTTATCTTATTTAATGGCTGCTTCATATATTTGAGTGCTCTCATACTGGATGGATAAATTTTTACAATTGCTATTATCTTTACACTGGATTGTCTCTTTATGATTATTAAGGACATTATGATAATGTCCTTCTTTATCTCTTGATACAGTCTTTGTTTTAAAGTCTATTTTGCCATATATAAATATTACTACCCTGGCTTTCTTTTCGCTCTCACAGGCATGATAAATGCTTTACCATCCCTCCATTTTCTTTTTTTTTTTTAAGATTTTATTAACTTATTTGACAGACAGAGATCACAAGTAGGAAGAGAGGCATTCAGAGAGAGTGGGGGAAGCAGAGAGCCCAATGAGGGGCTCAATCCCAGGATCCTGAGACCATGACCTGAGTTGAAGACAGAGGCTTAACCCACTGAGCCACCCAGGCACACCCACCCCTCCATTTTCAATCTTCATATGTCTTTCAGTTTGAAATAAATCTTTTGTAGGCAGTATATAAATGGGGCTTGGTTTTTTGTTTTTTGATTTTTTTAATCTATCCCTTCTTCCTATGTCTTTTGATTGGAGCAGTAGTTCATTTACATTCAGATTATTGATGGGAATGTACTTATTGCCATTTTGTTACTAGTTTTATTGTTGCTTTTGTAGTTATATTTCTTCTCTTGCTTCCTCCTTTCATGATTTGCTGTCTTTCATTACTGATATACTTGGATTTCTTTCTTTTTTTTTTTTTTTTTGCATATCTGTTACCAGTTTTTTATTTGTGCTTGCCATTAGGTTAATAAATAATATCTTATACATACAGCAGTCTATATCATTTGGTCATTTAAGTCTGGAACCATTCTAAAAGCACTATATTTTTATTTTTCTCCCTCATCCCGCATTTTAAGTATATTTTGTCATACTTTGTGTCTTTAATTTTATAAATCCCTTTACTGGTTTTTATAGATATACTCAACTTTATTGCTTTTACACTTCCAATTTTTCTAATTCCTCCAACTTTTGTTTGTAAAACTCTTTATCTCTTGTTCTAGTCTGGATGATAACCATGTTGGAAAGAGTATTCTTGGTTTCAGGTTTTTCCCTTTCAGCCCTTTGAATATATCCTGCCACTCTCTTCTGGCCTGCAAAGTTTATGCTGAAAAATCAGCTGACAGAATTTCAGTGTTATAGGGTTTCCCTTGTATGTAACTGTTTTCTCTTACTATTTAACAAATTCTCTTTATCACTAGTTTTTGCCCTTGCAATTAATATGTGTCTTGGAGGGAACCTCCTTGGGTTGATTTTGTTGGGGGTTCTATGTGCATCCTGGATCTGGATATCTGTTTCCTTCCTCAGATTGAGGGCATTTTCATCTATTATTATCTTTAGGTATATCTTCTTCCCTCTTTTCTCTTTTGGGATCCCTATAATGTGAATGCTATTACTGAGTTTCCTTATGTCCATTCTCATTTTTTGATTTTTTTTTTCTCCTGTTCTGCTTGATTGTTTTTATTTACTGTCAGGTTGCTGATCTGTTTTTCTGTATTCTCTAGTCTATTTTTTATTCCATTTACAGTATTTCTATTAAAGATTTTATTTATTCATTTCAGAGACCGACGGTAAGAGCAGGAAGGGTCAGAGGAGGGGAAAAAGAATCCAAAGCCAACTCTACACTGAGCTCAGAGTCTTACTCAGAGCTTAATCTTACAACTGTGAGATCACCACATGAATTTTACTGATTGAGTCCCCAAAATGCCCCTACAGAATTTGTAATTTCAAGTACTGAGTTCTTCATCATTAATTCTTTCTTTTTCTTTTTTTTTTTTTTACATTCTTCTCTCTTTGTTTAGGGTTTCACTGGGGTCCTCCCCTCTTTCCTCCAGTTGAGTATCTTTATAACCATTACGTTAAATTTTTTCCCTCAGCATATTACTTATCTCTGTTTTGTTTATCTGTCTTGCTGTAATTTTGTCCTGTGCTTTTGTTTGGGACACAGTCCTCTGTCTCATTTTGTCACTGGAGGATCTCAGCACTTAGATTCAGGCTGATGTAAGCCAGGCCTGAGGTACCAGTTTAGAAAGTATGCAAATATATATATAATCCTTTGGGACTGCAAGCATAAGCCCCACTGGCCACCAGAGCCAGGTGTTCTGGAGCTGTCCCTTGTGAATCAGTCATGAAAATTGGGGCTTGAGGGAATTGCTCCTCAGATCGAAGCTTCCAAGTAAGAAAATTGGCCTATTTCACAAAAACTCTACATGGGTGGGGCACCTGGGTGGCTCAGTGGGTTAAAGCTTCTGCCTTTGGCAGGGTCCTGGGATCAAGTCCCACATTGGGCTCTCTGCTCAGCAGGTAGCCTGCTTCCCTCTCTCTCTGCCTGCCTCTCTACCGACTTCTGATCTGTCTCTCTGTCAAATAAATAAGTAAAATCTTTAAAAAAAAAAAAAAAGTTTACTTCGGTGTTTTATCCTGCTATCTGTGCAATGCCTTGATGACAGCCTGTTAAGAGCTGTTTCTCCAATTAGCTATAGTCTCTAGGACTCAGAAATGCAACTCCCTTTGGCCTCTAACTCCAGGCAATCACTGGGTATCTCCTGAGCTGCAGCTCCAAAAACCAGAGCACTAGACATAAAACCAAAACACCTCTGGGAGATAGTGGCACTATGGAGCATGGCAGGGGGAGAGATACAGTGCTCAGATGGCAGCTGTTGGTTGGAGCAAGGCAGAGGGGGAAGCATAAAGATAGCACTCTGAAGTAAGGGTTGAGGGGAAAGCCTAGGATTTGGGGAAAGAAGATGTTATGCATAGAAGGTACCTACCAGGCTTTGTCTCTGGAGATTTTCCCAGAAAACCCCTAGATCCTAATTTAGATGCTTGCCCATCAGGTTGATGCTTTAGAAATGAGCTGCTTTTCCTAAGTGTGGGCACGATCAGCTGCTTCTGAACTGGGCTCTGGGATGAGTAACTCCAAGTGTGTGGGTGTCTTTTAAGAGCTGGGGGTAGGGGGTTTGGGAGAAGAGAGTGGGATTATGGACATTGGGGAGGGTATGTGCTTTGGTGAGTGCTGTGAAGTGTGTAAACCTGGTGATTCACAGACCTGTACCCCTGGGGATAAAAATATATGTTCATAAAAAATAAAAAATTTAAAAAAATAAATAAAAAATAAAAAGAGCCATTTCTCAGGGGGTGCCTGGGTGGCTCAGTGAGTTAAAGCCTCTGCCTTTGGCTCAGGTCATGATCCCAGATCCCTGGGATCAAGCCCCACATCGGGCTCTCTGCTCTGTGGGGAGCCTGCCTTCTCCTCTCTCTCTGCCTACCTCTCTGCCTACTTGTGATCTCTGTCAAATAAATAAATAAAATCTTAAAAAAAAAAAAAAAGAGCCATTTCTCAGATCACTATGCCCTTCTAGCCATCACTGAAGTAAGCTGTTTCTTTACAAAGCTAGATGTTTGGGGAGATTTCTCGTAAGGTTCTTAAAAATTGGGGCTCCTGATGTGGGGTTCAAAGCCTTCATTCCATGGGAGAAGCTCTGAGTTTTTAGTTTCCTCCTGTACTATAGATAGGAGTTGGAGCACCTGGATGGCTTAGTTGGCTAAGCCTCTAACTCTTGATTTTGACTCACATCATGATCTCAGGGTCATGAAACTGAGGCCTGCATCAGGCTCCATACTCAACATGGAGTCTGCTTAAGATTCTCTCCCTTTCCCCCTACCCCCCCACCCTATTCTCTCTTTCTCTCTCTGTCTCTCAAAAAAAAAAAAAAAAAAAAAAAAGGTGGGTTTATGGTGGGATTGTATCACAGTTTCTTTGATATATTTTTTTAATAGTATGCCCAATGTATAATAGTTGCTTTCAAAGTTTTAGTTTTTTTCAGAGGGACTTATAGCTATAGATTCAAGGTGTCAGTCAGGGAGAAGGTGAATTCATGATCTTCCTATGTTGCCATCTTGAATTGGCAAAATCAGTGCTTTGATATCTTATGTGATTAACTTACTAAATTCTGTTATTAGTTGTAATCATTTATAGAATTTTCTTCACCTTAACCATCAAGACAAATTTTCATCTATAAAGTTTTTACTTATTTCACTATCCATATGTTTTTCTCCCTTTTTTTTTCACAACCTCTTTATGCAAAATTAGCTACCCAAGATTATTTGACTTTTATGGAATAAATTAAGTTTTTGCAGCAGGCTGCTTTTTTTCAATGGTGGGTCTTTTCTGCTGGCATCTTTCCAGTAAGCTAGTTTCTTGGCAACTGCAACCCTTTTTCCCACCAAAGAGTTATTCTGCTTCTTAACACCTGTAACCTTCTTCTATTTCTTCCCTACTGGTGGTTACTTGCCTAGAACCCCTTCTCATCTGATTTGGCTTCTAGTGCTGCCACAACTTTATCTACCCAGAGATTGTGATTTTTGGCCTGATGAAGAGTGCTGTTCTGGTTTACAGTCCTTGAATATGAGTTTAGCTTCAAACATCATTCTCAGATTTTTCAGTGAATTCTTCTTTAAGACTCTATGATAAAATTTTTGTGTTGTTCTAAGAGGGATCTTTGGATCTTTGTGATTTCTGAGATTCTGTTAAGGTCTGTTTTAAAAATTGTGTGGATAGAAGATTGTATTTACTCCTGAGGGTAAATAATCTATCTTAGAGAAAGAACTTTTTTTTTGACATTTTTAAAAATTTAATAAATTAATTAATTAATTTTCAGCATAACAGTATTCATTGTTTTTGCACCACAACCAGAGGAAGCACTTTTAGTCCAAATGTAGAAACATTCCACATCCCACCAGGAGTAATTTTCAAAATGTTCAGTTTGCTTACATTAAGCAGAGTAATTCTCAAGATGTTTCTGAAAACCTTGATGACACTTGTCTTCAGTGATGATTCAGAGCCCCCTGCTCTGCATACAATGACCACTTCTCATTTTGCTTTTGCAGCTTCTGTGTGCTGAAACACATGGAACTTTACAATATCATTCTAGGCCCTAAGTTTCTTTCTTTTTTTTTTTTTTTTAAGATTTTATTTATTTATTTAATAGACGGAGATCACAAGTAGGCAGAGAAGCAGGCAGAGAGAGAGGAGGAAGCAGGCTCCCAGCTGAGCAGAGAGCCCGATGCGGGGCTTGATCCCAGGACCCCAAGACCATGACCTGAGCTGAAGGCAGAGGCTTTAACCCACTGAGCCACCCAGGTGCCCAGGCCCTAAGTTTCTTAAGAGGCAAAGTAGACTCCATAGTCATCTCTTAGCTTTCAACTTTATTTTCAGCCACCAAAGGAAATTCAGTAACTTCCTCAATATGATGACTTTAAATGCAACCAGGACTGGTAAGGCCAAAGCAGCCAGGGCAGAGCAGAAGACATAACACTTCTGTGCTGTGTTCATTCTGTGTTTCCAATGGTGTGAGGGTTTGGTTGGTGGAAACATTGAGTTTCACAACACTTATCTCCAAAAGCACTCTGGATGGAACTGTGAGTCACACCATCTTGAATTCTGGGAATTCAAGGCACACTCTCTTCATACCCCAACACCTAGCAATGGTTTGATGCCCTGCCAATTGACTGACAGCATAGTGCTGTTTTTGTTGCAAAAGTTGAACAAAGTTCACAATATCTGGTCAAATGGAAGCCTTGAACACAGCAGGCAGTTACAATTTTGCCAGATAACTCCCCTTCTTTGGAATAAACTGATATCAGTTGTTGCCCCACACCATAGTGGGGGAACCACTACACTCCTCTCAACCCAATAATTCCAACAGAAAACTGTCCCCTCTCCTTCTGGGCTAGCTAGAACATTTTTTTAAAAAAATTTAAGATTTTGTTTGTTTATTTGCGAGAGAGAAGGAGAAGTAGGCTCCCTATTGAGCAGAGAGCCTGACATGGGGCTCTATCCCAGGACTCCAGGATCATGACTGGAGCCAAAGGAAGATCCTTAACCAACTGGCTACCCAGGCACCTCTGGCTAGAACTTTTTAAATATATATTAAAAACAAGTGATATCAGGATTCCTCATTTTATTTTTTATTTAAATTGAGCATTTTAATATTTCATTATTGTATCTGAGGAATACTGTAAGTTTTTATAAAACATTTATCAGGTATCTAATTTATCTATTGCAGTATAACAAGTTACTTTAAAAATTAGTTCCTTAATATTGTTGCCACCTCCTTTTTCTGCCACTTCTGGTGCTGCTTCTGTGCTCCTTTGGTGCAGAACTGCTACCTCTTTATAAAGCAGCAGCTGAGGACCCTCTAGCACATGCCATGGCCTACAATAAAGTAAAGGAAGGAGCCCAGACTGAGAATAGTGATCATACTGATTTGAAGGTGGTGGGGCAGGATGGTTCTGTGGTGTAGTTTAAAATTAAGAGGACTATACTACTTAGTAAACTAATGAAAGCCTTTTGTAAATGATAGCATTTGTGATGAGGTTGATCAGATTTGATGAGCAGCCAGTCTATGAAACAGACACATCTGCACTGTTGGAAATGGAGAATGGAGATAGAATTGATGTGTTCCTGCATCAGATAGGAAGTGTCTACTAAAAAGGAAACCTGCTACTTCAAAACCCCTTCCTCCAGACCAAAAAATATTTTCAATAGAAAACCACAATTTGGTTCCACCACATTTTTACTACAATGTAGTTTTCTCTATTCTTTCATTTTTCCCTTTCCCCATTCATTTTTTGTACATAAGGTAACTGTGTATGTGCACAAGCGTATTACATTTTGTAAAAGTAAATGGCCAATCGTGTATTTTGATTAACATCAAAAGGAGATGGAATGACCTAAAAATACTGGTTCTGTGAAAATACCCTCTTTCTCCATTAGTGCTATGCTCATTCAGCTCTTATATTTATATTCTAGTAAGTTATTTTGCTCTCAGTGTTTAACAACAGTTAACAAAAAGAACATCAAAATCCTTGCCTATCTTGTTCAATTGGAGTATTTTAATGTTTTTCATTTATCATTATAAAACCAAGAATGATTTTATAACTTTATTATATATATCTATTACATGTAGGGCAATCTGTCTTTAAGGATAAATTACTCTAAAAGAAAATGAATTCCAGGTAGTTTTCCCTTCATGTCAAGCATTTTATTTAAATAATCTTCTTATTTATAATAAAAAAAAGAATGTCTCAAAGCAACAATAAAATATATTATCTCATATTACTTATGGGGTATGAATCTTGGAGCACCTTAGGAGTATGATTCAGGCTTCTCATAAAGATGTATTCAAAATATCAACCATGAATATGGTCAAAATGTCAATCAGGGCTCTAAGCACCTAGATTGGAGTTGGAGAATCAGCTTCCAAAATGGCCAATTCATATGGCTGGCAAGTTGGTGCTTGTTAGATGGAAACTTTAGATCCTTTCCACATAGACTTCTCTGTAAGACTGCTTGAATGCCCTCATGATGTAACAGCGGGCTGCCATTAGAGTGAGCGATCCAAGAGATAGCAAAGCAGGAGACAAAATGTTTTTATGACAGCCTTTAAATCATGTAATGTTATTTCCACAATATCTTATTGTAGCCCAATACATTATAAGAAGTAATTATATAAGTGCACGAATACCCGAAGGTAGGGATCAGGGATGTCTGGTCCAGGTGGCTCAGTCAGTTGAACATCTGCTTTCAGCCCAAGTACTGATCTCAGGGTCCTGGGATTGAACCCTGCATCAGGCTCACTGCTCAATGAGAAGCCTGCTTTTCCCTCCCCCTCTGCCTGCTGCTCCCTGTGCTGTGTTCTCTCCAAATAAATTAATTAAATGAATGAATGAATAAATAAATAAATAAATAATTCTTTTTTAAAAAGTGGATTATGGGGGACCATTTTAGACTAACTGCTGTATCAAATTAGTATCTATCTTCTATGAATAGTTTTGTCCTGTTTTATCAAATTCTTTATCAGCATTTGAAGTTATCATGAGATTTTCTTTAATATGTAAATATAATTAATTACTTTAGATGATTAATCAATCTTATATTTTAGATATATACCAAAATCATATGATATAAAATACATATTTGGAATTACTTTTGATTATTTGCTAGAACTAACAAAGCCATCTGGGCCAGTTATTTCTTTTATAGGTAAATATTACTATTTTTTTAATACTAAGAATTCTGTTCAGGTTTTCAATTTCTTTTTTCTTAAAATTTTAAGTTTTCCATTGTAGTCTCATAAAGCTGATGTTATTCGTATTACTTTTCACTCTCTATACCATGCAATATATCCCTTTTTTCATTCTAGATACTCTTTATAATTTTTCTCTTTTTCTCTTGATTAGTCCTTCCAGAAGATAATCTGTTTTTCATTAGTTTCAAAGATACAACCTTTGACATTGCTGATCCTCTATTTCATTTTCCCTCCCAAATTTCCAAATCTATCTCATATTTGATCTTCATAAATTACTTATAATTTGGTCATATATGCTTTTTTTATGCATAAATAAGTGTATATTCTTGATGCCTGTAGTTTCCATAATTTGTAATTCAGAGTCACGAATTTATCTTTTATCTATTTAATTGACCATTTGCTGAAGGAGATCTTCCACTATAATAGGGAATCATATCTCATTATATTTTATTTTTTAAAAATATATCTGAAGCTATATTAACTGACATATTCTAATTAATAACCATTATAGTTTTGCAAAATTAAACTTGTCATTATTGTTTAAAACCATTTAAGCCTAGACTCGAATGTGAAATGTGCTCTTTTCAGACATGAAAAGACAGAAAGTTTGCCTCTTAGCATCTCTTCTAAGGAAATTACTTGAGATTGTTCTGCATCAGAATAATAAAGTAATCCAAGGAAAGGAAGTCCCAGGATCTAAAAACCACAGGATCTACCTAGATAAACAATAAAGGGAAGACCAGGAATGAGATCTCTATTTAATATTCTGGGCTGCATGTTTTTCTCATTTAGTGCTCTGAATATATCATGCCAGCTCTTTTGGCCTGCCAGGTCTCTGTGGATAAGTCTGCTGCCAATCTAATATTTTTACCATTGTATATTACAGACTTCTTTTCCTGGGCTGCTTTCAGGATTTTCTCTTTGTCACTAAGACTTGTAAATTTTACTATTAGGTGACGGGGTGTGGGCCTATTCTTATTGATTTTGAGGGGCGTTCTCTGCTCCTCCTGAATTCTGATGCTTGTTCCCTTTGCCATATTGGGGAAATTCTCCCCAATAATTCTCTCCAGTATACCTTCTGTTCCCCTCTCTCTTTCTTCTTCTTCTGGAATCCCAATTATTCTAATGTTGTTTCATCTTATGGTGTCACTTATCTCTCGAATTCTCCCCTCATGATCCAGTAGCTGTTTGTTCCTCTTTTGCTCAGCTTCTTTATTCTCTGTCATTTGGTCTTTTATATCACTAATTCTTTCTTCTGCCTCATTTATCCTAGCAGTGAGAGCCCCCATTTTTGTTGAATAGCTTATTTGATTTCAACTTGGTTAGATTTTAGTTCTTTTATTTCTCTAGAAAGGGCTTTTATATCTCCCGAGAGGGTTTCTCTAATATCTTCCATGCCTTTTTCGAGCCCAGCTAGAACCTTGAGAATCGTCATTCTGAACTCTAGATCTGACATATTACCAATGTCTGTATTGATTAGGTCCCTAGCCTTCAGTACTGCCTCTTGTTCTCTTTTTTGTGGTGAATTTTTCCGCCTTGTCATTTTAAGATAAGAGTATGTGAAGGAGCAAGTAAAATACTAAAAGGGTGGCAACAACCCCAGGAAAATATGCTTTAACCAAATCAGAAGAGATCCCAAATCGTGAGGGGGGAGAAAGGAGATAAAAAGAGGTTCAGAAAGAAAGAAAAAAAAAAGAAAAGAATTTTAAAAAGAAAATGAATAAAGAAAAGTATAAAAAGAAAAATATATATTAGATAAACTAGTTAAAAAACATTAAAAAAGAAAAGGGTAAAAGTTAAAAAAAAATTTTAGCAGAAGAAGAGAAAAAAATGAAAAAGAAAAAAAAATTAAATTAACTGCAAGACTAAAGAATCATAGGAAGAAAGCCATGAGTTCGTGCTTTGCTTTCTCCTCCTCTGGAATTCTGTTGCTCTCCTTGGTATTGAAACGGCACTCCTTGGTAGGTGAACTTGGTCTTGGCTGGATTTCTTGTTGATCTTTTGGGGGAGGGGCCTGGTGTAGTGATTCTCAAGTGTCTTTTCCCCAGGCAGAATTGCACTGCCCTTACCAGGGGCCCAGGCTGACTAATCCGCTCGGGTTTGCTTTCAGGAGCGTTTGTTCCCTGAGCACTTTCCATGGAGTTCCGGAGGACAGGAATACAAATGGCGGCCTCCTGGTCTCCGGCCCGGAGGAGCAGAGAGCCGGGGGCCCCACTCCTCAGTGCGCTCTCAGAGAACAGCGCCCAGTTACTCCCGTCTGCCTGACCTCCGGCCGCGCTCCGAGCTCACCGAGCCTGCGACCAGTTCAAGGTAACCCCGAGCTGTGAGCTTACTGTCGGCTCTGTCTCTGTAGCCGGCTTTCCCGTTCCAATACCCGCAAGCTCTGTGACACTCAGACACCCCCGATCCTTCTGTGACCCTGCGGGACCTTAGGCCATGCTGACCGCGCGTGGGCTTCACCCCGGTTTAGCCTCTGGAGCGATGTCCCTCAGTGGAACAGACTTTTAAAAGTCCCGATTTTGTGCTCCGTTGCTCTGCCACTTGTCGGGAGCCGGCCCCAACCCCCGGGGTCTATCTTCCCGTCGCTTTGGATTCACTTCTCCGCCAGTCCTACCTTTCAGAAAGTGGTTGTTTTTCTGTTTCTAGAATTGCTATTCTTCTTCTCTTCGCTCTGCCCTGATGGATTTGTATGTGTTTGCAATCTTTAGATAAGCTATCTAGCTGATCTCCTGCTAGCTGGAGTAGTCTCAGCCTGCTACTTCTCTGCCATCTTGACTCCTCCCCCCCGCCCCCACAGATCTCTATTAAAAAAAAAAAAAAAAAACAGCTGGGATTTCTGGGTGGCTCAGTGGGTTAAGCCTCTGTCTTTGGCTTAGGTCATGATCTCAGGGTCCTGAGATTGAGCCCTACATCAGGCTCTCTGCTCAGTGGGGAGCCTGCTTCCCTCCCCTCTCTGCCTGCCTCTCTGTCTACTTGTGATCTCCCTCTCTGTCAAATAAATAAATAAAATATTTAAAACAAAACAGTACAAAAACAAAAACAAACAAAAAACCCCTGAAGTACAACCAGTTCAGACTGTAGAAAGAGAATGAATTTTCATTGGTAACTAGAAAAAAATCTTTATGAAGTTAAAAGTTAGGCTATGATGAAGACATATAATACAAGAGGAGGGGAGCAACAAGACTCTCCAACGAAGGAGGTGAAGAAGCTGAATGAGAAAGAATTAGTTCAAATATGAAGCAAAAAAAAAAAAAAAGCATACTTTTAAATAACTGATAAAATAAGGCATCTATTGTACTAGACACCTACTGAAGAAAATATAATCCAGTATGCTACTTGGTCAACTAGGGCACAATTTTTATTTAGTCATTAAAAATGATTGGCATATGAATGATAGGAGTTAGAGAAGTGTTAATATTCTTATTGTAAAAAATAAGGAGGGGCACCTGGGTGGATCAGTGGTTTAAGCCTCTGCCTTTGGCTCAGGTCATGATCCCAGGGTCCTGTGATTGAGCCCCCAATTGGGCTCTCTGCTTGGCAGGGAGCTTGCTTTCCCAACCCTCTCTCTGCCTGCCTCTCTGCCTGCCTGTGATCTCTGTCTATCAAATAAATAAATAAATAAATCTTTAAAAAAAAAGGAATCAAAAGATTACTGTTGAAGATACAGAGGTTTATATATGTTTTCACATTCAAAATAGAAAGGATAAAATATCCAAAATGTAAATCTGAAAAACTGAAGAGAAACTTTATCTGTGCGCTCCATACTCTTCTTTCATATCTTGATCTCAAAAAAAAAAAAAAAAAAAAATTCTACAGTTAAAGAGTGATGTATTTTCTGGAATTATGAAAATACTCATTTACTTTTGAAAGGCTGATAAAATTATTCAAGAAATTTCATGTGTTGGTAGTCAGATGCAACACCTCACATTGAGGGTAAGAGCTAAGTATTCCCTATCCCATAAATAAAAGGGTGGGTCACTTTGAAACTAGTCAGTTTCAGTAAGATCTGAATGGGCTGACTAGATGATGGTTGTAGAGGAATCTGCTAGGCCTTGCTCATCTGAAGGAGAGTGAGTTTCTTGACAGTTTCAAGACAGAATAGAATGCTTGCCAGCTGTTGGGGGGAAAGTTGCCAACACTTGAACCAAAACAATAAATAAAAATTTCCTCAAATTTGGAGAACTGGACCAATAAGCAGACAAAAAGACAAATTGGAAGTTAGCATGTTCTGCAATGACTGCCTGAAGCCCAGAGGTGTTTTGATGCCTTGCCTTTATGGGACAGTTGCTGCTTGCTATTTTATTGGGCTGGCATGAAAGTATAGCAGCAACTGGAACCCTGGCTTTTGTAATCTATAAACCCATGGTTTACTAGTGAGAAGGATGATGATGGAGTCTGATGATAATTTTCAGCTCATGGTAGGGGTGGGGGGATTAATCATTTATGATAATATAAACCCAACCACCATGAGTTGAGTATAGCTTTGAAGAAAATTCTTCAGGTGAAGCAATTATAGCATCTTGATGATGTCCAAAAAGAAATTCACTGAAAAGCTAAGCAAACAGGCATTTATTTGGGCAATTAAAATTGCAGTTTGGGAGCCACAGAATCAGGTAGAAACTTGATTTGTGTTCTAAGGAAGACAGAGATTGAAAAACGTTAAAAAGTCAAAGGCTCTAAATGCAGTTCTCATTTAGGTCTTCTATGCAAAACAAGGATTAAAACCAAATTAACTGAGATTACTGTAGTTAATATGCAAATGGTGGATCAAAACTTGTTAAACTACTTTGGCTCCTTTCAAAGAGAAAAATATGAATGATTCAGGTGTCATAATGAAAAGAAAGTTAAGTTCAGGCTAAAGACTGTGTTTGGCAAAAAGTTGGTAATTCCTCCTTCTTAAGGCCTCCTAACCCTATTTTAAAAGAAACTCTCTTAGCTAGGCTTGATTGTTCAGTTTTGAAACCTCCTATACATTTCCTTTTTTGATCAAGATCTTTCTTAGTAAGAAAGCATCAAAATCAATCTTTTGGTTTGGGTCCCATTGCATTGCCAGAGTGGTTAGTACCTGCTCTGGGTCTATCATGTCCCTCAGAATGGGGACTCTCATATTCTTATATATCTTTAAGTCTATTGTCTGCAAGTCCTAGGACTATATTTGAGAAAGAAGGAGGAAGCCTTTTAGGGAGAGGGTCTTTAGGCTATGGTCAATTAAGGTTTAATTTTTTTGTTGTCAAAGTATAGATCTCATTAACACTTTTTAAGATCGAACCATTCTTTTGGCATTTTGAGTAGAACTACGTGAGAAAAAGCACATTACAAACAGCTTAAATATAACAATTAAGATACAAGTTATGATAATGACTAATAGTACAACTTGTAAAACCAAACACAAAAGAGCTCCAAGCTCCAAGAACGTGAACTACTAGAAAATGTAAAAAGCCATCCTGGGGAAAATTTCGAACATCTCTTTAGGGAACTGACCAATGTAAATAGCTTAATAGTTTTTAGTTTTACCTTTTTCAGGGGGTTGATCTATACACAGCAAGCACTGTTTTCTGTTGTATAGGCTCCTACTTGGGCAGCTAAAAGGTTATCTGAAACTATTCTGCTGACTATTCTGACTCAGTATAGAGAGTCTAGGGGCCTCTGTTGGGCTCTAATGGTTCTAGAAATGGACAAGACGGTTCTGTTTATAGTTTGAGTGAGATTTCCCATCATAACTTAGCGCTGCCCCCTCATCGCCTTGCCTATGTCTGCCCAAGAGAAAAGGTTTGCCTTTGACTCCAATAAACAAAGCTGGGAGGACAACCTTGACGCTAACTCTAAGAACCATCCTGGTATTCTGAGAGATCTGTATATGCGTAATAGAATGTTGAGGGCCTTCTTTTTTGGGCTATGAGTACCTTGAGATTGTTTTGTAACCAATTTCAGGACCTGAAAAAGGGCAGCGTAAAAAGCCAAGTAAAACCAAGTTCCCAGGGGCGCCTGGGTGGCTCAGTGGGTTAAGCCGCTGCCTTCGGCTCAGGTCATGATCTCAGGGTCCTGGGATCGAGGCCCATATCGGGCTCTCTGCTCAGCAGGGAGCCTGCTTCCCTCTCTCTCCCTCTGCCTGCCTCTCTGTCTACTTGTGATCTCTGTCTGTCAAATAAATAAATAAAATCTTAAAAAAACAAAAAAACAAAAAACCAAGTTCCCACTAGTTGTCAAGGCATGTATAGGCCCAAGGCTAATGATCATAGCCACAAACAAAAATATATCCTTTAGGGGCACCAGATTGGTTTTAGAAATTGAGGGATTGGTTAGTAGGTACAGATGTTGTAATATTAAAAGGATGGTAGAGGTAGATATAGTGTGTTAATCATTGAAAATGGTGATGGTGGTGGAAGTATAAATACAGGCCTGGTCCTGAGTCTGGGGAAAACAGTCTACTCAGATGTCATCTGCTTCTCATCCTCATTAATTTGATTCAGAGATATCCAGTGTATCTCTAAAGAAGGCTCAGATGGAGCCTTCTTTAGCTGTGAGATGTGTACCCAAGCCTCAATACTTTTTTTAGTTTTACAGCATTGTTAGTGGTCTGGAGCATTTAGTAAGGCCCTTGCAACAGGGCTTAAGGGTTGTCTTTCTCTTTCTCCAGAATACCCAGTATTGTGACCAACAGGATCCTTTGAACTGGGATCCTGAAAGGCTTTTTTAACCTATTGGTGATAGGCTTGAGCATATGACATTAGAGCCTTTCACTAGCAGGTCATACTACCATGAGACAATAAGATTTCAGCAGAAGTTTATATTCTGATAGAATTCCAAGAAGTTTGCAGAGTTTCTGTTAAGGCTTGTATCATTTGCCCAGTGAAGTAGGTGCCTCAATTATTGGAAGTTATGGAAGGTATGCCCCAAGGGGGAAATATTTTATAACAGTTTTTGTTCCATTGTGAGGGCATCACCTTGCAGCAGGGAAAACATACAAATAAGAACATATTGGTAGCCCATACTAAGTAGTAGTTGAATGAAGTCCCGCTACAGGTGTTCAAAGGATTGAAAAAGAGGTCTGAAAGCTCTAGGAACAAAAACAGTTTTTCTGGGATTAGAGACCTAAGAGATTAAATAAACATTGCTGGTAGACTCTTTTTGCAATGTTGTAGAAATCTCACTACCAATGTCTATATTTATAATTTGAAACATTTAAAATGTACTGTAGTGTGTGAAGGAACAGAAAAACTAAAAAAAAAAAAAAAAAAAAAATGGGGTTAATGAGGAAGCCAGGAAGAACCAAGCAGCTCTCTTGGGTTTCCCATAGCCCTGACTGTTCTGTTCTTTATAGTCATTATCCATCCATCTTAATTTCTGATTTAGGGATACATTGTTGCCATGTTACCAAGACATCAGGATAGCAGATGTCTGATAAAAAGGGACCATATTTCACAGAAGCAGAAAGGGCTTTATGTATTTGTGCCAGTCTTATAAATACAATATAAAGAAGGTTCAGTGTCACTTTGACAGTGCTTCCCATGTAATTTACATATAGAATAAGCCTAATTAGTTTAATAAATCCTTTTGAATATTCCAGAGCAGAAAGACTTCGTTTAGATTTGGAGAAGTTTGTCAAAAATATCTTTTAAAGATTTTATAGTATTTGCCTAAATAGGATCACAGGTCATTATGAAACTTGTTATGTAGAAGTTAAAGAAACTTTCATAATCTTATCAGAAGTAGACCAAGACTCCAAGAAAACTTTGTCCTTTTAATCGAAAACCAAATTCTAATTTTGTATCAGCTTATGAAATTAAAGTTCATTTTAAAATAACTTCTTTTAATTCTTAGCCAGCTTGATCACACATTAAAATTCCTTTTTAAAGATTAATTTTATGCAATCCTTCTACAAACTTTTTTCCCCACATTCTGATTTTATCCTGTTTTTTGTTGTTGCTGCTGCTGTTATTGTTGTTTCTTTAAAACATTACTTTCAACAACAAAAAAAATCTCAAAACACACACACACACACACACACACACACACACACACCTGCCACATCTCCATTTCTCATACCTTCTCTTATTGAAAACATACCCTACATTGTGGATGATAGTCCTGTTATGTAAAGTATTCTTGGATGCATGTTTTATTTTTTTTTCTTCTCCTTCAGTAATTAGAGTATATCATGCAAGTTTCTTCTGGCCTAAAAAGTTTCTGCTAAAAAATCAGCTGATAGCTTTATGGGGTTCTTCTTGCATGTAACTGTCTTTTTTTCTATTGCTTTTAAAAAATTCTTTATCACCACTTTTTGCCATTTAAATTACTATGTGATTTTGTGTGGACTTCCCTGGTTTGATTTTATTTGAGGTTCTCTGTATATCTTTGATCAGGACTTCTGTTTCCTTCCCCAGATTTGGAAAATTTTCAGCTATGATTTCTTCAAATTTTCCGCACCCTTTTCTACCTCTTCTCCTTCTAGTGTCCCTATAATGCAAACCTATAATGCAAAGTATGCTTGATGTTTTCTCTGAGTTCCCTCAGCCTATTTTCATTTATTATTATTTTCTCTTTCCTTATCAGTTTGTCTTGCATTATTCTGGCCTCCAAGTCACTTATCTGCTCTTCTGCTTTCTCTAACCTACCATGTATTCCATCTAGTGTATTTTTAATTTAAGTTATTGAGATCTTTTTCTGATTAGTACTTATGTTTTCTCTCTTTAATAAATGTCTCAGTGAGGTCCTCCACTCTTTTCTCAAGGCCAGTAATTATATTTATGACCATTACTTTAGATTCTCTATCATGCATATTACTTCTCTGTTCTTTAGCTTTCATGTAGTGATTTTGTTCCTGATCTTTCATTTGGGACATATTCCTTTGTCTCTTCATTTTGTATAACATAGTATCCATTTCTCTGGGTTAGAGACTACACAGTAATCAACTACATCTCCTACTCTTGAAAGTAGTGGCCTGTAACGGAAGGGGTCTTATAACCCCCTACAGTGTAATATCCCCTATTCATCTGCAGTGGCAACTATGTGTGTTATGCATGCCCTACTACTGTGACTGAACCACTTTTGCCTTCAGTCCAGTCATTTGCAGTGGCTCTCATTGTCTGCTGTGGATAAGATTTTGTCCCTGTGTTGTTAGTAGACCAGTGTGGGGTCACTTTGGTTGAATAGGATGAGGCATTCGCCAGAGATGCAGTAGTACCAAATTGCAGGGCACTTCCCTTTGCTTTCCCCAGAGAATCTTCCATTGGTGGGCAGGTTCTGTAGTTGAACCAAAGTTATTTCCCCCAGCCTGCTATTAGGGTCACAGTCAGATTGGTATGCATGGTTGTCTTCCCCTCTTTCCAGATCAAGAGTCACTTTGGATTGGTGCTATATTTTACTGAGTCTCCTTACACATTGCCTGGCTTGTAGCACCATAATGGATGGACTCTAGAGTGGGCAGTGGAGGAGGTAGGTTTGCAGAAAATGTAGGGGTGAAGTCCATGCTGTTAGCAAGGTTTGCACAGATCTTCTATGGGGAGGACCTGGAGCTCCTTTAGTAAACTCCTTTAGTAAACTCCCACCACAGGGCTGAAGGAGATGAATCCACAGGCATATAGGGCCAAGACACATAGTGCCAGCAGGTTTCTTGGTGTCTTACACAGGAAAGACCTATAACTACCCAAAACTGCAGATCCCAGCTGGACTGGAATGGGCAGATCTGCAGAAGCATGCAGGGCTGGAGAATGCTGTTGGCAAGCTAGGTGGAAATTATTCCAGCTATACTACTTCCTACAGGTGTCCATGGGTCTATGCTTGGGGGCTGGGGAGGGAAATGACAACTGCCAGCTCTTCTCTTGAATAAGTCTCCCAAAGATCTCTTCCCCACCACTGCTCCCCATCATATATTCTGAGATTAGTAAACAAATCTCCCTCCCTTATACCTCTGGCATTTTTCAAACTGCTGCTTCTATATTGTCTCTTTGTGGGTATGCTTGTTATGCCATTTCTTTAAGGGTGGAGACCCAGTTTCCTATTGCCCTATAGGTACTACCAGAGCTGAGCCCACTGATTTTTAAATGTCCAGGTGTTAATGATAGGAACTCATGAAATTAGGTTCCTCTGATCTTCAAAGCCATATATTATGGGAATTCATCTTCCTTATGTGGAGTCCCTCTCCCTGGGGTGCCTAGTGTGAGGCTCTGTTTATCTCTACTCTCCATGTCCATGGTATCCCTCCCTCTTAGGGACAGTCCTGAGAGTCTATTTAGTTCCTCACCAGTCTCTGATCTTCCTACCCTCATTAGTGTGGCCTCCTTATTTTTAGCTTTGGAGAATCTGTTCTGCCAGTCTTCAAGACATTTTCTGTGTTTATTTTTTCTTTTTTTAAACATTGATATAGGTGTTACCTAGGTATATCTGTGAAACAAAGTGAGTTTAGGATCCTCCTACTCTCTCATATTCCCCACAAGTACAGATCAGTTTTTGTAGCTCCTTTGGTATCTGTATGTCCTGATTGATTGATTGATTGATTGATTGAGTTTTGCTTCTGTGATAGTTCTAGGCCATGGCTTCCCATTCACAATGTTTAAGTTGGTTATTTACCTCATTCCTTAGATGTCTCAGTCTTAGGAAGATCATTTGATGGTTAATTTGGTGGTTAATGCCTACAAACAGGAATTTAAAACTTTTGAGAGGCTATAGTGCACCCAGGGAGATGATTATAATTACTATAAGCAGGATAATTCCCAATGTATTTGGAGTATACTTTGGAATCCTTAGCTCCAAGACCTAAACCAATGAAAATCAAATAAGTCAAAGACCAAACTCATGGAGCGAATTACTTTTTTTTTTTTTTTTTTTTTAAGCCAAGTGACTTATTCCTATGTAACTGAGTTTTAACTTCCCCAGAAGAGTTAATCCAGGCAGAGCAGGTAGTGTTAGACACAGCACAGACACCTTGCTCATCTCAATGATAATCAAGAGCTATTCTATTAATAAGGAGAGTGACCAATGAGATGTCTTATTTTTTTTTTAAGATTTTATTTATTTATTTGACAGACAAAGATCACAAGCAGGCAGAGAGGCAGGCAGAAAGAGAGGGGGGAAAGCAGGCTCACTGCCATGAAGAGAGCCCGATGTGGGGCTCGACCCCAGAACACTGGGATCATGACCTGAGCCGAAGGCAGAGGCTTTAATCCACTGAGCCACCCAGGTGCCCCAAGATGTCTTATTTTTTTTCTTGTGAAAAGTCAGACAGAGAGGTTTTTTTTTTTTTTTTTTTTTTTTTTTTTTTTTTTTTTTTTTTTTTTTGGTACCCTGTAATAAAAGAGACTACCTTACTGTAGCAGTGGCCTGGGAGATACTAATGAAGGTTGCCATCCTTTTAGGCCAATGCCAGAGGAAAGAAAAGGAAGACAAAAAGGATTTTATATTTTGTTGAAGTAAGAAGTCTTGATCTGGTGTCTTGGTTTGAAGGAGTGCACACCTTGTTGTTAGTTAATTCTCCTCCTTGTCAATTTGATTTAGAGGTCTCTAGCATCTTTTAGTGAGTGTCAGGTCACAAGCACTTGGTAAGGTTGCTTCTAATGGTACAGGGGCTGTCTTTCTCTGATGTTTTAAAATACCAAGTTACAAGGACCAAGATGGACAGGCTTTTTTGAATTAGAATTTAGAAAGGCTTTTTTTAACCAGCTGATGACAGGCCTGAGAATAAAACATTAAAGATTTAACAGTATAAGTCATACTAACATAAGACAACAATGTAGACTAATAGAATTTTAAGAATTCTGTAAGGTTTTTATTAAGGTATCTTTAATTTGTCCAGTGAAGTGGGTGCCTTGATCACTGTACATGCCAACTGGGAAACTTTATTTTTTTTTAACGATTGGGTTCTGTTTTACTGCAAGGGTATCAGCTTTGTAACAAAGAAAGGCTGTAACCCATCCAGAATTCATACATTTAGTAACAAGAACACATTGATAACTCACACTAAATGATAGCTTAATAAGGCCCAGTTTCAGGTTTTAAAATTTTATAGAAGTCTGTACACCAGTGTCTATTCATAATTTGAGTCATTTTAAATATACTATTGTGGGTGAAGGTATGTAAAAACTGAAAAGTGGGGTTTGTCAGGGAACCAGAAAGAACCAAGTGGCTGTCTTGGGCATCTGGTAGGCCTGTTTATTGAATTTACAGCTATTAGTTATATATATTGATCTGTTTTCAGAAGCAGTCTATTGGCATGTCACAAGAACATTAGAATGGCAAAAATCTGATGAGGGGACATTTCTGCAGAAACAGAATGGATATTATCTACATATGCCACAATCTTACAAATACAATCTAAAGAGCACTTAGTATTATTTATTTGGTAGTATTTTCTATGTATTTTGCATATTAAATAAGCCTAATTAACAGATCTTTTGGAATATGCCAGGAATATGTTTTCCATTTATTTTAATCTTAGTTCTAACCACTTATAAAATTATTTTCTAAAGATACCATTTTTCACAAATTTTCTACAATTTTCTTTTTCATTTATATTTTACCTCAGGTGTTCCTTCACTATACCCACCCAGTCTCATTTTAGGACAAAATTACTTTCTTTTCCTTCCACAAAAATGGATTCCCATTTCTTATATCTTCTTTAACAAAAACACATCTCCTAGTTCTCTTGCATAGAGTTGCTTCCCTTAGTATTTCCAATAGTTTTAATTATATTTATTAAAATTCTTAATGCTTAGAAACCTTAATTTCTGGTAAAACCTGGTGGGAAACAAAGACAGAAGAAAAATATTCAATTTCCTTACTCCCTACAGCCCATTGACAAGTCCTTATAAAAGGCAGAGTGACATTCCTCTAGGGACTCAACTGCCTCAGTGTTAGTATTTTTGCTAGGGCAGAAGGCAGTCCTAGCCTGACTCCCCTCTCCCACCTCACCCCATCCTGTAGGTCTACTTTAACGTATAAAAATTCTTTTGGAAACTTCCTTTCTCTAAACCCCTCCAAGATAATGTTGATAATCATGCCCCAAGAATATGGCCCACTGATAAACATCTGAAGGGTCTCACGAATAAGGTTTTGTTAGATGGTAATAAATGACCTTTTCCCAACAGTAACTAGCCCCTTCAAGGTCCTGGAAACCTTGCTTCCAAAGTTCCTTCCAGACTTACACTATCCTTAACCCCCTCCCAACTTGAAAGTGTATAATGAGCCCCTCCTCATGACCCCTGTGCAGTTCTTTCTACCCATGGGTCCTGTCCCCATGCTTTAATAAAATCACAATAGATTTCTGCACTAAAGATGTCTCAAGAATTCTTTTTTTGACTGTGAGCATCAAACCATAACATTCTTTCCTACATCAAAAACTAAGTAGTAGACTGTTGTGAATATACTCTCCTATCAGCATTTTTTTTAATTTGCAAATTTGTGAATAAGAATTTTTAGAAGTGTCCTTTTTTGTAGTATGATTATTCAGTAAAGCAAAAAACAGTAAAGCAAAAAACATGTTTACTAACAGACCTAAATTTATCTATAGTTTCTCTGTGATAAGACACAGGTACATAAACCTGTATTTAATAATCAATATTTTAGCAATTTATCTTATTTGGAATTAAAACAGATATCCAAATAATTCAACACAGTTTAATCATTTAATCTAGCAAATATGCACATTTTTAGATTACCAAATATTTTGGAACTATTTAAAAGCTTACCTACAAACATTTAATTTATTCAATATATTTGTTCTTAACAATTACCCATGAAAACTTTATGAGACAGATAAAATCAACCATCATTTTAAGTCCCTTTTGCTGAAATTGCAACAGATAAAACATGAATTTAATAAATTTAAGTAAAATAAAAGTTGGTTATTTGTATTATATTTGATATTAATAACTCCAAGTGACATGCCTATATTAGTTAATCTAATGGAGGATACTCAGAAGAGAGGCAAACAGGGGCAAGCCTCCCCTATCCTGAGATGAAACTACCCTTAAAAAGAAAAAGACCTTCTACTTCACCCTGGAAGGAGCCCTCCACCAAGCTTTCTTACATGAACAACTACCTAATATGTAGATGAACACATGGACAAAAACCTGATTGGGTGACAGGCATATGGAGGGTTAATCAGATTAAAACAGCCCACGAACATGCTTCATAAGTACCCTAGACTTAGAAACTCTGGGGGTAACCCTCTTCAGTCCCCTCCTTCTCCGGGAGGTTTTGTACTCTCACTCAATAAACTTTGCTTTGTTGCCTACCACTCTGTCTGATCCACCTCTTCCTTCTTTCATCCTGTGTGACCAAGTGATGTGGGAAATAGGCAGAAGGAAATGTAGATAAAATTACACATCCATATAACCCACAGCCCACTGACCAATACTTGAGGCAGGCAGGGTATAATGTTCCTACAGGAAGCTCCAGTCTTAAAGCTAATGCCTGGCATCAGTTCCTCCTCACAGCCCTGGACAGCAGGGAGCCAGCTGGGAGAAGCATGCAGGGGTGGCAACAACTCTTTCTGCCCATGGATCCTGTATCTGTGCTTTAATAAAACTACGTTTTGCCCCAAAGATGTCTCAAGAATTCTTTCTTGGTCATGGGCCCCAGGCCTCACCTAAATCCCAAAACTTTATCATAAGAACTGTGGGCACTAAAGGAAAAGAAATCCTGAAACAAAACCATCAATCCCAAACTAGCTTTTATATCAAATATATATATATATATATATATATATAATCTATTATCTCTCTATATTTTAGGTCCTGCAAACTTTAAAAGCATTTGTTTTTATCTTTCTGTGTTTCAGAATGCCTAATCTTTATAAGTACTTACCTTCAAACCAACCAAATGTTATTTTACAAACCAATTTTAGCTATACCATTGGGAGGTAGAAACACATTTTATAATACAAATAGAAACACGTGTCAATATTACAGATAGATGCAGATCTTACAGCTTCTGTTTTAACATTACTGCCATCAAATAGGTACAAAATTTTCTACTTATAAAAGCTGGATCTGATCTTTAATATTTGTGGGGAATACATTTCAGGTTTTTATTTGTCCCTGACAGGTTAACTTTTAAAAGGCCTTTACCCCTTGTTTTCACTTGATAAGAACTACCTCCCTGAAATTTGCATTTTAAAGAGATGGGTGAGATAAGAATTCCTGCACAAGACCAAGCAGAACACTGTATATTAAAGGCACAGGGGAAATGCAAGCACTTTCTAGAAAGACCTTTGTTCTCCTAAGGCTAGAATTTTTACATTTAATTTATTGGCTGTCCCAGAGACAGCCAAATAAGGAACGGAGAGCTTGCATGTTACAGATAGGCAGAAAGCCAATCATGTTCTTAGGATGTAAAACAAGACTAGCAAGAAGGAAATAGTCATTGCCAGGAGAAAAGGGATTAATACCAATGGGTCTGGATTTGGAAAGGAATGGATAACATGTGATGAGGTTTCAGAATATGGTTGACATCAGGGGGGTGGTACTGGAGCGACAGCCAAGAAAATTCCCGAGGTGTGTTTGGTGCAAAATGGTGCTTTTATTAAAAGCAGGACCCATGGGCAGAAAGACCTGCTTCTGTAGGGTTGTGAGGGGTGGCTAATTATATATTTGGGAGTAGGGGGAGGTAAAGAAAAAGGAGGTTTTCAGAAGAGTATGCTAAGGAGTACCTACAAGGTCCTGGAGGCTTGCATTGCTTTTTTGTTGTTGTTGTTTCTCCAAAATTTTATTTTAATTTAAATTACAGGGCCAGCCAGATATTCTGATAAGAAATTTAGGTTTCCTCAGGAGAAAAGAAATGCTGTGTGGTTTTTTTGGTTTTTTGTTTTTTTTTTTTTCTGAAAAGAAGGTTGTTTGTTTTTCCCTCTAGCAAGGCATTCACTTTAAGATAGTTGGAAATTTCCTGGAGAAGCGTCCTTCATATCCCACCCAGGAGTGGGGTTTGGGGGTCGGAGTGAAGGTTGCAGGGCATCAGCTTGTGCTTTGCCACCAGCTAGCCTTCTGTTCCCTCACCAGCATGATTTTTTTTTTAATGATTTGATTTATTTGAGACAGAGAGACAGCATGAGTGGGGGAGGGGAGTAAAGGGAGACTGAGGAGCAGACTGTTTGAGCAGGGAGTTTGATCCCAGGACCCCAAGATCATTACCCAAGCCTAAGGCGGTCACATAATGCACTGAGCCACCCAGGTGCCCTAGGATAATATGAATTTTTTTAAATTTTTTATTTTTTATAAACATATATTTTTATCCCCAGGGGTACAGGTCTGTGAATCACCAGGTTTACACACTTCACAGCACTCACCAAAGCACATACCCTCCCCAATGTCCATAACCCCACCCCCCTTCTCCCAACTCCCCTCTCCCCAGCAACCCTCAGTTTGTTTTGTGAGATTAAGAGTCACTTATTGTTGGGGTTCCCTTGGAGGGGTGGAGGCGACCGGACCAGCCAGAGGCCCCTTCCCAGGGCTGAGCGGGATGGTGAGTGTTGCGAACCCGGACGCACCAACGGACGACACCAGGCTCGGGGGATCTGTCGAAGCAGGATCTCACTTTATTGTGCGGGGGCACACCTTATATAGAGCAGCAGAAGGGAAGTGAGGACAAAGGGGGAAGAGCCAATAAGATCGGGCAAGAGGAGGAAGTGCCAGAGGTTTCAGGAACCGAAACTGTGAAATTGGCGCCTTGTTGGCCGGAAGAGACAGCAAGCCGGCGCCATCTTTATTCTGGGCCGCACCCTGTGGAGGCACCTCTAGTTATGTGCCTTATATTTCCCCCTTTTGTTTTTGTAGGCATGACTTCTGTCTTAGGTTGCCAGTGACAAGACAACAGGCTTACCCGTCATTGAGGGTCATACAGCATAGGTATGTCCTCTGTCTTAGGTTGCTCTGTGTCTCTCATTGGTCTTACCCGTCACTGAATATCATGCTGCTACGGGGGGGCATCTCCTTTAAGGCCTGTCTTAGGTTGCCCCAACCGATATGGGGTCTTACCCATCATTGGCCAATAAAGATTAATGATAGATTTCTTCATCATGGGTGGTCAGTCTCTGGTAATGTACTTGAACATTCATTAACTGAATGGCTTCCATCCTTTTTTGTATAAATTGAGTTAGCTTATTGATAAGGCAGGGGCCAAAGGAAACGACAAGGAGCAGAATAAAGAGGGGGCCCAGAAGAGGGAGGAAGTATGGGAGAAGGCCACCGAAGCCGGTCCTGAACGGACTGTTCCACATCTCGCGACGCCTCTTTTCCAGGTCTTCTTGTAGTTTTCTAATTTTATCTTGAACTATGCCCGATTTGTTGGCATAGAAGCAGCATTCCTCCTGCAAAAACAAGCAGATGCCTCCCTTTTCGGCAGTTATTACTGCAGAAAACATCATCAATGCATCCAAGATCTAGGTTAGAGGAATTATCTATCAGCAAGGGGTGGCGCCCAAAGACAGGAGGTATTAGGGGAGAGGGGGGAAATATATATGTTGGGTCGGGGCGGTAGAAGCTGACAAGATGAGGGGAGTAGGGATACTAAAATGGCCTGGGCCAGAAGAGGCCCATTCTTAAGGCATAGCCAGCAGTTCTGGGCGAGAGAGGGGTTGGAGGAGTTTATGAGAGCAAAGACAGTGTTTAGAATACTTTCGGTTTCGGGGTCAAGCTGTAGCACTCCCCGGTTCTCAGGTAAGATTAGGGGGTGATAGACAGGAGGTTCTTGGCTCTTGATCATAATTTCAATCCTGCGCGATACAATTGCATTGCGGGTTTGATCTTGGGGCCCGCCCCCAGCAGATACTCCTATGGGCACCACGGAGTTGAAGCAGACATCCTGCCCTGGGGTGCCATAACAAGGGGATGGCATCGAGTTGCTGCCGGCCCCCGTATCGCTGGGTGAGTCTGTCCCCCGCTTTGTGTACCAGTATGTTTTGTTATCAAAAGAGCATTGTTGGGCGGTGTCTGTGTAGCAAGCAGTGTGGAGTGAGGGATGGAATGTGGGGCATGGGCAAGGCCCAGGTTTTCCTTGTGATGTAGGGACGGTTCTGGGAGCATTCCAACAAACGTATGAATTTACGGCCCCAAGACATTTATTTCCATCTAGAGATGTTAGTATAAGGGCAGCGAACTTACCTGAGCATGAGATTTTTGATCGGTTCCCTGTATTCCTCGGAGCAGGGCCTTGGCTTTACCTGGGTTGCAGAGTCCCGCAATAGTGACTTGTGCATGAGCCAGTAGGGTCAGGAGCATTGATAATATCATCTTTCGACTGTAGATCTGTGGGTCAGATAGGGAGAAAAGGTTCCTCAGAGAGTTGTGGGCTCTCTGGGTCTGGGTTATTGTTGTTTTCTGGGGCTGGGAGGTATTTGATGTCTCGTGCGGGCACCCAAATAGGCTTCTTTTCTTCCGGGGGGAATATGCATCCAAACCCTCTACCTGTAGTGAGACCCAGTCAGGGGGTCTTTCCATCTGACCGATATTGAGGTATAAGGGGTTATGGCGGACCAGTGTCTTTGGAACGCTGTCAAATGATCGTATTTTGAAAAATTTAAAATATTAAGGGTGAACAGTGCCCTTTTGAGTTAATCATGTGGGGGAAGGGATTCCCCCTTTTGTTTTTGTAATTGGTCTTTGAGGGTACGGTTTTGTCTTTCCACAATGGCTTGTCCTCGAGGGTTATAAGGAATGCTGGTGGAGTGGGAGATGTTCCATTCTGAGAGGAAGGTTTTAAAGGTTGTGCTAGTAAAGCAAGGACCATTATCAGTTTTAATTTGTTTAGGGAGTCCTAGAGTGGCAAAACATTGTAAGAAATGGCTGACAGCATGTTTTGTCTTTTCCCCGGCATGGGCAGTTGCCCAGAAAGCATGTGAACATGTGTCAACGGACACGAAAACAAATTTAAGTTTACCAAAGGAGGGGTAATGGGTTACATCTGTTTGCCAGAGGTGATTGGGGTGTAGCCCCCTAGGATTGCACCCCGGCCCCTGGAGTGGGGGAACTTGTAGGAAAGGTTGGCAGGATTTGCAGGTTCGAATGATTTTTTTTTTAGATTTTTAATGGGTACCTGGGGGAAGCGTTGATGGAGTCCCCTCCAATTGGTGTGTGTAAGTTTATGGAAGTGAGCAGCCTCTTCTACAGAGTAACATTGGGGAGTAGATGCAAGTTGGTCGGCCAAGGAGTTACCTTGGGATAGGAAACCCAGAAGTCCTTGGTGTCCCCTGAGATGTTGAACATATATTTGGCTGGTTCTTTGTTTTAGGAGGGTTCGGGTTTGGATCATAAGTGGGGTGATGGGGTTAGAATCTAGTTTGATGTGAGCGTCGATTAGGTTGGGTAGGATGTTTACCACATAGAGGCTGTCAGAAAATAAATTGAGGGGACCCTTAATGGTGGAAAGGGCTAGGACCACAGCATAAAGCTCTTTAAATTGTGCGGACCCCTGGACCAGGTGGATGAGAGATTTCTGAGGGGTAGGGGTTCTATCAGTATCAGAGTGAGGGGGGAAGATCACTACTGAAGCTCCTACTTTTCCTCCATCTGTAAAGGCTGTATAAAAGGATGGATCTGCTTGGGTGATGAATAGCATGGGGATCTTCCACTGCAGCTTACCGAAGGAATTCATCCATTTGTAAGGCCCATATTAGCAATCTATATTTCCGGAGAATCCTTCTAAGGCTATGGCCACCCAAGCATTATTGCGTTGGAGCCATGTGAAGTCCTGAGTTCGGTAGGGAATAACAATGCTAATTGGATCCTGTCCAAATAAACGGAGCGAATTGTTTCTCCCTTTCGTGATGCAGTCAGCGAGTTGGTCAGTCGCCGCGTATACTCGCGGGGTGACCCCCACTGAAAGGTGGATCCATTGAATGGGTTCTCTTTGTTGGGCTAATAGCGCTGTCATTAGGGATTCCCCAGGGAAAACATATAGAATTAAGGGTATGGAGGGAGTGAATCGCTTTAAGGTAGATTTATCAATGGCCCATTGGACCTCATTGAGTGTTTGGATATGTTCTGTGTTTAGAATGATATCAGACGAAAGATTTGAGCCCTTGAGTAGGTCAAATAGAGGGGTGAGTTTCTCAGTAGAAATAGAGATCCATGGCCTCATCCAATTTATTTCACCAAGTAGTTTTTGTAACTGAGGTAGGGTGTACGAGGGTTGAATCTTTAATTGGGGTCTGATCGGGGACACTGTATCCAAGGAGAGTAAGGATCCAAGGATTTTTAAAAGGGGGGATCCTTTGGATCTTTTCAGGGGCCACCTTGAAATTATGGTGGGCCAAAATAGAGAGGCACTCGGTAGTGAGGAGGTCAAGCTGAGAGCGGTCAGGCGCTCCTAGGATAATATCATCCATATAGATGTAAAATAGAATGTCTGGGTTTCTGAAAAATGATGTAAAAATCTGGGCTAATATGTTCTGGCAGATTGATGGGCTATTAGCCATCCCCTGGAAGAGGACCGTCCATTCAAACCTCTGATCGGGCCCGGAGAAATTAAGAGCGGGCAGGGAAAAGGCAAACTTTTCCATATCATCAGGGTGGAGGGGAATGGAGAAGAAACAATCCTTTATATCAATGGTGGTAATAAAATGGTTGGATGGAATGGCTGGAATCCATGGAAGTCCCCTTTGGGGGGTTCCAAAGGGGACCATTTTATTGTTGACCTGTCGCAGGTCCTGTAGTAATCTCCATGTACCATTGGGTTTTTTGATAACGAAAATGGGTGAGTTCCAAGGGCTAAGGGACTGGCGTATATGTCCTAGGTCGAGCTGTTGCTGCACTAAGATATGGAGTTGTTGTAGTTTGTGGGAAGGGAGAGGCCACTGCTCCACCCAAATGGGAGATCCCTCTTTCCAGGTAATCTTAGGGACCTGGGGCAGGGCAGTGGCCTTTAGGATTGGGGGGACTGATACCTTTGCCTAATGCTCTCAAGATAGGGGTCCTCTCGGTAATTAGGATGGGAGTCCCTTCCTTCCTGGAACTGCTGTTGGTATTCTTCCTCATCTAGTACATCATCAAAGAAGGCCTTATGATCAGTAGTAATGAAGGCCTCCGTTGCCCCTAGAATATCTTGACCAAGTAGGTTAGCGGTGAGGCCAGGGGCCACTAGGGGGCGAATCTGTCCTCTGTTGCCATCTGGATCTACCCAACATAACGGGTTAGCAGTCTCATAAGAGCTGGACTGGCCTCCTACCCCCAGTAGGGGAGGGCCGGGAACAAGTTTCCAAGAAGGGGGGACTTCCTCTTGCCTGAGGACAGTGCGTTCAGCACCTGTATCAATGAGGCATTTAAAGGACTTGTCTCCGATGGTAAGACGCATTTCGGGGCGGAGGCCTGGGACCAAAGGAACTTTCCAATGAGCCTTGACAGGTGTTTTCCCCTTGTTTAACGGGGCTGGGGATTGCCCCGGTTGGAGTTTAAAGGTTTGCCTTGGATATCAAACTTAGATCTACAATCCTTGGCCCAATGGAACCCCTTCCTACATTTAGGACATGGTGTTCGGGGCATATCAACAGGTTGTGGGGAGCTTGGTTTGCGCCCTAGGGGGCAGTTTCTCTTAAAATGCCCCTCTTGCCCACAGCCAAAGCACAGGCGGGGAAGGTTGGCCTGGTGGGGCTGCAATGATGCCTGCTGCATTACACACACTAGCGTCTCAAGGCTGTCCTGTTGATGCTCTCTTAAGGCTGCCGCCATAGCTCGCGCCTGATGCGATGTGGACCCAATGTCTTTTGTAGCAATAACCCAGCGGTCCATAGATCTTTCTTTTAGGCCAGCACAGGCCATCTTATAATCTCGGGTCATTCCTTCCCATACTGCCATTCTGACGAAATGGTCTCTGAGATCCCCAGGGGGCATCTTTTTCTTAACGGATTTCTCCACCCGATCAATGAAAGAGGGCAAATCGTTAGTTTTTTGGTGTAACCCTGCTATTGGTGACTCAGAAGGCCGGTCCTCAAGATTGCTCCAAGCCGCGAGCCCAGCGGCTCGGATTTGGTCCTGGTAAGGGGGGGGATGGCTGCCTGTTGGGTTCCGGAGGCATACTGGCCATCAGTCCCAGCATAGTTATAGGGATGGCTGGATTGGCTCGGGCATTTCTTTCTGCAATCTGCTGACATTCCTCTTTATATAAGGCTGTCCACTTTATGTATAGGGCCCCCGGAAGAACGGCCCTAGCTAGTGACCGCCAGTCAGCCGCTGTACATGGGGAATGGGCCAGACCTCGGAGGATGGTTTCTGTCCAGGGGGCGTTGGGCCCATCCTCCAACACTGCCTTTTTGAGCTCCTTAAGGTCCCCAGGCTCCCATGGGTACCATGGAGCTGGACGGTTGCCTCCTGGGTTAACATTAACAGGGAAGAGAGAACAACTGGAGGGCTCAGGGGAGGTATGCTCTGGAGGAGGGGGCAATAAGGAGGCGGAGGAGTGGGCGCTGACGGTTGAATAAAGGGGTTAGTGGAAGGGGGGCGCGCAGGGGAGCCCTCAGCCAGAGATCTGGGTTGGAGGTCCGGGGGCCAAGGAGCCGCGTCAAAGGGGTCTAGCGAGGGGTAGAACCTCTTTGGTTTAACAGGGGGGTCGTTTTTAGAAGAGGACTGCCCCATAACTTATGGGGGTACACTCACCCGTTGACCGATTGGCCCGTCAGCGAGAAGAGCGAGGTTCCTCACACGGGGCACCAGTTGTTGGGGTTCCCTCGGAGGGATGGAGGCGACTGGACAAGCCGGAGGCCCCTTCCCGGGGCTGAGCGGGATGGCGAGTGTCGCGAACCCGGACGCACCAATGGACGACACCAGGCTCGGGGGATCTGTCGAAGCAGGATCTCACTTTATTGTGCGGGGGCACACCTTATATAGAGCAGCAGAAGGGAAGTGAGGACAGAGGGGGAAGAGCCAATAAGATCGGGCGAGAGGAGGAAGTGCCATAGGTTTCAGGAACCGAAACTGTGAAATTGGCGCCTTGTTGGCCGGAAGAGACGGCAAGCCGGCGCCATCTTTATTCTGGGCCGCACCCTGTGGAGGCACCTCTAGTTATGTGCCTTATAACTTATGGTTTGTCTCCCTCCCAATCCCATCTTGTTTCATTGATTCTTCTCCTACCCACTTAAGCCCCCATGTTGCATCACCACTTCGTCATATCAGGGAGATCATATGATAGTTGTCTTTCTCTGCTTGACTTATTTCGCTAAGCATGATACGCTCTAGTTCCATCCATGTTGTCGCAAATGGCAAGATTTCATTTCTTTTGATGGCTGCATAGTATTCCATTGTGTATATATACCACATCTTCTTGATCCATTCATCTGTTGATGGAAATCTAGGTTCTTTCCATAGTTTGGCTATTGTGGACATTGCTGCTATAAACATTCGGGTGCACGTGCCCCTTCGGATCACTACGTTTGTATCTTTAGGGTAAATACCCAGTAGTGCAATTGCTGGGTCATAGGGCAGTTCTATTTTCAACATTTTGAGGAACCTCCATGCTGTTTTCCAGAGTGGCTGCACCAGCTTGCATTCCCACCAACAGTGTAGGAGGGTTCCCCCTTCTCCGCATCCTCGCCAGCATCTGTCATTTCCTGACCTGTTAATTTTAGCCATTCTGACTGGTGTGAGGTGATACCTCATTGTGGTTTTGATTTGTATTTCCCTGATGCCAAGTGATATGGAGCACTTTTTCATGTGTCTGTTGGCAATTTGGATGTCTTCTTTGCAGAAATGTCTGTTCATGTCCTCTGCCCATTTCTTGATTGGATTATTTGTTCTTTGGGTGTTGAGTTTGCTAAGTTCTTTATTGATTTTGGACACTAGTCCCTTATCTGATATGTCGTTTGCAAATATCTTCTCCCATTCTGTCAGTTGTATTTTGATTTTGTTAACTGTTTCTTTGCTGTGCAAAAGCTTTTGATCTTGATGAAATCCCAATAGTTCATTTTTGTCCTTCCTTCCCTTGCCTTTGGCGATGTTCCTAGGAAGATGTTGCTGCGAATGAGGTCAAAGAGGTTGCTGCCTGTGTTCTCCTCAAGGATTTTGATGGATTCCTTTCTCACATTGAGGTCCTTCAAACATTTTGAGTCTATTTTTGTGTGTTGTGTAAGGAATGGTCCAATTTCATTTTTCTGCATGTGGCTGTCCAATTTTCCCAACACCATTTACTGAAGAGGCTGTCTTTTTTCCATTGGACATTCTTTCCTGCTTTGTCGAAGATTAGTTGACCATAGAGTTGAGGGTCTATTTCTGGGTTCTCTATTCTGTTCCATTGATCTATGTGTCTGTTTTTGTGCCAGTACCATGCTGTCTTGATGATGACAGCTTTGTAATAGAGCTTGAAGTCTGGAATTGTGATGCCACCAACGTGGGCTTTCTTTTTCAATATCTTTTTGGCTATTCGAGGTCTTTTCTGGTTCCATATAAATTTTAGAATTATTTGTTCCATTTCTTTGAAAAAGATGGATGGTACTTAGATAGGAATTGTATTAAATGTGTAGATTGCTTTAGGTAGCATAGACATTTTCACAATATTTATTCTCCCAATGCAGGAGCATGGAACATTTTTCCATTTCTTTCTGTCTTCCTCAATTTCTTTCATGAGTACTTTATAGTTTTCTGAGTATAGATTCTGTGCCTCTTTGGTTAGGTATACCTAGGTATCTTATGGTTTGGGGTGCAATTGTAAATGGGATGGACTCCTTAATTTCTCTTTCTTCTGTCTTGTTGCTGTAGAGAAATGCAACTGATTTCTGTGCATTGATTTTATATCCTGACACTTTACTGAATTCCTGGACAAGTTCTAGGAGTTTTGGAGTGGAGTCTTTTGGGTTTTTCACATATAGTATCATATCATCTGTGAAGAGTGATAGTTTGACTTCTTCTTTGCCGATTTGGATGCCTTTAATTTCCTTTTGTTGTCTGATTGCTAGGCTAGGACTTCTAGTACTATGTTGAATAGCAGTGGTGATAATGGACATCCCTGCCGTGTTCTTGACCTTAGCGGAAAAGCTTTCAGTTTTTCTCCATTGAGAATGATATTTGTGGTGGGTTTTTCATAGATGGCTTTGATGATATTGAGGTATGTGCCCTCTATCCCTACACTTTGAAGAGTTTTGATCAGGAAGGGATGCTGTACTTTGTCAAATGCTTTTTCCGCATCTATTGAGAGTATCATATGGTTCTTGTTCTTTCTTTTATTGATGTGTTGTATCACATTGACTGATTTGCGGATGTTGAACCAACCTTGCAGTCCTGGAATAAATGCCACTTGGTCGTGGTGAATAATTCTTTTAATGTACTGTTGAATCCTATTGGCTAGTATTTTGGTGAGAATTTTCGCATCTGTGTTCATCAAGGATATTGGTCTTTAGCTCTCTTTTTTGAAGGGATCCTTGTCTGGTTTTGGGATCAAGGTGATACTGGCCTCATAAAATGAATTTGGAAGTTTTCCTTCCATTTCTATTTTTTGGAACAGTTTCAGGAGAATAGGAATTATTTCTTCTTTAAATGTTTGGCAGAATTCCCCCGGGAAGCCGTCTGGCCCTGGGCTTTTGTTTGTTTGGGGATTTTTAATGACTGTTTCAATCTCCTTACTGGTTATGGGTCTATTCAGGCTTTCTAATTCTTCCTGGTTCAGTTGTGGTAGTTTATATGTTTCTAGGAATGCATCCATTTCTTCCAGATTGTCAAATTTGTTGGCGTACAGTTGCTCAGAGTATGTTGTTATAATAGTTTGTATTTCTTTGGTGTTAGTTGTGATCTCTCCTCTTTCATTCATGATTTTATTTATTTGGTTCCTTTCTCTTTTCTTGTTGATGAGTCTGGCCAGGTGTTTATCAATTTTATTAATTCTTTCAAAGAAACAGCTCCTAGTTTCGTTGATTTGCTCTATTGTTTTTTAGGTTTCTATTTCATTGATTTCTGCTCTGATCTTTATGATTTCTCTTCTCCTGCTAGGGTTTCTTTCTTGTTCTTTCCCAAGACCTTTGTTTCTTGAGAAAGGTTTGTACCACTATATATTTTCCTCTCAGGACTGCCTTTGTTGTGTCCCACAGATTTTGAACCGTTGTATTTTCATTATCATTTGTTTCCATGATTTTTTTCAATTCTTCTTTAATTTCCTGGTTGACCCATTCATTCTTTAGAAGGATGCTGTTTAGTCTCCATGTATTTGGGTTCTTTCCAAACTTCCTCTTGTGGTTGAGTCTAGCTTCAGAGCATTGTGGTCTGAAAATATGCAGGGAATGATCCCAATCTTTTGATACCGGTTGAGTCCTGATTTAGGACTGAGGATGTGATCTATTCTGGAGAATGTTCCATGTGCACTAGAGAATAATGTGTATTCTGTTGCTTTGGGATGAAATGTTCTGAATATATCTGTGATGTCCATCTGGTCCAGTGTGTCATTTAAGGCCTTTATTTCCTTGCTGATCTTTTGCTTGGATGATCTGTGCATTTCAGTGAAGGGAGTATTAAAGTCCCCTACTATTATTGTATTATTGTTGATGTGTTTCTTTGATTTTGCTATTAATTGATTTATATAGTTGGCTGCTCCCATGTTGGCGGCATAGATATTTAAAGTTGTTAGATCTTCTTGTTGGACAGACCCTTTGAGTATGATATAGTGTCCTTCCTCATCTCTTATTATAGTCTTTGGCTTAAAATCTAATTGATCTGATATAAGTATTGCCACTCCTGCTTTCTTCTGATGTCCATTAGCATGGTAAATTCTTTTCCACCCCCTCACTTTAAATCTGGAGGTGTCTTTGGGCTGAAAATGAGTTTCGTGGAGGCAACATATAGATGGGTTTTGTTTTTTTATCCATTCTGATACCCTGTGTCTTTTGACAGGGGCATTTAGCCCATTAATATTCAGGGTAACTATCGAGAGATATGAATTTTGTGCCATTGTATTGCCTGTAAGGTGACTGTTACTGTATATGGTCTCTGTTCCTTTCTGATCTACCACTTGTAGGCTCTCTCTTTGCTTAGAGGACCCCTATCAATATTTTCTGTAGAGCTGGTTTGATGTTTGCAAATTCTTTCAGTTTTTGTTTGTCCTGGAAGCTTTTAATCTCTCCTTCTATTTTCAATGATAGCCTAGCTGGATATAGTATTCTTGGCTGCATGTTTTTCTCTTCAGACCTCTGAAAATATCATGCCAGCTCTTTCTGGCCTTCCAGGTCTCTGCCAAGCTAATATTTTTACCATTGGATGTTACAGACTTCTTTTCCCGGGCTGCTTTCAGGATTTTCTCTTTGTCACTAAGACTTGTAAATTTTACTATTAGGTGATGGGGTGTGGGCCTATTCTTATTGATTTTGATGGGGGTTCTCTGAACCTCCTGAATTTTGATGCTCGTTCCCTTTGCCATATTGGGGAAATTCTCCCCAATAATTCTCTCCAGTATACTTTCTGATCCCCTCTCTTTTTCTTCTTCTTCTGGAATCCCAATTATTCTAATGTTTCATCTTATGGTGTCACTTATCTCTCAAATTCTCCCCTCGTGGTCCAGTAGCTGTTTGTCCCTCTTTTGCTCAGCTTCTTTATTCTCTGTCATTTGGTCTTTTATATCACTAATTCTTTTTTCTGCCTCATTTATCCTAGCACTGAGAGCCTCTATTTTTGATTCCACCTCATTAATAGCTTTTTTTATTTCAACTTGGTTAGATTTTAGTTCTTTGATTCCTCCAGAAAGGGCTTTTATATCTCCCGAGAGGGTTTCTCTATTATCTTCCATGCCTTTTTCGAGCCCGGCTAGAACCTTGAGAATTGTCATTCTGAACTCTAGATCTGACATATTACCAATGTCTGTATTGATTAGGTCCCTAGCCTTCGATACTGCCTCTTGTTCTTTTTTTTGTGGTGAATTTTTCTGCCTTGTCATTTTGTTCAGATAAGAGTATATGAAGGAGCAAGTAAAATACTAAAAGGGTGGCAACAACCCCAGGAAAATATGCTTTAACCAAATCAGAAGAGATCCCAAATCGTGAGTGGGGAGAAAGGGGATAAAAAGAGGTTCAAAAAGAAAGAAAGAAAAAAAAAAAGAAAAGAATTAAAAAAAGAAAACGAATAAATAAAAATACAAATATATATTAGATAAACTAGTTTAAAAATGTTAAAAAAGAAAAGGGTATAAGTTAAAAAAAATTTAGCCGAAGAAGCAAAAAAAAAAAAGAAAAAGAAAAAAATTAAATTAACTGCAAGACTAAAAAAAAATCACAGGGAGAAAGCCATGAGTTCGTGCTTTGCTTTCTCCTCCTCTGGAATTCTGCTGCTCTCCTTGGTATTGAAACTGTACTCCTTGGTAGGTGAACTTAATCTTGGCTGGATTTCTTGTTGATCTTCTGGGGGAGGGGCCTGTTGTATTGATTCTCAAGTGTCTTTGCCCCAGGCTGAATTGCACTGCCCTTACCAGGGGCCCTGCTGAGTAATCCACTCGGGTTTGCTTTCAGGAGCTTTTGTTTCCTGAGCACTTTCCGTAGAGTTCCAAAGGACGCGAAACAAATTGCGGCCTCCTGGTCTCCGGCCGGGAGGAGCTGAGTGCCGGGGGCCCCACTCTTCAGTGCGCCCTCAGAGAACAGCGCCCAATCACTCCCATCTGCCTGACCTCAGGCCGCGCTCTGAGCTCACCAAGCCTGCGACCAGTTCAAAGTAATCCGGAGCTGTGAGCTCACTCTCGGCTCTGTCTCTGTAGCCGGCTTTCCCGTTCCAATACCCGCAAGCTCTGCGACACTCAGACTGTGAGTGTCCCTGTGGGACCTTCTGTGACCCTGGGGGACCTGAGGCCACGCTGACCCCGCGTGGGCCTCACCCCAGGTGGCCTCTGGAGTGATGTCCCTCAGCGGAACAGACTTTTAAAAGTCCTGATTTTGTGCGTGGTTGCTCCGCCGCTTGCCAGGAGCCCGCCCCTCCCCCCGGGGTCTATCTTCCCGTTGCTTTGGATTCACTTCTCCACCGGTCCTACCTTTCAGAAAGTGGTTGTTTTTCTGTTTCCAGAATTGCTGTTCTTCTTCTCTTTGATCTGCCGATGGATTTGCAGGTGTTTGCAATCTTAGATAAGATAAGCTATCTAACTTATCTCCTGCTAGATGAAGTAGTCTCAGCCTGCTACTTCTCCCCCATCTTGACTCCCAGGATAACATGAATTTTTATTTTGCCCTCTCAACTGTGCTCAGGAAGTAACCTATTTTTTTAAATGCACAACTTCTTAGGATTCTCCCTGGTTTAAAGTTTTTTGTTTTGTTTTGTTTTGTTTTTTCTTTTCTGCAGCCCTTGGTCTTTAACCAAAGAGTGAAATATCTGAGGAGAATCGCTTGTAATTTCAGGTGGTTTTGTTTTAAAATGTAATTGCCTCTTCAGAGTGGAAAGATAGATGAGACAAAATATTAGTAGATGGAGTACACTCAGGCAAAGAAGGGTAGGAGTAGGAGTCATCTCAGTCTTAACAGTTTTTTGTCTTAGGTATCATGCCTGTGTGTCTGTGTGTTCGCTCGTGTGAATGTGCCTTTGTAATGAATCTTTTAATAAGACTCTTTTGGAATCTTCAAGCCTTTTTTAGAAGCTTCACTATGCCAGTTAAAATAGACTTCCCATTTTGTTTAATTTGGGAACACTTAATTTTAAGTGCACTTCTTAAATGAACAATCTTGTCTATTTGGAACCTTCCCCATAATGGCCACTGTAATTTTAGGGGTTTTTTGTTTGTTTGTTTGTTTGTCAGCTGGTTTTTTTGTTGTTGTTGTTGTTGTTTTTTAAATTTCTTATTGCTAGATAGCTGCAATTTCTGAAACTATAATTCTTAAGATAAGCAGGTGTGTAGGAAATGTAGTGTGCTTGATTCTAGAATTCAAATGTCTCATTAGCGAAGACTTTGGATTTCTTGGAGCCAAAGTAGTCTGGAAAAGGAATGTGCGCAAGTTTGGGGATTGTGCATGTTACACAGTTACACAGTGTACCTTATTGCCCACTCTTCCTGAAGATGGCAGATGATCTAGTGTCAGTCTAACCTGTTCTGTAACTTAACTTTTTATAGGAGTCTTTTGAAGTGGCAAGCACTGTAATATCCTTTAAATACTTAACCTGTGCCCATCAGTTTTTGCAGCTTTTTAGGTTCCTAAATGCCCACTAGCAATAGTCTTTTTTTACACAAGATAAGACATACATTGGCCTTAATGTATTAGAAGTACGGCACTCTGCCATTAAGGATGTCCTATGAACACCACCACAATTCCTGTGAAAACTTACTTTTTTCACCCATGCATTATGGACTGGAAAGGTAAGGTTTGGGTCTAGGAAAAAATATGGGCTCTCTTGGGCTCTGGGTATAATTGTCCACCAGCTCAAGCTGACCAGCCCTGTAGAGGAAAGCCAATTAGATCAGTAGCTCAAATGTGAAATAGAACAGAACTCAGACTGAGAAGAATTTTATATAGCCCTCTGAAATGGCAAGAAAGAGTGATCTCAAAGGGTTCCCAGATACCGTGCCTGTAGTTCTTGTTCTCTCCAGATGCTGCTGTGAGTTCACTTTGGATCCCCCCACTCCCACCAAATCTGTTAAAAAAGTAAATAAATAAAATGCAACCAAGTAAATTTGGAGACCTAATTGGCTTTATTAAATGATGCATGAACCAGGCAGCACCTCACCTAGGAACTAGAGAGGTAGAGCTCTGAGGAGTTGTACAAAATGGAAGTTTTTATAGGAAGGAGGGTTGGGCAGGGAAGTTATGAGCAGAAGAAAAGAAATGACTATTTCAGGTCAGGTCACTTTCCTTTAATGCAATCCCTATCAAAACACCACTGACATTTTTTACAGAGCTGGAACAAACAATCCTCAAATTTGTATGGAACCAAAAAAGACCCTGAATCACCAAGGGAATGTTGAAAAAGGAAAACAAAGCTGGGGGCATCATGTTGCTTGATTTCAAGCTATAGTACAAAGCTGTGATCATCAAGATAGCATAGTATTGGCACAAAAACAGACACATAGATCAATGGAACAGAATAGAGAGCCCAGGAATGGACCCTCAACTCTATGGTCAACTAATCTTTGACAAACCAGGAAAGAATATCCAAAGGAAAAAAGACAGTTTCTTCAACAAATGGTGTTGGGAAAATTGACAGCAACATACAGGAAAATGAAACTGGATAATTCTCATAAACCGTACACAAAGATAAACTCAAAATAGGAGAAAGACCTAAATATGAGACAGAAATCCATCGAAATCCAAGAGGAGAACACAGGCAGCAACCTCCTCTTCCTTGGCCACAGCAACTTCTTGCAAGTCACATCTCTAAAGGCTTGGGAAACAAAAGCAAAAATGAACTATTAGGACTTCATCAAAATAAAAAGCTTCTGCACAGCAAAGGAAACAGTCAATAAAAGTAAAGGCAACCTATAGGATGAGAGAAGATATTTGCAAGTGACTTAACAGATAGAGGGCTGGCACCCAAGGTCTATTAAGAACTTATCAAACTCAACACTCAAAAAAATAGAAAAGTTCAATGAAGAAATGAGCAGAAGACATGAACAGACACTTGATGAACTTCTATTGTTTTACTCACTCTCCTTTGTACATGAGATTTATTCCTCAACTCCGTGAGACAAGAACTTAGCTCTCCCACTTCAACACCATTTTGGGCTATAGTTTTTCCTTTTTTTTTTTTTTTTTTTTTTTCTTTTTACTGTTATACCAGCATTTAGATTTGCAAGTTTATGAACACATTTCATAATTTCTAGAATCATATGCCTTTTGAAATTTTCTAATGTAGGGTAATATTTCCAAAATATTTCTTTTTCTAAAACTAGACAAATTTATGTTTAGTAATTACTGTTGTAGTAATTTGTCCTGTTTAGAAAATAATCCAGATAATTAGTGAGGCTCCATTGTCTAATTTAACTTAGCATAACTCAAAGGTTTTAAGTTACTAAAAATATTTGGGACACTTTTTAAAAGTTAAAAATTTTAAATTTTATTTATAACTAATTAATTTACTTGTTCTTTATACAATGTTTGGATTAGTCATGAAAATTTTAAGACACTAAACAGCCAACCATCATCTTTCCATTATTTTTGCTGACAGATCACAAAAGAAAAAACATATAATTAGTAAATTCAGGCAAAATAAAAGTTTATGTGCATTATATTTGATGTTGATAACTCTAAACACATGCCTGTTTTAATTAAAACCTCAAATTAAAACTAGCTTTTATATTGAATATTTTTCTAGATTATGTGAACCTAAAAAATGTTTGGGTTAGTTTCTATCTTCCTAAAAGTTTTAGAATGCCCAATTTTTAAGGCACTTGCTTTTAAACCAACTAAATAAAACTCTTTACTATTAATTTAACAATGCTATCCAGAGGTATAAAAAAATCTCACATTTGCAATATGTGTGTGTGCGTGTGTACACACACATATATATATTTAATGCATATACACAGACCAATGTAAACACCTTACAGTTACTAATATTTGTGGAGAAGATTTTTAAGATTTCTATTTGTCCCTAGAATTAATCTTCAGTATGCTGTGCTAGAATTTAGGCCCAAGAACCTTTTAGCAATGTATGTTTTTAAAAAACCTCTTTTCCGTTTTTTTTTCCTCCTTCTGTCTCGGGTGATTGTTGGCTGTGTTTATATTTTAAAGACATGATAAGATGGATAACTTTAAGGGATAGAGAAAGAAATGTAAGTTCCTGGAAAAAGAACTTTGTTTTCCCAAGGCTAATAATTTACAAGACTTTTAAGATAAACAACGGAAGTTCTGGATTGGTAAAGAAATATATGAACTTTGAATTGCTTCTAGAGCTACATTTCTAGTTTTGTAATGATTTGTAAGATAGGGGCAGTTACTTCCGGTTTCTCAAAGCACAGGCCTGTAACTTAAATGATATCAGAGGTTTATCCATTTATCTAAATACATTACCTTCAATTTGCTTCTTTCCTTCTGGGTACATAGTTCAAATTTTAACTTAAAAGAGGTCTTTCAAAAAAAAAAAAAAAGACTCCCATCAGGCTTTGAATATCAGCTTCCAATCTGGCTGACTTTTGACTGTAGAGCTACTTAAAAAATTCTATTTCGTTTTCACCCAGGAACAGTAAATATTTCTGCCCATATTAAAGACCCATCGCTTTGGTATAAGATGGGTTCCTGAAGAAAGTACAGAGGATACTACCTTCCCGATATTCAGAGTGACTCCCAAAGATAACCAAAAGATGCCACTGTTTCTGGATTTCTTTTCTTTTAGCACCTGAAATTCTTAGTCACAATGCTTTGAAGAATGGAGAGAGAGCAGAAAAAGAGTGGTAGATAGCAAAGCAGAGTTTATTTAGCAATAATACAAAACTCCCCAAGAGGGAGGGGACCCAAGATGGTTGCCCCCGGAGTTTCTAAGTCCAGGGGTTTTGATGAGAATGTTGGCAGGGCGTTTTAATCTAATTAACCCTCCATATGCCTATCACCCAATCACGTTTTTAGTCCATGCTCTCACCTACCTATCAGGTAGTTGTTCATGGGGAAAGCATGGAGCACTCCTTCCAGGGTGGTGTAAAATCCTTTTAGGGTGGGGCCCTTTGTCCCTGTTTACCTTTCTCCTGACTATCCCTCATTACCACAACCTGCATGTCTCAGGCAGGAAGACAAAATGAGAAAACAGGTAGGAGATAGCTATTTCTTTGAGCCTGCAGGGCCTTCCTTGCCTTCAGCTCAAAATAGTCCATATGCCAAGGTGGCATGTATTGGGGTAAACTTGCTCTGAACCCCTTCAGTACTGCCTTAGAAACTTTAAAGAAAATTCACAATCTAGAAGCTAAAATGATTTTTTTTTTAATGATCTGTTTTGCTAAGGCTATATGGAGAAGGTGGATAGGAAGGGGTGGAAACAGCATGGAGAGAGAGAACAGGATGAAAGTGTTGAGAGGCTTAGGGGAAGGAATGGTGGGTAGGGCAAGGGGAGGGGGAGGAGGAGGTGTTTGTGAGGCTTCAGCTCATATACCTAATTTGGAAGCTTCTCAAAAGATCAATTAGCTTTTAAACATTTTGAGTTGACTCCTTGAAAGGAAGCAACCTTTTCAGTATTTCTTTTGGAGGCCTCCAGATGCCAATTAAAATAAACTTCCCACTCATTTGCTCTGATTTTTATAATCTTTCTCTTTACAATTTTGCACACATTAATTCAGGGATATCAAAAGATGGGGATATTCCATCTTAGCCAATGAAGTTTTAAATTACCCTGGGTAATATGAGTCTAATAGGGCAAGGATTTATAACATGAAGGACCATATTCTTTAAACATATCCAATGGTGGTTTGCAAAGAAGGTTAGTCATTTAGGGCTGTTATAGAGGAAATATTTCCCGAAGAATAAGATAGGATTTAACTTGAAAGAAAATGTGGCCACTTGAAAATAAGTTGAACACTTACCGGTAAATATCTTGTAACCCAAATACTCCCCCATTTAAGGGGAGAAGGACATTCTCTCCTTGAAAGAGTGAGGATAGAACAGGTTACTTTGCTCAAAAAAAGTCTGGCCTGAACCTTGAATAAAAAAGGAAGGAGGCTCAGATCCAGGACAACTCACAGCCAGAACTCTGAGCCTCACCCTTTGGAAATGCACAGAGAACCATGATCTCCCGGAGCCACCATCCACCTGTCTACACAGGCAACCAGGATACAGTATCCATTCCTCTGGATCCTGCCAACTGTGCCAAGAAACATTACCTACTAAAGAATTCACCAAAAATTTAGGCAAACAAGCATTTTTTTTAGGCAATTGGGAAATCTATTCAAGTAGAGACCTATTCAAGTATTTTAGACAATTGGGAAACCTATTCAAGTAGAAACCTGAACCCTGTTCTAAAGACCGAAAAAGGGGAAGGAGTATAAAGGTAAATGGTCATGTGAACAGTTCTCATTTATATCCTCTAGGCAAAACAGGGATTGAAGCCAGGTTAACTGGACTTGCTTGGGTTAATATGCAAATGAGGGATTGAAATTGGGCAAATGACATTGACTTGTTTATAAGTGAAGAATGCAAACAATTCAGATGTCATAGTGAGGAAGAAATTAAGTCCAGGCTGAGGGCTGATAGCTGGCAAAAAGTTCACAGTTCCCCCTCATGAGGCCTCCTGACCCTGTTTTTTTTTTTTTCTTTTTTTAAGATTTTATTTATTTGACAGAGAGAGATCACAAGTAGGCAGAGCGGCAGGCAGAGAGAGAGAGGGAAGCAGGCTCCCTGCTGAGCAGAGAGCCCGATGTGGGGCTCGATCCCAGGACCCCAGGATCATGACCTGAGCCGAAAGCAGAGGCTTTAACCCACTGAGCCACCCAGGTGCCCCCTTCCTGACCTTGTTTTAAAGGAGATTCTCTAGCGAGGCTGGCTTGCTCCATTTTCAGTCTTTTACAGTGACCATAAGCAGGATGCAATATTCGATGGGAGCCACATTGCTGTTGCATTAAAGCATCCACAATTATTTTGAAAAGCATGACTTTCTTATGTTTTAATATATTATCATAATAAGTCACTTTATAGCATGTACCAATATACTATCCTGCTCTATTGGTCTTGAATTTTATATGTGTGAATGTCTTCTCTAAAATATCCACAGTAATACATTTTTTTCTTCCCAGCCCTTAGGGAACAGTGTGCTTTAATTAACATACACATTACACAAGTATCTGCTCATCTTAGTCTTCTGCCTGAAAGGGAATGAAATTTGTTCCACCAAAGAAGCAAAATCAACACACTTGGAGCCTGAGTACAGGTATATTAGCATTTCAGAGGCTCAAGTGTCATAACTGGTTTAACTAAACAAAGCCATAATGTACATTTCAGAAAACTGCTGGGAAGGAAAATCAATTCTGTATTTCAATTGAATTCAAATAAATCCAGCACTATGTATCTGCAATCTGCATATTCCTGCTAGGATTTCTATGAATTATTTGCCATCAAAGTTTTACTTAAGCTTGTTTGAAAAGAGCACAAATTTGCCATTTTTCTTAAACTGAAAGGTTTATTCTCAACAGATTTGTGGATCTTTTGTATCCTTAAAAGTGACTAATGTTGACCTGTTTTTTTTTTTTCAATTTATTACTGCATTTAATTATTAAAATTTTAAACTCTGAATTTACTCATTATGGTTAGGAGACGGACTAAGTGAATTCATAGTGGTATGTAATGCTTAGAGTCAGATTGATCAATGTTAGTGAAAAAAAATGTACCAAATATTAAGTCATGTGTACATTCACTGTTTCTATAAATTGATATGAGACTGGCCCTTTAAGGGAAGTCTAGGAAGCTAATGGATTGTTGGATTACTCTTTAGTACTTAAAAGTTATTTTCTTTCTTTCTTTTTTTTTTCTGACTTTTAGGATAAGACAAGATGTCATAATATTTGAAAGATATGCTGCAGATTAAAAGCTGACGAACTTAAGGTCTTTTGCTTATGGTCTATCTATTTAAAGAATAGATCAATACAGTATAGTTTTTGAGGTTAAAAAAATAAGTTTATAAAACTTTTTGTTTTTGCTTCAAGCTTATGTTTATTTGGTGCTCTAGCTTTGGTGTAAAACATTCTTTTTGGGGGGAAAGAGGGAGAGGTAGAATTTTAAGCAGGCTCTACACTCAGCACTGAGCCCTAGGCAGGGCTTGATTGTAGAACCCTGAAGACCATGACCTTAGCCAAAATCAAGAGTCCGAGGCTTAACTGACTGAGCCATCGTAGCACCCCAAAATTGAGTCCTTTCAACTAAATTTATTTCACTTATTTCATGATTAACTGGTACCAAACCTTGGTCTAGTGACACTTCTTATCCTTCACTTTTAGCACCTGTCAGTTCATAATTAGTATTATACATATGAAGTTATCTTTCTCTTCCAGTATGTGGTATTCCCCTCGGAGAAAAAATGTTTTTATTTGTCTTTTGCATCACACCCAGTCAGCCCCTAGTATATGTCTTATTACTCAGCATCTAAGTTACTAAAGGTTGTGCCATGTAGGTATCCTGGGAGAAATTTATTGTCTTTTGTTTGCTATCTTAATTGTAAGAACCTACTTAGCTGGAGCAGCACCCCCCTCGGTAGAACAGTCATTTTGTTGTTTATGCAGTGAATTTAGATTGACGCTGCCCCCCCTCCCCCAGAGGAACTCACTTAGAAATGGGTCTGGGAAACCGGTAAAATATGGCCGATCAGCCGCTGATTAAAGAGCCCATATACCAGGACGTGTCAGCTCAGGGAGAGATAACAGAGCCCAGAATGCAAGGATGAGTCAGGCCAGGTGGAGACATCCAATCAGTAAAGCACACTACCACAGAATGTGGGCCCCGCCTTTTGGGTGTCTTTTGGGCATCAATTCTGACCAAGGTGATAGGCTAGTTCAAATAGCTACTATAGGGTGACTTGTAATTCAATTGGCCACCTGTGTGTGACCTAACATGACTGTGCCACCTGTGTGTGGCCAGGCTCAACCACATGGCCTTTGCTCTATAAAAGTGAGTCTGTAAGGCAGGGAGGGGTCGCATTTTCTGTAAGAGGCAGCCCCAGCCGGTCAGTTTGGTTCTCAGTGCTTGACGAGAAATAAAGCTTGCTTTACCTTCACTTTGTATTGGTCTCGTCCTTTTGTCCATGGACCCTTCGTTAATTATTAAGATAAGAGTGGGAAATGTGTAAGAATAAAATTTGAGCAAACCAGTACTTTTTACCTTTAATGTTTACATCTTACTGTAGAGACTACCAAGTAGCTCAACAAGGATAAAGACACTTAAAGTCTTATTTCACCAATTATCTTTTCTTTATGAAGCCCATGATTACCTGAGGAGTATTTTGAGGGCCATCCCTAATGACTTAATTTTCATTTTTAAAGTCGTCACTATTCTAGCTTTAACAATTTCAATACGTCTAGGGTAGACAATAATAAGGTCTTACTAAATAAATTATAGGCTAAAAGCATTGTTGAGCCATTTGCTTAATTTTAAGACTCATTTACTGACTCTTCTTGGGTGAACATTTCAGGTCTCATATTTAGGTCTTTAATCCATTTTGAGTTTATTTTTGTGTATGCTATAAAGAGTGGTCTACTTTCATTCTTTTGCATGTTGCTATCCAGTTCCCCCAACATTATTTGTTGAAGAAACTTTTTTTCACTCAGTTATTCTTTCCTGCTTCATTGAATATTACATGACCACACAGTTGTGGGTCCATTTCTGGGTTTTCTAGTCTGTTACATTGATCCGTGTATCTATTTTTGTGCCAGTACCTACCTTAGTGTTTTGATTACTACAGTTTTGTATTATAATTTGAAATCCAGACTTCTGATACCTGCAGCTTTGTTTTTCTTTTTCAAGATTGCTTTGGCTATTGGGGGTCTTTTGTGGTTCCATACAAATTTTAGGATTATTCTAATTCTTTGAAAAACATTGTTGGCATTTTGATAGGGATTGAATTCAATGTAAAATATTCTTTATTTAAAATACAAAATTCTACAATTTATGTTACAAAATTAGAGGCAATTACTCTAAACCATCAAACTACGGAGACCATCGGGGCTGGAGCATTACACAACTGCAGGTAGAACTACACAGAAAACACTGAGAATAGCAACCCTCTTTTGCTCTGTATGTGAGTGGATCTTTGGGGTCAGGCAATGCCCTACAGCTTCCATGAAGGCTATAAATGTTTCTTATCTTTTGTATCAAGTATCCAAATAGGAGCACTTGAGATTCTACTTGTTCTCTTTCTCTCTCCCTCCCTTCCCTAGTGACAACACTTTAAACCACCAGAGTATTTTCTCCATTTGTTTCCAAGTGATTAGCCTCACTGGCTTGTTCTCTTGTTCTGTCCAAGAGAAGATACAGTGCTAGCCATTAAAAGGGACTATCCCTTATTCTGTTAAAGATAAAAGAATGGGAACAATAATTTTTAGGATTTGTCAGTGACCATGGAGCATGGCTCCATGTTCATGCTTAAAATCATGGATAAATTGATATGAAGATCTTAGTTTGCAATTTGGGATTAATAGCAATTCCAAACATTGGCTAGGCTGTGGGATTGCCTGTTAGTTAAAAGATTAATTCCCTGAGTACTCACAGATTTATTCTAGTTGATTTGTTATAACTTACTGATGGAATCATGTCTCAAAGTACCTAACTGCACTGTAAAATGAGAATAATAATGTGTTCTTGTCTAATGTAGTAATATACAGTATATTAGCTCTTGAGTAGTTTCAGATCTCCTCTTATTTGACTTAAAATTTAGATTACCTGAGAAAATGTATACATACACATATGCATATATATATGTACATATATACATATATGTATATACACACACATACAAATGTATTCTCAACTTTGCAGTCACGAACAAAACTTTCAGAAGTTGCTTTTTATTGCAATGGTTATAGATTCTTTCCATTTATGATATAATAATCAGTGAAGAAAGGTTTTTCTCCATTTTTTTTACTCTATTTAATTTTTTTTCTGCAGCTTTTTGCCTTTTCATATTTGCTCTTTTAATTATATGTTTCATAGATACTATTTTGTTGTATATAAATATAGTTACATTAAGAAGGTGTGTAGGTAAGGGGTCTGGTGATAGAGAACAAAGGGGGTAGGTACTTAGTATTCTATTTCAAGGAATCTATACAGAATAGTATCTGTACAGAACATATTTATTAGGGGTGAGTGGCTACATGTGAGTCCTTAGACTGCTTCCCTTGTGCCTTTAAATACATAGCAAATTAATAATGTTTGATACAGAGATATTTGAAGAAATGAGAAATAAATTGAAGCTGTATTTTTAAGAACAAAAACAACAACTATAAATGAAGCTCAAGTGGTTATTCATCCCTGAAATGAAAAACAAACCCATGGAAAACAGACATGGATATCTAAATCCCTGATATACTCAGGGCTCTTCAAAAACAAAATTCTGATTGGCTGTGTATTAAGTTTTTTTGGAATTACATCCACCAGTTTTTAAACTTATAAGGAAAACACAGCAAAAGGTAGCATCTGTTAGATACAATGTGAACTATTAGCTTGAGGTAGTTCATATTTCAACATTAGATTAGCACTACATTTCTTTCTATGAGGTGAAATCTTTATGAAGCTGGGTTTTCACTGATGTGATATAAATGAATAGTGAATGAAAATCAATATGGAATAGAAAAGAGGGTGGCAGCATCCAATCTAATTCCAAGGTTTAAGTTCCAGGAGCACAAATCCACTTTATATGTTATAATAGTTATCTTAAAAATGAAAAAAAAAAAAAAAATCCTTCAATTTGTGTGTGTGTGTGTGTGTTTGTTTTTTTTTTTTTTTTCCTCTGGAAATTTACTAAGTGGTTAAGCCATAAATTATTAGGTTGTCTGGATCTTAATATTTTTATAAACAGAATAATTTTGTATTACTTTTTTTTTAAGATTTTATTTATTTATTTGACAGAGAGAGATTACAAGTAGGCAGATAGGCAGGCAGAGAGAGAGGAGGAAGCAGGCTCCCTGCTGAGAAGAGAGCCCGATGCGGGGCTTGATCCCAGAACCCTAGATCATGACCTGAGCCAAAGGCAGGGGCTTAACCCACTAAGCCACCCAGGTGCCCCTAATTCTGTATTACTTTTGACCCGTTGACCACAATGGAGTAATTACTGAGACACTAAAGGCCCTGTAAATCAAGGAAGTCTGGGAAACTCTAAACTACACAATAGCAGTGTTTCACACTGTTGAGCAGTTTGAATCTTTTGACTTTTCTATGAATAAATAACAAAGACCAAGTGACACTGTAGTAAATTTTTCAGTGTTGTTGCTTTGGGGCTTTTTTAGGTTTTTGGAGTATGTATGTGTGTCTGTATAGTCTCTAGACTATGGCTAAATATTCCCTAGGTTCCCTGTCTCTAACTACCAATGAATTGAGGTGGAGTTTTCTTAATTAGGTATATGAGTAGCATGTTCTTCTTTCCACAACTCCCATTTGTTGTGTGAGATTGATGAGGTTGCAGTATGATAGACATGGGATATAAACTCATTAGTAGGGAGTCTTCCAGTGATTTGGTTGAGAAGGAGGGTCTTAAGGAGTTGTAAGGGCAGAACCATTTTACACAGCTTTATAAAGGAATTGATGCATCTCAGTTTGGGCTGATTTGTTCTTGGGCCAATTCAAAAATGTGAAAATTATTCTTACCCTGGTCCTCCTTGTGAGGAATGTAAAAGTTTGATCTCTGGATTGGCAATGTGGTGGCAATTAGGAGTCCTCTCTCTTCTACTCCATCAGAAAGTATAGCTCAGGGGCACTTGGGTGGCTCAGTCATTAAGGCATGATCCCAGGGCCCTGGGATCAAGCCCCGTATCAGGATCCCTGGTCAGCGGGAAGCCTGATTCTCCTCTTCCCACTCCCCCTGCTTATGTTCCCTCTCTCGCTATCTCTCGCTATCTCTTCCCTCTCTTATTTATTTATTTACCAAATAAATAAATAAGTAAATAAATCTTTAAAAAAAAAAAAAAAAGCTTAAATTCCAGTTTACTTTTAAGCCCCTCCTTATTCTCCCAAATGAAATTAGTCAAGATTTCCTTGTGCTCCCATTCATATCCGTGTTCCTTACTGTTTGTATGTATTTCCTCTAGTTTATAAATTCATAAAAAATAAGAACATATTCAGGAAGCCTTCATCAGATTTTTCTAATAAGCCTCATAATCTTAGCAGTAGCCAAATAAGTTTTTGATTATTATGCTTTATTGAAAAACAAATATTAACCAATGATTGTTGCCCATTGCAGGACTTCTTAACCTGCATTGGCATTCATGTAAAATAATAATTCTATAACATGTCAGGATAAATGGATGAGGTCATGACTGAGCTCTTGAGAGGGGTTCTAATAATCCCCAAGGTAGACAGGAACTGCTCTCTCAACACACCTGTGACCCATGGGTAATATGCATGCACACTTGGTATATTGATTGGTAACCTGGGTTTTACTGTACTTTGGTTACAATAACATCTTGGCATAAACTTCTTAGAAGATAACATAAGTGTTATAATAAATATAAATATAATATAATATATATATATAATCATAAAATTTATGAAATTCCTATAAAATCTGTGTCAAAATCTTTGAGGTTGCTATTTAATGTTATTGAAGAACTATGCAGAGTTTACCCATAATCCCATCTCTTCTTGAGGCTTCTGTCCACAGAGGAATTTTTTGAGGCAGAATCATTGAACACTGGTCTTACAAGATTCTGCTACCATAATCATCTCTCATTCATGAAGTATTTGCTATACTGAAATTGATAGTATAGGCCAGGTAAGTAACAGATAAAGGGGCCTGGTTCATCTGGGTAAGGAGTATAGGAAGTCATGAGACCATGGTAGTGGTCTGTATCACAGCATGTTACTCCACTGTTTAAAACCCTCCTGGGGCTGCCCGTGAATTTGAATAATATCCAAATTCCTCACAATGGCTTCCATAGTTGTGAGCTATATATTGCTTGTGTCTCTAGCCTCATCTGTTCTTTCTACAAATATTTATTGAATACCTATGATATTCCACATATTTGGGATACATATAGAAACAAAATTAAGATCCTTGCCCTCATGTTGTTAAAATCTTGATGTAAGGAAAAAATGCAATAAGCATAAAATAACTATGTGTAGTAAATAGAATTTTAGACATGGTAGGGCTATGGCAAAAAGGAAAAGTTGGGGAATAAAGGGGATTTAAATGCCAGCAGGAATGGGGTTAGCATTTTTTTTTTTAAATAAAAGGCCAGAAAATATTTTAGTTTTTGCAGGCCAGAAGGTCTCTGTGGCAACTACTCAATCCTGCCCTTCTAGAACAAAGACAGCCATAGATAAGACAACAGGCATGGCTGTGCTCCAATAAAACTTTCCACAAACAAGAAGTTGGCCTCTTTTGGATGTTGGGCCATATATAATTTGAGGAATCCTGGATTATAGTGTGAAATCATCATTTGGAGAATGTTCTATGAAGAAGGTAGGATTCAAGCTAAATTACTTTCTTTCCTAATGTCTTTTATAAATTCAATCATAACATTTATCATGGTGTTGACATGTTTTATTTGCACATTTGTCAGCTTTGTTTCTGTCACACCCTCTGAATATGTAAGTGCAATGAGGGCTGTGAGCTTATCTCTTAATGCTCAATATCCAGAGTAGTGTCTGGCACACAGTAGAAACTGGCGAAATATGTATTAAGTGATGAGTAGAGAGTGTTATTTCTAGAGTGCACTCAGTACTCAGTTCCAGCAAATTATGAACATGAACAATTGAGACACTTTTTACCAGATCTTCTAGGTTTTGAAGAGACGCTAGAAATTCAAATTTTGCATGAAATCTCTCCATTTTAAATGACTGCAACTAATAAACAAAATCTCTGTACGTTTTTGGACGACTTCCTGTTTTAATGACTTGGATTTGGATAATATCTAGTTGAAAATAGGATGGGTGAGCTGAGGGTCTTCCTATTCTACCATCTTCCCAAGTTCTCTGACCAATTTCATTTCTTATCTTTTTTTTTTTTATTACAGTCATTTTAACAGCTATGAGGTGATATCTCATCATTCGTTTGATTTGTATTTTTCTGATAATTAGTGATGGTGAGTATCTTTTCATATACCTGTTGTCCACCTCTGACTTCTTTGAAAAAATGTCTATTAGAGATCCTCTGTTCATTTTAATCAGATTTCTCTTTGCTATTGTTGTATTAGTTCTTTATGTATTTTGGATATTAACCCCTTATCAGATATATGGTTTGCAAATATTTTCTTCCATTTGGTAATTTACCTTTTCATTTTGTCGATAGTTTCTTTTGCTGCGTAGAAACTTTTGGGTTTCATGTAGTCCTACCTCTTTATTTTTCTCTTTGCTGCCTTTGCTTTTGGTGTCAGTTCTAAAATACCATTTTTATATATTTTACTATTTGTAGTCTTTTAAAATGGAGAGATTTTATGCAAAAAATTTCCCCTTGCCTGAGGAAGACTATCTAAGAAAATATTGATAAGGCCAATATCCATGAGTTTAGTTCCTGTTTTCCTTTAGCAGATTTAAGGTTTGGGGTCTTATATTTAGGTCTTTGATTTACTTTGAGTTTGTGTACGGCTTAAGAAAGTTGGCTAGTTTCATTCTTTTGCATGTGGTTGTCCAGTTATCCCAACACCATTTATGAAAGAGACTGTTTTTCCTCTGTTGTGTATTCTTACCACCTTCATTGAAGGTCAATTGATCATTCAAGTAAGGATTTATTTCTGGGTTCTCTATTTTGCTCCATTGATCTATTTCCTGTTTTCGTGTCAGTACAATACTGTTTTAATTACTGTAATGTAATATAGTTTTGCTTTGTAATATAGCTTTGTAATATGTTTTGTAATATGGTTAAGTTTTGTAATATAGTTTTAAATCTGGGGCTGTGATACCTACAGCTTTATTCTTCTTTCTCAGGATTGCTTTGTTTATTTGGGGTCTTTAATGGTTTCATAGAACTTTTGGAGTTTGTTTTGCGTATGTGAGAAAACTTTATTTTGATAAAGAATGCATTTGTAGAATGATTTTCATAGTATGTGCATTTTAATAATGTTGATTCTTTCAACCCATGAGCATGGAATATCTTCCCATTTATTTCCGTCCTCTTTGATTTTTTTCATCATTGCCTTACTGTTTTTAGAGTATGGGTCTTTCACCTTCTGGATTAAATTTATTTACTGTATGTTTTATTATTTTTATGTCATTATAAATGAGTTTGTTATCTTAATTTCCCTTTCCACACAACAGATTTTGGCAAGTTGATTTTGTCCTTCAGCTTAACTGAGTATGTTTATTACTCTTAATAGGTTTCTTGTGTGTGTGTGTGTGTGTGTGTGTGTGTAGAGTCTTTAGGGTTTTCTACATGTTATCTGCAAGTAGTTTTAACTTCTTTCTTACCTATGTAGATATCTTTTATTTTTTCTGCTTGTCTGAATGCTTCAACTACTTTCAGTACTGTGTCGAATAAAAGTGAGAGTGGACATCCTTGTCTTATTCCTGATGCAAACTAAGAGAAAGGTTTTCAGCTTTTCACCACTGAGTATGTTTTTAGCTGTGGGATTGTCACATATAACCTCATTATGTTGAGAAATATTTCTTCTATACATACTTGGTTGAGCATGTTTATCACTAATGGGTATTAAATTTTGTCAAATGCTTTTTATGTATCAAAATGAATGTAGAATTTTTATATTTCATTTTCTTAATGTGATGATCACACTGGTTGATTTACATATACTGAATCAAATTGCATCACTGGTATAACTCCCACTTGATCATGGTGAATGATCCTTTTAGTATATTTTTGAATTTAGTTTACCAATACTTGATGTAGGTTTTTTGCATGTATGTTTATCAGGAATACTGATATGCAACTTTTTTTTTTTTTTTGTAGTATCTTGTCCAGTTTTGATATCAGGGTAATGCAGGCCTCTCATGGGATAAATTTAGAAGTGCTCTTCTATTTTTTGAAACAGCTTGAGAAGGAGAGATATTAATTTATTTGTATGTTTGGTTGAACTCATCTATAAATTCATCCTGTCTTGGAATTGTTTCTTGGCAGTTTTTTAAATTATTAATGATTCAGTTTCATTGCTAGTAATTGGTCTGTTCAGGTTTTCTATTTTTCCTTATTCATTTTTAGGAGATTAATGTTTCTAGGAATTTATACATTTCTTCCAGGTTGTGTAATCATTGGCATTTTTTTATAGTAGAAATACAATATTTCTGTGGTGTCATTTGTAACCTCTCTTTTATTTCTAATTTTATTTATTTGGGTTTTCCGTCTCTCTTTTGATTAGACTAAGGTTTGCCATTTTTATCTTTTCAAAGAACCTGCTTTAGTTTTATTGATATATTCTATATATTTTTTTCTTCAAGTTTAATCTAAATTCTAGTTGGTTAAAATACAGTGTAGTGTTAGTTTCAGGTGTAGAATCTAGTGATTCATCACTTACATGCAACATCCTGTACTTATCATTACTACTGCCCTCTTTAACACATTACTCATTTAACCTATTGCCCCCACCCACCTCCCCACCAGTAACCTTCACTTTGATCTCTGTAGAGTCTGTTTTAAGGTTTGACTCTTTTCCCCCATGTTCATCTGGCTTTTTTTCTTAAAGTTACATATATGAGTGAAATCATGCAGTATTTGTCTTTCTCTGACTTATTTTGCATAGCATAATATTCTCTAGCTCCAACCACATCATAGCAAATGGAAATATTTCTTTCTTTTTTATGGCTGAGTAATATTCCGGTACACATACACACACACATCCCCCATCATATCTTCTTCTTTTTTTTTTTTTTTCTGTAACTTCTTTATTCCCCACCTTTTTTAAGACTTCATTTTATTTTTTCAGTGTTCCAAGATTCATTGTTTATGTACCACCCCCAGTGCTCCATGCAATACATACCCTCCTTAACACCTACCAAAAGACTCACCCAACCCCCCACCTCCCTCCCCTCCAAAATCCTCAGTTTCTTTCTCAGAGTCCACAGTCTCTCATGGTTTGTCTCCCCGTCTGATTTCCCCCAATTTACTTTTCCTTTCCTTCTCCTGATGTCTTCTGTGTTATTCCTTATGCTCCACAAGTAAGTGAAGCCATATGATAGTTGACTCTCTCTGCTTGACTTATTTCACTCAGCATAATCACTTCTAGTCCTGTCCATGTTGATACAAAAGTTGGGTATTCATCCTTTCTGATGGAGACATAATACTCCATTGTATATATGGACCATATTTTCTTTATCCATTCATCCATTGAAGGGCATCTTGGTTCCTTCCACAGTTTTGATGTCCATGGCCATTGCTGCTATGAACACTGAGGTACAGATGGCCCTTCTTTTCACTACATCTGTATCTTTGGGGTAAATACCCAGTAGTGCAATTGCAGGGTCATAGAGTAGCTCTATTTTTAACTTCTTAAGGAATCTCCACACTGTTTTCTGAAGTGGCTGTACCAACTTGCATTCCCACGAACAGTATAAGAAGATTCCCCTTTCTCCACATCCTCTCCAACACTTGCTGTTTCCTGTCTTATTAATTTTGTCTATTCTAACTAAGGTGGTATATCAATGCAGTATTCAAAATGTGGTATATCAATGTGGTTTTGATTTGAATCTCCCTGATAGCTAATGATAACATTTTTTCACATGTATGTTAGCCATTTGTATGTCTTCTTTGGAGAAGTGTCTGTTCATGTCTTCTGCCCATTTTTTGATGTGATTATCTGTTTTGTGTGTGTTGAGTTTGAGTTCTTTATAGATCTTGGATATCAGCCCTTTGTAGTATCATTTGTGAATATCTTCTTCCATTCATTCTGTGGGTTGCCTCTTTGTTTTGTTGACAATTTCCTTTGCTGTGCAGAAGCTTTTGATATTGATGAAGTCCCAAAAGTTCATTTTTGCTTTTGTTTCCTTTGCCTTTGGAGACATGTATTGAAAGAAGTTGCTGTGGCTGTTGTGGAAGAGGTTACTGTCTACGTTCTCCTCTAAGATTCTGGTGGATTCCTGCCTTACATTGAGGTCTTTTATCCATTTAGAGTCTATCTTTGTGTATGGTGTGAGAGAATGGTTGAGTTTCATTCTTCTACACATAGCTGTCCAATTTCCCCAGCACCATTTATTGAAGAGACTGTCTTTTTTCCACTATATATTTTTTCATTTTGTCAAAGACTATTTGACCATAGAGTTGCAGGTCCATATCTGGACTCTCTAATCTATTCCACTGGTCTATGTGTTTGTTTTTGTGCCAGTACTATGCTGTCTTGGTGATCGCAGTTTTGTAGTAAAGCTTGAAATCTGGCAACATGATGCCCCTAGTTTTGTTTTGTTTTTTCAACATTTCCTTAGCGATTCGGGGTTTCTTCTGATTCCATACAAATTTTAGGATTGTTTGCTCCAGCTCTTTGAAAAATGCCAGTGGAATTTTGATCAAGATCAGTTTGAAAGTATAGATGGCTCTAGGCAGTATAACATTTTAATAATGTTTATTCTTCCAATACATGAGCATCGAATGGTCTTCCATCTTTTTGTGTCTTCAATTTCTCTCATGAGTGTTCTGTAGTTCCTTGAGTACAGATCCCTTACCTCTTTGGTTAGGTTTATTCCCAGGTATCTAATGGTTCTGGGGCTATAGTAAATGAAATTGATTCTCTAATTTCCCTTTCTATATTTTCATTGTTAGTGTATAAGAAAGCAACTGATTTCTATACATTGATTTTGTATCCTGTCACATTACTGAACTGCTGTATGATTAAAACATTCTAGTAGTTTGGGGAGTGCAGTCTTTTGGATTTTCCATATAAAGTATCATTTCATATGCAAAGAGAAATTTTGAGTTCTTCTTTGCCAATTTGAATACCATTTATTTCTTTCTGTTTTGTGATTGGTGTTGCTAGGACTTCTAGTACTGTGTTGAACAAGAGTGGCAAGAGTGGTCATCCTTGTTTTGTTCCTGATCTCAAAGGGAAGGCTGTCAGCTTTTTCTCATTGAGGATGATATTTGCTGTGGGTTTTCATATATATACTTAATGAAGTTGAGGGATAGGGATATCAAGTAATCAGGAATGGATGCTGTATTTTGTCAAATGCTTTTTCTGCATCCATTGAGAGGATCATGTGGTTCCCTCTTCTCTTATTGGTTTGTTCTATCACATTGATTGATTTGTGAATGTTGAATCACCCTTGCATCCCAAGGATAAATCCCATCTGGTCATGGTGGATAATCTTTTTAATGTACTATTCTGTCCTATTAGCTAGGATCTTGTTGAGAATCTTGGCATCCATATTCATCAGGGATATTGGTCTGAAATTCTCCTTTTTGGTGGTGTTTGCTTGGTTTGGGGATCAGGGTAATGCTGGCTTTATAGGAAGACTCTGAAAGTTTTTCTTCTGTTTCTATTTTTTGAAACAGCTTTAGGAGAATAGGTATCATTTCTTCTTTGAATGTTTGGTAGATTTCCCAAAGGAATCTGTCAGGTCCTGGGCTCTTATTTTTGGGGCAGTTTTTGATCACTGCTTCAATCGCATTACTAGATATTGGACTATTCAGGTTGTCAATTTCTCCCTGATTTAATCTTGGAAGTTTATAGGTTTCCAGGAATGCATCCATTTCTTCTAGGTTGCTTAACTTATTGGCATATAATTGTTGATAATAAATTCTAATGATTGTTTTTATTTCCTTGGTGTTAGTCATGATCTCTCTCTTTTCTTTTGGATTAATTTGGCTTGTGATTTATCGATTTTATTGATTCTTTCAAAGAACCAGCTTCTAGTTTCATTGATGTTTTCTACTGTATCTCTAGTTTCTATCTCCTTGATCTCTGCTCTAACCTTGATTATTTCCCTTCTTGTGCATGAAGTTGGCCTAATTTGTTGTTGATTTTCCGGTTCTTTAAGGTGTAAAGAGAGCTGGTATATTCTGGATTTCTCAGTTTTTTTTTTTTTTAAGATTTTATTTATTATTTATTTGACAGAGAGAGAGATCACAAGTAGATGGAGAGGCAGGCAGAGAGAGCGAGAGATAGAGGGAAGCAGGCTCCCTGCTGAGCAGAGAGCCCGATGCGGGACTCGATCACAGGACCCTGAGATCATGACCTGAGCCAAAGGCAGCGGCTTAACCCACTGAGCCACCCAGGTGCCCAGGATTTCTCAGTTTTTTGAGTGAGGCTTGGATGGCTATGTATTTTCCCATTAGGACCACCTTTGCTGTATCCCATAGGTACAGCAAATGATGTGTCTTCATTCTCATTTCCATGAATTGTTTAAGTTCTTCTTTGATTTCCTGGTTGATTAAAACATTCTTTTTTTTTTTTTAATTTTTAAAGATTTTATTTACTTATTTGACAGAGATCACAAGTAAGCAGAGAGACAGGCAGAGAGGGAGGAAGCAGGACCCTTGCCGAGCAAAGAGCCTGATGCAGGGCTCAATCCCAGGACCCTAGAATCATGACCTGAGCTGAAGGCAGAGGCTTTAACCCACTGAGCCACCGAGGTACCCCTTATTAAAACATTCTTAAGCAGAGTGTTCTTTAGTTTCCAGATATTTGAATTCATTCCGTACTTTTTCTTGTGGTTGATTTCCAGTTTCAAAGCATTGTATCTGAGAATATGCAAGGAATAATCTCAATTTTTTGGAATCGATTGAGCTCTGATTTGTGGCCCAGCATGTGGTCTATTCTGGAGAAAGTTCTGTATGCACTCAAGGAAAATTAGTATTCTGTTGTTATAGGGTGGAATGTTTTATCTATATCTATGAAGTCCATCTGGTTCAATGTGTCATTCAATGCTCTTGTTTCTTTATTGATTTTCTGCTTGGATGATCTCCCATACTGAGAGTGGTATATTAAATCCCCTACTATTAATGTATTCCTATCAATATGACTTTTTATCTTGATTAACAGTTGTCTTATGTATTTGGCTGCTCCTGTATTGGCAGCATAAATATTTACAATTGTTAGATCTTCTTGGTGGATAGATCCTTTAAGTATGATGTAGTGTCCTTCTTTATCTCTGATTATAGTCTTTAGTGCAAAATCTAATTTATCTGATATGAGAATCACTACCCCAGCTCTCTTTTAAGGCCCATTGGCACGAAAGATGCTTTTCTATCCCTTCACTTTCAGTCTGGATTTATCTTTAGGTTCCAAATGGGTCTCTTGTAGACAACATATGGGCAGGTCCTGTCATTTTATTCAATCTGCAACCCTGTACCATTTTATGGGAGCATTTAGGCAGTTCACTTTGAGAGTGATTATTGAAAGGTAACTTTTTATTGACATCATGTTGCCTGTGAAGTTCTTGTTTCTATAGATTGTCTCTGTAAATTTCTGTTCTATGTCATTCTTGGGTTCTTCTTTTAGAGAACTCCCTTAATATTTCTTGTAGTGTCTGCTTGGTGGTCACATACTCTTTTAAATCTTGCCAATATTTGAAGTTCTTTATCTCTCCATCCTTTTTGAATGTCATCGTTGTTGGGTAAAGTATTCTTGGCTGCATGTTCTTCTCACTTAGTGCCCTGAATATGTCTTGCCAGCCCTTTCTGGCCTGCCAGAAAGGTTTCTGTGGACATGTCTGATGTTATTCTGACTGACCTTCCTCTGTATGTAAGGAATCTCTGCCCCCTAGCTGCCCTCAGAAGCTCTTGTCTAAAATTATGATTTGTGAGTTTCACAGTCAAGTACCTTGAGGTCTTTCTAGATTCATTGATCTTGGTGGGTGTCCTTTCTGCCTCTAGGACATGAACACTTATTCCATTCCCCAGACTGGGGAAATTTTCATCCAGATTTTGTTCAGCTATATATTCTAGTCTTCTCTCTTTCTCACCGCCCAACCCCCACCCCCTGCAATTATTGGGATCCCAATAATTCTGATGTTGGAACGTTTCATGGCATCATTTATTTCCCTAATTCTGTTTTCATGGTGTCTAAGCAGTTTGTTCCAGGCTTCCTCCTGATCCTTTTTCTCTATCTGTTTGTCCTCTAGATCACTAGTTCTATCTTCTGCTTCAGTTACCCTAGCTGTTAGAGTATTTAGATTAGATTGAATTTCACTGATAGCATTTTTAAGTTCTGCCAGGTTGGCTCTCACTTCCACCCTTACAGATTCTATGTTGTCACTAATGGTTTTCTCCAACCTAGCCATTGCCTGGATAATTGTTACCCTGAATTCCCTTTCCAACCTACTGTTTATGTCTATATTCAGTAGTTCTGATGGAGAGGGCACAGTCTCTGAATTTTTCCTCTCTTGAGTGTTCCTCCTTCTTGTCATTTTCGTGAGAGGCAGCTGAGGGGATGTATAGCTGAATATGTCAACCAAGATCCAGATAAGTTGCACCCTGGAATGTTTTGGAGTAATTGGAAGTCACCATGAAAAAGAAAGAAAGAAAGAAAAAGAGAGAGAGAAAACCCAGCCAAAATGGCCCCAAGAGTAAAATATATAAGGTATATGAACAAAAACGGACAAAAAGACTGACAAAAGTAAGTTACGAGAAAAAAAAAAAAAAAAGAACCCAGCCAAAATGAACCCCAAGGATAAGATTTATATAATACCAAAATAAAAACAAATACACAGAAACACTGTCAAAAGAAAAAGATGGGATGGTGCTTATAAATCCTCGATGTGGGCGAGGAAGGTTATTTTGGGGCTTGCTGGGTGTATCTTGATATCTTTATTAAAGGAGTCAACTTTCCAGAGATAAAGAGAGATTAAAACTGATTGATTTATAGGGGTAGTATTGAATCGGAAAAAAGGATTACCTTGAAGCTCATATCTATATGTATATTTAAAAAAAGAAAAAAAAACATAGGTATATGTATGAAAAATATACAAGTTAAAAATGGTAAGGAAGTTAAAAAATTAAAAGAGCAAGAGTCCTGGGAATGAATTTTTTTTTTTTTTTAAAAAGTCGTGTCTATGAAATATACAGGTTTTGGGCAATATTGGGAGCTTAATATATTGTTTTCCCTGATGTTGGGATTTTACAGTTTTATGGGGACCCTATAGTGGTTGTCCTTTCATTCTTTTGGCTTGCTTTCTGGGGGTGGGTCTGCCATGTTGTTTTTCAGTCAGTCTTGCTTGGGTTGAGTCATGCTGCCCCCTATCAAGGGCCTGAGCTCTGTGGAAGCCAGTTTTTCAGGCTTTTATTCTCGGGAGGTTTTTGTTCTTTGTTTGTTTTTTGGAGGTTTAGTGGAAAGCAGACCTCTGCCTCAGAGAGAAACCTCAGTCTGCTCTGCTCTGGGTGGTCCAGAATACGCAGATCCCCCTCTGCAAACTTGACTGGACAGCACAACCTCCCACAGGTGGTGCACACCCCCAGCCACCATCTCAGTGGTTGCCTGAGGTCCCCACTTGTTTCTGTGCCCCCGTGCCACTAAAACCACAGGCAATATTGATCCAGAGAGCCTGCTTCTGGAGGCTGCCTTTGCCAGGACTTCTGTCTGGAGTCCAGGCCCATGCAGGGTGTGCTCAGAACCTGCAGTCTCATAGGTCACAGAAGGATGCTGCCAAGGGATCCCAACCAGAGTTCGCACCAGGTTCTCTCAGGCACAGGCTGGGAATGTTCAGATCCTTGGCTGGTGGCAGAAGGCCATGATCCTAGGACTGTCAGCTGGCACCCACACCAAGCTCTCTCAGGCATGGGAAGAAGTGCGCTCAGCCCCTGTGGTGGTGCAGGGTGCAGAGAGCATGGAAGGCTGTGGATCTAAAGGCCACTGGCTGGCGCCCACACCAGACTCCCTTACACATGGGTGGGAGTGCACCCAGCCCAACAATGGTGCAAATAGTGCAAAGCCAGGGGCTCAGGGACCACAAACTGGAGGCTCCACCACACTCTTTCTGGCATGGGTAGTTGCCAGTGGTGACCGTCCTGGGTCCATGGGCGTAGGCCTGTGCCCATGATCACCCAATTCCACCATTTGTCCCTTAAGTTCTTTTGTTCTTTTTGAGTGCTTTTAACCAGACTCCAAGTTAATGCTCGTCCCCAACCACAGGGCACTTTTGTACTTGGGTATTATTTCCTAATGGGTCACTTCTGATGGCTCCCTTCCTCTTCTGTTTATTCTCCAATATCAGTCTAAGTGTTCCCACTTCACTTTACCTCTCCACTGATATCTTCTGCCCCCATAGAAATCCAGAAGTGGATAATCTTACATCCCAGGCTGATTTCCTGGGTATTCAGAGTGTCCTGGTAGATAATTAGCTCACTTTAGGGGACCGGTTGAAACAGGGTCTCCAACTTCTCTGCCATCTTGCCCATCCTATTTCCCCACACCATGTCTTCTTTATCCATTTGTCAGTTGATGAATATTTGGTCTCTATTTATAACTTAGCTATTGTTGTTAATGCCGCCAAAAACATGAGGGTTTGTATATCTTTTTGAGTCTGTACTTTTGTATTCTTTAGGTAAATATCTAGTAGTACAATTGCTGGACCATAGGACAGTTCAATTTTTAACTTTTTGAGGAACCTGCATAATGTTTTGCAGAGTGGCTGGATCAGTTTGCATTCCCACTAAAAGTGCAAAAGTGTTTCCCTTTCTCCATGTCCTTGCCAACACCTATCATTTCCTGTGTTGTTAATTTTAACTATTCTGCCCAGTGTGAGCTGATATCTCATTGTGGTTTTGATTTGAGTTTCTCTGATGATGAGTGATGCTGAGCATCTTTGCATGTGTCTTTTCACCATCTGGATGTCTTCCTTGGAAAAATGTTTATTCGTGGTTTTTTGCCCATTTTTTAACTGGATTATTTGTTTTTTGAGTTTTGAGTTTGATAAGTTCCTTATATAATTTGGGTAATTACCCTTTATCAGAGATGTCATTTACAAATATCTTCTCCCTTTTTGAAGGTTGCCTTTAGTTTTATTGATTGTTTTCTTCATTGTGCAGAAGCTTTTTATCTTGTTGAAGTCCCAGTCATTTATTTTTGCTTTTGTTTCCCTTGCCTCAGGAGACGTATCTAGTAAGAGGTTGCTATGGCCAATTTCAAAGAGGTTACTGCCTGTGCTTTCCTCATGTGAGGTGGTTTCCTATTTCACATTTCATCCATTTTGAATTTATTTTTGTGACTAGTGTAAGAAAGTGGTCCACTTTCATTATTATGCATATTTCTGTCCAGTTTTCCCAACACGATTTATTGAAAAGACTGTATTTTTTCCATTGGATAATCTTTTCTGCTTTGTCATAGATTACTTGACCATAGAGCTGTACATTCATTTCTGGTTTTCCATTCTGTTCCAGTGATCTGTGTCTATTTTTGTGTCAGTTCTATACTTTTCTTAATCACTATAGCTTTATAATATAACTTGAATTCCTTAATTGTGATGTCTCCAGCTTTGTTTTTCTCTTTCAAGTTGGCTTTGGCTATTAAGGGTCTATTGTGGCTCCATAAAAATTTTAGGATTGTTTGTCCTAGCTCAGTGAAAAGTGTTGGTGGTATTTTGATGGGGGTTTCATTAAACCTGAAGATTGCTTTCAGTAGTATAGACATTTTAGCAATATTTTTTCAATCTATGAACAGGGAAGGCTTTTCCATTTCTTTGTGTCTTCTTCCATTTATTTCATCAATGTTTTACAGTTTCCAATATATGGATTTTTTTACATCTTTGGTTAATTTATTCCTAGATATCTTATGGTTTTTGGTACAATTGTACATGGGATCAATTTGTGATTTCTCTTTCTGCTGTTTTAGTATTGGTATATAGAAATATGGTAGGTTTCTCTACATCAATTTTGTATCTTGCAACTATACTGAATTCACATATCATTTGTAACAATTTTTTGTAGATTCTTTCAAGTTTTCTACATAGAGTCATGTCATCTGCAAATAGTGAAAGTTTGATTCTTTGCTGGTATAGATTCTTTCTTCTTTTTGTTTTCTGATAGTGAGACTAGGACTTCCAGTACCATGTTGAATAACAGTGGTGAGACTGGTCATACTTGTCCTGACCATGGAGAAAAATCTTTTCCATTTTTCCCCATTGAGGATGATATAAGCTGTGGGTTTTCATTTATGGCCTTTATTATGTTGAGGTATATTATCTCTATCCCTAATTTGTTAGGGGTTTTATCAAGAAAGAATGTTGCATTTTGTCAAATGCTTTCTGTGCATCCATTGAGAGGATCATATGGACCTTACCCTTTCTTTTATTAATTTGATTTATCACAATGATTGATTTATAAATATTGAGCCACACTTGTAGCCCAGGAAGAAATCCCACTTGATTGTGGTGAATGATCCTTTTAATGTACTGTTGGATTCATTCTGCTAGTATTTTGTTGAGAATTTTTGCATCCATGTTTATCAAGGATACTGGCCTGTAGTTCTCTCTCTTTTTTTAGTGGAATCTTTGGTTTTGAAAGCAAGGTAATGCTGGCCTCAAAGAATGAGTTCAGAAGTTTTACTTTCATTTCTATATTTTGGAATAGTTTGAGAATAGATATTCTTCTTTAAATGTTTAGTAGAATTTCCCTGTTAAGCCATCTGGTTCTGGACTTTTGTTTGTTGGGAGATTTTTGATTACTGATTCAGTTTCTTTGCTGGCTATTCATCTGTTTAACTTTTCTATTCCTTTTTCAGTTTTGGAAGTTTATGTTTCTGGGAATTTATCTGTTTCTTATAGGTTGTCCAATTTGTAAGCATATAGTTTTCACAATATTTTCTTAGACTTATTTGTATTTCTGTGGTATTGGTTGCTATTTCTCCTCTCTCATTTTGATTCTATTTATTTGTGTTCTTTCTCTTTTTAAAAAGAGAACATTGAGCTAAGAGTTTATTTTTTTCAAAGCACCAGATCTTAGATTCATTGATCTGTTGGGTTTTCTCATTTATTTCTATAGCATTTATTTCTTCCCTAATCTTTATTATTTTCCTTCTGCTGCTGCCTTTAGGTCTTGCTTGTTGTTTTTTTCTAGCTCCTTTAGGTGTAAGGTTAGGTTGTTTCAGATTTATCTTACTTCTTGAGATAGTCCTGTATTGCCCTATATTTCCCTCTAATGACCACTTTCACTGCATTCCAAAGATTTTAGACTCTCATGCTTTTGTATACATGTGTTTCCACTAATTTTTTAAAAAATTTCTTTAATTTTCTGGTTGACCCATTCATTCTTTAATAGCATGTTCATTAAATTTGCATTATTTCTGTATTTGTATATGTGGTCTTTCCAATTTTTTTTTTTAAGATTTCATTTATTTGAGCAATCACATGAGAGGGAGAGAAAGAGCATGAGTGGGGAGCAGGGTGAGGAGAGTGAGAAGCAGCCTCCCTTCTGAGCAGTGGAGCCTGATGTGGGGCTTGGGTCTCAGGACCCTGAGGTCATGACCTGAGCTAAAGGCTGATGCTTAACCCAGGCACCCCACCAATTTTTTTCTTATGGTTGACTTCAAGTTTCATAAGTTTTGTTCAGAAAATATGCATGGTATGGTCCCAATCTTTTTATACTTGTTCAGGCCTTATTTGTGACCAAGTATGTGATCTGTTCTGGAGAATGTTCCATGTGCTCTTTAAAAGAATGTACATTCTTCGGCTTTAGGATGAAATCTTCTGAATATATATAAGTCCATCTGGTACAATGGGTTATTCAAAGCCATTTTTTCCTTTTTTATTTTCTTTTTAGATAATCTTTCCATTGATATAAGTGGGTGTTAAAGGCCCCTACTATTATTTTATTATCTTTAAGTTTCTTTCTGTTTGTTACTGATTGTTTTATAGACTTGGGTGCTCCTAAGTTGGAGCATAAGTATTTCAAATTGTTAGATCTTGTTAGATAGTCCTCTTTATTATGATATAGTGGTCTTCTTCATCTCTTGTTAGAGTTCTTAGTTTAAAATCTGGTTTGTCTGATGTAAGTATTGCTACTCCAGCTCGCCTTTGACCATTTGCACAATAATTGTTTTTCCATCCCTTCACTTTCAAACTGCAGGACTCTTGAGGTCTAAAAGGAGTCTCTTATAGGCAGCATATAGATGAGTCTTTTTTTTTTTTTTTTATCCATTCTGACACTCTAGGTCTTTTCATTGGAAAATTTAGTCCATTTACATTCAGAGAAATTGTTACGAGTAGTATCATTACTGTTGTTATTATCATCATCATCTTCATCATCATTATCATCATCATCATCATTGTAGGCTCCATGATGGGTGTGGAGCCCAACATGGGGCTTCAACTCATGACCCTGAGATTAAGAGTTGGACTTTCAACCAACTGAGCCATTCAGGTACCCCCAGACTAATTATTGATAGAGATGTGTTTAATGCCATTTTATTACTTGTTTAGTTGTTTCTGGAAATTTTCTCTATTCTATTCTAGTCTTTGTCATGCATCATCTTTCCTTCCCACTCAGAGAGTGCCCTTTAATATTTCTCAACTGGTTTAGTGGTAATGAACTCTTCTAGTTTTGTTTATTTGGTAAACTCTTTATTTCTCCTATTCTGAATGATAGGCTTGCTGAATAGAGTATTCTTGGCTAAAGATTTTTTCTCATTTAGCACATTAAATATATCATGCCATTCCCTTTGTGACTTGCCAAGCTTGTGTGGAGAGATCTGCTCCTAACCTTTTGAGGCTTTCCCTATAAGTTAGGGACTTCTTTTGTCTTGTCATTTTTAAGATTTTTTTTTTATCACTGTATTTTGCAGACTTAACTACAATAGTTCTTAATGTTAGCCTGCTTTTGTTGATTTTGATAGGAGTTCTCTCTGCCTCCTGGATTCAGATATCTGTTTCCTTCCCCAGTTTAGGAAAGTTTTTGGCTATAATTTCCTCTAGTAAACCTACTCCCCCTTTTTCTCTCTTTCCTTCTGAAATCCTATGATACAAAATTTATTACATTTGATAGACTGAGTTCCTTAAGTCTACTCTCCTGATGCAAAATTTTCTTTCTTTTGTTCATCTTCATTATTTCCATAATTCTTTCTACATCACTTATTCATTCCTGTGCTTCTTCCATCCTTGTGGTCATTACATACAATCAGTTTCTAATCTCAATTATTTCATTTTTCATTTTGGCCTGATTGTTTTTCCGCTCTTTTATCCCCATGTTAAAGTCTACCTGATCTCTTCCATTCTATGCCTAAGCCCAGCCAGTATCCTTGTGATTGTTGCTTTAAATTCTGAATATGGCATATTATTTATATCTGTTTCAATAGATGCCTGTCCCTGACCTTTTCTTCTTTTTTGGGGATGAATTCTTCCATCTTGGCATTCTATGTTTCTGTTTTCTCTGTGTCAGAAAAGCCTGTTACATACACTTCCTGCTCCTGAGAGTAATGGCTTTATATAATGTCCAGCACCTGGAGCTTCAGGAAGCATCTCTAGTGTGTGCTTTGTGCACCCTGCTGCTGTGTTTCAGCTGCTCTATCGCTCATGCCAGTTGTCTGAAGAGGTTCTTCTTGCTTACAGTGGGGAGTCTTTGGACCTTGGCCACAGTGTGGCAAGTTTCAACTAACTGTGCTCTGGCCTTCTTGTTAAAAAGAGACCTGATGCCATTTCTACTAGAACTGAAGCTTTACAGAACTCTGGTCAGTAGATGTATTGCATACAGGGTCTTGTGCTGGTCTTCTGGGGAATGACCCTGCTATGCTGGTCTTTAGGCACACTTGCCTGAGAAGGTACAGAGGGGTAGGACTTGGGTTAAGCAAGTTAGGCAGCAAATATTGGTGTTGTGCTCTTTACTGAAGTTGGTTTATGCTGAGTGGCATGGAGGGAAATGGCACCAGCCATCTTCCTTGTCCCCATAGAGGGAAGTCTGTATTTGCTGCTCTCAGGGAAGCATTTTCAGAGGAGTGAATAATTTTTCCTCATATGCCCCAGGCATTTTTCAGATTGCTGTTTTTACATTATCTGTCTCTGGGTCATTTGCCTGCTTGGAGCAGTTCAGTGTAACTTGGGCCTTATCCCAGCCTTGCCTGCTGATTTAAATTCCAAACTTCAGAGACGTGGTGTGGCAGGGACCTGTGCTAGTTCTATGGCAAAGTGTCCTATTGTACTGGGAGTGATGCAGATTTGACCCAGATGGGCAATCCCACCAGAGTGCAAGGGCATATGTTTAGAGCAATGCAGGCTAAACAGCCAGTGTCCAGGTTAGCTCCCCTCAGCAGGCGTCTCTGCACCTATGCTGGGGAGCAGGGGAGGGAAATGGCACCAATTGGTTCTTTTGTCTGCAGAGAAGCAATGCTACATCTCACAGATGCATTCCAAAAAATACCAACAGTTTCTTCCTATGTGCCTCAGGTAATGCTCATGTCATAGAGTCTGTCCCTTGGTATTGCTTCCATGTCCCTCTCCAGGAATTGAGCAGCATCCTTTGGTCTTTATCTCAGCCAAGCACAGGTACCTCTAAAACTCTAGTCTTTGAGCCTTGCTAGCTGCAAAATCTCATGAAAATTAGTCCCTTTTCCCCTTAGTCAATGGCTTGGGAAAATGTTCTTCCTGTGTGCATACCTGTATACTCCACTCTCTCTTGTCATTCTCTGTGACCAGGACTCCCTCCCCTATGCAGCACACATGACCTGTTTCTTCCTGAACCATGTCTCTGTACTTCCTACCTTCCTCAATGCAGCCTCTTCTGTCCCTCTAGCTATGCAGTTTGTTCTATCAGTCTTAACTTGTTATTTAGTCTTCACTTGTGTGTGTAATTCTTCTGGTTCTTATAATTGTGTTTCATGTTGTTGTGGTCAGAAAAAATGTTTGATGTGACTTCAGTCTTCTTAAATTTATAGACTTGTTTGGTGGCCTAACATGATCTATATGGATGCATAATGTTCCATGTGCAACTGAGAACATTGTATATTCTGCAAATTTTGAAAGGAATATTCCATATATACATGTTAAGTCCAAGTGGTCTAATACGTAAGTCAAAGTCACTATTTTCTTGTTGATTTTCTGTCTCAATGATATATCCATTGATGCAAGTGAGATGTTAAAGTCCCCCACTGTTTCCATATTACTGCCAATTTCATTTTTATATCAGTTAATATTTGCTTTATACATTTAGGTGCTCAAATGTTGGGTGCAAAGATATTTATAATCATATCATTTTTTTTAAATTCATCCCCTCATCATTATAATGAATGCCCATCTTTGTCTCTTGTTACAGATTTGTCTTTTATTTATTCATTTTTAAAATTGAGATATAATTGATATATAATATTGTATTAGTTTTAGGTAGTATAACAATGATTTGATATATGTATTATTACAAAATAAGTATTACAGTAAGGTTAGTTAACATTCACTATCACACAGAGTAACATCTTTTGTTTTCTTGTAACAAGAACTCAAGATCTACTCTCAACTACTTTAAACATGCAAAAAAGTATTTTTAACTTAGTCACTACGCTGTACATTGATTTTTTTTTTTTTTTTTTTTTTTTTTGGTAATCAGAATGACTTGGGAGAAGAGCACCACTGCATTTAAATGCACAGGGCCAGAGATGCTAAACATCCTACAAGGAGTCCTACTGCCCCAAAGTACACCACAGTTCTACATTGTAAATGATAGCTGAAACCAAATGCCAGGGATATTGATGCAATTTTTACAAACACCAACCTCATTCCTTGTGTATGTGTGTTTAAAGTATAGTTGACACACAATTTTGCATTAGTTTCAGGTATACAACATAATGATTTGACAAATCTATATGTTATACTATGCTCACCATAAGTGTATCTACCCTCTGTCACCATACAACATAGTTACATTACCATTGAATGTGTTCCTTATGCTACATCTTTCATCCTTCATTCATTCCTTAACTGGAAGCCTATTATCTACCACTCCCCTTCATCATTTTTTACTCTTCTCCCTTCCTTCCTTTCCCCTCCAGCCCTCACTAGTTTGTTCTCTGCTTTACTTTCTGGTACTCACTAGTTTGTTCTCTGTTTTTATGAGTCTGTTTCTGAATTTTGTTTGTTCTTTACATTACACATATGAATGAAATTATACAATATTTCTATTCCTGTGACTGACTTATTTAACCTAAAATTATACCTTCCAGGTCTACCCAAGTTGTTGGAAATGGCAAGGTTTTTCCTTTTTATGGCTAACATTCCATTTATATATGTAACATGTCTTTATCCATTCATTTATGGATGGATGCTTGAGTTTCTTCATGCCTACAATAAATTTTCATATTTACTATTGTTAATAATGCTTCAATAAACAGGATTGTATGTATCTCTTTGAATTACTATTTTCATTTTCTTTGGATAAATACCCAGTAGTGGAATTTCTGAATCCTATATATATATATATTTTTTAAGAAACTTCATACTGTTTTAAAGGCTACACCAACAATTCACAAAAGTTCCTTTTCTTTCACATCCTTGCCAGCATTATTTCATATCTTTTTGATTCTACCCATTATGACAGGAGGTACCTTACTATAGTTTTGATCTGCATTTCCCCAGTAATTAGTGAAGTTGAGTATCTTTTCATGTGTCTGTTTACCCTCTGTATATCTTCTTGGGAAAAAAAAATGTCTATTCAGGTCTTTTGCCCATTTCTTTTTTTTTTTTTTTTAAGATTTTATTTATTTATTTGACAGGCAGAGATCGCAAGTAGGCGGAGAGGCAGGCAGAGAGAGAGGAGGAAGCAAGCTCCCTGCAGAGCAGAGAGCCCGATGTGGGACTCGATCCCAGGACCCTGGGATCATAACCTGAGCCGAAGGCAGAGGCTTTAACCCACTGAGCCACCCAGGCACCTTCTTTTGCCCATTTCTAATTGGATGTGTGTGTGTGTGTGTGTGTGTGTGTGTGTGTGTGTTGTTATGTAAGTTCTTTATATTTTTTAGATATTAAACTGTTATCAGGTATCTTACTTGCAAATATCTTCTCCCACCCAACAGGTTGCTTTCGTTTTGTTGATGGTTTCTTCATTGTGCAAAAACTTTTGATTCTGGTATATTTCCTTTTTTTTTTTTTTAAGGTTTTATTCATTTATTTGACACAGAGAGCGAGATCACAAGTAGGCAGAGAGGCAGGCGGTGGGGAGAGGAGGGAAGCAGGCTCGCTGCTGAGCAGAGAGCACAATATGGGGATTGATCCCAGGACCCTGAGAGCATGACCCCAGCCAAAGGCAGAGGCTTAACCAACTGAGCCACCCAGGCACCCCTGATTCTGATATATTTCCAATAGTTTAGCTTTGGCCTTGTTTCCCTGACTTCAGGAGACATCTAGAACAATGTTGTAAAGGTTGATGTCAAAGAAATTAATGCCAATGTTTTCTTCTGGGAGTTTTATGGTTACAGGTCTCAATGTAGGTCTTCAATCTCTTTTGAGTTTATTTTTGTGTATAGTGTAAGGAAGTGTTCCAGTTTTATTATTTTATTATTTTGCATGTAGCCATCCAGCATCACTCATGAAAAGACTTTTTCCCATTGTTTATCCTTGCTGCCTTTCTTATAGATTAATTGACCATATAGGTAAGGATTTATTTCTGGGTTCTCTATTAAGTTCCATTGTCCTCTGTGCCTATTTTTGCTCCAGTAACTTAATGTTTTGGTTACTACAGCTTTTTGTAGTATATCTCAAAATCTGGGGTTGTGATATTCTAGCTTTGTTCTTTCTCAAGATTGCTTTGCTTCTGAGGTAAGTTTTATGGTTTTATAAAAATCTTGGGATTTTTTATTCTAGTTCTGTGAAAAATGCAATTGATATTTTGATAAGGATTTCATTGACTGTAGATTGCTTTGGGTAGTTTGGACATTTTAACATATTAATTTTTTCAATCTATGAGCATGGAATATTTTTAAGTCTTTTTGTGTGTCATTCCTAATTATTTTCTTTTTTCTTTTTTTTTTTAAAGATTTTATTATTTATTTGACAGAGAGAGATCACAAGTAGGCAGAGAGGCAGGCAGAGAGAGAGAGGAGAAAGCAGGCCCCCTGCTGAGCAGAGAGCCCGATGCGGGACTCGATCCCAGGACCCTGAGATCATGACCTGAGCCGAAGGCAGCGGCTTAACCCACTGAGCCACCCAGGCGCCCCCTAATTATTTTCTTCAGTATTTTATAGTTTTCAAATTATAGGTCTTTCACCTTCTTGATTAGGTTTATTTCTAGGTATTATTTTTGGTGCAATTGTAAATAGGATGGTTTTCTTAATTTTTCCTTGTACTTCATTATTAATATATAGAAATGCAACAAATTTTATAGAAATGCAATTAATTCTGTATCCCTCAACTTTGCTGAATTTATTTCTTCTGAGTTTTTTATTTTAGAATTTTTTGGATTTTCTATGAATGGTAGTATTTATTCTGAAGGTAGTGACAGTTTAACTTTTTCCTTATCAGTATTGATCCCTTTTATTTCCTTGCCTGATATAGCTGGGACTATAGTACTATGTTGAATAATAATGGCAAGATGGGACATCTTGTCTTCTTCCTTATCTTAAAGGAAGAACTCTCAGATTTTTATCATTGAGTATGGTGTTAGCTGTGAGATTGTCATAGATGGCCTTATTTTGCTTGGTTATGTTCCATCTAAACCCACTTCATTGAGACTTTTTATTGTAAATTGATGCCTAATTTTGTCAGATATTTCTTCTGTGTTTATTGAGATGATATATGATTTTAATCATTCCTTTTGTTGATGTCGTGTATCACTTGATTGAATTGGGAATGTTGAACCATTCTTGCATCCCCAAAATAAATCCCACTTGATCATGGTGAATATATTGTTGAATGCAGTTTGCTTGTATTTCGTTGAGGATTTTTGCATCTATGTTCATTAGGGATATTAGGCTATAGTTTTCTTTTGCGGTGTCTTTGTCTGGTTTTGGTATCAGGGTAATGCTGGCTTCATAGAGTGTATTTGGAAGTCTTCCTCTTTTGTTTTGTAGAATAGTTTGTGATCAGTAGTGATTCTTTTTAAATGTTCCGTAGAATATACTTGTGAGTTCATCTGGTCCTGAAATGTTGTTTATTGGAATTTTTTTTGATTACTGATTTCATTTTGATAGTGGTAATTGGTTTATTCAAATTTTCCCCTCCTTTCTGATTGTTTTTAGAAAATCGTGTGTTTCTAGGAACCAATCTGTTTCTTATAGGTTGTCCAATAATTTGTTGGCATGTAATTTTTATAGTATTCTTTTATAATCCTTTGTATTTCTGTAGTGGTGTCCTATTTTGTCTCTTTTTCGTATCCCTGTCTTTTTTTTTCTTTATAAGTCTGGCCAGGTTTATTAACTTATCTTTTTAAAAAACTAGCTTCTAACTTTATGATCTTTTTGTGTTTTTTTATTTTATTTATTTCTGACCTTTATGATTTTCTTCCTTATAATTCTGAATGAAGTTTGTTCTTTTTCTATTCTCTTTGTTATAAGGTTAGCTGGTTTATTTGACCTTGTTCTTACTCCTTGAGGTAGGCATGTATCACAAGGTATTTTCCTCTTAGTATTGCTTTCAGTGTGTCCAAAAGATTTGGAACCATTGTATTCTCATTTTTATTTGTTTCCATGTATATTTTTCATTTCCTCTGATTTTTCTTGTTGACCCATTGATTGTTTAGTAGTATGTTGTTTGTTTACATGGGTTTGTGTAGTTTTGAGGGTTTTTTTTTTAATTGTTATTGATTTCTAGTTTCATGTTATTATGGTTAGAAAAGATGCAGGATATTATTACAATCTTAAATTTATTGAGACTTTTTTTATTGTTGAACATGTGATCTATCTTGGAGAATGTTCCAAGTACACCGGAAAACAATGTGTATTCTGTGGCTTTGGATGGAATGTTCTATATACATCTTGTAAGTTCATCTGGCTGACTGTATCATTCAAAACCAACATTATTTCCTTATTGATTTCCTGTCTGGATGATCTATTCATTCATGTAAATGGGGTGTATTGTATTATTCTTAATTTCTCCTTTTGTCTGTTAATGTTTTTTGTATTTAATATGGATATTCACAATTGTTATATTCTCTTTTTGGATTGATCCCTTTATCATGACCTAATGCCCATTTTTATCTCTTACTGAAGTCTTTCTTATAAAGTCTATTTTGTCTGATACAAGTATTGCTATCCTATTTATGTGGGATATCTATTTTTTTTTTAAGATTTTATTTATTTACTCGACAGAGAGATCACAAGTAGGCAGAGAGGCAGGCAGAGAGAGAGGGGGAAGCAGACTCCCTGCTGAGCAGCGAGCCCGATGCGGGGCTCGATCCCAGGACCCCGAGATCACGACCCAAGCCGAAGGCAGAGGCTTAACCCACTGAGCCACCCAGGCGCCCCAGCATGGGATATCTTTTTTCCTCCTTTTACTTTGAATCTATATGTGTGTTAGGTCTTAAGTGAGTCTCTTTGAGGTAGCATATGAATGGATTTTGTTTTTGTTGTTTTTTAATCCTCTCTGCTACCGTATCTCTTCTTAATGGAGCATTTAGACTATTTACATTTAAAGTAGTTATTGATAAGTATATTCTTACTGCCATTTTATTAATTGTTTTCTCATTGTTTTTGTAGTTCTCTGTTGTTTTCTTCTCATTTCTTTCCTTGTGGTTAATGACTTTCTGTAGTGTTACGCTTGGCTTCCTTTTACTTTTTCTGTGCATCTATAATGGGTATTGGATTTGTGGTTATCATAAGGTTTATATATTAACAACCCAAGTATATATTAGTCTACTTAAGTAGATGGTCACGTAAATTCAAGCACATTCTAAAATGACAAATGACTTTTTTTTTTACTTCCTCCTTTACATTTTGTGCAAATCTTGTCATATTTTACATTTTTTGGTTTATAATTTTCTTCTGAATATTCTTTCTCTTTTTCCACTTAAAGCAATCCTGTTAGCAATTATTGTATGGCTCAATTGGTTATTGACTCTTAATCTATTACTTATCTGGAGAACTATTTTTCTCTCTTTAAAGCACAGTACACAAGAGTTGTAGATTTTTTTTCCTTTCAGTACTGTGAATATACCCCTTTCAGGTCTGCAAAGGAAAAATCAGCTGATAGTTATAGGGATTTTGTTGTATATAACTTTTTGCTTAACCTTTGCTGCTTTTAAAATTCTGTTTATCTTTAATCTTTGACATTTTAATTATGTGTCTTGATGTGAACCTCCTTGGGTTCATCTGCTTTGGAGCTCTTTGTGAATCCTGAGCCTGGATGTCTGTTTCCTTCTGCAATTTACAGAAGTTTTCAGATTTTGATTCTTTAAATTAATTTTCTTCCCCCTTCTTTCTCTTTTCTCTTTTTGGGATGCTATAATATGAGTGTTTTTTGTTTGATGTTGTAAAAAAGATTCCTTAACCTACTGTCATTTTTTAAAGTCTCATTCATTCTTGCTATTCAGCTTTGTTATTTTTCATTACACTGTTATTCCAATTGTCTATCTGTCCTTCTGCATTTGCTAGTCTTCTGTTGTTTCCTTGTAGTGTATTTTAATTTTTTACTTTATTCTTCAACTCTGATGTGTATGTGTGTGTGTATTTCTTTGTTTTTCTCTCTCTCTCTGTTGAAGTTCTGAGTTCTACCACTCTTCTCTCTTAAATCTTAAATCTTTTTATCAGATATGTTGCTTATGGTCTGTTTCTTTTTTTTTCTCTCCGCCAACCCCTCCCCCACCAAGGTTTTTAATTTGGAACATATTCCTCTGTCTCCTCATTTTGCTTGACTTTTTCTGTTTGTTTCTATGAATTAGGCAGAATAATTATTTCCTCAAAACTTGAAAGAATGGTCCTGCATGTGGTCATCCCCAGTATAAGTTGTGTGTATGTTGTGTCTTTGGTAATTGTTATGAGCTAAGGTTCCTGGGTCATTCCATGGGACTGCCCCTGATGGAAGAGCAGAACTGAAGTGGATATGGATCAACATGGTTATAGGGTTTTCTCTGCAAAAGTGACTCTAGCAGAGACGTTGTAGCCAAGGTAGGGCATGGGCTGGAGTGTCAGCAGTGTTTCATGCAGGGTTGCCCTGGCAGTATAGCTGTAGATGAAGTGGGTAATACCAGGGTGTTCTGCTACTATCTTCACTGTGAGTTCTCTGGGAGGATAGCTAAAGCAGAGAGTGCAAGCTGGTGTATTCTTGTACAGAGCACCTTGGAGAGGCATCTGTGAAGTATGAGTTAGGAGTTACCAGAGAGCTCTGCACCAGGGGTGTGAGCAAGCTGTCTGGCATAAGTGGTGAGGGACTGGAGTGTTCTGGGGTACTTTGATTTTGTGTCACCTTAGCACTTCAGTTGGAGTTATAATTAGTGCTGACTCTGGTGTCTCAGTGTGCATTGCACTGGGGACACCTTGGTGGGATAGCTGGGACTGGTGTGGGCTAGAGGCCCAGGGCTTGCTGAAATGGTAAGCCAACTAGGACACCTGGATCCTGTTTCTGTCCATGCTACCAAGTTGGAGGGAAACATAAACCATGGTGACAGACAGCTTCTCAGTCCTGGAGAGAATTCCAGTAGCTCCTCCCTTGTCATTTGGCCGTTTTCTTTTTCCTTTCCTTTTCCTTTCCCTTCCTTTCCTTTCCTTTCCTTTCCTTTCCTTTCCTTTCCTTTCTATTTCTTTCCTTTCCTTTCTCTTTCTGTTCCTCTTTCTTTTCCTCTTTCTTCTTTCCCTTTATTTTCTCTTTTCTTTTCTTTTTCTTTTTTGGCCAGTTTCTTTATATTCCAGTAGAGCATTGTTGCGCTCATTTGTTCTCTCTCAGGTGCACTCTCTCTCTGTCTTTTAAACATAGTTGACAATGTTATATTAGTTTTAGGTATACAACTTTGTGATATGATAAGTTATCACAAGTGTAGCTATACCATTAAAATGTCATTGACTGTATTCTTTATGTTCTGCCTCTTATTCCTGTGACTTACTTATATCATAACTAAAAGCCTATATCTCCCACTCCTCTCCACCCTTTTGCACAACCCAAGGAGTTTGTTTTCTGTATTGATAGGTTTGTTCCGCTTTTTGTTTATTTTTTTAAATCTCTTTAATGAGTGGAATCATATGGTACCTGTTTTTCTCTGTCTGATTTACTTCACTTAGCATAATACCCTCTAGGTCCATCCATGTTATCTCAAATGAGGCAATATCCTTTTTGTAAATAGATGCTTAATATTCCATTGTATGTATATGTGTGTATGTATATCCATACATGTACACAACATATCTTTCCTTATCCATTCACCTATTGATGGACACATAGGTTACTTCCATATCTTGGCTATTGTAAATAATAGTGCAATAAACATAGAGATATGTATATCTTTTAAAAATTATGTTTTCATTTTCTTTGGGTAATACCCAGTAGTGGAATTATTTGCTGCTTCCTGATGGCACACAGCAGAAGAATGAGGCACAAGCAAGTCAGCTGCAAGACAGAGGGAGCAGGGGTCGAAAGTAGAAAAGACTATTGCCATGAACAACTCCTCAGTCTCATATTTATTGGCTATTTAGACAATAATCAAAAAAGATCCAAAGAAGGCTATACATTAATCATATGCCTTGTAGATAAACAAGAAGGGATATGAGTTATACACTGATTATAAGTTTTATAAATAAGCAAGAAGAAAGGCAGGATATGTCTGGTCAAGTAGTATAGAATTTACAGTTGAGCAACCACATTCAAAGGGATCACCTAATTAACCACAGGTGGTCTCTGGAGAAGGGGAAATAATAGAAAAAAGAAGCAGGTGGTGTTCCACCCTGAGCAGGCCAGGTATTCCCAGCTGCTCAGCTTCAAGGACATATATCGTCTTCTCCCCAAGAGGCCCGTTGCTAATACATTTTTTTTCTTTTTTCTTTTTTTTAAAAATTATTTGTATTACCATATAATGTATTATTTGCCCCAGGGGTATAGGTATGTGAATCGTCAGGCTTACACACTTCACAGCACTTACCATATCACATACCCCTCCCAATGTCCATAACCCAACCCACCCTCTCTACATTGCCGTCCCCCAGCAACCCTGTTTGTTTTGTGAGATTAAGAGTCTCTTATGGTGCGTCTACTTCCCGATCCCATCTTGTTTCATTTTTTCCTTTCCTACACCCCATGCCCTCCACTCTACCTCTCAAATTCCTCATATCAGGAAGATCATATGATGTCTTTCTCTGATTAACTTATTTGGCTCAGCATAATACCATCTAGTTCTATCCATGTCATTGCAAATGGCAAGATTTCATTTCTTCTGATGGCTGCTTTTATTGTATATATTGCTTTTTATTGCTTTATATTGCTTTTATTGTATATATTGCTATTGTATATATTGCTTATTTTATTGTATATATTTTTAACCCATCTTCTTTAGCTATTCATCTGTTGATGGACAGCTAAGTTCTTTCCATAGTTTGGCTATTGTGGACATTGCTACTATAAACATTTGGGTGCATGTGCCCTTTCAGATCACTACATTTGTATCTTTAGGATAAATACCCAGTAGTGTGATTGCTGGGACAATATATCCAGCATAGCTCTATTATCAACTTTTTTGAGGAACCTCCATGCTGTTTTCCAGAGTGGCTGCACCAGCTTGCATTCCCAACAAAAGTGTAGGAGGGTTCCCCTTTCTCTGCATCCTTTCCAACATCTATCGTCTCCTGACTTGTTAATTTTAGCCATTCTTTAACCAAAATTGTGGTTTTTATTTGTATTTCCCTGATGCTGAGTGATGTTGAGCACTTTTTCATGTGTCTGTTGACCATCTGGATGTCTTCTTTGCAGAAATGTCTGTTCATGTCCTCTGCCCATTTCTCGATTGGATTATTTGTTCTTCAGGTGTTGAGTTTGATAAGTTCTTTGTAGATTTTGGATATTAGCCCTTTATCTGACATGTCATTTGCTAATCTTCTCCCATTCTGTTAGTTGTCTTTTGGTTTTCTTGACTGTTTCCTTTGCTGTGCAAAAGCTTTTGATCTTGATGAAGTCCCAATAGTTCATTTATGCCCTTGCTTCCATTGCCTTTGGTGATGTGTCTAGGAAGAACTTACTGAGGTCAAAGAGGTTGCTGCTGGGATGCCTGGGTGGCTCAGTGGGTTAACCCTCTGCCTTTAGCTCAGGTCATGATATCAGTTTCCTGGGATTGAGCCCCACATCAGGCTCTCTGTTTGGCAGGGAGCCTGCTTCTCCTCTCCCCTCCCCCTGCACCCCCACCCACCTCTCTGCCTACTTGTGATCTCTGTCTGTCAAATAAATAAATAAAATTAAATGAAAAGAGGTTGCTGCCTGTGTTGTTTTCAGGATTTTGATGGATTCCTGTCTCATATTGAGGTCTTTCAACCATTTTGAGTCTATTTTTATGTGTGGTTTAAGGAAATGGTCCAGTTTCATTCTTCTGCATGTGGCTATCCAATTTTCCCAACACCATTTGTTGAAGAGACTGTCTTTTTTCCATTCAACAATCTTTTCTGCTATGTCAAAGGTTAGTTGACCATAGAGTTGAGGGTCTGTTTCTGGGCTCTCTCTTCTGTACCACTGATCTATGTATCTGTTTTTGTTTCAGTACCATACTGTCTTGATGATTACAGCTTTGTAATAGAGCTTGAAGTCTGGAATTGTGATGTCACCAACCTTGGCCTTCTTTTCCAACATTCCTTTGGCTATTCAGGTTCTTTTCTGGTTTCATATAAATTTTGGAATTATTTGTTCCATTTCGTTGAAAAAAATTGATGGTATTTTGATAGGGATTGCTTGAAACATGCAGATTGCTTTAGGTAACATAGAAATTTTCACAATATTTGTTCTTCCAGTCCATGAGCATGGGACGTTTTTCCATTTCTTTGTGTCTTCCTCCATTTATTTCATGAGTACTTTATAGTTTTCTGAGTACAGATTCTTTGCCTCTTTGGTTAGGTTTATTCCTAGGTATCTTGTGGTTTGGGGTGAAATTGTAAATGGGATTGACTCCTTAATTTCTCTTTCTTCTGTCTTGCTGTGGGTGTATAGAAATGCGACTGATTTCTGTGCATCAATTATACATCCTGACACTTTACTGAATTCTTATATGAGTTCTATTAGTTTTGGAGTGGAGTCTTTGGGTTTTCCACATAAAGAATTATATCATCTGCAAAGAGTGAGAGTTTGACTTTTTCTTTGCTTATTTGGATGCCTTTCATTTCCTTTTGTTGTCTGATTTGCTGAGGCTATGGCTTCTTGTACTATGTTGAATAGCAATGGTGATAGTGGACATCCCTGCTGTGTTCCTCATCTTAGGGGAAAAGCTCTCAGTTTCTCCCCATTGAGAGTTATATTCACTGTGGGTTTTTCATAGATGGCTTTGATTATATTGAGGTATGTACCCTCTATCCTTACACTTTAAAGAGTTTTGATCAAGAAAGGATGTTGTACTCTGTCAAATCCTTTTTCAGCATCTATTGAGAGTATCATATGGTTCTTGTTCTTTTTTATTAATGTATTGTATCACATTGATTGATTTGCAGATGTTGAACCAATCTTGCAGCCCTGGAATAAATCCCACTTGGTTGTGGTGAATAATCATTTTAATGTACTATTGGATCCTATTGGCTAGTATTTTGGTGAGAATTTTCACATCTGTGTTCATCAAGAATATTGGTTTGTAATTCTCCTTTTTAGTGGGGTCTTTGGTTTTGGGAATCAAGGTAATGCTGGCCTCATAAATTGAGTTTGGAAGTTTTCCTTCCATTTCTTTTTTCTTTTTCTTTCTTTTCTTTTCTTTTCTTTTTTTTTTTTTAACAGTTTCAGTAGAATAAGTATTAATTCTTCTTTAAATGTTTGGTAGAATTCCCCTGGGTAGCCATCTGGCCCTGGGCTCCTATTTGTTGGGAGATTTTTGATGACTGTTTCAATCTCCTTACTGGTGATGGGTCTGTTCAGGTTTTCTGTGTCTTCCTTGTTCAGTTTTGGTAGTTTATACATCTCTAGGAATGCATCCATTTCTTCCAGATTATCAAATTTACTGGGATATAGTTGCTCATAATACGTTCTTATACTTGTTTGTATTTCTTTGGTGTTGGTTGTGATCTCTCCTCTTTCATTCATGATTTTATTTATTTGGGCTCTTTCTCTTTTCTTTTTGATAAGTCTGGCCAGGAGTTTATCAATTTATTAATTCTTTCAAAGAACCAGCTCCTAGTTTCGTTGATTTGTTCTATTGTTTTTTTGGTTTCTATTTCATTGATTTCTGCTCTAATCTTTATTATTTCTCTTCTGCTGGGTTTAGGCTTTCTTTGCTGTTCTTTCTCCAGCCCCTTTAGGTGTAGGGTTAGGTGTGTACTTGAGACCTTTCTTGTTTCTTTAAAAAAGGCTTCTATCACTATATACTCTCTTTTCAGAACCTTTCTCGGTCCCACAGATTTTGAACAGTTGTGTTTTCATTTTCATTAGTTTCCATGAATTTTTCAATTCCTCTTTAATTTCCTAGTTGACCCATTCATTCTTTAGAAAGAATCTCTTTAGCCTCCATGTATTTGAGTTCTTTCCAACTCTCCTCTTGTGTTTGAATTCTAGCTTCAGAGCATTGTGGTCTGAAAATATAAATGGCATGATCCCAATCTTTTGGCACTGGTTGAAAACCTGATTTGTGACCCAGGATGTGATCTATTCTGGAGAATGTTCCATGTGCACTAGAGAAGAATGTGTATTCTCTTGCTTTGGGATGGAATGTTCTGAATATATCTGTGATGTCCATCTGGTCCAGTGTGTCATTTAATGCCTTTATTTTCTTGTTGATCATTTGCTTGGATGATCTGTCCATTTCAATGAGGGGGTGTGAAATTTCCCTAATATAATTGTATTATTGTCAATGTGTTTCTTTGACTTTGTTGTTAATTGGTTTATGTAGTTGGCTGCTCCCATGTTAAGGGCATAGATATTTAAAATTGTTAGATCTTCTTGTTGAACAGATCCTTTGAGTATGATATAGTGTCCTTCCTCATCTCTTATTATAGTCTTTGTCTTAAAATCTAATTTATCTCATGTAAGGATTGCCGCCCCAGCCTTCTTTTGATGTCCATTAGTATGATAAATTGTTTTCCACCCCCTCACTTTAAATCTGGAAGTGTCTTTGGGTCAAAAATGAGTTTCCTGTCGACAGTATATTGATAAGTTTTGCTTTTTATTCCATTCTGATGTGCTGTGCCTTTTGACTGGAGCATTTAGCTCATTTACATTCAGGGTAACTATAGAGATATATGAATTCAGTGCAACTGTATTGCCTGTAAGTGCAACTGTATTGTCTCTGTTCCTTTCTAGTCTACTACTTTTAGGCTCTATCTTTTCTTTGAGGACCCCTTTCAATATTTCCTGTGGGGCTGGTTTGGTGTTTGCAAGTTCTTTTAATTATCGTTTGTCCTGGAATTTTTTATTTCTCCTTCTATTTTCAGTGATAGCCTAGCTGGGTATAATATTCTTGTCTGTATATTTTTCTCATTTAGTGCTCTGAATATATCATGCCAGTTCTTTCTGGCCTGCCATGTCTCTGTGAATAAGTCTGCTGCCAGTCTAATATTTCTACCATTGTATGTTACATACTTCTTGTCCAGAGCTGCTTTCAGGATTTTCTCTTTTTCACTAAGACTTGTAAGTTTTACTCTTAGATGATGGGCATGGACCTATTTTTATTGATTTTGAGGGAGTTCTCTGTGCCTCCTGGATTTTGATGCTTGTTCCCTTTGCCATATTAGGGAAATTCTCTACTATAATCCACTCCAATATACCTTCTTCCCCCCTCTTTCTCTTTCTTCTTTTTCTGGAATCCCAATTATTCTAAGATTCTTTTGTCTTATGGCATCACTTATCTGTCAAATTCTTCCCTCATGGTCCAGTAATTGTTTGTCTCTCCTTTGCTTGGCTTCTTTATTCTCTGTCATTTGGTATTCTATATCACTAATTCTCTCTTCTCCATCATTTATCCTAGTGGTAAGAGCCTCCATTTTTTTTTTTTTTAATTTTCTCTTCCCTGTGACACTTTTTTTTTTTTTTAATAAACATATAATGTATTTTTAGCCACAGGTGTACAGGTCTGTGAATCGCCAGGTTTACACACTTCACAGCACTCACCATAGCACATACCCTCCCCAATGTCCATAACCCCACCACCCTCCCCCCCTAGAAACCTTCAGTTTGTTTTGTGAGATTAAGAGTCTCTGATGGTTTGTCTCCCTCCTGATCCCATCTTGTTTCATTTATTCTTTTCCTACCCCCAACCCCAACATTGTCTCTCCACTTCCTCATATCAGGAAGATCATATGATAGTATGATAGTTGTCTTTCTCCAATTGACTTATTTCACTAGGCATAATACCCTCTAGTTCCATCCATGTCATTGCAAATGGCAAGATTTCATTTCTTTTCATGGCTGCATAGTATTCCTATATATATATATATATATATATATATATATATACATACACACACACACACACACACACATATATATATCACCTCTTCTTTATCCATTCATCTGTTGATGGACATCTAGGTTCTTTCCATAGTTTGGCTATTGTGGACATTGCTGCTATAAACATTCGGGTGCACTACGTTTGTATCTTTAGTGTAAATACCCAGTAGTGCAATTGCTGGGTCATAGGGTAGCTCTATTTCCAACTTTTTGAGGAACTTCCATGCTACTTTCCAAAGTGGTTGCACCAGCCTGCGTTCCCAAAACAGTGTAGGAAGGTTACCCTTTCTCCACATCCTCACCAGCATCTGTCATTTCCTGACTTGTTAATTTTAGCCATTCTGACTGGTGTGAGGTGGTATCTAATTGTGGTTTTTATTTGTATTTCCCTGATGCTGAGTGATGTGGAGTATTTTTTCATGTGTCTTTTGGCCATCTGGATGTCTTCTTTGCAGAAATGTCTGTTCATGTCCTCTGCCCATTTCTTGATTGGATTATTTGTTCTTTGGGTGTTGAGTTTGATAAGCTCTTTATAGATTTTGGATACTAACCCTTTATCTGATATGTCGTTTGGAGATATCTTCTCCCATTCTGTCAGTTGTCTTTTGGTTTTGTTAACTGTTTCCTTTGTTGTGCGAAAGCTTTTGATCCCTTGAAGAAATCCCAATAGTTCATTTTTGCCCTTGCTTCCCTTGCCTTTGGCGATGTTCCTTGGAAGAATTTGCTGTGGCTGAGGTCGAAGAGGTTGCAGCCTGTGTTCTCTTCAAGGATTCTGATGGATTCCTTTCTCACATTGAGGCCCTTCCTCCATTTTGAGCCTATTTTCATGTGTGGTATAAGGAAATGGTCCAGTTTCATTTTTCTGCATGTGAATGTCCAATTTTCCCAACACCATTTGTTGAAGAGGCTGTCTTTTTTCCATTGGACATTCTTTCCTGCTTTGTCAAAGATTAGTTGACCATAAAGTTGAGGTTCTATTTCTGAGCTCTCTATTCTGTTCCATTGATCTATGTGTCTGTTTTTGTGAGCCTCCACTTTTTATTGCCCCTCATTAATGGCTTGAGCTACAAGTTAGGTCATTGGGTGCTCACTTAGATGAATCCGAGGTCCTGGGCTCTCAGGCAGCCAGGGCTGAGGACAGTAAACCGTACTCATCTTAAACATTTTACTGTGAGTAGATCATCTTGAGGCCAGATCAATATGTAAGTTTCCAGTCCAAGGACTCATTGTATCACCTAATTGTTAAAAATTAGTGCAGGTCTCCAGCATGGTGCTGGTGCTTCAGCCTCTACTAAGAAATAAACCAGAGCATTGAGACACAACCCCATTCTGTCTTCTTGCAAACCTATTGTGTTTTGACTTTGTAAGCGTGTCCTTTCCGCACGTGGCCTCTATTATCCCCTTATCATTGCACCAGGTCTGTGTCAGCCCTCAATAGTGAATACAAACAGAGGTGCTTACAGACAACCCTCTTCTCACTTCCTGTTCCCTGCCCTTTGTCTTCTTTCCCCAGATACTACAAAAATTTCAGGGACCACCAGATGAGATCAGGGATCACTCAGTGGATTTTGTGAACCTGAGAGCATAAGTCAAATATATCCACAGCACTCTTCAAGGTATGAGTGACCTCATCAGGAGCCTTTTTTTCCAGGGAAACCAAAGACACAGAGGAAGGAGCAGTCCTATGAGAGAGAGAGTCAGCAATCACAGCTGGTGTATGGTGACCTTTAAAGGCGACCAGCCAGAAGGCCCAGTGGAATGTGGGGACCAACTTTCTCTGTTGGGTCCCATTTAATCATGATTTCTCTCCTGCCTATTTTATGTTTAGTAAATGTCATCTAACTTCTAATGCATATCTATATCTATATCTATCTATCTATCTATCTATCTATATATGATTTACCAGTCATTTCAGTCAGTCTGCCTCTCCTCCTCCATCTTGCCTCTGTAGTACATGTTTTTCTTAAGGTTATATTTAAGCATCCTTGCATGACTGGTACAATTTCTTATAAGTTCTATTTTAAGCAATACATTGTTCTGAGGGACATTTACAATTATTAGATCACATATATATTTTTAATTGTTTGAGGTAGCTTCATACTGTTTTCCACAGTGGCTGTACCAATTTACATTTCCATTGACAGCACACAAGTGTTCCTTTTCCTCCACTTCCTCAACACTTGTTATTTTTGTCATTTTAATTACATCTATTCTATCTGGTATAAAGTAATGTCTCATTGTGGTTTTGATTTGCATTTCCCTCATGATTAATAATGTTGAACATCTTTACTTGTGTCTATTGATCATTATTTATTTAGGAGAAATATCTGTTTATGTCTTATGCCCATTTTTAGTTTGGATTATTTGTTTTTTTGGTGTTGAGTTGTATAAATTCTTTTTTTTTTTAATTTATTTTTTATTTATTTTTGGCATAACAGTATTCATTATTTTTTCACCACACCCAGTGCTCCATGCAATCCGTGCCCTCTATAATACCCACCACCTGGTACCCCGACCTCCCACCCCCCGCCCCTTCAAAACCCTCAGATTGTTTTTCAGAGTCCATAGTCTCTCATGGTTCACCTCCCCTTCCAATTTCCCCCAACTCCCTTCTCCTAACTCCCCATGTCCTCCATGCTATTTGTTATGCTCCACAAATAAGTGAAACCATATGATAATTGACTCTCTCTGCTTGACTTATTTCACTCAGCATAATCTCTTCCAGTCCCGTCCATGTTGCTACAAAAGTTGGGTATTCATCCTTTCTGATGGAGGCATAATACTCCATAGTGTATATGGACCATATCTTCCTTATCCATTCGTCCGTTGAAGAGCATCTTAGTTCTTTCCACAGTTTGGCGACCTTGGCCATTGCTGCTATAAACATTGGGGTACATATGGCCCTTCTTTTCACTACATCTGTATCTTTGGGGTAAATACCCAGTAGTGCAATGGCAGGGTCGTAGGGAATTTCTATTTTTAATTTCTTGAGGAATCTCCACATTGTTCTCCAAAGACGCTGCACCAACAACATGTGTTGGAGGGGATGTGGAGAAAGGGGAACCCTCTTACACTGTTGGTGGGAATGCAAGTTGGTACAGCCTGTACTCTTATAGGATTTTTTATGGTTTCAGATCTCATATTTAGGTCTTTAATCCATTTTTAGTTCATTTTTGTATATGGGGTTAGAAAGTTGTCTAGTTTCATTCTTTTATAGGTAACTGCCTAGTTATCCTAGCATGGTTTGTTGAATAGACCAGCTTTTCTTCATTGTATATTCTTGCCTATTTTGTCATAATTGAGCAGATAATTATGATTTACTTCTGGAGTCTCTATTGCCTTTCATTCAGCTGTGTATCTGTTTCTGTGCCAGTACCATACTCTTTTGCTTACTACATCTTTGTTATATAGCTGGGAATCTGGGGTTGTGATACCTCCAATTTTGTAGTTCTGTCTCTGAATTGCTTTGGATATTCAAGGTCTTATTTAATCCCATATATATTTTAGGATTTTTAAAATTCTAGTCTGATGAGAACTGCTGTTGATATTTAGTAGGGATTGCATTCAGTTGGTGATGCTTTGGAAAATATGAACATTTTAAAAATATTCATTCTTCTGATCCATGAGCATGGAATATCTTTCCATTTTTTATGCCCTTTTCAATTTCTTCCATTGGTGTTTTATAGTTTTTCAGAGTATGAGTACAGGTCTTTCACCTCCTTAGTTAAGTTTATTCCTAAATATTTTATTCTTTTTGTACAACTGTAAATAGCATTATTTTAAAAACTTCTCTTTTGCAACTTCACTAATAGTGTATAGAAATGCTACCACTTTCCGAGTATTAATTTTGTATCCTTCCAATTTACTGAATTTATTACTTCTAGTAGTTTTTTTTTCCTCCCCCTTTGGCAGAGTATTTAGGGTTTTCTATATGTAGTATCAGGTCACCTATGAATAGTGACACTTTAACATCTTTATGAATATTGATGCCTGTCATTTATTTTTCTTGTCTGATTGCTATGGCTAGAACTTTTAGTGTGATGTTAAATAAAAGTAGTGAGAATGGACATTCTTATATTGTTCCTGACCTTAGAGGGGTAGCTTTCAGTTTACCATTGAGTTTGGTGTCAACTGTGAGTTGTTAATATTTATCTTTCATTATGTTGAGATATGTACCTTCTAACCCCAGTTTGTTGAGAGTTGTTTTTTTTTTTTAAATCATAAATGACGGTTAAATCTTTTCAAAAACTTCCTGTGTCTATTGAGATGATCATGCGATTTTTATCCTGCATTTTGTTGATGTGGTGTATCATATTGATTGATTTGCAAATATTGAGCTACCCTTGCACCCTGGAATAAATCTCACCTATTGTGATGAATAATCTCTAATATATTGCTGAATTCAGCTTACTAATATTTTATTGAGGATTTTTGCATCTATGTTCATCAAGGTTATTGGCTTATGATTTTCTTTCTTTCTTTCTTTCTGTCTGTCTGTCTTTATCTGGTTTTGGTATTGTGTAATGCTGGCCTCATAGAATGTACTTCAAACCTTTCCTTCCTTTTCTATTTTTGGAATAGTCTCTCTTGAGGAGAGTAGGTATTAATCCTTCTTTAAATGTTTGGTAGAATTCCCCTGTGAATCTGTTGGTCCTGGACTTTTATTTTGTGGTAGTTCTTTGATTATAGATACAATTTTGCTACTTGGAATCAGTCTGTTGAGATTTTCCATTTGTTTTTGGTTTGGTTTGGAAGGATGGTATATTTCCAGGAATTTATCTATTTCTTCTAGGTTGTCAAATTTGTTGGCATATAGTTTTTGTAGTGTTCTCTTACAATCCTGTGTGCTTCTTTGGTGTCAGTTGTAACTTAATCTTTCTCATTTCTGATTTTGATTATTTGAGTCCTTTCTCTATTTTTTTCTGGATGAGTCTGGTTTGTCACTTTTATTTATCATATCAAAAACTAGTTCTTAGTTTCATTGATTTTCTTTATTATTTTATTAGTCTCTATGTCATGTACTTCTGGTCATTATTATTTTCTTTTTTTCTGCTCATCTTGGGTTTTATTTGTTTTTCCTTCTAGTTCCTGTACATGGAAGTTTAGATTGGTTTTGACCTTTTTATTATTTGCTGAGATAGGCTTGTATTTTTATGTTTTGTATTAGGCTTTGTATTCTTTTCTGTTAGAATTGCTTCTTCTCTGTCCCAAAGATTTTGCACTGTTTTCAATTTCATTTATCTTCCCATAATTTTTTTTCTTTAAATTTCCTCTTTGATTGGTTAATCTATTTGTTGTTTAGTATTATGTTGTTTAGTCTCCACATGTTTGTATTTTTCCCAGTTTTTTTTTTTTTTTCCTTGTGATTTATTCCCAGTTTCATACTGTTGTGATAAGAAAATATGCCTGGTCTAGTTCCAATCTTCTTAAATTTATTGAGGCTTGTTTTATGACCTAATATGTGATCTCCTCTGGAGAATATTACATGGGCCCTTGAAAAGGATGTGTATTCTGTTATTTCTGGATGGAATTTCTGTATATATCTATTATGTCCATCTGGTCCAATGGGTCACTTAAAGACATTGTTTCTTTATTGATTTTTCTGTCTGGATGATCATTGATGTGAGTGGGGTATTAAATTCCCTAAGTATTAATGTATGACTGCCAATTTTTCTCTTCATGTCCATTAATACTTGCTTTATGTATAAGTGCACCAATTAGGGTGCTTAGATATTTGCAATTGTTATATCCTCTTGGATTGATTCCTTTATCATTTTGTAATGCTTTTTTTATCTCTTGTTATAGTCTATGTTTTAAAATCTATTTTGTCTGATAGAAGTATTGCTACCCTGGCTTTTTGTTTTCTACTTCCATTTCCACTGCAAATGTTTTTCCATCTCTTCATTTTCAATTAGTGTGTCCTCAAGTCTGAGGTGAGCCTCATGTAGGTAACATATCCATCTTTATCCATTCTGCTTCCTATGTCTTTTTACTGAAATATTTAGGCCATTTACATTTAAAATGGTTTTGATAGGTTTATATTTGTTACCATTAAAAAAAATTATTTTGTAGTTCTTCTTTGTTCCTTCTTGCTTTGTGATTTTCTATAGTGTTATATTTGTCTTTGTGTGTGTGTGTGTGTAAAATTTATCACAGGTTTTGAATTTCTGGTTACCATGAAGTTCATGTATAACATCCTAAGTAAATAGCAATCTATATTAATTTGATGGTAATGTAAGTTGGAACACATTCTTTTAAAAAAATACACTTTCTTTTTCCTCTCCTCTTCCCTTTTTACTATTTCTTCCACATTTTATGGATACATTGTTATATTTTACATCTTTTTATTCATAATTTTCTTATTTCTATTTATGGTCATTTCTTCCACTTAAAAGATGTCCTTTTATCATTTCTTTGAAGGCTGGTTTACTTGTGATAAACTCCTGGGGTTTTTTTGTTTGTTTGTTTTGGTCTCAAACTCTTTATCTCATGATCAAATCTGAATAATAAACTTGATGTGCAGAATATTCTTGGTGGGCTTTTTTCCTTTTAACACTTTGTAGAATATTCTTGGTGGTTTTTTTTTTTTTCCTTCTAACACTTTGAATATATCATGCTACTTTGTTGTGGCCTGCAAAATTTCTGCTAAAAAATCAGTTCATAGCCTTATAGGATTTCTCTTTCAGGTGACTTTCTCTCTCTCTTGTTGTTGCCTTACAGACACTTTCTCATTAATCGTTGACTTTTTTTTTTTTTTTTTAGTTCTTTGGGAGAGAATGCAGCGGGGAGGGACAGACTGAGAGAATCTCAAGCTGACTCTCTGCTGAGCATGGAGCCTGATGCAGGACTTGAACCTACAACCTTGAGATCATGATCCAAGCTGAAATCAAGAGTCAGACACTTAGCTGTCTGAGATACCCAGGAGCACCAAAATCTTTGACATTTTAATTATGTGCTGTGGTGTGGACCTCCCTGGGTTCATGTTGTTTGGAACTCTCCATGCTTCCTTGACCTGAAGTTTATTTCCTTCCTAAGATTAAGGAAGGTTGGTTATTATTTCTTCAAATATGTTTTCTATACCTTTCTCTTATTTTCTTCTGGGAGCCCTATGATGTCAATGTTTATTTAATTGATGTTGTCCAAGAGATCTCTTAATCTTTTTTCCTCTTTTTACTCTTCATCATGTCTGCTTTCCATACCCTGACTTCCAGATTGCTGATCCATTTCTCTGAATCTTATAATCTACTGTTGATTCCCTGTATTTTATTTTTATATTTTTAGTTATTTTTCAACTCTGGTTCATTTTAATATTTTTCTATCTCTTTATTGAAGGCCTTACTGAGAAATTCCAGTCTTTTCACTAGCACAGCTAGTATCTCTATGTTCATTTCTCTAAATTCTTTATCAGGAATATGGCTTGCATCTGTTTTATTTAATTCTTTTTCTGAGATTTATTCTTGTTCTTTCTTTTGGAGCATATTTTTCTATTTCCCAATTTTGCCTAACTTTGTGTTTATTCCTGTGGATTAGGCAGAATAGGTCTTTTTCCTGAACATGAAGGAGTGCTTTTTGATTATGGTGTCCCCTATGCAGACTGTGTGCTTTGTGGCCTTCACTGCTTTGCTGTATATGCTAGCCACTCTTTTAAATCATTAGCTTTTATAGAAAAATAATTATAGGGAAAAAAAAGAAAGTAATAAGAAGAAAATAGAGAAAGGAAAAACAAAACCAAAAAGCACAAAAATTAAAATATGACAAAATGGAAAAAGGTAAAATTAATAATTAAAAAGCAAATTTAAAAATTTAATAAAACAAAATAAAAACCCAGAAGAGCAAAAATAGAGACAACCTGTGACTTATTTTCTGTGCCCCAGCACCACACCAGCTGATGTTGGTTTGAGAACCCTGGGCTCACTGATGTCACAAGCTCCGTCATCTGGACCCTGTTCTGGTCTGGTCTTTTATGGTAGAGATGGAGACTCTCCACACGTCCTTGGCCCTTTTAATTCACCACTTTTTTCTGTGTCCCAGAACAGGTAGGACAGATGTGAGCTTGTAGACCCTTGTCTTGCTGAATTTGCAGCTTCCTGTGACAACCAGACCTGTGAGTTATAGCACTGGGACCAGTGTATTATGTTGTCCAGACCCTGCTCTGGTCTGGGCTTTTAAGATAGAGGGAATGTTCCCATACCTCCTTGACCCCTTTAAAACTTATTTTGATTTTGATTTTTTTTTTTTTTTTTTTTTGTCTTTGTCCCAGTGTGATTGGAACTGGCCTGGGTTCCCAGATCCTGGGATTCCTGAAGTTACAAGATCTCTTTGATGATTAGATCCACCAGGTATGGCATAAGGATCTGCCCAAGTTGTATCCAGACTCTGTTCTGGTCTAGGCCTTTAAGATTGAGTGGGAATGTAAACTGTGGTGTTCTCCAGTTCATCTTACCCGGAGAGCATTCCTATAGCTCCTCTGTTGCTTGGCAGAGTAGTTCTAGTGTTGTCTCATTTATATCTTTGTTGCTTTAAGCCATGGCTTTTTTTAATTTTTCCCTCCACGTCCATGGACAGAGGAATCTGTTCCCAGTCCCTCAACACTATGCTTCCCCACTGCTCTTCACAGTGGAGTTCCTTTGTTACCATGTTTCTGTATTTCTTGCTATTCATTTGCCATTCTCTCTTTGGTTGTTTAGTAGCTGTTAATTCAGTCCATTTTTCTTCAGGAGGAATTATTTTATTAATAGTTGTCATTTGGGGTGTTCTGTGGGGGACGTTAGTTCAAGGTCTTCCTTCATTGCCATCTTGAAACAGAACTATCTAGTTGCTCTTTTAAACTGTAGTGTGTGTGTGTAGATATGTGTGTTGTGTTGTTTTGTTTAATCTGAGGCACAGATTTTTAAAAAATCATCTCATGGCCCTTCAACATTATTTATGCAGTTTTCAGTATCAGGTATGAAGGTTTCCTTAGTTAATATGTCTCAGTCTCTTGCTATTCTCTATGTGGTCTCTCCCTCTCTCTCTCTTTAAATAGAGAAACTATGTAGGTAGCCCTCTAAATAGAGGTTGCTTTGGTGTCTATGAGTTCATAGGCAAAGGCATAGTTCACAGGGTCTTCCATCGTGACTGGAACTGGGACCCATAGCTTTTGTTTTAAAGTTTATTTTGTCTTATGAAAGTATTACTACACCAGCTTTCTTTTTGTTTACACTTGCAAGGACTATCTTTCCCTGTCCATTCACTTTCATTCTACATGTGTCTTTGGGTCTCAAGTATGTTTCCTGTAGATAGTAGGGTCTTATTTTCTTTTCCATTCAGTCACCCTATCTCTTTTGATCGGCATATTTAGTCCATTTACATTTAAATTAAATACAGATACATATGTTTTCATTGACATTTTGGTAATTGTGTTTTGATTATATTTTTAGTTCTCTTTTCTTGCACTCTTGTGGGTTTGATGACTTTCTTTAGTGTTGTACTTACATTTCTCTTTATTATTTTTATGCATGTGTGTTTATTATACGTTTTTGGTTATGATATTTGGTTATGATAGAATGAGTTTCATATATAACATCCTATATGTATAGCATTCTTTATTAAGTCATTTATGTTCCAACTCATTCTAAAAGCACTAAACTTTTACTCTTTCCTCCATTTTTCATGTATATGATGCCATATTTTACATTTTTTGTGCATCCCTTGACTTATTTTTGTAAATATAATTTATTTCTTTTGTGTTTTAACTTTCATAGTTGCTTTATAAGTGATTAATCTATTGCCTGTACTGCATTTTTGCTTTAACCAATAAATTCTTTTCTTTTATAATTTTTTTCTAGTTCCGGCCCTTTCTTTTCTACTTATAGAAGTCTCTTCACAAGAAACGTTAACACTGGTTTAATGGTTGTAGAGTCCTGTAACATTTGGGTCTGCTGGGAAATTCTCTCTCCTATATTTAATGATAACTGCTGGGTAGAATATTCTTGGTTACAAGTTTTTTGTTGTTTGTTTTGCTTTGTTTCCTTTCCTTTCAGTTCTTTGAATATATCATGCCACTTTCTTCCAGTCTGCAAAATTTCTCCTGAAAAATCAGCTGATACTCTTATGGGGTTTTTATTGTATGTAACTATTTTCTTGCTGCTTTTAAGTTTCCTTATCTTTTGTTTTTGTTACTTTAATTGTGTTAGTTTGGTGTTGACCTGTTTGGGTTTTATCTTGTTGGGGGCTTCATTTGATTCCTGAACCTGGATGTACAGAAATTTTCAGCTGCTATTTCTTCAGATAACTTCTTTGTCCCCTTCTCTCTTTCCTCCTTCTAGGACTCCAATCATGTGAATGTTATTGTGCTTATCTCATAGGTAACTTTCCCTACCCTTTTTAAAACTTTTTGGTTCTTCATCTGGGCTGCTTTCAATTACCCTGTCTTCTAGATTGTGGATCCATTCTTTTGCATCCTCAAATCTACTATTGCTTCCCTTAGAGTATTTTTCATTTCCGTTATTATATTCTTCAGTCCTGTCTGGTTCTTTTTTCTATTTTCTATGTCTCTTTTAAAATTTTCAGTTTATCCACTCTTCTTTCAAGTTTGATTATCTTTATGACCATTACTTTAAACCTTAATCGGGTTGATTACTTGTCTCTGCTTCATTTAGCTCCTTTTCTGTGGTTTCTCTGGTTCTTTCATTTGGAACATATATATTCCTTTGTCTTCTCATTCTGTCTGAGTCATTGTTTGCTTCTATGTATTAGGTAGATGAACATGTCTCCTGGTCTTAAAAGTAGTGACATTCTATAGTACAGACTTCCCTGGTCACCAGGACCAGGTGATGCAGTGATGTATCCTGTGTGGACTGTATGTGCTCTCTTTTTGTGGTTGAGCAGCAGCTGGTGTTGTGGTGCTATCAGGGCAGGGTTTGTCCCCATAATAGCTGGCTGAGAAGCCCTGCTGCAAATGCTTTGTGTGGGCTGGTGGGGGCAGGGGAGGCTGGCCCTTAGCTAAGCTCTCTGCAATGGTAGGCTGCAACTGCTGTGCCCACCCTAGTTAGTAGAACTGCCCCCTGCACAGCTGGCTGAATGTCCTAGTTGCAGCTTCTATAGATGTGTTGGTGGGTAGGGTTTGGACACAGCCTTGTTAGCTGAGAGGCCTGGGTAGAACCACTCCAGACTTGCTGTCAGGTGGGGCTAGCTGTCAGCCCCACTGTCTGAAATATTTGGCTATTACGACTGTGGGATCACTGGTGGGAAGGGCCTGTCCCTTTCTTGGTTAGCTGAGTCCCAGTTTCAGCCAGTGCCAGGGCACTGCTGGTTGGGATCAGCTCTCCTTCTCTCTGGAGCAGGTATAGCTTTGGTACATCAGTCTCAGCTAAGACTGCCTTCTGGGTGTGGTGGGCCTTTTTGGGGAGATGATGGTCTGAGCTGAGTCTGCCTGCTGGGTGTGGTGGGGCAGGAGCCACTTTGGAAGGGCAGCTGCTAGGGTGGGTGGGTTAAGTGGGGCAGGTCTCATGGGAATGATGGGGTGGGCAAGCAGTGCTGGCAAGATAAATGGATGGTGTCAGAACAGCCTCCCAAAAGTATCTGGCTATATAGGCTGATGGAGGACAAGAAAAATGATGCCCACCAGCACTTCTATTTCTAGAGAAAGATTCTGTAAATCCCTGACCCTCTGGCACATGTCCTAAAATTAGTCAATAAATCTTCATGTATAAAGGAAGTGATTTTCAAACTGCTGTTTCTGTGCTGGTTCTTTAAGGGAAGAGACTTGGTTTTCTACAGCTAGGGATGCCCAGTGTGGGGCTTGATCCCCGTGCTCTTCCATGCTTATGATATCCCTTTCACTTGTAGGTAGCCATCCGGGGGTTTCCTGACCACATCTCTGACCTTTCTACCCTTTCCAATGTGTTTCTGTTCTTAAGACATTAGCTGTGGAAAATCTGTTCTGCCTGTCTTTCGTGTGTGTGTGTGTGTGTGTGTGTGTGTGTTTAAATTTATTTGACAGAGAGATCACAAGTAGGCAGAGAGGGAGGGGGAAACAGACTCCCCACTGAGCAGAGAGCCTGATGCAGGGATCCATCCCAGGACCCTGAGACCATGACTTGATTCAGAGGCAGAGGCTTAACCCACTGAGCCATCCAGGCGCCCCCTTCCGGTGGTTTTTAGAGTGAAGTGCAATACATGCATTAGTTAATTTGGTGTCCATGGGAGTCGCTGAGCTCAGGATCTTCCTACTCTGCCTCCTTCCTGAGATCTTTCTTATTTCTTGATGTAGGTATTAGCATTATAATATATGGAATAACATTATCACTGTTAGTTTTACAAAGCATGCTGTTTAATCTTTACATATATGAGGATTTTCTAGCTTTCTTGTTCTAGTTTCATGTCACTGTTTAGAAAAGATGCTTGATATTTTAGTCTTCTCAAATGTATTATACATACTTTGTGTGAGAATGTTGCATTTGTGCTTAATAAAAATGCTGCAGGTCTAACATTTTTTTAAGGCTTGTTTTCCTTGTTGGTTTTGATCTGTGAAAGTGAAGTAAAAGTGAAAGTGAAAGTGAAAATAGTCTCTGATTATTGTGTTACTATTTCTCCCTTTAGGTCTGGGTCTGTTAATGTTTGCTTTCTGGATTTTAGGTGCTTCTATGTTGGGTATATAAAAACTTACAAATTTTATGTACTTTTTGTATTGAGCCATTTATGAGTATGTAATGATGTTGTCTCTGATTAGAATCTGTTTTAAAGTCTATTTTCTGTGATAGAAGCATAGCTATTCCAGCTTTTGGTTTCCACTTACATGATATATCTTTCTCCATCTCCCCATTTTCAGTCTGTGTCCTTAGATCTGAAGTTAGTCTCTGATAGGTATCATATAGATGGGTCAGTGACTGTTATTGTGAACACTTTGTCATATAAGTCACTTGTCTTTGTTTCATTAAGTCTTTTTCTGAAGTTTTATCTTGTTCTTTAATTTAGAACATATTCCTCCTTTTTTTTTTTTTTTTTTTTCATTTTCCTTGACTATGTGTTGGGTTTCTATCCATTGGATAAAATAGCCATCTCTACCTGTTTTGAATCTGTAGGCTTTGCACAGATAAGCCCTTTTGATGAACCCTGCTGGTCTGTCAGACCTTCCAAGCAGCCTACTTAGTTTTTTGTGGCTCTTAGTGAGGGTCTGCCAGCACCTGTTACTGTCCCAAAGGGGAGGATCTCAGCCAACACTTAGATTTAGGCTGACTGGAAGCTGGACCCAGCAGCTTTTAAATGATGCAAATAGACCTCTTATTGGAGATGACTGGGAGATGGGCTTTTCTCTCTGTTCCTCCTTCACTGAGCCCCGGGAAATAGTGAAGTACTGTCTGCTGTTTGATATCTTCTCATTGAACCTATGAACACAATGCCTGGTGGCCACCAGTCAGGTGATCAGGAGTCTTCCCCTGGCTTGGAACCACAAAAACCAGGGCCCTAGATGCACGTACAATCTATTTTCTAGGAAATAGTGGCCACCTGAACAAGGTAGTGGGAGAACATAAAGATGATGCTCCTATGTTGCGCCTCTTGCCTCTATGATCTTTATATCTGAATAGGCCCCTAGATGTGTGCTAAAGTAGATACCTGACCCTCAGGTCAAAGAGATAGTCTCCTTCATAGAAAGACTGTTGCCTGTATACTGTGCCCTTGTGTCTAGCTGTGTTGAGTCTGTGTGAATCCTTCAAGAACTACTTCTCAGTTTTGTAGTCTTGAGGTTTTGTGATGCAAGCCCCAATGGCTTTCAAAGGTATGGTTTGGGGGGATTCATCTCACAGGTAACAGGTCTTAAAATTTGGGGGGTGCCAAAAGTGGGGCTCAAACCTTTGCTCCTGTGGGAGAAGCTTGGGATGGTGAGTCACTGTACCACAGGTGGGGCTTATGGTGAGATTGTGTCATAGCTTCTTCTGTCCTAGCATTTATATTTTCTCATTTGCTTGATGTGTAGAAGTTGCTCAGTTATTTTGAGGGTTTATTTCATTGGGAATTGTTCCATAGGAAGCTGTAGAGATGTCGGTGTGTCTGTGGGGTGGCGGTACGCCGCGTATCCTCTTACATTGTTATTTTGAACCACAACCCCATCTGACATTTATTTTAATGTCTAAAAGGAAAATGATGTCATTATCTTCATTGTGTGGGTCAAACAACTGAGGCAGACATAATTTGCGATCCTTATGCTGGGTCACACATGGAAAAATGGCACAGCCAGGATTTGATTTCTGAAGAAGAATCTCTTACATTTCTATGAAGATCGTTGATGCTGTTATTTAAGTAAACTAGTAAGAGGCCAACTCTAGGGTGTGTTTGCTCAGTGACACTATCGATATAAGCCATCCTATTTTCATGTATTTTTTTTTTCTTTTTAAACCATAGTGCCATTGGACAAAACTGGTTAATCAGTGTTAAATGCTTAACAGAAGTCCTGTATAAACGAAAACTTCTTTCTCTTCCTCGGTGTATCACATTTCTAACATTCCCATTTTCTGAGGACACTGACATATCAGTGTTTGGTTCTAGTGTTAACTGAGCTTTAAATATTCCTTCAAAGCTACTCTGTGGAATTGTAGTTGGCTCTATTTCATAGTGTATTTGATAGTGTTGAGACTGTGGAATAAGAATCCCTTTCTCCGGCAGTGATTTCAGCTGTCAACCCCTACAGTAGTGACACAGGGAAACTGACAGCAAAACTGTTTTTTGTCAAGGCAAGGGCATTTCATAAGTGAATAAGTCTAGAATAGGCAATATCTCAGTCTCTTGAGCACTTTATTTGTTATAAATACAAGTCAATACCACAAGATGGCACCTTCTTACTCTCAACATCTACAATTACAAACAATTATCTTCATAAAATGGTTTCAGCTCTTTAATGTGTTTAGGTATTATTGAAACCTTATAAAAGCAAGACTTGCTATAAACAGGATTGGTGTTTGATGTATATTAAATGAGGTCAGATAATTAAATTCAAAAAAAGAATTTATAAATATTCAGATAAGAAAATTGAAATTACAAAAGCAGAGTTTGTTATCATTAAACTGAATAACCTGTGTGTATGGTATAGTATTATATCTACATGGCTAAATTTCTGTTAAAATAGTTTTAGTAATCAAATAATCTACCTCACTCTCCAATGTAATCACCTAACACTCAATACATATTTCATTCAGCAACCACCTAGCTTTCATCTAGACCAGCAGTTATGCCCACACCATTTTTTTTTTTCAATAAATGCAACCCATGAAGTGCCATCATCCCCTGGCTACAAAACAAAATACAATATTTAAAGGTAAAAACTCAGAGAATTTCTGAAATGGTAAACCATTCTCTCTGTGTTCATGAAAATAGGCAATCCAATTTCAAAGTCTTTGAACCAATGTAAACTCTAGAAAACTCAGTGTTGAAATATGGGAAGAATAAAGACTTGCACTAATATAGTGCATAACAAAGCAGTGTCAGGCTCATCATTTACAGTAAATGCCTTGATTGGACTTTCCTCCAGATTGTCATCATGCTGCTGAAGATAAAGTTTACTAAAGTCTGTGGGAATTCCATCATGTTTTCTTCCTCCCATTTCCAAACAGGAAGAGAAGGGTTTTCAGGACCCTTGGGAAAATCAAAAAATTAAACACACACCCACAAACAATTTGAAAGCAAAATGGCAGACCTAAGAATCCTTGACTCCATGTTCAAATGAAGTTGAGGAAATATTACTTTTGCAATATTTGTATTCTGCCCAATGTATCACATCATGAGATTCCTCAAAAAACTGAGAAGTCTGAGAGCTACAAAAGAGAAAGCGGTTAAGGCAGTTGATGTCTACATTTGGATTTCTTTTTCAGGTTACATGTCTAAGTCTCCGTCGTAGGCTAAGGTCAGAGGCTTCTGTTGGGGAGGTGTGCTTTGATGTGGTTTTGGCTTCTTGCTGCAAAGGGAAAAGAATTCCTCAGATATAGGTTCACAGAGCTCTGTTTATCTGCCAAAGACAATTACAAGGTATAGAAATTCATGTGGTTAAATGACAAAAGATTGAGTGCTCTGAACATGTGGGTTTCTTTTTTGAATACTTGTATATTTTAAGAACAAGCTATCGTTTTTTTCGAAATCTTAAAAATGGTTTCATGGAAGCAATGAACTCGGTAGAGAGCTACTTTTCTCATTCTTGTTTATACTCAGTAATGCAACCAGATGCTGTTCACTAATTCCTAAGCTACCATGACCCTCCTATCAGAGATATTTCATAAGAGCAGCTGGAACAGCCAGAATCCTCCACCTTACCCTAGTGGTGTTCTTAATTCGCTTCTGCTCTGACCTAAAACCTGACATTTGGATGCCATGTCACCAGAGTCTGCTAGGAAACTTTCTCTGATCCTGCACCATGCAGAGCCACTCTTGCCTGGTCTCTGTTTGACCTGAGGCTGACAACTTTGCCAGGTCAGGGAGGGCTGCTCTTCCTTCTCACAGAGAATCTGAAATTGACCAACCTGGACAAATCATACAGTGATGGCCCAGATGTGGGGCAAAACAACCTGCATTATACTTTGTTTCTTAGTATGGGTAAAACTCAGTCTATGAAGGTTGCTAATTTGAATTTTATCTCATTGTACCCCACCCCTACCATACTGTTTCTCTTCCTTCCTCAGTGCCTTTGCTTTGCCATGCCTTCAGAGCCCAGTTCTTTGGTGTTGCCAACTCTTGCCTTGTCTCGAAGTTATTTTACAGCAGCATCTATCATTAATTGAAAGCATGCTCAGTGCCAAGCTCTGTGTGCTCAGCTTTTTACATAAAATACCTCAATAAATCCAGAACAACCCTGGGCAGGGGGTGGGGAGAGCATTAGGGTCAATACTTTTTTACAGAGAAGGACTAGAAAGGTCACTTACCTTCTCCCAAGTGACTGAGCAGCTCAGGCTGAAATTTAAACACATCTAACACAGACGCCCAGGCCCTTAACCTCTTCAGTGCACTATCCATGCCATTAATCTGGCATGTGGCAGACACAACATTTTTTTCTGAACATAAGAATTTTTATACTTTGAACTTAGAAAAACACATTTTCATGTGTACAATTCAGTGGCATTTAGTATGTTCAGTGTTGCGTAACCATCATCTTATCTAGTTCCAGAACATTTTCATCACTCAAAAGAAAAACTCTGCACCCAACAAGTTATCTTCCTATTTCCCCTACCCTTAGCCCCTGGCACCCACTTAACTTTCCATCTCTTATCCGGATATTTCATACAGTAGAGTCCTACTATATGTGGCCTTTCTGTCCGGCTTCTTTCCCCTAATGGTTAACATTGTATTACGTGAATTTTACCATATACACAAAAAGAGATGCCTGATAGAATTAAAATGAGCCTAGAGAGTATCACCTAGTTCTAAAGCTTTTTTTTTTTTTTTTTTTTTTTTGGTTTGATAATGAATATTACAAAAAGAAGAAATTAAAAATGATTTTAACACAGATCCTATCAGTGTTCCTGCTTGGCATCTGGGGTGCAGTGGGGACTCAGTGCATGCTGAGGGTTGGGCATGGGCTGTAGGCAGACACCTTCCAACCAGGGAAGCTGAGGACAGGCAGAAACCAGCTCTGGAATCCTCTGCCATTGGAAGCCAACTCTCTGATTGTGTGCTTCTCTGAAGGGTATTCACTGCATGATTAGAATAATATTCAATTTTATATATAAGCATATTCCAGTGGCTCTAGTTCTACTGCCTGGCCCAGACTCTAGCATCAAGAATGGACCCAGCTTGAAATGAGGTCCAGAGGATGCTACTGTAGCATTTAGAAGTACTAAGAGATCACACCACAGTTTAGGACAAACAAAAAGAAGACAGCTGTGAATCTACAGTGGTGGTGGTGCTGCTGAGAGTGGAGGTTGTCTTAATACAAGAGGGTTCATCTGAAATGATAGTTGGGATCTTCTCCATCCTGCACCTCCTGTCTTTTCAGAGGAGAAAGGAAGAGAACGGGAAGAGATGTAGGTGCTTCCAAATAGTTCTTGACCATCTTTTCTTAATTAGCATTTGCCAAGGGCTACCAGGCAAAGAGAAATGAAAGAAGATCCCTGGGGAGTGGGGAAGAGGAATAGAGATGGCTGGATCTTGATACTGATGTTGCCTGGGAGACAGCTAAACTTGGCCAGCCTGTTGGGCCTATAAAATTCTGCTCAAAGTATTAGAGATATTTTTATGAATGAGTTCCCTGTATGGGACTATGGAAAAGAAAAGGGGTCTCCTAATACATAGGCCTTAAATCCTTGTGGGCCATGGAATGCATTGGGGATCATTTGGATGAAGACCTCATTTTTTATGAATCACTTCAAAGTGGGTAACCTCTCAACTGCTACTAATATCATAACTATGAATATGTGAGATCTGAGAAATTTTAGAGTTTGAAAGTTCTTAAATGCTGGTAAACTGAGTAAGGTCATATATGCTGGGTAGCTGTGACTTTACAAATCTTCCTGACTAGTTAAAAAATGCCTGAGGAGAGGAGCTGTTCGTAGCAAAGTCAGCAACTAGAAGGCCTGTCTTGAGAGGCCCTGCTCTCTTTTCTTTCTCCCTTACTGGTACTCACTTTCCCCTTAAGAAATACTTTTTCTCTTCAACTCTGGTATCAGGAGAGGTGTGACCACCTCACACTAAATCAGGACCCGCTGATGCCTGCCACATGGGCCACCACCACTCATCCTGTACCCACGGTGGATCTCTAATCCATCACACTATTCTTCCCTGTCGGACTGAGGTGTCACCTCATAACTCTTCCTAATGGAGCCCTCTTGACAGCCACCACCACTTCCAGGGTTGGCACAGGGATAAAGCTATTATGCAACACTGACGGTAAGAGACCATTGCGTGACACACATTTAAAAGACCTCCTCTGGGATCATTTGCATTTTAGCAAAGGACAAACCCAAGAAGCCAGAAAAACAAACTGATGATAAAAAGGCATACTGCGGGAAATTAACAGCACCACTGAATTCAAGCCCCAAGGACCCATCCCCAGGCCAGGAGAGATTAAATAGCTTGATGAACACCTGAAATGGTCTTTGGTTTATGCAGCCACTCATGAGGGCGGAGCCTCGGGGAGTAGGTGCACTACTCTGAAATGTGGGCACGACGATGGCCCATTTACAGAGATTGGATATGCTGGAGTTATCTAGAGCAATTTTCTGGCACTATGTCTAGATTGACTACAGGCTCACCCAGCGCTCGTCTTCACTAAATTGCCTCATGGATCTTTATTGCCAGGGGAGCAGGGGCATCAGTAATATTTCAAAAACTTCGAGCACTAATGGTAGATGTACAAAGGGTTGTATCTGAACGAAGTGGTCCTTAAGAAGACGATTTTTCTATATTTTCTCAAAAGCATTTCTAAGTTTTATTATAAACTGCTTTCATCTAAAGTATACACCTAAGGCCTGGCATATTACAGCAGTTCTCTTGTCCTAAGCCTTTTATTTTGGGGAGAAAATATAAAATCTCCAAAACTGTCATCATCTAACTCCTCTGCAAGCTATTTAATAGAAGAAAATGCCGTGAAAGTATCTATTTGGACTCTCTAGGCAGCTCCTGTGTAAAAGGAAATGGTAGGTGTTTTGATATCAATAGGTCTGTTTCGAGGTCTATAGCTTACTTGGGAAACAAGGAGCCTCTAAAAAATATGAAAACGTAGCCACTACATTGAACCTAAAGGGTTTTTAGGGTCACTCAAGAGAAAGAAATTGCACACCAGAAGACCAGTGGAAAGCATGTAAAGCTCTGGGCCTAGACCACTAGAAGTGATTTTACCAGGCTCATGACCTCAGATAAGTGATCCTCAGAAAAGTGAAATAACTTAGCTCGCTTTAAAATGGGTACAATAAGAGTAACAGCTCGGTAGATTTTTGTGAGGTCTGAAAAGGCAACCTATGTAAAATATTTACTCATCCACTATTCTACTTCAGGTGGTAGAGGAGGGAGATATTTAAGAAACAACTATAATCACAGCCTAGACAAGTGCCAGACAGGAGGAGGAATTGACAAGTTATTCCAGACTATTTAAGGGAAAAATGCTGGCATTTGCATTTTACTGGGAAGAAGCAACAGAGTGTCAATAGCTAAACATGAAAATTCATTCTAGATGAATGGAATAGAAGGAAGAAACCCTGGAACCAGAACCATCCTTGCAAAATTAGAAGGTACCACTGTAAGTACCCTACTTAGTACATTCGGTACTTTACATTAAGTACATTCAGTACTTGGAAGTTTTTCATATAATGAACCATTTGTAATACAGAAAATACATGATAGACATCAAAAATATACATGCACAGTACAGATATAATGGTAAACTTCCCTAATTCAATGGGTACCTTGGGTCTTGAATAAAACTTATGAAACAGCAATACAAACTAAAAGTGCTGTATCTCAATAACTTAGACATGAAGATGGTAAACTTGAAAAACTGAACCTGACTGTGGAAAGGGAGGTGAAAGCAGTAACGAAATGATCCAAAAGATGGACACAAGCTTTGTTCCCTACAAAAGAAAAGGAGTATGTTATAATGAATTAATTAATACAGGATTGTTGGGAATTAGAACTAAACACATGGGTTAAATATTCCAGCAGAAAAGGTACCATTTTATCAAAATTAAGAGTTTATAAAGGAGGTAATTTAAAAGGAAGTCTTTAGTAAGAAAAAGTGATTTGGGCCTATCCAACACAGCAGACTATCTAAGGCATAGGGAAACTAAGGAAGCCTTAAGGATTGTTCAGGCTTCAATTGTGGAAGACTTTAGTGGCTGGTTAGGCAGCCAAAACCTGACTTTCATTTTGTTGTCAAAGAAAGCCAACACTGGTGTCTGAGTAGGAGAGGGGCTGATCATATGGCTTTTAGGAAGACCAATTTGGCTGTAGACAGAAGAAAGGAACATTTGTTTTGAGTCCAGATATATAGTTATTGTGCTACTCCTAAAGGGAGAGGACCAAAGTCAAGCACTGAAGCTGAGAAAAAATAGATGTGAGAAATACTGTACCACTGGTCACTAAAATAAGGGAAAATTACACTGATGTTTACATTTTCTAGAAAATTGTTTCCAGGATTCAATGATATACCTAATTAATCCTCTGAGTTTAGAGTCATTCAGAAAGGGCCTCAGGGTGCCTGGGTGGCTCAGTGGGTTAAGCCTTTGCTTTCGGTTCAGGTCATGGTGTCAGGGTCCTGGAATCAAGCCCCACATTGGGCTTTCTGCTCAGCAGGGAGTCTGCTTCCTCCTCTTTCAAGCCTAGTTGTTACCTCTATCAAATAAATAAATAAATAAATAAATCTTAAAAAAAAAAAAAAAGAGGGGGGCCTCAATAAATACTTAATTTTGAAGGACTACAGAAATGTTAAAAGGCAAACTTAATGACTATTACTACAAATTACTACATCCCCAATTCTAAATCCTATGGTTCCCTCTACCCTGGAATACCTAAGAGATTAAAAATTAACAAGTGTGGTACATCCAAGTTTTTAAAGAGAACAGACTATCTTATTCCCTTGCACTGTGTTGGTCCATTACTTTCAGAGAAGTTTCTCGTCTGTTAACCTTCCTATATTTTGTCGCAATGTAAGACCTTTTCCTTCTTTTCTAATCTGTTCCACTGATGAATGCAGCCTATAGCTCTGAATCTCCTATAAAGCTTTCAACTTCACATTTGTTCATTACGACGGGATCTAAGAATACACAAAAAATTTATCGAGACATAAAAATTGGTCAGGTCATTTGATTATAGGGTGAAGGACTAACCAAAGGTGTTACTTTTTACTTCAGCTCTATGGAAAGAGTAGTTGGATAGAAATCCAATTTCTAGCACTAGAGGTGGCAGAAAGAATTAAAGTCATCTTATTTTCTTCTCTAATTTTCACTGATCCAGGGCAAAGATTTATAAACCTGTGTAACCTTGGAAACAGAATCTGAGGCAAAATGTACAAAGGCTGGATTTGAATCGAGATTAAAACCTGGGTAAAAATTCTCAAGGAAATAGTTTAATAGATGATGAATATAAACATCTCAATTTGGAGAAAAAAAGTAGAGTAACATTTTGATCTCATTAAAGTAAAAAAAAAAAAAAAAGATCCTTTAGAAATTTTGCTTGGAAGCTAATAAAATATTCTCAACACACTTGAAAACATTCAAATGTATCTACTCCTGGCTAGTTTTAAGAGCAGCTCATCAACTAAAATATATTCTGTACAGTAAACCAATTATCATTTTCTGAGAATAATAAATTTTTAGGAATAAGTCCCTTACAAAATGGAATTGACAGAAGATTTTACATTTGGTCAAGGTAGATAAACACCTGGCTCTACTATTTAAAATGTACTAAACTGGTTGTTCGAACCTATGGATCAAGATAGGTCAATTTAAGAATTAGAATTTTCTAGAGTAAAAGCTCTTAGCATTAACTGCAGTTTAGCATTACCTGGGATGCCTTTAAGTATCCAGATGACCCGGCCAAAGGCAAGACTAATAAAATCAGAATCACTGGGACTGGGAGCCAAGTATCGGTCCCCAGGAGGTACAAAGAGATGCTAAGATAAAGTCAAAGCGAAAAATAACCAAAATACTAAAATGGGGAAATCCTCACTAGTGATTTCCCTCTTATACCTTCTGATTAAAAGTAGGTAGTGTCAAACGAGGAAGGAAAAGGTAAGTGATTTCAACTATTCTACTGTTGATAATTATTTGTGGGTAAAGGGTCCAGTGATAATGGCCAAGGATCTTTTAGTAAAACACATCACCGATCAGAACATGGAATATAAATGTTTTGTGAGTCTCAGTACTTACCAAAGAAGGTAGGAAGTAAATACTAGGAAAATCATGATAAGAAAACCTCCACCTGAGACGCCATAAACCCAAATTTTTACTCGGCCATCTGTTTAAGATAGAGATTAAATAACAAGCTTAGCATACAAAAGTCTTCTCATCTGAAATATTTATCATCTGAATTCTGAGACTGGCATAAGTCACAATCATAGTGGAACTACCCACATGCAACAGCTAGAAAACATCCGACAAAGGTGAAAATGTAAAATGTTAAGACACTATCAAATTTTTCACAATGGCAAACACACCAGTAATCATTACTTCATAAAATCTAATGATTGTCAGGCTATTTTAAATGTATTTTTATGTGTGTTTAGTCTCATATATACAATACAGAAAGTACCGCAATACATTTTGACAACATCAGGAGAAGCAAAAAGTAAAGAGGCCATCCTGAAAGCAAAGCAAATTACTGTCACCACTTTGGTGACACCTGATGTTGAGTGAACAAAAACTAATGCCCAAAAGTAATAAACTCACTAAATTATGTCAAATTATAACCACGCGTGTAAAAGCACAGACATTATTTTTATGTCCTATGTGCCAGAGTTAAGAAAAATAAAACCACGTAAGTCTGATCTATTTTGTGATTTTTACTGTTATGTACAACTTGAGTGTAAGTATGGTTTTCTATGTTCTGTTTATGTGAGCACCGTCGAATGCCAGAGCGTTCCTAAGAACAGCCTTCCTTTCTGAAAGACACACACACACACACACAGAAGATTCATTACACTACATGAATTTAACTAACTGCATGTCCAAAAAATCATCAGCATCTTATTTGAAAGGCTTCTGTGGGGTGAACAACAATAAAAATCTATGGTAATCAACATTTGTTTGGAATAAAATCACAATTACATTCAATTATATTGTCACTCCCCATTAGAGTTTTTGCTTACAGGACACTTTAAAACCTCAGTCAGGTTTTAGAATGAGGTTTCAATGTAGTAATGATGTTTTTCTATGGTCATGAAACTTTTAACAAAGCTTTGATTCTGATCTCTTTGAAACACTAATGATGAAATCCCCACTTCTGAGTTTTTTACATTTGGGGGGCGGGGGGAAGTCTTCGCTAAGAGAGAAAGCACCTTTCATCTTCTTACTCCTAAACCTCACAGAGCTGAAGTATTTGGAGGCTCCAGAACTTTGAAATCCCCAGTGTAGAGGTATGTGGTCCATGTTACTTAAAAAAGAATATAACTTTTTATAATAGCATAATGAACGGGATCAAACTATGAAGAAAAGGTAAGTCATGGAAAATAAGTCGTGCTGCTACCCTCTCTCAATTCCTAAGCCAGGAGCTACCACTGTTAGTTCTCCTTTTCCTTTCCTTTAGCAGTTGAGTTTCCTTTTGTATAGGCAAACGTTCGAGTACAAGCATACAAATATATACATCTTTTTTTTTGGTGGAGGGGGATACAAATGGCACATATTTTGAATTATCCTTTTTCAGAAACAACTTCCCATGCTAGATCAGAAGACAGGTCTTATTCTTTTTAATATGAAGCATATTGGATAATTGTATCATTTTCTTTTTCCATTTTCTGTTTATAGACATTTAGATTGTTTCCACTATGCTTTAGAACAAACACTTGTAACAAACATTATTTAGTAGACATATATATATCAGTATGATGGGTTCTTAGGAAACAAATTTTAGGTCGAACTGTATGAGGTGTATTGCCTAAATGTCTTCCTAGCAGTTGCTCCAATTTATACTATCATGAGAAAAAAGTATACACATACATGTATTCACATCCAGGCTGCCCCTGATGTCTTCATTAGCCCCCAGAGGCTAAGGACTTCACTTGTGGATTTGAGCATTCATTTCTCTAGAATCTCACACTAATTCTTCTTCCTGAACTGGGGGCTACAGGTAATGGGGGAGCCTGGCTACATTTCCTACTACCCTTCCTTCAGATTTAAAGCTACTGCTCATTTAGTAACAAAATGAATGAGATGTTTAAAAAATCCATGGCCTGCCCAGATATAAAGCAGAATCAGCAGCAAATAAGATGCTGTGGGCATCCTGAAAAGTTGGCTGAGGAGCGTACATCTGGTTTTTCCTAGATCTAGTTTCCTTTGGGCCTGGGCTCTGGTTTTTGCTTCATTTAAGCATATCATTAAGATGCTTTTGATACACAGAAGCCTGGGGTCTGAGAGGAATTCTCAGGGTATGTTTTGCGTGAGCTCTGTCTACATCTTCCCTCTCCACATCCTGTCAGGCCTCTTTGCTTAGTTATTATTAGCATTTTTGTTTCCTAGCAAAGATATGTATGATTAGCACCAAGAACCTTGCATTCATTTTCAGCATGCTTTGTAAGGGGGGAGCTGAGACAAATTCTGTGACCTGCTTTGCAAATCTTCCTATCGCTTACTAGTGACAAAACCTTAGTAAAATTCATTTTCGCTGTTTCAGACTCCTAATCTTAAAATCATTAGGTTTTTGCAACCTAATGAGATCATTGACTCAATACAACCAGCCCAGAACTGCAGGTTACACAAAGCTTCTAATGTTCACTCCTCTCCTTAATAACCACTAATTCCTGACTCCTATAGGCCCAGCACTGTGATAAAACTCACATCACGCCTGCAAGGTAGGGGTCTTTGGACCCGTTTCCTCATTTATGAAATCAGTTGAGAGAGATGAAGACATTACACTCAGTCACAAAAGAGGGACATTCTGAGTTTTGATGTCAAGGTCTGTGTCTGAAATTAAGGCTCTTTACTGTTCTACCAGTGTTTCTCAAACCATATAGCATCCCTCAGCATTTCCTGAGGTATCTGCAGGTTCTTGATCTAAGGCAACTTCTGCTTTTAATTTCAATTATACACACATATTCACAGTTAAAATGGCATTCTCTTTTGCAGAGGTAATTTACAATGAAAAGATAACTCTAAAGGTTAGTATCATGGGGACTCAATTCAATAGCTTGTAGACTGGGGTTGAAAGAGACTTCTCTTCAACTATCCAGGAGAATATTTTACATTGAAAGGGACTCTCCCTTTATGACGTTCAGATTTGAGAAACCTTGGATTGGACCACATCACCTCTTTCATCTCTCCTCTTTTACTCCTTCCCTCCATTCTAAAGAATGTCATAAATGGGGCGCCTGGGTGGCTCAGTGGGTTAAGCCTCTGCCTTCGGCTCAGGTCATGATCTCAGGGTCCGGGGATCGAGGCCCGCATCGAGCTCTCTGTTCAGCAGGGAGTCCGCTTCTCCCTCTCTCTGCCTGCCTCTCTGCCTACTTGTGATCTCTCTCTCTCTCTATTTCAAATAAATAAATAAAACCTTAAAAAAAAAAAGAATGTCATAAGCAGTGGTGACAATAGGAACCCCAATGTCCCTCAAGTAAATGTGTATTTCTTACTCTTCAGTGTACCTGGATCAAGAGGATGAAGTGACCATCCTTTAAAAATGTCATGTATCTTTGAATTCACAGGTCTGTTTTTCCCCGCAAGGTTCTTCACATCAGCTTTTTTCTCCTCAGAGCCGGGTACCTTCATACAGTAATCCAGGAAACCATTTGACCTCATGATCTCTCTGTAGCCCTTCTCACAACCGCAGACTCCACCCTACAGCATACAAAATAGTTTTCTGGTTACATGGTGATGAAAATGAACAATGTAAAAGTTGGAATCACTTAATAGCTGTGTGATGTGTTATGACAATTTGGGGTTTTTCAGCAATAGAGTTGCAAAAGAGATGAAAAACAGAGCAGCTCCTTTCTTGTGAATTCCAAAGTCAACCTTAAAGACATCATCAGATCTCATGCCTTCCAAGTAAGAAATCACAATTCTTTGTCAACAGAGGGCATCAATTCTATCCTTTTCTCCCTTACAGAGGTGTTCAAGGCATTTAATCAAATTATCCTCCATTCCCTGTCTCCCCAATGCAACTGTTTGAAATTCCTGCCCACTCACTGGAACCTGCTGCCCTTGATGCTGAGAAGTAAAGCAACAGGGATTATGTAAGAAGCGCCTTTGGGCTTTGTGCTCTTTGATGTCTGTTGCCCTGTCAGCTGCTGAATGTGCTTACTACCTTCTACCACTGATCACTAACTAGTCTGAACTACCTCTCTGCATGCAGGCCTGGCTCTGCACTCAAGGAGGGCAGCCTGAGTGGAGAAAAAGAAAACAGACTTCACCAAAGGCACATGCTCCACAGTCTTCCTTGGAGGAACCCGGTGTCACACTACAACACGTTCCTAGTTGGCACTGTAACAATGTGTCCTTCTTATTTCTCTGAACTCCTGATCATTTTCATGTACAATGAACCTCTCCAAGATGCTGGCTGGGGTGAGATGTAACAAACAAGGATTTCTCTCTGTCTCTAGAAGTGAAACTGAAAATAATTGCTCTTCTGTCCTCCAGTAAACATAAAGACAATAGAGAAGAAGAGAATAAGTTGGGCATAAAATTATGAATCTGTATGAGTTTGCGGTAGGGGCACCTTACCTGAAACTATTTAAAATGTTTTGAACAGACTCTAGTCTCACATAGCCACTCAAGGCTGGGTGAGCCATAAGGATCAGTACATTTGGGTCATCGATTGTTAACTGAACATATGATGTTAAGGAGCAAAAGATACTAAAGCTAAGGAGGGCACCTCCATCTTCTACAAGAGGAAAAGGTAAGAAAAATACATTAAATCTAATAATTGCCGTTGTTTAGTAAAAGGCAGCATTCCTATAATAATGACATGACAGCATTTTATTTGAAGATATTACATGATGTTTAATAGAGAGCTAATTAAGACGATTAAGATCACCTCTAATCTAACTGAAAAGCTGTAGCCAATCACATGTGCCAAAAGTTCAAGGCAAAAGGTTTTATTATGTTTATTTTATTATTTTATTGTATTGTATTTTAATAAAATACTATTTTATTTATGTTTTATTCAAGAGGGTATCCAGACAGCTGGTGGACATCTACACCTCCTCTTTTGCAGACCTGATGAGCCTAGAAGTTGTTGCTGACCTCTTTTCTCCTCTGTAAGCTTAGGCACTAGCTTTTCTGTGGAAGAAACTGACCCACCTTGAAGTGAAAGAGCCATAAAACAGGACGGAGTGCTTGAATTATTTTTAACAGGATCATTTTTGGAAACAGCACATAATAAGAAACCTGTTCCTTTAAGGAACATGATAGAGGCTCTGCTCCCTATGAGGGTCATTGATTAGAATATGCTGCACATTCTGCATTAATTCCTGAGCAGTGGTAAATGGGAGTGAAGGGAGAAGAATGGAAGAAAGAGCTCTGCTTAAAAAAAAAAATGTACACATGTGCATACATACTTTTTCTCCACAGGCAAATATTTAACTTATTTTAAGTGAACTGAAAATTTATTCATATTAGTGTAGTCAGTTTACTAAATAATTAGCAAATATGAACACTGATAAGATCTTTCAAAATCATTTGGGTAGCTGAAAAGCTAATAATGAAAGAATAAATCAACTGAGAACATTTATTGATAAGCAGAGCTAATATGAATTAACTATCTGAAAGGCAGATTTGGCTATAGCCTTCAGACATGGCTCTATTAAAAAAAAAAAAAATCCTTAATGGCTGTGATTATTCCTGCAAATTCCTCTAGATGGTACCGTGAGCACATGGAACTGCTGCTAGGGCTGTAGCTTGAGGGACGGAAAACATCCCCCAGCATATGCAGAAGACAGCAGTTAAAGGTCTAGAGGCTTCAGCGGGGACTCACCTGTGTACAGTAAGAGAAAGGTTTTTTGCAGGCTGGATTACACTGCCGAATAGCAGCAGGACGTGCCTGAGGGGCGCAGCCTCCTACAAAGAAAAACAAAAACAAAAAGAAAAGAAAACAAAAAACACAAAACCCACCATCATTTGTGGACTTTTCTATGATAAACATTAAAAAAAAATGGTTTTCCTCTCTGGGCACTCTGTAACAGTACAGTTTTTTATATGCATCTGCTGACACATGGTCCAGCTGTATTTTATTGATTAGGAAGAACTGTTCAAGATGGGAGGCTCTGCCAACAAGACAGTTGCGGTAGTTTTTGTACCTATTCATTGGCAAATGTGATTCTATCACAGGACTCTGCTTGAGGGCCACATCTGTTTGCTGGGCCAGAAAAAGAATGGATGAAATTTCAATTTCAGTTCAGGAGCCCAAAGTACACCTGCTCAAAGACCCATTCTTTGTATATTTTTCTCCAGTGCCTGAATACCCCAACTAGGCAATAAGCCAATTGGCAACAACCAATGTTAAAAGAAAGCCACAAGTAGGTTCATGGACCACAATAGCAAACTTCTTGGTAAAGCTTTAAAATATATCTCAGCTAGAATGCATACACACACACACACACACACACACACAGTCACAAATGGAGCTTGACACATTTTCTTAAAAAAGCAAATGTATAAGCTCCTGGAGAGGCAGTCATACATCTGATACAGTACTTTCAGGTATTAAATATTTTTGAGTAAATGGATGGAATAATGTCTCTGTACTCTGCGATAATTTACACATTAGTTATGCCTTTCAGGAGTCAGGTACTAGGCTAAGAACTTGATGTATTGAGGGTAGCATTTAAATTGTATTTATGTAATACTGGTTTCACTTATAGATTCTAGCTTTTGCCTTACTATAATTGCCACCCAGTTATAGCTTATGATTGGGTACCTAGCAAAAAGCTTTCAGCCCAAGATGGTGTAGGAAACAGACCTACATTTTCCCTGTGAATGAAGCAGCTAAATTCCTAGTGTTACTGAAAGAATAAAAATCCTCACAGGGTAAAAAAACAAAAAAACAAAAAACAAACACAAACCTAAAATCCAGAACTATACCTCCATGTGAATGGATAATTTGGACAGAGGAGTAATAACCACATGGTGGTGTTGCTGCCAGTACTGCTTGGGGTGGGTAGGGGGGTGTTTCCACTGAGTACCAGAGATCTCCAAAGAGCAGTGTCTGCAACCCTGGGGACAGAATCTCTAGGGAATTGGTAGAGATTCCCTAGAATCTCTAGTAGTCTTATCTAGACAACACCGTGCATCTTCTAGTATCTAGAAGATACTAGAATTTGTGTAGCTCATACAAATGTTGTTTAAACTTAAAAAATGAAATGAAGCTGATAGTTAACAGCCGATAGTGATAACCTGAGCTCATCAATGGATGGCCCAGTGCTGTACACTGTGCAAGTCCACAGAGAATTTGATAGTGTAACCTGCACCAGCCTGCTCTCAGGGTTCTGAGAGGATGCTGCTTGTGATGTTTCTGGTTAAACAGATTCACAACGTATTCAGTTTCAACAATAACTTACAGAATGGGCAAGCAGCTTAAAATAAATTACCATATGGATAAACTATGGATTAAAGGGAATACAATAACACAAATATAGGCAAACAAGACAAAGACAGGGCTGACAATTCTTCCATTCCTATGGAAGAATAGATATTCTCATTGATATGATAAGCTCTGTCAGCTGCAGTAAAAACAATGACAATTTTCTGAGAAGGCATTAAAAATCTTTAAAATTGAGATCATTTGTACAATCAGATTGTATCCACTGTCATGAGTAAAAAACCTTTGATCCATCTATGTTTAGATATTAATAATAATGACTAGCAAAATACCCAAAACCAAGCTTCCAGTGCGATACATTTTTTGCACCATTAACAAATTTATTATATCTTTATCCACCCTTTTACGTTCAACTTTTGTATGTGTTTTATAATATGATATGGTAGCATCGTATAGCATAGAATGTTGAGATATGTCCTCAAAAACTTTTTACTGAGAAGGTACATGATTTAAAACTTTAGAAACTGTTGTTTTAAACTCCCATGTGTCTTTTTCAGACTTTGTCTCAGAACATGATATTTAAGGAAATTTTATTGTGTAAGTTGTTGGATATTATGGGTCTTGGGATAAAGTTGTTTGCTTTCTAAGATGCAAAGGTCTACTACTCAGCCATAAGAATGAAGTCTTGCCATTTGCAACAACATGGTTGGACCTGGAGGGTATTGTGCTGAGTGAAATAAGCAAGACAGAAAAAGACAAATACCATATGATTACACTTATACATAGAATCCAAAAACAGAACAAATGAACAAACAACAACAAAAAAGAAAGAACCAGACATAAATACAGAAAGCAAACTGGTGGTTGCAAAAAATGGGGGTAGGGGGGTGGGTCAGATAAAATGGGTGCAGAGGATTAAAAGGTACAAGTTTCTAGTTATAAAATAAGTCACAGGGAAGTAAAATGCAGCATATGGACTATAGTCAATTATATTGTAATACTGTTATCATGGTGGGCATCTTGTATATAATTATTGGATCACTATGTTGTATACCTAAATCTAATTTAATGCTATTATGCCAAGGATACTTCAATTAAAAATTTAAAACAAAATAAGGCCTAATGACAATTTGCTATGAAGATCATCTAAGGCCACCTGCTCAGTCTTCTCTTATACTTTGTAAGCTAATTCTTCTCACAAACAGCAACACTCAGAGATCTTTTTGAAGTGCCCACACAAATCTTAGGCAGGAATACCTGTGACATTAATGCCATCTGAACGTTGGCACCATACAGTTCGTTCATTATTGTTCCAAAGACTTGCTTTCCATGTGTAGTGATAACATTTGCCTCCTGCAAGTAAATATGATAACAGCGGTTCTATTACACCTCACATAAAAATAGAATAAGCATTGATCAATCAAGGCTGAGAATCGAGAAGTGCTCTTGGTACCTGTACAGGGGCGTGTTTCTAGAACCTGCTGGGGGCAGCTGTCTTGGTTCTCAAAAGACTGGATTATAAATGCCCTTGACCTAGACTGGCGGCCCATGGTCTCAAAGCTTCTTCCATTGATGCAGGTTAATTCACATGTGCTCCATTCTGACCATTCCATTAAGTGGCAGTCTCCTGGATGGTTGTGCAGGGCAGAGGAAGGAAAATAATATGAAAACTGGCATTTGAAAACGTTTACCTGGAAAGGGTACACAATGACATCTGTGGTGATGGCACAGTGACAGGGGTGGGTTGTACACACTATACATGCCAACTTGATCAATTTTTCACTTAGGATATGCTACGAATGATGATTGATGGTTTAACCTAGTTTAGCAAGAAAGTATAAAAAACTAAATTTTCATTACTTCACTTCAAATCATGGCAGCCTTATCTAGAGGACACCGTGTACCTTCTAGTAATAATAAACTTCTCAAAACAATAACTCAGTTTTCAAAGAGAGGTGTAACGTCATAAAATAGACATCCATAGAAACCATATAAAAGGGAGAAGCTGGTATCTGAAGTGGGATATCTTTGAGTCTAAAGGATGTTTAATAATTTGAACATACACAATTGTGTGTGTATATAGATGTATGTGTCTACACACACCTGGACCTATTCAGTTTCCTGAAAGGCCATATCAGCTAGGTTGGTTATTAGGACTAAAAATCAACTCATACATTTTATGTAACTAATAATTACCTTGACAATTACATAATTTTTTCATGAACCTACAGCCTTACTTGTTTCCACACACCATCTTTCAGGGGTTCATCAACTCAAGGAGCCAGTCAGCATTTTTTCGAGTGATAGCCAGTGTGTTAGACACTGTCAGGTTAGGCATTATTAACAGATTTTCTAGATAGAACAATCATTGGTCCAAGGCACTAGATTCTATGATCCTGATAAAACATCAGTGATTTGACAAAATTCTAACTTCATTCTTAAATTTCCAAGTCTGGTGCCTTTTTTTCTTTCTTTCTTTTTTTTTTTTTTTTTTTTGGCTTCTTACCTACCTTGCCTCCTTGAAGCTGTAGGGATCTTCCAAAGTGATAATTTTATTGCATTTTTAATTGTTAATTCAAAATTTCAATTTTGATGAGAGCTTTTCCAGGAAAAAAATTTTTTTAATGACTTTAAAAATCCACAGGGAAGTCCCTCCCATCATTTAAAACTACATACCTGGGCAAGGCACAGAACATGGCTGTTTCAGGATGCTGTCTTGAAAGGGCATTTCTCCACACAGTGCAGCGTCTACACTTACAGCTGACTGAGAGCTTGAACCATTGTGGACCATGCAGGACAGGCTGCGGATCTGGACTCCTTCCCCACAGTCTCCACCCTATTAAAGCAAAGAATACTGTCAGAATTACCCAAACAATAAGCATCTCCCAGGTTTTTGGCTCTGGCCACCTCTCACCCAAGAAAAATCAGTAGCTTCCTTCTCTTGGGAGTTATCTTTCAATTGTTGACAACAAAGCATCAATGAGCAATTCTCTTAGAGCTGACAGAGAAGCTGAAGTAGAAATGCAAATTTATTCCATGGAATTTATGTACTCAGATTAGGACGATTCATTTCGGAACTCAGCCAGGATTGACTGAAAAAGAACAAACAATACAGAATTTGTCTAGGTGTATGTATTAAAATGGCCTAATCCATAATCACTCCCCAAGAGAGCATGGGTACAGCCACAGGGCACACATTTCTCTTTTACTTTGCTTGTTTTTCTTTGGTAGGGAATTCAGTACTTTCTTATATGGAATAGGCTGGGGTTTCCAATAAAACACCGATTTTCTCTCTTGCCACAAGAAGTTGTTTTCCCAGCATGCCTTCTTTTTGAATAATTTTTTTTAAAAGATACTTAATATAAATCCCACTCAGATTTTTCTGGGCAATTAGAAAAAAATTGTGCAATGTATCACAGAAACAGAAACATAGAACTGGAAAGCTCTTAGTGATTATCTGACCTAACCATCTGCCTGATGAAAGGTTTCCCACTATAATGTGTTTGGCAGATACTCATGAGTATTTTCTCCTCAGTTTTTGTCAGGTGTTCATACTTCAAAAATAAGTCCACTGGATATGAGGATAGCTTTAGAGAGCAGCTCTGTTTTTTCCATAAGTACCATAGAAAATGGAGCGGAAGGCAGAGCTTCTATGCTGAGGAGGTAAAATCCCAGGATGGCAAGAGAGAAGGTGAGGAACTACAGCAGGAACGGAGGGAAAGCAAATACAAAGTAGTGAGTTATCAAGCTGGCCTCAATTTCACAACTTCACAAAGTAGTGAGTTACCAGCTGGCTTCTTGGACACCCATGTCTTCCAGACAGGCCATGTGATAACACCATGCCTTGGTACCATCTAAGACGAGGGAGGGAGGCAATCCCAGGCAATATTAACTCCCCTACACTTCTGAGCCATGTTAGTTCCCGCTAGTTCCAGAATTCAGTGGAAGAGGTAGAGTTTTCATGACTACTGATCGTATGGCGGGAGTCCAGAAGGAGAGAGAAAGAGCTAGAGCAAGTTCTCTGCACCTATGCTGCTGCAATCAGGGATGCCACGTGCTCTTATCCATCAACTCCTTATTAGGTGGCAGTCTGGTAACTGTGCCCTGCACTGGGAAAACTGGGTTTTATGTTCTTTTTATGCCTTCCCCACTGCAGGAGCCAGAAACTGCCTTTCTAAGGATTTGGAGCTGCTGTGGCCTTTGGAGCGGCAGGAACGAAGGAGGAGGTTGTTGACCAGTGCAGTCAGAATGGAGGGCCAGAGCATGGAGCAGGTCTGGGGTGGGTGCTGGGCCTGCTGAACACTGACCAGGGCCAGGCATCGTGGCAGCAGCTGCTGAGTGCCAAGGGCAGGTTGTTGGACAGACTGCTGGATATCCAGGCTAGTACAGTGCGGTTGCTGAGAAAAATGCTTTACATAATAAGGAAGTTAGGATTCAAAGACCTATTAACAAGAAAGAAAAGGTGTAACTTAGAGGAGGTCCGAGTTGGAGCAACTTAAAGCTTGAAAATCTGAAGAGGCACATAAATTGGGGCCATCACCTTTGCTTCTAGAGATTTTAACAAGAGCTAGCATTTCTTTATCCAAGATGACAATTTCACACCTGATTTATCAACACTTCATAACCGCTCCAGTCATTTCTCTGGCCACTATGAAACTGTCAAAAGAAACGCACCCTAATTTCGGACCCAAGTGCATTTTTTTGGGAGAGAGAGGTTCAGACTTAATTCGCAGCAGATTCATTTAGCTCTAAAATGTTTACTCTCTAAAGTGGAAAATAGTATAAGTAGAATTTCTTTTTTAAGGGTTCTCTTAGAAGTCGTTATCCTGGATGATGGATCCATTGCTGACTTGTCCAAGGTGATGTTTTGCTACAGAGTGTGTGGAGAGAAGAGTATGAAGGCACAGTAGCATGTATGACATTTGAAATGTGCTGTCTGGAACTTGGGTAACAGAAGATGCAACTGATTAGAGTTTTGTTTGAAAAGACAGGAAACAAGTCTCCATCAGGGATGCCTTTAAACACCAGGACAAACAATAATATGCTTCTCGTATGTATCCAGAGCCAACCTGAATCTCTTCCATCTTTGACAACAGCAGCCATAAAATGAAGAGAAATCAGTATCTGAAGGATAATCTCATTCACAAAGCAAGCATTCACTCACTCTCATTCATGAAGCTTTATACACTAGAGGCTGAAAACAGACCTAGGCTTCTGTGAGCAAGACTGTCAATAACCAAGGATCCCCCCACTGACACTCTTCTGTTCCCATCATTGATGGACGTATTGTATGTTCTGAAGTGGCATCTCCACCAGATGTGGATAGGCAGATGGTGACAATAATCATAATCACAGTTTTAATCAAAATTATAATAGCAGCTACAATTGATTGAGCTCTTAATTTATGCCAGGTACCATGGTAAGCACTGAATTAAAATGGTGTAATCCCAACGAAAAGTTTCCAGAAACACAGGTACGATCTCTCCTGATAAGAGATGAAAACAAAAAACAAAACAAAACAAAACAGAACAAAACAAGAACAGACTTGGAGAGCTTACAGACTTGGCAAAATTTGCAGAGCTAAGAACTGACAGAACCTTGACCAAAATAAAGCCCGCTAGACTCAGGAGTCTGAGCTCCTAAAACAGATTTATCAATCTCTATGTGGATACATGTTACCAACGGAGGACTCTGGAAAGAAAAAAATCAGAAAACACTAAAGAAGTAAAGCCCGAGGATTAATGCTTCCTTGTGCTAATCTCTTTCCATGTAAGATTGTGGCTAAACTGGCACATCCGCTGGGCCCTATGTTAGCTCCTCTGCTGGTCTGATCCATTGGATGGCAGTGGGCTACGTGGATATCCCCACCACCCTCAGGGAGTGAGTGCCCAGCCTGTATTTGGCAGGTAAGGACAAGGAGAAGCAGGGGTGCAGCTGTGCGAGTGGGGATTTTCCTTTGTGTGCAGAGGCCCACATGTATTTTGATCAGTTGTTCCAAACTCTGTTGACATATACATTTAAGAAGAGGCAACCTTCCAGAAAGATACTGGGTTAGCCATCTCATGAAAATTTCACAGTTAGGCTTCAAGAAAAGCAGAAATACAGCTTGAACTCGGGCAAAATTCAACTCCTATCATCATGCTTCCCTTTCTCTTTCATCTCTTCTTTTTTCTGTACCTTTGTTTCTTCTTGTTTCAGAGCTACTTATTTCAACCACAAGGTAGGAAAATGTGACAGGTGAGAGTTCGCAAATACATGATCTTCCAACAGCTTTAGTACCACTCCAAATTCTTAGGGAAGAAGGCTGAAGGGGTACCCACCATTTGGGTAAGGTGCCAACCCTGGAACAATTAACTCCAAATGTGTTTTTCAAGAGCTTTGCCTGGATTAAGTCAAACTGCAGACCTCCCTCCTGCCTGGAGGTGCCAGTGAATAAGAAGAAGCTCATCTAGAAATCGGAAGCAGTTCTGAGATTTGAGGATACACTTGCTGCTAGGGGCTCCCATGGCCTCAAAGCCTGGCTATCTCCAAAGGATGTGATGACCCCCAACCCCCACTGGAATTTCTGAAGAAAATGTTTACAACCCACCGCTCTTACTCCTGTGATTCTGGCAAAAGCTCAATATGTGACAGCAACCTGAAACACTACATTTGGCATAGCCCCATAATGTTCCCATGGGACAAGTGGACAGATAGGTGTGTAAAAAAAAGAAAGGCTCCTGGGTGGCTCAGTGGTTTAATGCATCTGCCTTTGGCTCAGGTCATGATCCCAAGGTCCTGGGCTTGACCCTGCACTGGGCTCCCTGCTTGGTGGGGAGCCTGCTTCTCCCTCTCCCACTCCCGCTGCCTGTGTTCCCTATCTTGCTGTATCTCTCTATCAAATAAATAAAAACTCTTAAAAAGAAAGAAAAGAAAAGAAAAGAAAAGAAAAGAAAAGAAAAGAAAAGAAAAGGCTCCTAACACCTGAGAAGATAAAAAGGGAAGGTACGAAAGAACAAGTAAGGTAGAAGTAGTAATTGTACGCCTGGCAAGACTTGGAGTAAGGGGTTTATCAGGCCTGCATCTTCCCACCCTCCCTGCTAACTTTCATCTCCCTTCCCCTGCAATGGGTTCCTGAATTCTTTGAGTTTATTTTCTCTACTCTGTCAACAGTTATCACCGTGCTAAGGAAAAACATTCCTTCCATTTCCTTATTGGGATTCCAAGCGGCATTTGGAAATTGCTCAAGATTTAGGAAAGAAGATGATTTTCAACTCATAGACAAATTATTCGTATTTAAAGCCATTAGGTTACTATTGAATTAATGAGCATGGTTCTCTTATTTTCTGTAAAAAGGAGACTGAACAAATGTACCACACACTGCTGTTCCTCTGGGACTTATTAAAATCCATGGGCATTTAACTTCTGCAAGACAGTAATGCGGCATGACAATGTCATTCTGACAGGAACACTAAACATCTCTCGGAGAATACTCGGCAGATTTCATAACGTATAATCACAATTATTGTTACCTAATTAAAATGTGCTTTGGAATATGAACTGAAGGATAAACTAGTAAAATAAAAACCTAAAGAAAATCAATTGTGCTTTTTCTTATACAAGAAACCACAGAGAAAATGCAAGAGAGGATCTTTGCTGATCTAGCAAAAGCTCTGTGTATGTGATATATGATGATGTTGCTAGGCATTTATATTTCAGGTCAATAAAAAAGTAATCATTGAGGAAAATGTAGTAACCTTGGTTTGTGTAATAATGTTAAAATATAACTTTCATACACTTTTGGTTTTCTGCCCATATGCAAGATTTTGTCTAAGCCTTAAAGTGCCTCTTGAAGAAATAAGGCAAGCTGTGCATTTCCATCGCATCAGGGTTTTGCCTAATTAAATAATACTTTGATATTTTCAACAAGCCAAGAACATAACATTGTATTCCAGAGAATACCTAAGAAAAAGAAAGTCCCATGATCCCATGAGAATCCATGCCTAATGAATGGCTATTTTCCTGGCAATAACTCTCGGCATAAGGTTAAGTCATTCGGTTGTAATTTTGCGTGTGTTCTATTGCATAAAAATACATAGTGCCAGGCCCCTAGTGCTGTGAAATCTATTCCATCCGCACACAGGTTGAGCAGACAAATGCTTTAGACCAACTAAAAAGCATTTCTTTAACTATCATCACGTGACCTACCTCCAATTTACATGCAGACCAGTTGCCAAGGACCCAGCTGTAGCAAGGCGTCACTGGGCAGGTTTTCTGCTGGGTCAGCTCTGTGGGGCATGGCCGTCCTTCTCCTTGGGTTGGCATAATGACGAATCGAGCCCGGCTCATTTGACCTAAAATGATAAAGAAGGTGTTGGCTTTTTGTTTATAGGCTGGCTTAGTAAGATAATTAAAAAAACAAAAACAAAAACAAAAAAACCAGAATGGGGCGCCTGGGTGACTCCGTGGGTTTCTGCCTCTGCCTTCGACTCAGGTCACGGTCCCAAAGTCCTGGGATCGAGTCCCGCATCGGGCTCTCTGCTTGGCAGGGAGCCTGCTTCCTCCTCCTCTCTCTCTCTGCCTACTTGTGATTTCTCTCTGTCAAATAAATAAATAAAATCTTTTAAAAAAACAAGACAGAATGTTGTCTTACATACACAAGTCTTCATTAAAATACACCCAACTTTGTCATGTCTGGCTCTCAGTTTTTCCTGCCATTTTAAGTTTCCTATAGACATGCAGGTTATGGAAGATTTCCATAATGCTTAAGGTCTTGGAATTCTGTCTGCCTTTTACTTTAGTCTTCCTAACTCCAAACTCTGTACTGTTGCCCAAATAGACTGATCCTGTAAACATTGAGGGAGTGCTAATTAATTTGACAAATATTTATTAAGCTGCAGTATGATCCAGGCATCTTGCTATGTGCTAGGAATACAGGGATGAAATTGCCAGATTTAGCTTCTGCCCTCATAGATCATGTACTTTAGGCCAAAATTAAAAATATTAAAAATAGAGTTATATCTTTCTTGGTAGGTTCTAAATTAGCAAGTAGGGTGAAAATTGCACACAACCTAAATTATCCTAGAAAATTACTTAGGAAGTTGCCATCCCAAGGTCTCCAGACTATCTTTCAATTAATTCAATAGGGACAATTGTCCTACGGCTTAGAGCCAAATTGTTTTTTCACTAAACACAAGATGAATGAAGTTGTTGGCTTGTGTGAAGGAGGCTGGATTTTTGAAAAAAATATGCTCAAATACTGGTATTCCAATTCATTAAAAAAAAAAAAAAAAAAAAAAGACAACTGGTTAATAGGAATAGCCAAGGAAAAAGCAGGGCTCCCATGTTATTTAACACCCACTCATAAGCATCAGGTCTTAAACCTGTTAAAGGGGAACAGTGGGCAGAATTTAAATGTCTGAGTTTCTCTCTTGCTCTCTCCCCAACTCACTCCTGTCCTTAATCTGTCTTTTTTGATGAAATACTAGGTACAAGTAGTTTCATTGCTATTGTCTGTGAATATGATGTCCTTCCACTATTGTTAAAAAGTTAACTATTTAATTGTATTTGTGATAAAAAACAACAACAACAACAACAGACAGTTCCATGACAGCATGTTATGGGGGTACATGCCAGTCTGGGAAGGAGTCAGAGCATTTCCATGAGCAGCTGACCTTTGAGCAGAAACCTGAAGAAGTCAGCCAGGCATGATGTACGAGAGGTGTCTCGTTGCCGAAGAAAGGGCACATGAAGAAGCCCTGAGATGCAAAGGAGCAAACCACATTTGTGGCACTGACAGAGGCCAGTGTGGTCCAAACAGAGCTAGGGGAAGAATATGTTGAGGAAGTGCTATTAAAGCTATTTAAAATTGTTGTTGTTGTTGTTTTTTAAAGATTTTATTTATTTATTTGACAGAGAGAGATCACAAGTAAGCAGAAAGGTAGGCAGAGAGAGAGGGGGAAGCAGGCTCCCCACTGAGCAGAGAGCCCGATGTGGAGCTTGATCTCAGGACCCTGAGATCATGACCTGAGCCAAAGGCAGAGGCTTTAACCCACTGAGCTACCCAGGCGCCCCTATTAAAGCTATTTAAAGTGGGGTCTTTTAATTGATGTCACAGATTCTAGATTTCTATGTTAAGAAAAATGGAAAGTGAGGGAGAACTTCAACACAGAATTCCCTTGAAAGCCCTGGGTCAAGATAATTCTCAGATGTTCTCAAGTTCGGGGATGAGTAAGAGTGACTCATCTTTCACTAGACTAGACCTTTTCCTGGCTACTAGAAGATTACAGATTTTGTGCTAAACTAATTCTCTCTGAGAAAACCTATGGGGAAAACTAGAAGTTGTTTTTGTTTTTGTTTGAGTTAGATTCCACTCCCAGTGTGGAACCCAGGGTGGGGCTTGAACTTACCACCCTGTGATTGAGACCTGAGCCAATATCAAGAGTCAGATGTTTAACTCACTGAGAAACCCATGTGCCCCTAGGAGGCTCCAGTCACCCCATTCTTCATCCTTAAGGTTCAGGCTCTTGTCCCTAACACGGTGCTTCACATGTATTAAGCACTAACTGAATATCTGTTAAATTCATATTTTTATACATTGTCTATGTAATATCTGGTACCTGAAAATGTATGATAATATATCAATTATTGAGCAAGTACCAAGTACGAAGGTAATGTTCTAAATACTTAAATGCGGAAGGATAAAACAACTCTAAAGGAAAATTCTTCCAATACTTTGGATAAGGAGGAGGAGGGAGACTCTAACTCACTTGTCTAAGGTCAACAAAATGAGTGATGTGAGTAAGGTGCAAGACAAGATTCAAAGTCAAAGTTTTGGTCCAGAGGGTGCTGTATTAGTCCTGAATTGAGAGAGCAAGGATAACCACTTACCACGTCCTTTTATGGGAAACATAAAAGGAACTTCGGATGAAGATAAATTTGAGTCAGCAATGACATGTGTTTGGTTAACGACAGAATCAACCCATTCTTCCTGGGTGTGAACTCCTATGAAGACCATGCATTTTTGATGTTCTCCCCAGCATGACCCAATTCAAATCATAGTAGTTGGACATCATTCATCTGAAATCTTGTCCCTGCTTGGTGAATACATTTGGTTCAAGATTTTACATTAATTCCTGCTTAAATACTCCTCAGTTTTATAATATTCTTTATGTTTATCCTCTTGACCTAAATACCTATTACCCTAAATGTCATTATAATTGGATTCTATTCTATCCATAGCTGTAAGAATAATAACAATGCAGTATTGCCTTTATCACAGCTAAAGAGGCTCTATTTCATTATAACCAAATAATTTCAAGTTTGTGCTTGAATTGATGGCATGTAGATGGCCAATACTTTACAACTATTTTAGTCATTTCTATTAAAGTGACAGAATTCTTTTGCTGGACATAGAGCTGGGGGGAACCTAATGTATTCAACAGAAAAAAAAATGATGCTATTACTTTTTGAAATAATGGAAGTCTTAAAATCATTCCTTGAAAGCACAGCCATAGGATTTCTCTGCCTTTTGCTATCCTAATGCCAGGAAGAAAAGACAGTGAGGTACACAAAAATAATATTTTCAAACAATGCCAATTACTACCAAGAATACATTATTTTAAAACCAAGGAGCTTATAACAATCCTATACTTTGAAGCGTATTGTCATGTTTAAGTGGCTAATATTAAAGTTCAGTGACAAAATGTTGCTAATGAAGGCATGAGTGTGTAAAAGGTTTCTGTGGGGTACTTGATATAAGTTTCTTTCTTTTTTTCTTTTTAAAGTTTTATTTGTCAGAGATTTTTTTGTTGTGTGCACCCAAGCAGGGGGAGTGGCTGACAGAAGGAAATGCAGGCTCCCCAATAAGCAAGGGGGCAGGGCTCGATTTCAGGACCCTAAGATTCATGACCTGATCTGAAGTCAGCCCCTTAACCAACTGAGCCCCCTGGGGGCTTTTCTTTATGTCAGGGATAGTTGGGTTGTATAAATTATCAGAGAAAGCACTCCCGAAGTTAATCACTCTTTCACAAGTCCTGCAGTTGTAAATATTAAATCTAGCTACAGATACAGATACAGATCTAGATACAGATAGAGATGGCATCAGTGAGGAGGCCCACCATCTTCAAAGGTAGTTGTTTAAAATTGCCCAGGATTCCAAACATCAGACAGGTTGGAATATCCAGCCAGGCAGTATCTTTCAACGCTGATTATTCTAAAAGGAATCCCTACAATCAGGAGCCTAAAGAAATAGTTTTGGTGATAGTGAATTTCCATGTGAGGGGAAAAGCAGAGGAAAATGTGGCCCAGTTGAAGATATTCAGTTTCAACGTGATATAGAATGTAAGGGAAAGAGAAGTTTAAAATAGCTGATGTACGGGACGCCTGGGTGGCTCAGTTGGTTAAGCAGCTGCCTTGGGCTCAGGTCATGATCCTGGAGTCCTGGGATCGAGTCCCACATCGGGCTCCTTGCCCTCCGCAGGGAGCCTGCTTCTCCCTCTGACTCTGCCTGCCATTCTGTCTGCCTGTGCTCGCTCTCGCTCACTCTCTCTCTGACAAATAAATAAATAAAATCTTTAAAAAAAAAAAATAGCTGATGTACGGTGAAAAGAAACCTGGACTTGGCATCAAAATTCTCTAGTTGGAAACATTTCTCTCAGATTAACAGCTCGTAAGTGATGGGACTACATGGAAGTACTTAACTCCTCAGAACATGAGTTTCCTCTTCTGTAATATAAAGTATACAGAAAGTTCTTACTATCTGAGGATAATTCTTGTGAGGAGAAATGCCACTTAATCAGTCTATTTAAATGGAAATTAAATTTTTTAAATAAAGTCGAAATGGGACTTTTTCTGGAAATAGAAACGTATGTGGGTGGAGTTTATTTGATCTAATATCAACTACTGTGTGGATGATAATTGTTACAAAGTGATCATTATTAGGAAAAATTATAAATCAGTCATTAATATTTCTTATGTAATTTTGTCATTATTCTATAAAAGATGCATTGTTTCGTGATTGACTTTTGCAGTTTGATCATCATTCTTTGGCCTTTGACTCACTTTTCATCAACTTTCTCACGAGCTCCCTTTAATCTTTGATGTACAAATGGTTCCATTTTGTATCCTTTTGTTCTGGGTATGGACTCTATTTGCAGCTAGAGACTGATCAGCAAATATTCTGATGGAATGACAGAACATGTGTCAATGGAGAAAGGTTGTTGGTTGGGGGATAGCTTCGTAAACGGTCAGTTCCTTAGTGAATATGTTGATGTTATAAAGGCTTTTCCTTCCCTCAGAATTCACAATTATACTGACTCAGGTGAAAAGCACTGAGATGATGAGGATTCCTTAGCAACATCTCACATTGGTTATATAAATAAAAAAATACCATATATAAACCACCATATAGTATCTAAAATACAGCAGTTGGTTGTTAAAACTTCTATTTTTAGCCATTTACTTTAACAACTGATATTTCATATCTATTTCTACAACTGGCACTGACTGCTTCTCCTTGTGTTCTGTTGGGCTTATGATATGAAAAGCATACAGTTATGAAATCCCTAATGATTCTGCCTGGTCCCAACCCACCAAACCTCTTACACCGTAGCTTGGATTCCTTCTGCCCTCAGAGTAAGAGTGAAGATTTCTACCATGCCTATCCCAATGCTTCCAATCTGAAAATGGGGGCATTTTCTTGGAGGCTCTCTCTGGATTCCTCTTTTTGGGTTTATGTTTTTCAGTAAAAGAGGGCTAGGAATCTATTTGGAACTGAATTCAATGGCAGCTATAGATAAGATGTTTAACAAGCAGTACCAACGAGATGTAAAAACCAAAATCGACTCTGTTCATCTACTCTTCAGGCTATAAAAGAGAGAAAAGCACTCCCTTACAAAATATCTTTCCAATTTAATAAAGACCCAAATTACAGTAGGGTAGGTTTGCTAGCAATTCCCTCTTTTTCTCTCCTCCCTTGAGGAACATTGGGAACTCATTATGAGCAACAGTGATATTGGGTCTACTGTTAAAATAGCAATTATTACTTGCAGTGATGAAGAAAGAATTGCACGGTACGAATGCCAGGAAGAAAAGACAGTGAGGTACACACACCTCACACACACCCGAAGAGAGGACTATATTGGTGCCTACATATAGGTTTAAAGGATATTGGACCAGATCACACGCCCACTGAAGTATTCAGACTTCACTCTGGGGCTCCACTGACAAAGGGGCTGTGGAAAATGTAAGCAGTAAAAAACCTCACAAAATAAATATTTGTCACTGTATAAATTCATAAAAGGAAATGGAGTCGATGCAATGTTCTCTGACCAGACTTCCAGATCCAAGGAGCCAGCCACCATATACCTTTATAGTGGCATGCTTTAAACAATAGTTCATCTGCGGCCCTGACATATGGTCATTGGGTTAATTGAAAATTATGGTTTTGATAGCTCTGGGCAGCTTGAATATGACCAAACAATGCAAAGTAGGTATGGAGGGGAATATGGAAAAGGAAATACGAGAATAATGAGCAATAAAGAACATGCCTACTTAATCTTAAATAGTTCATTAAATAAAATACCTGAGCAATTTAGATAAACATACTCACAAACTCCAATGCACTGCAGACATGGAAATAGAACAACAGTAGTATAAGAAGTCACTTTGAGCTTATAGCATGTTATTTGAATATCAGGACTGGTTTGCTTTCCACCTGGGCATTATTTCTTTTGAATAGGAATTGAATTTTCAAGGCTTATGCATAATGGTCTTCCACAGCCGACATCTACAAGGGATTGGCCAATTTACACCATGAAAGGTGGGGCTCAATGTCACTAACTTCAACTTGATGGTGGTCCTTTCTGATGTTCAACAAAAAATTAGGTTATTTAATATGGTGTTTCCATTTTAAGGATTTCCTCCTGTGGATTTATCTTTAAGATTTTGGTGCCTGCTACTTAATGTTAGTAACAAATAACAGCAGATGACAAAAAAGAAGCCAGGGGCTGCTCATAAAAACCTCATTAATAGCTGATCAGGTCAATCTATTAATCTATTAATCAATTTTGATCACCTATGTCTCTGGTTAGGACAGTTTGTTGTATAATACCTTTTGCATTACAAAAGCATTCAGTGTTATGGAGGGAGGGACTGAGTTAAGTGAATACAATGTGCTATGATACAGAGGTGATATAAGTACATTCTAGTTTAGATTTTTTCCTTTCCTTATCCTGCTTGCTTGGCTCTCCCTTCCCCAGAGAGTACCTGCTCTCCCCACTACCCTCAAATAAATCACTTCAACAAGAATCCCAATCTCAGACTCTGCTTCAGACACAGTTATTAATATTCTTGCTTCATAAACTGAAGCTCAGAGAAGTTAAATATGTTTGTGCAAAGTCACACAGCTATGTGGGAACAAAGATCCATCTTATTCCAAAAGCATGTGCTTCTCAAAGGTTTTCAATCTGGTCCAAGTCAGGCATCAGATGCTGTGCTGTAATTATTAGACCACTTGGACAAGTCTGAAATGTATACTTAGGTCTACCCTGTACAATAAATGTGTTGCCTGTATTCATATATTTCCCATTTTCCTTTAGTAAAAGGTATTTACAACTATAGTACTAACCTCTTCCACTCTGAGAGCTCTTTATTTGTTTGGGGGTACTTCTCAGTACATTCCTGAAAGCAGTGGACAGTTACATTGTCTAAAATGTTCAATTTATTTCATGAGGCTCTTTGTACTCTTAACAAATATCTCTTGGAGGCACCAGGCTGGCTCAGTTGGTAGAGCATGTGACCTTTGATTTCAGGGTTGTGAGTTTGAGCCCCACATGTGGTGTGTTTATGGAAAGAAAGAAAGAAAGAAAGGAAGGAAAGAAGAAAGAAAGAAAGAAAACCAAATTAAAAAAAAAATACTGCCTAGACTTTATATCTAAGTTTAAGTGTAAACACTGTTTTAAATATCCACTCTGGTGGTCATGGATTTGGGATCAGTGTTACACTCTACTGTAACAGAGTGGGGAAAAATTTTGGCCCTGATCTGCAACTTAGACTGATCTTTGGCCTATAGTTCGCAGTGTTAGAGAAGGAAGATATGGCAAAAGTTCTGCATTCAGAGCTACAGTCCAAAGCTTTTTCCTACAGAAGGATTTTTTGGCCTACCTAAAAATTGTTGCAGGCATCCGGATACCTTTCATCCAAGAAGAGAACACTCAAGTTAGGCAAGATAAAGATTCTATAAGGCTTTCACAGTAAAGCAGACTAGTCCAAGACTTGACCATATATCTGGGAGTGAGGTCAGCTAAGTAAAAAACAACTAGACCACAGTTTCAGAAATTGAGACATACCATGGTATCACGGATCGTGATAGATCTTTCAAGGACAGAAGATTAGGCACCCTTAACTTGGTTTAGAAATCAAGAACTCCTGACTTCTCTGTAGTGTGTTCTAGCCATTCATCTCCATGTCTCCACTCAACAATCAGATTTCTGTCCCATTAAAAGCTAACAAAACTTGATGGACGACTGTAAAAACCTATATACTGCAGAGATACCCCAATAAGGAGCTCCTCACATGATGCAAAAGGAGCAGGGCAAAGAGAGTGATTTTGGTCATCCTGCTCCTACTGTGTCCACCAGTCACACCTTTCCCAGGTCATAGTGGATTTCTGTAGCTACATTCCGATTGATGTGCTACATAATATGCAACATTATTGATTAGGAAACAAGTATACATTTAGTAGGCTTAAAATTCTGGGGGACCTCTTAAAACTCTTACTGCCCTTTGTGTCCTAATCTGAGATCCATTTCTTCTACTTATTTTTAAATATTCCTATAAATTATGAGAATTTTTATACAGTGATACACAGGGTCATGGATATAACACAAACATTTACAAGTACAGTTTCAGATGCAAAGGGGCAAGCGGAACAAATGGGGCTTTGGAGATGCATGAACATGGGTTTCAATCTTTCCTCCAGAACCGGCCAACTACATGACTTGAGCAGGTTACTTGTTTATCACCCCGCCTGTGAAGATCTGCCTATGCCTATACTTCATAGTACTATTGTAAAAAGTTACTAAAACACTTCTGCCTCCAACAATTGTGGCTTTAACCAAAAGATGTCAAGCAGTAATTATTCTAACATTTCATCAGTTTACAGATAAAAAGTAGTGCAAGTGAGTTCTCCAAAGACTAGTTCAAAGACCTACAACTTGCCATTGGAAAAGCTAGCTTGAAAGCTCAGATCTTCTGATTTCTTGTTCAGTCTTTTGTATCCCCCATTCTGCCATTTTATAATTTAGCTCTTATTCTCTTGTCATAGGAACTAATTACTTGATATAACAAGTAAGTTTGAATTGTTATAACTATTGGACTGTGCCTGGTCAAGGATACCACACTGATCACATTTTATACAGACACTAAAACTGAAGACTACCAGCTTATTTTTGCTTAAAGAAAAAAAAAAAAGCCAGAAAGATCACAAAGGGGTGGTACTTTGGAGTTAATACAAAATTATTTTTGCATTATAAGCCAGAGTTGACAGAAAAATTATATGCCATCTGGGAAAAGAAGAATCAGGCTGGTTTAAATAATATAGAAAACATAAACTCATATACACTGAATTAAAAAATACAAAATAGGAAAAAAATCAGTTTGAGATTAATAACATTCTTAGAGTGTTATCAGTCAAATAATAATTATGAATAATTCATGATATGCTAAATTTAGGGAGTTCTACATTCCACTGAACTGATGAAAATTCAACAAAGAACATGACTAATCCAAATATTAAGCTCTTCTATTACAAGCTTTGATCTTTGAAATCTATCTAAAAAGATTCCTTAGTGGAAGCTTAAAATCAGTCTCTCTCTGACGTGAAATAAATTGGATTCAAACTGTTCTGACCTTGAAATCTTTAACACAATTAGAAAGTCTATGCCAAGCATCAGGTGTACATTAAAGAAAAAAAAAAAAAAAAAAAAAAAAAAAAAAGAGACAATCCAGACACTTGGAAAATAAAGAAAGAACTCATTTTAAAATCTCTCCCCAGATCAAGGTAGTTCTGTGGACTTGATGGCGGAAGTGTGGCTCGTGGGGGGAGCACCTGGGACAGTCAGCACACCAGCGTTTACCTGACAGCCAGGGAACTGATAAACTGCGACAACTGTGTGAAATTTTTGCCTTTGATAAAGAAGTCCGCGGAGAGCCGCAGGTGCTGGAGTCAGACTCCCATGCAACTTTCTTGCCCACTTTAATGTGACTAAATAAACTCTCTCCTCTCATGGTTTCTGCCCCATTGCTACCAACAGTTGGAAAAATGAAAGCGCCTCATACAAAAGACAGCTGCTGGCACACTGTCTCGGAAGGGACAAGGTACAGATGCTTTCCGATGATAGCTTCCAACCCTTTCAGCTCCAGAGTTTGGCTTCTTTTAAGAAACACATTCATCTGTGCCATACACTTTTGCTTTTGATTATTGCTGTTTGCTTGTTGCTTTTAGGTTGTGCCTGAGGATTAAGGCTGGATTTAAATACGTAATTCTCTCATTTTGGAAACGTTACTATCCGCCTGTGGTGGGGGCAGGGGCGGGTGATGATCAGAGAAGAGTGGGGCTCTAAGATTAGGGGTGGAACTGGACAAGTTTGGGGGCTGTGGGATAAAATGGAACGTAGCTGAAGACTCTCTCTGCAAAATCCTGAGGGCGGGTGCTTAGAAATTCTAGGCCCGTGTGTACTATTCTTCCTTGTACCATTCAATTTATTTGTTAAGATTGAAATTGGGTACAAATATAATTACAAAGATACTGATTTTTAGATTTTGTCTGTAGGTCCTGACAAGGGCTTCAATGTAACAGGTAGTCAAGGGGCTTCAATGTAACAGGAAGTCTAAGAACGCTTGTGAATTGAGTAAGAGCAGCCTCCTAAAGAAAGCACCAGTTGTAAGAGCTGTGGCACCTCGCCATTCAGTGTTGACATAAATATCACCTCTTGGGTGGTCTTTCCTCCCCTGTCCCTCACTCCCTGGAAAACTACTTGATATCTTTATTCTCCATCACATGATCGATTTTGCTTTCATTGTGGATATTGGTTATTTCTGTGTTTATATCTTCATTTATTTGCTATCTGTATTGTCATCATCACCAACTACTTTTCCACTGGACATTCACTGTATGACGTCAGGGGACTCTGTTTGCCTGGGATCCCTTCTGTTCCTTACAGTGTGGGCTCAGCTGTTGCGAGAACAACTGACACTCAGAAAGCATCCAATGAATATTTGTAAAACATGAATACACTTCAACAGTCCTGCCTTCAAGAACAGACATCTAACTGGCATGGTCACCATATAATTTATTTTTCACACTGCCACTTTTGACAATGAAAGAAGACACTGTTAGGTGCCAGGATAATAGATATAAGCTTCATAAATCTTTTTTGAATGAATTTAGCAACACAGAATACACACACCCTTAGATCACTGGAGGGTCTGACAGATATCAGGATTATGGAATGTGTTTTTAAATGTATAATTACATCTGACAATTCAGGAGATCAAGACATCTAAAGATCAAGAAAGGATTCCCAAGAAGATATCCTAATAGACCCTTAGAAACTAGCAAGAGGTAACTTGTAACTAGTGCTATTTTGAATGCCAGTGCATACTATTTCGACAACTTCCAAGAGCTTTATGTAACTTGATTTCTCCAGGTAGTTAACATTCCTTCCCCAGTCCCACTGGTACCTTAGTTCACACAGTAACTTCCTTAGGAAATCTTTGATTGCTTCTCTTTGTTTATTATTCTAAGGCTTAGAAAAGGTGAATTTAAGTTCAAACTCTAATTACCTAGAATTCTCTAATAGTGGGATTCAGATTTGGGAAAGTTTTTCTTTTGTTTGCTTTTGTCTTTCTAATAGACAAACAGGCTGCTGAATCCATAGCACAATAAAACTGCTTGAAAAATTAAATACTTGGTATTAAACTTAAAATTAAGGGTCTTATTTTTAAAGGTAGTGTATTAGTATAACACAGAGCTCTGTCATGTTTCATTGACTTGGTACAGTGGCAGAATTAGGACTGCCAGGCAAAAATAATAATAAACAGGTCTATCTCTTTTGCATTGAACATATTCTTGGGTAATGGTACCTAAGACATGTGCATTTAGTTCGAGGGTGAAGAAAACATCCACTGGCAGTTTTGGCTGCCTTTGGGCTTGTGATCCAGTATGTGGGTTCTTCCCCTATAATGAAGAACTGCAGGGGCAATGACAGATATTAACTGAAATTCCTCCAATATGTCAGGCACACATATGCTCAAGGGAACTGGGGAGAATTCACTCATGAAGAACCCAAACAGGGTCTTTGGCCCTTCAGACATACAGACATAACAAATGATTCACTTCTTGCATGAGAAGAGTAGTAGGAGGCAGTAGTGGGTTGACAGTAAGATGCTCCACATAAGGAAAAGTAGCACACACTCAAGGATGACTGAAATACACTGTATGAGAGCAGAGAGAGCCAATGTATCAGGGGAGGGTGACGGGCAAAGAGAGGCAGGCATAGGTGAGATCCCATGGGTCCTGGTGGACCATGTTTACAGTACAGGACTTCATCCTTTGTCTACTTTTCCATGCTACCCTTCACCACTGTAAAAGAGACCCCTCCCAGAAACCCATAAGGACGAGACTACTGTGTTTATAGCTGTGGAATACCCAGGGTGAGTCACTGCTGGACTCCTTAGCAACCAGTTGTTCTGACAAAAGACATCACTAATGTGAAAACCACCTCTCATTTGTTTGAGTCCATAGTGAACTCATCAACATACAGTATTATGTCTTTGCTGATTTATGGTCTACTGTTCAGCTACATTGTAAATCCATGAGAAGAGGCAAGTGTGTACCTCCACCCACTGCTGCTCCCAAACACATTCAACAAGAACTGGCACATGGGTATCTGTTTAATAGATTTAAAAGTCCATAAGAAAACAACTATTCAGATTTGCATTTTAAAAATAAACTTAGGGGGCGCCTGGGTGGCTCAGTGGGTTAAAGCCTCTGCCTTCGGCTCAGGTCGTGATCCCAGGGTCCTGGGATTGAGCCCTGCATCAGGCTCTCTGTTCAGTGGGAAGCCTGCCTCTCCCTCTCTCTCTGCCTGCCTCTCTGCCTACTTGTGATCTCTGTCTGTCAAATAAATAAATAAAATCTTTAAAAAAACACAGCAACTTCTTTCAAGATATGGCTCCAAAGGCAAAGGAAACAAAAGCCAAAATAAACTTTTGGGACTTCATCAAAATCAAAAGCTTCTGCACAGCAAAGGTAACAGTCAAAAAAACAAAAAGGCAACCCACCGAATGGGAGAAGATATTTGCAAATGACAGTACACACAAAAGGTTGATATCCAGGATCTATAATGAACTCCTCAAACTCAACACACACAAAACAGACAATCATATCAAAAAATGGGCAGAAGATATGAACAGACACTTCTCCAATGAAGACATACAAATTGCTATCAGACACATGAAAAAATGTTCATCATCACTAGCCATCAGGGAGATTCAAATTAAAACCACATTGAGATATCACCTTACACCAGTTAGAATGGCCAAAATTAACAAGACAGGAAACAACATGTGTTGGAGGGGATGTGGAGAAAGGGGAACCCTCTTACACTGCTGGTAAAAATGCAAGTTGGTGCAGCCCCTTTGGAGAACAGTGTGGAGATTCCTCAAGAAATTAAAAATAGAACTTCCCTATGACCCTGTAATTGCACTCCTGAGTATTTACCCCAAAGATACAGATGTAGTGAAAAGAAAGGCCATCTGTACCCCAATGTTTATAGCAGCAATGGCCAAGGTCGCCAAACTGTGGAAAGAACTAAGATGCTCTTCAACGGACGAATGGATAAGGAAGATGTGGTCCATATACACTATGGAGTATTATGCCTCCCTCAGAAAGGATGAATACCCAACTTTTGTAGCAACATGGATGGGACTGGAAGAGATTATGCTGAGTGAAATAAGTCAAGCAGAGAGAGTCAATTATCATATGGTTTCACTTATTTGTGGAGCATAACAAATAGCATGGAGGACATGAGGAGTTAGAGAGGAGAAGGGAGTTGGGGGAAATTGGAAGGGGAGGTGAACCATGAGAGACTATGGACTCTGAAAAACAATCTGAGGGGTTTGAAGTGGTGGTGGGGTGGGAGGTTGGGGTACCAGGTGGTGGGTATTATAGAGGGCACGGATTGCATGGAACACTGGGTGTGGTGAAAAAATAATGAATACTGTTATGCTGAAGATAAATAAAAAATTTTTAAAAAATTTAAAAAATTAAAAAATAAAAATACACTTGGGCTATGACTATAATATGTGGCTTTTAAGTGGGGTAAAAGGATGAGAAATGAGGTTGAGAGACAGAGTGCCTAAGTCTATAGAATAATCCTTAAAAGATCCTAGGGAGTCTCTGATGACCCTCTCCACTATTGGGAGCTACGAAGATAGAGATGGAAATTAACATACAATGTAAACTCCCATGATGTGTCAGTTACTGTACTAGGTGTTTATATACTTCATATTATTTAATTCTCTAACGAAAAACACCTTTAGTGTGCATGAATTCTATTTTACAGATAAAGAAGCTGAGAATCAGATTAAGTAATTTCCCTAAACATCTCCAACTTGAACCTAGATTAACCTAATGCTTAAGTGGATGCCCCACTGGAGACTATACCATGCTGCCAATCAGAATATTTGAGTGAGGAACAGTCAATCACTGAAATTTTCAGATTTTCCATTTGGTTTCCTGAGATTCTTTACAGGCTCTCAATTGCACAGAATATGGCATGTCACCACTGGACTTGTGACTCTCATATTTTCATTGTGAATGATGCTCTTTGCAGAAATAGTTTTCAATTTCCTTAGCCACATTTTTCCTAGTACAGATCCTGACTATTGTTTTCAGCTCTGCCCTCCAAAATCTGATAGCTGAGTTCACATATGGGCCCCTTTTCCATGCTGCATCTTGCCCCAGTTCCTCAGATAATCCCAACGGAGGCAGAGAATTATCTGTAACTCCAGTGACTTGTTTGGAGGTAGCTTAGAAATCAGCCTATATTCTAGTGCCAGTAGCCCAGTCACTTCTAGAAATCTGTCCCAAATATTTTTGTTGGCAATCAGATCCAGGTCTTCTTGTATCTTCCTTCCATTTTGATTCCATGATTCCTGCAACTTGCAATTCTTCCCTTCTCCTCTGCTTAGTACCTAACCATACAACAAGACTTTTCCCTAGGACCCTACTCCAAATTTCTGATATCTACCTTACAATAAGCTAGAATCTTTTTCAGAACCACAGTCCTATCCTAAACCACAAGTCTGTGCTTTCTAATTATTTTCTTGAGCTCTTTTCCAGGGACAAGGTCTTGGACCTCACTTTAGTCTGGTGCTGGAGTGCTATCTATATATCCATTTGCCTAGCTTCTGAGTATCAGTTTCCTTTCCTTGCTATTGTATATCATTTGTCCACTGAGGTCCTAGAAACTTGTGGTAATGGTTTCTATCTGCTCACTATAGATTTATACTCCTTTTCCTCCATAGTGAACACTATTTCTGAGAAGTGACTGGCCATCTAGAAACTACATTTGCTGCCTGACCGTCTTGCATTGAGCTGGAACATGGCACTAAATTTTGTATAATATGGATGGAAGGGATGTATGCTACCTCCCATCAAACCCTGCATAGAGCCCACTGGAAGGCACCCTCCAGAGACAACTGGTCATGTTACAGTGATAGATCCTCCATCAACCTGTGTTCTTGACTGACTTTTCTAAAGTGCAAACAACCCTTTTATATGAGCGGAAAAGTAGTCTCTAGTCTGGTATATTAAGCTATTTTGATTTGGGGATTTGTCTGACACAAAATTACTTACAAAAGACATACTTATTTCAAAAACTATGAAGGCCAGTATTTTTTTTTTTTTCAAGAAAGGGGTAGCTAGAGAGAGGGGGACAGAGAGAATCTTAAGCAGTCTCCACACCCAGCACAGAGCCCTGAGATCATGACCTGAGCCAAACTCAAGATTTGGATGCTTAACTGACTGAGCTACCCAGGTACCTCGAATTTATGACCTTTTGAAAAAACAGTGTCCCACTGGGCTACCAGCGCTTTTGGTGTCTGCCACTGTGGCCAGGTCAGGCTTGCAACCTCTACCTTGACAGAAAGGACTGATACAAAGCAAGTTCTATCTGTCTTCCCCTCTGGGTCAGCCTCACACTGCCTCCACCAACTGGCCAACGTGCCTTATGCCCATTTGTCAAGCTATGGCATCCAGAAAGGTATTTAAAAATCAAACTGTTGGGCACCTAGTTGGCTCAGTTGGTGAAGCAACCGACTCTTGATCTCCGCTCGGGTCTTGATCTCAGGGTTGTGAGGTTCAAGCTGCATATTTGGCTCCACACTGGGCATGGAGCCTAGTTTAAAAAAATAAAATTAAAATCATCATCATAATCATCATCCAAAGTGTTTACTGGGGACAAACACAGGGAACCCAAATACCTCCATGGCCACAGGTCTTTGAACATTCGGTCCATGCTGTCCACCCCGAGAGCTGACAGTTGACCGCACATTCCACCAGGCACTGAATGCTCATTCTCTGAGGCTTCTCCAAGTTACGCTGCAGATGGAAATAAAATATAATTTTAATGCAAAAATCCTATCACTGTTCTACCAAATCACCTTTCATGGGAAAAACTTTATTCTATGATAATAATCTTTCTATGTCTTTGTATGGAAAAATATCTTTCTTATATAAACTGGCGGCAGTTTTAGAAAATGGTTGTCCTAACTTCACAGAATAAAAGTTTGTTGGCCCAAATTTCTTCTTTAAAAAATCCTCAGCTATAGAATAGACCTGCAGTTAGGGTACTGGGAAAGCAGACAGTTATAGAACACATCCTCGCTGAGCAAGCACAGAAGCAGGAGGAAGCCTCGCTATTAAATTCAGGTACCTTGCACTTCTGGATGGGCCAAAAGTACAAAGAGAGCACAAAATTAACAGTTATCTAGGCTAAAAGTAAATAAATAAATAAGAATAAAAACAAAATTAACAACCCAAATGTGCTCATTAAAAACCACATATTAGGTTGAAAACATAACCTAATACTCTAAATTGCGAAAAAAAAAAATGGTGGTCTAGTTTATTTTCCTCTTGTCCTTTCTTAAACCAGCATGGAGGCAAAATTAGTAGATTTTTTTAATGGCCAAACTAGAAGAGATCTTTATGAAGGAAAATAAGTCATCTAAGAAACACAGAAAGGATAATGAAAAATCTTGTTATAGAAATCACAGACTGTGTGCTTATTTAGGAAAACTCTGACATGCAACACATGTTAAATGTTAGCAACGTCCACACCAAGCTAAAATGGATGATGAACATGATTACATGCTGCATAGGCAATAGAGAAATTACTACATAGGATCTTCAACCTATTTGAGATACATGGATACTCTAGATAGGTTAATAATTTGGGACTTCTTTAAACTAACATTCTTTAAATATTTATGGAACACATAGTATTTGAAAAGCAGAGAAACTTATTTTTCTATTACTGAATAGTTTATATTTTACTTTGTATCAAAAGCAAAGATTTATTATATTACACCAAATGTAAGATTTTTAACTTATTTGGAATTGCTGTACATTGGTGATTTATTTTTTCTAAAGCAGACAACTTTTGGAGAAACAGGCTAAATGAAATGTTAAAATCAAGCACTGACACTTGTGAACAGAACTCTGCCCTGTCTTAACCAGTTTTAGAATTTCACCAAATAGGATATCTAATTTTAGATGGCTTGGTCTCAGGGTTATTGTCTATGGCTGTCCTGTTTGTTTAGAGAGCTGTTTTTATACTACTTAATAGGAGAATACTTCAGTCAGGATAGGGAAGAGAAGTTTGGTTTTCTCCTGTGTCAGGAGAAACGGGACCAGTTTTCATTTTGTGAGTTTGTTTAGGAAGCCTCTGTGGAAGCCTGAGTTAACTGACCTTGTATTTTCAAATTATTCCAAAGACTGTGTTGGTGATTCTACCAGTATGAGAGAACTGGTAGAAGAATCCTTACTTCTATTAAACTGTCCCCATAGAGATTTTAATATGCAACTTCTTTGGAACAGGTTTGACTACAGCTTTTGCCCAAACTCTACATAGTTTATCATAGGAAAGAAAGGAAACATAACATTATAAAAATTCAGAACCCACTAATTGGAACTTGGCAGGGAGGCATTTTAACTTAGGTTGAGAAGAAAAATACAACTGTGCTACTTATCTAGCAATCATTTGCTAAACAAATGAACAGCACATTCTAATAACAAGTGTCAGTGTTCACCTTATAGGCAAGGCACAGTATTCACATATGTAAATAAATTACCAGCCTAATACAGAGTCCTATCTAAACATTCAAGTCACTGGATGTGAATAGTTTGCTACTAACTAAGTACATCTATATATGTCCTTGAAAGTAGTAACAATAATTTTTTAATGAGTCCTTCTCCTCAAGGCAAAAGGACCTTTCCCAGTCATTTCTGACCAAGTTCAAACTAAGGGGGTATAACTGCCCCACACCAGTTCTTTCTTACTCTCACTGAACCGAAGCTTCAAGAAGGAATCAGGTTGTCTTTTATATTAAGCATCAAGGTTGCAGCCTAATACTAAGAAACAGAAAGCCTCAAATGTGAAATATAAATATGGACCCATTACCTGCTCACACTGGTCCACACCAACTGGCTTGCCGTCACTGCGCACACAGCTCAGAAGGCGGGTCCTGACGCCTCGCCCACAGGTGGCATTTTCACTCAGCTGGCATGTGCTCCACTCTACAGGTAGAGGATCACCACACTGAATTTCAGAATTATGGTCATGCGAGCAAAATACAACAAACCTTTGATTATTTGCGTTGGTGAGGGAGGACAGTGTATATATATCTATATACGTGTAACCCTAAAATCATTTGCAGCTGGCTTTAGAGAGCACCTGCAATTCTTTCATTGCAAAACTAATAAGCAACCAAATAAAAGTGTTACCTTCCTAAGTTTGCTTTCTAAAAGTAAAGAGCTGAATGGTTTGTTAGAGACCATGTCCCTGTTGACTGAAGAGGATGGGAAAGGCACTAACTAGGATGGGAAAGGAAAACTAGTTTGGAATCCTCAGTTTGTGGGTGAAAACCGAGAGAAAAGGAACCCAGAAACAGTGCTACTGTTTGATGTAACTTGAAAATATTTTCAAGGAATAAATCCAATCATTTAAATCATTTCATACTTCAGTACAGTGGCACTAAGGTGCCTCAGAAAGGAAAGAGAGGTACCTCAGGACTATATGCTTATTACAAAAAAATCTACTTTTTTCAAATTATTCTCTCATGAGGGAAGATTTTATAGATTTGAATAGGTGCATTATAAATCAGATAATGGAGTTTGAATGAATTATCCTATAATTAATCTGATTTTTTTAAAAAAAATATTTATTTATTTGTCAGAAAGGGGGGTGGGAAAAGGGAAAGGGAGAGAAAGAGAGAGCCCACAAGCAGGTGGAGTGGCAGGGAGAGAAGGAGACTCCTTGCTGAGCAGGGAGCCTGATGTGGGGTTTGATCCCAGGACCCTGGGATAATGACCTGAGCTGAAGGCAAACACTTAACTGACTGAGGCACCCAGGTGTCCCAGTTAATCTGATTCTTAAACAAAACAAAACAAAATAAAACAAAACAATAACAAAAAAACCCTCTTACTTTGGTGTAGTTACAAAAAATGGTCTTGGATGATAAACATTGAGAACCTCTTTAAATACATTTTCAGGGGTGCCTGGGTGGCTCAGTGGGTTAAGCCTCTGCCTTCGGCTCAGGTCATGATCTCAGGGTTCTGAGACCTAGCCCCACATCGGGATCTCTGCTTCCCCCCTCTCTCCGCCTGCTGATCTGCCTACTTGTGACCTCTCTCTCTGTCAAATAAATAAAATCTTTTAAAAAATACATCTTCAAAGCTTGATAAGTGATCTATGAGTTTAACAGGAATAGTAAGCCCATGTGTAATAAAATCAGTATTTTATTTTATTTGAAGGAGAGAGAGAGAGAGAGAGAATGCAAGCTGGCACAGGTGCTTGTGTGCAAATCGGGGAGGGGCAAAGGGAGAGGGAGAGGCAGTTTCTCTGCTGAGCCCAGAGTCCCACGCAGGGGCCAATCTCACATAACCTGAGCCAAAATCAAGAGTTGGTTGCTTAACCAACTGAGCCTCCCAGGCACCCCATAAAATCAGTATTTTAAAGACATGTTCTTCCAGTATAACAAATTATACTGTATTTCTGAAAAATTACTACACAAATCAAACATCTGAAGCACCTTTAGCTAAAGCAAAAGGACAAACACACTAAGTCATCTTTTGCCAATAAGGACAATCAAATGGGCCCCTAGAATTCCCTATAAAGTTTTCTACGTGGGAAATCTCAGTCATGCCATTGTGACCTTAGTGGGGAACTGGTTTCACAAGAGGCTGCTGCTTTGCCTCTGCCGGCATGTGGTGGTTTGGTGGTTAGTAATGAATTCAGTGCTGACACTTAACACGGCTCCACATTTGTTGGTATTTTGTATATCTGCTCCTGCAGGTAATGACAGGTAGCAAACCAAGGTAACTAAACAGACTGTGGTATTAGGCACCGTGGTGCCCACACCTGAGCAGTGGCTGAATAATGAGGGGCGATGGGATTCCCAGTGGCTCCTAAACATCACTGAGACCCAGAGAGCAAAGTACGTTATAAGCTTGAACTTCTTGAAATAATAAAGGCCATAGAAGAGCTAAATTCTATGACAACATGACTACATTCTTCCCTAAATGGTAAATTATCCTCTGCTGCATATTTTTCTTGTTTTGGTTTATCATGGCTTAATTCAGCTCTATTCTGAAACTTCACCAATTCTTTCTAAGCATCTTGAAATTCATAGATTCCAGGTGGCTTTGCTGGATCTACATGCCAAGAGTGGGCATTTCTTTTGTGAAGGGACACTGGAAATGTCAAATCCTCAGCCTTTCATGCAATATGTTCTCACACTCTACTGTCAGACCTTAATCCCAAGAATGAAAACACACACACACACACACACACACACACACACACACACAAATATATATTCTCCCATTAGTATATGTGTCAGTGTTCAGGGGAAATAGCCTTGCTGTGGATTTCAACTGTACCTGTTAGATTGTACTGGAACTGGAAGCAATTTTCATTGAGGAGGCAAGGGCGCACCTGTGAGTCTTCAGCACATGTCCTTGAATTCAGTGAGGGTCTTAGCAGATGGCGGGTTCTTCTCTGCGTTGAGTGAGGATCACATGACTGTGAAAATCAAAGGGCAGGTAGAGTTAGAATGGACCCAGAGTTAGTTGGCAAATTATATATGATTATCTGTGTATGTATAGCCACATGTATAACAGCTACAGGGAAGACACAACTGAGGTGTTAAACATAATATTTAGAAACTAAAACCATTTTGTGATTCACTATAAATTGTTTTTTTGTTTTTCCCACCTGAAAGCTCTTTTTCTATGTCATAGTGATGGCTACTTTGCAATCTTCCATGTAGAATGAGGCACACAGACACTACTTTCATCAATTTAACACTTTCTATGCTCTCAAATAGCCTGGCACATAGCAAGAGATAAGTGCATTTTGAATGTTTAAATGAATGAAAAAAGGAAGACCAGGTCCCTTTGCCCTCAGATAGTCTAGCCCAATAGAAATAACTACACAGAAGATTTTAATGAGAAAATCAAAATATACCCCCAAACAGGTATATAAAGAGAATTATAAAATCACTATTGCCAATATGCCAGAACTTCCTTTTATTTGGGAGGCCCTCTGACCCACAGGGGATGAGCCCCCTGCCCGTCGTACTGACCTTTCCACAAAACGAATGTATAAATGTGAACTTCAAAGACCTCCTGCAATTATCACTTTGCCCATGGGTCCTCTTCTAGCTTCAGTTCACATAATTCCCTTGAGCCAGGTAAACCTGTCTGCCACATTTCATCCAGCTGCTCTACCCATGGTGAACCTTCAAGCTCCCCCTACTGGAATAATCTTTCAATTGTCCTAAATCCTACCCTCCCGCCCCCCTTCAGAACTCTAATAAAGGCTTTATTGACACTCCTCTTTTTTTTTTTTTTTTTTTTTTTACGATTTTATTTATTTATTTAGTCAGAAAGAGAGCGAGTGAGCACAGGCAGGTGAAGTGGCAGGCAGAGGCAGAGAGAGAAGCAGGCTCCCCGATGAGCAAGGAGCCCGATGCAGGACTTGATCCCAGGACCTGGGATTATGACCTGGGTCGAAGGCAGTGGCTTAACCGACTGAGCCACCCAGGCATCCCGATACTCCTTCTTTTAATAAAGATAAATTTTTCTCTTCCTTTCTGAGCAACTCTCTACCTGTGCTCAGGAATTACTGTATAGGATTTGTTTCTGAACACATACACATACCCATATACTTAAGCGCTGCACCGGCCCTTAGGATACTGCCATTCTTTCTTTATTATCCTGGCTCCTTCCTTTCTTTATAAACTCTTTGAGGGCAATGATAGATCATGGTTTCTACTTCCCATGTCAATCTCTAAAAATATTGGTTTGTATTTTACATAGTAATTGTTCACTAAATACCATTAGGTAGGTCACAACAACACAATTCCAGACCCCAAATCTAAAGAGGCAATAGATACTTAAACCACAGGAGAAATAAAAGCCTCTTAATTAAGGTCACTAAAGTAATAATTTCTATATTGGGATATTTTATTTGTTTTTATTCCTTTTAGTTTTCAGATATTATAGCAAGAACACAACCTGTAAACTGGATCTTGGTTGTTAATCAAAATGATAATACTGGATTGCACTGAAATATGCAAAAAATGCCACAAAATTTTCTGCTAATTTTAAATATTTAGTAGAGCCACTGAAACACATTTTTTATGCATGTGACTTTATAGTTGGATAATCTGTCAATATTCGTAAACTAATTTTACATTTTAATTGTATCAAATTGTCTTTAGATGGGCCAGTGAAACCTGGTAATTATAGTTAATTATCTGCAAATGAATCCCATGCTAAATCCTTACCAATAATTTATTATAAGTTTACCAATTAGTTTGATTGTTTGTTCTCATAAGAAGGAATAAGAACTTAAATGATTTGCCAATGAAAGAAAAATGAAGGTATCTAGGTAGATATCCCTGATTAGTGTTCTACTGATTTTCTACCTTAAAAAAAAAAAAAATCACTTGGTGTTGAGAACCAAATGAATAAATGTTAGGATTTATGTACCTGCTTAGTCTAAGCCATCAAATAAAGCAAAAAGAAAATAACACATGCACACATCAAATCATTATGTCACCTTGAACAATTTACTTATGTAGTCTAAATCTTAGCTCCTCATCTAAACCTGAGTGAAAAGAGGCCATGAATGTAACCTGATGAGATTTGGGCATTTCCTCCCTTAGACCTCATTGTCTATTAGTCTCTAATTCTGCTGGATGTGGTTTTAAAATATTCAGTTGAGGGCACCTGGGTGGTTCAGTCTTTTAAGCATCTGCCTTTGGCTTGGGTCATGATCCTGGAGTCCTGGGATCAAGTCCTGTGTCAGGCTCCCTGCTCACCGGGGAGTCTGCTTCTCCTTCTCCCTGTGCCCCCCGCCCACCCTGCTCTAGCTTGTGCTCTCTTTCTCTCTCTCTCTCTAATAAATATTTTTTAAAAATATTCAGTTGAGCATAATCATTCACAATCATGTAGACCTTGGTAATTACTTTCTAGAAATAAATATATTGAAAACCAACACTGCAGCTAACTCTTCTACAAATTTTCTATCCACAGAAATAGAGAGGGGAAAGTGTGGATGACTGGAGTCCACAAACACAATCCAATCTAATCTTAGGCAATATTTTTACGTTCCACTTAAAAAAATGCCCTAGCAACTGCTAACAAGTGATAGGTAGGTTAGTGTTTTCTCCTTATTTCTTTCTATTGGCAGGTTATAGGAAGTTCATAAAATAATGACTTGGTCACAAGGAAGAAGAGAGTGGAGCTAAATAAAAAAGAATGGTAAGGGAGGCTTATGTCTGGATGATTTCTTTATTGGATCAAGACTCCTCAAATACAAACCTGGATCTCCTCTCCTCTAGGGTATTTATATAAAGACATATTGTCAATTTCCTAAATGAAGTGATAAAGTGATGTGTGTATAACTAACCCAAAGTCAACTTCGGATCAATTTTAGTGTAAAGATCAAGGTTATATAGCTAAAGTTTATTTGCTAGTGAAAGAGACGACCAATAAGAACCAGTTAGTCTTTGGTAAATAAGCCCCCTTTATGAGATTAGATTTTCTAACTTATTACCTTTGAAAACCAGCACTTACCTTAAAGTTCAGTCCTTTCTTATGACATTGTGCTTTTATACCTTTTGTTCTCTCTAACAATAGGGCCTTTACCCTTGGACCTAACCTGAATATTGGTATTCAACTGTCAAAATTAAATCAGATATCCCATCTGAGAACCTTCAGTGACTCCCTTATACCCATAAAAATGGAATATCGTCATTTAGTCCACATTTCCCATTGCACTTGTACATGTATCAATGTGTGTTCATTCTTTCCCATGGGCTATTTGAAGAGAGTCCATGTCTTAATTTTCTGGAACATTTGTTCCAAGTTTGGCATAAAGAATGTAAATAATAAATACTTGCTATGTGGGATAACTTGGTTCTTCTGAGGCAGTAAGATGATATTTCTAAGCTACCATTAGTAGACAAATGGTCAACCCTGGACTACCATCATAGTGCCAAAATGTAAGAATTCCCCATATATCTGTATATCTGATAAAAAGAGAATGTAATCTTTTTTCTTATTCTCACACATTTTCTATAAATTCTAGATGATAATTCACAAAATAATAGCATCCATCATTAACTTAATAAAACACATCAACAAATGAGTTTTTATTTACCCAGATAAAGGATGACAGTTAATCTAGATATTTTAAAGAAACCCAAATACAAATGTATAATTTGATATTTTTCTAATACTTAGCTACTAACAAACACCATTTAATAAAACCACACATAAACCCAGGTATATGTGCATTTTAGTCACTCAGCGTACTTCCTGTCTGGAAACCAGCATAATTTTAAGGTCTGGCCTTGTCAACTCCCACAAGATACAGAAAATGCATACTTTTTGTTATTATAGAATTTATTTGATCATTCTGAGATAGTCTCTCCTTCATTTCATTGATTAGTCCCACTGAGAGAAGCTAGAAGACTATTTTTCTCCACATCTCTCATGAGGCAAATATGGATATATAATGCCATTGACTTTTCTTATTTGGAAAAAAGGTGTAAAAAAGATTTGCAAGATACCATCACAGTGCTTTGTAAGAAAATTTTTAGTAAAATTAAATTCTGATTCTCTTTTTCCACATCCTTGCCAACACTTGTTTGTGTTTTTGATTCTAGCCATTCTGACAGGTGTGAAGTAATACTGCATTGTGGTTTTGATTTGCATTTCCCTCATGCTTAGTGATGTTAAGCATATTTTTATGTGTCTATTGGCCATTTGTATGTCTTCTTTGGAAAAATGTCTGTTTATGTCTTGTGTCTGTTCTTTTGATTTTGCATTTTATTTTTTTATTATGTTCGGTTAGTCACTGTATAGTACATAATTAGTCCTTTTTGCAGTGTTCAGTGATTCATTAGTTAAGTATAACACCCAGTGCTCATCACAGCATGTGCCCTGCTCAATACCCATCACCCTGTTACCACCTGCCTCCACTCTCCTCCCCCTCTGAAATCCCCAGATTGTTTTTCAGGGTCCATAGTTTCTCATGGTTCATCTCCCTCTATGATTTCTCCCCCTTTGGATTTTCCTCTCTTCCCCTATGGTCTTCTGTGCTATTGCTTGTGTTCCACATATGAGTGAAATCATATGATAATTGTCTATCTCTGTTTGACTTACTTAACATAATCCCCTTCACTTCCAACCATGGTGATGCAAATGGTGGGTAGTCACCATTTCTGATGGTTGGGATGAAATAATATTCCATTGTGTATATGTACCACATCTTCTTAATCCATTCATCTGTCGAAGGGAATCTTGGCTCCTTCCATAGTTAGGCTATTGGGGTATATGTGCCCCTTCTTTTCACTATGTATCTTTGGGGTAAATACCCAGTAAGTGCAATTGCTGGGTCATAGGGTAGCTCTATTCTTAACATCTTAAGGAACATCCATACTGTTTTTCAGAATGCCTGTACCAACTTGCAGCTTGTTCCCCTTTCTCCCCACTGACATTTGATTCATGTTTTGTTAATTGTTGCAATTCTAACTGGTGTAAGGTGGTATATCACTGTGGTTATGATTTGTATTTCTCTGATGGTTAGTGATGTTGAACATTTTTTCATAAAAGACCCCAAATTGGCAAGGCTAGGATGAAAAACAAAACAAAGCTGGAGGCATCACCCTGCCTGCAATTAAGCTATAATACAAATATCATACAAAGCTATGATCACAAAGACAGCATCGTATTGGCACAAAAACAGACACATAGACCAAGGGAACAGAATACAGACTCCAGAAATGAACCTTCAGTTCTATGGTCAACTAATCATTGACAAATCAGGAAAAATTATCCAATGGAAAAAAGACAGTTTCTTCAATAACTGGTGCTGGGAAATCTGGACAGCTACATATAGAAGAATGAAAATGGACCATTCCCTTACACCAAACATAAAGTTAAACTCAGTATGGATGAAAGACCTTAATGTGAGAAAAGATCCATCAAAATCCTAGAGGAGAACATAGGCAGTTAGCTCTTTGACATTGGCCATAGTATTCTTTCAAGACATGTCTCCAAAGGCGAATGAAACAAAAGCAAAAATGAACTTTTGGGACTTCATCAAAATAAAAATCTTCTGTACAGCAAAGGAAGTAGTCAACAAAACTAAGAGGCAGCCCACTTATGGGAAGTGGGCAGAAGATATTTGCAAATGACATTACAGATAAAGGGCTGATATCCAAGATCTATAAAGAACTTCTCAAACTCATCGCTTCTCGGCCTTTTGGCTAAGATCAAGTGAAGAACTTCTCAAACTCAACACTCAAAAAACCAATAAAACAGTCAAAAAATGGGCAGAAGACATGAATAGACACTTCTCTCAAAAAGACATACAAATGACTAACAGACACATGAAAAAAATTGTGTCCATTTTTAAATTTTATTATTTGTATTTTTGGTGTTGAGTTGTCCTTTATATATTTTGAATATTAGCCCCTATCAGATATATCTTCTCTTATTCAGTAGGTTCTCTTTGTATTTTACTAGTTTTCATAAATATGCCAAAGCTTTTTATTTTGGTGTAGGCTTTTACTTTTGTTTGTAGTTTACTTTTACTTTGTTTCTGTGATGATCAGGGAGTAATGTGTAGAGTTGTTGAATCAGTATCTTGTAGACTTGAAACTGATATAACACTCTATGTTAATTATACTGGGGTTAAAATAAAAATTTAAAAAATGAAACCCTGATTCTCAAAGGTTGATAAGGGATGACCAGACCTCTATAGGAAAAAAATCTGGACCTGAAGAATTGTTACTCATGTCTCCTATGCTTAAAAATATTCTCAAGAATTCTGAGAAGATGGTTACAGAAATGAAAAAAAAAGTTCTTTGGATAACACGGTCCAATAGGAAGAGCAAAGACAGAAACATATGGATAATATGCTTTAGTAAAATTAAGTGAGGAGTTATCCCCATAAACAAACTATGAACAGGGAGACCAATGATTGAAGTTGCAGCACATATATGACATCTGTATCCAATAAGCAGAAAGTAAAAAAGAGGCATCTGACATACCCAAAAACACCGAAATGAAAAATTAAACTTGAACACAGGAGGATTTTGTATACTCTAAAAGCAGGTGACCATAAGGGGTCCATGGAGAGGTTTTGGGTGTTGATACAGTATGAGTCCAATGAACTTGTAATATCAACAAGCCAAAACTCCTTTCTGGGACAGTTTCCTGCACTGAAGAGAAATGGGTGGGAGGAGTTTCCAAATTGAGAAAAACAGGGAAACTAGCACTGAAGGAAAAGAAAGGACCAGTAAATGAAGGGGGAAGGACACAGGATCCGGAAAATCTCAAAAAGGAAGCTGCTATAGTTCTCAGCACTAAAAACAAAACAAAAGAGAGAAAGAATGAATGAGCCCTGGACCACAAAAATGAAATTAGGAAAAACAATCCTCAATCACAGCTCCCTCCTAAAAGTTCACAAAATTTGACCTCACTCCAAATAACAGGGCACCTGGGGGTTCAGCTGGTTAGGCAACCCACTTTTGATTCAGCCCCACCTCAGGCTCTGCATTGGGCATGGAGCCTGCTTAAGATTCTCTCTTTCCCTCTCTCCCTCTGCCCCTCCTCCTGTCTCTCTCACCCTCCCCCGCCCCAAAACAACAACAACAACAAGCAATGAAAATATCAAATTCAAATTCCAAATAACAGTATTATGAAGAAAGATAATAAAGGTCACAATAGGATACCCATAGATAAGAAAGTATAGTAGGAAGACATGCATGAAAAGCAGATGAAAACCACTATTTCAAAGTAAACAAATCAGAATTTAGAAAATGGCACAAGATATGAAAAAACACAATAATTAGAAAAACACAGACTTTTAGTGATAGAACTCAGTAAGTAGAAATAAAAGAAATATTTTGAGAAATGAAGATAAAACTAGGAGAAATACAAGAACAAAAAACCAACTGTTTTTGCTCAAGAAAAACAAAAAATGGAAAAAAGGAATTAAAAAACATTTAACAAGAGATAAAAGTGTTTGAGAAAAACTAACAAATAGAAAAGTAAGTCAAAACAGATGCCACATGCATATGATTTTAAGACAAGAAACTTCATACCATCAAAAACTGCAGAGTTATTATAAAGATATACAAAGAAAACAAAGAAACAAACAAACATGATCCAAAGAATTTTATGTCCAACAAAGCTTTCAATTAAAATACCATGCATAAACTGTTGACAATATGTAAGAACTCAAGGAATGAGGTTTCTAGAAATCCTTTCTTAGGGATTTATTGGACACAGAGTTTTATATGTCCAAAAGGACTTGTGGTAAGCCAAATTTACATGTAGGATTTACATGAAGAGATAGATAAAATTCAAATATAAAACACAAGCCTATGGAAAAAATACTGACATTTTAAGGTACTCATGTTGGTCCTAGAAGTATTATACTTCTGAGAATGTTTTCTGTGTTACATGGAACAAAGCAAATGTGTAATTATTATATATTTTGTTTCTTTTATCTTCACTGTCCTTGAAAAAGTATATTCTTAGTATAGAAAAAAAGGAGATATAAATTTAATGTAGAATTTAAATGAACTCCTATAGGTCATCAGTAGGAACCCCTGATGTTTTTCATCTTCAAAATAAAGGAAATGTTACTATATATTTCAAATCTTTGTCTACTAAAGTGGCTTTGGGATACTTAGTGAGTTTAATGAAATTAATGAATGTAAGCATTTTGAATTCTTAGAGTTGTGGATTTGCAAGTGTGGTTAACTCTTAATGATATATTTTGCATAGGTAAAGAGTTGCATGCAAAAAGGAATATTTACTATGACAACATAGCAAACCTGATGAGAAATTAAAGTACCATAAACTAAAGTTACTGGTCAGTCAGAAGGGGCAGAGGTTGGATTTCTAGGCCTTACAGTGATGGGCTCTGTTTATTCTATACTTTAACCCAGATCTGAGTGGTCCAAAAAGACATATAACCCTATATATAGCAGAATAGTCTTAGAGCTTCTGTTTGTCTTTTGGGGCATTAATGGTTTCAGTGGAGACTGAAACCATATTCTGAATGCTGTCTTGAACCCTAAATACCAACAGGTAACATTTTAGAGTTCAAACATATGCCGAGTACTATGGTGGATATTATGTGGGGATTATTACATGAAGCCCTTCAACCTCCTGGTGATCTAGGCATACTTTTAATACCCTCCTTTTTACAGATGATGGAATTGAAGCTCAAAGAATATAACAATTTCATAGTAGGTGCTCAATCCAGGATTTGAATTGGGGAGGGCTAATTTGATCTTCAGTATCTCCAACTATTCTACTTGTATAGTAGTGGTACTTGAGGAGTACGTTGAGGGGGGGACAGTGGGAAGAACAATGTACCAGAGAGCTGAATCGTGACTTGGTTACTGTGACTATTTATTTTAACCTGGGAAGAATTTAGTCTGGACAATGGTAATTAGAGATGGAAAAGGAGAGAGAGAACAGACACAAGGAACTATGGATTAGAAACTAACCAAAAAGCAAGAAAAGTCAGAGGCTGAAGAGTGGGAGAGTCAAGTTATGGATAGGATGATGAACAACCTAGCTTCCTGCCTTTGAGGAGAACATAGTTCCTGAAAGATGCTCAAATTCTAGGGGCTGGTGCACCGTATTTAGAGAGTTAATTGGAAAGAGGAGTGCCACATGTCTAAGTGTAATGAAACTGACAAGAGCAGGGGCAAAAGCTGTCATATCATCAACATGAAATAATGTTCCTGGTAAAGCTTTCCTGGCCTACTGCTAGGAGGAAGTTAGGATGACACATAAATATCTAGAGATTTTTGCTTGGCTAAGATGTTTGGGTGAAGATTTTATAATAGTCAGGGACATCCCCATATAGTCCTTCTGGTTGGTATTTTATGACTAAGGAGTAGTGAAGGTACAAATTCATAATCCAATCAGAGACCCTGGAACAAAAGAATGATGTATGGCCTACCCAATCACCATTTATGTCTTATAAATGGTGTCATCTGCTTACATTATTATTGAAGCTTGGGAATGAAGAAGGAAGAATAACCAAACACAGTCCAAAATAATGACCTACATTTTTCAAAAATGTCAAAGTCATGAAAGAAAGAGACAGAAGAGACCAAAGATGTACAACCATTAAGTGCAATATGGTCTGGATACTGTAAACAACAGACTATAACTGTTAGAAAAGACATTATTGGGACCATTGAGAACTTGAAGATACAGTCCACAGATTAGCTGCAAGTATTGTCGGTGATGTATTCCTGAATTTGTTACCTATGCTATGATCATGTTAAAGAATATCCTATACTTGGGAAATGCATACTGAATGGTCAATTTATATATGTAAAAAATATATATGTGTGTATACACACACACACACACACACACACACACAAAATATACACATATATTAGGGAGAAAGAGAGAGTCAAGTGGATTCCATCTCACAACCATGAAATCATGACCTGAGCCAAAATCAAGGGTCAGATATTTGACTAAGACACCCAGGCGGCCCCTGAATAGTCAATCTTAAGAGAGTAAAGGGCATGATGCCTTCAACATATGCAGGTGGTCCAGAAAAAAGAGTGTGTATATACGCACACGTATACCATTATTTTTTCATATATACGTGTGTGTGTGTGTGTCCATGTGGAGAAAGTGGTCCCTGTACAGGGCAGGGAAAGATAAAGTATATGTTACAAGCCTAAAAACTGATGGTGTGACTTTTCTATAAATGTGAAATTATTTTGAAGCTTTTTGTCAATAAGAGAATTTTAAGTGGTACTGGCCCACCAATATTTAGGAGATGCTAATGAAGAAACAAGGAAGCATATGGTCATAACTAACTATATGCCACCTGGAGGATCCCTAGGTGACAACTGCCATTTGAATTGAGGTCACACAAACTCAACGTCATCGTTCTACCATTCCTTTTTTTCTTTCTTTTTCTCCTTTCCTTCTCTTATTTATGTGATCTTACTTATCTTTCTTCATTCTAAGCCCCAACCATCCAAGAACCAAATAAAAAACCAAACCAACATAAGCAAAAAAGTGCAATGCAATTCCTGGTGTGTGATGGGCCCCCCAAGGATGCTGTCAGCAAGGAGAACCTCAGCAGAGAGTGTGGTGTCTGCCAGCAGGGCAGTAGTGCTGGGCCACTCTTCAGAACTCAGGAGATTAAAAAAGACTCAATTCTGTGTTACTGTTTTAATGTTTGTGTCCTTCCACCATTCCCAGTCTGACCATAAACCAAAGAAAAGGGGTTAAACACTGTACCTAGAATGTGTCTAAGATCTCACTCTCTATTTTTGCCTTTCCCCTCCCATCAAAGATCCTTGGGCCCCTTTCCTCTCAGGAGAATCTGATCATTGGTTGGCCAGAACCACTTCATCTGCCGGAAGAAGAGTGCCGTAAGTTCCACAGAGGGGGCTAATAACATAGAGGGCACCCACATGGGAGGCTGACCTGGGCTCGCTCTTTCCAGTCACAGCATTGTTCTAGACTCTTGCTCACACTGAATCTTTTCTTTCATCTTTTTTTCCCTTTCCTCCATCATCTACTCTGCCTACCTAACCCTTACTCATCTCTAAGGTTGACATATGTATATTTTCTGCCTGGAAAACTTCAGGGATCCTCCCAGGTGTTAGGAAATGTGCCAATATACACTGACACGACCCCCTTTGCTTTTTAACACCTGCTACTCTGTTGAAATTGATTAGAAATTTTCTGCATTCCTCATTAACTGTATATTCCTTGAGGAAAAGGGCTCTTCATCATTATATCCCAAGGTCTAACATAGAATTCATCACATAGATGGCACTTAATATTGGTCTAATATACACTATTTTCAATTTAGTTTTGTACTTAGGTGCTAGACACTGTGCTAAATAACTTATATGTATTAATCCTTACTATAACTTCTGAGTTGTGCATGATTATTTTAATTTTCCTGATTTATTCAGGTTAAATAACTTTCTCAAAGTGCCAATGATAAAAAGAGAGACAGGAAGGAAAGAGAATACAAATGTATCTAGGCTTTTCATAAATTTCAAACCTATTTCCTGCAAATATTTACTCAACACAGCTGTGTACCTAACATATGCCTTTCAACCTGGAATTTACCATCTAGAAAATAAGACATGCAAACAAATTGAGAAGTTCTATTTTATCTGAGGGTCCTCTGAAACAAGGGGAAAAAAAAAACTGGGGGTGGGAATTTGGTCTCTATAAGATCTGCAATTATAAGATAATTTGAATGTAGAAAACCCATACTATTTATATATGTCATTTCAGAATTACCATTTTTTCTATTACTGCCACACAGTAAGTGTACTATTTAAAACTTCAAAACCCTACAGATAAATATGAAGAACTAAAGAATACTAGTGAGATAGGATAAAGTTAATCTAGCCAAACACATTATATCCTTTAAGAAAATATAATTCACTTATAATTACTCACAGATACATTTCTTTCTTTTAAAGATTTTTTAATTTATTAATTTGAGAGAGAACACAGAGGGAGATGGAGAAGCAGACACCCTGCTGAGCAGGGAGCCTGATGTGGGGCTCAATCCCAAGACCCTGAGATCATGACCTGAGCTGAAAGCAGACGCTTAACCAAAAGAGCCATCCAGGCATGCCCCCAGATACTTTTCAAGGTGATATGAATATTGTAACCAAAATGGAAAGGGGATTAAGATTTGGAGAACACTACATAAATTTCAAAAATCTGAAGTGTGTACAAAAGCCACCAAGAGAATTTCCATTATAACTGATCAGACATGCCATTGTACGGAGAGTTTCCCTGGCAATCAGCGCTGTAGTGTACCATAGGGGTAAATATATTTTCACATTTTTTTTCCCATTTTACCAACTTGGGGGATTGAAATGATATAGAGAAGGCTTTGTAGGGTAACCTTCACATACTGTAAACACATGTTTAAAATTCAAGGTGAAAACCTGGCCTTTTCTACTTGGATATGAAACTTATATTTGGGATGAAATCGAAATCACAAGTGAAATGGAATATAGATCACAAACCCGAGTTCAAAACCATTAACGCAGTAGTCTGATACTGAAGTTTTAATAATAGCCATCATAATAATGAAATATCATTGACAGTAAAGAAAGTTCTCAAATAGATCAAAGAAAGCAATTGAGTCATTTCAAAAAATTAAATTTTATATTTCACTATCTTAAAAAGTTAAAATAGTTACTCTCTTCATACATCCTAGAGAAAACTCATACTTACTTGCAGAAAGCTGTGAGCAATTGGAAATATTACAAGTAAATTTGGGCTCCAACTCTGTCTTAAAATTGTCAACATTATTAACTTTTGATGTACTTATAATCCCAATTAAAATAATTTTTGAAATTCTAAAGAATAATGATTATCCTCACTTTTATAAATTAGTAAATTGAGCTTCCAATAGTGTCAACACCCTATCATAGTCACATAGTATAATACAAAGAACATATATACAAAGAACATATATATATAGTATATATACAGTATAATACAAAGAACAGAAATCAGAACCCCCTTGTTATCTTCTTAGATATCAAGAATGGTATCATGTATTACCTTTATATACCTACTTTATAAATACTGTTTCACCAATATTAATTCAATAGCAAGAAGAATTATGATAGCAGTTAAGTAGTCTTCATGCCCCATTCTACATTATATGGATGGTTGAAATCTTCCAAGTACACTGTTTCATAATCTGGATGTTGCTATGTCAAAACCAGCCTATATAGAAAGTTAGAGATTTCAAGAACCTATTTTAGCACATTGTGGTTACAAAAGGGGCATCAAAAGAAGCCTGCTTCCTTAACAAACTAAAGCTATTCCCTTTGGAAACAGAAGTCATCTCTCCATGTCTGTTTCTTCACTCATAGATTCACCACAAATAATTCACAATGAAGAAAATAAAATAAGTTTGAGAGCACTCTAAATAACAAAAAGCATTTTACAAACATATAAGGCACTTGGTGAGGGAAGGGGTCCATGCTGGACTGTGCTACAAGGCAGCAGTGGATTCAGCAAAGCATCATCTAAATGAAAACTAAGAGCCATCAAGTTCCAACTCATCACCAGTTACCCAGAGGTTGGAGCCACTCAATCAGGTGTCACCAAAAACAAATTGAAAATTGGTGGAGCACAAAATCAATGACAATCAGACTCTCGAATGTGAGTCAGTGAGTATGAGGAGGGCTAATGACTGCTGAAGCAGAGTCTTTGGGGATGGTAGGTGCACAGGAGGGGCATAAACAGAATTCCTCATTGCAAGGTTTCTCAACTCCCTATTGACATAGACTCAGATGTACAAAGGATAATTTGGAGGGTATTCCAAGAAGTATGGTGTTTTCTTAGAAGTCCAATGCAACAAGAAAAAGGCCAAAGAAAGCAATTTAGGTAAATGTCATCAGTAGGGTCGAGGGGGAGGGGAGAGGCTACTCTAAGTTTGGAAACTCAAACACAGTTCACAGAGGCAAATTTTCAGAGCATTATAGTCAATGGACATGACTAGTTTTCATAAGAATCTCTTGCCAGAGTTATGGAGAAAGTTCAAGCCAAAAAGAATATAGATGCTTAAATTAGGCTCAATTTCAAATCTGGACCCTGCAACATCAGCTATTATAAGTCTTCTAAACATTTCACTTTCCCCACTAATAAAAAGGGGCTAATCACACTATTCTATAAGCATAAAGTGATATATACATACAATATGCCTAGCACAGAGAAACACTGGGTTTGGTTTTTTTGTTGGGTTATTTTGTTTTGTTTTCAATTTGTTTTTACTTAAAGAGTGATTCCAAGGATACATTGAAACCAATGGTCTACATCGTTTCCAAATCTGAACGCCCATTTTGCTTCTGGTGTATCTTAAGTTATAAAACTGATGGAGACAGGTGCAAACAAAAATGTGCCTGCTTGGTCTACACGATTGTGGGTGTGTGTGCGTAAAAGTGGGGAGAAGTCGTGGGAGGAGACGGGGGGAGGAGGAGAGTGGAGAAAGAAAACAGAGCACAAAGGAAGCCTGAATTGGAAAACGGTCACTTCTTATGGTCACAAGCTTGCAGAGAATTCCTCTGTCTTCCAGGAAGGAGGACTTGGAAGGGAAAGGGCGAAAGGATGAGTAAAGACCCACCTATGAGGAGCGAGAGTCACTGCACAGGTTTCTGGTTGATTCTTCTTGTTATACATTAAATCCTCTGGCTTCTATTAAAAAGTAAAGCTTTATAAAAGCATTGAAAATGAATATCTTGAGGTAGATGTTTATTGCTATCATATGAGAAGAGAGAAAAAAAAAGAGAAAAATCTCTAAGGTTTCCTTTAGTGGGTTGTAAATCATTGAATTATGAGTTACATAGATATTTACAAGCTTGGCCTAGATAGAGTATAGTAATCTATAAATGCTGCTCAAGTGATTTATGGCTCAACTGTTCTAACACATTACCAATAGCAGGAAATGTATTTAATTTATTCTCAGGGATGCACATTTACATTATTTACAACAAGCCATTTATAGGGAAATGTGCAACCCTTAAACTAGAGTGAATGCATCTCTAGTGGGTTTTGAGCAGTTATAACTGTCTAATAAATGCTCATATCCTAACTTACTGTATAAGCCAGTGTAAATGTTCACTAGCTATCCTGTAAACACTTTATTCTGTGAATTAGTGAATAGTTCTAGAACACATGGCAAAACATGGAGACTAATAAAATTGTTTGGGTCCTGAATTACAAAAAACCTACTGTCCTTGCTGAAATTTTGCTAATACATGAAAAAGAAACTCATCTTTTATTCCTGATCCCATATTCTAGATTCTTCAGATATAGCAGAGTGATGTACTTCAAAGTTCTGAGGATCTCTTAGCATATTTGGCTACTGACCAGAGAATGTCCCATCTGGCAGACTACTAGGTCATTGGTCTGATTTGCAATCTACCTGCATCAAGGCAAAAATAATATTCTGAACCTTTCTGGCTTCTTTATAAAAATATGCATGCATATAATTTGGAGATTGAGGTAAAGAAAAAGGGAAGAGAAGAAAGGGGGGAGAGAGAAGACAGGAATAGGGATGGGAGGGAGTGAGGGATATAGGAAGTGGGAGCCCCATGCTAAATCACCAGGGGTTTTCATATGGTTTATCATTTATTTCCCATTTATCATTTACTATTTATTTCATATGTTTTATCATTTATTTCATATGTTTTTATCATTTACTTCCCTAGGTAATCATCTAAATAATGTTTTATATATCTATATATAGATATAGATATGTAGGACTATACCTCTAGATACACAGTGTTTATAATTCCAATAATTCATTCTCTTACCAGTCAACAGTGTAGCCTCAACTTAAAGTAGTTAAACTGGGGGCACCTGGGTGGCCCAGTTGTTAAGCGTCTGCCTTCAGCTGAGGTCATGATCCCAGGGTCCTGGGATCAAACTCCTATCAGGCTCCCTGCTCAGTGGGAAGCCTGCTTCTCCCTCTCCCACTCCTCCTGCTTCTGTTCCCTCTCTTGCTGTCTCTCTCTGTCAAATAAATAAATATATAAAATCTTTAAAAATAAAAAAATAAAAGTAATTAAACTGAAACTGCTACACCATGTACTTTTCATAGATCTTAATTCAGAAAACTCCATGAACAGAATATTGCTCTTTCATAAATTTTGACAGTTATAAAATAGAATTATATTATGTATTCTAAACATAACATTTCATTGACTTTGTGTCTTTTGTTTTTGATGATGCCTCAGTTTCTCTAACTATATTCTCTTGGCAATTGGTTGAGTCATTCCTTGTCATTAAGAAAATACTTAACGAGAAACTAACTCTTCCAAGGTCTAGATTCCCAGATAAGTTCTATTTAGTGATAAGGTATCTAAAGATAACCACTACATTTTTAAAAACAGTTTCCTCTTCTTTTGCACTGTACTTTCTTGAATTAGTAAATGACTTTGACAGTTAGCTTGTATAGCTGCTGCATTTTAAACACAAAAAAATTTGTTTCCTAACACTGAAAAGACAATGCCTGAGGCCTGATGGACATTGGAGAGTTCCAAGGTCTAAGACTGTTTAAAAATCAGGGAATCATAACTCAATTTTTTAGGTGTTTGATAATACAGGTAGAATTCCATTATTCTAAATGGAATTATGACAAAGATTGTATACAATGATCTATTTTCATGTATTATGCAATTGTCCGTGGCAACAGTAATTTGCTGTATTAATTACAACGATGCTCTATGGCAAAAAGTTGCCCAACAAAAATTTCAGCTTATTTCTTTCAAACTAAGGGTCATTATCAGAGAGAATAAAGAATGTATTATATTAACAAAGTTATTCCCATTGCAATTTCTCTGGAAATGTAAAAGTCTAAGTAGGGAAGAGCAGAGAAAAGAGGGCAAATAGTTTTATTTACTAATGAAAATGAAAGAGCTGAAGTGTATTTTAAAAAATCTATCTCAAAGTTTTTCACTAACCCTTAATAGAAAAAAGAACCTGAAAAAGTTTTTGTAACTGACTAGGACAATTAGTAGCTATTATGCTCTGGGATAATTACTTAGCTTTGTGTCCTCATCTACAGTAGATCATGATCATATCTATCCCAAAGCCCTCATAATATGTTCGTGAGATCAGATATGTGAAGGTGTGGAATTACAATACTATTTCTTTTACTTTGGATTTCTTCAGCAGACATCAACATATTCTGAAGAACCTAGTTTTGTTGTCTTAATATTTTCTCTGGTGGCTGTGTGTGCACATGCACACACAATCAGAGGGAAAATACATATAAGTTTTACCTTGTTTTTACAGCTCCCACCATAATTGAATTTTCCAAAGTTGTGCTGAGATTTCCTTTTAAATTACCCCTTAATATTGGCTACTTCCAATATATTAATATTACAAAATTTCAAAACAATATACCACATTCCCTCTCTCATATCCACGGATTTTGGAACTCGGCTACCAGAAATACTAGTTTCAAAATATTCTTTTTTTGTGAAATACCACATAGTAGCTTACACATTTATGAAACTAGCAAATAAATATTAAATATTATTATACTCTTCTATTGTTTCTATGGCAATGCACTTTCTCTACATCTCTGAAATTTATAATCATCTTGTTTTATTAACTTAGTTTAAACCTTTAAAAATAGTGTAAAATCTATAGTAACAGATGAGTAAATGTGCTGACCTATCCACTGTTACTGGACCATAGAAAATATTACATATTACTACCAATTTTGAAAAGAAAAAGGAGGAGGAAGAGGAATAATAGAGGAAGAGAAAGTCAAGGCAGAGAAGGGAAAGGAGAGAGGGAGGGAGAGGAGGAGAAGAACCAGGAGAGAGAGAAGGGAGAAGGAATTGAACTACACATCTTAGAAACTCAAAGAACAACTCTCACATGACTTCAATTTGTATACACTTTGATGAATCGCACTGAAGTCAATTCACTTTATTTCAATGTAAGATAAATACAAATTGAGATACAGCTAGCAGTGTCTGATACTTGATCAGAGTATGTTTAACTAGGATATAAGATTTTGGTTGCAGAAGCTTTATCTGCTTGTATGAGCAACCAGATGATGTTTGGACACACAACTAAATGAAGTCTAATTAAAGGATTATCTATAATGGAAGTTTTTACGAAGTATGCAGCTATCAAAATGCATACTAATTCTATGTACTGCAAATTCAATATAATTCATTAATCCAGCATTCTAAACTTTTGTTCTTGGTTCCCATTTAACGGAATCCCCTGAGTTTGTTATCAGCTACACTAGACTCCGGTAAGATAGCTTCTGCCCTGTCCTTAGAAGATGTATCAGCCAGTATGTACTCATGCTTTTTGCCTGTGTTTAGGGACTTTCTATAAGTTCATCATGCCTGCAAGATATATGACTTTTACTGGGAGTCTTTTTCACCCTCTTGGGATTACAGTAGTCTCATTCTCTTATAAGTCCATATTAAGATTTAAAAACTGACATATATTTAACTGTTTCATATTATTCTCTCCTTTTGCTACTCATATAAATAACTTTTTTTCTCTTCATTGAGATTCTGAGTTTTTTAAGGATTAGAACAGTGTAATACAGATCTGCAAAAGTACCAAGCAATGTATAAACTCTCCAAAGCTTACATTCAATACTTAATAATTAAAATATTAAGTAGGCATCTAATATAAACTTCACTTGAAGGAGTTGGTAATAAGTGACATTTTAAATAGTTGTATGTGACTGATAAGTCATTCATGATGGATCTATATGTATATCTGTACCTATCTTCATTGACACATATAGAAATGTATGCATATGTATACATATGTAAACACACATATACACAAATATATTTTTAAAATCAGAATCCTCCTAAAGAATGATCAGCAAAAGGGCTATTTACTTATATATAAAAGATAATTCATTCTGTTTTAAAGTGAAAGTTGAGTACTTCCAAACCAAACCAACATAGTAAATCGTTAAATTATCTGGATTAATATTTGAATAACTTTTAAGTTAAACAAGTTGATTTGAAATTATGCAAAGAACACAACAAAAGTATTATGAATCAGGAAATATTTTTTCTATATTATACCACTTTCACCCCTTTGAGAAAGTGTTTATTTCTTGGTTGTTAGGATGTGTCTGTTTTAGGGCTGTTTAGTTGGCCCGATAGCTATAAATATGATGGAAAGCATGCCAAGACATACGAAGCCTACCATACCAATCTTCTCAGACTACTTCTTTTGAAAAGATAGATACAGAAAGGAGAAACTGAATAGACTGACAAAAGGGGCATATATGGCATTTTTGCATGTTCTTATAATTAAATATTACAATTTTGGAATAAAGAAGTATAGAAAACAGAACAAAGAGGAGTACTTGGATTTTGGAGGCCATAATACAGTGATGATATATCATAAGGAAAAGGGAGTCATGAAGTCTTGAAAGACAGATTTTTCTCCCCCTACAGAAAGAAGTTATTTATTTATTTATTTATTTGAGATTTATTTATTTATTTACTGAGATTGAAAGAGCAAGAGAGAGAGAGAGGGAGGGAGCATGAGTTGGTGGGAGGGGCAGAAGGAGATAATCTTCAAGCGGGTTCCCCACTGAGTATAGAGCCTGATATGGGTCTCAATCACAAGACCCATGAGATCACAACCTGAGCTAAAATCAAGCGTCAAAGGCTCAACCAACTGAGTCAGGCAGGTGCCCCTTTACAGAAAGAGTTTTTAGCAGTAGTGAATTTAGCATAGTTATTTCATATAAATTTAATATTTAAAACTTAATATTAGCAGTCTTGCCTAAGCAGGGAGGCTGACAGTGAGGAAAACACAGCCCAAGGTTACAGAATGCTTTCCCATTTTTACAGAATGCTTCTCAGAAAGCTAACTTAGGTTTTACTTTGTGAGAAGCATTGTGGGGAATCTGCAGACTATACCACTGTGGATTATCTAGAGATGGAGAAGAGGGAAGAGCTCAGAACAACAAGCACATGGATCTCGGCAACTTAGGTTTCTGTTGGCAATAGTGTCAAGGCAGAAATACCAGCCAGTAGCTTTGCCTACATATATTTCTGAGCAGGTGGCCCCCTCTACCCATAGAGTTTTGTGAGTATTTCTATCTGGTTTATGTCCCTAACCAACAGCTTATGCTGAACATAGGGCCCATTTTACAGTCCTGCCTGGATAACAAAGCAAGTCAGCAGCTCTCTAGATGAACATATCCTCTAGCCCCACCTACTCAAGAACCCTTGAGACCTTGATTCTCCATGAAGCTCATCCAATGGCTAGTCTGGGTAAAAGAAAAAGCTAGCAGCCATGCGCAATGGTTGAGAAGGACCTCCAGTCCTGCCTGAGCAAGGATGCTGACAGTGATCATGGACAGCCAGAGAGTCCAGCCTGCAGTGGTGCCTTCCTTTGGAGCTCAGCCTCATCTGGCAAAAGAATACATACTACAGTCCAGTCTAATTGGTGAGCACAGCTATGGTTTCATTCAGGGAAGGAGCCCAGCTAGCAATGACGCCCAGTTGTGGAGTCCAACAAATAGCACTGACTTGTCATGGAACATAGCCTGTGACCCAATCCAACTAGAGAATCCAGAATTCAGGAAGTGGCTCCACCTAAAGGTGGAGCTCAATCATCAGCCATGCTTCATCGGTGAGCCCTTTGAGTGGTCCCACTTGAATGTGGAGCCAAGGACCACTCCCCCAATCTCAGAGCATGAGCAAAAACCCCACACTACTACAGACTACTACTACAGCAAGTGTCACCCACTGCAGACATTACCAGCTAACCCATTCAGAACAATGAACTTAGCTGAAAGGAAAAGGTCTTTTGCTGCTGAAGGGGAACTGTAAAGGTTGGACGAGGAGGCAGCTTCCTCAATTGTAATTACCAACTCAAGGATATAAAGAACATAAAGAATAATCAGATAAACCTGAGACCACCAAAGGAAATTAATAAAGATCCAATAACCTATTCTAAAGAAATGAAGATTGATGAACTGTCTACAAAGAATTCAGAATAATCCCCTTAAGAAGTTCAATGAAGGGGCACCTGGGTGGCTCAATGGGTTAAAGCCTCTGCCTTTGGCTCAGGTCATGGTCTCAGGGTCCTGGGATTGAACCCCACATCAGGCTCTCTGCTCAGCATGGAGCCTGCTTCCTCCTCTCTCTCTGCCTGCCTCTCTGCCTACTTCAAGTGAATAAATTAAAAAAAAAAAAGAAGAAGAAGAATTTCAATGAATGCAGAGATAAACATCTAAACAAATTTTGGCAAACAATGAACAAAATGAGAAGTTCAATAAAGGAATAGAAACCATCACACACACACACACACACTATACACTCATACACAAACCACATACAAAAATGGTTAAAAATGAAGAATACAATGACTGAACTGAAAAATTCAATAGTTTCAACAGGAGTCTTGACAAAGCAGAACAAAGAATCCATGAACTTGAAGACAAATCACTTGAAACTAACCAGTCTGAGGAACAAAAGGAAATAAGAGGAGTGACGAGAACCTATGGTATTTATGGGACATTAAAATATTCAATAAATGCATTATCAAAATCCCAGAAAAAGAGGGAGAGAAAGGGACAAAGTATATGTTTAAAATAATAGGTGAAAACTTCTCAAATTTGAGGGAAAAAAGAATACCCAAGAATACCCTGAGATAACAATTATATCTGAATAAGTAAATACTCTGAAAATAACCTGAAGACTGTCAGCACAGACCTTTCACAGTTAATCACAGAGAGAAGGACACAATGGAAAGGGTAGGAGGGGCAGAGATGTGGTTGATAAGCAAAACCCTTTTGAGACTAACCATAAATAGGAGGGACATCACAAGCCCAGAGAAGTGAGAGGATCACCCCCCACACTGTGCAGGGACTTCTGCAGCCACAAAGTGCCTCCTTTTCTTCAGGGAAGGAGTGATAATCCCATACACCAGTGCATCTGCAGTTCCAGCAGCCAAGCCTTTTAGCTGACTGTGCAGATAGAAAGACCTGGCACTGGATACACCCACAACTGAGGCAGAGAGGTTGACTGTAGATACCTAGTCTGACTATTGGCCTGTCTTCCAATAAAAGTGTCTGTGGGCCTCACAGAGTGCTCGCAGAGTCCTTGGAGATAGCTAAACTGATTGCTGCCTCTACCTATGAGCCCACCTGGGCTTCAGACAAGCCCTTCACTAACTCAGGGACCAAACAGCTTAGGATGCTCACAACAGACATTGTGTCATTGCAGCTAACTGGGCTGAAGAGAGAAGTAGGGCACACACCACCCACACCAGAGACACCGTTGGAATACCTGGTCCTGGCGACTAGACAGCATTACCCTACAGGGCACCACAGGAGCTCTTCTATACAAGGACACTACTTTTAAGACAAGGAGATATAGCTGACCTACATGATACACAGAAACAAACATAGAGAAGAAATGAGGAGAAAGAAGAGGATTTACCAAACGAAAGAACAGGATAAAATCACAGCAAAAAAAGCTAAGTGAAACAGAGAAACAATATATCTAATGAATTATTTGAAGTAATGGTCATAAAGATACTTACGGAACTTGAGAACAAAGTAGATGAATCGAGTGAGAACTTCAGAACTAGCAACAAAAATGGAAAATATAAACCAAATGCAGAAAGAGATGAACTAGTAACTGAACAAAAGTCAGACTAGAGGGAATAAACAGCAGATTAGGGGAGGCAGAAAGACATATCAACAATCTGGAAGACAAAGTAATAGAAAGCAACCAAGGACAACAGCAAAAAGAAAAGGGAATAATAAAAACAGACAAGCTCAAGGCAACATAGTGACGTTATCAAGTGTTATAACATCTACATTACAGGGATCCCAGAAGGAGAAGAGAGAGAGAGATAAAGGAGATTAAAAGGCACAAACTTCCAGTTATACATAAAGAAGTCACAGAGATGAGAAGTACAAAATTGGGAGTATAGTCAATAATACTGCAATATTGTTGTACAGGACAGATGATTACTATATTTATGATGATGAACACAGATAATGGATAGAATTGTTGAATTAAGTTGCTAATAGAATAGAATGTTATGTACTAATAGAATGTTATGTAATTATACTTTAATAAAAAGAACACAAAAGAAATAAAGGTGGATACACAAGGTAAGGAAATTTATGGGATTCAACAGAAGCATTTCATTTTTTAGCTATAAAAGCCTTCATTAAGAAAAATAAAGATCTCAAATAAATGATCTAACATTATACCTCAAAGAATCACATAAAGAATAGACTAAGCAAAAGTTAGCAGAAGGAAGAAATAATGTTACAGCAGAAAAAAATGAAATAAAGTTTATGAAAATAGAAAATATCAACAAAACAAGGCTCCATTATTTGAAAAGATAAAATAAAATGTATAATCCTTTAGCTAAAATCACCAAGGAAAAAAAAAGAACTCAAATAAACAAAATATCATTAAGAGAATACACTTGATCCTTGAACAATGTAGAGATTAGAGGCATTGAACTCCCCTGCTGTCAAAAATCTATGTATAAATTTTAGCTCTCTGCAAACGTAACTATTAGTGGCCTACTATTTATTGGAAGCATTACTGGTGACATAAACAGTCAGTTAGCACATTTATCTTATATGTATTTTTTACCTTATTCTTGTAATAAAGTAGAGAAAGAGAACGTTAAGAAAATACAGTTACAGTATTGTATTTATTTTTAAAAATTACATATAAGTGTACCCACACAGTTCAAACCTATGTTTTTCAAGGGTCAACTCTACATTATAACTGATATGAAAGGAATACAAAGGATCATAAATGACTACTATAAACAAGTATAGACCAACAAAGTGGACAACTTGAAGAAATGAATACATTCCCAGAAGCATATAATCTACATAGACTGAATCATTAATAGAAAATCTGAACAAAACAATAATGAGTAAGGAAATGTGATGAATACTCAGAAACTTGTCAACCCGGAAAAGCCCAAAACCAGATTGTTTCAGTAGCAATTCCTACCAAACATTTAATGAGGAATTAATCCCAATCCTTCTCAAACTCTTTCAAAAAATAGAAGAGGAAGGAATACTTCCAAACTCATTTTGCAAGGCCATCATTATCCAGATACGAAAACACAGCACAACAAAAGAAATAGTCAACAAAATAAAAGGCAACCTATGAAGTGGATGAAAATGTTCTCAAAACATACATCAGATAAGGAGTTTACATCCAAAATAAATAATGAATCCATACAACCAACAGCAAAAATAAAGTAATCCAATTTAAAAATTGGCAAAAGCCTAGACAGACTTTATTTTTCCCAAAGAAGAAACATAATGACCAAAAGATATATAAATGGATGCTCAACATCTCAAATCATCAGGGGAATTCAAATCAAAACTACAATGAGATTTCACCCTTATTAGAATGGCTATCCTTAAAAGGGCAAGAGATAATAAGTGAGGATGTGGAGCAAAGCATTACGTAGTGTTGGTGGGATTATAAATTAGTACAGACATAATGGAAAGTGGTAGAAGTACATCAAAAAATTAAAAATAGTATTTCCATAATGTTCCAAAACATGGAAACAGCCTAAGTCCTGGTTTGCAGATAAATGGATAAAGAAAATGTGGTGCATATGCAATGGAATATTATTCAGCCATAAAAAAGAAGAAAATCTGCCATCTGTAACATGGATAAATCTCAAGGACATTAAGCTAAGTGAAGTAAGTTGAACAGAGAAAGACAAATACTGTATGATCTGACTTATATGTAGAGTCTAAAAATGTCAAATTCATTAAAACAGAGTAGAATAGTGGTGCTGGGTCTGGGGAGAATAGAGAAATACTGGTCAAAGATACAAACATTCAGTTATAAGATAAATACATTTTGGAATCTAATGTATAGCACAGCAATTATAGTTAACAATACTGTACTGTATTCTTGAAACTTGCTAAGAGAGAAGAAGAGTTAATGCTTATTCTTCTCTAGTTGCTCAAAAAAATAGAAAAGGAAGGAAAACTTGCAAGTTCATTCTATGAAGCCAGCATTATCCTGATATCAAAATCAGATGAAGACTCCTCAAAAAGGAGAACTACGCCAGTATCTCTGAACACAGAAGCAAACATTCTCAAAAAATTACTAACAAACTGAATTCAACATTACATTAAAAAAAGCATTTACCACAATCAATTGGATTTATTCCTAGATTGCACAGGTAGTTCAATATTTGTAAATCAATCAACATGATACACCACATTAATAAGAGAAAGGATAAGAATCATATGATCATTTTAATAGATGTAAAAAAAAAAAGGATTTGACAAAGTACATCTATTCATGATAGAAACCCATATAAAGCACATTTAGAGAGAACATACCTCAATGTATTAAAGACCATCTATGAAAAATCCACAGCTAATATTTTCCTCAATGAGAAAAAGATGAGAAATTTTTCTCTTAAGTCAGGAATAAGACAAGGATGCCCATTCTCACCACTATTATTTAATATAATACTGGAAGCCCTAGCCACAGCACACAGACAACAAAGAAGTAAAAGGTGTCCAAATGATCAAGGGAGAAGTTAAACTTCCACTATTTGCAGATGACATCATACTATGTATAGAAAACCCTAAGGACTCCACCAAAATGTGCTAGAACTGATAAGTGAATTCAGTAAAGTTGCAGGATACAAAAATCAATGAACAGAAATCTGTTGAATTTCTACACACCCCCAAAAAAACAGTAGAAAGAGAAGTTAAGGAATCAATTCCATTTACAAGTGCACCAAAAATAGTAAGATACCTAGGAATAAACCTAAACCAAAAAGGTCAACTTTTGTAGCAACATGGATGGGACTGGAAGAGATTATGCTGAGTGAAATAAGTCAAGCAGAGAGAGTCAATTATCATATGGTTTCACTTATTTGTGGAGCATCACAAAAAGCATGGAGGACATGGGGAGTTAGAGAGAAGGGGGTTGGGGTAAATTGGAAGGGGAGGTGGATCATGAGAGACTATGGACTCTGAAAAACAATCTGAGGGGTTTGAAGTGGCGGTGGGGTGGGAGGTCAGGGTACCAGGTGGTGGGTATTATAGAGGGCACAGATTGCATGGAGCACTGGGTGTGGTGAAAAAATAATGATACTGTTATGCTGAAAATAAATAAATGAAAAAAAAAAAGGTAAAAGACCTGTATTCTGAAAACTGTAAAACACTGATGAAAGAAAGTGAAGAGGACACAAAAAAATGGGAAAACATTCCATGCTCATGGATTGAAAGAATATTGTCAAAATGTCTATACTACTGAAAACAATCTTCAGATTTAAAGCATTCCCTAACCATATACCAGCAGCATTTTTAATAGAGCTACAACAAAGAATCCTAAAATTTGAATGGACCCACAGAAGACCTCAAATAGCCAAAGCAACATTTAAAAAAGAGAAGCTGGAGGCATACCAATTCCGGACTTCAAGTTATATTACAAAGCTGTGGTTATCAAGTTAGTATGGTACTAGCACAAAAATAGACACATTGATCAATAGAACAGAACAGAAACCCAGAAGTGAACCCACAACTATATGGTCAATTAACCTTCAAAAAAGAAGGAATAACCAATGGAAAAAAAGAAATATGGTATTGGGAAAACTGGACAGTAAGATACAAAAGAATTAAACTGGATCACTTTTTTACACTATACACAAAAATAAATTCAAAGTGGATTGAAGGACTAAATATAAGACTTGAAACCATCAAAATCCTAGAGGAGAACAAAGACAGTAACCTCTTTGACACCAGATGTAGAAACTCCTTTCTAGATATGTCTCCTGAGGCCAGGGAAATAAAAGTAAAAATAAACGATTGGAACTACATCAAAATAAAAACTGCCCAGTAAAGGAAACAATCAACAAAATTAAAAGGCAACCTTTCCAATAGGAGAAGATATTTGCAAATGACAATCTGATAGAGGGTTAGTATCAAAACATATAAAGAACTTATGAAACTCAACACTCAAAAAATGAAAGCTCTAATTAAAAAATGGGCAGAAGACATGAATAGACATTTTTCCAAAGATGGCATGTGGATGTTCAATGGACACATGAAAAGATGCTCAACATCACTCAACATCAAGGAAATGCCAACCAAAACTATAATGAGATATCATCTCATACCTGTCAGAATGGCTAAAATCAACCACACAAGAAACAATAGGTGATGTTGAGAATGTAGAGAAAGGGGAACCTCTTGCACTGTGGGTGGGAATGCAAACTGGTGCAGCCACTCTGGAAGACAGTATGAAGGTTCCTCAAAAAGTTAAAAATGGAACCACCCTATGATCCAGCAGTCGCAGTGCTACGTATTTACCCAAAGAATACCAAAATACTAATTCAGAGGGGTGCATGTTAATAGCTAAATGGTTAAAACGATGTGGCATACACACACACACACAGAGGAATCAGTCTTTCAGAGAAAGACAAATACCGTATGATCTCACTTATATGTGGAATATAAGAAACAAAACAAATAAGCAAAGGGGGAAAAAGGGAGCGAAAGAGGCAAACCAAGAAACAGACTCTTAATTCTAGAGAGCAAACTGATGATTACCAGAGGGGAGATGGGTAGAGAAGATGGGTGAAATAGCTGATGGAGATTGAGGTGAGGAGTGCACTTGTGATGAGCACAGGGTGTTGTATGGGAGTATTGAATCACTATATTATACACCTGGAAATAACTGAAATTAAAATAAAAACGTTTAAAAAGTGTGAATATTTTCACCACAAAACCAGAAACAAAAACAAGGTAACTTTGTGAGGTGATGGATGTATTACCCCCCTATTGTGGAAATCATTTCACAACATGTATATATATCAAATTATCACACTTGTACATCTTTAAACTTAAACAATGATATTTGTCTACCTTTTTCCCAATAAATCTGGGAGGAGACAAGAAAAAAAAAGCCAAGAAAACTATGCCCCCAGGATAAAAGTAAATCAGTGCATTTTAAAAACAAATAGGTAATTCACTTGAATAGGTGTTTTATTTTTTTTTTATTTTTTTTTTTTTTAAATTTTATTTATTTATTTGACAGAGAGAAATCACAAGTAGATGGAGAGGCAGGCAGAGAGAGAGGGAAGCAGGCTCCCTGCTGAGCAGAGAGCCCGATGCGGGACTTGATCCCAGGACCCTGAGATCATGACCTGAGCCGAAGGCAGCGGCTTAACCCACTGAGCCACCCAGGCGCCCCTGAATAGGTGTTTTAAAAATAAAATCTCTAAGAGGCCCATGAGCCCATGAAAAGTTACTCAACATTATTAGTCATCAGAGAGATGCAGCTTGAAATCACAATGAGATAATACTACAAACCCAATGGAAAGGCTAAAATTTAAAATGGAAAAAAAAAAACCTTGAAAACTTTAAATGTGGATGACGATGTGTTAGAATTGGTACCCTTGTGCATTGCTGGAAGTAGTATAAAATGGTTCTCTAACTTTCAAAATAGAACATTTTTTAAACATTGATTGATTGATTGATTGATTGATTTGAGTGAGAAAAGGAGCAGGTATGAGTAGGTGAAGGGGCAAAGTGAGAGAATACCCAAGCAGACTTCTAATGAATGCAGAGCCCAACATGGGGCTGGATCCCACAAGCCATGAGGTCACGACCTAAGCAGAAACCAAGAGTCTGAAACTTAACTGACTGAGCCCCCTCAAGCACCCCTGAACATTTCTAATCTAAATATGCACCTGTCTTATGACCTAGTTATTCTACTACGTGCTCAAGTTCAGGGTTGCATGGGTGGCTCAGTCTGTTAAGCATCTGACTTCAGCTCACGTCGTGATTTCAGAGTCCCGAGATCAAGCCCCACATTGCTTCTTCCTCACCCTCTGCCTGCCGGTCCCCCCTGCTTGTGCTCTAACAAATAAATAAAATCTCCTGTTACACTGAAAAAAATAAATTAATTAAAATCTTCAAAAAAGAGAGAGAAATAAATTCATATATCCAACAAATGACACAGAATGTTTATAGTAGCTATACTTATAATAGCACTAAACTAGAAATGACCCAAATGTCCACGAATAAGAAAATGCATAAATCAATGATGCTATATTTCTACAATATTATTTAGTGCTAAAAAAACAAGGTATTGACGTGTTCAACACTCATAAATCTCAAATATATTAAGCATAACAAGCTGACACAAAAGAATATATACTGTATGATTCCATTTATATAAAGTATAAGACATAAAGCTAATAAGATCAGAGACAAAAAGGTACATATTGTAATATTCTAATTCCATGAAGTTTAAGGCAAGCAAAACCAATAATTGTGATGAAAATAATAATAATAGTGGTTAATTAGAGGTATGGAATTGTGCACATAAAGTGAAAAGTGGCATCAAAGTAGGTGTCTATTCTGTGCTAGGATTGGCCTGCACTTTGATCTGTTTGATGGTTAATCAGATGTATAAAAAGTAAAACTGTATTAAGTTGCTCCCTTAAGATCTGTGCACTTTAATGCACGAAATTTATACCTGATCAGAAGACTAGTAAAAATTCCTAAAATTAGAAAGGGAAAAAGCACATGTAATACCATAAATCATACTACATTTGATAATAGAGAAATGCAGGATGGACAAATGTACATCCAGTAATAGATGGAAATGAGAGGGAGTGTAGGAAAAACAGTTATGCCCTAGAATACAGTAAAGCATTTGAGCTTGAAGTCTGGTCATAATTAACAAACTCAAGGTATCATTCCAACTTGCTTGAGGTGGTATTTGTGATTAAAATATAGCAATTAAAGAAAGCAAAAAGAATGTAATAGAAAAGGAAAAAAAATTAGCATTTTCTATATGGAAATCTACAAATAGCAAGTGATTATATAAGATATAGAAGCTGATAAAAAATGATCATTTAGCTCCATAATTGCAGATTTTATTGACAAAGACAGGATTTTTTAAAAAGATTTTATTTATTTATTTATTTATTTATTTAGAGTGGGAAAAGACAGTATGAGCAGGAAGGGGAGAGGTAGAGAGAGAGAGAGAGAGAGAGATTCTCAAGCAGACTCTACACCGAGTGCGGAATCTGACACCGGGCTCGAACTCAGAACCCTGAGATGATGACCTGAGCTGAAACCAAGAGCTGGATGCTCAAACCTACTGTACCACTCAGATGCCCCCAAAGATAGGAATGTATACTTGTAGTAAAAATCTTCTTTAAAAGAAAATATAGAAAAAAATACTGAGTGATGATAACACATATAAGAAGAAAAAAGTAAAGCAGAAAAATTGTCAGATGAAATACAATAACGAGACAAAGTTCTGATGAAGCAAACATCAATTTAAAATTATTGAAGCAAACATTTATGAAACTCACTTTGCTAAATGACATTATATTGAACTATGAAAATAAAACCTGATTATAAAGGAGAATTTGACAGAAATACAATCTTAATAGCATACTCTAGTAGACCACTGTCAGTCTATAACTTTTCAAGTTGGCTAATGACAAGCATGTATACAAGACTATTAAAAAATATAAAATTGAGTTTTTCCATATACACACATGCATCCTAAGAAAGGCAAGAACTTATTTTTGGGGGGGCCTGGGTGGCTCAGTGGGTTAAAGCCTCTGCCTTCCGCCCAGGTCATGATCCCAGGGTCCTGGGATCAAGCCCTGCATCGGGCTCTCTGCTCAGTGGGGAGCCTGCTTCCTCCTCTCTCTTTGCCTGCCTCTCTGCCTACTTGTGATCTCTGTCTGTCAAATAAATAAATAAAATCTTTAAAAAAGAAAAAAAAGAACTCATTTTTCAACCAGAGTGCAACAGTAACAAATAATGATCCTATACCAGTCTCCTATGCAACCCGCAACACATTTTTTTTATTTAATTAATTTTTTATTTTTTATAAACATATATTTTTATCCCCAGGGGTACAGGTCTGTGAATCACCAGGTTTACACACTTCACAGCACTCACCAAAGCACATACCCTCCCCAATGTACATAATCGCCTGCCGCAACACATTTTTAAAGCAAATTGAAATAAATAAAATCTTAAATAATTAGGAAAGCCATTAAAATTTAAAAATTTAAATACAATTTGAAAAACAACTATTTAGGACACAAGGACATCTATATTTTGATGGACTTTCTAGTCAACAGTGAAAATGAGAATACTTCATACCAAATTTAAGGTGAGAGCCAACTACTTACTTAGTATTCTACCTGCTCTTACCCTGTCTACATTCTACTACAGATAAATCCTCTAATATCCTTTACATTAATATTCTTGAATGTTTTCATTATTGCAAAAGGCAGCAAATACATTAAAAAGTGATTTATTCTATTTGGGAGAATACATACCTTAAAACCCAGAAATAATGGATTGATAAGTTTAACAACCAAAAATAACAGATTAGAGAATAAAACAAAAAAAACAAAATTGATCATGAAATGAAACCTTGCAATTGATAGCACTAAAATAAATAAATTTCTGGCAAATCTAACCAAAAAAAATGAAGAGAAAAAATAATAAACAGAAAAACTGAGAGACAATAACAGATACAGAAAGTTTTCTCCCTAAGGGGAATTTTTAAATGTAGGAGAAAAAGAAAAGTATGTTCCTATACTTAACTCAAGGGATAATAGAAATCTGGAATAAATTGATAAGCCCGGGAAATGGAGGACATAACTAAGGTGTCTTATCAAAAGGTTATGTCCAAACAGTTTTATAGACAAATTCTATCAAACATTAAGTATCACATACTTTCTCAGATGTGTAAACTGTTTCAAAGCATAGAAAACTTTTAAGGCATGCAAAGTTTATTTAATAGCACTGAGGGAACTCTGGCATCAAAAGCTTACAGTAATGGGTTGCCTGGGTAGCTCCGTCGGTGAAGCGTCTACCTTTGGCTCAGGTCATGGTCTCTGGGTCCCGGGATCAGGCCTCATGTCGAGCTTGGGGCCCTGCTGAGCAGACAGTCTGCTTCTCTCTTTCCCTATGCCCCTCCACCCCACTTGCTCTGTCTCTGTCTCAAATAAAAAAATAAAATCTTAATAAAAGCAGCTTACAATAGTAATACATAAAAAAGAAATTTCAAGTCAATCTCAACTATACAAATATGATGGGAAAGAACTAATTTGTTTGATTATATAATAAATGCTTAGAAAAATAAACTCAGAGCCATAATAAAAATATAATACACTGTGAAAGATTGCATTATTTTTTTTTCTAGGCCAGCAAACAGTTCACATAAAGAACTTACAAAATACCATGAATTCAGCAATTTATACACATGCACAGAATAACTGTAATGCACGTCAAGTATTTAATCAAGAAAATCTAAAATCCACAACTGCTAAAATCTCATATATGTCGAGAAATAAATATGTTACTGTCATAGACAGGTATACTAGGCAAATCAGTCATGGTGTCTGTCATGCCCAAACTCCCATTACAGTTGGCCTCATCCTGCCTCCTGTTCTGGCTCAGAGAACAATCATCAACCTGGCTCATGTCAGGATTAGGCTCTGTCTGCACCACATTGCTGTGCCTTGACAAAAACTGCTTTTCTTTTTTTAAAGATTTTATTTATTTATTTGAGAGAGAGAACACAAGTAAGGAGGAGAGCAGAGGAAGGGGAAGGAGCAGACTCGCCCTGGAGCAGGGAGCCTGACGCAATGCTTCATACCAGGACCCTGGGATCATGACCTGAGCCAAAGGCAGCTGCTTAACCAACTGAGCCACCCAAGTGCTCTGTAAAAAGCTCAACCAGGGGTGTAGCTCATTCTTGGACTTTCACAAGAGAATACTGTGAGTACAGTTTAGGGACAGGGAATTGCTGAAGCACAGCTCAGATATGTCAAGTGGAGCCTAGGTACTAACAGCAAAGAGAGAAATCAGGAGCACTATGGAAGAGAGATATGAATTCAGACAATTTCACTGTAATTTCTGTCTTTAAAAAAAAATTGTAAATGGTAGTTTGGTGGTCTTAGCTTTAGTTTCTGGTCTTGGTCTTTCGTTCTTTGAAGCCAAAAGAAAAATATTATAAATTATTTATCTCTATATGATTGTCCTAATAACTATAAAATAATGTTGCTGTGAAACTCAGGAATATGACAAGGATATCCAATAACAGTCATTATTTGAGATGATATAGTTATATCTTTTAAAATATCAAGAAAACACACCCAAAATAAAAAAGAGAAAGTACAGAAGTCTAGTGAAATGAATAGAAACATGAAAAAAAAAATAAAAGCAAACCCAATACTTTGGGCTCCATGCCAGCAATAACACTTAAAGTGGTGCTATTTAAAATGGTAATGCCTTAGTATAAACTTTCCATAAAATGCCTACATAAAGAAGGCCACAAAATTTCACAGAGATACATAAAAGAAGGGCTGAATTAAAAAAAGAAGTACACAAATCGTCAGGATTTTACAAAGCTAGAAGTTAGACACTAATACTTTATTTACATAATTCTCTACAGCTTTCTGTATGCCTAAAATGTTTCATGATTAAAAAAGAGAGAAAGAGAGTCCAATCAAGATGGTGGAGTGGGAGAATCCTGAGCTTACCTCCCCCCACGGACACACAAAGCTGCAACTATGAAAGGAGCAATTTGCTCTTTCTGAGTGTGACCTCAACACTAGCAGACAAGCTCTTCCATAGCTAACACTACAAAGGAAAGTCACATCCAGAAAGTAGGAGGAACAGATGAGGTTTGGTTGGGACCCACAACCCTAGCATTGTGAGCCACAAGCCCGAGTGGTCTCACAGGCACTGATGTCCTCCCTGAGGAGGGGCTCAAGCTCTACATCAGGCACCTCTCATCCCCTCATCCCCACTTCTGGGGACTTGCATAAGGAAAACTAGCCACCATAACATCTGGCTTTGAAAATCAGGAAGCCTTCACTCTGGGAGTGCCAGAGGGGTACAGATACTGTGCTGTAAAGGATGCCTGCACACTCACTCCTCTGAGACTCAGCACAGAGGCATCATTTGAAAAGCGCCTGGGCCACTTAATGGAAGCAAACTAAATATTAATCAATAGATAAGTGGATTAAAAAGATATGGTTTATATATGACGGAATATTACTCAGCCATTTAAAAAATTAAATATTGCCACTGGTGACAACACAGATAAACCTAGTAGGTATTATGTTAAGTCAGAGAAGACAAACACCATATGCTTTCACTTATATGTGGAATCTAAAAACTAAAACCAATGAACATACAAAACCAAAACAAACTCATAAATACAGAAGACAAACTGGGGGTGGCCATAGGGGAGAGGGGTGGGGGAAATGAGTGAAATAGGTGTAGAGGATTAAGAGATACGGTATGTAAGATATACAGTATAGGGAATTGTAGTCAATAATACTGTAATAACTATATGTTATATGTCACTCATATATGGTGACAGGTGGTAACTGTACCTGCCATGCAGAGCTTTTCATAATGTATAGAAATGTCATACAACTAGGTTGTGCATCTAAAACGAATATACTATTGTTTGTCAACTATATTTCAGTAAAAAGGGAGAAAATATACCATGTTTCTTTTAAACTGGATAGACTGAGGTAAAAACCTTTTCAAATTGAATTCAGATTTAATGGAAATTGAGTAAATAGCCAAGATTCTTTCCCTTCAAAGTTTAAGTAAAATGCAAGAAGTTTTATTAGGAATAATAAGATATATAAATAACCAAAAAGAAAAATAAGTGACAGGAATGTACCTGCTTAAACACTGAAAATGTATATCAATATATATTTAAGCTATATGAACTAAAACACAAAACTCAAATACCAATATACTAAGATGAGAATAGAAATGTCAAAATGCCAGAAATACACATACACACAGACACATTTATATACAGGAAGTGAAAAATATATAGTGTGTGATAAAAAGAAAAGGAGATAATCACAGATATGATATTAAATGAATTCAAAGAGAAAGTTGTGTGCACTTTAAATTGATTTTCAAAAAATCTAGCACAATATGCCATATACATGCATTATGTGAAAATCTAAAATTGGCTCAAGAAGTATATGTTAACTAACTAGAATTTAAATAAGAATTTTTTTAAAAAGTAGATGATTTCAAAAGAATATAACTGTATAAGAAATTCGAAGGATTTTCAAAAACATACTATTAGACAATATTCGGGCATTAGGTGTTTAAAATTTTAAAGAACTAATTCCTGTATTTTTAAAAAATGGTTTCAGAGAAAAGAAAAATGTGGAAACCTTTCATACGTATTTTTTCAAATAAGCACAGTAAATAAAATATGTTAAGATGGGAAGAATGAGAGGTATAACTATCCTGAACCAATTAAAATAATGATATACTATAATCAAATAGAGTTTAAGAATAAAAGCACATTTGAAAGTTAGAAGCTCTATTTTGAAATAAATATTTATAAAGGACAAACTCTAAAAATTCTATCAGTGATATGAAAAAATATTTGCTAAAACTAGTCATTTCTAAAAACATATTTTTATAAACAGATAGTTACACATAGATTAAAAGAAATTGAGAGAAAATTCTAAAACACGAGAAAAAAATGGTTCAAACATGTTACAGTTAAAATCACTGATAAGAGTAAAGTGATTTTTTATTTTATTTTTTTAAGATTTTATTTATTTACTTTTTTTTCCCAAGAGTTTTATTTATTTATTTGACACAAAGAGATCACAAGTGGAGAGGCAGGCAGAGAGACAGAGGGAGAAGCAGGCTCCCTGCTGAGCAGAGAGCCCGATGCAGGGCTCGATCCCAGGACCCTGAGATCACGACCTCAGCTGAAGGCAGGGGCTTAACTCACTGAGCCACCCAGGTGCCCCTAAAGTGTTTTTTTAATTTGATTTATAGCACTACTTAGAAAGTTCTTGCTAATAAAATGTCTAGAAAAAAAATAATAAATATAAAAAATAAATAAAAATAATTATTGGCAGATTTTGTGGTTGTATATAGATTATAGGATTATATGATAAGGAAAATCTAAGAATGTAAACTAATAAAAAAAGCTACCAGTAGAATAAGAAATATTAGAAAGTAGGGTAGATGTAAGATGTTCATAATAACCAAGTTTAATTAGATCCTAGCACTAACCAGCAGAAATGCATAAGCAGCAGAAATGCACATGGGGAAATAAAACATTAACAGTGATGAAAATTTTGGTTGGAGAGGTCAAAAATAAAAGAAAAAAAAAACCATGATCAAATAAAAATATACCTAGAATATGAAATACAGTCAGTGGAGGAATCTTTATTTAGAATTTAAGAGAAAAGTCATTCTCATAGCATATATAAAGTAAATGCCACATGAATTAGATATCCTCATGTACTTTTTAAGCAATAAAAATATTAGAAATTTTTTAAAAATAATAAATCTGTTAAGTTTTTAAGGAAGAAACAACTTAATTTCATGGCAACTAGAAATTTTTCTATGGTGATAGAGATCATAAATTGCATTAAGATTCAACTGATAGAGATTTGGTTTAAAGATAGAAGACACAACTCTTTCTGGAAATGCTACCAATATGGCATTCAAGGGATTAAAATAAAAGTAAAGAAATTTGTTTTTAAAAGTGCACAAATGATTACGGTGATGATGTTAATGTGAAAGTACAAAGAAAAAAAAATTAAGAAACTAGAAAGCTGAGGTGCTAACTGCCTTAACTGACCTGAGAGTACTAATTTCAAACCAAGAATGGGTAAAGGGAAATGAATTTGTTCTGGAGAGCCTCAATAGACTAGGAATTTGACAAGCAAGCACATCTGAAAAAGGAAGTGAAATTAGGGTTCAAAACTGGAGTACTCATCAAAAGTCTGTTTTTCAAGTAGTTATCCTAACCTTGTAGCCTCTCCCCACTTAGCATAGTCATATGCTTACCTTTCTCAACTCTAGCTAAAGATCAGGCTTTTATTGTTTAAAAAAAATAATAAAGCACATTATATGTTAACTAACTAAAATTTAAAATTTGAAAAAAAACTTGGAGACAGACAAAATTAACTATCTTCAGTCATCCTTTTGCTAAAAACTTTCAACAGAGATTATATGAGCTTATTCAAGCTTCAGTAATCCTTAGTAGAATAAAAGTTTCACATTTAATGCCAATTAAAAAATAAAAATAAAGCTTAAAAGTAAGGTAAAAAGAAAAAGGTAAAAAAGAATTCTCTGCACCAGGGGCACTAGAGACAATTGAGCATAAAGCTAACATTTGGAAAATACAGGGATGAGGTGAAAATTTGCCTGTATAATAAACAATTAGACCTCAAGCCTTTTCTCCTACTTTGTTCTCACAGTATTGTCAACCAGGATTATATGACCCAGATAACATTATCTGAGAACTATAGCCATCCCTAGATTTTGAATAATTTCAGCTATTACTTCCTTAAATATTTTTCTATCCACTTTTTACTCTCCTTCAAATGCTCCATTTACAGTTATATTAAATCACTTGTTCATGTTCCTCAGATCACTTCATCTCTACTCTTTTTTTTTTAATTTTTTAATTTTTTATTTTTTATAAACATATATTTTTATCCCCAGGGGTACAGGTCTGTGAATTGCCAGGTTTACACACTTCACAACACTCACCAAAGCACATACCCTCCCCAATGTCCATAACCCCACCCTCTCCCCCCTCTACTCTTCTTTAGTCTTGTTTTGTTTTGTTTTAGTGTACTTTTATTACCATGCCTTAAAATTCACTTATCCTTTCTTCTGCAAAATCTAATATGTCTTTACTCCCATTTAGTACATTTTTCATTTTAGACATTATATTTTAGATCTCCAAAAGTTACATGTGGTTTTTTTCAGTATCTTCTATTTCATTCATCATGTCCTTATTTTCCTTTAAGTTCTAGAACATACTTAAAAATTTGTTGCTGTTTTTGGTTCCTTATCTTTAATTTCTATAATCTCTTCTATTTCTGCTTCTGCTAATATTGACTAGTTTTCCTCTAGCTTATGGATCACGATTTGTTGTCCTCTCATATGTATTGTAACTGGGTATAAGATATATGCAGAAAAATGCAAATATTGCAGAAACTAAGCTTAATGACTTTTTGCAATGTGAAAACATACGTATAAGCAGACCAGAGCTCAAGAAACAAGTATTACCAGTTCTACCACCTAAGCCTCTATTATTCCAATCTAATCCATATAAACCAATGATATTTCATCATTGCTAGAACTAAAAGTTTTCTGCCCTAATTCTCTTTGAACCAGTCTTATAGTTATGCTGGTTTAATTATTAAGAAGTCAATTAATTTGACACTTTGTATAAGAGTCATGTTTTTAATTTTCTATAATCATACTCCTACAAGGTATAAATAACATGGTTATCTTTTGTTGTCCTTGTGATTAGTCATTATCTCCTAGAAAGATATACAGAAATATTTATGGATGAATGATATGACATGTAGGATATACTTTAAAGTCATTGATTGGAGAACAGATAAGAAGTGGAGGAGAAAAAATTATTATGCATAGATAATTATTGAAACTGTGATCACTGTTGATGCTGAATAATTAACTTATGAGATTCATTATACTTTTTTTGAGAATGTCTATTTTAAAAATCCTTATTTTTTATCTCTATATCTCTAATCTCTAAAATGGAGATATTTTTAAATAGAGATAAAGATAGAGTAGAGGTAGATAGGGAGAGAGACAGAGACAGAGATACTAAGAACAATGGAACCCTTATTTTGTATTCCAAATTGGTGATAGTGAGATTCAAAGAAATCACACTGCATAAGAAAGAATAACAAACAAATTAAATTTTAAAAAAGCCAGAGCAGCCCGAAGGCTATCTTTATAGGGTTATCATTTGCTGCTACAGTGCATGAAATGAGGTCCCTTTCTGCAGGGCCTAATGTAATTCTGGAAGTAAAAATGGTTCTAGGTTATATGAAATCTCATTTCATACTAGGGTAAAATACTCCACAAATCTCTGAGTAATCAATTATTGGCTTCTGATAAAGAGCCAATATCAACTTACAAAAACAACCAAGAGTTTGCAGTACAGAATACAGAAAATAATCATTCTTCTCTTCTGGCTTTCAGTTGTGAGTCAAAGAAAAGCACTAGGCAGCTTGAGGGTCGAGACCATTAGACAAGCCCCCAGAGACAAATACAGGTTGTCACCTGCATGTTATGGACTGAGGAGAGATTGATAAAGTGCTTGGAGGTGAATAATGCTAGCAGTATACATTGGGGTACATTGTTTCCCTGGAAACATAACTCTTAGAGTGCTGTTTTACTGCTACAGTACTGAAAATGCTGAGTCACCAGTAATAAAATGTCATTGTTGACAGCCTTTACCGGAAATAACATTGGAGCACCATGATGAAAATAAGGATTTTTTTCCCTGTTTTTTAAAGATTCATTCTTTCTTTCTTTCTTTCTTTCTTTCTTTCTTTCTTTCTTTCTTTCTTTCTTTCTTTCTTTCTTTCTTTTTTGAGAGAGAACACAAGAGCAGGGGGAGGGCCCAAAGGAGAGGGACAAGCAGACTCCTCACTGAGCAGGGAACCCCATGTGGGATTCTACCCTAGGACCCCAGATCATGACGTGAGCCAAAGTCAGACCCTTAACCACATGAGCCACCCAGGAGCCTCCAAATTAAGGTTTTTCTTAACCCTCAACTGCTTAATTCTGGAGGACTTAGAAAATTCATCTTCATTTCTCTTTCTTTTTTAAAGAAGCTTCTTCACCTGGAAGAGTAACAGTAGTGTGTATCTTTTACTAATGTATCCTGCTCACAGAGTCAGAGAAAAAAGTATAGAAATAAGATGTCTTTTGGAAGCACAATATTAAGACTATGAAAGAATCCAGATTCAACTGCACTTAACCCCTACATAGTTTCTATGCAAAGTCTTCCTTTGTGATGCTTCTGAAGAGGTTGTCCTGGTAATAAGGCAAATATTTAGAGCAAATGTTTGGTCATGACGTTGCATGCAGACCACTGGTAAATGAGTGTCCAGTTCCTCCAGTGTAAGGGGCTGCCTGTCTGTTACACTAACTGGCTTCTGATGCATTCAGCTGGAAGTGAAACAAAGTCCAGGTAGGTTTGTTAAACTTAAGTCATCTTTCTGGAGACGTTCTGCAAAAGCTTGCTACTGTAATATATACATCAGTTTGGAAATTCACCTCCAGGACCATCTTTGCTCTCTCCCATCAACATTATTGTTTAAGAAATTGCTTTGTTGAGCTTCCAAGGAGAGTCACAAATAGAAAATCTGTATTACTCGATGGCAAATTTCTGTAAGGATTGGCAGCATACAGGGAGAGAACTATATATTCCTTTAGATATGTCAAGGGCTAAGCAGTTGCTGATTAGAAATTTGAAAACCTCTCTTGAAGAATGTAAGATTCTATGACTAATACTCATCAGCATAATATGAAGAATAAGGATTAAATGGGAAATAATTAAGATTAGGTAAACAAAGGATAAATACTTGGTAATAAACAATGAACTGTCATATAAATGTATTTTTCATATGTGTATACATGCACACTTGTATATATACATATACACATACCTTTAAAGAGTGAACACTATTGCAAATGTTTTTAAATGTATAATTCCATAAGCTTCCTTTCCCATTAAAGCATTCTAAAGAAGTAAGCATACTGGGCTCAAAAAATGAAGAAGATGCGTGTGTGTGTGTGTGTGTGTGTGTGTGTGTGTTGTGGGAACATGAAAAAACAAGAAGAGGGGCTCCTGGGTGACTCAGTGGGTTGAGCCTCTGCCTTCAGCTCAGGCCATGATCTCAGGGTCCTGGGATCGAGCCCCACATTGGGCTCTCTGCTCAGCAGGGAACCTGCTTCCCCTTCCTTCTCTGGCTGCCTACTTGTGCTCTCTCTCTCCCTGTCAAATTAATAATTAAAATCTTTAAAAAATAACAAGAACATAAAAATAAGTGAAACACATGGTTTCACTTTAAATTCTTTAAATTCTGTGTTTGAACTGTGTTTGTTTTGCTTGATCCATTTATAGTCTCCAGTTCTTGCCAGTACAGTTAGAATGATCTCAACACAATTTTTAATGCCTTGTCTCGTTTGCTCTTTGGTATGGTTTGCAATTTGCAGTCACTTTAGGGTCAGTGACCCATTCATTTGAAGTTATCTTTCTGAGGCCTTATTTTTGGGGACTGCTATCAAATTAGGCATAAGTCATTTTTCAGCAAAAGAGGTGACATTTTATTTCTGTAAGATCATATAATAACCAATTTTGTGTGAAAGAACGGATATTTCCTGTACAACTTAAAAAATATATAACAACCTGTCTTAGGTTTCCCAACCACACTGTACACAAGGCAAGGGGGAGCTTTCATTTGCTTCTCCCTTTTGCTTTTTTTTTTTTTTAAACAAACCTGGATTAAGAATAATCTGTGCTGTCCACTTTATACACATTATCTCTAATCTTTAAATAATCTGGAAAAATAATGATTATTGTCCTTATATTCCTGACGAGAAACCTGTAATTCAGAGGTTTCGGTAACTTGTCCACAGTCCCACAGCCAGCAAGTGTAGTTGGGCATTAGATCACATGCTCTTTTGTGACTCCTTTTCTTTCCCTCACTGGCAAACTATTTAAATGAAGTAGGTTATGGAATTTAAAAGTATGTTCCTTTGCAAATACAACAGTCAGAGTAAACCAGAAAAGGAGACGACAGATCATACTGGTTAGCATATTCTCTAGGACAGGAAACACGGATTCTGTTTTCTTTGTAGTGGTTAGGGGTTATGTATGGATTACATGAGTTTAAGTAGTCGCTGTGACTTTTACCATCTCTTTAGAAGCAGCACGTTACTAATCTGAGACTCAGTTTACTTATCTATACTATGGAAGGGTAGTAGTATCTGTTTTGTAGTGGCATTCTGAAGATTAAGTAGGAAATAAACAGTGCTAAGCACACTGTCTAGCACATGGAAAGCAATGGCAAATATAAGCTAAGTAACCCGTTAATACTGGTGTTGACTCAGTATTCAACAAACAGTTGTGATTCAAGTGAGGCTGACAAAAAACATGGCTTGAATGTAATGGCCAACAGCCTTGTGACTCAAAGTGTGTTCCCAAAGAAGCAGAATCAGCATCACCTGGCAGCATTCTAAATGCCAACTCATGGGCCCCACCCAGATGTCCTGAACCAGAATCTCTGCAACAGGGCAGAGCTGCTGTGTATTAACAGACTTTCCAGATGCTTCTTATGTGTGCTACTGTGAAAGTCACTGACCCAGAGTTTAGGAAGTATACTTAATAATTTTCCATATTGCCTACCTCTTTATTAACAAACATTGTATGAACTGATAAACACTGCTATCAGTTATTGAATCCTTTGCTATCCACACACGGGATGTACTTATAAAGATGCTGACAACTACGATTCCTTAGGAGCAGCGATGGTCTGTCATATATGTTTGGCCTCAGACTATAGGACGCATACAGGGAATTCGAGACAGTTTTACTTGATTAGTTGGTTTTGCTAAGACTCTTTTAATTGACTGGCAAATCTACTTACTTACTATGTTTAAGCCATATCAAAGCATAAATTTCAGAATACTTTATAGATATGTAAGAGAAACACATTTTTGTCTCAGAAATATCCTTTATTTGTTTTTTGGTCGGGGAGAGGGTGGACTTGTTTACTTGTTTGTTTGGTTATGTGTGTGACTCTGAAAAAGTGCCATGGAAAGAAAAAGATGAAAGAGAAACACAGTGAATTGGTCCTATTAACACTTGTCACACTGCAGACTCTCAAAGGAGAATTTAGTAAGATGGCCAGTATTTAGATCCATAAATCAGAACATGCTATAGAGAACAATTACACAATAATTGTTTAATTTTTCTCAGAAAATGCACACTGAAGTGCTAATTAAACTTCAAGCACAAAGATCCAGATTGCTAACTCCGCTATAATCATGATCATAATCACTGTTGAGTACACCTAGGATGTTGGGGCATTATGCTATGATACTGAAATTTATTAAATTTATGTAACATATTTAGGAGATGGGGAAAAATAATCAGGTATGAGCTCTGATTACCATTTTTTTAAAGTCTTTATTTACACTTGAGAGCAGCATGGCATATGAAAAAGAACTAAGCCATTGTGGTTGAATAGACCTGAGTGACTGTGGATAAATGTCTATCATCACAGCACAGTGTTAGGAAATTCCAGCACAGTGCTTATTACATAAGATGTGCTCAATGAAAGTTATTACTGTTGTCACAGCTATGATGATGATAATGATGATGATATGATGATAATGTAACTTTGCAGGTGCATAAGCATTTGACAGACCAACCCTCTCACTTCACGCTGACAAGTAAGGAACTGCTTATGTCATCTTTCAGACATATGAAAGGAGGCTGAAAGGTTTTCTCTATCTCCAATTTCTAAATGCTCCAAAAATAGTGTAATTATGTCTGGAAAAGTCAATCTTAAAGGGAATTGCCTCTTAGAAACCCAAAGAAATAAACACAGAATGCCAGACCATCACAACATCATATAAAATGCTCCTAAACCAGACCTTTTAGCTCAGTGGCCAGAATCCTTGACTTAGAAGTGCAACATTTTCATTTTCATTGTAAAGTGTTTATAGCTTAATGGAGTTTACTATGAGCAAATTAGAAACAAAGCAGAGTGAGTAAGATCATGACCTCTACATTTCATTTAACTTACTCAGATTGCTAATTCTGCAAGTCGATTAATAAAGAATGTATGCTGCTACATTTTTGAAGGTATAGTCATATTATAATCATACAGACAACTAACTTGCTTTATTCTTAAAATAAATGCTACATCTTTAACCCACTGAGCCACCCAAGCACCCCTAAATGCTGCATCTTAAAGAAAGAAAAGTATGGGTCTAAATCCACTTTCATTCATCCAAGTTTAGGAAGCCAAGGACATAAGAACAAAGGCTTTGGCTTCATCAGATAGTCTAAAGTTTAGCCCAGCTGCATCACTTACTCAGTGCAAGCTATTTAGCCTTCCTGAGAATCAGTTTCTCCATCTGTACAATGGGACTGATAATAGTATGTACTTAGTAGGATTGTTATGGGGACTAAAGAGAATAATTTTAAATGTGCCTTGCACACAATAAGTGCTCAATAAATGTTAACTTTTATTGTACTTAAGTTACACATAAAATAAGTAGGACCAACATTCCATTCCTTCAAATTACCCTTAATTAATAACTCTTCTTCTTAATATTGTGTTGTCCTAGACCCAAAAACAACTTAAAAAAGAAAAAATAGTAACAAAGGGAAATCTCTTTCAGGAACAGAATTATGGAAATGTCAAAGATAAGGTTGCAAAGATTAACGATGAATCAATCATTCAAAACTGCAAATACAGGATATTAATTGATTTCAAAAATATTTTCCATTTCTATACAAAGATTTTATACAACCTTCCCACAAATTATATTACCACTGTAAACCTAAGTCTCCTTTCCTAATGTTTGGAGCCATATAACATATTCCTTATCCTCATTTTCTTTTTTTAGCTCTGTAAGCCAAAATACAAATCTAAAGTATCAGAGTTTAGCTTCAGAGAATATTAAGTGGAACCATTCTATTTCAGGAATATTTATTTTCCCATAGTCACGTTATGTTTCCATTAAAAAAAAAAAGGCAAATGCTTTAGATTTTTAGAAAGGGTGTTCTGTGTGTGGGTGTGTTTCTTGGTTTTTTGGGGCTTTTTTTCGGTCAGCTTTGGAAGAAGAACACGACAAAAGAACACCTCATCTTTGGGAAAACAGAAAAGGCAAAAACAGATCATCACGAACAGAAACAAAATTACACAGTAGAGCTGAGCTACTAAGATATAATTGATTCTGCCAGGATAAAAATGGAACAGAACCAAGAGATTATAATGAGAATCATTTTGGTACTAAAGAAGACCCCTTTAACAATGGGTGTGCATTCAAATCCTAGTTTGATCATTACAGGCTCATTTTCCTTGTTCGTGTTCCCATGATAAAGGCCTTAAGAGAAGCACTGGCATTTTAAATTGCTCAGTCTCACTTGCTTAATTTTTTTTTCCCTCCTTCTTAGGTAAAATTATGTTCTTATGTTATTAGAAGAATGTTTTGGAGAACAAGTACTGTGACTATATAGTGGCCAATACTGAAGGATTAGGGTACTGACAAGGGAAGAGGAATTACCTGTGGGCATTTGGTCCAAGATCCCCACTCAGACATGACACATTCACTGGGACACAGAAGAGAGCAGGACTGGGTTTCTGGGGGAATTTCATCCTGGCTGCATAGGCTATTATCCACAGCTCCCCCTTCACTATCAGCAGCATTCACACATCTGCAAGGCAAGATCAAGGTTAAAACAGTGGAGATGTAAAACAGTAGAGAGTAAATATAGAGTAGTTATGATATGCCATATTTACTTACCAAAGAAAATTAAATGTAAAATAAGACTAGCAGAGAAATCAAGGGGAAAAAAATTCCTTCTTCAGCCAGTTGACCTTTATTGAGTGATAACCTTTCAGTCAGCAGAGCAAGAGAGAACAACGGGAAGACTAGAGTCCACTGGCATTCTTAAAGAACTCTCCATGTCAAGAGACCTACGCTATTTTTACCAGCACAGAGTGAATTTTCTTTTTACTGTAACAAATCTTGAAAGCTCTTCTTCTCTGAATGAGTTCATCACTTTGTAACAGTGAGAGCCTTCCTAGTTCCTGTGACTCTCTTAGACCTTTCTTACACTTGTATCTCACTTAATCCAAACTGCCCTAATCTCTGTCCAATACATTTAAGGTCATGGCCAAGGAATGTGAAACATAATTGAACATGTCTTTCTTTCAGGTATTTTCTGCATTTTCAGTATGGAATTTTGGTATCGCAAACCAAAGGGCAATATGTAAGCATTTTCATGTGGCACTTGAACACAAGGTATACAGACACTTGGCCTAATCTGTATTGGCCTTTGAGATAAGTGCTGGCTAAGGCAAGATAAATAATCATGCTATTGATTCAATCAAATCAAAACCAAAAGTGTTAAGACCACTATATATCCATCAGAATGGCTTCAGTAAAAAAAAAAAAAAAAAAAAAATATGGAAAATATCAAGGGTCGGCAAGTACATGCAGCAACTATAACTCTTCTTACTCCACTGGTTGGAGCATAAACTCTTTGGAAAACTAGTTGGTGGTATCTACTAAATGGCAACATATATGTAACAAATGACCCTAAAATTCTATGCCCATTTACATACACAAAAGAAATGTGCAACAAAAAAGAAAAAAAAAATGAAAGAAAATATTCGTATCAGCACTATTTGTAATCATCCAAACCAGAAACAGTCCAAATACTCAACAGTGTCAACAGATAAATATATTGTGGTAAATGGTGGGAATGTATGAACTATTGTGACATGGTAAAACATGAGTGACATTCAAAAATTCAATGCTATACAAAAGAAGCTAGACACAAAAGAATACACTGTATGATCTCATTCATAGAAAGAAATAGGCAATATTCATCCTGCTGTCAGAAGTCAGAACAGTGGTTACCTTTGGGGGAATGGTTACTTACTACTAGGGGCTTAAGGTAGCCCTGGTAATATTTTGTTTCTTGGCCTCTGAGGTGGTTACACACCTGTGTCCCTGTTGTGAAAATTAAGTTAACCATACTCTATGAGTGGGTATTTCTCTATATTTATATTAAATCTCAATTAGAATTTTATGTTTGAATTATCTTAAAAAAATGTTTAAGAAAGACTAGCTACATGCAAGCCTCTTTTTCTAGGTGTGGGATACAAGCTTAGTATTTGTTAATAATGACTCATTCAGTAAATGATTCATTCAGTAAATATTTTTGAGGACCGACTCTGTACCAGGCCCTTGCCTAGTTGCTGGGGTACACACCAAAAAAAAGAAAAAAAGAGGGAAGATCCCTATTGTTATGACACTTTTCTTCTAGTGATAAATAATCGAAGTGAAGGTGAAAATGACAATGACAATGAGATAAATGATGCCATTTGCTGATCTGATCACTTGAAACAGGAAGCCACAGCCAAGGAGTAAGCATTTTAAGACAGATATGATGGAGAGCTATTGGTGTCCCCCAAATAGTGCTAAGCTAGAATGAAATATCCTATGCATTACGAGTTTCTTTTATACATACATCTTTTATACATTTTTTTTTAATTCAGGAAAATTGAAGAGTAATCTATTACCTTGTACAAAACAAAGTAACCTTTATGAGCTTGACTTGGTAAAGTAATGAAAACCTGTACATTGTATAAACAAGGTTAACAAAAATGCTAGAAGATGTTAAGTAATGTTTTCTAATGTAAGAAGGCATGGTACAGAATCATCTATGGACCTTAATTTATTTTGTGGTATTAATCAATAGTGGAAGGAGGGACCACAAAATAGCTTATGTGTCTTCTTCCGGACAAACTTAAAAGCTGGAAATTGCTTTCCTTCTTGCCTGCACACTCTCTGTTGATGTTCTTTTATTATTTCCCTGAGAAAGAAGACATAGACTTCTGGACAATGGTGTCCAGCTGAATGTACGCACCAGTCTTTGTTCACTCTTAATAAGCCACAAAAACAATCGTAAAGTCATTTGTTACAAAATAACCAAAAATCCACAAAGAAAACTCAAAAACTCAAGGTGGGGGGAAAGACATTACCTTACAAGGACAAAGAACAAAGACAACAGATGGGAAATAGAAAAGCTGAAATACCAACACTCAAGGAAAAACAAAGAACGCAACTCCATTCATACCACAGAAAACATAAAAAATTCAGGAGCTTGTGTCACCAAGTACTTCTGGAAATGTGGATAAAAGTGATGCTGAAAAATTGGAAGATGTACTGAAAGTATGTTTAAGAGGTACCTGGGCCCTCAGATCTCCCATAATCCACAGGGCTAGGTGACGGCCCCTCCCTCACACCCCCCCCCCCGCAGGTAACTGAATGTTTATTATTTGGAGAGGGTCATAAAAATAGTCAGTCTTTGGACTAGAGAACATAGCTCACTTAGGGATGAGAACATTATACTGAAAACAAGGGTTTACTTACAAGTTAACACACTGGAAGGACTACCACAAACTTAGTGGTTTAAAGAACAAAAACTATTTTACAATTCTGTAGTATAGAAATCCAACACGGGGCACCGGGGTGGCTCAGTGGGTTAAGCCTCTGCCTTCAGCTCTGGTCATGATCCCAGGATCCTGGGATCGAGCCCCACATCAGGCTCTCTGCTCTGCAGGGAACCTGCTTCCTCCTCTCTCTCTCTCTGCCTGCCTCTCAGCCTACTTGTGATCTCTGTCTGTCAAATAAATAAATAAAATCTTAAAAAAAAAAAAAAAAAAGAAATCCAACACGGATCCCACTAAGGTAACATCAGTGCCTTGGTAGAGCTGGATTTCCTTCTGGGGGCTCTAGAGGAGAGACTACTTCCTTACCTTTTTCCATATTCCAGGGGCCATCCTCATTCCCTGGGCATGGCCTCTTTCTCCATCTTCAAAGCCATCAGACTTGCATCTCTCTGTGCCTTGCATCTCTGGTCGCATTTTCCTTTTTCTCTCCCATTTCCCCTTTCACATTTAAGAACACTTGCAAATGAAGTGTCCCTGTCCAGACAATCCAGGTATATCTTCCAGGCTCAAAATCCTAATCTAATTACATCAGCAAAGTTCCTCTTACTATAAAAGGTAACAGATTCACAGATTTCAGGGATTAGAATGTGGATGTCTTTGAAGGGGGCACAATTCTGTCTACCACATCAACAACCTTCTTTCATTAGGTTCCAAAAACACTGGCTGTTAGTATTATCTATTTCACGCTTGATTTATGAAAAGACTTTTCTGAGGGTTCTGATACGCCTAAGAGTAAAGACTTGAAAAGACTGAAATTGAAGGTATCCCCAAACAAAAATGCCCCTGCAGTTACATATCCTGGATCATCAATTTCCATCCCCATCTTCCTTCAACTGTCACCTCATTTCTACTGAAAACTCAGTACAGAACTGTTTTGAAGCATATTTGCTATTCCCACGCCTTCCCCCTACTTCCTTCATGACTGTCTCTTGAATTTCGTTTAATCACACTTTTAGTACATTCCAGAGAAACCTCTTATCTGGATCATTAACAGACTCCCCTCATTGCCAAACTCAATGGTCAACTGTCATCTTAGTAAACAACTGATGACTATCTTTTTCTTGAAAAACCCTCTTGCCTTCCCAATTTCTCGCTTTTCCTCATTCTCCAACAGCTCTTGCTCAGTCTCATTTATAAAGCCCTCTCTTTGCTATCATCCATGAATAATGGACTTCCTCAGGGCTCAATTTCTTATGTCTTTTCTTATCAATATATACCAAATGAATAAGCTGTTGATGACCAAATTTATACCACTGTCTCTCTCTGAACTCCAGTCTCTTGTCACAGTTGGAAGGCAAATTTTATGTGTTCAAAAGCTAGCCTTTGATTTTCCTCTCAAACTTGCTTCTAATATTCCTCATCTCAACAAATGGCACCCTCATCCCTGTGATTGTTAGACACTGAAACCTAGCGGTCATCTTTGATGCTTTTCTTTCTTCCATGTTCTACAATCACTTTATAAATAAATCCTACAGTCTGTGCCTTCCAAATATAGTCCGAATGTGACCTTGTCAGCACCTTCATTATTACCAAACCCAGTCCAATCATCGTCTCCCACCTGGAATTTTGGAATGTCTTTGAAACCTTCATCTCTGCTTCCATTTATATACCCCCAAATACCTTCTCTACATCCAACAAGGTCCTTTCAAATTTAAATTAAGACCTTGTCATTTCCTCTGTCTCAAACCTTTCATGGCTTCAAGTCGCAGTTAGAAAAAAATCCTTTTGCCTTGTTTTAGAAGATTGTGTGATTTGAGTCCCAGCATCAGCTATACAGAACACTTTGTTATTCATCTTGTTATAAAAAGCCAAGAAGATTTCTGCTTTGGATACTCTTTCTTCCTGGGATTTCTTTCAGTACCTCTTTATATTCATTCAGGTCTCTCATGTTATTCTCTGCTTGGATATTTTCCTGGCCAACCTCTCCAGTCTTCTCAATAAATCCAACCCAATTTTTATTCTTTTTTTGGCATTTCAAGCAAAGGCATTCCATTACATTCATGTGTTTATCTTTTTCTCTGCCACTGTAAATTATTTAAGGATAGAAACTTCTTTTGTTCACTTTTTTAATCCCCAGCACCTAGACTGCCTGATACATAGAATATTTTTTTTGAATTAATAAGTTATTGCAATCCGGGGCGCCTGGGTGGCTCAGTGGGTTAAAGCCTCTGCCTTCAGCTCAGGTCATGGTCCCAGGGTCCTGGGATGGAGCCCCGCATCAGGCTCAGCGGGGAGCCTGCTTCCTCCTCTCTCTCTCTGCCTGCAGCTCTGCCTACTTGTGATCTCTGTCTGTCGAATAAATAAATAAAATCTTTAAAAAAAAATAATAAGTTATTGCAATCCAAGATGAATCATAAGAATGTCTTCCAGTTTTGAAGTTTCAAGAAAGAGAAGGACAAGCTATTTTGTTCATTACAACAGTGTCTTATTAAGACCAATAATGGTTTGGAATGCAAAATACCTAGAAAAATCTACTTCACATATTTAAATGTGATCATACACACAAAGCTGCCACAACAAAATATCACAGAGTAGGTGCCTTAAACAATAGAAAATTATTGAGGCTCCACGTCTTGAGATCAAGGTGCTGGAAGGGTTGGTTTCTGCTGAGACCTCTCTCCTTGGCATGTGGATGGCTAATGAATGGTGTCTTTATTTTTCATTTTCTTGTTTAAATTCAGTTAGCCAACATATAGTACATCATTAGTTTCAGGTGTAATGTTCAATAATTCATCAGGTGCATATAATACCCAGTGCTCATCACATCACATGCCCTCCTTAATGTCCAGTCACCCCAGCCCCCACCCACCTTTCCTCCAGCAACCCTTTATTTGTTTCCTATAGTTAAGAGTCTCTCATAGGTTTTCTCCTTCTCTAATGACTTCCCATTCAGTTTTTCCTCCTTTCCCCAATTGTCCTCTGTGACCTTTCTTACACACACACACACACACACACACACACACTCCCCACATCTTTATCCATTCATCTGTTGATTGATATCTCAGCTCTTTCCCCAGTTTGGCTACTATGGACATGGCCTCAATGAACATTGAACAGCAGGTGCCCCTTTGGATCACTGCATTTGTATCTTTGGGGTTAACAACCTAGTAGAGCAATTGCTGGATTATAGGGTAGCTTTATTTTTAACTTCTTGGGGAACCTCCACACAGTTTTTCAGAGTGGCTGTACCAGTTTGCATTCCCACATGCAGAGTAAGAGGGTTCTCCTTTCTCCGCATCCTTGCCAACATTTGTTGTTTCCTGACTTGTTAACTTTAGCCATTCTGACTGGAGTGGGGTGGTATCATTGTGGTTCATATTTGTATTTCCCGGAGGCTGAGAGATGTAGAACATTTTTTTATGTGTCTGTTGGCCATCTGGATGTCTTCTTTGGAAAAATGTCTGCTCATGTCTTCTGCCCATTTCTTGACTGGATTATTTGTTTTTTTGGGTGTTGAGTTCAATAAGTTATTTATAGATCTCAGATACCAACCCTTTATCTGACAGGTCATTTGCATATCTCTTCTCCCATTTTGTGGGTTGCCTTTTACTTTTGTTGACTGTTTCCTTTGCTGTGAAGAAGCTTTTTGTCTTAAAGTCCCAACAATTCATTTTTGCTTTTGTTTCCCTTGCCTTTAGAGACATATTAGCAAGAAGGTGCTGCAGCCGAGGTCGAAGAGGTTACTACCTCTGTTCTCCTCTAGGATTTTGGTGGATTCCTGTCTCATATTTAGGTCTTACATCCATTTGGAGTATATCTTTGTGTATGATGTAAGAAACTTGTCCAGTTTCATTCTTCTACATGTGGCTGTCCAATTTTCCCAGCACCATTTATTAAAAAAAGAGACTGTCCATTTTCCACTGGATATTCTTTCCTGCTTTGTCAAAGATTAGTTGGCCATAGAGTTGAGGGTCCATTTCTGGGCTCTCTGTTCTGTTCCATGATCCATGTGTCTGTTTTGTGTCAGTACCATACTGTCTTGATGATTACACTTCCTGTGGCTTTACATGCTCTTCCCTCTTTGTGTGTCCTAATCTCTTTTTTAAGGACACTAATCGATTGGATTAGGGCCCATCCCAAAGACATCATTAACATTAATTACCTCTTTACAAAGAGCCTATCTCCAAATACAGTCTTATTTTGAGGTACTGAAGACTAGGATTATAATACATAGATTTTTGGGGAACACAATTTACCTCATAACAGAGTGATATTCAATAGCTGTATTATTTGTATTATATCAAGCTCTGTAAGTCTGAGCTACGTATGGCTTAAAGGCCTTCTTATTTAAGTATGTTTTTCCTCAGTCAGCCTGCCATAATTCTGTCGGTAGCAATTTATTCTCTTAAAGCTTTCCTTTCTCTCCTGAGATTTTGCTGAGTACTGCTAAGAAGTCCTGGCAAGGATGAGAGTGGGAGTTATCACAGCTCGCCCTCTTGTTAATTGATAAGCTAGGTTGATTAGTCATTTCCCAAAACCATGAGAATAAGACGCAGGAGACATAGACTTTGAAGAGAAAAAGGTCTATGACAGCATGAGCCCAGGAGTCCTCAGAGGAAAGAGGAATGAACAAAGTGACAGAAAGACAGTTTGTCTGTCAGCCAATTGCTTGGGTTGATGCTAGTTTCACCAAGAGCTACTTCTTCCAACATGTCTACCAGTGATTTTACAACACTGAGACTAAGTCTCGGAAATGATGTGTATGTACCAAATTACTGAATAAAATAAATTCACTGATATTGAATAACAACCAACATATATAAGTAGGCTCTGACTTAAACGACTTCAATCTAACAGTTAACTGAACAGGGAGTTACAGGATTTGAGAACTGTCTGTCCATTTGAAATGGAGCTTCCTAAATCCCACAAAATGATACACTGTGCTCATGCAATTGAATAGTTGACTAAACTATATTTTCTTCTTGATTTTACATACTAACCATTGTTTATCATTAATATTTTAGTTTTCACTTATTCAGGCTAACATTTATCACCAGTAACCTTAATTGATAAAGAAATTCATTCTTTCCAAATCATTTTTAAAGAGGCCATTTAGACAAACTCGGACCAAGTGTTTCTTTTGCTTATTACTGCTATATTTGCAAAACAAAAAACTTTAAACAAGATCCTTCCATAAATAACCCAGAATTCACTAAACTCTGTCAGAGGTGTGCTCCTTTTATATTAAAAGTCATCACTAAGGTTCATAAGTATTCTCAGACTGTAGTTTCCAAGACCAGCTGTGAGGGTTTAAATTGACCTTTCAACATACTGACATTCAAAATTAAGACAATGTCCATCAACTACACTACCCACAGAGCAAAAAAGAGACATGATATCACAGCCACAATCTCCAGATTTGTTAACAGTTATGGCTATGCGTCAGTTTGAATCAGTGAAGGGATACCAGCCTGCTCCATGCAGTTAGCTTTCCCACTGAAGTCATTTGCGGGGAATGGCAGAGATTGTGACTCGACTGCAGAGGATATCCCACTGTACACAGGGCAGTTAAGGCACCTATACTTCAAAAGATGCTTAATGATTAGCAAAAGACAGAGTATGCAGTATGAAAATCAGGGTGCACTTGGATAAACAACACTCTGGTTTTTTATAAAAATGTGTAAGTTCCACTGCCCCATTTCCCAAATGTCTCCATTTCCACACACCTGATTTTCCTAGATTGCGTTCCTCCTCCACAGCGTAGAGACCTCAGCTCATTGTGGATTTTGCATGGAGACCAGTGTTCTACCACCCACGAATACTGATTGCATTCACTGTAGCAAGGGACTGCCTCATGCACCTGTCAAGAAGAGGAAATGAAAAGAAAAAAATTATATGGAACTATCCAAGTTATATAAAAAGAGCCTATCTTTTAGAAATGCTGCTGAACATAGCCCAAGAACTTTACTCTGGCTAAAACAGCCAAATTACACTCCCCAAAAGCAAGATGTATTTGGCTTCTCTGAAATTACTGACTTGCCTAAAGAAACATACAGGGGAAATCAACTAAGACATGATGGTATGCCTTCACGGAGGAGAACAAAAGACAGTCATTTCCTACCACTGAGAAGAGGAATTCTATTACTGTTTCATTTCCTCAAAGGCCTCACACAGCCATCTATTAGATGGTCCAGCTCTCAATTATATGGCATACTGTATTCTCAGATGTACTTTGAGATGTCAATTGAAATAAATATATGTAAAGAAAATTTACTCTTGAATATAAGAGGTCCTTAGAATGCATAAGAAAAGTGGTATTATTTGCACCAGAAATTTCTTTCTATGCCCCCAAATGATCAATGCTAACAGGCAATCATTTAGCCTCCTGGGTATTGTGGCTTCATATGAATTTAGCTATTTGTAGGATGTTTTCAGAGCACATCTATAACACATACACACACACACACACACACACACACAAGACAAACACTGCTAGACTGTTAGAAGCAGGGCATGATTGATTACTGACTGTAAATATTTACAATTTTATGGTAAAACCAATGATTACAGTAAATGAATTCTTAGGTTACTTCCTATGCACTTGTTGGGGATGATTTTTTTTCACCTGGAATTGTATCCCATTGGGTACTCAATTGAGTTTGCCTCCCTTTTAAAAACTGAATTTAAAATGCATTACTCAATATAGAGCACAGCCCTCTCCCTCAGTAAGAAAATGTTTCATTGCGTGTTACTCTAGATCACAAAGATGACTCTAGTATAGCCTATTGATGAAGACTGATTCAAACTATTACCAAAATAGTTAATTAATGCTTTTCCTTTTAAATAAGAACTTATGCTCGAGTTCTTTTCTCCCACTGCCTTTCTAATTCCAAAAAATTGTAAATGATGACTAGGCAGTGCTATCCAAACCGAACCATTACCTGCGAGTTTCCACTAAATGCGAGGGAAAGCACTATGTAATGGGATAATCAGAAAACAAGATTGGAGCACTGTCAGCATGTTAGATGGAAATCAAATGAGAAAAGGTTATTTGTGACACTACATCTTAGGGATCACAAATAATGTCAGAAACTATTTTTAACTGTGTGGTTCTATATGGCTCTCTCATGTAGAGCACACAAGGAAAAGGAAAAACCACAAAGTGAAAAATATGTGAGGGCAAAATGAAAGGAGATGGGAAAATAGAACTAGAAATGGGTGCAGGAGAGTAAGGAATTAAGTAATAAAAGAAGCACATTTCATGCTGTGAATGCTGCCAAGAATGGAATGAAAGGTTTGGAAGCAGAACCTACATTAGAATAAGGAGGTAATAACTTGTAAGGGAGAAAAGTCTGCCTGACTCCTAGCATGGTAGAGGTAAGAGAAAAATCTACAAAATTGAAAAGACATGACCCCAGTGGAACAGACACCTGGAAAGTGAGCTGATGACAGCTGCGGGTTTACCCAACTCCACTCTACCACAAAAATGAGCACTGAACTGAATTTGTGGGCTCGTTCTATAAACTTTTCAATGTGTATCAGACAATTTAAATAAAGCTCTTTGGCTTTCATATGAGATACATGAAAGTCTGCCAAAGCACTTGGTACAGACAAAGGGTAGATGGAAATATTCATTAAAAAAGTATTTTCCCATGCCTCATGCATAAATTTGAAGGCAGATGGATGGAGTATCCTGAGAGGGACCTATTTTTCTGAAGTTACCCATACTAAACAGAGCTTACATGTCCACCCTACCTCCTACATAAAGCCCAAAGACAGACAGAAAAATGAAAACCTGTGTAGTTGCATGTTGCTCTGATACACACATTTAAATGTCTGGTTGTATATTTGATTTACTATTTTTACTCTTTATGCTATGCAACTTATACCTAAGCAGAGTAGCTAACCTCAGTGAAAAGTTGCTGGAAGATAGGGAGCCTATCTATGTAGGAAGATGTTGACTCACCCTTTTAACTAACGGGTATTTAAAAAAAAAAAAAAAAAAAACTCAAAAAAATTCACATGGATTTACTTGATTTTTTTTCCCCACACATGTATGTTATTTTAATATTGCTCATATTGTTACTTCTAGATGGTAAATCCATACCCTTCCTTCAAAGTCCAAGTAAACCCCAGCACTTCCACAAGGCTTTTCCCATGACCCCTAGTTGACATGTTTTGGTACTACAGTCTCCGTTTAAAGCAGACTTGTAGTCAGATTATAACAACAGGATGCACATGTATTGGGGCTGGAACAGTGCTGGTTGTTAGAACCTCATTGTGTGTTGCTGGAGGAACAGACACATTTAACTCTTGGGTCTTTCCTATTTCTCACACTACTTTAGCTCTTTTTCTCACCTTGGTCTTAATGGCTGCTTTTTACTTTATATAATAAGTCTACTTTTTTACTTTAAATAAAACTGAGAAAATAAGCACAGTTTGTACTTTTCACACCTAAGGATGCTTCTAGTCCTAACCAAAGTCAGACCCAGATAAGCAGCATTTGCTTAGGCGACCACTTAAAAAGACTCTTGAGTCTTAGGCAGGCAGAAACCTAGTTTCCATGATGTCTGTATTTCACAAGACATGGGGAATGGAGGGGCTTCAATAAGTACTGGTTGAATTGAAAAGGGTCCAGGTTACTAAATGACCTTCACACAATCCTCTAGAGAACACAAATTCCAAACAGAACGTGTAAGGGGTATTTTACAAAGCCCAAAGGACAGTAAGAGGGAGCAAAACCAAAAACCTTTTCTTTCCACCATGGGGTTGGATGAAGAATAGCAATCACTACGCCATCAAAAGGTGCTGCTCAATGATTTTGTTATAGGAGAGAAAGGCTTTTCCTTAAGAATTGTGAGAACAGTTTCCTTAGAGTCCTTGTCCATTAGACATGGAATCTTATTGAGAGGATTGAAAACACCCACAAGAGGCAAAAAGTGCAGCAGGCATTCAAGAATAAAAATTAACTACCCAGCTGGCCAATTTCTTCTCCTGTCAGTCCTTTATGTTCTGGCTATTTCATTTTGCTATTTAGTTGGTGCTTATTACAGTTTTATAATGGAAATGTGTTAAAGCAAGGATTTTATCAAGGAATCATATGGAAATGTTCTGAAGGAGAGAAATGAGCCATGGGAAAGTTAAATGAAAATCATTCGTAAATGGCACAAATTAGAAAGAAAATAACAGGGTCTAATAGGGCCATAGATGCTAAAAATGCTACTGAAAAATCTAAATCCTCTGAGAGAGGCAACATTTCCTTCTCTTAGTAATGAGTTCTATTTATTACTTCTTCAGTGGGGAATTGTGTTTTCATAATTTTGCTAGTTCCAGAGTCATATCATAAACGCATTCATTGAGTCGGTCTTTTAATATTTATTAAATAAGTCTCTGCTCGTTGTAATTGATCATTTTAATTAAGTACTATTTCCTGATACTCATCTCCAACTATAGCAGACTTCCCTGGCATAAACTTGGAAGCAAGGTCTCTCTAGAGCTCAGCAGATGTTACCACTGCATATCAGAGTCCTAGGGTTCAAGGGCTCAAATAAAGCAAATGAACAGTAACCACAATAAAAACAAAAATAAAGGAAAACTCATAACTTCCAGTTTTCTATACTAAGGCACTTTTCTCCAGTGAATCTGCAGTCAACACCCATGCAGAAATCTTCAGGCTGAAGACTTCCATGCTGTGTACTGCGGTTACTTGGTAGAACTTGACAAAAGCCCATTTAGGACGAGAAATTCCTGCAAATCTGAGCCAGGGCCTATATACCATTGGAAGGTGAGAGGAAATGGTCTTTTGGGAGTGGTGAGATCAATAAAGCACTATGGGTTCCATTCTCCCACAAATGTTTTAAGCTTTTAACATAAGATGTACAAATTTACCTCAGGTCTAGGACTCTCATGTCTTAATTCAAAGACCACCCCCTCACCATCACCACCCCACCCCCGCCGCCCAGCCCTTCTCTAGTTGTCTGTTTCCTCTCTTTCCTCCTCCAGGGTTCACACTTCCCCTTCAGAAGGGTCCTCTATACTAAATCCTCCCTCAACCAAATTTTGCCCCTTTTCTCATTCAGTCAGTGCTAAATTATGCACTCTTCCAGTATGAATGTCTATATGTCTGGAAAGTATCACATTTAGGCAAGTAAACTTTTCTTCCATTTGTGTTAATCGCGCATTTATACCAGTCTGTATAAATACAATACATGTGGTGCTAAATTTCAGTCCTCCCGCAACTGTACCCACTGCTTTACCATGGGCCCATCACTGGCCCCTGGTTATCAATGACTCCATATGATGCTGTGTAGAACTTTAGAGCTTGTATAGGACATGTCATGCTTCAGGTCTTAATCATCAGGATCATTTGAGCTACACAAGGTTATAAGAATTCCTATTTCTAGGTGAAAATAAAGAGAATTTGAAGATGCCTAGTCAGTCATTCATGACAGATTCATGACAGAAGAATGACTAAACTCGTGCTCAAATGGAGAAGAATTCTGAATCCCACTCTTCTGATGCAAACAGTGCATGGGTTTTGCCTGTTTAGCTTGTTTACGCACATTGTCATGCTCAGAGAATATCTTTTTAATGAGGAAGATAAGGCTAATATTTATCAATTCCTAAAAGGGAAGAATAAGAACAAGAACAGAATTTTCATAGATGTCTACAGAGTAGATAATGTCTACTAATATATACACATATTGTATACATTATATATATGTGTGTGTGTGTGTGCACATACACATACACTATTTAAACAACTGCACAAGCAATTCATCCCAAGGCTTCAGGTATGGCATCTTTTAAGAATTTCAAAAAAACTAGGAGGGAATCTCAGAAAACCTACTTTCATGTTCAAAGCAAGAGCAGGCCCGAGTCCTTTAGATGGTTGCAATTCCTTGTGTGAATGGGGTGTTAAAAAAAAAATCCACAACTGTTTTTAAATTGGTATCTGTGGGAAAACCATTGTGCCCATCATTTGTGCAATGTGTTACTCAACAGGGAGGCATCTGAACTCAGGTATTTTCTGGAAATCTGGAATAAAGCAATCTATACTTGTGAGGCAGGCAACTGTCCGTTCTAGCCTCAATGTTCAAGTCTAAGGCCTTGGCTGTCCTCCTCTTCTAAGACGTTTTTCTCACCCTGGCTTCTCTAGCTACACAGCAAATGAAAAGATTTCCTGAGCATTCCTTGCTCAGGAAATCACCTGCCTAGTCTGTGAGATTCGCCAGTGGTTTTAAATATGCATTATAGGTTTTCTCTTCAGTTTTCACACTAAAAAAATCTCAAAACAAACCTCATAATGCTTCATGAGTCTTATTTGTTAAATCTGGAGACAAGTTGTTGAACTTTAAAGCCAATGGGAAGTTTATTAGAAAAGTAATGGAGGGGTCTACATTCCTCATCTTTTAATAGGACAGTAGCTTTCGAGCTGCATATACAGACTCTGATAAGTGTAGTATTGTACTGAGGGACCCATAAATCCATTCCCAAACCAAACCTTGCCTGTAGTCTCAAAGAATAAAATAATCTCAGACATATTGTCACCACTGCTTATCGAATGAATGTAGTCAATACTGTGATTAATGAAGTTTTAATTTGAAATTGCTCATGAGAAAGTTTCTCAATCCAGGCTGGCTAACGATGCAAGATCCTTATAATAAAAAATGCAGGGAACTACTGCCTTTACATATAAAAAAGAGAAAAAAATGGACTAACAATGGGCTATGCCTTGAAATCATATTACTGTTTCTATTTTGACAGAAGATATGTTGTACAGAATAGCTTTTTTCTAAAGTGGACGTGGAAGAATATTTCTTATTGAGAAGGTCGTAACTCCAGATTTTTTCCCCTTTCATTTTTTTAATGGGCTAAAGCACTCAACTCCTTACCTTCATCCTGAATACCACTGATGATCTTTAAAGCACAGTGTCCTCAGAATCAAGATGAATAACCTCTCACAGCTAAGCCAGCTCTGTCATTCATGCAGTCCTATTTTCCTCCCCACAGTAGGGGTGGAGGGGGAGATTGGTTTGGGTACAAAGACTGAATAAGTTGGAACCCAAGCCTTGCATATACTTCTTCCCCTTCCCCATGTTTCTTGCCTCCTTCAAGGATATTACACATAGCCTTAACTTTACAGAAGGTATTTTATAGTGGGGAGCCACTAAGTTTTCATGTAAAACACCATGTAAAGCTCAGTTATCTGTGCTAATGGAGTTTAGATTATTTGTAATGGCAAACAAATAACAATGTCTCAGTTGTATTGTTGTTGTTGTTTTTTAAAGATTTTATTTATTTATTTGACAGAGATCACAAGTAGGCATAGAGGCAGGCAGAGAGAGAGAGGAGGAAGCAGGCTCCCCACTGAGCAGAGAGCCCGATGTGGGGCTCCATCCCAGGACCCTGAGATCATGACCTGAGCCGAAGGCAGGGGCTTAATCCACTGAGCCACCCAGGCGCCCCTTGTTGTTGTTTTTTAATCCATTATACTGTATTTCCCTGGTAGCAGACTTACATTTCTTTCTGTGTGTGATTTAAGTGACTATGAAACCAAAGTCTTAAAGTGAACTGCATGGTAATGGGTAATGAGTAAGTTTGTCACTTCTTCTGGACAATCAACAACAGTCTTAACAGTCTTAAAGTGAACTGCATGGTAATGGGTAATGAGTAAGTTTGTCACTTCTTCTGAACAATCAACAAAAATGATGATTGCAGAGATCCTATGCAGGGCATGATATTCTACAGTAGAGAACACACACACACATATACACACGGGCACTGACTGGACTCCCTCTGTGCCTGATATGTGGTACAGAATTGAGGGAACACACTGACATAGACCAGTTGGGGTAAGTTGAACTATAAGGCCCACACTCTGTACCTCAGCACTATGTAAACAACCATAAAAGATAGAATGAGAGGGGAAACTCACTCCACAGTTGGACCAACTTTTCCAACACCCTGGGAGACACCACCCACTGCCATGCTGTGCTATGATAAAAAAATTCAGATGGGATTCTGTAGATTAATCATAGTATGCCAGGGACTATGGTCATGGTGGTCCATCAGATTTTCATAGAACAGATTGCAGTTATCAGTCACACTGAAGTGGGGGAGAAAATACCCATGTTAATACCATGGATACTTCCAGAAAACTTTGGAAGAAGTGAACTAACAGCCTTTCAGATAAGAGGTTATGAATGAACCTTGAGGATGTTACGTGAAATAAGCTAATTACAGAAGGACAAATACTATAAAATTCCACTTATATGAGGTATTTCAAAAAGTGTAACTCACTGAAGCAAAGAATAGAATGGTGGTTGTCGGGGCTAAGGGAGAGGGAAATGGGAAAATGTTAAATAATGGTATAAAATTTCAGTTATGCCAGATGAATAAATTCTAGAGATCTGCCTATAACACTGTGCTTATGGAGAATACATTTTAAGTGTATTATTCACTTAAAAATTTATTAAGAGGGTAGATCTCATGTTAAGCATTTTTACCACAATAGAAATGTATTAAGAATTTTAAAAAGAATTATGTGTCTCAAAGGGTTAGATTGCACCATGGAAACCTGACTCGAGAAAAAAAGATGTCTGCCCTTCCCATATATGGGATACTAGGAGTCTGGTGTAAAGATTAGGTAGATAAATAGATGGATGGATAGACAGATGGAGAGAGAGAGAGAGAAAGTGAGTGAGTAAGTTTGTCACTTATCTGGGTCACAGACTACGACCAGACCACCAGAAATCAGGGGAGAAAAGAAAGCTTTCTTTCTCTGAAGACAAGAGTCTGAAATGGAAACTCCTGCCTTTTGGCAGGTAACAAAAGTTTTACAAGTTAGAGGCATAAAGCAGGGATGAACAGATCTCAGTTGTTAGAAACAAATGTTCTAAGAGTATGTAGATCAGAAAGGTATTTGGTGCTATTTAGGGTTTATCAAAAAAGATAAGGGTGTGGCCTGAAGCTTGCAACTCATTATCTAAGTGTCAAACAGAAGTGAAAGCTTGGGGGAAATTCTTCACTTTCCTTATCAGCCTTTGATGGGACAGAATCCTATACAGCTAGCTCCCACTTGTTCTCAGTAGTTGAGACCATCATGCTGTCCCTACACTCTAGATACAACTGTTTCTTCACTTACTAAATGCAAGGAGCCTGTGAAAACATGCCTAGAAAATCAATAGAACTTGGATGATAAAAATGTAATTGTATAAAGAAGAGGTTTAATCTAAGTTGCACACCCCTTAGGCAGAGAAATCCTACACTTGTGTGGCCAGACCCTCCAATACAAATGCACAAAGATCCCTAGTTAGGATAATCTAATAGGAACTACTTCGGATGAGAGATTTGCTAATCAGGCAAACAACCCAAAATGTAAATATAATTCTCAAGCTGTACTCAAGGGCCCCAGTACATACAAGATCAAGCCTAGAGACTGCAGCTAGCTGCAGTTACATAAGTAAGTAAATGGGAAAATGTGATTAGATAAAATTTTATTTGTAGACAATAGGAGCCAGTAAAATCTGAGATTTATATCAAGAGAAAAATTCCAAGTAAAGTTTGGGGTACATTAGTCACCTCAAATGGGAGGGAGATGAAAGCGCAGGAGAGCTCTGAGCAAAGCAAAAATGGCAGCAGTCCCAGTAGGAGGCTACAGTTTGGGAATAATGATCTTCTTAACTTGCTATTTCCACAAAGCTTACAACAGAATGAGGAAGAAGAGACACCGGGATTTGGAAGTGAAAATGAAAGAGACAACCCAAACATCAGTGTGCTACTTTTTCAAATCATTTAAGATTAGTGTATTCTAGAACATAGGAACACATGAAAGATTTTTCTTTTTCACTAAGAGAATTGTGAAGAAAAAGACAAGGCATCAGTTTCCCAAGAGCCCTAAATTCCAGGGAGTACTGCTAATGAGCAGAACAGCAGAAACTCTTGGGTATTTGCCCAGAAAACTTTTCATGACATATTTACCATCTTATTTTGTCTTAAGTTGGCTTAGTTGGGATAAATCTGATGCCGTATATGACCTGAAAAGCAATCTGGTCTTTGGAAGGTTTGCTCAGAACTTACCAGTACTCACAGTAGGCAAGCACAAAACTGGCTTCTAGCACATGAATTAAAGGAAAGCCTCATAATTGGTGTTGCACATGCACTGAGGGCTCTAGGCTCATCAGGCTGTAGTCTTTTAATCATTACCACAAGTAAACCTTACCTACTCTGAAATGCATGGGGAGTTCTCACATAGCACTATTTCAAAGTCAATCAGGAAGTCAGAGAGAACAAAAGGGGCCATCAAAAATTTAAATAAAAAAAAGAAAAGGGTGGCCATTTTTCAGTTCAGTAAAACCAATTTAAACCAGAAGGAACAACATAAGAAATGCTGACTGAAAACTCCATTCCCAACTTGGCTAATTTCTAAATGATCCGATTGTAACAGGCAGAGGAGAGGAGGAGATCCGTGTATCTTTTCATCCAACAAAAAAAGAGACAATTATTAATTCCCTATAGGTTGGAGCCAGAGAAATAATTATAAAATGCCCCTAAAGAGACTTTTTGCACAGAGGTTATGTGTTATACACATACACAGAGCCATCTTTTTCTTCTGTACATAACTGTGTAAAGCAGTAGTTCTCAGACTGCATTGGGCTCTCACAGTTTTCCCTGTTAAAATCCAAGGCCAGGCACAGCAAAAAATGGCTTTTTAAAATATGAACTCTCGGTGTGAGTCCTCCCATAAGAAACCGATGTGTCGGGGACACAGTTAAAGTGAAACACAGAGCCACACGTGATGTTTATAACCCAGGATAGCACAGCCTGACCTTTGCAGAACTGAGAGGCAAGATTGATTGGATAATGGAATCCCTGCCATTCACTTACATGGTGATAAATTGGGATCCTGGCTCCGATTCCCACCCCAGTTTCATCAGTCGGAGGCTCTTATTAGGGACTAATTGGAAGCTGCTGCTTTATGGAATAAAGAGTATCTTGTTGCAAACATTCTTCCTTTGAGGCAGACAGTGAGGAAGAGACAAGGACGAAGGCAGACCTTTCTGGTTCTTCACGAAATAAAAACAGAAGATGAGAGCTGCAAGAAAATGATCATTTAAGGCAGACCTTACCTGGCCTCCATTTTAGTAAATTTTATTTTGACCAAAGGGAAGGCAGCTGATGTTACGCAGGAGTCAGGTGTAACAAGAACAAGTATTACTATATACAACACAAACAACCCACCTATTCCTGGGTACGTACAATATACTGGTTACTTGAAAAATCTGACAGTGAAGGTCTTAAAATGTGCTACAGAATGATCAGTTAACCCATTTACATAAAGCGGACATGTTCTTACAAAGCTGGCCTGAATTAAAAGTTAAGACATAAATAAACCTGTATGTATGCAACCAATGGCAGCCTTTCTGGGATCTAAAGTTATTTTGTGTCCCTGGTTCATACTTTGTGCTTAATAGATGTATATTGGCATAAATATGAATGAGTGCAGAAATATTTCTCTGAGCTTGCTTCTTGAAGAACATATACCTAGATGAAACCACGAAGCTAAAAGTCTTGCCCTCATAATAAATTTTACTGGAATTTTAAAATTATGTACTAATAATTCAAATCTAACTGCTTGTAATTGTACTCTAGTCCCAAGATTTGGAAGTAGATATTCAAGTGAATTCAGAGCCTTACATTTTTTATATTTATGTGATTTCAAAATTCTCCCATTTCTAAGTTCTTGATCTCTGAATATAGATCTAGTAATTGGAGTGTGTTCCCCATTTCCCCATTCCAATTATGGATGCCTTGAATTAAGAAACATACAAGCTTCTAAAAGGATTGACTTTGTTTTCCCTTAAAGGTAGGTAGTATTCAAGATGGTCAGCTCTCACCATCCTTGGCTAACGGCAGATTCTGCTGGCATAAGCCAGGCTCATAGTGACTACTTGATCCCTCAGAAGGTAGAGGTGATTCCCTGCACATCTCTTGCATTGCACATAGCACCTTTCAAGTGCAGGGCCCTTGACAGAGTCATAATAAATTCCTGTTGAACTAAACTACAGGAAGTATAGGATTTATTGTTCTAAATCTGAGCTGGCATCTCACTTGTGGAATGGGGTCTTGTTAAAATATTCTTCCTTAGCAGGAATCACCCAGCTTTGGATGGATAAAACAGCACCTGTAGAGCAATCTAGGAGATGGGCAGCATCAAGTACTTTACTTGTACTGGATTCCAATTATCCATTGTTAGATTCTTTGGTGGGATCCTATTAAATTAATAATGGGGTCCTCTTTGGGGGTGGCTTCATTTCACTCATGAAGTGATCCTTTACACTATGTGAAAAATTATCTGTGGTCTAGTGATTAGAAAAGGAAGCTGTGAGAAAGGGGGTTTGTATCAGGTTCTGCCACTGATTTCCTTAAGGGACTCTTGGGGTCTAACTTTTTTTTTTTTTTCCATCTCCTGACTTTAATACTTACTTTCAAGAAAAGAACAATAATGCATTAGGCATTAGGGAAATTCAAATCAAAACCACATTGAGATACCACCTTACACCAGTTAGAATGGCAAAAATTAACAAGACAGGAAACAACATATATTGGAGAGGATGTGGAGAAAGGGGAACCCTCTTATAATGTTGGTGGGAATGCAAGTTGGTGCAGCCACTTTGGAAAACAGTGTGGAGATTCCTTAAGAAATTAAGTGGAGCTTCCCTATGACCCTGCAATTGCACTCCTAGGTATTTACCGCAAAGATACAGATGTAGTGAAAAGAAGGGCCATCTGTACCCCAATGTTCATAGCAGCAATGGCCACAGTCGCCAAACTGTGGAAGGAACCAAGATGCCCTTCAACAGACAAATGGATAAAGAAGTTATGATCCATATATACAATGGAGTATTATGCCTCCATCAGAAAGGGTGAATACCCAACTTTTCTATCAACATGGACGGGACTGGAAGAGATTATGCTGAGTGAAATAAGTCAAGCAGAGAGTCAATTATCATATGGTTTCACTTATTTGTAGAACAATAAGGAATAACATGGAGGACATTGGGAGAAGGAAAGGAAAAGTGAATTTGGGGAAATCAAAGGGGGAGATGAACCATGAAAGACTGTAGACTCTGAGAAACAGAGGGTTTTAGAGGGGAGAGGGGTGGGAGGTTGGGTGGGCCTGGTGGTAGGTATTAAGGAGGGCAGGTATTGCAGGGAACACAGGGCATGGAGCACAAACAATGAATTTTGGAACACTGAAAAGACAAATTAAAAAAAAATCAATAAGGATACATGAGCTTTAAAAAGTTTGAGAGCTCACTGTAATAAGTAACATCTGTTTTGAGGAAGATAAGCATTGAAACATGGAAGTGAAGGCATTCTGAAGCTGAAAGTAAGCTGTATGATCATCTAGTGCAACTGCCCTACTTTCTTCATCAAAAACACACCTGCATTTCCATGTAGATTAACCCAATAAACTTTGAATAGTTTCTAACATTCTAGGTTTCTAACAAGCTCAAAACCTGAGAGAGATGACAGAATGAAAGAGACAAATGCCTTCAAGTTTTATGCTTTCTCATCCTCCACCGCACCTAATACATTGCGGAGTAAAAGATGTCCAATCAGTGACAGCTCAGCGAGCAAAACAACTTCAGTCACTCCAAAAATAGCACTATTATTTCTGATAAAGATACAAGGGATATTTACTATTCCACAATCACATCAATTTTTGACATTTCTTTTGAGCATGAAATGATTCCTACTAAAAAAGGTAAAATCTTTTTACAGCTGAGACATATCAAGTGCCCTACATTGCAAGACTTAATTAAAAAATATTAACAATTTAGTGATCACTTACAAGGTAAGTGTATAAGGCATTGATGAGGATTAGAATGAAGACAGAGTGAATATCATGGGAACTATTCTTCAGTAAAGATGTGTGTTATCTGGTAACAGCAGTTACAGATTGTTTAACAGTTGAAAGTACATGTCTTGTGCTTACTCATTCACTCATGCATTAATTCAGATATTACCGATGTTGTACTACGTAAGACTGACCCAGAACCCCCTTAGACGTTAGATAAATAAAGTGGCACAAATCCTTTTCTTTTGCATGTTGGGAAACTCTGGCCCATGGGCCAAATACGGCCTTCTACTTTTTTTTAAATGAGATACAATTTACATATTCTAAAATTCTTTTAAAGTGTACAATTCAGTTTTTAAAAATACATATGTAAAGTTGTGAAATCATCACTACTACTTCTGATTCCATAATATTTTCATCACCCTGAAAAGATACATTAAACTCACATTAGCCATTACTACCCATTCTCTCCTTCCCCCTACCCCAGCAACCGACCATTAGTCTTTTTTTTTTTTTTCCTTTTGCGTATTCTGGACACTTTATATAAATGAAGTCATACAATAGGTGGCCTTTTGTGTCTGGTTACTTACTTACACTTAGCATAATATTTTCAAAGTTTATCCATGTAGCATGAATAAGTATTTCATTATTGTTTATGGCCACCATGCAATGAACATTTGTGTACTAGTGTTTGCACTGGATATATGTTATCAATTCTCTTGGCTGTCCACCTCAGAGTAGAATTGCTGGGTCAGATGGAAACTGGGTATGCTTCTCTGTTAATTGCCAAAGAGTTTCCCAAAATGGCTGCAACATTTACATTTCCACTAGGAATATACAAGGATTAGGATTACTCTACCTTCAACATTTATTAATGTCTTTCTGATTTTGATTATAGACATCTTAGTGGCTGTGAAGTGATACCTCATTGTGGTTTTGATTTGTATTCCCTAATGACTAGTGATGTTTAGCATCAGAGCATCTTATTATTTTTTATACTGTGATTATAGATAGTTTCTTTCAAGAACACTATGGAGCTGGGATTGTAAGCATTCATGTAACACAATTTAAAATGTAGCAAGCCTTTCTCCTTGCTCCGCAGGGAGCCTGCTTCTCCCTCTGACTCTGCCTTCCACTGTCTGCCTGTGCTAGCTCTCACTCTCTCTCTCTCTTACAAATAAATAAATAAAATCTTTAAAAAAAAAAAAAAAGAAAAATGAGACATTTAGAATAATAAAACGTGGCAACTCTGGAGACCAGCTTCTTCCTTCTCTCTCCAGTATTTGTTATTGTTGTTGCTAAGGTTGTTTATTTGACTTTTTTTGAACTACTTCTATGAAGTCTGTGTTTGTTATGCCTAATGATGTCTCTAATGATCTGACACAGATTCCCTTTAACACCTGGCACTAAAGTCCCCAGTCTTTGCCAAGGGCCTCTATGTGTGCTGGGGCACACTTTTAACCATTCAGCCAGGCAGTTTACAACTCTGTCCTTGTGTTCATTTTGTGCTTGCATAAAGCCCGAAGGTTAGCCCAAGGTAAGAGAGGCTTGTTAGGGCTTTCCTAAGTATGTGCACAGTTATCTGCAGGTCCATGATCTTGAAACTCCCAGCAATATGTCAGAGTTTTCCCAAACTCTTTTGGATATCTTATTCCCTAGCTTTTCCTTTTAAGCTTTCTGTTAGTCTATTGTTTGCCCTAACTATTAGCTACAAGTTAAACAATTAACCTCTGTTTGTTTTGGAGTAATGTCCCCAAGTTCTTCACACTGGGATGGTTCTGAGTCAGGTCAAAGTCAGCCTTGTGAGTGGCTTCTTCCACAGCCATCAAGCTCTGCAGCTTCCAGAGCTCCAACTCTGTTTAGCCTTCTCCAGTGGCTGCCAGACGACTTATTATTTTTCATACTGTGATTATAGATAGTTTCTTTCAAGAACACTATGGAGCTGGGATTGTAAGCATTCGTGTAACACAATTTAAAATGTAGCAAGCCTTTCTGTTCTGAGATTCAGCCATTTTTCTTGAATAAATTTTTCCCAGCTTTTGATTAATTTACAGAGTCCTGAGAAATGTTATTTGGGCAATTTTTGCCAGTTTTCTTGTTGCTTTTATGCAGGAAAGGATTTTGGGAGAACCGTTCTCTACTATTCTCACTGACATTGCCTATTTCTTTAAATTTACTGAGTCACAGACATGCTCATTCATGTATGTCTTATCTACGACTGATTTTGTGCTCCTGTGGTAGGGCTGAGGAGCTGGGACCGAGATCCTAATGCTTGCAAAGTTTATATTTGCTTACCCTTTCTCTACATCTCAGCCCATTCTACCACATATTCTCCATGTTATAATCTATATGAACCTTCTAAATCTTCTAGTTTTTATATTGTAATTTTATAAACAAATTTTAGGGGAAATTTTCAAATGAGTGTTTTTGTTTCAAAGTTAAATAAAAATGAAATATACCAATCAATAAATGAAGGATTGATTATTCAGAAAGAAATACGTTGTGAACTAGGAGAAGGATATACACCACCTTCAACCTATAAAAACGAAATGACTTTATGTCAACAAAATGAAACATCTGGGGTCACTGAGCTTTAAAATAATATCCCAAGTTGCATGTACCATATAGCATGGCATAGAGCCCTGTTAGCAAAAAGTCATCCTTTTTACTTAGAGAAAAAGTTTCCATAGGACTCTAAGTACTTATCTGGACAGATCATTTTAAAACAATCTTAGAGTTAAATAGGAGAATGTGAAATGAATCTTTAATTTTAGCAAATGTATCTTCTTCATAAATTGTTTATATATGCCCAAAGCATACAGTGGGAGACAGCACTATCAATATTATGCCATAATTTTATATACCATATGACCAGAAAATCACAACTTGGCCATGCAGATGATGCTTAGACATAACAGTAGGTATTATGTTATAATAGTCTTCGGACTTGAAATTCCACTATCTAGCCCCAATTAACAGGTTGAGTGGGTCTGGAGTTGTACATTCTGTACCCTCCCCCAGTGTACAGGATCCAAATTACCTAGCCATTTTACTTTTCAGTGACAGTCCTCGTAAAACTTGGCACAGGAAAAAAAATAAATCTAGATTCTTCCATACTGACAAACTCACTTTAGGTGTAATTAGCTCCTGGCCTCTAATGCATCACACATAGCACTCTAGTCTACTATACAGTTAGCCGCTGAAAAATTTACTGATGTTTTTATTATGTGACCAACAGTATTTCGAACAAAACTGGGGTGGGCAGAAATAGCAATGTGGACTTATTATAACTTAAGGGAACTTAAGATTTATAAGGGATACTGATGTAAACTTGAAAAAAAGTTTAATTCCTTTAAAAAAACAAGAGGAGAAATTGAAAGAGAGAAAACTATTGATACACTGAATGCTATTTGCTAAAAATTTGGTGACCCTAAAATCAGCATCTCAGTAGGAAGCTGTGTATAGAATTCTCAATGCTAAGTTTTGAGATAGATCATGCACAATGCCATATACTTTACTCTGAAAGTACAGAGCAGATTTAATATCAGAAACCTTTCCAGAGCCTGATATATTCTGCTGATTCTAAAATCTTGAGAGTGTCATTTTCTTCAATTCATAAAATAAACCACACATGACAAATTTAAGCAGATATAAATCAATTTTCTGGATTTCTGAAATAGTCATTTTGTTGATGTAAAGGTGTACATTTAAGAGCAACATATAGGCAATGGACTCTCCCCTGGTAAGATTTTTTTTCTTCCATGTGTGAATAATGTTTTGATTGGGATTTACAAAGAGAAAAAAAGCTGATTCGTGAAGGAAAACATCAAAGCTTCTTTTCACTAAATGAAAACAGTAAAGATCAAAACAGATTGCAACACCAACCTGAGCCTTTGTAGAAGTCCATGTTGGCAATGCATGATAAGCAAAAGGGAAAGAAAATTATATATGCATTAGTTGAGCTGCTATTATAATGCAAAAATGAAAAAAAATAGAAATCCTTTTCCCGGGTTATTCAAAATTAATGGCTTACATTTCAGCTAGAATTTGAATGTTTCCCTCCCAATTTTCAAGCAAAATGCCTCCTCTTAGTAAATATGAGTCATGTCTGTGTAGGATAAAAACACATGGATCTGAGAAAGTTGAACAGATTTTTCCCAGCTGTCCTCTGGCTATGATAGCTGAGTCCTATGACCAAGGTTTAAGGAAATACACGAAAGCTCTGAAGTTTAACTCAAACTCCCTTAGTATCCCAGTTACAGCTCATCAATCACGGCAGAAAAAAAAATTATTTTTGAAAGATAAAAGCAACATATAGACCAGACTCTTAGAATGCGGTTTCCATGACACTTGTTCCAACTGCCTTCTCTTTCCCCACCATGTATCTTTACTCCTTAATCTTTCCATAATTTTAATTTTGAACTTAAGTGCTACTTAATTACTGACATTTCTACAACTAGACATAAAACTGTATGCTCCCTAAGAGAAGGGTCATTATCATTTTTTTTTATTGTTGCCCATCATTGTATTCTCAATGCTTATCCAATGCCTGGCATCGAGGAGATAGTAAAAAATGTTTGTAGAGAGATCAATGAATGTAGTCCCAAGGCAATGTAAATTACAAATCTTATGATATGTCTGAAAAATTATAACCTAACTCTAAAATCAATTTTCAATTTGAATTCAAGTTTTACTCTTTTATGTAATAGATCAGAAATCTTAACTTATGCAATAACAGTTGCAAAGGAACTAAGTTGGGTAGGCCAATTAAACATCCATATACCTGGTATCTTGCAGATTCTAGTCACATTTGAATCAGTCCTTCATCATCACAATCTATAAATAATGGTTGTTTACAACCAAAAATTACTTTACAAACTTAGCAGGTGGCTAGACTAACTATTGCTATTTCAAAAGCCACTATTAAAATGAATTTGCTGGTTATAGATTATACAGGTTAGTCAAAAGAAGAATATCTTTGGCTTTAGATAGAAGTATAAAAACATTACAAGTAGTTAATGATAAGAAACTTAGAAAAATTCCTGATACTAGAGAAATGTCTGTTTTGTGATAATGACTAGATATAATTAACTCAGAGTTAGGTGAACAATGAAAAATGTTCACACAATTATTTTATTGCATATTAGTTTCACATCTATGGAAGTGGTTCATTTTCTTCAATAGTTAATAGTAAGTATTTTAATATTTAAATTAATATCACTACCAGATCTTGATGACTGCTGCTCATGGGTTGGAACTGAGATGAAAGAATAGAGAGCTTTGGGTGTATTGCTTATTTATTTATTTATTTATTTATTTCCTGGAAGATGTTGATTTATTTGCTTTTCTCTCTTCTTCTGGTGTAACAAACTCCACAGTTCAAGGCCTTTGTGGATTTTGTCCACCTGCATACCCTAAGTACCCAGCATGGGGTCTGCCACTTGGGAGGGAGACAAACCATAAGTGACTCTTAATCTCACAAAACAAACTGAGGGTTGTATTGCTTATTTTATTCCTCTGATGGCGTCAACACCTTCAGTTTTTTGACCTGTCCAGAACTCAGAGTTATAGTATGGTTCTATGAATACAGCTCCATAGTTCAAGGTTTGCTAAAACTATTCAGTTGCAGTTAATTGTACTTCCATAGAAAATATGTATAAATATGTAGAAATAACAAGTACATTATTAACATTAAGGGCCAAGAAGTCTCTCAATGACTAATAATGGGTAATCTCTTTAATATAGTTGGTTAAATTTCTAAAGGGCAACAAACAGTAAACAAAATTACCCCCATGTTATTCCTAGGATATCTAAGGAAGTTTTCCAAAGCATTAATAACTGTATCAGATCTGGGAATGTGACTGTACTTGATGAATTTAGTTATTTTCCAGAAATTATATATATTATCTTTTCTTTTTCTGTCTTTTTAAAAAATCTTGGTACCATAATGATTTAATCTGTGGTTAAAATATATAATTTTTGGACAAGATTAATTCTCTCTTTTTAATGCTTAAAATTCTTTGAGATATTTCAACCACTCTATCTCTATATGCAGTATATATTTCCTTAGCTTTAGTCAAATTGTTTTTGGCTCTTTCTACTTTAAAATACCACTATTGGGTAAACTGTAATGTGTCTAAACAGAAACTGCTTACCTTTCCTTCTGGACCAAATCCATTTTCACACATCTAAGTACTACTCTGTCTTTAAAGCTCAGTTCAGTTCAGGTCTTACTTTCTCCTCCTCTAAATTTCCCAAAATCTGTGCTTCCACAGTCCCCTGAATTCCTGAGGCTCAAATAGAAATGCCCACAGATTTGGAAAGATATATATTCTATATATTTGGAAATATATATATTCTAAATATATACACATTTTATGCTCCTAGATAGAGTCTGAGTATGTTTTAAGACCAGGATCTATAGCACATACATCAGACAAGTTCAAACCAATTCACCTGACTACTGAAAACACTGCAGCAGCTACCATTGCACTGAGAACCATACCTGTGGTTCTCTTACTCATGATCCACTGAGCCATAAGTGACCCCATCCCGCCTATTTCTCTAACTTTATCTCCAGGTCTGTCCCTGTAGCTCATTCCACTCCAGCCACACAGCCCTTCATGCTGTTCCTCATACAAGAAAGTGAAAGCCTGCATCTGACTTTATGTCCCTCCCAGTATCCTTTCCACTGTGACATTCTGCCATGCTCCCCTTCGCACATCATTCCTGACTATGCTCTCATGTCACTATCTCAAAAAACCTTCCCTGATTGTTCTATCCCTTTACTCTTGTTTATTTCTTCACACTACCCATCATTACCTGCAGTTATTTATTTATATGCTTATTTGCAATCTATTTCCATCAATTGAATTTAAGTTTCATTAGAGCAGAGCTTTTGGCTGTATTGTCCTTAGCTGTATTCTAAGCCTATAGCAATAGGAGGTACTACCTAATTTTTTTATTTCATGAATAATTACCTCTTTATACATTAGGCACCTCGTATAGTGTCTTAAGCATGGACTAGAGGGTTGGTAATTAAAGAATAAGAAAGCTTGGTAAAAAGATACTTTGTAGAAATGTTGTGTGGGTCAATGTGGTCAGTAAACTTAAATAGGGACAGGTGTTAGAATTTTACCTTCATGTAATCTGATTTATTTATTACCTTAAATTACATATCAATGACAGTTAATACACATGGTAGTTAAGACAGGGAACAGCAACATCTTTCCTTTTTATTTGCTCTGCATTTCCATAAATAATAAATTTCACCCAGATGTATTAATATAAGTGGAGAAAAGCTATATAGACATGTAAATAATGAACAGTGATGGAAATGTGAATTTGAAATATGAACCAGAAGTAAAAATGAACTGATTCGTTATCACAGTTTATATATTAAGTATTTTCCATAGTGTTACCTGTATTTACTTTTTATAAACCCAAGCACCATAAAATTAAGTACAATGCTAAAAATATCTGAAATCTACCTTAGAAAAAGCTAGAGAAGAACAGAGATTTTAATGAATAGATAGTTAAGGAGGAGTTCAATAGATAAAACTAATCTTCTATTCTAGGAGGATATATGAATTGAACGTTTTTTTCTTATGAAATATTAAAATTAAACTAAGATATGCCAGGATAGTCATTCTCACATTTTAATATGAAATCACATTAAAGGATATGCTATTATATGGCTTTTATATTAAAGTTATCTGTTGTGATCATAAGCAATGAGATTTTTCACTTAATGGAGAACCTCACAGAGAGATGCTAGGGACATATTTATTACTCACAGATCTTTATGTATGTTTCTGCATACCTTAAAGTTTTGGGGAAAAAGAAAGCTATTGTTATGTATATTTTTAATATGAGGTGCACAAAACTTCCCCATAAGCTACATATTTTGTATTTAGTGCATGGGGGTATAAATGAATTAGATATTATATACATTTTATAATTTAAAAAAGAGCAAGTTGTGATGCAGACATAACTCAAAGATGCTTCCTCTTTCCTTTATTATTATTTTTTGCTTCCTCTTTCTTAGGGTACATGTATTTTGATCTTATCTCAAAAACCAAATGAGGAAAAAAAAATGCATTCCCTAGGAATCTCACCAATGATATTTTTCAAGGAGTACAACTTTTAGTTGGTTGTAAAATGGTATTCTATGATCATGATGACATAAAAAGGATTGCTATGCACGATTTAATAGTTACCACTGACTTTTAAAAATAGATGAATACTGTTAGAAGCCGGTTATCATTAATCCTCTGAAATCCTCCAAAAATAGGTAAGAAGGGAGAAAAAGAAATGACTTTTTATTGGATGGTACAGAAATCAGAAACTAAAAATAGAAGAATAAACTTGGATCAAAGGAAAAGGGGAAATAGAAGGATTAGGAAAATAATCGATATTTCCAAATTCAGAGTCAGAACAAAACAAACTCCTGCTAACACTATTAATTGTGCAGTTATGCCTGTGTGTGTGTCTGTGTAGCATGTTGGGTGCCTGTGGTAGGTGTGCATGAGTAGTGTTACTTAGTATATATTTTGAGGACATTTGAATAGGCAAGAGTGACATTAGAGAGAGAATGCTCTTAAGAATGGAGTTGCTAAATCAAGTGTTTAGTCAAAGTTTTCATTGTGCTTCCATCTAATAAGAGAATTCATCAGGCAAACAGAGGCAAATTGCTGGTTTTGAGAGTCCTTTAATCAGATGGAACTGTGAAATCTCAGTAACCTAAAAAGCCCAGTGGCAGTCCAGGCTAAGGGAGTGCATACTATGACTACATTAAGACAAATACAATCATCTATCTGGGGATTCATTACTTTCTTCCTTTTCAGAAAGCTCTTCACATAACATTTATAATACACTGCTTTGCACAGCACTGGACTAGATCACTAAACAAAGCCATTTGGAATGGAAGATCTAAAATAAAGAAGCCAAACCATGAACCAATAATAACAGCTAACTAGTATGCCAACTGCTTTAACTTTTTGCTGCATAACAGAAAAGCAAGATTTGTTTCTTTCCAGTAGGCATGCTGAGATAGAGTGATGAAATTAAGTCAGGCGAAGGTAAATCTGAAAGTTGTAAAATAAAATGATAAAGTTATTTTTCATGGGAAGACACAGAGGAGAGATAGACTTAATTAGTGTAGGAATAACAGGCTTTACTTTGTTTTCTTATTTCTGTGGGACAAATTTATAGACAGTATGTTATGAAGAATTCCAACATTCCTAATACTAGAGGAATGAGTTAGTAATAATGCATTCTGAAGAAGTTAAATTAACAATAAGGAGTCAATTACACTCAAAATAGATATATTTTGTCTTCTCCATCTACATTACTTCATTATGCATGTATCATTATATATTTATATACAAATAATGTTACATATAACTTGTATTACAAAAGACATAGATATGTATATGTATGCCTACAGCTACAAGTATATAGACATATGCCTACAGCTACAAGTATATAGACATACGGGTGTATGTATTTATAGAGATACACCTATATCTATATACCTATAGTAGGTATCTATATCATACATCTATGTATCTATTTTATCTGAGCAAATAATACATGGTCAAATACTTGCCCATTTTCCTGAACCACATATTTTTTTTTTCTATATATTTTTTTTTAAATTTTTTATTTTTTATAAACATATATTTTTTATATACATATATTTTTATCCCCAGGTCTGTGAATCACCAGGTTTACACACTGAACCACATATTTTAAGATGTTTCAACTCAAGTTTTAAAATATATTTTTTTTAATTTATTTTTTATTTACTTTTGGCATAACAGTATTATTTTTTCACTACACCCAGTGCTCCATGCAATCTGTGCCCTCTATAATACCCACCACCTGATACCCCAACCTCCCACCCACCCGTCAATTCAAACCCCTCAGATTGTTTTTTAGAGTCCATAGTCTCTAATGGTTCACCTTCCCTTCCAACTTCCCCCAACTCCCTTCTCCTCTCTAACTCCCCATGTCCTCCATGCTATTTGTTATACTCCACAAATAAGTGAAACCATATGATAATTGACTCTCTCTGCTTGACTTATTTCACTCAGCATAATCTCTCCCAGCCCCGTCCATGTTGCTACAAAAGTTGGGTATTCATCCTTTCTGATGGAGGCATAATACTCCATAGTGTATATGGACCACATCTTCCTTATCCATTCATCCGTTGAAGGGCATCTTGGTTCTTTCCACAGTTTGGCGACCGTGGCCATTGCTGCTATAAACAATGGGGTACAGATGGCCCTTCTTTTCACTACATCTGTATCTTGTTTATTTATTTGTCAGAGAGCGAAGCGAGCCAGGGTGCACAAGCAGGGGGAGCATCAGGCAGGGGGAGCATCAGGCAGAGGGAGCATCAGGCAGAGGGAGAATCAGGCTGCCTGCTGAGTAAGGAACCCAAGGACACCAGACTCTATCCAAAGAACCTGGGATCATGACTTGAGCCAAAGGAAGACACCTAACTGATCGAACCACCCAGATGTCTGGTTTCAAATCAGTTTTTAGTGTCAAAACCATGATTTGGGGCACCTGCATGGCTCAGCGGGTTGAACCTCTGCCTTTGACTTAGGTCATGATCTCAGGGTCCTGGGATCGAGCCCCACATTGGGCTCTCTGCTCAGCAGGGAGCCTGCTTCCCACCCCCTCTCTGCCTGCCTCTCTGCCTACTTGTGATCTCTGTCAAATAAATAAATAAAATCATTTTTTAAAGAAAAATAACCATGGTTTATCCACTATTTATCTCATTGGCATCAGACTTGTTCATCCTAATCATAGAAACTTGATGTATTATAGTCACTAATCAGCTAGTTTATAGACTCATTTTCATATACAAAACAAGTTACAGAATTTCTGAATCACCCATTATTAAGAAACTACTAGAGTGTAAACCTCTACAACTAAAAGCAGAATCTGGATAAGAAAGAGAAAGGAGAAAGTCAGCCATATTCTGTATCTTGAAACAGACTCTGGGGGATACAAAAAACACATTTTGCCTCTATTCCATAACCATGCAGTTTAATCATTTCGGGAAATAATTTAATTTCTTGCAATCTCTAATAAGGAAATCTTACCTTAGAGATGTTCACTCTTCTCCAAGGGCTGTGATCTCATCAAATTAAATCTAAATTAAATGTGTTTTATAGGAATTTATTGTTATAAAATACATAGAAACAGAATAATCTAGAAAAAAATTTTCCCCTCTATCTAAAAGTTTTCCCTTTTCTATAATTAGATTATCTCTAGTTTCTTTAATGGTTAGTAATACCAAAAGTCTAAGAATTTCCCTTGTAGAAGCTGAGTCAGTCATGACTTCATTTGTTTAGAAAAGCATCCTTTGCTAGCATTTGAAATGCAGAGAAACTGGCTTAATACATTTGACCAAGATAGTTCTAATGATACCCCAAGATGTAGATTCAAAATGGTCCTAATGTAATTGCGAGGCTTATTCGTTCACTCACCAAACATTTCCTGAACACTTACAGTGCTCTCAATATAATGCTAAGCAACTGACTTGGTAAATCAGAGCTGCTATCCTCACTTCCTTAAGATTCAACTCCAGAAATACAATTAAAATGAGCTCTTCCTTTCAAGTACATTTCGCTCCATCAAATACACTTTTTCTGTTTATTTTGGAAGAGTTTAATCATCTCTGTTTGGCTATAAGCCCTGGAGTTGGGCCCATCTACCTGCCCAGAAAGCACTGCTTGACATTCTGTGAGAATACCACAATCACCCAAAGTCTCCACGTCACTCCAGGAAGACACTGCACCTACTAAGAATTTAAGATAATGCTGAATTAAGCATAAGTCACTAGGTAGTGGTATAAAGCAGATGAGCATTCAGGGGAAATAGCCACATAGGCTCCTCTATCTTAAGTCCACCTTTAGCCCTTGAAATTTACTGCAGGTGTACGAAATTACATGCAGATATAATAGCACCTGAAATTAGCTGACTGCAGGTGTAACTGGTCAGTTGTACCCTCCCAAGGGAGTCCTTGGTTAATTACCTCAATTATTAGGTAATTACAGGTATAATTATATGATTTCCATATAATTTTATTGCTTAAAAAAACTCTAGTGCAGAAAATAAGATATAACATAAGCTGTCATAAAATTTACATTAAGTGAGAGTGTTTTGGGGTTTCAATGCTGAAGAACTGAATTTTACACCAACAGGCTGGGTGTGTGCACCTATACTCAGACACTGTTTACTTGAATCATACTTGTACATTTTCTGACACAGTGGTGCAGCAAGGGCATCTGAGTCAATATATTTTCTTGGGTTCAATATCAAGTCTACATACCACCATTAAGTGTGGAATATATCATGCTCTGTAAGACTGCTTTCCTGAACATCAGAGTGCAAGTAATACAAATATTATACAATCAAGTGCTGTTTTCAGAGGAAAGCAAGGTACATATCTCACCTTACTGAAATGGGAAAGAATGCCTATATTTCTCTAGTAAAAAGAACTTGATCACTGTGATTTTGTTCTATTTTCTGGATATGCAAACAATGAATTTAACAGTTAAGAAGATTCGGGCTATAAAAGTGCTTTGTACTGTTGGAAAATCTATCCCAAACACTGCATGTGTTTGGATATTTGGGAATTGATGAATCTGGCTGGTTATATATCAGAGTTCAAGGATCCGCGGTGCCCATGTCCTAATTCCAGCCACTAAGCTCTTGCCATGTTCCTTGTGGGACCAAGCCCTGTTACTTATCGCAATTACAATTATAGGTCCTACCCTTGTTCTCATGTACCTGAGTCTACTTTGTGCTTTACAGAACTGAGTTTACTCTTTCCAGTCCTCCTGGAGTCTAGGTCTGCAACCTGACCCCTAAGATCAGGGCTGTAAAAATGATCATCAGGACTCACTTTAATTGCTGCCTCTTTGCACATCCCAATTGGGTCTGCAGGAGTATGGCTCATCTTTCCATATTGGTAATTCAAAGAGCCTTGTGCTCAAACAGCCCAATTATCCAAGAGAGACCAATGATCAATGACTTGAATCTCTGTCTTGTAAGTATCACCTGGCAGATCCAGAAAGTAGCAATCATGTCATAGTTTAGTCTCATTCTGGTTGTGCTCCCGCAACACCATGCAGGGGTTACAGTCTGAATAGTGCACCTTGTCATAAAGAAACATGGTGAATCCTGGGGGGTCATTTAGCCACGTCCAGCAATAGCCCCAAGGAAATCTCACAAATGGCTTAACAGATCAGGTTGTAGGAACTTTGTGGCCAAAGAAAAAGATGTAAATCCGTGAAATGTTCACTTTTTAAAAAGTTCAGTAGTCAAATCAACTATGTATAATACACAGATACATGTAATATACATGTCCCTTGCTTTCATCATGCACATTTACATATCAGAAGTCTTAGACTTCCTGAAAAAAAAAAAAAAAAAAAGCTTACGTTTGTTAAAATTCAACCATATTTTAACATGAAACTCTTTGGGGAAGAGAATATCTGATACTAGTCTTTATAGCATTCCTCGAACATGCTCTGGAAAACACTGTTCCCCAAAGCTGCCTCGGCAAACATGGCTTACTCATTTTGGATCCCCAGAGCTTCTTTACCTATTATTTAGTCAATAACTGACTACTGCAAAGGGTGGAGGAGGTAGGCACATCTGTACAGCTTACTGCAAGAGCAACAGGATGAGGATTTTTCTTACAGCTCTGCACAGTGTTTAACATCGAATTCTCTCAGGTATACCACAAAACATGCTGTGCCACTAACAGGAACTTTTTCAATTAACAGTCAGTATTTAGAGAGAGCAGTAAAAATTTTTAAAGGCTCCTTTCTGCTTCATTGTTCCCATACACTACTTAAAAGGCACTTTCTTTCCCTTTTAATGTTAATTGAAACATCATCTACTTGTCACTCAAATTTCAAATGTGGGGCAGGTCAGTCCTCCAAGTGCTGCTTTGTAGGTTAGAGGCCACACTCCAAACCCACATGTGTGACTATTCTCACCTCTCCTCCCAACCACAGCAAGAAAACTTGCAGGACGGTTTAAGTCATCTGATTTAGAACACATACCCTTCTCGGAAAGTTTATACTTTCCTTGTGAATTTCTGAAATCTGCTATGGTTTCTCCAAGTGCCCAAGCACAGGGGCACTGTGACATCCTTTACTTTTATTTTTTAGAGGATTTTAAATTCCTTAAAATATCCAGATTTCTTGGACACTTCTCAGTCTTTACTGCTTGCTTATTCTTCTTCAAGGCTCAACTTTCAGTCATCTTAGTGAGGCCTCCCGAAACACAATGACATGATCTGGGCTTTATTCCTCTGACGATCATTAGCCACTTAGCACATGCAAGCCTTATGCTGTTAATAAATTTTAAGTAAAAGAGCCTTTAGAAAAAGTCCTTGATTTCATCAAAACCCCACTTTGCCTATAGGTCATTGTATTTCTGATGCATGTCACAAGGAATCCCTCATTTCTCCTTTCACTCACTCATTCATTAAACAAACATGTGCAGAGCATCTCATAAAATATTATCTAGATGGCGGATATTCCAGTGGAAGAAGTGAGGGAGGGGAAGCACGTGACCATCACATGAAAATGAACACTTCCTAAAGGTGAAGGAAGGGGACTATTTCTGTGAAAGTGGGAGAATCCCAAATTTATTTTAATCTCTGTCACTAACGATAAGTAGGAATTAGCTTAAAAACAATGAAAAGAAAGATTTTCTTATCTGAAAATAATTACAGCATACAATCTGTATGAAAATTTAATGACTACATGTAATTATATGCTCAAGGAAAGCCAAGAACTTTTGAAGTGGCTGGAACGTAGAGGGTGGAGGAAGAAGTAAATGGTACAAAGTTTAAGTCTAGAAAGTGTTAGTCAATCATGTGCTTCCTGTGTCATCCCAATTAATGTGGTCTTACCTTATAGACCAGCTGATCTGGAACTCTGATGTGTACTTTAGAAGCTCCTAAGGATTCTGTGGAAGGAGGTCTAAAGCGAGTTGCAGGAATATGCATTTGTAACAACTCTACTGATTCTGATATAGGTTATCCTCAGATGAAGTTATGAGAAATGCCATGTGTATGCAATGGGAAACCTAAGGAGGTTATTAAGTAGGCTATGTGGGGGCTGAATTAAGCTGGGGAGTTTAATTCTCCACTGCCAGGAAGCTTTGGCACTAGGTCAGGCAAAGGGGAGGGGTCAATTTTAATAATGACAGTTATAAACAGGTTTTTATTTATTTATTTGCTCCTATTCTTGCCTAAGACGAGACTGTAACTTAATGATTTGTAAGTGAAGGCATTTAAGTATCTTATTTTGATTTATAATATTCTAGCATGTATCACTCGTACAACACAGCATATTATCCCACAAAAGCCTCATAAAAACTCAGTGAGGTATTTATTACTGTTTCTGACAGATGAGGAAACAAGGGCTCAGAGAGTTGAAATGAGACAGTGTTACACAATTCATCCGTGATTGGAAGTAGAGGGTACTTGCTAAGTGAAATAAATCAGACTGCAAGAGACAAATACTTCATGATTTCACTTACATGTGCAACCCAAAAACAAAATGCATTAATGAGCAAATAAAAAGCAGAATCAGACCTATAAATAGAACAACTAGTGGTTGCCAGAGGGAAGGGCATGAGAGGAGTGGGCAAAATGGGTGAAGGGGCGTGAGAGATACAGGGTTTGGGTTATGGAATAAGTCGCAGGGATGAATGGTGCAGCACAGGGAATATAGTCAATGATCTTGTTCTGGTGTTGTACGGTGATAGATGGCAGCCACACTTGTGAATACTGGGTAACATGTAAACGTCTTGAATTGCTATGTTGTATACCCAAAACTAATGTAACACCGTGTGAAAACCATATTCAAAATTTTTTTTAAAAGATTAAATCTAGGTCTATGATTCCTTTTCCTACACCATGCTGCCTTGGCAAATGACTGCAAAGTCATGTCCCAGGTATGCAATGAAATACAATAGTCATCACTTTTCTGCTTAACAAAGTTGAACATAAATTTGTATTACTGGAGGTTAAAAATATAAATACCAAATTATCTTGTATTAGGATTATTGCTATTGCAAATGACATCAAACCAAGGACAAATGGTTTAAAGAAAATGAGAAATTATTCATTCTTATGGCTCAAAAGTCCATGGTAAACTCTAGGTATTACTTGATTTAGAGAATTAGAAAGGACTCTAGAAACAAGTTTCTCCTTCTCCATCTCCTGACTGTTTTCTCTTTGTTATCTCCATGTGCAGTGCTACTGGTCCTGGCATGATGGCTTCCTCCAGAATATTAGCCTCATATCCTCCAAAGTTCAAGTATAATGGAAAAGAGCACACTTTTGCCCCCAGCAAGCTCTGTCAAAGAATGCTGAAATTCTTATTGGACCCCATGTTCATGCCTGAGTCAACTGCTGTATTCCAGGGCTACTCAATCCTCTGACTTTCCAGGTGGGAGCCCATTTTTTTTTTTTACCTTTGGACTCAACTTAGACTCAACACCATAGACAATGAATGGGGGGAGAAAAGTTCCTCAAAATAAAATCAGATTGATGGTACCAAAAAAGGGGGCTTCAACTTGGGGCAGTAAGATTAACAAATATTCACCACATTCAGCTAAAGAAAGGAGCAACATAACTGACTGTGACTGTATATTACTATCATAGATCAGTTAAACTCACTGAAGAATTAGAAAATATTTTTCTAAATTTCCTAATTACTTTAGGATAACACATCGTCAAAATAAGTGGACTTTTACTTTAACAAGAGTATGTTTTGAGATGGTTTCTACACACACACACACACACACACACACACACACACACACACACAATATGATTTCTGCAAGATTATTTGGCTAAGAACTCAATCCATTCAAATAAGATTATTTCATAAAAAAGTGAATCCTGTTATTTTGTTTTCAAAATAACACTGCTCCACTGAAGTCATGCACTTAAAAAAAAAAAAAAAAAGCTTTGAAATTAGTTTGTGTGCACATACAGCCACACTCATTCTTCAAAGTACATGGATTCTTTTAATCCTTTAATCAGTACTTTATTCCAGCAATTCATATGTTTTTATTCCTTTTCAAAAATAAGTCATTTCTCTAAAGAAAGTGGAAGAATTTACTGATCCATCTCTTTGGTGGCTTGTTTCAGATTGGAGAAGCAGTACAAAATTCCTGAGTTTTACTCTTCGGTGACATTTAATGTTTTTTGTTTTTGTTTTTGTTTTTTTCCCCAGTATTTGTGTTAGTTTTCAACCTGTTAATCCTTCAAATCAGGTGTCTTGTTTCACCTTCAAAGAGGTGTCTCTAAGACACCTCTTCTCTATGCTCTGATAGCTCCTTATTCAAAACATTTATCACATTGTGACACAATTATTAAGCATTAATAATAAAATTAATTAAACAAATTAAAAACCATTAATTAAACTAAAAAAAAAAACCCTAAAAACAGTTCACTCCTACATAAACCAAAAGCTCAGTAAGGTCATAGCCCTGCATTTTCAGCCTCTAGCATACTGCCATACAAATAATAATTGTTGGTTGAATGAACATATGATAAACAGTCATGTGGTAACTAAATATTTCATTTTTTTAAAAAGTTGATTCTGTTCTATCCTCCTGGATGAAAGTTTATGAAGGGAATGTACTCAGTAGCCAGATATTTTATTCCTGCAAGGCGGAGGCTGGTAGGGGATATGGTTCTATGCCCCTCTCTCTAGGGAGTACATGCACTGGCACTGGGGAGAAGAGGGAAAAAATGAGGCAGAGAACAGACACCAAATGGCTTGTGGGTTGGAAGTGCTGTCTAGGCACAAATATCTGAAGCTGAAGAGCCAGAGCTGGGAAACAACACCCTGACACCCAAGAAGAGGTGCATGCAGACTAAGGAAGAAAGAAGCTGGCTAGTTTACCAACTGTGACAGAAGCTGGATGGAGCAGTCTTTTCTGTGACTCCAAAATAGGGATGTAGGACTCTATTAAAAGCTTGGAACAGAAAGAGTAATTTGGGCACACAGACACTTACTCATCCAGCCCCTTCTGACTCAATGTGTGAACTCACGGACAGCTCTTTGCTCTCCAGCTTTTCTTCTTATTAGTTGCTACATTTTCTGATTGCAACATTTCCATTTGTAAGTATGGCACATTATGAAATATTGGTGTTAATGACATTTAAACGAATTAAATTGCACTAGTATGGTTGCCCAATGTTGTCCACATGGATCAACACAACAAATTAGAAATGTAAAATATTACTTAAGCTGCATAATGGCAGCATATTTTAAAATTCATCCCTGAGTGGCAGTTAAGAGTTTCTAGAGGAGAAAGAAGAATTGTACTTTGTGGGATATAGATAAGTAGGAATAAGTAACTACTTCTGGGAAAAGACTTGCCTAATGAAATTTACTTCCCCAAGACATGCTGATAGGCTGCCTGCCTAAGTGAGGATGCCTAAGCGATCACCTGGGGCAGTGGTTCTCTTTTGTGATGTTAGGAGTTAGAATAAAGTGGTATGTCTGGAGTCAGGAAGACCGTGCTAGAAATCATACATGAGGTGGGTCTTCTATTTTATACTTAGCAGTTCACCTTAAGTATTCCGCTTATGTGAACAGAACATTCTTGGGTGGTCCCACTACTCTGGGCACTCTGAACTTCTTAACCAAACAGCAAATATGTATTTCATTCTAAGAACCAAGGATGTACAAAGCATATGGGAAAGTCTTCAACCCCAGTTGCTGGCACACATGATAAAGACAGTGAGCAGCAAAACACCAAACAATGCTGTCTAGAACTCAAATGAGTACATGTTCTAGGGTAATGATGACATTCAAAATGCTTAATAAACTGTATGGCTGTGTGACAAAATACAAAATATATATTGGGTTTCTGTCCCTGATTCCTAACACAGAGCTACTAAATCAATTCCTAGGTTAAGAGAAGGATCTTTTTTTCTAATGAGGTAACTAAGGTGTGGCTACTGAATAGAAGCCACACCTTACAGCTAGTACCTTACAGCCCCTACTTCTGACCTCCAGGAAAGGGAGAAGGGCTGAAGATTAAGTCAACCACCAATGACCAATGATTTAATCAACCATGCCTCTTTGATGGAACCTCCACAAACCCTGAACAATAGGATTTGAAGAGCTTTGGGATTGTGAACACATCCAAGTGCTGGAGGGTGGCACATCCTAACTCCAAGGGAACAGAACTCCTGTGTGTAGGACCCTTCAGACCCTGACCTAAGCTAGCTCTTCACCCTTTAGAGCAATATCCTTTATAGTAAGTAAGTAAATGTTAACAAATGTTTCCCTGAATTTTGTGAGCTGTTTCAGCAAAGTATCATAGTTGAGGAAGGTTGTGGGAACCCTCAACTTTATAGTCAAGTCAGACAGAAGTGTGGGTACCCCGGGGCCTCAAGGCTTATGACTGGCATCTGAATTAGGAATATTATGGGGTTGAGCCCTAAAATTTATGGGATTTGACACTAATTCTCAGTAGCGTCAGAATGGAATTAAATTCTAGGATATCCAATTAGTGTCCAGAGAGTGGGGAACTGGTTGTTCTGGGGAAAGCACCTACACACTTTTGGTGCCAGAAGTGCTGTGGACAGACTAAAAGTTTTCCTTTGGACTACTATACACCAATCAGAAAAGTCACAAAACAATCAGAAGGAGTACCGGTTGGTGAGCTGGACAGGTATATATCCACAGAATGTCATTCTGAAGAGATTGAGCTCTCCCAAGCAGGAATGACCTAAGATTGGGAGCTGACCTCAGATCACAGCACAGTAATTTCCTGAATTGACAAATATTCTTTTGCTGCATACTCAATCCTTACAAAACAGAATCGAAACTCTTTGAGAGTTGGGACTGTTTCTTACTTAACATTTAGTACGGGGCAGTTGATTTTAGAACACTGGCTTGACAAACACAAGCAAGGATGCAGCAGGCACCTATTAACATTGTAGAGGTTTCTGTTCTGGACTGTGTAGAAAAGTGATGAGGCACCTTGTACTTCAAAATAGCTTGGTCCCCAAAATAGCAGTGAACAGGAAAGAAAGAAAAATGAACAGTGAGCTCTAACAAGCATGGTTCCTAAGCTCTGCCAGCCAAGCAGCAATTTCTAGTGGCCCATGGCAGGGAGGACGAGGGTGCAGTACCACATGATGGACTTCTTCATGAACTGGAAAATGCCTCTTAGGCTAACGGCAAAGCCTCCCCAAGCTGGGTTGGGATTTTCCAGTGGCTTACTGAATATCCTATTAGTATCTCAAGGCATTCTTTGAAAATGATGTTTGGATGCCAAATGTTTTGACATTTTGACAGGCTACAAAAACTCAAAGCAGTAGGACTTTGTATTGTTGCGTCTGGGTCTGGGTGAAGTTTGTCGTCTGGGTTTCAGTGAAGTAAACACACATGTAGTTTCACTCAGTAGACTGTAAATAGGATTGGATAAAATCCAGAAATTGATTAGTCGACTATTTTAATGGGGGAAAAAAATCCATAAACAACTACCTTGACATAAAATTAAATCTCTCCAATGTATTTAAGTAAGAAGCATGTGTTGAGAACTTACTTCTACAGAATATGGTATAGCAGTGTTTTCCAATCATGGCTTCACATTTACCATCATATAATAATCCTTTAAAAAATGGTGTTGCCTGAGCACCACCGTTGAGCTTACCCAGACTATGCCCTAGAGATCTGTGAGTAGAAGTTACAAGAACGAGGTCAGAGGCTGACTAAACAGCATAATGGATTAACCATGACTGGCCTAGACTCATCTTGATGAACTCAGCGTGGTTGGACCTATAACTGACTGCACACATTTGGGTTCTATGAACATGAAAAAAGGAATGGAAGGAAGAATAGCTATGGGGCAGGCAACCAACGGTATCTTCCATGTACTCCAAGTATCTCAAACTGTTCTTAGAAATTTTCAGAATGAGATGGAAAACTTCCCAGAGCATAGTTCAAAAATAAAAGTATTTATCATATCAATTCAGCTAGTAAACTTCCTATTTTGTATGAGTACAACACACAAAAGTAACTGGCAATGGAGCAGAGAAATGTGGGATTGGATTCAATCATTCTTAAGCCTCCTTTTACCTTTTAAACTCCATGATTCAAGACACTATGGGAAACTCTAAATGTGAGAAGAAACAGCTTTCTGGCTCACCAAATATAATCTTATAGAGACATATTGGGACACACAGAAAAAATTTGAAGATTGTGTTGACAACTGAAATTGATGTGACAATAAATGAACTTTGAATTAACAAATTAGAAGGGGCATTTAATAAAATAACAACTGCAATCTGTAATCAGGAGTGACTATATGCATAGTCCATTTCCATGAGTGTGAATCCAAACTAATACATCTACACCATCACATTGGTCTAAGAAAAGTATATCACTCTTTGAAGCATCTTTAGGTTGTGGCATTTATAATGTCAGATATTAAGCCTCCAGAATATTCGTTCACAATACACATTTCTATTTAGTAGTCACTACGTGTAACACCCTCCACCATGTGTTAGGGATATTTAGAGATGAACGAGATGCAATCCTTGCCATCAGACAGATAAACAACTAGTTTGTATGCAATCACCCAGCACAAATGGTAGTAACTGGCAGACTCTTAAATGCAGAAATGATCTATCTGGAGCCAGTATACACTGTGTCATAACATATAATTCTGAGTGCTCTGTTCTGCTCTGCTGAGAAACTTCTAATCATATTCTCCTTTGTTCTCATTCAGGTAGCAGGTAGGTTTGCTACAAAACTTTGCTCTTGTAAAGCTGGGTTTATAACAACGTCAATGAAGTAATACAAAGCACTGGAAAGCTTGCAGCAAAAGGGGTTGCAAATAAGGTTTTCTAATGCTAAGGACTGTCACAGTTGCCCCATCCTTATTTTTCCTTCTACATTGAAAAAAAAAAGAAGAAGAAGAAGAAGAAAGAAAGAAAGAAAGAAAGAAAGCCAGCCACTCAGAATCACTTTCTTTCCCTCACCAGCAATTCATTCAACAAACACCTATCAAGGACTTCCTGTGCAGCAAGAAATACGCTAAACACAGAGAAGAAAATGAAGTTGCAAGGAAGACACAACTCTAAGGAATTTCTGGGTTGTAATCATCCCATTTTTGAGATAAACAGATAGAGACACATTACCTAACTTACTCATGTTACAAAAGAAACAAATAGAAAACTAGGAATTAAGATTAGGTGTTTTTATACCTAAATGCTGCTTACACAGGGTATCCATGGGGGTTACTGCCCCCCAGAAGGGTCAAAGTACAGGACCACTCTGGATGTGTAAGACTGTGCTTAATGCCTAGAGCACTGAGTGTCTTGTGCTTGAACATAGCACAGAACATAGACATGAGGTAACTCCACAGCTTGGGGACACATGCCAGCAGAGCATGGCCCTGCTATATGGACATCCTACAACTGACAGGCCCTCTGATGCTCTACTGTGTGACACAGTGACCATATGCTAGGAGCACTCCTGCTCTGTGGGGAGCCAGATGGTCAGAGAAATCTCAAAAGCCAAGCAGATGCCAGCAGCCCCTCTACTGTCGCTAATCTACCAGAAAGAGCCTTGCCAGCTGGCATCTGCAGCTCCCCCAACCATGCTCTGATCACAGAAAACAAACAGGGCTGAGACACTGACAGCTCTATTCCTGTATTAGCTCAGCTCTGCCAGCAAGAGATGAATCAATGGCCAAAGGAGCAGGTCCGAAAAGGAGGCAAAGAGGCAAGGGATGAGTATGATTGTGCCTTCCTCTGGGCTGCTTTTCCTTAGACAAGCCCATGATGCACTTTGCATGGCCTACTATCAATTAGTCATTGCATTATCTCCCTACTTATTAGAATACAAGCTTCTTGGTGACAGTGATGGTCTCACTGACCTCAGTCGTCACAACTCTTTCCTGGCACAGTGGCTGGCACAGAGTGAACACTCAACAAAAATGTTTTGCTATTTTTGTTAAGAAGGATGCTGTACTCATGAATGGGGATAGTATACGTATTAAATAAGGATGGTGAAATTTACATGATGTGAGGTCCTGAGATCCTAAGCACACCTCCTCCTCATCTAGAAAAATTCATACAAATTATACATCCTCCCATAGGCGACGCTCAAGTAGCTGTGTTTGCCTCTATAGCAGATTTGCTACAGAGCAACCCAGGCCCAGCCCCACCCTCGCTCAGCAAATGATTAGAAATGGGGAGGGGGCTGATATTTTACTTCTCTCTACCATAGACTTTATCACACATAACTTTCAAACAATTTGGAGATGTGTTAAAAGTCTAAGTGCTGATGATTTTTAAACACTAATCATGATTCATCCAGCATATTAAATTATCAAATGTAATTTTGTAGAAATTTCATCACCCTCTAGCATTATGAAAGCAGTAATATAGAACTGAAATTTAATATGAAGCATTGCCATGCTTATTGGTTTTCTAGTACATAGACTATGCCACAAAGATGCTAAAGATGAAACTATCTTGTACTAAAAGAACATATTGCATTTGAACAGACTGGTTAAAAGGAAATCAAGCAATAAATGACTTTACTTTCTTACAAGGGTTCCTACTGCCACAGTACCTACTTAGGAGTCTTCAGACTTAAAATATACCTCGTATTTATAGGCATCTTTGTTTTACACATTTAATGCATTTAATGGAGAGTCGAGAATTAGTTTCAGTGTCCCTTACATAAACTGAGTAGCTAGTTCACTTATACCTCATTTGTTTCTCTGTTAAATTGGAGTACTTCAACATACTAATGATGATGATTATTATATAGATAGAGCGCTTCTAGTATCTGGCATATGGTTTGCATTCAATCACTATTAGATTTTCTTAGTTATAGAAGATGCCATCATCATCATCATCATCATCATCTTTGATGAAACAGAGCAATAATGTTGGATGAGACTTAAAGGGAATTAACTAATCGACACTTTCCTATTTCTTTAGAGAAAAGAAGTCACACGCTAATAACAAATGTGTTATCAAAGTCACCCAACAAATCAGGGAGAAAAATGAAAACAAGAATGCATCCTAACTCCAAACCTAGAGCTTCTCCACCAACTAATAAAATATGCACCATTTTTAAGTTGTTATGTGTATCAGACAATATCAGAAACAGGGAATCTTTACCTCTTAGCATCTCCCCTGAGGAGCCCACAAGGCTCTCATTCCCATAGATGGGCTCTCTGCCTATATCTGTTCAGCTGCCTTTTAAGGTCAAAAAGGAAAGGATAATATGTAGTGAAAAGTTCTGATACTCTTTTGCTGACATTCATTCGTTCCCTAAGGTATATCCTCTTTTGAAAGTTTCAGTGACCATGTAAAGTTCTGTTCTTATATTTTAAGTATTTATAAACTTTTAAGAAGAATTTGAAGGAAACTATAAGGTCTACACATACCAAAATAGGACCACCAACACCCCTGCCTTATGGCAGATGCTTTATTTTTGTTTCCTTTTGATGTGCTAGACATTTACCTATTAAGTTTCAGCCCTATACTTTTCCTTCTATATTTACCTTCAAACTGCTACAGCTAGTAGCCTGAAATCTACAATTTGTAGACTTTCTTGCCAGGAAGTTTCTTGTTATATTCTTTCACTCATGCCAAAATGGAAATCACTAAAGTTTCGACATTCACCTTCTGGCTGATCCTCCTGTCATGGCGGGGGCAGGAGCCATCCAAGTTCCACTAACTAAGCATTTTAAAAACAGCAGCTAGGAGCTCCATCAAATGGAGTAAAAACACTCTTGCTCATGGTCACCTGACTGCATGATTACAGGAACACTGAAGATAACTATTCTAACAATTTTAGTGGCAAGAAGGCTCTTATGGACATCAGCCCCCAAACAGTGGCATCTTCCTGACATCTGGGCAGTCTTCTTCTTCTCTAAAACTGCTAATACTTTTTAAAAATATGTTTTTATTTCTTACTTTTTTAAATATTTATTTATCTTACAGAGAGAGAGAGAGAGCAAGCAGACAAGCAGGGGGACAGGCAGAGGGAAGGGGAGAGAATCTCAAGCAGACTCCCTGATGAATGCAGAGCCCCATGCAGGGCTTGATCTTATGACCCTGAGATAATGACCTGAGCCGAAATCAAGAGTCAGACATTTAATGGACTGAGCCATCCAGGTGTCCCTGTTTAATACTTTCACAACCTTTCCTATTTAAAAAAAAAAAAAAAAAAAAAAAATCATTCTCTGGCTTAACTACCTAGTTTCACGTTGATTTCCTGAGTAGAAAATGACTAATACACAAAATTTTTACAAAAAGTCCTCAAGCCAGTATTGTTACCTCCACTTAGTAGATGAAAAAATTAGAAAATGAAGTAATGTGCCCAGGGTGATCTGGCCAGCAAAGTAATTAGAATGGGAAGTATAGTTCTATTGAGCTCAAATACCTTATTTTCAACAGTAAGAACTACCTACTTAAGCACTGTGTGAAAAATTTAAGTGTATTTGATTCTGATTTTGACAAAATACATACTACATTTGTAAAACTTGGAAAAATACAAGGACTAAGCATTTTCTTCTGAGTTTTTAGGTGGACTGAGCAGTGCTCTGATAATTCCTTATGGCCTTTAATTGACATGACCTGCAACATATATCACATATGCTGTCATATGTATCAGCAGTAAGGAAGGGTGCAAGGTCAATTTTGAGTCATTCATCAATTCTGAGTCGATGTTCAGTGGGAAAATACTCTATCAATAATGAAAAGAGACAGTTTACAGAACGGGTAGGAGAAAGAAAATAAAAGTGTACTGAGGCACAGAGAGAGTAACCAAATTACTACTTCGAGACATATAAAAATTGTATTTTACAAAGGTAAATGGAATGTTATAGTCATTCCCTGTGTCAGACACAATTTATGTCTCGTCTCAGAGGCTCTGGATATTACCTGTCTCCCACTACTCCAGCTTTGGTCATAGAGACTCCCACCTTCTATCACTGCCTCATCTATAAACTCTGTTCCTTGCCTGTTCGACCTCGATGAAGTCTCCAGTTTTAGAATAGCCCTAACCCTGTTTCCTCTAGCTTTGCCTCAGGATCTGTTTTCCATGGTTCCCTGGGTAAAACAAAAGACAGGAAAAATGACTCTTAATGAAAAATTTGCTTATTTGAGTTAAATTAGGTTTGTTAAATTTATACAAGATTTTTGTTAGATTTAATAAGTGACTATATACTCTAAAAGTTATTGAAGGCTTGGAATTTACCAACAGCAATGTATTTATACATACTTGCAATATTCGGACCTAGCTTTTCCAAATGTAAATTATTAGGAAATTTTACCTTCTCTGCTCCATTGACCAAGCCTAATTTTTTTGTGAAGCTGAATCCTACATTCTCCATTTCCTCTACCTCCAATTAAAACATCAATGCTATAGAGAGGTCATCAATTTTTCAACAGTTACTTTATTATGCCCTTTCAGATACATGTTGCAGCAAAACTTTCTATTTCCCCAAAATTCTCAACTTCAAATAATTCACACAGAAACACAACATAACCTGCTACTTATTATTATTTGACTGGTTGACTGTATTAAGCTTGGGTTATGAACTAGAGAAACAAACAGCAATGTTAAAAATATGATAAACAAACCCTGATTGCTTAAAGAACCTTGAACTCTTCAATGTGGGAAAGCTTGAGGAAGACCCGGGGAAAGAGAGATTTATATAATATGCCCTTCTGAGGTTTTCACTGCTGTTGTTTAAATGCTCAGTTTTTTTTTGTTTGTTTGTTTGTTTTGTTTTTTCTTGTTTTGTTTTTAAATGTATAATTCAGCCAGTGTTAGAAGGTAAATAACAGTCCTTGAGAAGCTTTGGTATTATTCTAGGTTTGTTCTCAAATGCTGTGAGAGAAGAGACTCTATATGCTGATGATTATTCCAGAATGCCTAAATTTATTAATTTCAAGATTTTTATTTATTTGACAGAAGGAGTGAGAGCAAAAGCAGTAGGAGTGTCAGGCAGAGGGAGAGGGAAAGCAGGCTCCCTACTGAGGGCTGTGGGGCTGGATCCCAGGACCCTGAGATCATGACATGAGTGGAAGGTAGACACTTGACTGAGCCACCCAGGTGCCCCCAGAGTGCCTGAATTTAAATCCCGGCTCTGCCATTTAGTAGCTAGAAGATCTTAGGCAAGACATTTATTCTGTTCATGCTTAGTTTACTCATCTAAAATGAAGTCAATAATAATAAGGCCTCACAGGAGTGCTGTGAAGATAAAATACATGATTACACAAAAAGAATTTAGAATTGTGCCCGCTTTAAGCTAATCTTTACATACACAAAATCTTTTATCATAGGCTTTTCAAGATCCTTTAAAAATTTGTTTAAAAGTCTTTTAAATGAAAAACATTCATTTAAAGGGGAAACAAAAAAACCCTTACATATATATATATAGATTTCATATGACTTAAGAAAACATTTAAAATAAAATGAAAGAATTTTACTTCTAATAAGGCCTTACTGAGGAACATGGCTGGTTGTACTCTGCAGAAAACCAGTTTTAAATTGGTCAAAATTATTAAAAATAATCATTTCAGGACATTGAAAAATAATGGTTGGCAAGACATTGCAATGGTTCATTTTGCAACACTGCTAATTTATCCATAAGAACAGATTTTGTGGCCATATTTCTGGGCACATTCCCATTATCTCTGTTCAGTGGCATAATACTGTAGCTCTACCAGTTGGCATTTACAGACTCCATTCAGGGCAGGTGGCAAAGCAGCCAGAAATTTTAAGTGAGGAACTTTGCAAATGGGAAAGATGTAGAAAGGCTGAAAAAATACTGGTTTACTCTTAGATTACACATCAGGATCCAGGTGAAAAATGAAAACCTGGGGAGTAGTGTGGATATGCCATACTTTTAAGTCCATCTGTCAATCAACAAGCAGCTCAGGGGGTAGAGGACGGAAACTTTACTGGAATTCGCTGTATGAACATGATCTCTATATGGGTCACTGACTGACCATGAAAGTCTGCAAGAGACCAGGGCTATTAACACTGAGCAGAAACATCAGAGACTAAACAATAGGATAATCAGAATTTGCAGTTTAAGTCCAGAGAATTTAACTGACTATTAAAACAGCACAACAACCCTCAGAATAAGAAGATGCCTGCACAGAAGTAACTACAACACATCGTCTGTATTGGCCAGCTTCTCACAAAAGAAATTACTTGACATGCAAAGAAGGAAGAAAGTTATCAATGCACAGGGAAAAAACAGTCCATAGAAACTGACCTAGAGTGGATTTGATGAAGACTTCAAAGTAGCTATCCTAAGTCTGAGTAAAATTAAGGAAAATATATACAAAGAATTAGAGGAAGATATGTTCAAAGAATTGAAAACATATGGAAATATAGAAATAATGAGCAAATAAATAACTCTGAGAATACATCAATATCCAATTCAAAGATGAGACAAATGTTTAAAGGAAATGAACAGCGCTCAGAAATCTACAATAAAATATCCAGTACTCCAACACTCATTTAATTGAAGCTCTAGAAGATAAGAGAGGGAAAGGGTAAGAAAAAACATTTTAGCAAAATAGAAATCTTGAAAGTAGCAAGAGAAAAATGACAAATCACATACAAAGGAAAAAATTATAGGAGTAAGGGTAGAATTCTCTTCAGAAATAGTGGAACCCAAAGCATTGGAATGCCATTCAAAATGCTGACAGGAAAAAAAAAAAAGTTAATGAAGAATTCGACATCCAGCAAAATCATTCTTCCAAAATGAAGATGAAATAAAGACTTTTCCAAAACAAAGAAAATCAGAAAGAATTTGTTGCTAGGAGAACCGTGCTATAAACAAACCAAAAGAAGTCCTTAGGCTTAAGAAAAATAACAAAATGATAACTTAGCTGCGCTGGAAAGAACACCAGAAATGATATATACGGGGCAAATCACACACACACACACACACACACACACACGCATTTCTTAACTTCTTTAAGACTCAGAATTGTGTAGGGTGCCTGGGTGGCTCAGTGTGTTAAAGCCTCTGCCTTCAGCTCAGGTCATGATCTCAGGGTCCTGGGATGGAGCCCTGCATTGGGCTCTCTGCTCCATGGAGAGCCTGCTTCCTCCTCTCTCTCTGCCTGCCTTGCTCCCTCCCTGTGATCTCTGTCTGTCAAATAAATAATCTAAAAAAGAAAAAAAGACTCGGAATTGTGTAAAGCAGAATTTATTATGTTATTTCTTAGGGTTTATAAGGCAGATGTAATATACTTGACAACAGTGCAAAATGGATGGGTGAAATGGAGCTACACTTGGGGCAAGTTTCTGTATTTTATCAGAAGCCAGTATTAGATTATAATAAAGATGATGTCATAATCCCCAGAGCAGCAACTTTATAAAAAGTAAAGGAATATATCTAAAAAGTCAATAAAGAAGGTAAAATGACTATTATGATTCATAAAAGGAGAAAAGAACAATAAAAAAAAAGGACTAGGAAACAAGTAGCTAAATACTGTATCTAAATCCAACTGTATCAATTATACTAAATATTAACTTACTCAACCCAACAATAGAGATTTTCAGACTGGAAAAAAAAGAAACTCTAACTGTATAATGTGTACAGGAAGCACATTTTAAAATTAAAAAATGTAAACAGGTTCAAAATAAAAGGATGGGAAAAATTAAGCCAACAAATAAATAGGAGTTGGAATTGCTTTACTAATTCCAGACAAAACAGACTTCAGGAAAAGAAATACTACTAGAGAAAGGAACTTCATATTTAATGATAAAAAGAATAACTAAATCATAAGTCTGTAACAGTTACAGAAGAAAAGCACCTACCACAGGAATAACAGCAAATGAGCATGAGGGATATCTGGGGGATGACAGAACTATTCTAAAACTTGATTCTGGAAGTAGCCATATCTCATGTCACTGTAAACTTAGAATGGCTGGATTTTACTGTTAATAAAGCTATACAAAATACATAAAAGAGGAAAGAAAAAAAGAGAGTGAGAGACAGGAAGATGGCCTTAGAGTCTATAGGGCTGCCCCAAGCTGTGCAGGGTTCTGGGCCACATTTCTGGTAACTTTCCTGTCTACAGAAGCAATTTGAGTGCTGCAAAATCAATTTGAGTACTCTTCTGACCTCATATGGCCCTGAAAACAAACAGTGCTGTGGTCACTGAGAATGATTCACTTGCCAGTAGGCCTCATGGGAAAGAGGACCTGCCATGGTGCCCAAGACAGTGGTGATCCATAGGACTTTCTTAGTTAACCTGCATCAAATAAATCTTCCTGCGGTAGGAAAAAAGATGCACCCTAGACAGACCAAGGTCTGGCTCAGGACCCCTCCTAGATAGCACTGCTGATCCTTGATGATTTTAGTAGGTAAAGGATATTTTCTATCAGGGAGCGAGTTACAAATCTCAAAATCCTTTGAGAGGAGACAGGAGCACCATGCCCGGGAACAGTGATAATACTAAGAATATATATATATGTTTATGATATACATATACATATATGTATATAAATTCAATTTAACAAATTCAGTTTAGGGACGCCTGGGTGGCTCAGTTGTTTAAGCGGCTGCCTTCAGCTCAGGTCATGATCCCAGCGTCCTGGGATCAAGTCCCACATCGGGCTCCTTGCTCAGCACGAAGCCTGCTTCTCCCTCTGCCTCTGCCTGCCACTCTGTCTGCCTGTGCTCACTCTCTCTGACAAAAAAAAAAACAAAAAAACAACAACAAAAAAAAAACAAATTCAGTTTAGAAATATTTCTTTGAACAAGTGAAATCTAAACTTGGTTCAACTCATTCATATTCAAACAACACTTTAAGGTATCTTACTACTATTCAACAAATATAGTGATTATTGTATGCCAGTCACTATTTAAATTGTTTAGTAAATACTAAGCTATTTCATGATTAAGACAACCTTGTGAAGTAGCTGCTATGATCTTTCTCCCATTTTATTTTTTTAAAAGATTTATTTTTAGAGAGCGTGCGAGTGAGCAAGCAAGTGGGAAGAGGGGCAGAGGAAGAGAGAATCCTGAAGCAGTCTCCCTGCTGAATGCAGAGCCTGATGCAGGGATCAGTCACAGGATCCTGAGATCATGACCTGGGCTGAAATCAAGAATGGACCACTTAACCAACTAAGCCACCTAGGAGCCCACACCCCACTCCCACCCATTCTAGAAAATTTATTTTACCTAACATAAATTAAAAAAAAAAAAAAAGGCAGGGGAAAAAAAGAAAGGAAACAAAGAGGGAGGGAAGAAAATGCTTTGAATGTAGTAAGAACTCAAGACTTGAAATGAAGTTCCTATTTGAAGAGAAATGATAACTTTTCAAAGAGCTTTATTCTCATTTATTACCCATTTCAGGCTCTCACTAAAGTCACAGGAGGAAGTGGGGATCCAGGATTTCATTGCGTTTAAAGCCACCTGCCTTTATTGGCAGAGCTAGCTAGTAACAGAATAGTTCTCACTAACCCCCGCTGACTCCAACAAACTTCATTCCAGAATTCTCAAATCGCCAAACTCCGAAGTCACAGGAATTTGTCACTGGTGGTGGAGGGGGGAACAGTAGACTTTCTAGTATGATTTACAATCTGGAAATCCCAAACCCATAAAGCGTGATTGCAGTTTGACGTCCCCTAGGGTTGGCAATTCTTTAACTTTATGTTGAGGTGGCTCTATTTTCAGTGGTTTAAAAAGCCTAAAGGTAGGATTGTTACTTTCTGGCACAGACGTGAAACCCATTTGTAATTTCCTTCCTGTTGCTAGCTGACATGGTAAGATGACTGACAATCAGGCCAGACTTTGGATGCATAAGAAAACTCTATTGATGGAAGGATTATCTATTTTCCTTTCAAGGATATAATTATGTACTGTGCTGCCCTCCCCAATACCTTCAAATACCTCGGGTCTACCAGCTAAGCTGCTATTATTATCCTGAAGTCAACATTACTTTCTTCAGAAAACAGCAATTATGTGATTATGTCTTGCAAGTCTCTGGAGATGAGTGTGTCTGCTGAGTTTAAGGTTGTCAATTCACTTTTCTTTCCATTTGCTGCACAGGACTCCTTTCTGACTCAGAGATTTTTACTATTAGCTGCCTCCTGAGCCCAGGAGACAGGCGTCTTGCAGTAGCTTCCAGGACATTCCCACACAACAAAGGCGGAAAGTCTATTGCTACTGAATCAAGTTTTTTATCATGAGGTCATCAGAAAACTTCAAAGAACACTATATAAGAGAGTGAAAGATGCCCACTCTCTGAAGCATTTTGTGTGGTAAACGTTAATGGATAAGCTGTTTGTGGGCTTCTCCTGAACCTCCCTCCTGAGTATTTACCTAAGACTTTCCACATCCCCTTTGCTCTCTACAATGCAGCGTTTTGAGAGTCAGAAGTAGAGAAAGTCAAAGGCAGGTAGATTTATTCTCCTTAGAGAAATAAAAGGCTGGTTGATAGTAGTATAAAAGTAAGGACTTGAATAAGTTTTTATCCAGCTATATTGGAGAAATTAAGAGAAAATAAGAAAATGCCTATTCTTATTAGAAAATGGTTTTCCCAAAGGAAAAACCAATCGCTAGAGAAAACTGCCCTCAGCTGTAACCAGTAATACTTATGATTAAAGAGACGTCTAAGTGCTTTTTGTGCTTAAGTCCCTTCTGAAATAAAGCCACTGACTGTATTAACCACGGTTCTAGTTTCTGTAAGTCTGATACTTTATCTATCGTGTATCTCCTGATAATAGGTCTGGGTCACCTTGCCATGGTCTCTCGCCTCCCTCAACTAACCCAATCACTCCTTAGGGGGATCTTCTTCCCAGAGCTGCGCTTTTCATAAACAAGCCAATCAATCCAGAGCCCACACCCCAAGCCTCCTTTATGAGGCTTTCACACTCCCAGCCACTATACAACAGCCTTGATCACCCCTCGACTTGGTACCAAACTGGAGACTGTCCCTATGCCCCAGAGCCCACTGAAATGATTCAGACTACCAATCGTAGACCTGCTTAGCCAGACTCACCCATTCCTTCCTGTGAAAAGCACAATAAAGGCTCTTGCCACAGCAGTTCCCTAGTCCCCAACCGCTGTACAGCCAACCCTTGTGCTTTTCAGTGTGGCCCTGTGTGGTGTGGTCCCTCCTCTGGGGATTGATGAGTAACAAATTATCTTTTCAATGACAGTTATCTCCTGATCTACTTGCCTTACTATGCTTCCAATTTTCTATTAATGCACAATATTTTAAGATCTAGTATTTATCATGAAAGGTTACAACTCTGTGTACATTATCCCAGATGGCTGGTCAGATTATTGGTCCAGGGATGATCAGGTGACACAGAACCATCTAAATAGTGGACAATGGCCCATGAGTTGGTCTGGGACACAAGTTCTATGGAACTGGGCTTCTTTGATTACAAGTGGAGAAGTAATGGAATCACAAATACAGACTGATCAGTAAGGGGGTGTGCTCTCCACCACTGCAATCTAATGTGTGATGCCTGAAGCCCATCAGAGCTGCAGAATCTCAGGTCCCTTGGAAGACATACTGAATCATAATCTGCATTTTAACAAAAATCCCTAAATGGCCTGTATGCTCATTGGAAAGGACCAGTTCTGGTGGTCATGAGCGTAATCTCTCAGTACCACAAACTGCTGAACTCTGAAATCCTTCTGTGTTTGCGCTGACCCAGGCTTCCCAGCAGCTGCTCCTAGCTCCCCACTGATTACAGCAGGAATAGTATGTAGGCACATTCTTGGGAAACTGGGGATTCCCCCAACAGGTAAATTTGACTCAAGGACTCTGATGACCTTACTCAATTTCCCTTAGAACTGCATTATAAAATGTTTGCACCAAACTTCCTTTCTTCCCTCCCCCTCTCCTTCACTCAGAGTCAGACCTGCACTGTTGGTCCAGTGACTCTACCAATACTATCGTGTTTTCTACTATAGGCACAACCCCAATAAACTGCTAACACCTTTAACCCTGAGAGTCTGCCTTTGAACAACCGGGATTAACCTACAAACTATACCATCTCAAGTGGCAGACTGACAGATCTACAAAACTGACACAAAGAAACTGCCCGAGTTGCAATTACATCGATATAGATATTTATCTTTCCTCACCAGAGGTGGTCTCCGATATCCGAGACTGATTATCAGACAAATGTTGGGCCCCAGGTAAGTACAGAGCAAAGACAAAAAAGGGGGGGGGGCACTTTTCCAAATCTGTGGTGGGGATCAAATTTTTGTTTGACTCAGTTATATTTGTGTTATATCAAAAACTATTTTACGTAAAGATTGGACTAAGTGTCATTATTGAAAGGGCAGGTGTTGGAATTGCTGCTGTTATTTTGATCAAGTTCATAAAGAGAAATAGTCAACCTACAGGGGTTAGATGGGAGGGAAATAACCCAACACGATCCCTGGAAGCTGGTATCTCAGCAGAGCAGTACCAGTTGAGGAAGAAGACACAGGCCTTAAGTTAGACCGATGTAATAATGACTTTCGTCATCTAAAAAATACACACAAAATATTTTTTCAATTACATTGTATCCCATGAATTAAAATATATATTTTGCATGTACTTCTGCAGTACTCTAAAAATGTTATAAATTTATCATCTGAAAAGAAACATTACAAGCCATGACCCAAGGAGTGAGAGATCCTGCACAGGACTGAGACTGACCAGAAAAGGTCTTCAGAGTAAAGGTAGTCTGAAGACAGGGTATGTTCACTATCATAAAGGGGACAATAACTGACTGGGTGAATCCTCTACAGGATCTGATTTCTCTTTCCTATGCTCTCAGTGGAGTATTATCTCCTTTTAATAGGGGAGGGAACCAGGTTCACAGAGGTTACATAACTTGAATGAAAACGATCCATTAAGAAAGTAGTAATCTGGAAGTTGAAACAGTCTGTTTTGTATCAAGCCCCGTGCTATTTTTTACTGCTCTCTAGCTGCATTGCTTAATACTCTCCTCCTGAGAAGGTCATAAACATAAGATTATGAAACAATAGTATCTTCATATACAGAAATGTAGAATTTTCAAAACGCTTTCACATGTCTCTGTCCTCTAACACAGAGCATGCTTATTAGTACTGCATATGGTGACAAGCTTAAGATGGGGAATATTGCTTCAACTAGAGTGGTAGTTATATAAGTATATACATTCACCATAATTCATTGAACTGTACAGTACACTGAGGAAAGCATTTTATTATATATGAATTAAACCTCAATGAAGTTGGTTTCAGGAGTTAAAAAAGGTGTCCCAGGGTTGCAACAATGGTAGGCTTACCGATTATATGTTCCCTTTCGATGCATGGTACTCTGCAAATAGCAATGATAGAATGAAGGTTTTGCCTAAAAATATCCATTTTCCATCCTGCTTCTTTAGAAATTTCCTTACTGTGTATAAGCTATTATAAAATATGTGTAATATATAATAATGACTATCATTCTCTAAAAATTACACAGGGCAAGGATTTTTTCCAATTACATTATAATCTTATGAATATACACACTTCACAAGATTTTTCTACAGGACCCTAAGGATATAAATTCTTCAGCCTGAAAATAAACATCACAAACCACGGCCTATAGAGTCAGAGATATCATAGAAGGTTGAGATCGACTAGAAGTGGTCTTCTAAGTAAGGGCAATTTGAGGACAAGTTATATCTGCACTGGATTAATCAAAATCCAGACTGTCCCAAGGTGTAAAACTCCCAATTCATTTAAATTTATCCAGCTAATACTTTTTGCAGCCATGATGAAAATTTTAGTTCCCCAGAGTCAACTAGTTTCACCACATTTTAGTCTTTTTAAAAAAAATGTTTTATTTACTCATTTGCCAGAGAGAGGGAGAGAGAGCACAAGCAGGGGGAGTGGCAGGCTGAGGAAGAAGCAGGCTCCCTGCTGAGCAAGGAGCCTGATGCCTACTGATTCCAGGATGCCAGGATCATGACCTGAGCTGAAGGCAGACACTGAACCAACTGAGCCACCGAGGCCTCCCTACCATATTTTAGTCTTAATCCACAAGTAAGATAGCTGATTTGGAAGCATTTACTTAGGGCCAAGAGTAGAGTTTAGCAAGTAGTTAGATTGTATTCATTTTGCCCTCAAGTGTAAGAGCCTATTCAGCCGGAGCGGCCCCACCCCGGCTGAACTACCATTTTGTTGTTTATGCAGTAAAACTTAAATTGACCCTGCCCACCCCCCAAACTTACATAAAAGCAAGTCCGGGAAACCAGTCCCAGGTAACAAAGCCCAAATACAAGGGTGGGTCAGGTCAGGTGGAGACATTCAATCAGTGGGGGCACATACTGTCTCCTAGCTACCAAGGAGATGGACCCTGCCCTTTGGGTGCCTTTTGGGCGCCCATTCTGACTAAGGTGATAGGCTAGTTCAAATAACTACTATGGGGTGAATTGCAGTGCAATTGGCCACCCATCTGTTACCTAGCATGACTGTGCAGCTTTCTCTGTGTTGCAATCTCATTAGCCACCTGTGTGTGGCCAGGCTCAACCACATGGCCTTTGTTCTATAAAAGTCAGTCTGTGAGGCAGGGAGGGGTCGCCCTCTCTGTAAGGGGCGGCCCAACCAGTCTGTTCGAGGGTCGGTTTGATTCTTGATGCTTGGCACGAAACAAAGCTTTGCTTGACCTTTGCTTTGTATCAGTCTCGCTTCTTTGACCATGGACCCATTATTGGGGGACCTAACACAAGGTTTCATTAACAGAATCAATGCATTCCCTTTCAAATATCAAAGTTGTTTTTTCTCTTTCTCCATCTCTCATAATACACACAAACATGGTACACAAACAGATACATACGCATGTATGTACAAATGTATCTGCCTACCTATATTTAAGGATTTATGTTGTATAGTGATCTACTGATCTGACTTACTAAGAGACCTGCTAAAGTGCACAATCATTATGATGAAAGAATGTTAATGTTAAAAAAAAAATAAACACAAGGATTCTAGCCTTAGTACATAAAACCTGACTTCATCATCATGGGTTTTATTATCTAATATATTTTCAGATTATGCTAAAATGTTTCACCATGCATCATTTATTGGTTTATAAGTTTCTTGCATTTAGGCTTAGGATAAGTACCAAGAGCTGACAAATCAACACTTTCAGCTTGTGCATTGATCATCACTGCCACTTAATCCTTTCCTGTTTAAATTACTCAATTCATTAGCTAGACCACAGCCGCAAAAGCACTTCCCAGTTGCATTCAAGAAAAGCTCAACATTCTTCCTGAGGAAAAGCCCTGCTTAGATTTCTGTAACTACCCTCACTCACATTTAGACCCTGAATTTAACTTACCTCTGCTCTTCTGTGGCTTTAGAGATGTTAATTTCCTTGTTAACCCACAATTAGAGGAGTAAATCATAGGCAATTTTCTTAAAGAAATACTGAATTAAATGCAAATTACTTGAGTAATTCCTATAAGCACAGTCATATTAGTAATGCATCCATGAATCTTTTTTGTGCTGTAGAAAGGGGGTGTGCTAAATTTCACTCTACTTTAAGGGAAGTTTCCCATCTCTAAAGCCTATGGAGGTATAAATCAATATAGGTAGAAAGATGGAGGAATGGATTCATTTTCATATTATGTCAGGATAAAATTCAATCAAAACTTTTTAGGAATGATCTATTTTCACCTCTTTAATAAAATACCTTTACCAAATTTATTGTTTTCTTTTAAAAGATGGATGCAGAACACCTCAAGGTAAAACTGAAATAATTCTGGTATTAAGAGTGAATTCATTCCACATTCTATACTGACTGGGACTGCATGCTGTTGTAAAACTTTGTGAAAAGAGACACACCGTATTCTCTTAAGAGAGATCACTCCCCCTCCTCTCTGCTATATTCTGGCTCCTCTTTGCAGTTTATGAATACCCTTCAGTGTTGATTTAAAGAGACGTGTTTCCGTAGTGTGCACATATCATTTTGTTCAATCCTCAATGGAAGCCCCCTTAAATGCATCTTAGTAGGACTATTTTATACATTAAGAAGTCGCTTCAGGGAGTCTAAGTGATGTTCAGGGTTGCACTGATAGTAGGTGACAGACCTGGAAAGCAAACATAAGTGAGCCTGACTTCAAACCGGCTTTTCTTTTTTTTTTTTTTTTTTTAATTTTTTATTTTTTATAAACATATATTTTTTATATACATATATTTTTATCCCCAGGTCTGTGAATCACCAGGTTTACACACTTCACAGCACTCACCAAATCACATACCCTCCCCAATGTCCATAATCCCACCCCCTTCTCCCCAACCCCCTCCCCCCGGCAACCCTCAGTTTGTTTTGTGAGATTAAGAGTCACTTATGGTTTGTCTCCCTCCCAATCCCATCTTGTTTCATTTATTCTTCTACCCACTTAAGCCTCCATGTTGCATCACCACTTCCTCATATCAGGGAGATCATATGATAGTTGTCTTTCTCTGCTTGACTTATTTCGCTAAGCATGATACGCTCTAGTTCCATCCATGTTGTTGCAAATGGCAAGATTTCATTTCTTTTGATGGCTGCATAGTATTCCATTGTGTATATATACCACATCTTCTTGATCCATTCATCTGTTGATGGACATCTAGGTTCTTTCCATAGTTTGGCTATTGTGGACATTGCTGCTATAAACATTCGGGTGCATGTGTCCCTTTGGATCACTACATTTGTATCTTTAGGGTAAATACCCAATAGTGCAATTGCTGGGTCATAGGGCAGTTCTATTTTCAACATTTTGAGGAACCTCCATGCTGTTTTCCAGAGTGGCTGCACCAGCTTGCATTCCCACCAACAGTGTAGGAGGGTTCCCCTTTCTCCGCATCCTCGCCAGCATCTGTCATTTCCTGACTTGTTGATTTTAGCCATTCTGACTGGTGTGAGGTGATATCTCATTGTGGTTTTGATTTGTATTTCCCTGATGCCGAGTGATATGGAGCACTTTTTCATGTGTCTGTTCGCCATCTGGATGTCTTCTTTGCAGAAATGTCTGTTCATGTCTTCTGCCCATTTCTTGATTGGATTATTTGTTCTTTGGGTGTTGAGTTTGCTAAGTTCTTTATAGATTCTGGACACTAGTCCTTTATCTGATATGTCGTTTGCAAATATCTTCTCCCATTCTGTCAGTTGTCTTTTGATTTTGTTAACTGTTTCCTTTGCTGTGCAAAAGCTTTTGATCTTGATGAAATCCCAGTAGTTCATTTTTTCCCTTGCTTCCCTTGCCTTTTGCGTTGTTCCTAGGAAGATGTTGCTGCGGCAGAGGTCGAAGAGGTTGCTGCCCGTGTTCTCCTCAAGGATTTTGATGGATTCCTTTCGTACATTGAGGTCCTTCATCCATTTTGAGTCTATTTTTGTGTGTGGTGTAAGGAAATGGTCCAATTTCATTTTTCTGCATGTGGCTGTCCAATTTTCCCAGCACCATTTATTGAAAAGGCTGTCTTTTTTCCATTGGACATTCTTTCCTGCTTTGTCGAAGATTAGTTGACCATAGAGTTGAGGGTCTATTTCTGGGCTCTCTATTCTGTTCCATTGATCTATGTGTCTGTTTTTGTGCCAGTACCATGCTGTCTTGATGATGACAGCTTTGTAATAGAGCTTGAAGTCCGGAATTGTGATGCCACCAACGTTGGCTTTCTTTTTCAATATCCCTTTGGCTATTCGAGGTCTTTTCTGGTTCCATATAAATTTTAGAATTATTTGTTCCATTTCTTTGAAAAAGATGGATGGTACTTTGATAGGAATTGCATTAAATGTGTAGATTGCTTTAGGTAGCATAGACATTTTCACAATATTTATTCTTCCAATCCAGGAGCATGGAACATTTTTCCATTTCTTTGTGTCTTCCTCAATTTCTTTCATGAGTACTTTATAGTTTTCTGAGTATAGATTCTGTGTCTCTTTGGTTAGGTTTATTCCTAGGTATCTTATGGTTTTGGATGCAATTGTAAATGGGATTGACTCCTTAATATCTCTTTCTTCTGTCTTGCTGTTGGTGTAGAGAAATGCAACTGATTTCTGTGCATTGATTTTATATCCTGACACTTTACTGAATTCCTGTATAAGTTCTAGCAGTTTTGGAGTGGAGTCTTTTGGGTTTTCCACATATAGTATCATATCATCTGCGAAGAGTGATAATTTGACTTCTTCTTTGCCGATTTGGATGCCTTTAATTTCCTTTTGTTGTCTGATTGCTGAGGCTAGGACCTCTAGTACGATGTTGAATAGCAGTGGTGATAATGGACATCCCTGCCGTGTTCCTGACCTTAGCGGAAAAGCTTTCAGTTTTTCTCCATTGAGAATGATATTTGCGGTGGGTTTTTCATAGATGGCTTTGATGATATTGAGGTATGTGCCCTCTATCCCTACACTTTGAAGAGTTTTGATCAGGAAGGGATGTTGTACAAAAGAAAAGAGAAAAGACCCAAATAAATAAAATCATGAATGAAAGAGGAGAGATCACAACTAACACCAAGGAAATACAAACTATTATAAGAACATACTATGAGCAACTCTACGGCAATAAATTTGACAATCTGGAAGAAATGGATGCATTCCTAGAAACATATAAACTACCACAACTGAACCATGAAGAAATAGAAAGCCTGAACAGACCCATAACCAGTAAGGAGATTGAAACAGTCATTAAAAATCTCCAAACAAACAAAAGCCCAGGGCCAGACGGCTTCCCGGGGGAATTCTACCAAACATTTAAAGAAGAACTAATTCCTATTCTCCTGAAACTGTTCCAAAAAATAGAAATGGAAGGAAAACTTCCAAACTCATTTTATGAGGCCAGCATCACCTTGATCCCAAAACCAGACAAGGATCCCACCAAAAAAGAGAGCTATAGACCGATATCCTTGATGAACACAGATGCGAAAATACTCAACAAAATACTAGCCAATCGGATTCAACAGTACATTAAAAAGATTATTCACCACGACCAAGTGGGATTTATTCCAGGGCTGCAAGGTTGGTTCAACATCCGCAAATCAGTCAATGTGATACAACACATCAATAAAAGTAAGAACAAGAACCATATGATACTCTCAATAGATGCTGAAAAAGCATTTGACAAACCGGCTTTTCTAATTTGCCTCATTAACTTTGTTGCTGTGTTAACTCTTGAGGCCCCTGAAACTCTAAAGAACAAACTAGTACCTACCAAACCAAAATGAATACTGAGCCATCAGACTGAATATGCACATCTATAATCAAGGTCTTTGGTACTGAGCCAACAAGATGTGTCTCTGAATTATTCACATAACCCTTTAATTTGTATTTTTGATAGCAGATCTAAACAGAGTCAAAACTTATTCTTAGCTTACATTGAATTGTTTTATTATCTTCTCTTATACATTCATATAGGCTTTGTTACTCAACATTCAATTCTTTATTCTGAGATTTCATAATAGGTATTTTAATTAGGTCACAGTTTCACTAATGAGTGATGGTTCTCAAAGAAAGAGGAGTCTTCAGTTGGAAATGAGGATTTTTGTCTGAACTCCATGCTTACATAGTGGGTATCTTGAAATCCATCTGCTTTTGTTATTTTCCCCAGCACATTAACAGGAATTAGATACCATGACTGTCTTTTATTATCTTATTTTTTTTTTCATAACCTGCTTTCCTTTTGATTTAGAATATTTTAACCTCATTTTCCACTCCCTTGCCCCCAGGATTTACAATATCCTTCTCACTGATCACTGTTCATATTGCATTGCCTGATCTCTCTTGCATTGTGTACCGTCTCCAAGAATTTGGTAGTCTTCAAGTGTGGGGTGGGGAGAGGAATGGGGAATGGTTATACCTACTCACTTACAGCTATAATCAGCTACAATCACACATGGTATTTCTCAATCAGTCCCCTCCTGCTCTACTTCATATCCCCCAGTGTTGATATATTCTGTTCATAAACCCCCTTGAAGGATTTTTGGTATTGTGGATAGCTCTTGGAGCCCTTGGAGAGAACATTATTATCTACTGATGGGCATTGGTGAGAATGTAAGCTATTCAATACTTATCAGATGTAAATAACATCAGAATCATATGAAAACCCTTCAGAGCTCATAGAATGGTACTCTCTAACATAAACCACTGAAAGAGTGTATGTAGAAAATGAGAGGGCTCTCCACTGCAAATTTGGGAGTGATTACAAATTTAGAGGAATGAGTTATGAGAAGATACTGAAATGATGGAATGAGGAAATTATTTTGTTATTACTTACACAAGCATCAATTAGAATGTATTTGTGCTTCAAGCAGGCTGAAATTGTCCATATCCTTTTTTTCTGCAAGTGCCAAGATATATTTAATTTCTCAAAATAATGTAAGTTAGACAAGTCCCTGCAATCTCTGTATTAGCTTATGTTTACAATGAAAAATTGAGACTAAAAGAATTGGTCTTAGATTAGATTGGAATAGAGCAGACTGAAGAAGCAAGTGTTCTGTGGATCTCATTATATTCCATGCATACAATAAATCACATTACACTAATAACTGGGATTTTTTAGTCCTATCACCAGACCTCCCATTTGTGTGTTTCTTAAAAGAGGCTCCCAGACTATTTCAAGTTTTCTATTAGTCTGGAACAGGTGTCCACAGGTTTTTGTTGAGGGGGGGCGGAGGGGTGTTGATGTTCAGTTAACCAGCATAAGGTCAATTCGCTTTTCAGCAATAAAATATCACCAAATAATAGATCCAAAAAAGAAGCACTGGCAAGTAAACTCTAAACCCTGAACCTTGGTTTGGGATTGGTGGTGTACCTTGTTTTAGATTATTCAGCTTTAGAAGATACATAAGACCACCTAGTCTGATGTTTTCACTGAAGGATGGGAGACTGAGACCTAATAGACATGCTCAGAGTCTCTGGCTACTTAGTCATGAAGTCAATTCAAATTGTTTAAATCATGATAATAAACTCTGCATGTGAACAAGGGACCTTTACAAGTCATGACATACTGAACTGAAGTAATATTAATTCACCTTTTTATTCCCTGTGCCTAACATAATACTTTGACACATACAGAACTGGGGTGGGGGAGGGGAGGCTCAAAAAACATCTACTCAATGAACTCAACAAGAAGATAGAAAGATCTCCAGATTAATTTCATTTCATACTTATCTGAAAATACTTAACCAGTCACAAGAACTATTAGTTCTTATACTACCATTTTATATATAGCTAAGTTCTTTATGCCTTAGAAAATTCAAACTGCAGTAGTAGTGAAGCTGGTATTCCATGGTACAATGAGTTCTATTATGGTGCCTAGCATCCAGGACTTCAAGGGAAGTAAATTACCATTGAATCTATGTTCTCCAGATGCAAGTTACATTTTGTTTCACCTTGGTGAAAAAAGTATTCAATTTGAGTTTTTTGAGGCTTAGAACGAAACCAACTCTCCATGAAAACCAATATTAGTTTACTCTCTTAACGTTGCACTTGCATGATTTCAAAAATGAAGCCAATGAAGGAGTCGTGAAACCTTCCTGCCTTTATTTCATGAGGATAACCTCACCTAGCAGTAACTAGCAGTAGGAATTAAGTTACACTGCTATTACGGATTTTGTAAAGGAGTTAATTCTTCTCCATATACCAGAGGAAATTCTTCATTAAAGAAATATATATATATATATATATATATATATATATATATATAAATATATAAAATAAAATAAAAATTATATATATATATAATTTTTATTTTATTTTTTGCTGTATTCAGTCAAAAAAGTTGTATGCAACTGCCACATTTGGTAATGAATCTCTATTTACTACCATTTACTACCAACTTGAAACAATTTAGTCCACATTAAATGTTTTCAGGATCTAAGATTTTTTTTTTTTTTTTTTTTTGGCCATGAAGTAGTTGAAAGAAAAAGTTATTTTTTTTTTTTTAATCTTTTAAAAGTTGTTGTACCATCAGGGTTAGTAAACAGAACTTTATCTTCTTTAACAAGCCGAAGGAGGCCTGAAGTAAGAGCTAGCATGTCCGTATATAGAGTTTTGGCTCTAAGAAGCCCAACAAAGGAAATTATATTTCTGGATGATTGGATTTACTTCATTATAGTTTGGGCGAGGGTTAGCTTGAATGAGTATTTCTTAAACACTTTTTATGTTACAAATCCTTGAAAAAAATTAATGAAGTCTAGGATTGCTCTCCACAGGAAAAAAAAAAAAAAAGAAATGAACACATGAACAATCATAGAATTGTTCTTACATTTTCAGGTGACCCCAGAAGAATTACATGGACTAGGACATTGGAACCTTCTAGGGGTAACCTCTGAATGTATTAATTTCTAAATCCCTAAATCCAGGCACACTGTAGGCACTCAAAAATTGTGGCTGAACTAAAAATTATCTTTATGAAAAAAAAAAAAAAAAGATAAGTCACAACTCTATGGATAGAAATTAAATCCATTTTTTAAACTGTCCTTACTTACAGAGTATCTACAACATCCTGATCACTTTAGAACTCTCCTAATTACAAGAGTTTATCATATAATTAAGTGGATCAGAGATTTATACTGCCCAAAAAGCTCAAATATTATCCATGGTTTTTTTAGAAGTGAAGCTGAAGGAGAGAAGAATGGAATGGTAATTATAACTGGTAATAATCTAAAAGAGCTGGCCACGTAAAAGAAATCAGCATGTAATAAAAGCTGGCCAGACATTTGGGAGTGTAAGGAAAACTACAAAACAGAGGACTCTCAGAGGTATGTAACAGGCTTATCTGCAAGGAGAGACAAAATTTTGACAGAGATCATGGATTAATACATCCAGACTCAAGTCTAACTTACTTATTATTTATTTTAAGGATTTATTTATTTCAGAAAGAAAGAGAGAGAAAGTAGGTGAGAAAGAGAGAGCACAAGAGGGCCAGGGGAGAGGGAGAAACAGACTCCTCTGCTGAGCAGGGGGCCCAAGGAGGGCCTCAATCCCAGGACCATGGGGTCATGACCTGAGCCAAAGGCAGATAGATGTTCAACCAACTGAGCCACCCCGGGTGCTCCTAAGTTTAACTTTAAAATGTCAGAGGACACAGACCTGCATTAGCTGAAGTGGAAAGTGCATTGATTTGGTGGTCAGGAAAGCTGGTGCTGGTCTGAATCATTATTCTTTGGCTCAAGACAGAGACCTTAGCAATGTCATCTGTGACTATTGGTCTGGAATCTATACATCACTTGCAAGATGAGAGGGCTGATTAACTGGGCCTGAAAGTCTTGGTAGCTTTAGAATTTTAGCTTTCTTTGATATATCTCTGCTTGCAAAATTTCAAAGGATGATTCAAACCACACTAACCAATTTAAGATTTTTCTTGCTTAAATTTTTGTGACTCTGACTTAGGACACATAATGTTTTAAAAAAATAAGAATAAAAAGGGTAAGATGTAAATAATTAAGTCTACATTAAAATGTGATTCCCTAGAAAGATAACTGTTGTTTTTAATTTTTTAAATGTAGAAAACAAAGTGAAAAAACAAAATTAGCAAATGAATGTAGTAGGCTTGCAAGGAGGTAGAACCTAATTTTGTTTGGACAGAATGTATCATTTAAAAGTTAAGAGGCACATATCTTGTTTAGGTATAAATAGCAAAGATATTTTAGAGAACTTTGTTCTGCTAAGAACCATGCACATGGTCTCTTTCAGTTACATAACAACTCATTGCTTGGACAGGAATGAAGTAAAAGGGCACTGCAGAGGTTGCTAGGCAGTTGGACTCCTAGGACCGTCTGGCAGGCCCTGAACTCATCAGTGAGATGCTAATGACAGCTGAGGTTTGGACCTTCTAAATGACCAATTTACTTATTCTCAGATCATTCCCAAGATAGCAGTGGGGGTGAAAAGGGTATTAATTCCAGAGTAAACCTCCCTAGATTTTGGAATTATTACGGGTGAAGGAAGGTAAGACCTGACTTCTGACCAACACCATCAAGGAAAGAAGGGTTCAGCTGGGTAGAGTAGCTATAACAGCCAGGGATCAGAAGGCTGCAGCTTTGAAAGAAAAGAAGGCTAATGAGCCTACTGTCTTACTGCCTGGCTATAGTAAATATTATGCCTGCCATTTTTTTCTTGGTTATTATTTAATCTGAAATGATCTATTCATTGATGTTTTTATGCATTTCCCCCACATGCTACTATATAGAAAAGATTACAAGTTGGTCAAATAAACATTTTAAATATATAGTACTTAGTTCCGTGCTAAGGAGTCTATTTACGCTATATAGAGAAATAACCAATAATTATAATATGTTAAGTGATGGATGATAGAAAGCACCCTAGTAGTCCTTCAAAATGCAAAGCAGCCCTCATTGTGGTCTGGGATGGTGATGGTGATCTGGCCAGCATTTTTGGAAGAGAGGACATAAAATATGCACGGGGTCTACAAAGGCAGAGAACAGGAGCGCCTGGGTAGCTCAGTGGGTTAAAGCCTCTGCCTTCGGCTCAGGTCATGATCCCAGGGTCCTGGGACCGAGTCCCACATTGGGCTCTCTGCTCAGCAGGGAGTCTGCTTCTCCTCTCTCTCTGCCTACTTGTGATTTCTGCCAAATAAATAAAATCTTTAAAAAAAAAAAACAACAAAGGCAGAGAACAGAGAAGTGGGTTGGGTGGGCAGGGTAGGGATTATACAAAGGGTACGTTGTTTGAGATCAAGAAGACTAGAGTGTCTATAGAGGTATTATAAAAACCATGGTTACAAAGCTAAGGAGGATAAACCTTCTCTTGATATAATAAGTAGTGGCTACAAAAATTATTATAGAACCAAAATATACTTTAAGAAGTTAAAAGATATGAGATTAAAAAAAATATACAGAAAGAGTGAGTGCAGAGTAGGCAAGGATGATCGAGTGACACTGAATAAATGCTTCCTAAGGAAAAGGAGATCACTATTTTGTATTACCTGCTAAACTAAATGTTTAAAAAAGGCAGGAAAAGAAGACAGATTATATTCCCTGTTCATATATAGAATGATCACAGGATCATTTCTGAATATGGTATAGAAGGAAACCATAATGTATAGAATCTCATCTAAATACTATCCTCCTGTTTTTCTGTACTTCACACCCAGAAAGAGAGAGAGGTGAGGAAAACTGGCAGAAGGTATGAATTTATTTTTCAAAAGTGTATAAATTCTAAGGAATATTTATAGTTGCTCTGATCTACTTCCTCTATTTTATGAATCTTTATTGTACTCTCAAAACAATATTTAGAAAATATAAGGGATCAAATCATCAGAGAATATTCCATTCCTTGCATTCATCATACCATGTTCTATTTAATAAGGCTATGAAATAGACTAATAATTTGAAGCTATTTTCAACAGCAAAGATTAAATTAGTTACTTTCTGTTAACCACAGCTTTAAATTTTATTAATGAATGCCTTCTCTCCATGCATTTTAGTTAATCAAGAGTCAGGAAGATTGATTTCTCATGGGGAAATGATATGCTGTTGTTCAATTTATTTACTAGTAAAATTTTATATTCAAAAACTCCATGCATCAAATTTAATTACTAAGCAGATGATGCCATATAAAGAAGGGGAAGGTATGGAGAAATGTGAAGATTTAAGCTGTAAATTTTAACATCATCATTTTCTAAATGATGTAAAGGGTATAATGCCCATTGGTAGGTAGATTTCCTTGAGTATTGGTATTACTCATCTTAAACTACATGCTAATCAAAATGAAAAAAAAATTAAGAAAGAAATAGGAGCAGGGGATAACACATTTCCAGCATGTTACTATTCCCTGCCTTTTTAGAAGATTTTGGACTTTAAAGGTTGTCAGCACCTTGCCTCACATGTGTGGCTTTGTTTCTCTCCAGTCCACAAACCAAAGGTAAAATTGGACATATGAGCTGACCTTTACCATCAGCCGTTCTTTTATTTGAAGATGATAATGGATTCTCCTCCTGGAGGAAGTTGTGAACCACGAGAGCCCTCATTTATCACACTGTTCAAGTGTGTGAAGTGGTGACAGTGGGGGGAACAGGAGGCAGCGGCTCCCAGGACAACAGTCGACAGGCATAGCTGCATCATGGTTTATTACTTCAAAAATGTTCTTTGATTACATATAATAAAGTTAATCTCTTGCTGACATTTAACCTGCATCTTCATAGCCAAAATAATAAGACCCATTCTGCAAGCTGTTAGAGAAAGCTATTGTCAAAACTATGAAGGGAAGGCCTCAGTAAATCTGACTCCGAACTTCTTATCAATCTCTTTCCAGAAAAATCAAGGCAGATTTGAGGAATACTATAGATAAAATACTATAGATAAAACAAGAAAGAACTGCTGTCCAAAATATATTTTCTTTAGTGTATGGCTAAAGTGCTTAAAAGTATAGCATTTCTAAGTGCTGATTTCTTGTGTTATTTATTAGCTCTTAATTTATGTTGGAAACTATGCTTGGTGCTTTAAATGCACCATCTAACTGCATCACTGTAAGGTTACTGAAAACTAGCCACCGCTAAACCTTTTTATAGAGCAGGAAACTGAGGAGTGGGACCAGAATGACCACTCAGGTGTTCCTGATACCAAATCTTAACCTTTGTCCATTAGGCCCATTTACCTCCTCTCTACTCATCTTGAATTAAGAATTTTCCTTTTCCAAGACAAATTACACTGGGCAGATGACAAGACTATGCCTATCAGCCACTTGCTTAAACCTTACTGCGACTCATTTCAATTCATATGATTTCTTCTTTAGAGTTGGTATCTGATGCCAAAATGCTAGTCTGTGGTTCCTAAATAAGAGAGACGTGGTCAAAGGGTCCTAGTAGGCATATGGATACAATGAATATCTGGTGGGTGGGAACACTGAACCCTGGAAAACAGGTATAAGATGGAAAGAAAAGGAAGTTTCAAAAATTAAATTCATCATCTTGCTGTTAGCTCGACTTAACTGAGGTTGGAATCTGTTCCGGAAGTTGGCATAGAAAGTCTCATTTTCCTACCATTAAAGTACCAGGTATTTATTTGCATCCTCAAGGAGCAGAAAAAGAATTCAGGGTTAAATGTAAAATTGTAAAGGATGGATATAGTTGAAGAAAGAGCTAATCAAGAAATTGCTCTTGTCTTCCTAATTGAAGTGCAAAGAGATTAGCTAAAACCAAGACCAAATTAGAAGCAGGATTCTTAAAGAAGAAAAAGAGTGAGAGAAGGAAAGAAAACACTTTAGATTTTGCAAAGATCAAATTCACAGCACAGATTGCTTAATAAAACTGGGTAATAATCATGGTATGGAGGATACTGGAAACAACCTGGAAATTAATGGAATTGTACACTAATTTTCTAGAAACAACTCAATTCATTTCCTTCAAATAATTTTTCTCCCATGTGTCACTTTTAAATGGTTTACCTTTCTTTCAACTGACTTTGAAAGTAAGGAAGGCAAAAATCTTTAAAAAAATTAACTGGAAAATATTATTTCCAACAGTATATAGCATGAAACAGGTCCTGGCTCAAAAGCTGTGGCCAACATAATACACTGGCTTCCAGCAGCCTGAGGGTGAAGAGGCTTGTCAAATGCTGTCTTTTGGCCACGCCTGTATTCAAACTTGTATCCACATGAAGGCAAAATAGTCTATCTAGTTAAGACGTATTGTGAATAAGAAAGCAAAAGGCAGTAGTTAAACACATTCCTTGGCAACATGTAAACAGAACTGAGCAGCTGACTTGACCTAATATTATGTCCTCTAGTTCCTGGCTGTTACATACATCTAGACTAATGGACACAGTGAATAGTAATAGTCCTATCAAAATAGTTGATCACTCCTATAATTCCTTATAGGAATTAGAGTAGTTAATTCAGAATAAAAGATCAATGTGTTTTCTCCCTTTTCACCCTTCCTTCTCTTTTCACATTAAATCCAGTTGTTAGGGGGGAAAAAATCACTATTTCGTGTGTGTATGTGTATGTGTATGTGTATGTGTATGTTTCGTTCCTTTAAGGTCCAGTGAAAAGCTCTAAGAGGTCCTAGTTTTACTACACAGTATTACTATGCACATACTAAGTACTCAACTAGACAATGGCCTACCTGCTGGAGAATACATCCTTGTCATTATCTGGGACAATGTATCTTTAGCTTAAAAATACAGGGACACGCAAAAACTCCACTCCCATGTTCACTGCAGCACTGTTCACAATAGCCAAGAAGTGGAAACAACACAAGTGTCCCCTTATGTTTGTTATCTTGATTGTCGTGGTATTATCAGAAGAATAGATCAAGAAAATCTGGTATATACATAAACTAGGATATTATTCAGCCTTAAAAAAGGATAAACCATGGGGCTCCTGGGTGGTTTAGTCATTAAGCGTCTGCCTTAAGCTCAGGGCATGATCCCAGGGTCCTGGAATGGAGCCCACCCACTTCAGGCTCCCTGATCAGCATGAAGCCTGCTTTTCCCTCTTCCACTCCCCCTGCTGGTGTTCCCTCTTTCTCGCGGTCTCACCCTCTCCCTCTGTCAAATAAATAAAATCTTAAAAAAAAAAAAAAAAGGATGAACCTTGAGGATATTATGTTCAGTGAGATAGTCCAGTCACTGAAAAACACTGCATGATTCCAATTGCATGAGGAATCGAAAAGAGTAAAATTCATGAGAACAGCAAGTACAATGGCGGCTGCCAGAGGGTGAGAAGAGAGGGAAGTAAGCAGTTGGGCTTGAATAGGCATAAAATTTCAGTTATTCAAGACGAGTAAGTTCTAGAGATCCTCTGTACAACATTGTGCTTTCATACACTACATTGTACAAATAAAATTTTCCTTAGGTGGATCTCATGTAAAGTGTTCATACCACAATAAAAATAAAACAAAAACTGGGATCAACTGAATAATTAACTGTCACTGGTCTGTGGATCTCAAATTCAGATTTAAAATAAAACTGAGGTAATTTCTTTTTTGTATTAGTGTGACCAGAAGGACACATGTAAATAAAGGTTTAACTGTATCCTCTAGTAATTTATCAAGCATTTGTTTGGAATCCAAAATACACTTACATTCATTTTTCATAAGAATTATCTTTGCAATAAAACAATCATAAATATATGTATGGACAGTTCTTTTAAACAGCTTCTGGGGTGTCTAGACTATGTCCATTATCCCCTGGAGATCCTCAGACACTAGTTGGATAAACTTTCACATAAAAGATTAGCCTATTTATCACTTTCTCAACAGCAATGCTTCTGTAAGGATCTTCCGAGGGATAAAAACAAAACACAACAGCTCTGGCACCTATTAATATCTTTATCTTACTTTCTAACATAATTTGGAATGGATTTATAAAAAATATGGTCTTGTGTATGTAAAGGGAATTGTCATCAATAAAAAAACATAATTAAAATTTACACTTTGAATTCTGTAACATCTAGCAGAAAGTTCTAAAGATCTCTATCCAGACTGCCAATGATCCACAGGAGGTCAAACTTAGCTGGTACTCAGTGGGTACCTTTTGAATATTAGTAGGCAAACACTAATGGCTGGAAATAAACATTTTAGTTGTACTCACTTTACCACTGTTTATAACATCATCATTCATGCTAGCTTAGTGATTACTCTGATCTTATGTACTGTCCAATCTACTTGCATTTTCTCCTTGGGGAAACTCAAATTACTATTGATTTCTCTGATGGATTTTTCTAATGACTATCTGTTGCTCCTGAGTTGCTCAAGTGTTTTCTGCACGTGATTCCATGTGGAACGAAAATGTTGTTCTGGGCAACTTGCAGTCATGCAGTACACAACAAGTAGAGCTGTGTAGTGATGCAGGAAGGAGACGACAGGAAGAAAAGGTTTTCTCTTGAAATGGAGGGATGGTTGAGATATGGTCCGTGATTTCAGCCAACAAAACAAAAACATCCCATATCAAGGATGTATATAGGGTGTGTGTGTGTGTGTGTGTGTGTGTGTGTGTGTGTGTGTGTGTATGCATATACATCAAGAATAACACTGAGTTCCAATCTGGGATTTCCTCCCGCCCATCCTCCAATCTTATTTGGGTATAACTGATATAGCAGTACATACTATATTTAGAATTTGTTAAGTTTGACATATACATGTTAGGAGCCTGACAAGTACCTATCAACCCCTGATAATACCACGACAATCAAGATAACAAACATAATTATCCTCGAAGTTTTCTTTTTGTCCCTTTTTTGTTGTCATAAGGACCTTGAAATCTATACACATTAAAATTTTTTTAAGTTTACAACACCATATTTTTAACTATAGGCATTATGTCAGGATTTCCTATTTTTAACAATTCATATCATCTAAAGAATAACTCCAGAGTGATTTTAAAAGCTACAGTTAGAATCTTCAAATATATATTTGATTTTAATCCAACAAATGCAATTCTTGAAACAAACAAATGAAAAAAAAAACTTATGGTCCCCAAGAACAAAATTTTTAAGCACCAAAGAAACAAAACCTAATTTTTTTTATTAGTTCTGGGATTGGGTGGGTTAGTATTTTCTCAGGAAGAGAAGAAATAGGAGACCAGATCAGCTTTTCTATTTGTTAGCATTATAAGCCACCCAGGAAAAAAATGTAAAGTGCCTCCCTTAATCAAATATTAATAAGTATAGGAAATTAAGTTAACATCAATGGAATTTCAGTTTTATTTCTAACATCTGAGAACTGAGGGCAGTCAGGAATACTGCTGTGGGAATATTGGAAACTTCATTCTAGTCCTGGATTTACCCATCATGCTTGAAAAATCGTGTTATGTATCTGTGACTAATGCTGCAGTAAAGGTGGAAGTTTGTCATGGACAAAGTTCTTTCCTGGTTATCATCTAGCAATTTCACATTCAATCTCTGTCCATTCAGACCTGATGATGTGCAACTCTCCTCTCAAGCAAAGCACGACTGAAGGCTCCCTTCTCTAAAAAGTGATGGGACGTCTTAGTTTTTTCACCTCAGAAGATCTGTGAAGAATATACTGTGTACATGTACATATGTGAAATGGAGAAAAAGAGAATGAAAGGACAAAACTGTGAAGTCTCAGCCTCATAGCAAGAGAGCTATTTCATTAACAGCTTTTAGAGACTCGATCATAGATACCTAGTGTGGCAATTATCTTTCCCCATAAATGAGTAACATTTGGGGTACTACCACCTCAGTTTCCAATTTCATTAATCAGTGAAAATGTGTATCTTACGTTGTAAGCAGTAGATAAAATTAAGAAGGTCCAATCTTAAAGTCATACCCCTAAATCTCCTATACCAATGTTTTGAAACTCTAAGTACCTTTTCTCAGAGAAAAAAAAAAATATATATATATATATATATTATATGTATATATTTACCCACACATATATGTATATAAAAGATACATATAGAGAAGATATATGTATATGTGCATACATATATAAAACATAAGCCTATTATGTATATGTAAAATATATATCATACATATATTGGCACATATACATATACATTATGTATGCATATACCTGATAACGTGCGAACACCCTATCTAATTAGTATTTATTTCATAATTTTAATAAGTTACTTCTAATTTATTATAAAGTTAGTAACAGTTGAAATATTTTTACCTTTTTCACTCTATTCTATTTGGTCCTATACTGAGTGTTTTGCTATGCTTCAGATCTAAATATCAAACAATTAACTGGAAAGCTACACCTAGCTACTTTAAGGAACCTCAAACTAAGCATGTCTGGAACTAATCACATCATGTCCAGCCCTCAAGGTTTTCTCTGTCCATTAATGGGGTCAGCATCTCACTAAGCCATCTAGCTTGAAAGATGATTCTCCCTAAACCCTCTCTGCCTCAAATTCCAATCCATCAACATGCCTTATAAATTCTGTCTGTGAAACGATTTCTGAGGCTATAACCAGTTGTACCCAACAACATACTGCTCCTGACCCTTACTAATGGCTGAGGACCTTTGTGTTGTCTTGTGCTCAAAAGGCTTTTTCTTCATTTCCTATTCATTAACATCATCTCACAGGCTCAGGTCAGTTGTAACTTCCTTTACAAAACCCTCCCTAACTTCATTACCTAGAATTAATTGTTCCCTACTCAGTGTTTCTGGAAATCCAAGTATAGAAAAATAAATACACACTAATTAGAATTTAAAGAAGCAGTTACTGTAAGTGCCTTCAGGGGAAGGGTTAGATCATATTTACTTCCAAGTGTATTGCTCCTGGAACAGTGCCCAGCATATTCAATTGTCATTAAGGCTTTCAGCTGGTAGAAGGGGCCTCTGCTCCCTCACACACCAAGTCCGTAGAGACAGGCATTAATTCGGACTCCGGAAACAGGGTTCCTTTTGTCTAAGTCGTAGATCTCTGAGTTGCTATCTGTGCAACTAGGGCAATGACTTTAATCTCCCTGAAGATCACTTTCTTCAGCTTTAAAAAAAGGCAAGGGAGTAGCACCTTCCTCACAGGATCAATCCAAGAACTAAAAAGATAACACAGGCAAAAAAAAAAAAAAAAAAGTTCTGGTCATCAGTTTGAACTCTTTATATTATTATTTTCTTGAGCAGGAGAGCCACCAGAGCATCAGAACCAATGGTGGTTTGGTGCAACAGAGGGCCAACACAAGTGAGGATCTATAGATCCTAAGGCATCCTATTGAGGACACTTCTCCTAAATGGGACAACACATACTCTCATAGCTCTTACCCATGACTTCTATCACTTAATGACTTCCCTTCTCAAGGAAGCTTCTCAAGCTGTTTGCTGCAGCAACAAGAGCACTGTGCAATGCTCTAATGTTCCAGGAGTCTGACTTAAAACTGATCTGTAGTTAGAGAATGTAGGCTGTAGTGGGCATAAGGATCTACTACCTTGCCCTGATTATGGTCAGTTCTCCCCGTTCTGGTACAAGGTGGGAAGTCAGGACACAATCAAGGTGCAAAGGGTGATGCAGAGAAGAGAAAGCCCTAAAAGGAGGCTGAGGAAAGGAATAATTATCCTTAGCAGCCTACTGAGCCCTTCAGCCAGGAAAGATATTTCCAGATGGCAAGTTATAATTAAGAAGGCTGGTAGGCGTCCTGAAGTCCAAGACTAGCATTTCTCAAATGCTACTACATGTATCTCCTGTGACTGCTCAGTGGGGCTTCCATGCTTAAGAAAGTTAGGGAAATATATCCACCATGTCATCTGGAGATTTATATTATATATTAGCGTATAGTAAAAATTTTGTAAATTAAAAAAAAAAAACATAGTCTAATTCTGTATTTCTGAGAACTAAACATAAGAATTTATACAATTACTTCTATCTTAGAATGCTAAGTGACTTCTTGTTGAACATGTGAGATATGGTTGAAAAGCTAATCTATACTAATAAGCAGTCAACAGTTTTAGATACAAAAATGAACCCTATGGCTAGGCTTTCACAGAATGCTATTTCCACAAGCCCAAAAGAAATGCACTCTTCACTTTTATAGGCGCTGTTCCTGAGAACACTTGGATGTGTGAAAGGCTAATGGGATCTGCTATTTTATTTGTGTGACCTGATTTTTACTGTCTTTTCTAACTCCAGATGTGCTGTGAAGCTTTAACATGGGGCTTGAGGGCTGGCAAAGGACAACCCATGAGCCAAATCCAGTCTACTGCCTGCTTGTGTATAGAAAGTTTGTTGTGAAACCCAGACATGTTCTTTGCTTAGTAAGGTTTCTGGCTAAGTTTGCCACACAACAGAGCCAACTAGTCCTGCCAGAGATCATGTGGCCTACAAAGCCTAAAATATTTACTATCTGGCCCTTAATAGAAGAAGCTTTGCGACTCTAATTTCTAGGATTACTAATTTAAAATTAGATGACATCTTTCTAAATGTATGATTATAGACTTTACTATCCATGTTAATCCAATCTGGAGAATATCCCCTTAATAAGTTTATCTAATGCCAGGAAAAAAAGAAAGAAAAAAACCCAAAACCTTAAAACTGTCATGGATACAAAACTAAAACATCAAAGACCAGCCGTTCCATAAGAGTGCAAAAGTCACAGCATGCAGACAGTCTCAGTGTTTTGAGAGAGAACTAAGAGTTGCACATTTAGAGAAATTTTTTTTCCCAGAATTCTGACTTAATTTTTAAAGCTTTACTAAGTTGTCTTCTTAAAACTCTAGACACTTTCCAGAGTCCTTCACATCATTAAAATTTTAATCTTGTTAATTTATTAATACACTTAAATTTAGCCTCTTCTGAACACTAATGAAAATCTTTATTTGAATTATAATTAATTGGAAAGTTCTTGAAACATGCAATTTAGTTTAATCAAAAGTGAAAATTCTCATCTTTCCTCAGTAAAGATAGAACTTCAGAGTTATTACTCAGTATGTATGTATGTAGAACACTACATGCAATTTGAATAAAATAATCTAATACTTAGAGCTGTTTTTTTATTGAATTGCAGAATTTGTTGAGACCTACATGGGTACTGTGATAAACATCTTGTGTTGGTATTTTAAATTAACATAATATCCTGTAAATCAAAATGAGTTTCCAAAAACTCTAAAATAACATGATCACAGACTTTTTGTAAATATTGAGATAACAATTATGATTTTAAATTGCCTTGAAAGAATATACTGAGCATATTCTTTGTAGAATCACTGATGGTAATCTATTACTACATTCTTATCCTAAATTTTAAATAGTCCAAAAGTTCTTTAAAAATAGTTAGTCTGGGGGCACCTGGGTGGCTCAGTGGGTTAAAGCCTCTGCCTTCGGCTCAGGTCATGATCTCAGCGTCCTGGGATCAAGCCCTTCATCGGGCTCTTTGCTAGGCAGGGACCCTGCTTCCTCCTCTCTCTGCCTCCATCTCTGCCTACTTGTGATCTCTGTCAAATAAATAAATAAAATATTTTTTAAAAATAAAATAAAAATAAAAATAGTTAGTCTGAAGACTTTAACGTTGATCATACATCCAAATACATATAAACTCCACCTGAATGTTAGAGTAAATGGAGAGTAATGACATCACATGGAGAATAAATGACATCACTCAAGCCCACTGAGGGCACTTGCCCTTCTGAAAAGTTTACTTCCCTTTTGGAGGCTCTGAAAAAGAATACCCAGTCCTAGAGCAACTTACACTTGGACAAAGAACTGAGAAAAGGGAGTAGAAATGGGACATAGCCCTTAGAATGATCTATTAGCATTATATATATATTTATATATATAATTTATATATATATAATTAGCAATGATAGCTATCATTTTTTGAGGATTAATATAGTCAAACTGTAGTAATTTCTGTATATTATTTTTCCATGTGCTAATTCAATAATGGAGATATTATCATTACCATTTGTGATTAGGATGTTGGGAGAATTTAACCTTGCCAAAGGTCAAATAATAAATGATAACAATGATAGGACATGCTTACTGGACTTCAGTGTCTAGGCCCTCATAAATATGCCTTAAGATCTAATGGACAGGGGCGCCTGGGTGGCTCGGTTGCTGGGTGTCTGCCTTCAGCTTGGGTCATGGTCCCAGGGTCCTGGGACCGAGCCCTGCATTGGGCTCCCTGCTCAGTGGAGGCCTGCTTCTGCCTCTCACTCTCCGTGCTTGTGTTCCCTCTCTCACTGTGTCTCTCTCTGTCAAATAAATAAAATCTTTAAAAAAATAAAAAGATTTAATGGACAGATTCATTAATTGGAGCAGATGAAAGATGGAGCAACAAAGCACATTTAGCAATTTTAAAATCTGACTGATAGCTCAGGTGTCCGTGTTACGATCCAGAGTTGGAACTAACACAAAGCTTATGAGGAACAGGAACAGGTCTCTGAAATATCTGGCATTGCTATACATCCTGCTCAAGTTCAGTTAACTGTGTGGTCCCTGGAGAAAGTGCGTGCCACTGGTAATGCTAGGGGGGAAAATAAAAAACCGACTGACCCAGGAGAGTATACTTTCACAATCAGAATCGAAGCCATCCGATGGCTTCTCTTTAGGTCTGATTACTTAAATGAGCCTGGGATAAGTAGAATCCAAGAGAAAAAACTGACTAATGGCACACAAAGTAAATTGTTGGAAAAGCCTTATACTACCCCAAAACAGAAGACGGACGAGCAACTGAAGAGCAATATTTACAGAGAAGAATTATAAGAAGGCATGGTAAATGTATGTACTCACGTAGTGATTCTAAACTTGAGTAGGAAAGATTCTGGTCATGAATGAAAATAGTGTTTTTTGGTTTTTTTTTTAAAGATTTTATTTATTTATGTGACGGAGAGAGACACAGCGAGAGAGGGAATCCAAGCAGGGGGAATGTGAAAGGAGAAACAGACTTCAGTCAGAGCAGGGAGCCCTATGCAGGGCTCAGTCCCAGGACCCTGGGATCATGACCTGAGCTGAAGGTCGAGGTTTAATGACCAAGTCATCCAGGCACCCCTGAAAATAGCCTTCTGATAGTGAGGATCATTAGAATTGTAATGTCTTGGCAAAAGGGGTTAGGTAGCATTCTTCAAAAAATTAAAAAAAAAAACCCTCTAAAGTCTTTTTATGATGAATTTATTATGACTAAGTGGAAAATCTAAAAGGGAAATGCTAATTTACTTCAGCAGGTTCTACACTCATCCTCCTACTGTTTAAAGTAGTAATTTTTGGTTTTTTAAATATTTTATTTGAGGGACAGACAGTGCACGAGAGAGAGCAGGGGGACGGGGAAGGGCAGAAGGAGAGGGAGAAGCAGACACCCCACTGATCATGGAGCCCCATGCAGGGCTCTATCCCAGGATCCCCACACCCCCCCCCCCAAACACACACTGCCCTACTAGAGATTATGACCTGAGCCTAAGATAGACACTTAACTGACTGAGCCACCCAGGTACCCCAGGTAGTAGGTTCCACAGTGTGGTTTATGGACGCCTAAGGCATCCTTGAAAACCTTCCAGAGGATCTATAGGGCAAAACTACCTTCATAAAAATTATAATACAGATGTCACTGGCCTTTGAATTTAACTCTTATGACATTTGTAATGATGATGCAAAAGCAATGTGGGTATGACGGCTGGTACCTAAGATGAAACAAGGAATGGCACAAAACTATACTATTGTCATTGCATTCTTCTCTACTATGATATGTGGCTAGACACCCTTATAATATGCTGCATAACAAATTCTAAAGTGTGTGCAAAGCCCTTCTACCACTCACTGAATTTAGATGGTTCTCTCAAGAAAAGGCACTTATACACAATTGAATTGCAAGCTAAATTCCCTCCATCATAAGTTAACACTTTTACTTAAAGGAAAGAACATTTTGCAGATAAACTATGGTTATACAGACTTGAATAGTCAGCATATAAATTCTTAAAAAAAGGAAGTGAAGAAAAATAATAGCATCTGTCCACCTTGATAAAATCAAGCTTCCAGGGAAAAAGTAAAATTGTGGAAAATTTGAATCTGCCACCACAAACTTAGGAAGCTTCTCAATACATAAATTTTTTCTGATAAGATCAGTGGTGATATTAATATAAATTTTGGATATTATGTAGTGAAATAGGTCAATGTTTCAGCATAACTCAATCAATAAATATACACTAGATGACTCATACATCATGTTACTAAATCATGGATTAAAGATTTATACAAAGCGTCAGATAGCTCACTGGATTTTAAGGTGACAGTGTGAAAAGTGGATTGTTATGATTTCATGTTTTACATTGCAACTGAATGTTAAAAAACTATTAGTCAAATTTTGGTATATATCAAAGACTATCCGAAGTTATCTAAAAAGGTCTACTAAAATACTTCTGTCTACATATCTGTATAGGGCTGGAATTTCTTATGCTTCACTAAAACCTATTACAAACAACTGAACCCTGAAACAGATATGAGAAGTTGGCTGTCTTCTATGATGCTGGAGATGAAAAAAACTGCAAAATATCAAATGATGACATTTTTTAAAAACTTTTTATTTTGAAATATATAGTTATTTTTCATAGTATTGTTAACATGTAAGGAATTTAACTTTAATTATTTTAAAGAAATTAAATCTTTTTTTAATTACCCACTTTATATTTTGAAAACAGTAAACACAGAAACAATCCATATAAACAAAAGTTCTTTTGGAAAGTTTTTAGAGTATAAGGGAACTTAAAACCAGGCAATCTGAGAATCATTTTTTTTTTTAAGATTTTATTTATTTATTTGAGAGAGAGAGAGCAAGCGAGAACGAGCACAGGCAGACACAGTGGAAGGCAGAGTCAGAGGGAGAAGCAGGCTCCCTGCGGGGCAAGGAGCCCGATGTGGGACTAGATCCCAGGACGCTGGGATCATGACCTGAGCCGAAGGCAGCTGCTTAACCAACTGAGCCACCCAGGCATCCCGAGAATAATTGTTTTAAGGGTACTATCCTAAAAGCCTTTTATTTTTTTCTAAAGGTTTTGTTTGAGGGAGGGTGGCAGATGAGGGAATGGGACAAGCAAGCTCCCTCCTGAGAAGCCCAACACTGGGCTTGATTCCAGGACTAGAGATCACATCCTGAGCCAAAGTCAGAGGCTCAACCAACTGAACCACCCAGGTAACCATCCCCCGCCCCCCCTTCCCCCACAAAAAGCCTTTTAGATGAAACTGATTTCTTTCCTATTTCAATTGAAATAATTTAGTAAGTGTTCTACAAATTTCACTCTGGCATTAAGACAAGCAATTAATATTCATGAACAACAACTATGTACCATAAACAAAGCACTACAAAATGGGCAGCAGAATGACTAAATTAAGACCTTTAACTCAAACACCTGCAGATTCTGGGCATGTGACATAAATACATAAAATAATCTCCATATAAAAATATTCTTCAAAGTCTCCACATTATTTTTCCGTCAGTCATGTTATTTTTCACAGAAACTTCAATTCTAAGAGTATGGCTTTCATTGTAAAACTGTCATAAGAAAGCAGTAACACAAGTGTCATCACAAAGAGTCATGGACCCTACTGTCTCTGGCTTCTTCCCTGAGTTCAGAGAAACTCTCTCTGGCCCTGTTCCAGCTGGACCTCTTCCTTATGGTGAAGAATCTGCAGAGGCAAAGAAGGGACTGTGGCTCTAGGTGGTCTGCTCTGTGCCTCCTTCTAGCATCTGTTAGACCACCTTCCAAAAGCCTGAACTCCAGAAGTCTCTGGCACAAATATTCCTCAAAAAAACTAAAACTTGAGCTACTCTATGATCCACTAATCACACTACTGGGTATTGATCCAAAGAAGAATATGAAAACACTAATTCAAAAGTATATATACAACACTAAACATAGGTTCATTTAATCATTACTCATAATAGCCAAATGATGAAAGCAGCCCAGTGTCCACTGATAGATGAAGAAGAGGTGGCATATATATACAATGGAATACTATTCAGCCATAAAAAGGAAAATCTTGCCATTTACAACAACATGGATAGGTGTACAGGGTACAATGCAAAGCAAAATTAGTCAGAGAAAGACAAATACCATATGATTTCATTCATATGTAAAATTTAAGAAACAAAGCAAATGAACCAAGGGGGGAAAAAAAAAGACAACTCAAAAAACCAGACTCTTAACTATAGAGAACAAACAAATGGCTACCCAAGGGGAGGTGGGGGGATGGGTGACATAGTTGAAGGGGATTAAAGAGTACACTTGTGATAAGCACTGAGTAATGCATGGGACAGTTGGATCACTATATCGTGCACCCAAAACTAATACAGCATTTTATGTTAGCTACACTGGAATTGAAATTAAAAATAAATAAATAAAATAAAGAGCAGTAAAAAATACTTCTTTGCCAAATGAGTTTGAGTTTCTTTCATAAGTTAGGTCTCTTCTCTATGTTTATTCTCCTGACGGATGGGACCCATCTCTCTCTGCACGTTAAGTACCCTTAGACCTGAAGGATAGCCATGGGGTGCTGGACTGTAGTGGACAGAGCATGTACTAATAGTGGGACAGCGTTGGGGCCAGAAAAGCACAAGGACAAAGCATGGGCTGAAGACTGGCTCTCCTGATAGCACCACTTCCATCCCAAATGTAAACTTAGCCTTCTGGGTTGTTACAAAAGTCTATTCGTTAAGGGAGGAGTAGATGACATATTTCATCTCCCTCCCCTTGCCGATACAACATATTTTATACAATAGTGTGTTGCCCTGATTTATAACCTGATTATCAAAACATGAAATGTGGGTAACTGTATGCTCTTGCCAGGCTGCCACTATTAAGGGATGAGCCTGGTTATGAATGTTGGCCTAGGTGCAGGGCAGGCCTAGGGGACAGGGAAAGAAGATGACCAGAATACCTGGTAGCAGACACGGATCGGTCCAAATAATGAACTTGGCAGTGGATAACTTTCCAAGGGACAACCAGATTATAACATCTGGATGTGAAGAAGGTATGTTATACGGTGAGGTTTCCAAAAACCTTCTCCCCAAATCCTCACCAGTATCACTATTAATTGCAATGCTAATAATAACAGCTGCTACTTACAGAATACCTAATGCAAAGCCAGGCATATAATGTTGACTGTGTTATTGCCATGTCATTTATACTTTCAAGATTTTCTTATCTGTGGGAAAGCTTTGGAACTCAACTGTCTATTTCTATTTAGCCAGTCCCGTTTATAATAATTCTTATCAAGAAATCTGCTTACACTTCTGCAGGGTGCTTGATTGTGGAACTGTAAAGTATGTGCATGTAGATTAGAAGAATTTACCTGATCTGTGGAGGGATTAAATCTTGGCACAAATGGTAATTAAGTGAGTTAATCTGCTTCCATATTGATTCCAAGCTTGTAACTCAATAACAGGCTCTGGGTGAGTGCAAGTTGAACCCTTTTGAGCAATATGGGCATCAGGCATGAAACTCTTCTTCTATGCCAATAAAGTGTCATCTCTTGATTATGACTCCTTTTATTGCTTTTCCATAACTCCTTCAAATGGTATTCTAGATGGGCTATAAAGTAGTTAATCAGAATAAATTAAAATTTGTACTTAGCACTAAAATGTAAATTAATTGTAGGTTTTCTCTCAAATCTAACCATTTTAAACATCTGGTATATATATTTTAGTGCTTCATTCACTCTAATGGTGATAATTTTAGCAAGTTGTTAAAACTACTTTTCACTTCCTCATCATAGCAGTTCAAAGGATGCAGCTAATGTATCAGCATCGAAGCATCTCTCACAAACTCATTAGAGAAACAACCAATCCTCTTTGGTTCATCATAAAGTAAAATAGAGCAGAACGTTATCATCTGCCCACTGCCAACCACACAATGAAACCACTGGCCTTACCGTGAAGAAAGTTTAAAGTTTTCAAGAATCAAGGACATTAAGTACAGAAAATTAATCTTTTCACTGCCATTTTTTATACTTCTGAATATCAATTTTCACCAGCTGTGATAGTTTCTTTTTTAACATCTGCTGGAGAGTGGAAAAGATGCATAGCGATTGTATTTAAGCATAGCAATACTTTTTTCTTTTTTTTTTTTTGATGATTAAGGCCAACAGAATTATGGAAAATTCATGACTTGCAAATGATATAAATTATATAAAGATTGAAAATGCTCATAACTTACTTTTAATTAAGTAATAAGCCAGAACAGATTTTTCAGTAGTTTTGAGTAATGTGCATTGCAAATGACAGGCAATAATTCATGCAAAGAGGATCATATATTGAGTTCAAGATGTTCATATTTCATTTTTACATTGCAAAGCTGTTTCAATTCAGTTTTTTCTCTTAGAGCTTTGCTTATCCCCATTTTGTGTTAAATAGCCAACTTGACCAACTGTTTCCCCAAAATTATTCACTATTTTACTCAATTGTTTTTCTGGTTTGGCTTCTTAAATATAGAGGGCTTCGATCCTAATGCTTACAACACTGGGCTGAGAGCAAAGAAAGAATCCAGACAGATCTCTCTTCACATCATCAAATGTTCCATTTTCATAAATGATTTTCCCTGGACTTTACTGAACTTGTCATTTGTGCAGCTTCATATAGACACAGCTTCAGAGATCACATATAGAAAAATCACATTTTAAAAAGTAGACAAAAGTTGGCAATCCAGTTTTCAACAAAATGGTGTATGGATATACTGCTTATCTGATTTAAGTCTGCTTACTTATCAGGTAGGCTGAGGCACTGGAAGCTTGGTGATGCCAAATAACTTGTAAGACAGAATGATGCTCTTGCCAAAAAAGAAAGAAAATTTATCATGGAAGAGTAAAGGCAAATCAGGTAATTCATATTCTCATAAGGAAAGTTATTAGGTCATTTTTCTTCACACATAAGAGACTTTCAGATACTCGATTAAAAACATTTTTTCTGGGGGCGCCTGGGTAGCTCAGTGGGTTGAGCCGCTGCCTTCGGCTCAGGTCGTGATCTCAGGGTCCTGGGATCGAGTCCCGCATCGGGCTCTCTGCTCAGCAGGGAGCCTGCTTCCTTCTCTCTCTCTCTGCCTGCCTCTCAGTGTACTTGTAATTTCTCTCTGTCAAATAAATAAATAAAATCTTTAAAAAAAAAACATTTTTTCTGTCTTAATATAAGTCTCAAAAGGTTACTTAAAACTATTTGTGCCTTATCAAATTAAATGTCAAAAAGAATAAACTTAGGAGCATACAGTAGGCATTTTAGTTGACTTCTCAAAACACATGGCACCCTAGGTGATTCTCCAGTCTAGGAAAGAGCTCCTCAAAGGCAATACATTAGCATCTCCAGGTGTTATCTGCAGACCCAGAGCTTGTTAAAATCCCAGTCTCCATCTCCTTACCCTCAGACCTACTCCGTCAGAGTCTCGATTTTAGCAAGTTAGGTCCCATGATTCTCAGACAAATGTAAGCACTGCCCGGCCACACAAGTGTCTCCAAAGTGGATTTTAGATGTGCCTGTAACATTGAGTCTAGGGGGTCTCAGGCCATTCACTCCTGCCATAGATAGCTTGAAACACATTCCAGTTTGCCAGAGGAGCATTACTGATTCCTATATGGGCCATGAAATTTTTAAAAAAGGTTAGAAAGTCCTTGATTGAGCTAATCAAGTTCATCCCATGACCCCTTCCAGAGATGGTTTAGGAATGGGCACAAAATCCAACTTCAGCCAATGAAGCACGAGATAGTCTTTTAGGGAGTGAAGGAGACTCAAGGAAAATTCTTTTGTTCCTAAGATCCCTCAAAGAGAGGCACTTTCTTATTCTTCTGGTTATTGCTGCATCAGGAGGCTATGCCTGAAACTGCTCATGTCAGTCCTCCTAAAATCCTGCTGATGAAATCAACACCAAAGACAACAAAGCAGACAGGTTGAGAGCAACTCTGTTCTTGATAACAAGGCTGAGCCACAGAACCAACCAGTCCTACCGCCTGCATCACCACTAGATTTATTACATGAGGTAATGTATTGCCTTATTTTTTTCAGCCAATTTGGGTTGAGGTTTAGGTTAGTTGCAAATCATCGTAAGACAGAGAAATAATGGATAATTTTGCTGATTGGGTCCAAATTGCTTCATGCATTTTTAAAGGTAAAGCAGTTCTGATACCACAATCATCTAGAGCATTATCTATAATTCTAACCATTCACTCGAGATTCCAGAAATACAAGTTCCCAGTGAAAACTGAGCAGTGGAGTTGAAATGAGTGTAAATGAGGTCTCCTCCTGGCACAGCATTTATTCTCAGTGTTTGCTGAGTGAATGAATGAATGATAGCACAGGTGCACAAAATTAAAGTTGCCTTTCAAAACATTTATAATTACCTTAAATTCCATTTGATTTTTACCTCTTCTCTTTCTGAAATCTACCAGGGCTCATTAAAAAATTACTGTTGCTAAGGAGTCCCTGTCAACATCATACACTTAGGTAATTTCACTGTCATATTTCTCTAGGTCTTCTCCCAGTGTACCTAGTTTTACGGCATGGAGATATACCCGTAATATTAGAATAATGCAAAGTAAAATATATTAACTACTATATCGCACCACTCCAAACCATGGGTCCATGCAGTATCTTATATTTTTCTATGTATTCAGGGGTATTTGCACAGCCAAGAGATAAGTCTCCTCACGCCTAAGGAAAAGGGATTTGCTGGAGGCCTTATGTTCATTTAAATCCTCTCCTAGAAGAGGTTACTTTCTCATGGTAAAGGTGGTATCTCCCTTACTGATACAGGGAGATTTATTGTCAGAAGAGAAGAGAGTGTTGCAGAATGTCAGTGTCCCTTACTTGTTTTCCTAGAGAATGATGAGTATGTAGTATATGCTCGTGTCACTGATATTTCCTATGGACTTTCTCCATGAATATCCCAACTTTCTGGCCCTTCAAGGTATGAAAACCCTAGGCATGGGTTTTCAGAGTCTCTTAGAGTTCCCAACAAGCTTCTGCTTTGGTAGCTGCCATGTTTTCCGGCTTAATAACATCCCTCTTACTGATTTTTTCCCTTCCCTGAAGCACTTCTTCTTTTCTTAATGACGCTTCCTGCACTTGAGAAATTCTTGTTTTTGAATCCTATCTGAGGTCTGCTTCTGGGAGAACCTAATCTAAAACAGGGTCATCCCTTTTCAAGGTGCTCATCCAGAACCAGACTGTACATCTGTTTTAGGGGTAGCAAGGAGAGGCAGCCAAAAATTAAAATCAACAGTAAGTAGGGACATCATATAGTAGGAAAAGGAATACCGAAGAAGGGCAAATAGAAGAAGTGCGAGTAGAGAGGTGGTCAGGGAAGGCACCTTTAGAAAGTGAATGTGAGCTAAGACTTAAAAATATCAAAACACAAGGCACATGTCAAATGTCTTTTTAAATGAACAAAATGTAAACTTTTGGATCTGCAGTGACTTAAATACAATTATGTTCCCTTGCTCCAGAACAGAGCAAAGCAATAGCAATTTCACTCTGTGTTATTACCACTCTGCTTTATGACACATGGAACCTGCTGGCCTCCATCTGACATACTGTGCATTGGAGAGTCTGCTCAACTCAAACTTCTTCCTTAATATTGCTACTCAAATCAATTTACTTTCAGTTCCAAGGGTGACAAGATTGTTGTCTACTAGGTGGAACATGGCTTTGGACAACCCTTCTGCTATTAGAGAATATTCTTTGGAGGCAGACTTGGCAATTGTATCTGTACTTCCATGCTTTCAGCACAGGTCATAAGCACAGTGTCCCTTACCTTGCCATCCAAGAGAGATTTCTCACCAGGGAAGAAGCTGCAGCTCCAAATGGCCCCGGGAAGTCTATATGTAAATAGCAATGGAGTGGGACTTTAATCCAATGTGGAGGGAGTTTGATGAGTAGATTCCAGAGAGAAGGCAATACAGTAAATCCAAGTATCTAACATCATTAAAGAGTGTTTGGTGACTCCTAAGTTGAAAGTCCATTTTTGTTAAAGGACAGCATGTTAGACAATCACTTGATTGATATGATCAGCCTTAAAATGCGAGTGCCTCACTCCCTATGAGAAAGCCTGTATGAGGGCTATTGAGGAGACAGAAACATAGAAGTAGGGCTCCTTCCTCTGGACTCACAAGAAGCTTCCCTGGCCTGAGGGCCTTGCTGTCTTGGAAAGGACTCTGAGCTCAGAGACATGTGTTTCAGGCAATTTCATTAAATGTCTTATAAATTATATTACATAGTTTGCACTTTATCCCAAAGGTAACAAGAGATCTAAGAAAGGTTTTATGTACAACCAGACCCGTGATTTAGAAAGCTCATAGAGGCTGCTGTGTGAGGAATAGAGCAGAGGGGAGAAAAGGAGAGATCAGAGACTGCAGAAATGTGATGGTTATAACGGTTGTTTAGGAGAGAGGTGAGCAGAATTCAGGCAGGAGGCAGAACACTTGTTCTCTTTGGAAAGGCAGCTGTGGCTTAGGGGAAGACACCAGTCGCTGATCTGCTGTGATAGAACACATGCTGAGATAACACTTAATGTATCTGTACAACTTCCACACCCCTTTTCGTGGTGTCAGGCCATATTTCACGTTATTATCTAGAAGTATATACTGTCTGTGTTTAGGACAACTTGAGATAATTTAGAAGTTAAAAAAAAATGCCAATTCTCTACTGAAGTTGAATGTATAAGCATACCCAATGAAAGGAAGTATACTCTCAGGTATGTATTCAACAGAAATGCACACATATGAGCACCACAAGATGGGGATAGTCATAGCAGGGTTATTTCTAATAGCCCCAAATTCAGAACAAATCAAATATCCATCCATCAACAATAAAAATAGATAAGATGTGGTCTATACAATAATATGATATACCTAAAGACATAACAGAGCAATGGAAATTAAATATTAGCACAAATCACAACATGGATGCTGTCACAAACATGCTGAGGAGGAAACGACAGGCACAAAGAATATACAGTGCAGAATCCATTTATGTAAATTATTTTTACAATGAAAAAACTAACTTATAGTGAAGTGGTACAAAAATACGCCACCCTAAAATATGGCTGTTTGACAAATTATTTTAATCCAGTTATTTTTAAGAAACTCAACACAGGAGAAGTTTTGAAAACCAAGTATAAGTTACCCTGTTGTAAGAGATATTTACATATATGAAGGAAAACTTCATTTGTAAGGGTGCCTCTCTCTCTGTAGCAGGAAAGAGTGGGGGGATGACTCAATCTCTAGAATCTCTTATCAACAGAGAAACAACAACTTAAATACACATAACAACCTTACTTATGTTTACTGTGCTTTTCCCTACAACCTGCCATTACCCACTCCCCAGCCCCAACATCCTTTCTGTCTTTAGTTGAAGATGGTATTTAGGGTGATGACTTCTGGCCATTTGAGGGAGTTACTCCATATTTCTGGGTCACTCCCACATATACAGGAGATATACTGTGACTAAACTTTTGTTTTTATCCTCTTAATCTGTCCCAAATGATTTTAATTCTTAGACCAGCAAGAAGAACGTTGCAAGGTAAAGCAAAAATTTTTCCTCCCCAACAATAATGTTGGAAGTAGTAGTTCTATTTGGTGAGAGGAAGTGGGTAGTAAGAAAGGTGGAGCAAAAAGGGGCCATCTGAGATGTTGATAATGTATGGTTTCCTGAAGCTGGTGGTAACTGAAAGGAAAGGTTCACTATGAGAAAATTCATAGAGCTCTACCCATCATGATTTGGCCATCTTTTTGTTATACTCCTTAAAATGTTTATAAAAATAAAGGTGCAAAGAATCACAAATTCATAGGAAATTAGTCACAAATATATAAAAAGTTATGTTCCTTTCTGCTACCAAAAAAAAAAAAAAATGCGGTGCTGAACAGGATATTTAGAAATAAAATAAATTAGGCTTCCTGTACAGGAAGCAGTGACAGTAGCTTTACTATGTATCTAAGCTGAGTTATTACGACTAAAATATTTGACCACAAATGTTCAAGTAGCTAAATGTAAAAAGAGAAGGAATCTGCATAACTTAGTTCTAAAATGCAGTATTATATAGGTGAAAGCAAATGGAGTTGGAAACACAAATTATGTGTTAGAAACCGAGGAAAATACATCCTACCTAACATTTATCAAGCACACACTATTCTTCCAAAAGTGAGATAGAAGTTTGTATTTTCATTTTCTATTAATACAATAATTTCATGAGGTAGTTGGTATTATTATACCCATTGACAGATTATGAAGGTGAGACTCAGGTTAAATAATTTTCTTCTGTTCCCACAACTAGGAGATGACAGGGCAGCATTTGACCTCAGACCTGATTGACTCAACCTGTTGCATATATCAGTGGGTGGATTTGGGCAAGTCATTACACCTCTGTAAGCCTCAGTCTCCTCTTCTGTGAAGTGGTGGGGGGGGAGGTTGTAGACCTCATATTGCCAGACCCCCAGATTGGCTTTGAGTAGCAAACAAACTGGATGTGTTCACTGTTTGGATTCAAAAGGACAGGCTAGGTTAACTACGAAGAAAATCTTTTCCAGAGCTGAACTCAGCAGAAATGGTAGCCTCAGAGGCAAGAATCTCAATTATGGCAGCATTCACTAAGTTGCCTGATCAGGAGAACCAGTAAAAACAATCCATTGTTAACAAATACACATTCCTGGATCCACTCTAACTGTGCAGACCACAGTCTCCGGAGCAGGGTCCTGGGAAAGTATCTTTACACCACTTCCCACCCCCATGGTGGCTGTTCTATTCTTATGATCAGTAAAGGTTATGAAACAATTTATATGTAAACAGCAAATCATGGAACACTATATCAAAAACTAATGATGTACTGTACAGTGATTCACATAATAAAAATAAAACAATGAACTCTGGATTTCAAAATTCAGATAAGTTTCTCAAAGAAACTATTTTTATCCTGACTCTCAAGTCATGTAGGAAAAAAAATAAATAAATCATGATTCAATAAATGCTTTTCTGTAGGGGTCTAGTGTAGGATCCAGGCAGGATCTAGGTAACCAGCTTTCTGGTAACAATATTGGGATAAAGCTTGAAAGATCTAAAGGGTATAAACTTTAACTCATACGTAAATCCTGAAGATCTAATGCACAGCATAGTGATTATAATCGACAATGCTCTACTGTTAGCTTCAAAGTTGCTAAGAGATTAGATCTTAATTGTTCTCATCACAAAAAGGAAATGATAGTTATGTGACATAGGAGACATGTTAGTTAATGCCTTAATAATGACATTGCAAATATAAATGTATCAAATCAGCACACTGTACATCTTAAATGTATACAATATTATAAATTATATCTTAAAAAACAGATAATTAGTTTTTCTCCATTGAGAATGATATTTGTGGTGGGTTTTTCATAGATGGCTTTGATGATATTGAGGTATGTGCCCTCTATCCCTACACTTTGAAGAGTTTTGATCAGGAAGGGATGCTGTACTTTGTCAAATGCTTTTTCAGCATCTATTGAGAGTATCATATGGCAGATGAATGGATCAAGAAGATGTGGTATATATACACAATGGAATACTATGCAGCCATCAAAAGAAATGAAATCTTGCCATTTGCAACAACATGGATGGAACTAGAGCGTATCATGCTTAGCGAAATAAGTCAAGCAGAGAAAGACAACTATCATATGATCTCCCTGATATGAGGAAGTGGTGATGCAACATGGGGGCTTAAGTGGGTAGGAGAAGAATCAATGAAACAAGATGGGATTGGGAGGGAGACAAACCATAAGTGACTCTTAATCTCACAAAACAAACTGAGGGTTGCTGGGGGGAGGGGGTTTGGGAGAACGGGGTGGGATTATGGACATTGGGGAGGGTATGTGCTTTGGTGAGTGCTGTGAAGTGTGTAAACCTGGTGATTCACAGACCTGTACCCCTGGGGATAAAAATATATGTTTATAAAAAATAAAAAATTAATTAAAATAAAACCAGATAATTAACAAGCCATTAATATCTTACTTTCAAATAGATAGTTTTGTTGTTTTTTTTTTTAAAGAAGGCACTATACTCCCATCATTTCAATTTTGTTTTCTGAAAGGTATGTTTATTATAACCAAATCTTGTGGTTAGAGTCAAAACCATGTTCTTTGAATACCTGAAAAAAAGAGGGAAGTTTCCATTTTGTATTTAAAGCTTAAAAGACTGACAGAATGATTCAAAAAAGATATGAAAAGTAGGTTCTGTCACTATTTTTCTACAAAAACACTTGAGAACTTCTACTTTAAGTACTTGGTTAAGAAGACGGTTTTAGAAAATTGGAAACACAGATGATGTGATTTCCTGCTGAAGCTGATGTTATCCAATGTAGTATTTCAGGACTTGAGGAGTTAAGAGACCAGGGATAATATGAGATATGGGAACATAGTGAAAGAGTTACAAAGACAAAATTTGACAAAATTTCCCTGTACATAACTTTGTAGCTGTGCCCAGCCAATCCTGGAATTCCTGCTTAGGAACAGTACAGGGGCTAAGGGCAGGCTGTCCCACTATGGGCTACTTTGGCAGGAAAAATTACTCTAAGCTGAAAGCAATCGAGACCCGATCAGCTCAAGAGAAATTTTGCACCTCCCTTAAACACACAGAAGGTCTTTCCCAGAATAAGGATCACTCTCAGAGATAATATTATCAAAGTGGTCCATCTGCATGGCAGGGCAAACATCTAATTACCAAACATCTGCTCTTCCTAGCACCCTATGAAATGTATTCCTTTCCCCTGAAGTCCCAGACTCCTACCCTTGGTTGAGAATGACATGTAGACCTCATATTGCCTATCCTTGGAATTTTCATATCTATGTGGATTCCCCATACATGCTCTACTAAGTTTGATTTTCTCCTGTTAATCTGTCTCAAGTCAATTCCATTCTTAATCCAGCTAGAAGGACCCTTGAAGAGGACATAATTCTTGTTCCCTGACAACAGCATTAGGAATACTTACCAAAGCAGCCTAATAAAGAACATTCTAGAGATACATAAGAACATCTGAATAACAAAAGTAATTTTGAGTATTTGCAGAGTAGCAATACCCAGTATCAAAACACAGTAAAATTCAAGATAGAGTGGACAACAGGCATAAGAAAATTGCTTTCATGAGTGATTCTGGCAGCTCTCAAGAAAAATGATCAAAGTTCCAAAAGATTTTAACAAGCCCGAGGGGCATTACTTTGGAATGATCAAGAATAGTTTATGTGTAGACACAAATGTGGGGGAAGAGAAATTTCTTACGAAAAACAATTTTTCTTCTAGACAGTGACAGGGCAAGAACAGAAAAGAAAAATTGCCTGTCCTCTGAGCTCTACTCAGCTCAATTAGTGAGATGTCACAACATGAGAGCAGTTTGGATTGGCAGACAGGCATAAAGGAAAAAAAAAAAAAAAAAGGAAGAACACTGGCCCTTAGGAGCTGTTTTATCCTGCCTCTGAGATGGGAAGCAGTGTACCGCGTTTTGGAATAACTACTACTATATTAGAGAGAGGTGATGTGTTCTAGAGTATCTGCCCTATTAAATCCTCCCAAATAATCCTGAGGAATGAATCACTGTGCTTCCCTTAATTCTATGGCATATATTTCACACTTAAAACAAAGCCTTTTCAAAGGTGCAAACACCAACACCCCTCCCCACACAAGAATGGTACACCTGAATGTACTTAATCATGGATAAGCTTGGACTGCCTACCATTTTAATGCTCAAGAATAGGACTTCTTACTCCATTACAGTCTGGGTCTCTTGCCAAAATACTAAGTCCAAAGTGAGCAGGACACTGCCAGGAATGATTTGGACTAGCCTAGAATGAGTGGGAGTTGGGCTGGTCAAAAAGAAGCAAGAAGTCAAAACTGGTTAAGTCGAATTAAAGCTTATGTGTAGCTATATTTTTCAGGTAAACAGATATTCAGATAGAGTGACAGTTTCCACATCATAACATTTTGCTATTAGTTAACAAAGTAGTATTAAAATGAGCACAAGCTCTTTCTTTGTAGAAATATTTTTTTATCCACAAGCCTCTTCTAAGAAAGAAATATTCATGCTAAAATATTTCTATGCATCTTTGGAAAGAAAGTATTCTTTAAAACATTATTACCTTACTATGAAAAATAAAATGCACTATACTCATTTTCAAATTTAGATCACTTCTCTTTGGGGAGAAGACAGACCTTTAAAATTGCAATTATTTATAAAAAAGCACACATATTTAATTTATATCCTCTCATTTAGTTGCAAACATAATCAAAACTCAAAAATGTATTTAAGTAGGCAACATATAGGGGCGCCTGGGTGGCTCAGCGGGTTAAAGCCTCTGCCTTCAGCCCAGGTCATGATCCCAGGGTTCTGGGATCGAGCCCTGCATCAGGCACTCTGCTCAGTGCAGAGCCTGCTTCTCTCTTTCTCTCTCTCTCTCTCTCTGCCTGTGTTCTCTGTCAAATAAATAAATAAAATCTTAAAAAAAAAAAAAAAAGTAGGCAGCATATATTTTTAAAAAGAATAGGTAATGAATCTCAATGTATCATCCCTCCCACCCCCATATACACTGTTAACACACAGATTTCCAACCAAAAACAAAATAGAACTTCCGGGAACTCTTGCCTTCGATCACGTGAAGAATTCATAAGGGGAAATAGAAGTCCAACAGAACTTTCATGTCCCTACATTTGAGCTTTTATTAAGGAGAATTTCAAAATAAAAAAATAGCAAAAATATAAGGTTAAATAATTTACTCAACATATTATAGACTATAAAAATTTAAAATATATTATGTATTTTATTATGCACAGGAGAATCAAGGGCATCAGCCAACTGACCTGATAATCCAATAAACTATTTAGAAGTTTTCTGCCTTGATAAGAGTTTTGAGTAAACTACATGCCAGAACTATTTAGCATCACAAATATACTTAGCATAAAGCTATTCAAGTATTGCTGTCACTTTGGCAGTTCTAGAGAAAAAGCCATCACATTGATAGTTTCAGGTTTAAAAGGGATGCTTTTTATGAGAGATTATAAAAATTGATTCCACTGACAGGTTCAGAGCAGTGTATGAGCTTATGTACATAATACCAACCTTTTTTTTTTTTTTTTTTTAAATCACGGAGATTTCAGTGGGGATCCAACAGTCAGGAGTTTTCAGATCAATTTTGAAATACTCTTTGGGCAATTATAGTTTGGAGGTCCCTATGTCTTTCTTCGAGAAGGACTAGTGTTTTTGAGAATTTAAATGATACATCATAGCATAGGAGACCAGGGTTCTAACATTTTTTCTACAGAACTAGCCACCCACTTATCCAGAGAGAAGGCTTTTTTTAAAATAAAGCATCTAGTAAACATCATTTGACAATACACAAGGTAGTGCACTAGGGGTTAGAATGAGTTACAAAAATAGAAAGACCTTGCCTTCACAAGACCTCCCATTCTACAGAGAAATGAAGAATGAATAAGCACATGTAGGTATGCTGACATTTACCCAGACATGTGCATTATATATACATATACACAAATTGTATATATGTTTACATATATATTTATTAACTGTCTGTTTGGCTCAATCTGACATATTCAGAATTTTCCTTTTGTACAGGTACTGAAGATATATGTGCCTCTCTTACTGCTAAAATTTGGGTTAGATGTTTTTCTAAGCACTTACTTATGTGAACAGAACAGAGAGTACTAACCTGGTTCTAAAAATAGGAAAGTAAATCTAAACCCGAGAACTAATTGGAAAGGAGACACATAACCTAAAGCCAGTAGTGAAACTGAACTTTACAAAAAATGCTCTGTGGGTGTAGCTCTAACTAGATCATATTTCCAGCTTAGGAAAACATATAGCCATCTTTTCTAAAGAAAACTTGCCATAAATAATGGAAGTTGGGGAATATTTCCTCAATAATGAAAATTCCTGCCAACCCAATTTATTTTCAGAGGAGTTAAGAAATTATGGGTAACTTTCAACAGTTTTCTATATAGTACGTAACATGCACACATACATACATCACACAAGAGGCTCTTATATTTAAGAGCGAATATATAATGAAGTCAGCAAAGATTGGTTTCCACAAATCTACTCCCAGGTAAAAAGTGTGCTTGCTTTAGAAAAGAAATTGCTCTAAGGAGAATTTCTTCTAAATTTACAATTTTTTTTTTTTTTAAATAACAGTATTCTTCCTTGCCGTTCAGAGACTTACAGGTAGAGAGGGAAGCCTTATTACCTAATGCCCCTATCAATTAAATTATGTTAAAATACAAAGTATAGATTAGGGTGAAGTTTTTCAATTCAAGTTGAATTAAGGCACACTCATGCTAGACATCTGAAACCTCTTTATAGCAGAACACATACCACATACCACACTAAGTTTGATTTCTCCTCATTAAAAGCCAGGATTCGTTTTGGAGCATAGCAAACAAATATCTCTGGAATGCTAATATTCCCTTTTTGAAACCAAGAGTTAGAAATACCTCTTGCAGACAGCCCCATCCTCACATATTTTTACTTATGGAATTTACCTAAGTTATTCTTAAAGTTGGGTTCAATTCTTTTTTCAGCTTGTACTACTTCTTAAGGTTACCAGTTTCATGTCAATCAAGCGTTCTGAGAAAGTTTCCTTTAAGTCAAAACAAGTTGACAATTATCTTTATCTTATTCATACTCTCAAATTTGATAGACATACTTCTACACATTTGCCTTTGCATACTGAAAATAGAGTCTTGAAGTCTGCACTCCAGTGAAGTCCCTTTAATCCCTTGGTAATTTCCTAGTTCATAAAATTAGCATATTAAAAATCGGTGTTTAACGTGTTATTAAGGCTTAGCTCTCATTGAAAGTTATGAGAAAGAATAACTACCATGTATTGTTTATAAATGCTTAGTAGTTATTTTTCTTTTTATTTTATTTTATTTTTTTAATTTATTTGACAGACACCTCACAAGTAGGCAGAGAGGCAGGCAGAGAGGGGGAAGCAGGTTCCCTGCCCAGCAGAAAGCCTGATGTGGGCCTTGATCCAAGGATGCTGGGATCATGACCTGAGCAGGAAGGCAGAGCTTTAGAGCCACCCAGACACCCCAGTTATTTTCCTTTTTAAATGTCTGGAAAATCCCCTAGGGAGGGGGAAAGAGTCCTCATACACAGAATTCACTAGAAAAATTTTCCTTGTATTCATAAACCTGTCTTATACCTTTCTTTGTACTAAAGCAAGGCTTATTATCTCCTTAGACCATCTTTGCTCTGATTGTTGCTCTCCTGTTTTTATTAATCATATTGTAATATTTCGCCTCACCAAACTACAATATTTGTAAAGTTTTGGGGGTTTCTTTGTTTTTACAATCTCTATGTTGATTTTATGATTTTCTGCCTTGTCTTCCCCCATAGGTTTGTAATAGTTTTGAGAGAAGAAACTATGGTCACTATCTAACTGCATAATCTTAAAAAAAAAAAAAAGAGAGAGAGAGAGAGAAGAGAGAAAAATTAAAATACTCTGCCATCTTAGAACATAACTATTTTTTGGTGGAATGGTAATTTTTCACTTTTCAGTGAATTATGGGTCTTAACAAAACTTACGAGAAAAATATCTAGGATGTTGGCCTTAATTGACACATGGTATCTACTTGCATGTCTGTATGCATTCAAATTAATTAAGAATGGAAATATGGATTTCCATTCCATTAAACAATCTGTATGGAAAGTCTAATCAAAAGGGGGATCAGAAAGTCTAATCAAAAGGGCAGAAATTAATAGAATTAGTAATTGAAGCCTGTGCATGCAGCTATTCTGTTAAAATAGCTGCATGATTAGAAAGGAACTATATATACATATAGGACTCCTTTCACAACTTTAAGAATAAAGAATTTTCAACAATCAACATGTGCACTAACTATTCAATTGATTAAAAAATACATCTGTCCAAATCTGATAACCACTATATAATCATGAGAGAAATTTGAGGTCTTTATTAAAATTCTTAACTAAATCTTAGACTGTTACATGGGTAAAGGCAACTAACATACTCTAATCAATTTTGCTGAGGATGGCAATTTTACTAGACATCTGTATGGAAGGATATACTCCAAATTCTATTTATGAAAATAGCTTTGACTTTTTGGGTAACAAGTAGAGAAATAGCTTAGAAAAGATATGAAAAAAACTGGAAACTTTAGTGAGGTTGAGAAGAAAAAAATAGATGAAGAGTTTGGTGAAGGAAAAGAGTACCCCATTTTTGGAGTACATGGATGAAACCATTAACTACTTACTGCCATAAAGTACTTGACATTCTCCCAACATTAGTATTTATATATATTTTTAGTATTTATATTTAAACACACACACACACACACACACACACACACACAAATCACTTTTATAATATGAATAGTCAAGTTATATTTCAAGACCATACAAAACCAGGTGGATTATTTTTCATACACATTATCATTGCCAGTAATACCAACTTGGTCTCTGCATTACCTAGGAGTGGACAAGACCTCCATTACTAACTCTCTTATATTACTCTATGTCCTCCTAACCCCTCTTTTGAACTTGTGATAACTTTTTATGAGTTATTTATAGCAAGAGAATGACTTCCATTTCCAAAGGAAGTAATCAAGTGAGTAATTTTTTAGTTGTTTTTTTTGTTGTTGTTGTTGTTGTTGCTTCATGTACTTTACCTGATTCTTGAGATCCAGTCTGGGACATGGGCGACCTCCATTGTAAGGTTTTTCTTTTAGCCATTTGGACCGAATTCGCACTCCAATCCCACAAGATGAGCTGCAAGACCCCCAACTAGACCAGTCGCTTAACTTGCAATCAAATGGGCATGGGATGACACACTCTTCTTGAATATAACCTGAAAGAAAAAGATTTATGTGAAGGGAGGAAAATCTAGGCAAAATGTACTGATCAAATTTACCTCTTTATAGAAAGTAAAGAGTCACAGCTCAGATTGTTCAACAACATCGCTGCAATGGCTTCAGTGATTTTCTATTCAAATAAACAGACAATGGTTTAAGAAATAGGTAATATAGTCACATTGCATTCCAAATTTGTGCCATCTTATCACTTTATAGCCAATTCTGGGAGGGAAGAGCAAAGAAAACGCAGTTACTCCTATTTTCTGTTAGGAAGAAATAAATTATCGCAGGGCTAATGATGGCACTATCTCCCCTCACTGAGCCTTATGTTCTATAATTCCCACAACTCACCATCTGGAATCAGGGTGCATAAAAGAATGCACCTTTTTTAGTATTTGTGATCTGCAAAGTTTTCACTAAAAGAGCTCTTGATTCTTACTTCCAGGTAGCGTGGCTTGGAGTTGGGAGGAGGAGAGACAGTGGACCACAAATTAGGAGAAGCAGGATATTATACCAACTAGAGGAACGGTGAAAAGTTCCATGATGATATTGACTGGAATCAAGAGACATGGGTGGAAACGCACAGGTAGATGCTCTAGTTATCGGGACTTATTCCTGTCCCAGCCCACTTCCTGCTATAGTCTTTTTCTGGACGATCCCATTATTTAACTATCGCCTCCACTGATCATTACCAAATATTTATTTCCAATTCCAACCTTACTGACTTTTCTAAGACCTACTGGTCCACTCTAATTGGATGCCTGATTATCTCCAAATTCAATATATCTAAAAGTGAGGCCATCAATTTCCTTTAAAGAAAAAAAAAAAGAAAGAACGAAAGAAAGAAAAGAAAAAAGCTAATTCTCTTGTATCATTCATCTTAACTAAGTGCAACCTATCTGATCCCTGTACCCTGGTGTCCATGCCTGTATAATTTTATCCCTTTAAGTTTGGGTAGAACATTTGACTATAATAGAATTCCATTCCCATGATTAGGTTATAATATATAGTAAAAAGTGAGGAACTTCACCAATATAATACATCAAATTAGTATCAAATTTTGAGCCCTGAACTCATGACCTCTGTGGACATACCAGATCTACATGCAGTTATACAGCAATTCCTCCTGGAGGACTGTGAGCTAACTAAACAACTTCTGCACAACAAAAAAGAGACCATGTAGAGAATGCAAGACAGCTGTGACACAGTAACTAAAGAAACCGCCATGCCTAGTGCTGTGAAGTACAGTGAGAAAGGATAGTACTGAGGGACCATAAATGGGTTCGTCTATCCGGGGCACAGACACAAACAAGCAAACAAACAAACAAGGTTTAAAAAAGCACTAGAATGAAAAGAAAATAGCCTTAGAACCTTGTCAAGTAGAAAACTGCTAGAACTCTCTCCAGGTTGGAGAGGCTGGCTAGGATCACAGTGATATTCCCCCTCTATCCTCCGGATAGGAGGAGGGTCCAGGCATCCTAGCCAGACTACCACTTCAGCAACCCCTGGGCCCCTAGCCCACACCAGCCCCAGATGCCCTTGGGGCACAGAAAAGGCCACAAGTTAAAAGAGTAACTAGAACATAAAGGATCCAGCCTTAGATCTCTGCCATACAATGGGAAGGCTGCTGGAAATCTCTCCAGGTTGGAGGGCCTGGCAAGTGCCACAGTTTATTTACTCCTTCCATCTTGATGATGTGGACAAAAATGGGATCCAGGCACCACAGCTGGTGAGCCTATTGCCTCTAACCAACACTAGCCACAGCTGTCCCATCAAGGAGGCCCCAGGGCAGCCCATACTGAGATACACCTGGTCAGTACTCACTATAGCTTCAGTTATCTTTCCGAGGTGGTGTAAGCACAAAGCACCCCAGAACACTCCAGGTCTGCACCACTTACGCACTATATAATTTGGCAGGGGGAGCCCTACCTGGAGTGCTTTGGGAGCACCTGGGCCACTTCCACCTCAGCTCCAGCCATTGTGCCAGGATGCCTTGGGTGTGAAGTACCATGGGGGACACAGCCCATGCCCATATAGCCTCCAGTCATCCCACCAGGGTGCCCCTTCTGTGCAGAGTGCCCTGAAACACCCAAGCTTACATCTACTTCAGTTCAGCTGTGTTTCCAGGACAGTCCCAGCCTGGAGGGTCCCAGGATCCCCAGCCCACCACAGCCACAGCTCCAGCAGTGAAAGTCACCAGATATACCTCTAGTTTAGGCGAAGTAGCTGTTTTACCAAATTCATATAAACAAAGTCAAGCAAATGGGAAGACAGAGGACAATTTCCCAAATGGAAAAACAAGGCAAAACCTCAGGAAATGAACTAAGTGATGTGGAAATGTGCAATATGCTTGATAAAGAATTGAAAGTAATGGTCATAAAGATGCTCACCAGACTAAAGAGAAGAGTGAATTAACTCAGGGAGAACTCCAACAAAGAAACGGAAAACATAAAAAATAACAATCAGAGTTGAAGAATACAATAACTGAAATGAAACATACACTGAGGGGATCAAAAGAATGAATCAGTGGTCTGGAAGACTGGGTAATGGAAAGTGACCAAACTGAATAGCAAAAAGACACAGGAAAAAAAAAATGAGAATAGGTTAAGGGATCTTTTGGACAGTATCATGTAAACAAATGTATGTATTATATGGAATTCCAGAAGGAGAAAAAAAGAATAAAAGGGGCAGGAAACTTATTTGAAGAAATAGTAACCCAAAAATTTTCCTAACCTGGGGAAAAAGAGATATTCAGTTTCAGGTAGTATTAAAAGCCTCAAATAAGATGAATCCAAGGAGGTCTACACCATGACACCCAAAAATAAAAGTGGCACAGATTAAAAATAAAGAGAATTTTAAAAGCAGCAAGAGGGGAGCAACTATTACGCACATGGGAATTCCCATAAGACTATCAGCTGATTTTTTTTTTTTTTTAAAGAACTTGGCAGGCCAAGAAAGAGTGGCAAGATATATTCAAAGCACTAAAAGGAAAACAAAACAAAACCTACAACTAAGAATACTCTATCCAACAAGATCATCATTCAAAATTAAAAGAGATAGTCTTTTCCAAACAAAAAGTCAAAAGAGCTCATCACCACTACACTTACCTGAAAAGAAATGGTAAAGGAGCTCTAAGTGAAAAACAAAAAGTCATAAAGAGTAAAAAAATGAAAGAAAAGGGGACTCATAATAAAAAGATGTAAAATATGACAACATATACATGAACTATAGAGCAGGGAGTAAAAATGTTCTTTTAGAATGTGTTGAAGCTTAAGTGACCACCAACTTAATATAGACTGCTATATATTTAGGATGCTATATATGAACGTCTGGTAATCACAAACCAAAAACTTCTAATAGATACACACACATACACACACACACACACACAAAAAAAAAAAAAAAAAAAGAGGAAAAAAGCCAAACAGAAGACTATAAAAAGTCATTAATCACAAAAGAAAGGAACAGAGAAGTATGTAAACAACCAGAAAACAATTAAAAAATGGCAATAAGTACCTAACTATCAATAATTACTTCCAAAGTAAACGAGCTAAATGCTGTAATAAAAAAATGTAAGTTAACTGAAGGGATGAAAACCAAGCCCCAACTATAAGTTACCTGTAAAAGACTCACTATAGACACATACGAACAAAAAGTTAATAGATAAAAAAAGATATTCCATGCAAATTGAAGAGAAAAAAAAAAGCTGACTTAGCTGTACTTATATTAGACAAAGGAGACAAAGATTGTATCAAAAGACAACAAAAATACGACACAATGATAAAGGGATCAATCCAGTAAAAAGATAATGATTGTACAAATTTATGTATCCAAAATTTGAGCACACAAATACAAAAAGTGAATATTTGAAGACATAAAAGGAGATACTGACAGTAATACAATAGAAGTAAGGTACTTTATCATCCCACTTACATCAATGGATAGATAATCCATGTAGAAAAAAAAATCAATAAAGCAGCAGTGACTTTGAATGACACATTAGGCCAAACGGACTTAAGATGTACACAGAAAATGTCACCCCAAAACACAATACACGTTCAAGGGCCCGTGGAACATTCTCCAGAATAGATGTATGAGGTCACAAAGCAGGTCCCCCCAAATTTAGGAAGATTGAAATCTTATCAAGTATCTATCTTTCCCAAACCCAACAGTATAAAACTAGAAATCAGTTATAAGAAAAGGACTGGAAAAAGGTACAAACATGGAAGCTAAATAAAATGTTATTCAACAACTAGTGAGTCAATGGACAAATCAAAAAAAAAAAAAGAAGAAGAAGTTTAAAACCTGAGACAAATGAAAATGAAAATGTAATGGTCCCAAAGCTTTTGAACATAATGAAAGGTATCCTAACGGGAAATTTGTAGTGATACAGGTGTACCTCAAGAAACTAACAAACAAGCAAGCAAACAAAACCAAATGATCTAATCTTTGTCGAAAGGAACCAGAAAAAGAACAAAGTCAGTCTAAAGTTAGAAGGAAGGAAATAATAAGAGCAGAAGCAAATGAAATAGAGACAAAAAGAAAAATAGAAAAGATAAGTGAAACCTAGGAGTTGGTTCTTCGAAAAGCAAAATTGATGAACTTTAGCCATACTACAAAGAAAAAAAAATTAAAAAGACCCCAAATAAATAAAATCAGAAATGAAAGGAGGAAGTGACAACTGATACCACAAATACACAAAGGATCATTAGATTATAGGCCAACAATCTGGACAACTAGAAGAAATGGGTAAAGCTTAGAAACATAATCTTCGAAATGCAAATCAGGAAGAAATTGAAAAATCTAAACAAACTATGAGGAATCAGGATCAGACGTATTCATAGGTAAATTTTACCAAACATTTAAAGAATAGTTAATACATACTCCCCAAATTAATCCCCCCCCCAAAAAAAGAGGAAGAAAAGATTGAAAATACATTTTGCAAGCATAGCATTGTCCTGATACCAAAACCAAATGCATTATAAAAAACAAAAAAGAAACTACAAGCCAAAATCCCAATAAATGTGGATACAAGAATCCTCAACAAAATATTAAGAAATTGAATTTAATAATACATTAGAAAGATCATTCACCATCATCTAGTGGTATTTATTCTGGAGATGCAATGATGGTTCAATATCCACATATTATTCAATGTGATACACCACATCAACAAAACATAAGATAAAAATGATAAGGTCTTAATACAAACAGAAAAAGCCTTTGATAAAATTCAACATCCATTCATGATAAAAAACTTGCAAACTTACAAAGTGGTTTTTAGGGAACATACTTCATCATAATTAAGGCTATATAGGACAAGGCCAGAACAGACATCATACTCAACAGTGAAAAACGGCTTATATGTAATATCAGGAAAAAAGACAAGAATGTCCATTCTTGCTAGCTTGATTTAACATGGTACTAGAAATACTAGTCATAACAGTCAGACAAAATAGGTGCCCAAATTGCTAAGAAAATATGAAACCTTCACTATTTGCAGATGGCATGACATTATACATATAAAACCTTTAAAAAGGCAGCAAAAAACTCTTCGAACAAATGAATTCAGTAAAGTTGTAGGGTATGAAATGTATAGAAATCTGTTGTGTTTCTTACATTAACAGCAAAGTAGCAGAAAGAGAAATTAATAATCCCATTTACAATTGCACCAAAAAGCACAAAATACGTTTATTCTTCTCGTACGAAAGAAGATGGGATTGGGATGGAGACAAACCATAAGTGACTCTTAATCTCACAAAACAAACTGAGGGTTGCTGGGGGGAGGGTGTTTGGGAGAAGGGGGTGGGATTATGGACATTGGGGAGGGTATGTGCTTTGGTGAGTGCTGTGAAGTGTGTAAACCTGGTGATTCACAGACCTGTACCCCTGGAGATAAAAATATATGTTTATAAAAAATAAAAAATTATATATAAAATTTTTTAAAAAAGCACAAAATACGAATTAACTGAACCAACAAGGTGAAATACTTATACTCTGAAAACTATAATGATGAAAGAAATTGAATATGATACAGACTGGAAGATTTACTATGCTCATGGACTAGAAGAACCAATGTTGTTAAAGTGTCTATACTACCTCAAGCAATGGACAGATTTAATGTGATGCCAATCTAAAACACCAATAGCATTTTTCATGAAGCATAATACTAAAATTTGTATGGAACCACAAAGAACTAGCCAAATAGCCAAAAGCACTCTTAAGGGTAGAACAAAACTGGAAGTATCAAAATCCCAGATTTCAAGATTTACTACAAAGCTGTAATCCTCAAAACATGGTACCAGCACAAAAAGACACAGATCACTAGAATAGAATAGAGGGCAGAAAAATAAAGCAATTGCTTTTTTAGTTTTAATCTATGACAAAGCAAAAATATACAATGGAGAAAAGACAGTCTCTTCAACAAATGGTTTGGGGAAAACTGGATAGCTACACGCAAAAGAATGAAACTAGACCACTTTCTTACAGCACATACAAAAATAAATTCAAAACAGATTGAAGACCTAAATGAGAGACCAGAAACCATAAAACCCCTAAAAGAAAACATGTCTCTTAGACATTGACCTTAGCTACATTTTTCTAGATAGGTCTCCTCAAGCAAGGGAAACAAAAAGGTTTTGCAAAGCAGAGGAAACAAACAAAACAAAAAATGCAACCTACTGGATGGGAGAAGACATATGCAAATGTTAATCGTGATGAGAGGTAATATCCAAATATCCAAATAATATTTAAAATATATAAAGAGCTACAACTCATCACAAGAAAAAAAATCCAATAGAACATGGGCAGAAGACTTGAACTGACATTTTTCCAAAAAAAAAAAAAAAAAAAAATAGATGGCCAACAGACACATGAAAGGATGCTTAATATCACTAATCATCAGAAATGAAAATGAAAATCACAATGAGGTGTCACCTTATACCTGTAAGAATAGCTAGTATCAAAAAGACAAAAAATAATAAGTGTTGATGAGAATGTGGAGAATATGAAACCCTCTCACACTGCTCGTGGGAATGTAAACTGGTGCAATCACTGTGGAACACAGTATGGTGTTTCCTCAAAAAATTAAAAATAGAAATACCATATGATCCAGTAATCTCACTGCTGGATAGCTGCCCAAAGAAAAGAAAAACACTTTAAGATTTTATTTATTTGACAGACAGAAATCACAAATAGACAGTCAGGCAAAGAGAGAAGGGGAACCAGGCTCCCTACTGAGCAGAGAGCCCGCTGTTGGGCTTGATCCCAGGATCCTGAGACCATGACGTGAGTCCAGGTTTAACTCACTAAGCCAGTCAGATGTCCCCCAAAACACTAACTTAAAAAGACATAAGCACCTTTATGTTTATAGCAGCATTATTTATAATAGTTAAAATATGAAAGCAACCCAAGTGCCATCAACCAATGAGCAGATAAATAAGTGGTGTGTGTGTGTGGGGGGGGGATATTAGCCATAAGAAGGAATGAAATCTTGACATTTGTGACAACATGGATAAACTCAGAGGATATTATTCTAAGGGAAATAAGTCATACAGATAAAGATAAATGCCTCATGACGTAACTTGTATGTGGAATACAAAAACCAAACAAACAACAACAACAACAAAAAGGCAGAAACAGACCCACAAAAACAGAGAACAAACCAAAGCTGCCATAGGGGAGGGTGGTGAAATGGGGGAAAGGGTGTGGGATGTATAGGCTTGTAGTTTATAGGATCTGTAAGTCAGGGGAGGAACATTACAGGGAACAAACAGGGAATGCAGTCAATGTATTTTAATAGTGTTGTATGGTGATAGATGGTAGATATACTTGTGAGCATAACATGAAATACACAGGTGTTGAACCAATGTTGTAAATGTGAAAATAATGTAACATTGTGTGTTAAATATATTTCAGTAATAATTAGAAAGGACAGAGTATCCACGACAGAATATCAGGTGCAAAACATCTACCACAACAACGAAAAAGGAGGGAGGAGTTTACCTGGGGGTGGGCATGACTTAATCAGGTGAAAACTTTTACTTAAAAGAGTGTCTAGTACATTTCTATGGAGGAAGAGATCTCCCAGTGGCCATAAATATGCAAAGTGCCATGGGTAAAATGCCTGTGGAGTGGCCATATTTCAGGCGACTGCAAGCACCTTCTAGGAACTGTCAATCAGTAAGGAGGCAGGGCTCTCAGCCCCACAGTGCATGGACATGAATTCTGCCAAGAATTTCAAAGGAGCTGGGAAGAGGAGCTTTCCCAAGTCAAGCCTCTGCTGAGACCTTAGCCTTGGCTGGCATCTTAACTGTAGCCTGTTGAGGCTCCCTAGCAGAGAATCTAGGAAAGCCATTCCTAAATTCATGACCCACGGAAATGGAGGCAATAAATGTTTTGAGCTGCTGAGTCTGTACTAATCTATGCAGCAATTGAAAATTACCATATTATTGCCAATACAAATCTGTTATCTTAAACCTTTCTCCATCATTTTATACATTATTAGGTATAATAATTCCAATTGTTGAAACATCACAAATAATGCCTTTTGCTCTATAATTCTTTTGTCATTTCCTGGTTCAAGATCTTCTCTTTTGTTATTGGCCAGTCACTCCGAAGAAAAAGTTTCTTTTCTAAAATATGTAATAACTTACATGACTCCACTTTTAAAACCTTTGCTGATTCTTCATTTCCTTGAAAATAAGTTGCCAACCACTTCCCAAAAACTGTAGGATTCCTTACCAGAGGCTCTAAGGAAAGGTTTTCAACCCTGGCTGTAAAATATATTCTAACTGCCAAGGACTAGAATGTCAAAGAATGGGACCTAGATGAATACTCAGGGGAGTCTAATATGCAGTCAAGGTTGAGGGCTACCTCTCTAACTTGTTTTCCTCCTGAATCTTGAAGTTTGTCCACATAGGCTAATCCATGTCCTCTGGTAATCTCCATGCCTTTCCTCATGCAAAATCTTTCTCCAACCAGTTTAGCCTTCCTTGTTCATTACAGTCTCTTGCTAACAGAGTCAACCACCTGGCACATTCACTCTTCTGCCATTCTAGTCTGGCAAAACATCAGACCTAGTTCGGTCCAACTGTTTTCCTACCCCACTTAACCCTGGACTACCTCAGCTGAGATGAAGATAATACTAACTCCCCGCTTGTGACATAGCCATGTGCGGTCTCCATCTTCAACAACCACGGGATTCTCGGACTTTCCTCCCACTCCCATTCCATATTCTCAAACTTTAAAAGACCTCATCCCTTCTTTCTCAGAGAAAAAAACAGAAACTCCTTCAATCTCCTGTGAATATGTCTGTATGCATTCTCATGTTTTTCTTCTCTTTTTATATCATAATGGAAAAGGCATCCAGTTTCCTATATAGGGTACATTTAAAGAAAAGATTTTATCCATTTGAGAGAGAAAGGGAGAGAGAGAGAGAATGAGCAGGGGGAGAAGCAGATGCCCCACTGAGCCAGGAGCCTGACTCGAGACTTGTTCCTAGGACCCCAGGATCATGACCTGAGCCACCCAGGTGCCCCTACAGGGCACATTTTTTTTACCACTTAAGTTCTCTACAAGCTCTTTCAGGACCTCGGTTCTTTGATTGTATTTCCCCTCTCCTTCCCTGTATGCGTGTGTCTGTGTGTTTGCATATATGTGTTATATGCATTATATACATAATTTTTTTAAAGATTTATTTACTTATTTGACAGACAGAGATCACAAGTAGGCAAAGAGGCAGGCAGAGAGAGGGGGGAAGCAGGCTCCCTGCTGAGCAGAGAGCCCGATGCGGGGCTCGATCCCAGGACCCTGGATTATGACCTGAGCTGAAGGCAGAGGCTTTAAACCACTGAGCCACCCAGGCGCCCTTATATACATATTTTAAGTTATATAAATGTTATATTAATATGTATATATACACACATAAAATATATATAAGTTCCACTTCTTGATTAATATTAGAATGACTTTGCATTTCTGAATAATAATCACTGACTAGGGAGATTACACTAAACATCTAAGAGTCATCAGGAAGGATCCTTGTGGGGTTGAGAAAAATCACTCCATTTGATGTCATTAAAAGACTAATTTTCTACTGTTTAACATAACTATAATTCTACAGTCCTCTCTAAGGAGTCCTGAGTATTAGTATTAGCTACATAACAAATGCTAATGTAAGATTAAATACATACCACAAGCATTGCTTAATTTTATAGAGAAACTGAGCCACAAAATGATTCCATTTGCTACTGAACAAAAAATGAGGACTAGTAATTAAGTGGAATTAATTCTCATGGCATTCAAGCTTCAAATATAAAATTCCAGGAGACTTCATATAAATAACTTTTAAATATTTGAGTCCCCATATAGACCCTATTTTAAAGCAGATCTTGAATTAGATGCCCTTTTAATTCAATGAAATTTTAAAATCATTTTCATCAATGCTTGCATATTGAAGGATTTTAGAGAGCCTCTAGCAACATTCTTTTTTCCCTTTCACCACAAGACATAAACCCAGAGGATCCCTATGAAAGTCAAGGTCATAAATTCAATGAGTATAAAATAATTTTGAAATTCAACAGGATTAAGCAACAGTGACATTTATTTTTCAGGAAACTTATCTTCATGCTGGAGTATACCACAAAGGAAAGCCCATAGTGAAAACCATTAATAATTGCATATTCTTATACCTATCTCATAACTGAAAGGATTAGTTTTACTCACATACTTAATACTTAACGATTTTTGGCAACAGAATATGATCAAATGTGACTATATACAAGGTAGACCTGCCATATAAGAAGTCTAATTCTTGACTATGTAAACTTCACTAATGTTTTAAAAACTCATTTACATAAAACATACCACAGAATAGTTTCACTGGCAACATTCATAAATCTAAATCCAATTGCTATGAAAGAAGCAGTTTTTCTGCCAAAAATATTTTATACTACAATTTATATGCAGAATACAGTGCTTGGACCATCATTTACTTGGCTCAGGGATGCTTTATGCTCCATTTTAGTTATCCATATGCATATGAAGTAGGTATGAAGTAGTCATTAGAGAATTATCAATAGAGCATGTACCTACACTGTGGTTTTATGAAGTATAAGACATTACACATAGTAGGTGCTCAAAAATTATCTGTTGATATTATGGATAAAGATGAATTGAATAGGATCCATTAATAGTATCTCTTAACTATGTTATGAGTAAAGGAAGTGATTTAATGACTTACACCCAATGGGACTGAAGCCCAGAAACCTGGAGTGACTTTTCATATTACTAATCCCAAATTTTGCTCTTTAGGTAAATACAATGGACCTGCGTGATAATACAGCTCTCTGAATCAGATAGTCTCATTGATAAAATACTTCCCAGGATGCTACCTGTGCATCCCCCTCCCCATTATTCAAGTCCCAATGCATCTCTACCCCCCATAAGATCTTGTTATGGAGGATATGAAATATTGAGGATATTAAGCCTGAGGAAATAACCTAGATCAATTACTTATATTTTTCTACTGTGTAAAATAATAGCAAACATCCGAACTAGACAGCGTATGTTTTATTTACTGACACTGCTAAAATAATGAGAATATAGTCCCAACAATAAGACAGGGAAAAGGGGCACCTGGGTGGCTCAGTGGGTTAAAGCCTCTGCCTTCGGCTCAGGTCATGATCCTAGGGTCCTGGGATTGAGCCCTGTATGGGCTCTCTGCTCAGCAGGGAGCCTACTTCCCTTCTCTCTCTTTGCCTGCCTCTCTGCCTCTCTGCAAATTAAAAAAAAAAAAAAAAAATCTTTAAAAAAATTAAAAAAAAATAAGACAGGGAAAAGTAAACACTGACCATCTCTTCCTCAGTTCTAAGTGAGGATCTGGGAATACCTTGTGAATTAAAATGAGATGTCTTAATTTCTTAACCTTTAAAGATTTACTGTTTTAATCTATATATTTTAGTGCTACTATTTATCTCATAATATACCATACTGAAATGTATCTAATGATATAAATCAAAGTACTTTAAAGTAGGTTTAGGGGAAGTGGACAGAAACATGATGTCAAATATTTTGACAATTTGCAAGAACAACAACTTGACAAAGTGGATCAATACATTGTCATTGCTCTCAAAAGAACGGACTGTATTAAACATTTATTTAAAATCTCAATCCAGGGGTACCTGGGGGGCTGCAGTTGGTTAAACTTCCAACTCTTGGTTTCAGCTCAGGTTCCGACCTCAGGGTTATGAGTTCAAACCCCATGTTGGGCTCCATACTGAGTCTATTTAAGATGCTCTCTCCCACTCTCTCTGTTCCTCTGTCCCTCCCACATGCAAGTAAGCTCTCTCACTCTCAAAATAAATACATCTTTAAAAAAATAAATAAATGGAATCTCAATCTATTAGTGTGTGGAGATTTAGATCAAACTCAGTAGGACTGCCAGCTTGCTTTGGGGAATTTCTATTTTGATCTAGTACTGCTCCAGAATAGCAGCTACATTGCTTTCAAAGATGGTGCCAGCTTTGTTTAGGCCTCCGTGGGGTCTGAGATGGGAAAGTTGGAAAGCTTCAGAAATATCATTACCTTTTTAACAAGAGTGGTTTTTTGAAAGTATTCTCTAGTATCTTTCTTGCATACAACCTTTTAGGCCATTAGAAAGCCTTTCTAATGTTAAACCTTATAAAATGATGGTTATGGTATTATAAATAACAAAATATCTTCTTTGGCCTGACAGCCTGATCAGATACCCAAAACACACCTGATTTAGAAGTTACACAATATTCAAACAATCATGTTGACAAAAGAATTTTCCTAGACTCTAAATCTCAAATATTTGGGGATGTGTGGGTAGCTCAGTTGGTTAAGCATCTGCCTTCAGCTCAGGTAATGATCCCAGAGTCCTGGGATCAGATCCTTCATTGGGCTCCTTGCTCAGCAGGGAGTCTTGCTTCTCCCTCTGCCTGCTGCCTCCCCTGCTTGTGTTCTCTCTGTGACAAATAAAATCTTAAAAATAAACTCAAATATTTCATAGCATTATTATTACATTTTATTACACCTCCCAGAAAAAAAATCATTTAAATATCAACTAATCTCTTTAATAACAAATATAACTTATTGGTGTCTTTTTAGATGTAGATGGGCTATTCAAAGTCATAGAGGCCAATAGCTTTATTTTATAAACTGGTCAGAAATAGAAAGGGAGCTTTAACCCAGACTTGACTGAGTTACTCAGCTTACTGGCAAGAAGAAAAAACAAAAACAAAAACAAAAACAAACAAACAAACAAAAAACCAAAATCACTATACACAGTCCCAGAATGTTCTCTTTAGTGCTAGAGTAATAAAGTAGGAAATCAACTCTGCCCTTAAAGAAATTCATATTTTTTAAGACAACAGTCTTATAAATGAGAAAAAAATGGTATATGATTAACTACTTAAATTATGTGATACAAATAATATACACAAATTTTAACATAATAGGAGCTATAACAAATGCACATCCTAGCTTTACTTTTTGATTTATGTGAAAATACTGGAATAATTTGTGGTAAACACAGGTTTTTTTACTTATTGCTTGAGATGGTTCAGCTGCTAAAACTAAATATATCAGTGTTAATTTAATCAATCAACCAAATCATATAAAGAACTGATCTTTTAAATTGAATTGTCCAGGCAATTTAATCAAGATGGTGTTTCCAGTTGTTCATATATACCAAGTTTCACATTAACGACCTTGTGCCAAGTACCTCCAGGCAGATGAAAGAGAGGTTTCTCTCTTAGAAGACACCGAGCATATTAGGGACAAATGGAACATTAGACACAGAACAATCTGAACCGTTCAATTAGGACAGTATGTACTAAAGCACTTTCTATCAATACTGCAAATAAATGCTGTTAAATTTAGTGGCTGAATGCTTTAACCACATAACAAACTTGACATTTGAAACACTACAAAGGTATACAGACTGTTGACAAACTTGTATTACTAAGTAATTCTTAGAATGGTGGCTGCAAGAGACTGCAAGAGACATTTCCTTGCCCTGAAAAATCTTGACTGGCATCACACCAGAAATTCTCTGCCTTACATTCCCTTAAAAAAAAAAAAAAAAAAAGTTCTGAAAGCCAATTTGAGGGGCTATCTTGTATTCATCAGTGCTCTTGCCCAAATATATTAGGTTGTGCTCCCTGATCCTTGAAGTTAGGTGTGATCTTTAATTTGCTTTAGCCAATGAAATGTGAGAAGTGAAACATGACATTTCTAGGTTGAAGCCTTAAGAACCAAAGTGTACTTTGTGTACTCTTTCTTTCCTTTATGCCACAGGGACCAAAAATGTTAGATAGTGGCAGCTCCATAGCTAGGGCTCTGGAGTAAAGCAAAGCCCCTAGCCAACCAAAGACAGATATGGATACTAAGTGATCTTTATGGCTTTCAACCACTGTGATCTTGAAACATCAGTTGCATTTGTTATTGCACAATAATTTCTCATCTTGATGGATCTACCTTGAAAAAACAAAGTGGATCTTTCAGAAGATAAAGAGTCAAATCCCATGAACAAGTATTTAGGACATTTTGAAAACCTATATATAATGTCCTGAGAAAATAAAATTAAACCATATCAGCAGTTAGCCCACTTTGAAAGGCAACAGCATCAAATGAGAATATGACCTTGAAAAAATTGAGCCTATGGATAAGTAAGTCAGGAAAATTTATAATGTATTATTTTAAAAAAAGGACTAGCAATATGGATTATAAATCAAGGTCTAACCTTATGTGATCTGGAATAAAATATTAAATCCTAATAGTTCAGCTTCCTCATATGAAAATAAAAATGCAACAACAGTTGCCCTTTTTAACTCCCTTTTACACTGTAAGGTCAAAAAACAAGCAAGCTGTTGTGGAAAAAATTAACATACGGCATAAATGACATGGTAATATTTTATTACCACTAAAAGTTGTATAGCAATGTAAAAATGTTTTTGCATTGTCTTGTTTTTGGTGCTAGTAATTGATGGAGAATATAATTCTGTAACGATGTTTTAGTAAAAAAATTACAGCATGGTAATTTTCAAATTTGGGTGCCACTTCTCATTTCAAATCATTTCCATATAAATTAAAAGCTAGGCTAACATTGACAAAATGAGAAATTCTGTACTGCATCAGTAAATCAGTTGTTGGGAGTCCATCTCTGTCTTTCCAAGTCTGCCACCAGCCAAGGCCAGACACTCATTGTCTCTCACCTGGACTATTATAATGGCCCCTTAACTGATTCCATGTTTCTAATATCTTCTCATCCATTCGTGTCTGCTCAGCCCCCTTATTTATGTCCCAAAGTATGTTTAACGTCCTAAATATATCATGGCTTAACTTTAAATAACCTCTACAGCATGGCAAAACTTTGATAAAAAGGCATTCCAGGCAGGAGTGATACCACAAATTAAACTGAGAAGATGCAAGTGGACCTAAAATGTTCACAAGTCAATGGAGAAATCTCTGCCTGAGAATGTGAGGTTGGGAAGAAGTAGAATATTGGCTACATCAGGTGGAGCTATACTGGAAGGTCATGACGGAGGACTCAAAAGTTGATTAAGAATTGTGGTATTAATGCAGGTGTGCTACTAAAGAAAAGACATCACGAGAACAGGGTACCTTTTTAAGAGGTGATTTGAAAATTCAGAACTTAAATGACAAATGGCTAGGACTTAGGCTAAGAGATCATTAAGTATAGTAGATATAGATTACATTTACTTATATATGTTGTTAGAGAATAATATAAGGAGGTACGACTATTACTTATAATTAACTAGCTCTGACATGTACACATGGCTAATATATAGTCTAAATGGAAATGATTATCTTCCAAATGACCACTGAACCAGTTCTTTAAATAGCAGCTTCATTTCTCAACTGTTAAGACAGGTTTAATATAACAAACTCCAACCATCAGTGACGGCCAGTTTATGAGATAGATGCTTCTAAATATCCCAAGGGATTCGGAGCTTAGAAGTGTCCTTCTTTGCTTTATCTTGTAGGTCCCTAAAGGAAGCTCTGACCTAAATCCAGACATATTATTAGACCAGCATATTGCCTTTGTCTCTTTTATTTATCTATTTTGAAACTAAGAGTTCAATATTGCGGGATTTCATATGAAAATAAAGATTCCCAGCTTCTCTTGAAAATGGGGAGGATCTGGGAATATTTGGATCCTCATTCCAACGTGGGATTAATTGGCTGAAGCCAAATAGCAGGGCCTCTTCAGGTAAAATATGCCTTACCATTTCTCTACAGTCCCTTGGAGTGATAGTCTAAATTTCTAAAGCAAGGATTTCCCCTCAACTAAGGCAAAGCTTAACTCACAATTTCAATATGGAAACAGATGAAGGGAGGCTGCTTGCATTGTAGGGAAAAGTAGAAGATGAAGAAGCCCATGAATCACCTTACTCATTACATGAAGGCATCTAGACTAGCTAGAAACCCCTACCTTGGAAGAGACCCATGCAAGAAAGAGTCCCTAGAGTGTCAAGTTTCTTTAGGGGATTTGAGTTCCACTACTATCAGGACTTTGTATATTACTCACACCAGTACTTAACCGTAATTCTTAAAAGTGTCAGCAAGAACAGCATGAACACTTAAAATGAGAACGAAGATGTTCTCCATTCAGATCCACCCTTCTCTAGTCTCTGTGGCACGGAACAAAGCTCGTAAGTGACAAGTTGTACATGGAACAAACTTCAGAGATGAAACTGTTTTTTATTCATTGGAATTTTGGGCCATCCAATGATTTGTGTTCACGAACAATGAAACATGTTATTACAATTTCTAAATTACGGAGTACATGATGAGGAAAATTCACCTCCAAAAGTTTGCTTTTGCCAAAGAACTGCATGTTTCACTGAGCTAATGCAGAAATCAATGCACTGGAATGAATTCACAGTACGTTAACTTCTTGCAAGTTACTGTAAAAAAACTTTTAAATATCGCCAAGGTGTAAAATTAAAAAGGACTCCCTGCCTTGATTTATACTGTAAGCTGGTAATGGTGAATTTGTTTCACTTAACAAATTTGTTTCCTAATGGATTATGTATCACCCAATCCAGAGATTTAGGCTTTTCTTATCTCCTATAGACAAAAAGCCATCTTACAGTTTTATTTAATAATATACCAGCTAAAGGAAAAAAAGTTGTGGGGTGAAGAGATATTTTTGTTTTCCTCTAGTAAAATTGAAATAACAATCTTCTAGTTATACTAATGGTGTCAAGGAACTGTGGATGATACCAATTTATGAAAAAAAAGAGGGCCTTTGAAGCCAGGAAGAAGTCTGAAAAACAGCCTGAAATATGCCTCTGAAGAGAAAACAAAGAAATAAAGAGGGAGAGTTTATTAGTTTTCTAGGGGTGTCATAACACTTGGCTTGTGGCAGCATGCCTCCAGTTCCTGCCTTCTCTTCGCATGGTCATCTTCCCTGCATATCGCTGTGTCTCACAACCCCCTCTCCTTTTTCTTATAAGGACACCCATCACTGGATTTAGAATCCTCACTAAATTCAAGATGATCTCATCTCGATTTTCTTAATTTCGTCCGCAAAGACACTATTTCCAAATACGTTCACATTCACAAAAAGAAAGTTAAGACTTAAACATATCTTTTGGGGGACATAACCCACCTGGAGTGAGGAATAAAGACAATGATAAGGAAGACAGAAAGCACAGGGATGAGCATCTGGCCTTTGAGTTCAAACCAAGCTAGGCCTACATTCCACTTTAACATGAACTTCAATCTTATCAACCATAACATAAATTGGCAAACTATGGCTTGCTGGTCAAATCCAGTCTCTGCCTGTCTTATAAATACAATTTGCTGGAACAGAGCCATATCCATTTAAGCGCTGCCTACAGTGGTTTTTGTGCTGCAAAAGCAGAGACAACTAATTGCAACAGAGACAGTATAATATACAAAGTCTGAATATTTGCTATCTGGACCTTTATAAAAAGAGGTTTACAAATTCTGGTTTTTAAGATGGGAATGACAGTCCTCACTGCATACAAGAATAAAATGAGAACTCTTAAGTAGTGTTTGCGACACAAGCAAGTACTCTGAGTTACTTGTCTCTATGAGAGGCAAAGTATCACGGCACATAATAGCATGGGCTTGCAAAGGAGAAAGACTGGAGTTCAACATCAAGCAGGTCACTTCTTAATAGTGGTATTAATTCATGCCTGTCACTGACCATTTTCAAGCCTTGATTTTTCTCATCTGCAAAATGGAGTTATTACATCAACTTCAAAGAGTTGTTCTGTAGATAAGGGGATCTGAGACGAGGAGTTAGCTATTGTTATTACTTATCATTCTCCAACAAAGAAGGCATATCATCATCTTAAGTGTATGCAGTGGGTATGGGAAGCAGGAAGACAGTCTAGCTTGGGAAATCCTTGACAAAGATTCAACATCTTGAGTCTTCAAGAATGATACACTCTCTGCAAAGCCAAAACCTCTGGGGCGTGCAGGAATGGGTAGAGTGCTTGAGTGAATTTTGACACCATGCACAGAACAGGCAATGATGAGTTTTGGTATTTGTCAAGGATAATTACATGTTAATTAAAGCAGCCATATTAAAACACTGAACAGAACTTGAAGGCACATAAAGATGGGGATGAAGTTACAGACTTTAAAAACACAATGAACTCATTATTAATACCACCAATCACTTCCTCCTCTTCCTATACTAAAGTCCAAGCTCCTTGACCGAACTTATGGAACTTCCCTAATCTGTTGTTTTCATGTATCTCCATTAGCATTTAAGTTGCAGGAGATTCTGTAACTTCACAATGCTCACCATGTGGTAGTAACTTGGTGAAGTAAAGATCTAATTCAGGAAGCACTTAACACAGCTTCCTTTATTTTTACTTCAAGCAGTCCATATTCCACCTAGCTTTATGTCTTTACAATCATTATCAGTTTAGGAAGGAAGCAGAGGCTATCGCTGTGTATATTTGGAGTATAGCTCTGTTTCGGTGAATTATTTAATCTAAAGTTAGTGAAGTACAGTCATCCTTCCAATGTTCTCAAAGATGATTCAGAGACAGATAAAATCCTCAAAAATTCTTAACTAAGAGAACTGAAGTAGTACCAAGTAAGGTATTTAAAAGCATTAAATTCTTGCTTTTTATTTGTTGGAAATGATTAGGGGAAAACCAATCGATATTGGAATTTATGCAAAAATCAGAGACACAATATACAGACCATGGAGGTAAAAATTACTCTCTGGCTTTGATTCTACATATGAGACTCAAAAGCTGAGGGCTGTAAATAGTATGATTCTAAATGTAGAGATACGGAAAACAGAAAGCAAAAAGAGGAAAGAGTTTGAGAAAAAATATTCTCACCATTCAAAGTCTACCAACTATTGATTTTTCGTATAATTTTCATTCATTGGTTAATGTTCTTAATTGGGGGGGGGTTAAATTGTACTTATATTTTCTCACTAGCTACCTAATATTCATTTTGTAGCACAAAGTACCATGATAGAACTATTTAGAACAACCTTAGTTATTTGGCCAAAACTGGAATGAAGAGTGGATAATTACTAATACTGGAAAGAAATATAAAATGTTGCATATGTGTAAAAGATGTAATATTATGCAGTGTCCTCAAAGGAAAAACAAATCTATAAAAGGAAGAGTGGAGGCAGTTAATATACTAAGAGATACACTCTGGAATCAAGCTGCAGGGATGAGAAAACAAGTTCTCACATTACTGGTTGGGCAATCTTATACAACCACGCTATTCCTTAATTCCCATATCTAATATAGGAATAAATAACTGATAATGTTGATATAAAAATAAACTGAGCTAATAGAGCATTTAAAGCCAAGTATACTCTACTGTAAATGCTAAGTATTAGTCATATTTATCAGAAAAAAAAATTGGAATACAACTACCCTATGATCTAGCAATCCCACTACTAAAAAAATATGCAAAGGAAATTAAATCAGTATTTTGGAGAGATATCTACACTCCCATGTGATTAAAGCACTATTCACAATAGTTCAGATGGGAAAACAACATATATATTGATGCATAAAGAAAACATGCCATTTATATTTGTCTTAAGGAAGGATATCCTGCCATTTACAAGAACATGAATGAACTTGGAGGCTGTTGTGCTAAGTGAAACAAGCCAGGCACTGAAAAACAGTACTACATGATTTCACTTATATATAGGATCTAAAATAGTTGAACTCAGAAGCACAGTAGAGTGGTGGTTACCAGGAGTTGGGAGATGAAGTTGGCAAACACTGGTCAAAGGTAGAAAGCTCTAGTTGTACAAGATGAACAACTTATGGAAATCTAATGTACAGTATGGTGACCATAGTGAACAGTACTGTATCATATACTTGAATTTTGCTAAGAAGGTAGATTCTAATTGTTTGCACCACACTTTAAAAAATGATAACTATGTGAGGTGATGAATTTGTTAACTAGCTTGATTGGGGTGACAATTTCCCAATGTACACATATATCAAAACATCAAATTATACAACTTAAATACACACAACTTAAATTTATCAATCATATTCCAGTAAGGTAAAAATGAGATGGATGTATATTATAAAGGTAAATGAAAACACACGCCAAATAATGATATATATTTATACTTTAGGAATATATATACTTTAGGATCAACACATGCAGGGTGGATTAGAAGGTTATAAATTAAATATGAGGGAAACTAATAGGATTGAGGATAGAGAATGAATGGGGGAATTATGAAACTGAATTCAGAATCAAAGAAATAGGTGCATGGACGGAGGATGAGAGCATGAAACTCCATCAGATCCTCTCTCCAGGTATTTTAAATATGAGACAGAAAGACAGTGGAAGAGATAGGGGAGAAACGTCTAGGCTGTCAGGCAACATTCAAGAGACCCAAAGACCCAGACACATGGCAAGGAACAGTAAGTAGAGGCTAGAGCCAAGAGTCCTGTGTGATTCCTCCTGTGGCAGAGGACGTTCTCTTTGCCTTCTTCACTCTCCTTGTATCTAACAATGGACCCCAATGTCTGGGGCTACCTAAGTTTGTCTTAATTCTTTGAAATTAAAAACAGTCCAATAATCTATTAGTTTGAGTGGGTATTCAAAAGAGAAAATTCCTGAGGACACACACGATAAAGCACTTTAGTTCAACTTAAGACATTAAACACAAGGAGACAAAAAATTATAATCACCTTCAAGACATGTTATTTTTCTCCTGTCCGAAGCCCTACAGTGGACATTGAGTGGGACAGCAATGGGAAAAAACAGTATATTTGAAATTTCTATGCATGATGATCCATGGTTCCACCTCTCTGTATCACATGGAGAATCTGAAAAGATTTAAAATACTTGAATTCCCTCCATTGTGATACAGTATCAAGAGTGGGCTCTGTGGGCCCTGAGATTTTACTCCATATAAACAGAGGTTATGAAATAACATAGGCAAAGCCCCCAGGCAGAGTGCCTAACACATAGCATTTACTTGAAAAGCTAATATCTTACTCTTCACCCTTCCTAGGCATGGCTCCAATATCCAAGAAAAACTGTTAAACTTATTGATTGCTTCTTTCACGGATGACATCAGTGGGAAGGAATATAGCTGATGAGAAATATGGAATGCTGTGCCTGGGACTTAATAGTCTTTGATATGAGAATAAGGGATGTGGGAAGAAACAGTGTAGAATCAGGAACACTTGAAAACTGGGTCAGGGATGGATGGAGACGCAGGCAAGAGTACAATACAAACGTGAAAGTGGAGAACTCCGTTTTAGACAGTTTGGGAGCTGAGCACAACAATTAAAGATGTTAAAATAATGGAGAATATTGGAAGTCAGGAGAAAAATCACTAATTATAGGTCTGGAATATAAACATTGGCATAGATTTAGGTGGCAAGGTAGGTGATAAGGGGATGTTGAGAACAGGAAGAAGTTATCTTGGACAGAATGCTGTCATTGTTTTTATTTGGGATGAGAGGATGAGAGAATCATCTACCTTCTGCTTTAACCTCCTCACTGACTAGAAATCATCCTACAAGAGTCAGCTGAATGGCTGTAAAATTGGAAAGATCTTTTTTTTTTTTTTTTAAGATTTTTTTATTTATTTACTTGAGAGAGAGACAGTGAGAGAGAGTATGAATGAGGAGAAGGTCAGAGAGAGAAGCAGATTCCCCATGGAGCTGGGAGCCCAATGCGGGACTCGATCCCAGGACTCCAGGATCATGACCTGAGCCGAAGGCAGTCATCCAACCAACTGAGCCACCCAGGCGTCCCTCTTTTTAAAATCTAAATGGAGCTTCCTCTACTTACTGGTTCTAAATTGACTTTATTCAATTAAAAAGCCTAAAATATTATCTATGTAATAATATTTCAACAAATCTGGAAAATTATACACACACACACATACACATTTTAAGTATAATAGATATAATTCAGTATAATATCCCCCACATTTATGAATTTATAAACATTTTATTTTCCAAGCTGAATGCTGAGGGGAAAATGCTTGGTCCTTTTTGCTCAACATTTTGATTAACAACTTCGATAAAGACACAGATGGCATGCTTATCAAATTTTGGGATGATATAAAGCTGAGAGTTATAGCTAATATGTTGGATGTCAGAATCAAGATTCAGAGTGCTTAACAAGCTGGAGTAATGAGCTACAGCTAAGAATAGGAGAAAGAAGATAGGAAAAAGCACAGTTCTGCATTATGGTACCCAAAAGGCAACTGAACATACATACTCAGAATGGGGAAATAAATAACTTTATAGTGGCTCCTAAAAAATAAGACTTTCTGATTTGGTTACAAACTGAAAATTCATCAGTAGTCACTACACAAATTAAGCATTTCATTTATTTTAATGTAAACTTCATCTACTGGGAAGTATTTAAGATGATTAACAAAACATGCACAAAAATACTATTTAAATGGCCCAAAGAAAATGGATAAATACAATATAATTTTGAGGATATTGTATTCCTACTCAATCAAGAAACACTGAGTATCTGTTTCAGCTAAAACACTCTTCTTTGCCTATTAAACATCTACTCATCCTTACTTTTTAGATCGTATTTTCTTTCTTAGAGCGGTCTTATCTGATACCCATTTTAAATGATGTCCCCTCTTATTCTGTTCCCTGATCAATTTTGTCCCAGCACTTAGGATGATTTGAAATTGTATTTCCTGTGCATATATTTTCTTAATATATGTCAATAATTAGACTACAGGGCCCATGAAAGCAAGGATCACCTAAGTTTTGTCTAACAATACATAACCAAGGTGTAGCATAGTGCTGGATACAAACTAGGTGTTCAATAAATAGGTCCTACATTAATGAATTAATGAGCTAAGAACTGGATACTAATAATTTGGAAGGGGAGCAAAACCTATAAAGATATAAAATCTAATATAACTCATGTTTTACATGGAAGTATGACTATATTTCTGTAAGAATACAGAACTGCTCTATCAAAATTGGGGAAAATGCTCTTTGAAGAAATGGAGTTGAGTGAAGGTTCAAAAGATGAATGGAAGTTCACCATAAAGAGAAACACCTTGAAAAGACAAGACTGAGGAAGGAACATAACAGGCAAAGGAAAGAGTCACTCAAGGGCAGAAGGTACATGGGGAGCAGTGAGAGGAAGTCCAGTGTGGTTGCAGCAGATGGTACATGTAATGTGTGTTTGAAAGTGACACTGGCACACCGTGTTCCTTTTACCATCATTAAAGAGCTTACTGCCAAATAGAAACATATTGGAGAAAAATGAGCACAATAATCAAGAGCTACATATTGCATATGAGATAGAGTACAAAACACTATATTTAGCCTTGAAAATAAAATGCTTATAAATTTATAAATGTAGAGGGCACACACACACACACACACACACACACACTATATTTAAACCTATATCTTTATCTATATATATAGCATATATATTCTGATTTTTGAAATACTCTTATGTAAACAATATTTTGGATTTTTTTTAATTGAATAAAGTTAATTTGGAAACAATGAGCAGAGGGAGCTCCATTTAGATTTTAAAAAGATCTTTCCAATTTTATAGCTGTTCAGCTGACTGTTACAGAGATTTAAACAGAAGGTGAAGACTCCTCTCTCACCATTCCAAATAAGAAAGAGGTCTTAAGCATTCTGTCCAAGATAACCTCTTCCTGTTCTCAACATCACCCTCCTCACCTACCTTGCCACCTAAATCTATGCCAATGTTTATATCCCAGACCCATAATTAGTGATTTTTCTCCTGACTTCCAATATTCTCAATTATTTTAACATCTTTAATTGTTGTGCTCAGCTCCCAAACTGTATGAAATGGAGTTCTCCACTTTCCACTCTCAAGTTTGTATCATACCCTTGCCAGTGTCTCCATCCATCCCAGACCCAGTTTTCAAAAGTATTGCTGATTCCCCTGTTTCTCCACTTCTCACCACTATTGCTCCCTCTGACTCTTAGGCACTTTCTTCCCTGTGTTCCCCCGTGGCATCTGCCTTTTTTAATTCTCACAGGGGCTACTACAACTCTCTTCCAACTGGTTTCTTTACCTTTAATTTTTCTTTTATCTAATCCACAATTTCCAACTTGAAGCCAGAATGATCTTTCCAAAATAAATTTGGAATCCTATCACAGCCCTGGTGAACAACCATATTTCTAAAGCTGCAACGTCTTGAGAGTTTGACATTTGCAGAATCAATGGGAGAGTTAAAGGTAGAGTCAGAACATGGTCTCTTGGTTTCACTTCTCCTCAAGGAATTTTACATATAGGGCAACTATTGGGAACATCTATTACTAATGAGAGTTTCCTAAGCAAACATTATGGGTATATAAACCCCAGGAATGAAACAGTTGAGAACTACTGTCCTAAAGCTGTTATATAGGTCTAGTAATTGTTTAGTAGGTCAAAATTAGAAAATAAAAAGAAATAAACAATACAGAATCTGGAAAGAAGTGGATCCCCTAAATTCTGAAACAAAAAGAAAACCCCAAAACAAAAAAAATGAAAATACCAATTCCATATATTGTTTTTCAGGAAAATAACCAAAAGCCCCATTTTTTTTTCTTATAACATTTCAGCATTCTATTTTGTCAAGTAATTTTCCAGATTGTTCTATCACTCATATAAATCCCCTTGTGTAGATACTGGACACTATACACATGAAGAAATAAAGAACATAACCCTAGGTGAATGTTTGAGACGTTTCCAATTATTTTTAATTTGCACATCTTTAAAAGAAGTTTAAATTAAAAAATTTAACAGCCTTAACATACTTTGGTAGGCAGAAGAATGGCCCCCCAATGCTATCCTAGTTTTAATTTCTAGAACCTGTGAATGTTACCTTATATGTCAAAACAGACTTTGCAGTAGTGACTAAATTACCAATATTAGGATGGTAAGATTGTCCTGGATTATCACCACAGGCTAGAAATCCTAAACGTTCTTTTAAGAGGGATGTAAAAGGAGATTTGACACAGAATCAGGAGGCAAGGAGACAATGAAGCAAAGGTCTATGCCACTGGTTCTGAAGACTCAGGAAAAGGCTATTAGCCAAGGACTGCAGCTTTAGAAACTGGAAGCAACCTAGAGCCTTTCAAGGGAGTATGGCCCTGATGAGACCTTAATTTTGACTCAATGAAACTGATTTTGGACTTCAGATTTCTAGAACTGTGAGAGAATAAAAGTTGTATTTCAAAAGTCACCAAGTTTGCAATTTTGTTATAGCAGTTGTACAAAGCACATTTACATTAAAATTCTTTACACATAAGCATGGGTTTACAGCATGTTAATTATTGAGTATATATGATGTGCTGTCTCTTTGCCAGATGTTAGTAAGGAAAGTGATGGAGTAGACTGTCCCTCCCTCAAGGAGCACCTATCAGCCTCTGGCAGGAGCAACTAGCAATAAAGTAGTTGAAATGTGAGAAGCATCTAAGAATCAACATAGATACTCTGAGCTCTTAATGGGTTCCAGGGTTTGGGGAGAGGGTGGACTAGTGAGTCAGCTTGTGGTCTTCTAGAGGAGGTGATGTTTTTGATGCTTGTCTGGAAAGGTTATTAGGAGTTGACCAAAGAAGGAGGTTGTAAAGCAGAAAGATTAAAGTCATAGCAGAAATAAAATGTAGAGGTACAAAAGGCAAAAGCCCTAGGAGAATGCCTGTAGGTGTTCAGATGTACAAGAACCTGAGAAGACTGGAATAAGAAGGATGAGGGACAAAGTTTCAGAGATTTAAAAAAAGTAAAATCCTGCAGGACCTTGGTTGTACTAAGGCATCCGAGCCACAGGTTTTAAACTCATATCAACCTAGGAAAGCGGTATTTCCATTTGTCTTTTGGAAATATTACTTTTGAAATGGGAGAAAATGTGGTGGGAGAAAGAATCCAGTGAAGACAGTGGATAGGCAACCACTATAGTCAATCGAGGCAAAAGAGAAGTGAAGTTCGCACGAGAAAAGGGGAGAACAACTGGGATGGAAAATCCTGGGTAGAAGTGAGAAATGTCTCTAAGCAGCAGTATTGAATGCATTTTTTAAACAATATTCCTATTAAAACAAAAAATACAATTTCAACACAAAAAAACACAGAAACATATTCATCTTGTCAAATTTAAGTTTTCTTTTTACCAAAACAGACACTATTAATTCTTCCCTGAGTAAGGATTTGAAGAGCTTTTCAAAGTCACAAGAAACAAAGATGTAGAGGACAAAGGAAACCCATCATTTGGCAAAGGAGGCAGATGGCTAAATTGTGTCTTTCTGTAACTGAGGGTGGGGTTTAACTATTTCATCCATTCTGGATGGTAGACTTAATAAGGATAGCTCACAGTAGTTGCTATAAATAAATCTTTGCCAAGACACTTTGTGTCTTGTCTTGTCTAAACCACCCAGTTAATAAAAATATCAACTTTCAGTCCCTGAGCATGCTCTATCGGCTCAGGCAAAATAAGCTTGCCTACATGTAGTTATAACAAATTTTTCAGTATTTTAAATTTAATACCTACAGATAGACGTAAACTTTCTAAATGTGTTAACATTAGATTATTTTTTCTAGTAATGGCAAATATATGAAACATTATTCTTTAAATCGATGATTTTTTTAGGGTATTTTTGGTTGTTTTTTTGCTTTGTTCTCCATACCTCTTTATATATGAGAGCAAGTTAATAAAATTGCTGTAACAGCTAAACTGAAAATGCTCATCTCTGGATGAAATATTAATAAAATAATTTATTGCCTATTAAAAATAATCCATCTAGAATCAGCTATAAAACAGATATTTTCATTTTTCAGTTTGATTAATTAAAATTGTACATAGCTGTCGCTGGATCAATGGGAAATCTTTGCCTACATTCTTCCCTTCTTTGAAAAACATGGTTTATCTAACTACAGCAACAGAACTTCACTTCCTCTGATCCCCAACTATAGATCAAAGGCAAAGGAGAGCAGTAGAACCAGGTAATCTTGCGGTCTTTGACCATGTATAGCTCAGCTGACTTCTCTGTGGGTCTATGTTCATTATACATAGTTCTTCTACCTAAAGATCTATTAAAACATAAATGCATGTGCATGTGCACGTGCACGCGCGCACGCACACACACACACACACACACACACACACACACACACCTATACAGAAGTACTGAAGTGTGTGTGTGTGTGTGTTGAGTCATGTCATGTCTGCACTAGTCTTCCCATTCAGTGAACCAATACTGATAGCTTTGGTGAGCCAGACACTGTTACACATTGTGGATGAACAAATGAACATGATTTAGTCCTGAATTCTAATTCAGGATGAATTGGAGCTATAATTTTATGTGAGAGGGAAAAAAATCTACATGGAGAAACTTAGGGGAAAAAAAAGTAAATATAGTCATAGAAAGAATTACAAAGACTCATGGGAATCCTCAGAATGATCCCCTCACCTCTCCTGAGAGTGGAAATAAGGGAGATACTTCCCAGAGTCCGTAGCACTTGGTCTTAGTCCAAAGAGCAAAGAGTCTTCTGAGAGGAGAAAGAGCATGCCAGGTAGACTAATCATGGACCTTCTGTCATGTCCTCTTTAGGAGATGTTCAGAAGAGACCAGGAAAGAGTGCAGGCAGAGCACTGGCATGGTCTCACCTGCTTTTTAGTGTGATGGCTCATGGCTCCTGGTGTGGTGGATGTCAGGTGGACAGGTCAAGGCAAAATACTTGAACATCTACTCCAGGATTATTACATAGAAAGATAAAAGGAGAAGATTGAGAAACAGTTGAGAGAAAATTCTTAAGCATTATGAAGACTTGAGGATTCAGTTCTATACTGAAAAATCTGGAAAACCTACTAACTTTGGGGCACTAGTCCTGGTGTTGTGTATTTAGTTAAAAAAAGAAAAACAACAAAAAAAAAGCAGCTATTTCTCTTGGAACTTTATAATCTACTGCTACAGAAGGAATAATAGGCAATTTTTAAGTGAATATACAACATTTATGTTCGTGATTAAGTGGACCATGAAAAAAAAAAGATTAATAAGGAGCATAGGAAGTAATGAAGTGGACGGATTGTTCATATCCAGACTTTCTCTAACTTCTCTCAGAGAACCCACTGAAGGGAAGGGTAAAGGCCGTGCAATAGAGAAAACAAAGCCCTGGATGCTTCTGTGCCCTGTTTTTAGACAAATTATCAGTGGGATAAGAAACATAGTTGGAAATAACTCATCTCAACTATATTACTTTTGGCACATGCTCTTTTGTTGTAAGAACTAGGTAATCTCAGTCAACCTCTGGCCTATTGTCCCACACTTGGGAAATACATTATATACTTTGGGATTAAACCATGATGGGGCTTAAGAGGAAAAACTACTGACAGACATAAACAGAAATTCCTTATTTTTTTAAAAAATAAAATCCAGTTTTACTATTAGTCCCCATAGCGCTGTTCCCAAAGTCAAACAGACTTGGCTGAGATTATCTGTGGTCTGAATCATCCATGGAATCTATGAGAATAGAGAATTGAGAATTTACTAGATGGTACTGTCCATGGCTCTATTTACCAGGGTCCACACAGGAAACCTCAGCATGAGAAATAAAAATTACCCTCACGAAGAAATTTATGGTGTAATTCTGGGGAATTCGGGTTTAGGTCTTCAAGAGGCATATGGAAGACAAATCCATGTAAGAGCTTAAAAGGGCAAAGTCTTCGCTGTTCTTATTAGGACAGCCAGATTCTGGTTACTGCTGTGTGCCTTCTTATACATGAAGTTAGAATTTTTCATAATGAGTGAACTCAGATTACAATACAAAACAAAACAAAAACAGCGTTTTTACTGGTGCTGTTAAGTTCACTCTCACCACCCTGCCTTGATAGATGGGGTGTGTCTCTTTCCTAGAGGTGACAAAATGAAGTATCGCCACTTACTCTTTTTAAAAATCTTTTCAAAGATATACTTAAATTATCTTAACACAAATATAAAGGCTATGTGTCTATGGTAAATCTTGATCAAAGCACTATTTTCACTTTGTAAAAATCTTAGATTTTTCATAGCTTTTGCTGTTGCTCTGCAAATTGAGTTACATCTCTTCTTTCTCAAGGATGTACTGGTTTTTTAACCTGAAATAACTTTCTAAATTAAAAAGACATGAAAAATTACTTATCAGTGTGATATTAAAAAAATGACTGGCATTTACAATAAATTTGCCAACTTTATCTTAAAATTTTATTTAAAGACTACCTTTTCTCTTATTTCTTTATTGCTATCATCCTCTTTTAACCTAAAATCACATCTTATAGCATGACTACTGCAATAATCTCCAACACACCCTTGCCCCTTTGAAGTCAATCTGTACATGGTATAGATTTTTAAAATAATTTTTTTAAAGAAAAAGTGATTTCAAAAAAAAGAAGGTCCTAAAATGATAAAAGGGTCAATACAGCAGGAGGATATAAAAATTGTAGAACAAGGTAGCACCTAGATATATCAAGAAAAACTTAGATATAAGGGGAGAATTATCCAACAATACACTAATAAAAATTTTTAATATTATATTTTAAAATACAGGAATCCAGGCAGAAAATCAGTAAAGAAATATTGGCATTAGACTTGTTAGACAAAACAGACTTTATAGACATATACAGAACATTGCATCCAAAAGCAACACAACACACATTTTTCCTCAAGTGCACATAGAATATTCTCCAGGATAAATCATATGTTAGGCCACAATACAAGTTTTACTAAAAGAATACTGAAATCACATCAAGGATTTTTCTAAACACAACAATATAAAATTACAAGTTACAAGAAGAAAACTGGAAAATTGACAAATATGTGAAAATTAGAGGATATGCTACTGAAAAACTAGTAGGTCAAAGAAGGAATAAAGAAAAATTTAAAAAAATACTCTGATTCAATGAAAATGGAAATACCTACAGCAAAACTGAAGAGATGCAGCTCAAGCAGTTCTAAGAGGAAAGTTCATAGTGGCCAATGCCTATTTCAAGGAACACAAAAAACCTAATAACCTAATTTTACAACCCAAGAAATTAGGAAAAGAGCCAGTGAAGTCCGAAGTTAAAGGGAATGATATAACAAAGACCAGAGCAGACATAAATGAAATAGAGACTCAAAAGAGAACAGAAAAGATTAATGAAACCTACAGCCAGTTCTTTGGAAAGATAAAATTAACAAACCTTTAACTACACTCAAGAAAAAGATAAGACTCAAAATAAGAAATGGAAGGGGAAACATAACTGGTATCACAGAAATACAAGGGATCTTAGACTACTCTGAACATTTATATGCCAACAAATTGGACAATATATAAGAAATGAATAAATTTCTAGAAACACACAAACTACCAACACTGAATCACAAAGAAGTAGAAAGTCTGAAGAACAGAAGAATTACTGGTAAGGAAATTGTATCAGTTATCAAAAACCTCCCAGCAAACAAAAGTTCAGGACCAGATGGTTTTATTGGTGAATTATTTTTTTTTTCTTATTTATTTATTTATTTGAGAGAGAGTGAAAGAGAGCATGAGAGAGGAGAAGATCAGAGGAAGAAGCAGACTCCCCATGAAGCTGGGAGCCCTATGCGGGACTCTGGAATCATGACCTGAGCTGAAGGCAGCTGCTTAACCAACTGAATCACCCAGGCACCCTCACTGGTGAATTCTATCCAACATTAAAAAAAAAAAAAAATAAAACCAAAACCAAAACAAAACAAAACAAAACAATGCTTCTCTAATTCTTTCAAAAAGACAGAAAAGTATGCTATGGTGAGTGCTGTGAAGTGTGTAAACCTGGTGATTCACAAACCTGTACCCCGGGGACAAAAATATATGTTGATAAAAAATTAAAAAGTTAAAAAAAAAAAAAAAGACAGGAAAGGAGGGAAAACTTCCAATCTCATTTTACAAGGCCAGCATTACCCTGGTATTAAATCCAGGTAAGGGCAACACATTTAAAAAACAAGCTAATATATCTCATGATCATAGATGCAAAAAATCCTCAAAATATTAGCAAACTGAATTCAACAATAGAGTAAAAGGATCCTATACCATGATTAAGTCACACTTATTCCAGGAATGTCAGAATGGTTTAATATCCACATAATCAATATAATACACCATATTAACAAGGCCAAAGATAAAAAGCATATGATCATCTCAATAGATGAAAGAAAAATAAATAAAATATTTGACAGAATACAACATCCATTGAGGATCAAAACTCTCAACAGTGTGTGTGTAGAGAGAATGCATCTTAACATAATATAAGCCGTACATGACAAGCTTATTGCTACCATCATTCCTAATGATAAAAAGCTGGAAATTGTTCAAAGATCAGTAACAAGACAGGATGCTCACTCCTACTAATTTTATTTAACATAGTATTAGAATTCCTAGCCAGAGATAATAAGCAAGAAATAAAAGGTATCTAAATTAGAAAGAAATAAAACTGTCACTATTTGCAGATGCAGGATTTTACGTATAGAACACTCTAAAGACTCAACACAAAAAACTGTTAAGAACTAATAATTCTGGTGAATTTGCAGGATACAGAAATTCAATATACAGATCTATGATCAGCTGCATTTCTGTATATATACACACTATTATTGAACTACCAGAAAGAGAAACAATTCCATTTATAATTACATCTAAAGAATCAAAACCGAGGAATTTAACCAAAGGGATGAAAGACCTATAAACTGAAAACTGTGACACTGATTAAAGAAATTGAAGAATAAATGGAAAAATATTTTGTGCTAATGGACCAGAATTGATATTACCATGTCCATGCTAATCAAAAGAATCCACATATTTATTGCAATCTTTACCAAAATTCCAATGGCATTTTTCAAAGAAATAAAAAAGAAGTCCTAAAATTTCTATAGAACCACAAACATCCCAAATAGCCAAACTAATTTTGAGAAAGAGCAAAGCCAGAGATATCATGTCAAATATTAATGTCAAACTATACTACAAAACTAATCACAGTAGTGTGATCTTGGCATTAGAAGCAGACTCATCTATCAATGTAACAGAATAGGTAGCCCAGAAATAAACCAACACTTATACAGTTAATTTATGACAAAGGAACCAAGAATATACTATGGAGTAAGTATAGTCTGTAATAAATACTGTTGGGAAAACTGTACAGCCACATGAAAAGAATAAAACTGGACTACTATTTTAAAGCTACACAAAAATTAATTCAAAATGCAATAAATACTTAAATAGGTAATACCTGGAAACATAAAACTACTAGCAGAAAATAGGTGGTAAGTTTCTATAAATCAGTCTTTGCAATAATCTTTTAGGATTTGACACAAGAAACAAAAGCAATAGAAGCAAAAATAAACTACGGGGACTATATCAAACTAAAAAGACTTCTGCCAAGCAAAGGAAATGATCAACAAAATGGAAGAAACTTATAGAATGGAAGAAAGTATTTGCAAGTCATATCTGATAGGAGGTTAATAACCAAAATAAAGAATTCATACAACTCAGTAAAAAACAAAAAAAAACCCAAAACACACACGCACACAGAAAAAGGAAAAGAAGGGAAGTTGGTGCAGCCACTTTGGAAAACTGTGAAGATTCCTTAAGAAATTAAAAAAAGAGCTACTCTATGACCTTGCAATCTTGCAACTGCACTACTATGTATTTACCCCAAAGATACAGATGTAGTGAAAAGAGGGGCCATCTGTATCCCAATGTTCATAGTAGCACTGGCCACAATCATCAAACTGTGGAAAGATGCCCTTCAACAGAAAAATGGATAAAGAAGATATGGTCCATATGTACAATGCAGTATTCTGCCTCCCTGAGAAAGGATGAATACCCAACTTTTTTTTTTTTTTTTTTTTTTTTTTTTATCAACATGGACAGGACTGAAAGAGATTATGCTGAGTGAAATAAGTCAAGGAGAGAGAGAGAGTCAATTATCATATGGTTTCACTTACTTGTGGAACATAAGACATAACACAGACGACATTGGAAGATGGAGAGAAATGTGCTGGGGGAACTCGGAGGGGGAGACAAACCATAAGAGACTGTGGACTCTGAGAAACAAACTGAGGGTTTTAGAGGGGAGGAGGATGGGGGTTGGGTGAGCCTGGTGGTGGGTATTAAGGAGGGCACGTATTGCATAGAGCAATGGGTGTGGTGCAAATATAGTGAATTTTGGAACACTGAAAAAAAAATTAAATTAAATTAAAAAAAAATCCAAAAACCCAAATTAGGAAGTGGGCAGAAGATCTGAATAGACTTTCAGACAGATAGATGGCGAACAAATACAAGAAAAGATACTCAACATCACTCATTATCTAGATGTAAATTGTAGCCACAACAAGAAATCACCTCGCATATCTTAGAATGGCTATTATCAAAAAGACAAGAAATAACAAGTATTGGCAAGTATGTGGAGAAAGAATACTTGTGCACTGTTGGTGAGAATGTAAACTGGTTCAGGCATTATTGGAAACAGTATAAATGATTCTCAGGAAATTAAAAATAGAACTATCAATGATTCAGCAATTCCACTTCCAGTATTTATCTGGGAAAAAAAAAAAAAAGAAAACACTAACTTCAAAAGATATGTGTGCCTCATGTTCACTGAAGACTTATTTCCAATAGCAAAGCTACAGAAGTATCCACTGACAGTAGATAAATAAAACACAATGGAAAGGTACAACAGAGTATCACCTAGCAATAATAAGAAGAAAAAAATCTTGCTATTTGTGATGACACAGATGGACCTTGAGGGCATTATACTAAGTGAAGTAAGACAGAGAGAAGGACAAATACTGTATGAGCTCACTTATATGTGTGTGTGGCATTATGCTAAATGAAGTAAGACAGAGAGGATAAATACTGTATGAACTCACTTATAGGTGTGTGTGGCAGGGGGGGGACTACCACCACCAGTGATGAACACACACATACAACTCAACTCATAGACATAGGAAACAGACTGGTGGTGGTCAAAGGTAGGGAATTGGGAGTGGGCAAAATAGGTAGAAAGGAACAAACTTCCAGGTCTAAGTAAGTCATGGGGATGTAATATACAATAGATTATTAACTGTTTTGTACATTAGAAAGTTCTAAGTCTTAAAACATCACAATTGTAACTATGTATGTTAATTGATGTTAGACTTAATTGCTCCAATTTTACCATTTATATATAAATACTGAATCATTGTGCTGTATGCCTCAAACTAACCTCTTGTATGTCAATAAAAATATTTTTTAAAGCTTGAATTATATTACCTCCTTTTCTTTTCACATATGATTGTATTAAATTAGATCCATACTCCTTGCTTTGTCCCCCAAAAGATTCTGCCTACTTGTTCTACCTCATTTTACAGAATTCTCTCACTCCCAATAGTAAACCACAGAGCTTCCTTTGTTTTTGTTTTTTTTCCTTTTTTTTAAAAGAAGATTTTATTTATTTATTTGACAGAGAAACAGTGAGAGAGAAAATACATGCAGGAGAGGGAGAAACGGGCTTCCTGCTGAGCCGGGAGGCCGATGTGGGGCTCTATCACAGGGTGCTGGGAAAACAAAGGCAGACGCTTAGTGACTGAGCCTCCTGGGCACCCCAAGCTCCCTCAAATTCCTGATAGGATTTTTTAAGAATTGCACTGATGTTATAAATTAATTGTAGAGAAACTTGACATCTTCAGAATGTCAACTCATCCTTTGCTATGAGCATCTTTTCTCTCCCATTTATTCACATTTTAAATGTCCTATAAGGTTTTTTTTTCCCTGTTTATAAACATATATTTTGAATCACCAGGTTTACACACTTCAAAGCACTCACCAAAGCACATACCCTCCCCAATGTCCATAATCCCACCCACTTCTCCCAAACCCAGCAACCCTCAGTTTGTTTTGTGAGATTAAGAGTCACTTATGGTTTGTCTCCCTCCCAATCCCATCTTGTTTCATTGATTCTTCTCCTACCCACTTAAGCCCCCATGTTGCATCCTTTGTTTTGCTGGCAGAACTTCTTTCATATTTTACTCCTTTACTCCTTAGAACATGCTTATTCCACTTCCTGAAATGGTCTCGTATATACTTTTCATGTGGTGGCTTCTTTCTCCTACTTCTTTCTTGCACTTCAAATTTTTGTCACTTCAGCAATGACAGTCTCTTCCACAAACAGTGTTGGGAAATGAAACAGTAACATGCAAAAGAATGAAACTGGACTATGAATACCCAACTTTTCTATCAACATGGACAAGACTGGAAGAGATTATGCTGAGTGAAATAAGTCAAGCAGAGAGAGTCAATTATATGGTTTCACTTATTTGTGGAGAATAAGAAATAACACGGAAGACGTGGGGAGATGGACAGAAGAAGGGAGTTGAGGGAAATTGGAGGGGGAGATGAACCATGAGAGACTATGGACTCTGAAAAATAATCTGAGGGTGATGAAGGCGCAGGGGGTAGGAGGTTGGGGGATCCTGGTGGTGGGTATTATGGAGGGCACGCATTGCATGGAGCACTGGGTGTGGTGCATAACAATGAATTCTGTTACACTGAAAAGAAATTAAATTTAAAAAACTGAAAAAAAAAAAAAAAGAATGAAACTAGACCATGATCTCACACCATACACAAAAAAATTCAAAATGGATTAAAGACCTAAATGTGAGACCTGAAACAATAAAAGCCTAGAGGAGAACACAGACAGTAATTTCTTTAACATTGGCTATAGAAACTTCTTTCTAGCGATGTCTCCTGATAGAGGGGAAACAAAAGCAAAAATAAACTATTGGGACTTCATCAAGGTAAAAAGCTTCCGCACTGTTAAGGAAATAACACTACAGAAGCCACCTTCAGAAGGGGAGAAGATATTGCAAATGACATCTCTGATAAAGAGCTAGTATCCAAAATATAAAGAACTTCTAAAACACAGCATCCAAAAAATGAATAATCCAATTAAAAAATGGGCCAAAGACATGAATAGACATCCAGATGGCAAAGATGCTCAACACCACTCACCATCAGGAAAATACAAATCAAAACTATGAGTTATAATTTCATACCTGTCAGAATGGCTAAAATGAACAACAGAAGACACAGGTGTTGGCAAGGATGTGGAGAGAGGGCAACCCCTCTTGCTATTGGTGGGAATGCAAACTGACACAGACACTCTGGAAACCATACGGAGGTTCCTCAAAAAGTTAAAAATAGAATGACCCTACAATCTGGCAATCCTACTACTAGGATATGTAACCAAAGAATACAAAAACACTAACTCAAAAGAATACATGCCCCCTGATGTTTATAGCAGCACTATCAACAATAGCCAAATTATAGAAGCAGTGCAAAGGTCCATGAATTCATGAATGGATAAGGACGATGTGGTATGTATGTATGCATGTGTATGTGTATATATGTATGATGGAATGTTATTGTTCCATTTGCAATGACTTGGATGGAGCTAGAGAATATTATGATAAGCAAAATCAGTCAGTCAGAGAAAGACCTACCACAGGACTTCATTCATATGTGGAATTTAAGAAACAAAGCAAGTGATTAAAGGTGGAAAAAAGGAGAGGAGAGAGGGAGGCAAACCAAGGAATGCACTCTGAACAACAGAAAACACTGCTAGTTACCAGAGAGGAGGTGCATGAGGTAGAAGGGAATGGGTTAAATAGACGATGGGGATTAAGGATTGTACTTGTAATGAGCACTGGGTACTGTATGGAAGTGTTAAAAAAAAATCACTGTATTATATACCCAAGAATAGTATTACACTGTATGTTAACTGGAATATAAGTAGAAACTTAAGGGGTGCTTGGGTGGCTCAGTTGGTTAAGCACCTGACTCTTGATTTTGGCTCAGGTCATCATCTTAGGGTTGTGAAACAGAGCCCCACACTGGGGTCTGCACTAGGTGTGGAGCCTGCTTAAGATTCTCTCTACCCCTCTACCCCTCCGCTCCTCAGTGTGAGCACATGCTCACTTTGTTGCTAAGGGAAAAAAAAAAAAAAAAAAAAAAAGGAAAAACTTTAAAAAAGGTAAAAGAAACTAGGATAGCTTTGGATTTTATCAGAACATTTAAAATTGGTGTGCAGAAGGAGAAGAATGGCAAAAAGTAGGCAGAGTTTAAAGAAACAAAAGCTGAGAACTTCCCAAACCTAAGGAAGGACTTACATATACATATCCAGGAAGCTGACAGAAGACTCCATTATCTCAATGCAAAAAATACATTTTCCAAGAAACATTATATTGGAACTGTCAAAAAAAAATTAGTCAACGGTAAAGAATCTTGAAAGACAACCAGGGGAAAGAAGTTACTTAAAGAAGCCCCTTTAGGGCTGAAAGATAAAAACTGTTAGCTAAGAACATGTGAGCCGCAAGTTATCTTTCAGACAGGAGGGAGAAATAAAGGCTTTCTCAAACTAAGAAAAGTTGAGGGAGTTCACCACCAACAGACTCACAAAAAGTGCTGAAAGGGATTCAAGGTGGGATGAAAAGACACTAATCAGAGAGAGGAAAACATATCAAAATGCAGAACAGTTTGATAAAGTTGAAAAATAGAAAGCAAACTCTGCTAGAATGCGTCTTAACCACTGAACTACAGTATAAAAGTTGAAAAATATTATAAATCATCATAGTGACTACAATTTGTTGAAAAGCACAAGGCATAAATCATAAAAGAGGTAAACTGCGCATCAGATATATACAAAGGAGGGATGAAAGATAGAGAATCTATAGGCACATGGAGATTAGTCATCAACACGAAATGGACAGTATTATCTGTGAGAAGTTTTAAGTAAGCTTCGTCGTAACTGTCGAGCAAAAATCTGGAGTAGATTAATCAAAATAAAAAAGGGGGATACAGAGTATATCATTGTGGAAAAGTACCAATTTACAAGGGTAGGCAGAAAAAGGAAAAATACCCTCGAGATACACAACAAGAAAGCAAATAATAAAATGGCAGTGGTAAGTCCTTACATATCAATAATTACTCTAAGTATAAATGGGTTGAATTCAATCAAAAGGTACAGAATGGCTGGATAGAAAAACAAGACAATCATATGATATGTACAGGAGACTCATGTCACCTTTAAAGACACTCATACACTCAAATTTTGAGGGAACAGAAGAATAGATCTCATGCAAGTATAAACCAAAATAAAGTAGGAATAGCAATACTTTGAAAAAATAGACTCCAGGCCAAAAAGCTAAAACAAAAACAAGAAATAAGAAACCAAGATTATTTAATAAAGGAGTCAATATATCAAGATGTAATATTCATAAATGCATACACATCCATTATCAGAGCCCCTAAATGTATTAAGTAAATACTAACAAATGTGAAGAGAGATATAGACAATTATATAAAAACAGTGGGGGTAGGGCACCTGGGTGGCTCAGTGGGTTAAAGCTTCTGCCTTCGGCTCAGGTCATGATCCCAGGGTCCTGGGATCGAGCCCCACATCGGGCTCTCTGCTCAGCAGGGAACCTGCTTCCTCCTCTCTCTCTGCCTGCCTCTCTGCCTACTTGTGATCTCTGTCAAATAAATAAAATCTTTAAACAAAACAAAACAAAAAACAGTAGGGGAGTTCAACACCACACTGTCAGTAATGGATAGATCATCTGAATAGGGGAAAAAAAAACAAACCAAGGAAATGCTATAATTGAACTGTATTTTAAATCAAATAGACTTGACATATACAAAACATTCCATCTAACAGAAGAATATAGTTTCCTCAAGAAAAACTGAAAGGTTTCCTTTTAAGAACAGGAAAAGACAAAATTGCCCACTCTCACCTCTCTTATTCGATACAGTACTAGAAGTCCTAACTGGAGAAATTAAATAAGACAAAAAATGGCATCCAAATCAGAAAGAAAGAAGTAAAATTGTCACTATTTGCAGTTGATAATTTGTGTATAGAAAATGTCAAAGACTTAGCCAAAAAACTATTGAAGTTAAGCAATTTCAGTAAAATTTCAAGATATAAAAAAAATTTACAGAAATCATTTATGTTACTATACACTAATTATGAAGCATCTGAAATATAAAACTACCCCATTTGCCATAGCACCAAAATAAACAGTAATAAATTTAACCACGTGAAAGATCTATACAATGAAATCTATAAAACTTACTTGAAAATAATGGAAGTAGATACAACATATGGAAAAAAACAACCTGTGTTCGTGGTTCTGAAGCATTTTGTTTAAATATCCATGCTACCTAAAGCCTTCTATAGAATCAATAGAATCAATGTAATCTGTCAAAATTCAAATGTCATTCTTCACATAAAGATAGAAATGGAACTACCAAGGACCCCAAATAGCCAAAGCAGTCCTAAGGAAGAACAAATATGGGAAGGTCACATTTTTTAATTTTAAATTATACTACAAAGTTATTGGAATAAAAACAGAATAATATTGGCATAAAAATGAAACGCGGACCAATGAAACAGAATTAAGAGCTCAGAATAAACCCATGCATTTTTTCCTCAAGAATTTTGATGGATTCCTATCTCACAGGTCTTTCACCTATTTAGAGTTTATCTTTGTGAATGGTTTAAGAGAATGGTTGAGTTTCATTGTTCTGTATATAGCTGTCCAATTTTCCCAGCAACATTTATTGTAAAGACTTTTCCACTGCATATTCTTTCCTGCTTTGAGCTGAGACGTCCTTCAATGGATAAATGGATTAAGATATAGTCCATATATACAATGGAATATTACTCAGCCATCAGAAAGAATGAATACCCAATATTTACATCTAATGGATGGAACTGGAGGAGATAATGCTAAATGAAAAATCAAACAGAAACAATAATCGTATGATTTCACTTATTTGTGGAACATAAGAATAGCATGGAGGACATTAGGAGAAGTAAGGGGAAAGTGAAGGAGGGAAATCAGAGACAACCATTAGAGACTATGGACTCCAGGAAACAAACTGAGGGTTTCAGAAGGGAGAAGGATGGGGGGATGGGTGAGCACAGTCATGGGTATTAAGGAGGGCATGTATTGCATGGAGCACTGGGTGTTTGTTATACGCAAATAATGAATCATGGAACATTACATAAAAAACTAAGGATGTACTGTAATGTGACATACATAACAACAACAACAACAACAAAAAATCCAAACAAACAAACATGCATTTTCAGTGAACTAATACTTGATAAGAGAAGAAATAAAACTTAATGGGGAAATGGTTTCTTCAAATGGTGTTGGGAGAACAATGCAAAACAATGAAATTAGACCCCTGTTTTACAGCACTCCAAAAATTAACTCAAAATATATCAAAGCCTTAAATAAAAAACCTGATACCAGGAATCTCCTCGAAAAAAATGTTTTAAAGAAGCTCTTTAACACTGTTCTTGGTAATGTTTTTCACAGGTCACCAGAGCAAACAAAACAAAACAAAACAAAATAGGAATACATCAAACTTAAGCTTCTGCATAGCAAAGGAAACAATCAAGAAAATGAAATGGCGACAGAGCTAATGAGAGAAATTTTTTGCCAACCATCTGATAGCAGGTTAATACCCAAAATATATAAAGAACATTTTCAATCTAACTATGAAATAGGAAGAGAAACAATTTCCCAAAGACATCCAAATGGCCAAGAGGTACAGGAAAAGATGCTCAACATAACTAACCATCAGGCAAATGCAATTCAAAACCATGGTGAAATAACACCATAACCATTAGAATGCTTTTAATTAAGAAAAGAAATAATGGGTGTTGAGGAGGATGTGGAGAAAAGGGAATTCTTGTACACTCTTGTGGGAATATACATTTCCTCAACCACTCTGTTAAACAATATTAAAGTTACTCAAAAATTAACCGATCTACTATAGGATACAACAATCTCACAGCTGGGTATATACCCAAAGGAAATGAAAATAGAGTACCATGTTTATTGCAACATTTTTCACAATAGCCAAAACATGGAAAAATCTTAAGTGCCCATCAACACATGAATGGATAAAGAAGATGCGATCTATATTTGTTAAAATATATCTCGTATTAAAAAATGAAACATTTGGCCAAAGGAATGATAACCTACCATTTATGACAATGTGGATAGACCCTGAGGACATTATAGCAAGTAAGGTAAGTTAAAGAAAGGCATGTACTGTAGGTTATCACTTATATGTGGAATTTAAAGAAGTCAAATTTGTAAAAACAGTAGAATGGTGGTTATCAGGAGAGGAGGGATGGGGTGGAGTGGTTAGGACAGATATTATCAAACTGTTTAAATTTATAATGAGTAGTTCATAAGTACTAGAGATTTGATGCACAGTATAGTGAATACACACACCAATTTTGTATTATAATCAAACTTGCTAAACGACTGGTACTTAATTATTCCAACCACTAAGAAATAACTCTGTAATGTGATAGTGATGCTAATTATCACTACAATGCCAATCACTACCATATGAATAATCAAACGGACATACTATAATCTTAAATTTACACATTGGAAGTCAAATATATTTCAATGGGAAAAAGGAAAATCTAGTTTTGGAAAATGAACCAATATATATATAAAAACCAAAAACAAAAATTAAAGTCAACCAGTTTTGGCTTCCATAAAATGGGTCCACAGCTTGCTTCTGGTGTGTATAATGTTTCTCTGAGTCAAGCTACTGAAGAAAATTTTTTAGAGTAACCCAGGAAGCAGAGCCAATGATATCACCAATTAAAGGGTTATTAAGCCTTAGGGTGTGTTCACAAGATGATACAGGCATATCTTGAACAGTTAATCCATTGATTATGAAGACAAACTGTCATTTACCTGACTTCTATAACAAATGAATTCAACTCACCATAATTATTATTGAGAAAGCTTATTAAAACAAATACTTTGATGATAGAGACCAAATCTTTTTTCCTCCTAGAGTTTGCCAAACATGAATTCTTTCATATGCTCTGTAAAATTCCTTACCATTTTAGTCTTACAAAAAAAAAAATATACAAACTAGAGTTTGAAATTCATTATGTTACATTGTAATCACTAATCTCAGCATCCCCTATCAACCTTCATCCCGACTAGATTGAGTCTCATTCTTTTCTCCATTCACCCTTCTTTCAAATTCTCCCAAGGTTCAAAAAAGGCAGTCTTCTCCTTGATTAACAGCTCACAAAATTCTCCCCGATGGCTTTTTTCTACAGTTTTATTCTATTAGTTTGGGTATACTTATATAGTGCATTGCAAAACACTTTAAGTCAATGTTTCCATTGGCAATTTGTCAACTACCTTAGAAGAAATCCAAGGCCTGATACTTTCTATGCGTATGATCAGAGCACCAAAGACCACCACAAAATATATTTTGTATTAAATACAGCTTTTCTAATGAAGTAAAGCAACTGCACTCGTCCACAGTTAACTAAGTGGTCAATGGTAAAGTATAGAGTTAGGAGAGTCAAAGATCCAAAATAATCACATTCCAAATAATCAGTAAAATATGGACACATATATTCCAAATGCCTATATTTTATGAAAGGCAGTGTGTTATTAACAAAGGAAAACTGAAAGAAATATTATAGAACAAAGCTACTAATTCTAGACTTGGATACACCTCCTGGCTATATGTGTATATTCCCATCTCCTTATGTTCCTCCTCATCCATTTCCTTACCAGAGCTGCTGCAGTGGGAGGGGTCAACAGGTCTTCCGTTTTTATCAGAGCAGGCTATTGCTCGAAAGCGCAGGCCTTTTCCACATTCTTTGCTGTCTCCTTGTACCCGATATCCTCGTTGAGACTCCCTTCTGCCTTCTGGAAGAATGCAATCTGACCAGTTTCCATAAGGCTGAGATATAAATACATCACAAGGGCACAGTTCTGTTTCTATGAGAGGGTACAGGTCAGAGTCCTGGCATTTCTCTTTCTTCCTGCTTTTCCCTGTTTCAAAAACAAAATAAAACAAAACACTGATATATTAATTTCCAATCTGTTTTGTTGAAAGTCACATTATTGTCTTTGCTAATGTTTATTTACTAAACATCAAATAAAATATGGCCTTCCTCTGCCCTTCTCCACAACGCCCCCCCCCCTTTTTTTTTCCATGAAAGCAAATCCTAGGACAATGGAAGCAATTCTCAAAGCAACTGTGAAATTAAAGTTAATTTGAGGGGCGCCTGGGTGACTCAGTCTGTTAAACATCTGCCTTTGGCTGGGATCAAGCCCCACATCAGGCTCCTTACTCAGCAAGAAGCCTGCTTCTCCCTTTCCCTCTGCTTGGTGCTCCCCCGGCTCATATACTCTGTCAAACAAAATAAAATAATAATAATAAAGATAATTTGGAAAAAATTTAAAAATGGTTTATATTGGATAGAGGCAAAAAAAAAAAAAGAAACTGAAAGCTGTTTGCTACAGTGACTCAACAGCTGGAAAGTTTTTGTTTATATGATTTTCTCTATAACTTGTTGGTAAGAACAAACAGATTACTTTGTTTTCCTGAAAATTAATGGTTTCCAGGGAAACCAACAAAACACTGGAAATAGTAACATCCTGTCATTTTGATGTGCGTTTTTGGAAACAGTTTATTTATTCAAAGAACAAAATGATATCTCATCCAATGGCCCTGGAGTGAGGCTAGGTGCCACTCGGGGTGAGAATGACAAAGTTGAACTTATTTTGGTCCTTGCTATCAGGCAGCTCACAAATGCTGACACAATAGAAGGAAATAAATGGTCAAATAATGTCGGGCAATTTAATCTGAGAAAAAGTTATGACTTCCACTTTGAAAGACTTTTTTAACCTAAGTATTCTAGAATATGACTTTACCTTAACCAATTGACTTTGATGGAGCTTTTAGCTGTGAACCTGTCTTTGAGTAATGAGAATGCAGAATTATTTCCCATTGCTGAGTACTTGATAATCATGTTTAATGGGATTTCAAGTCCACATGTAACTTGATTCAACTTTCCTGCCAACACACTTCTGCTAGATTCCTAAACGTTTTCTAATAGATCTGATTATATTTTGTTTCATGATTAATAAGTCATCAGCTAGAGTCTTGGCTGGTTATAAAAAAAATGTGCAGTAGGCTGCTTTATTGGTCTTATTCCCAGTGTTTATAGGGGTTTTAGAAAAGCTTGATTTAAGCTGATGCATGGGATATTACCTCATTGTCAAAGAATTTATACACAATTTTATAGTTGTTGCCTGGATGACTGGCTCTATGGTCTGACATGTTGCTTACGGTCATAATAAATAATGATTCCTGCAGGGTCTGAAAGATGTTGCTGGAGCTTCAGCCATGCCACTCTCTCTCTCTCTGGGAGGATGTATTCACTTGCATTTACCATTAGGAGCACTTAATGAGAAAATGTTTGAGAAACACAGTCTTCATGGTGGTGAGAATTTACTGGTTGAAAAATAGGTCTATGTGTGGTTTCTTCCTACCAATACCCAGCATATTGAAGTCTCTGGCACTTCTTAAACGTCTCCATCTCTTCAATTTCTATTCTCTTCTCAACTTAAGCCTGGATTCAGAGTCCACTTATTTCTTGACACTCTACTTACTACTGACAAAGTAATAAAACAAATGAAGCCCTGGAATGTCTCTCTACGTTACCCTTCAGGCTTAATCATTCAATGATTGTTGAGAATGTTGATAACACCATCACTGTTGAAATAGTCTTCCCAAATTCCATTGTACCTTGTACCTTACCTCACCCCCGCAATCCCTCTGGGAAGATCACATTTGTTTGTTACATTATTTCCCTTCTCTACATCTCTTACATCTCTTAACTGATGGGCCTTCTCAGGGAACTGTCCTAGGTTCTCTTCTTTTCTGATCCGTTATCTTCACTCATGAGTTTAAAGGACCCTCTATATCTCTTAAATTCTTATTACCTCCATTCTAGGTTTCTAGCTCAAGCTTCTGAGCCACAGACTAGAACCTAAATGGCCTATCAAACTCAACCTGGCAAAGTCATACTCAACCTCTTCACACCTGGGCCTTGCTTTCTTCATCTTCATTTCCCAATTATCTCAAGAAGGCCAAGTCAAAATCTAAAATGCCACGTTTGAATTCTATTATACTATCTGCATCTATCTGTTTAATGACAAAGATCTATCATTTTAAATGGCTATCTCTTGAATCAGTCCTTGTTTCCATTCTGACCAATACCACCCATATGTAGCCCATCTCCAAATCTCTTAAATCCCTGCAACACCTTCTTCCAATATTTTATAGCCATTGTACTTCATATTCCCCCAGTCTTCTGCCCACACTGCAACTAGAAGCAGCTCACAAAGATGGAAATTCGATCACATGATTTATCTACTTAAAACTCCTCATTGACTTACCATATTTCATAGAATGAAGTCTAGACCCTCTGCTATGGTCATCAAGGCTCTGCGGTACTGAGGCCATTAGGACCTGTCTCCTATCTAAGTTGTGTCATTCTGCCTCTGGCATGTGACAAGCTAGACATACTGCACATCTTTCAGTTCCTAGAGATTACTCATTGGTTTCTGGCCTTTGCATTTTTTAATTACTTTTAATACCATAATGTATTATTTGCCCCAGGGGTACAGGTCTGTGAATCGTCATGCTTACACATCTCACAGCACTCACCATATCACATACCCTCCCCAGTGTCTGTAACACAACCACCCTCTCCCTACCGGCCTTTGCATTTCTTACGCCAAAAGTTATCTTAAGTTCCAACCTCCCTCCATGGTCTAGTTAATGTCTACTTGTCCTTGAAGTCCAAACTAATATATTACCGTTGCCATAAAGCCATTCTTGAGACTCTTCATCTCAGGTATGTAAAAGGTACTCTTCTGTACTGTCCTTACTCTGCCTATCACAAACTGCCTTTCCAAGTATGTTCGCTCCCCAGTTTTTGGAATTTGTAATTATGCTACCTTAGATGGCAAAATGGACTTTGTAGATGTGACTGGGATTATGGGCCTTGAGAGGAGATTATTCTGGATTATCTGGGTAGGTACAACCTAATCACATGTCTTAAAATTAGAAAACCTTTCCTAAGAGATAGTCACACATAATGTTACTGAACTTCAAGATGGAAGAAGAGTCATTAGCCAAGGAATATGGATGGCCTCTAGAAGCTAGGGGGAAGGAAAAAAAAAAATACATTTTCCCCTAGAGCCTCCAGAAAGCCATACAGTTCCACCAACATCTTGTTTTCAGCCTTTTGAAACTGAAGTTTGTTTTAGACCTACATAACTAGGAGATCATACATTTATGTTATTTTAAAGCCACTCAATTTCTGGTAATTTGTTACAGCAATAAGAATTTAATGTAGCACTAATACAACAGCTTTTGTCAGAAATTCTATATTGTGCTTTAATTGTAATAAAATCTCTATCTTCCATTATACTATAAACTCTTAAATTAGGATCATGTCTATTCCCTAGTAGTATTCCTAAGGCATAGCATGCATAAGTGGTCAAGAAAAATGTTCATTAAGAAAAGGAGATTTTAAAAAGTGTGGTAGGGGGAAAAAGGAAGACAAAAGGCGTAAGTGAGAGCAAGAAAGAGGAGGAAGAAAAATATTCGTCTATAAGGCAACCAAAAGTTGCTGGCAGAACAAGTATTCTGTATGAATATATGCGCTCTCTGTATTTGGGATAACCTTAAATAGAGGACACCACTGTTTGAGGATGGATTTGAGTATGTTAATACAGAAATGGTTCTCAAGAAACAAATTATTAGTGGTTCTTTACTTTGATAACATAGTAAAAGAAAAAAAAAATCAGTATTAATCTTTGGATCAAGAACTAGTTTACTACTAAAACAAGTTAACAAACACACACACAAAAACAACAATAGCAAAAAAAAAAAAAAAAAAAAAAAGATGGGGCACCTGGGTGGCTCAGTGGGTTAAAGCCTCAGCCTTTGGCTCACGTCAGGAACCCAGGGTCCTGGGATCAAGCCCCGCATCAGGCTCTCTGCTCGGCAGGGAGCCTGCTTCCCTTCCTCTCTCTCTGCCTGCCTCTCTGCCTACCCCTGATCTCTGTCAAATATATAAATAAAATCTTTAATAAAAAAAAAAGAAAACCAATCCCTAATATAATTGTAAAGACATTCCCCCCCTTAAGTGAGATGGAAATTTATGACTTTTGTTTCAATAACATAAAACTATTAAATATGTTTTATTAAATATGTTTTATTTGTCCAGTTATTTTACATATTAATAACCTAAACCAATCTATCAATAGATTATTTTCAGCACTTATAAACAACTGCTATAATTAACATTCAATCCAAAACCTGTGATGATATAGTTTAGGTACAACACCCAAGACATCCAGATACTGAAGTTTCATGTTAAAAATGGAAAAGAGAAAAACACTAGATGGTCCCTTATTCCATGGAGTAGCTTGTATTTTTGTCTACATGCTTCTTTATGTGTCTGTATTAAAGAGAATCACAGTTTTATGGTCTAAGTCCACCTTTTACTACCATTCATGTAAGAGATTGATTTTACCACCAAACTACATGTGAGAGACTGAAATACAAACATAGTACCACAACAATAAAAAATGTCTTAAGTAAAAAATTTCGATTCACTACTGCCTACTGCACACTCAGTGATACAGAATTGTTGTCCACCCCCCCCCCCAAATCTCATGCGGTTCATGAAATTGACCAGTTGGTGTCTCCAAGACATGAAGACACACAGATCAATTACCCAGCAAAAAGCATAACCAATAATTTAGAAAAATTCTAAGTAATTTTTTTTTAGTAGGAGTAATTCTTGGGATAGAGTTTGGAGAAAAATGTACAATGGTTCTTTCAATATTTATGTAAAAAGTGTATTTTAAATAAGCCTAATGCTTACTTAGTTTTGACAGTTCAAAATAAACTGTACTAGTTCAATAAATATCTTAAGTTCTTCTATATTCCCATGGTCAACTTGCAGGTATAAAATACTATTAGTACACTCAAGAACAGAAAGCTGGCCAGTAATTAAATCCTTGTTTTCCCTCTAAAGGATATTCTCATCCCAAAGATGGAGAATTGCCAGGATGATGGCTTCTGAAGCCTTACACATGAACGTGCACACCAAGTTTTACTGTTGCCGGTGAACTTGAAATTACTCCTGTCAAATACATTCCACCCCGTTATATTCCCTAGAAGAACTTTTTTCATCTTAGAAACACAAGCAGTGTTGCACAAAGTTATGTATTCATAGATTTTTGTAGAAGAGAACACAAAGTATAGCATATTTTTTGTTTCTATTTGATTAGAGTTTACCTACTCATGAATGGGCTTCTGATTTGTGTGTAGAAACCCCGTTACAGGCTCTCATCGATTAAGTAAATCCATTAGAGTTAAATTTAAAACATAATCTTGTAAGCCATACATTCAAACAAGGGGAATTTGAAACTGAGAGAATTAGCTCTTGAACTTCTTGTAATAACAAATGGTCTTCTGTGCTTAATTCGTCAATGTCAACAACAATTATATTATCCTGATGATTATTTTGGCATTTTTCCTTTGGGCTTTTATTACCTAAATTAAGTTTTCTGCATATTCAAATACAATTAAAAGAAACTGTGGGATATTTATCTAGCCAAGAAATACAATATACTATACTGCATCAATAATTTGTACATTATAGGCAAAAATTGCCCCAGCACCTTCATTCATCTATTAATTGATTTTATATCCATTAAATTGCATGGATGTAAACAGAGCCAAAATAATAGACCACAAAAGCAGAACCTACATATATAATTTGACTTATGTCTTACAATTAAAATTCTAAAATGTCAAATTGTTTATAAAGTAATGGCAAAAGAGAATGATCTAGATTAGATCTGCCTATTGAGGCATTTTACACATTAGTCACTGCTTTCAGCCCTGCCAAGATCCTGGCATGACCACATACCAGAAATTTTGCCATTAACTACTCCAAGGTAGCAGGTGGCTATGTTGCCATTTACCACTGTAAAGGTTATAAAGCCATATAGAGAGGAACTTCACAGCTGTAGAATGGTTCACACCATTCATTTCACAAGTATTAATTTAGTACATATTATGTGCCAGGAATAGGTGCATTAGATGCATAGCATCAGGAAGGATAATTTTTATGACCATTCTAAAGTCTATCAAGGGCTGAGAAAAGGAGAGACCCGATATAATCTCTAGTATTCCTGAAGTTTCCATTCTCTTTTGCAGGTTCAGAAGTGCATCCCTGTCTGAAGCTAAGAAATGAAAGGTATACCCTACCTGTGAGCTGTCGCCGTCGACTTCGGGTTGTTTCACAATTTGTGGAGCAGGGAGTAAACTTGGACCAAACCGTGAAGGTGCAGTCATCTCGACACGGGACTGTGCATTCTTGTACAAGGGGAGGCATGCCATTTGTCTGCTTGAGGCATTCCATCATTTCTGCCGACTGGTTATCATCAGAGACACAGGAGACCGCTTTAAAAAAAAATGAATTCTTTTGTTATTATTTTGATTAAATCAATCTGTTGCTTGTACTTCAACAAAAGAGCAGAATCCCCCAATGTCTGAAAATTTGGTTAACACTGTGATTGGAAAAGGTGTTCAACACCGCTAACCTTATTTCTCTCTGGAAATTAAACGTTTATGGTTGCCAGTGGGGGTATCTGAAGATTTAATTGGTTTCATTATTAATTCAATTTGGTTGCACTGACAGCAACCAAAATAACTTCCAGTAATTTATTGTACATAAGCTTGTGAGTATCTGATCTCTAGGGATGATCTAAAACTAGGAAAGAATGTGTAAGAGTAAAACGAGGACAAAAAAGGGACAAGACCATGAATATCATGTGAATTGTTCTTTGATTTTAATTTACTTCTCTTTAATTTACTTCTCTTAATTTACTTCTCTTTTTTTAATTTACTTTGATTTTAATTTACTTCTCTTTAAAATACTTCTATTTTTGTTATATTTGTTATATATATTATTATATATATTATATTATATATTATTATATAATTTTATATATTATATATATTTGTTTTATTTATTATCCTTATTAACATTTCAGGAGAAAATTTTTAAATTTTTTCAAGTAAGGCATAATCTATCCAGGTAACTCCCATTACAGATATCAATTTCAGATAATTCAAAATTTATTTCACAAACTTTAACTAGAAGGTCTCTAGTCATACCATAAAACAACTAATAATCTTGAGGTAAAGAACTTAAGAAATTTTGTAAATTCTGTATTTGATTCTTTAAGCTAGTGACTTTTTATTCATTTATACAGGGTATTTTCTGTATCTTTTATTCACCCTAATTATGAATTTTGTAGGGATCTTTGTAGCCTCTAGACCCATACTGGCACTACTGACATTTTAGGTTGGACACTGCATAGGTATTTGTTTCTTGTGTGCCGGAAGACATTTAGCAGCATCTTTGGCCTCTACCTACTAGATGTCAGCAGCACATACACCCTCCCAGTTGTGAAAATCAAAAGCTCCAGACATTGTCAAATGTTGCCCCAGGTGAAAACTACTCTTCTAAACTCATTGCTAACCACGGAGATCTAGGAGAACACGTAGATTCTATGGCATGACCTTGGACCTACTGCATCAGCATCTCTGGAGCAGAATTCTAGGCATATATTTTTGTCTTTAAGTGTCCCAGGTGGTTCTGCTGCAGCCTGCCCACAGACAACCCATTTTTGGCATGGTGCCTGTGGATATAGGGTAGGTTAATCGGTATTTGCTAAATTGTTCATCCTAAAATCCCAGTTTAAGATAATTTTTATGACAACTCTAAAATCTACCAAGTTATAAGGAATAAACACACCACAGCTTAGGATCAACATTGTTAAGAATCAACTTTATATGAAAAGTTTTATAATGCAGGGTAACTGTATATAGGGACTCTACTTAATTGCTCATTCTTATATTCTGAACTTTTTTTTCAAAAAATTTATTTTTTCAGTGTTCCAAGATTCATTATGTATCACACCCTGTGTTCCATGCAATATGTGCCCTCCTTAATACCTACCACCAGGCTCACCCATCGCCCTGCCCTTCTCCCTTCCAAAACCCTCAGTTTCTCAGAGTCCACAGTCTCTCATGGTTTGTCTCCCCCTCCAATTTTCCCTATTTCTCTTTTCCTTTCCTTCTCCTAATGTCCTCCATGTTATTCCTTATGTTCCACAAGTAAGTAAAAGCATATAATTAACTTTATCTGCTTTACTTATTCCACTCAGCACTATCTCCAGTCCTGTCCATGTGGATGTAAAAATTGGGCATTCATCCTTTCTGATGGCTGAGTAATAATCCATTGTGTATATGGACCATATCTTCTTTATCCATTCATTTGTTGAAGGGCATCTTGGCTCTTTCCACAGTTTGGTGACCGTGGCCATTGCTGCTATGAACATATGGCCCTTCTTTTCACTACATCTGTATCTTTGGGGTAAATACCCAGTTTCATTATTCTGAGCACAAAGAACAACTCAATCTGATTTTTTTTTTTTCTTAATAACCGAAAGCCAAATCCATCCAATGTTTTAGGACCAAGGAGTTATCTAAGATGACAATGAATGTATATACAATACTTCCCAGTTTGTACATCTGCTCTGTGCCATGTGGGGTTATTCACTGGTTTTGAGCAATTTTTGCTTTTGTTTTTAATCTATATTCTAGGAACAAAATCCATTCCAACAAGGTCAATATCACCTATGTTTTTTTTCCATTGGAAATATTATAGCCATTAATGAATACACCAATATACTTTATCTTAAGTAGGATACATGCAAATGTTATTTCAGTTACATGTTTAGATAACCAATCTGGAGTCAGTTTAGGGGACTTCTATCTTCCCAAGTTATTTTTCCTCCCAAGATGACAATGCACTGATTAGCATGAAGTGGAATTTTAAATACTTTTAAAAAGCATTGTTATTTGAAATCTGAACCTCTATGTATCCAGAAGTAAGGCTTTTCCAAAGAAGTTTTTAAAATTATTTTCCACATTAGTGTATAGTTGACAACTATGATAAACATTCAATGATATTTTGAAATTTTGCAAGCTAAATGATCAAAATCAGGATTTATGAATGCCTATATTGAGCTATTTTGCATTAATGAAAGAAAGCATCAAGAATAAAGAATAGCTATAGAATATGGTGTAATTCAGAGACATTCTTATCAAATGGTATGAATACAAATTCCAATTCCAAACATCTGGGAATTACATGAATGGAGTTATTTAATCTTTGCACATAGACTCATCTATAAAATGATTATAGTAAGAGAACCTACAACAGAGTTGTGAGAAAGCTTAAAACAGTATCTCTCATACACTCAAGGTTCCAAAATGCTATTGACTTAACTTTTAGTATTTAATTTTTAATTTCTTTATTAAATCTAGCAGACTGATAGTTCTCCTCTCAGGTACACATACTACCACTCTCCATGGCCACCTTCAGAATCTGAGGGATAAAGGAAAGAAAACCATGGTTGAATCTCACAGGAGTCTGGCACCACACTTAAAAAATCACCATTAGTCAAAGAGTATGTCAAATATGCCCTAAACACATTCACTACATTAGCAGGGCTATGTAGACCAAATCAGATCAAGGGTTCCTAAACGAACTGATGTATTAGAGTAGTCTAACAGAGACAACAGAGATCTCCAAGGGCCAAAGAAAACACTGGCAGTTGTAGCATGAAGTTTCATGATACCCACTTTAATCTCAATAGCACTGTTCTGTGTTATTACTGATGATCTGTTAACTTAAGGGTTGAGTGGCAACTGATACACTACAGATCATACAATCATCGAATTAGGTCAGGCATTCTGGCTTTCCGATTTCTCCAAGTTCAAGATGCTAATTTCTTTTCAAGTGTGAAAAAAAACACCAGACAAATTTAAAAGAGGGGTGCCTAGGTGGCTCAGTTGGTTTAGTGAATGACTCTTGTTTCTGCCTCAGGTCATGATTGCAGGGTCCTGAGACCGAGGCCCCTGCTGGACTGCCACTAAATGAGAATTCTGCTAGAGATTCTCTCTCCTCCTTGCCCTCTGCCCCTCCCCCACCCACCTACTTTGCAAGCATGAACATGCACACACACTCTCCAACTCAAAATCTTAAAAATATGAATGTTTCTTGGGAACATTCTAGTATAAAATGAATCATTCAATAAACATTTATTGGAAGACTGGATACTGAATTATACCAATGGATACAAAATTACTGAGGAAAAACAGCAAGAGCAAAGTCTGCAGGACTGGAAAACCAGGAAATGAGAAGATATTTGGAGTAAATGAGGATAACTAGTAGCTAGTGGCACAATCCAATTCAGACCCTCCTTCCATTAGGCAACTCATGGGGAAAGGTTATTTTTAAAATGCATTATTTTAAATCTTTAAAATAGTTCTTAACCACTAGAAGGTGTGGAGACTCCTTAAGCCCAAAAACTTATTTTGAAAAAACAGATGTGGCAAAGTATACTGATAAAATTGTAAGTCCTAGTGTCAAATAGAACTAAGTGACTCTCCATTTTTTTCTACTGTTACCTTGGACAAGTTATATAAAAAGACTCCATTAACCCATCCATATAATTTTAGAGTAATATCTATACCATATAATAAATTGACACAGGTGAAGTACTTAGCACAGCAGGGGGATGTTGGTGTGCAAGCATCAAGTGCATGAATGGGGGGAGGGGCAGAGGGAGAGGGAGAGAACTTCAACAGACTGTGCCGAGCAGGGAGCCCAAAGCAGGGCTCCATCTCACCACCCTGACATCATGACCTGAGCTGAAACCAAGAACTGAATTGAACTCCTAACGAACTGAGCCACCCAGGCACCCTATGGAAGATGGCCTATTTTTATGATAAAGTCTTCTAGAAATGGAAACATAACAAGCATCAGTAAAGAAGAATCCAAGATTACTTGACTTGGCTCAGGAAGAATTTTCCAAATCCCACTACCAATAATCTTGGCCCCTAAGAAGTGTAACTGGAGTCTCCTTTCAGTTAGAGTATTAAAGTCAGTAGCCTATTCCAAAGCTTACATGGCTCTCCCAAAGATATGGTCTATTCTATTTCCAAGTGATGCTCTGTGCATCCTGCTAATTGTTTATGAAAATGAGCCTTATAAGCTAATATAGGAGATCAGAACTCCAGAGAAAGTCAGAAACTGAAATCCAAGTCCTGTTGGGAATACGTTCCAGAAGCACCAAGATCAAAGTCCTTAAAAATCTTAAGTGTTTCATGAAAGAACCATGAACATTTGTGCAGAAGAGTGCTGGCCATATTTGCAGCTTCATATTTCACTCAGTGAGGTGATTATATCCAGCACAAACATGAACCATACCTCTCTAAGCTAAAGCTAAATTCAAAAGCCTTTTAACATCTGAGGCTTAGGGGGATTTATCAAACTTTTCTGACCATTAGAACCATTTGTGCTTCATTACAGATAAGGCGAGGGATGAAACAAGGCAAAGAAATATAGCTTATGCCCTGAAGTCAGAAATACATCTTGAAGTCATTCTACTTCTGTGGTGGTCTAAACATCAAACTTTGCTTATATACCTGAATCTTAATTACCTACAGCTTGTTCCCTATTGATCTTATTGAACTTGATCCGTTCATCCATCCATCCATCCAGTCAATATATAAGCAACTATGAAACATTATAAAATCAATATGTGTATATATAGATATGCATGCACATACACATAATCTGGCTTCTGGGAGGTGACAGTAGTGGCAGTAACAGAAAGGTAGATGGTACAACATTGTCGTCTCTGTAATAGAGACAACCAATGAGGGAACTTGGTATAGAAAGGAAAAGTAGGTACTGCAATCTTACATGGAAAGGACGTGCTGTGGACAAGCAGGAAAAAAGCCATTACCAAAATTCATCTATCAGATATTTGCTATTTAGTTTCACTCTGAGTCCTGGGTCCTTTGGATCATAGCAAATCACTTGCAGACCACAATCTAGAGAAAGTTTTTTTTTGGTGGTGGTGGTGGGGAGAAGGCTTCTAAGTAGTTAAAGTCCTCTATACTAGGGGGCAAAGTCTTTTGAGGAAAGGGAGAGGCATTTACTACTGACCCTTCCTGTCCTTTATTTCTACACGGACTAGATTGTTTAAGGAATGGCAATTCAATGCTCAATTATAATCATTTATTAAACTTGGAATATTGTTGTCTTTGTGAGAGGAAAATTGTACTGCCAGGTAAAATTAGTTCCAGTAGCTGCAGAACAATCTCATTATTGGGCATGTTTGAAATTTAGTGACCTTAGGCTTTGGACAGAAAGTTCTCAGGCTAGCTGCCTGGGACAGCTGAGTATTCTTAAGGAACAATGGAGAGGCATGTGTTTGAACAAAGCCACACAGATGAGAGCTCTCAGACAACAGTCACCTACTAGTAATGGGAATGGTAGGGTGACCAGAAACCCCCCCAAACTTCTGTGAAGTTTGAAGTCCTATTTTCCCATTTACAGTGTCTAACAATGTATAAAACACATAGAATTGAGTTCAGCTTCTTCACCTTTCTCATAGTTACGACATAAGCTGAGCCTTAGAGAGGAAGAAAAAAAAAAATCACAAAAAGCAGAGAAGAGTTACTAATTGCTTTCCCCCGTTACCTCTTTTCAATTTTAGCAGCATGAAAAGGAATACCCTGACACAAACTGTAAAATTATCTGATAATCTAGCAAAAGAAACAAAGCAAGGACCTAGCTGAATTCTCAGTATGTCTGAATTAATTTTTGAAAAAGAACTACGCACTGTTAATGTGGGAGGCTTAAGCAACCTTCTCAGGCTTCCAAGGTGACTGAATTCATCAGATTTTTAACTGTTACTAAACAGCTAGTCTTTTTATCCTCTATCACCTCTAGACTCAGGTCATCAGGCATGCCGTGATAAGTTGGTCTTTTTTAAAATTTTCCCCCCCACTTACAGCATGAAGAGTGCAGGGGTCACTGTCCTGATAAGAAAGAATGATACTCAGCCTGGGAAGAGTAAGTAATGGAAGCTGCTACTTCCCCATCTGTCTAAACTCCCCCTTCACCAAGGACAACCACATTACTTTCCCCAAGTTACTATGGACTAGAGTTCAATTGTCATAGTTGACAAGAAAGGTTAAGAAGAATTTCGTTTTAGAGGTGATGATTTCCAGGAAGCAGGGGTAACATGATAAAAAGCCAGGAGGGCTCTATGAGCTTGCTGTCCTGCCGTGAGGTGCTTCAAGCACAAAGCTCCATTTACAGGTGTGTCAAGAAACAGAAAGGAGGGACAGCAGCTGCCCAGTTCAAAAAACAGTCTGACAACATATTCTATCAGGCCCTGCACTGGTAGCTGGGGAGACACAGATGGAAGAAATGGTCACTGTACCGAGGGTCCTGCAAGAGCACAGCATGGGAGCCTCTGGCACCAGGCAGTCAGTGTCACTTCCTGGAAGGACAGACACATGAAAGTGGGGTAGGACGTTCCCTATAAAAACAACTTAAGCCAGGCCAGGAACTTGACATACCATACACCTGTGCAGAGAACCAGCAATATGGTGGGCTGGCTTCCTGTCTTTGCTCTGTACACTCCTAGGACTCTACTTCCCCTTTGATAAGATCCATTATGTACAGAAATACATGGTCTATATCTGCGATGTTACTAAATTAAGGACATTATGCCAGGCTGCCCCAGACAAGTATGGGGTCCAGTGTGAGAAAGTAAGAAGAGGTCATAAATCACAAGTCTAAAGAGTTAAAAGTTAAAAACTGAAATTAACAGATCTGTAATAGATCTGTTCTACTTCCCTACACTAACATATTTGCTTTCCTAACATCTTGGAAAGCTAGGTTCTAATAACAATTCTGGGGTGAAGTTTTCATCTGGAATAGGCCTCCATCCCAGCCCAATACCCTTGCCCCCTTCCTTCCCTTCTCATTCCAGCTGAATTCTACCCCAGCCAGGACCTTCCTGCACTTGCTGTCAATCCTGCGAAGCTCAATTCACAAGTCAGCTGCCGGTCATCCATGCCAGGCCTAGAGTACACATGTAGCTAGAGTAAGCTTTCCTCCAGTCAGACTCCAAAGAGGCCTCTTTCATCCTTGAGGCTGGCTCAGGGCCATATAGGCAGGGAGTTCTAGAGTCCTAAGGACTAGGAAGAGATAGGCGTTGGGTAGGGAACCTGGACTCCATTGGGACTCCTTATCTTTGAGAGGGAAGGAAGTTGGAAAGGCCAGAGAAGGGCCCTTGAATGTATGGGAGCTAGGGGAAACCATCTTTTGGTGAGTCTAAGGGCAGAACTGCCTTCCCTTCCAATTAATTCTTTACAGACTGATAGAGTCTTCCTTAAGACCTCCCTTCCTGGTAGATAATCAGGGAAAGTACCAATTCCAATTAAAGCTATTTTAGTTTGGCCTATTTTAATTTGTTCCTTTTTTTTTAAAGATTTTATTTATTTGACAGATCACAAGTAAGCAGAGAGGCAGACAGAGAGAGAAGAGGAAGCAGGTTCTCCGCTGAGCAGAGAGCCAAATGCGGGGCTTGATCCCAGGACACTGGGCAGAGACTTTAACCCACTGAGCCACCCAGGTAACCCAGGACATGGCTTTTGGGAAAAACCCAAAGCCATAATGGCAGACAGGCCGCAGACAGAGAAAACTAATCAGATTAAGTAGGTAAATTAAGAAGCATCTAAAAAACGTGAGGCCTGCCGTACACATAGTGCACCACTGGGTACTGAGGTCCAGGACTGCTGTACCTGGGTTTGGCTTCTGTATGGAAAAGTGTCCCAAAAAGTGATTGACACCCATTCAGGTGCCCCTAAATGGAGGGAGGGATTCTTTGAAGCCCACAATGGAGAAGCCAGAGGCACAAAAAAGCGCTCTGTTGGAAAGTCCAATGCTTTTCTTTAGTTTCAGAAAAGGCCTTGGGATTTTCTTTTTTCCAGTGCTAATTTATTTCCAAGGGGTTATTGTTTTCTGGTTGCCACTGTAACAAACTACCACAAGTTAAGCCACTAAAAAACAAGTTTGTTTTCTTACAAATTCTGGGAGTCAGAAGTACGACATCAGTTTCACACAGCAAAAATCAAGTCGTCAGCAGGGCTGGTTCTCTCTGGAAGCTAGGGAGAGTCAAAGGGCTCACTCACACTTTCCAGCTTCTAGAGACTGCGTGTTTCCCTCACTGACAGGCCCTAGCTCTGGCTTCAAAGCACACCCTGTGTGGAAACTCAGCGCATGCCCATTTCCTTCCTGTCGCCCACTTCCCTTATAAAGGCTGCTGTGATTACATTGGACCCACCTGGATAACCTGGGCTAATCTCCCCTTAGAATCCTTAGACTTAATTACATCTGCAAAGTCCCTTTTGCCTCATAAGGTAAGACATTCTCAGCTTCCAAAGATTAGAACTTACCACTTTGGGGGGCGGTTATTTAGCCTGCAAAACAGGGGAGAAGTATTTTTTCTAGATCCAAGGTACTGCCTCATTCACTGGAATAAGAACCAGGCCTACTTCATCTGCTCCCAATAAAAGAAGGAAGGCATATTTGACACAATCAAATTTACCATGACTTCCCCAACCCCTACTCTCATGCTGGTTTGTTTTGTTTTGTTTTAATTCTTTCATTTTTCAGTCACTGTGCCTGGCTTTCCTCAGTCATCCAGACTACCTTTAGAACTACTCTCCCCATACTCTGCTGGGGTATTCTTAGGGAAAACAGGCAAGTGAACTTATTTCTTATTCAAGATCAAGCATATTCAAGAATGTACATCTAGAGGCACCTGGCTGCTCAGACAGTAAAGCATGTGAGTCTTGATTTCAGGATTGGAGTTCATGCCCCATGTTGGATGTGGACCTACTTTAAAAAAAAAAAAAAGAATATATAATATATAGCTACATTAAACAGAAGTGCATTATTCTATTTAGGTCAGTCTGAGCCAGGCAAAATGCAAAGCCACATCCCCCCACCCCCTGCACCATCCAACCTTCAAGCTTCAATTTTTGGCTTCATGAATGAATGAAGGGAGAACCTCTTCAGAGAAATACTGGAATTGAGGAGAGAATGAGAACAGTAGAAGTAATTAAAAGTACTATGTCCCATAAAAGAAGGCCAACTCTATGCTCTCTTTCATAACAAGCATGTCTTATTGTCTCTACTATGGGGACATGCTCTGAACTGTCCACCATAAGTGCCAGCAGCCCTGAGCCACTCCCTCACTCCACTCCATGCTCAAGAGCCAAGTGCTGGCCAAGGTGAGGATGCACATCAATAGGGTCCCATGCGCGCTATGTGGAATAGTCTTCCCATCTTGTCTGTGCTGTTACTCTGGCTGTAGACAAGAGAGAAAGACTGTCCTAATCCTCTCCCAATGTGGCCAGGCCCAGTGTGGGGGTAGGACCAGGAGCCCTGGTCGTATAAGGAAGAACAGGATAGGTGACCATCTAGCACTTGCATTTCCTAGGTGCAGACATCAGGTCACCCCAGAATGACCAAGTCAACTTCTCCAAACAAGGATCAAACCCAGGCCCTTCCCCTTTGGACTTTAATCACAGGAGTCGAACCAACCAACACTCCACATATTCTAAATTTACTCGGTGGATGTGTTAGCGATTGCATTTCTGTGACAGTTTTTTTTTTTTTTTAAAGATTTTATTTATTTTATTTGACAGAGAGAGATCACAAGTAGGCAGAGAGGCAGGCAGAGACAGAGGGGGAAGCAGGCTCCCTGCTGAGCAGAGAGCCCGATGCGGGGCTCGATCCCAGGACTCTGAGATCATGACCTGAGCCGAAGGCAGCGGCTTAATCCACTGAGCCACCCAGGCGCCCCTTCTGTGACAGTTTTAAGTTAATAGAGAAGGCATGAGTCGATTGGAAGTAGAAGCCGGTTCTTGGCCATATCCCACTTGCATTCATTTTTTTCCCTGCATTTTCTCTCTCCCCATGCAGAACACAGCATGTGGGAGCACAGCGTTTGGAGGTCCCATTCTTCAAAACTAGAGTCTGAATAAAGTGTGTGCTTATGATTACACGCTGACTGACATATATGCAACTTTTGAGTGGAACAGCATGAGTTGTGGAGATTGAATTAAACAATAAACCCGCAATTGCTTGTTAGGGTGCTTTAATTGACTCATAAGTACCATATGTGAAGCTGCGTGGCTACAGGAGCCCAATTATAAGCTTGCTTATGGAAAGATACAACTCATTTTGCATGTTGGAAACATACTCCCCAATTATTGTTGCCTCTCAGAAAAAAAAGCATTTTTAAATAAATAAGAAATACTTAGTGAGCTAATAATGTACACTTAGTCCCAAGGTAACCCTGAAGCACTTTATTTAGGTCTAATACAAGATCAGAAAATGCACAGTGAAAAAAATGCCCTTCTGCTTTATTCTGTTAAGCCCGGAGCTCTCTGTGTTCACAACCGAAGAAGCCTACACAGGACTCTTGACTTGAGGGATTTTCCCTCCTAACTGACAAAAAACTGGTAAAAATAAACACTTAGGGAAAAAAGAGAACAAAGTAAAATTACAAACAATTCATAAATTAAACACAGCTAATACATGTGAGGGTCACAGAGGAGAAAGGGAGATCTTAAACTCTGGCTGCCAATCTAGTGGAGCAAATTCCAGAAGGTAATGCTAGGAATGGGGTCAGGTGATCAAGCTGGAAGCACATTGATCAGGATCAGCTGTGGGCTGGTGGAAGTGGGCAACACAGGAGATACATGCTGACCAATTAGTAAAATCAGGAGATTCCAGATACACAGAGTGAGCACCTTCGTTGAACCAGAGTTGAGAAGGTGTAACCAGTGGGAATCCTAAATCTAAGGAGGAAAAGCATAAAATTGTCCTTCTCTAGGGCACCATAGAGCCTGACCGTGGTGTTTGCATAAACACAAGTGGTCTTGGAGTACCTTTAGACCACCAGTGATTTTCAGTTAGCCACAGTGATGTCTCCCCAAATAAATAAGTAAGTACAAAGTGTAGCTTGTTTGCTAACAAAGCTGCCAGGGAAGTGTTTTAATCTCCTGCTACTCCTTCCCTTAAACTAGACCAAGAAAGATGCATACTCTGAACACAAAGACAGGAGATGCTAGGCAAACCCAGCTTCAAAAAGTTTGCAGCCACTCCTGCCATTTAGATCGCCTCTCTGAGTCCTTCCTCCTACACAGATAGTAAAACCTGTATTGAGAAAAGACATTATAAATGCATGTAAATCATCACACTCAGCAAGACATTGGCAGCAATCACTCTAAGTTAAGTCCTGACAGTGAATAGGAAGGAGCCATCCTTGCATCCAAGCTCGTTATATACCAGCGATTCTCTCCCTGATTTTATAACTCCTTAGAGTAGCTCCATTTATCTCAGCTGACTTTCTCCCATTAAAAATAATGCAAGGGGGAATGACTGCTAATGGGATAGTGTTTCTTTTGGGGGAGATGAAAATGTTCCAGAATTAGATTATGGTGATGATTGCACAACCCTGTGAAAGTACTAAAAATGACCAACTTATATACATTGAAGAGCAAATTATATTCCAACAAAGTTGCTATAAACAATCCATACTGTATTCTGAATCTTAAAGAAATATAAATTATAAATATAATTCTAAAAAGAAGTTCAAAAGTCATGTCAAAAATCATGTCAACCAGCTGCAGCATTTCTAGAAATACTGGGAATTGGAAGCATTTAGCAGCTACCAAAGAAATTCTCTGAAAAGTTATGCTGAAAACCATTTATATTAACTTTTATAAATAAGGATGTTCCCATAAATAATGAATTAGGGCTTTATCATTAATACAGTTCTTTTTCACATGTTTCTGAGCTGCAAACTTTTAAATTTTGTCCTTCATTAAGAAAAACAAAATTAAACAAACAAACAAACAAAAAGCAAGCAGATTTGCCTAGACTTTCTGTGGTGCCATACTTGCCAAATCAGAATTCTGTAGAATGCTACTTGGAGGATGCAGTTGGTTGACCTATGAAATGTAACAGTAATAAAAGACAGAATTTCTGCCCTAAGAGGGCTTAAAATCTACACAGAAAACTTTTTTTTGGTTAAGATTTTGTTTATTTGACAGAGAGAGAGAGATCACAAGTAGGCAGAGAAGCAGGCAGAGAGAGAAGGGGAAGCAGGCTCCCTGCTAGGCAGAGAGCCCGATGTGGGGCTCAATCCCAGGACCCTGAGATCATGACCTGAGCTGGAGGCAGAGGCTTTAACCCACTGAGCCACCCAGGTGCCCCACACAGAAAACTAATGTGTGTGTGGGGAACACCATAAATATCTTAGAACCATCTGTATGTAAACAAATTTTGAATACAAAAGCATTGTATAGTGGTTAATTTCTTACCACGTTTTAAAAGCTGTCAAGTAAGAAATCATCTAATTCCCCTCATAAATTCTTTCTCTTTCCTTCTTTCTCTAGCATGGCCTCATTAGAGGTGTAAGCTAATGGTGAGATGCTTTCTAGCATTTCCAAGTCATTTTTCTCACTGCCACTAAAATGTTTTCAGATTCGTTCAGAAATATCTGCCACATTCAAATTCTGGGTCTTATGCCGAATGAAGTCCTCAATTCAAATCATAGAAAAGTTTCTTGACATTTCTTTTATATATTTGAAAAAAAAAATTCATACACACTTCATTCTACAGAATATTGCCTATAACTATGCAATCTGCTAGAAGCTTTATACTCCTCCAGCCTCTATTTTATGTACATGTACAAGGGAAATGTCTATTTGGAAGCTGTGAAAGAATAAGTATGCTAATTCATACACCACATGGAGAAGGTGATTTATTCCATTTTTAAAGGAATATGGCAGTATTTACATAAGTTTCACCTGTATCTCTGCAAACAGCTGTTGTGCAAACAACTTCTAAATCAGGAGGAAAAACGAGCTGGGTATTTTTTAAACAGTAGCTCTGCACTTCACAGATGGACGGTGCTTTAGTTACCTGCCACACTTCACATAAAGGCATACAGAAGACTTGGGCCAAATCACTGCACCAAGTAATTACAGAATTAAAAAAAAAAAAAAATACTTACCCTTGAGTATGAAAGCTGAGATTCTTAGATGCCTCTATAAAACAGAAACTTTATTCATATCTGCCACGAAATAAGCTATCTTGATAATGAGCACTGTATCATTTATCAGGAAGCTCCACTTTGCCTCACATAATCCTTCTAGTAACAGTAACTAAGTAACAAATGAGATGTGAAACTCCAAATTAAGAAGTAATTTGGTGTTCTCTATTGAAAAACAAGTGCAAAGACCCGGGATATTCATTATCTCACTGTTACAGAGAAACAATAAATCAACACAATATCCACATGTACTCCCCACCCCTAGCTGAAGTAAACTACATTTGCTTGTGGATCTATCCACCTAAAACATGTTCCGAGGAACTTTTCTTTTTTGACAAATGATTTACTCTTTGTAGATCACTACGAAGGAGTACTCATGCTTTACAGGGAATCATAATCACTGCCATTATAATCAATTGTCTGTTAGGTACAAGGCTGATGCCATGTCAAGAAGGCATTTGTTTTCATTTTTGTTAGGTCTCCTCCCCTATAGGCTCTGCGAAGATGCTGCTGAAATTATGTTTATTCAACCCCAGATTGTCTTTGGTACCTCTGGAGGCCAAGCATTTGCTGCATCCTCTACGAAAAACACATTTGTTACACTTTCATTCTGTTCTAGAATCTCAAACTTAATAAAACCCTACAATAAAAGTCTGAGTAACAATGGGTTATAGGATCATATTGTAATTCTTACACACTATATATTTATTCACTAGTCACAAAACTGAGCTTCTCTCACAAGACATTTTAATGAAGAATAACTCACTTCATATAATATGCAGATGGATTCCTGAAAAGTTGTGTGCAGTACATAGGAAGGAAAGAATAATATTTTAATGCAACAGGAAGCCTGCTATCAAAAGGTTTTCTACCTAGAATAATGGTATTTAACCTCAAAGATTCATTTTTCAATGTAAATAACCCATGTTCTTATGTGAAACTGAAATTGTCTGAAGTGATATTCATCATTCAAAATCAAGTGACCTCTGATATCTTAAATTTTATACCTGCTAATGTTAGCTTAGTTAAGAGTGAAACCACCTTCCAATGTCTTACCAGTTGTAAGTGAAGACAGGAACTTGATCTATTTTTACCTTTAAGCATGGAGAAATAGTTAAACCTAATGTGACTAACAATATTAAATTCATACATTTTACTACTTTGTGCTAGTACTGGCCAGCTGCATAATTCAAATTATCAAGGCTAATTGGGCCTGTAACCGAATATTCTTCTGATAATACATTGTTTTCCACATTTGTTTCAAGTCTTCATAGCACCCAAGTGGAATCTGCTTTTTAGCCAAAGCTCCATGCAAATGACCAGGACCCAAACACAAGGTGTGATGCTGAAGGTGTGACAGCATCAATCAGGAGATTGAGTCTGGCCCTGGCTTTTCCGGTGAGAGCTGTATGACCCACTCTGGGTAAAACTCATAAAGAATCAAGTGTATTTATGTGTATAATGAAGAAGTTGGACTAGGTTGATCGGTGACCCTTCCTGCTGTCATACTCCACGGCATTGTACGTATAGGCATGACAGAGCATTCTCAAATATATTGTTGTAATCCATGGTTTTATTGAGAACTTGTAAGGTTACCGCCCCCAGCTGGTCCTAAAGTAAGCATTTATGCATAATTGTATTTATTTCCTTTAATGACGTGTTGTTAAATACATACAGCATGCTAACACACAAATGCTAACACACTCAACAATTTTGGTAAAAATAAACCCATACTTCACTTAGGAAGGCATTTTATGGGGCGCCTGGGTGGCTCAGTGGGTTGAAGCCTCTGCCTTCGGCTCAGGTCTTGATCTCAGGGTCCTGGGATCGAGCCCAGCATCAGGCTCTCTGCTCAGCAAGGAGCCTGCTTCCCCCTCTCTCTGCCTCTCTGCCTACTTGTGATCTCTGTCAAATAAATAAATAAAATCTTAAAAAAAAAAAAAAAGGGAAGGCATTTTATGTAACACATATAAATTAGTTGGACTTTCAGGTAAAGATGGCAGAATGGAAACATGATTATATTTCCACCTCCTTCTAAAATGTCATTAAACTTTGTGAGTCCTTAATGCGTTAAGAGAAAGGGAAAGAACAAAATTGTTTCATGATTTTGGAAGCCATAAATCAATGGACAAGAGGCAAAAGGCTGTACAGACCGAGAAAAATATTAAATTTAAGGGGCAAAAAACAAAAGCCAAGAGTTCATCTGACTTGCAACCCAGGCTCTCTAGAAATGGGGCTGAATGAATGAAGTTGACATTGAATAAGAAAGACCCATGAAAGTTTTTCTGAAATATGATACTGAAGGATCTGATTATCTTGAATAAAATATTTACTTAATCAGTTAAGAGTTTGGGATTTTTTTAGGGCTGAAAAGATGAAAAACAATGCAAAGGAAAAACAAACAAACAAACCTAGGGGTGTCTGGGTGGCTGAATCAGTTAAGCATCTATTTTGGGCTCAGGTCATGATCTAGCCCCAAGTCAGGCTTTCTGCTCATCAAGCAGTCTGCTTCTCCCTCTCCCTCTGCCATCCCCTCCCAAGCCCCTGCTCCTGCTCTCTTTCTCTCAAATGAACAAAAATCTTTAAAAAAAAAAAAAAACTAGAAAAATAATAATAAGATGTTTCAAGGAAAGAATGATTATCATAGTTCACTTAGAGTAAGACTTTCAAAAGTACGTGCATAATCAGATCAATATAAACACTGAATATATTGATCTAACAAAATTACGTTATAATCATATGGGGAAAATGGGAAGTATACCAGCATTGTGAGGGCAGGATAGTACAAGAGAACTAAATCCTTATTATTCAAATAGGGAAGGCAATAGTTAATGTGTAAATCTGAAAATATAACAAGTCAAAAACCAAACATAGTTTCTGGAGATATGATTTAAAAACAGCATCATCAGCTTAAAAGTAGTTAAAGAAAATGGAGGCAAGGAGAAAAACCTTATAGAATTATTTATTTACTTATTTATTTTTACTCCTATTACAGAACTATTTGATCTTTCAAATTATGAAGATCTATACATTTGATAAAACACTTAAATGAATAACTGAATGAATAAAATAGACTAACTCTAACATATTTAAAATACTCCCAGGTATACAAAATACTACTTTAAATCAAATACATACTATGTTAGATTATGTCTCATAAATACATTCTTTATAGGTAATGCCTTTCCAATTTTTCTCTCCCTATGTATTTATCTTTCTCAAAAAAAAAATAACAAAAGCTGGCACATTTTTTTCTTCTGACTTTGTGAAAATAACAGAAACATCTATTCTTTCATTTCACTTATTAATGGCTTACTATGCATTTCTATTAAACATTATAAAATAAAAACACACACAACAGAAACCCAATCCTTGGCTTTTGACAGCTGAAGTGGCTGGTTGGCCCAGGTGTCTGATGTAATTTACTTTTAACCTCTAGAAGGAAAAACGAGGACCTGACACAGAGAAAACTGTTGATAACAGAGGTCAAAATGATGAAGACGAAGCAGGATGGTTATTGGCTCATAATGAGAGATGAATTAGCAGGAACATCAGAGAGTACAAAAGAGAGTAAATTGTTTCTGAACTGTGTGGAAAGGCAAAGGTAGCTGGTTACTTAGAAGTTCTCAGTTTACTTTCCTGATTTAGAACAATTCTGCCCCTTTTAGGACATTCAACCCCCAAAGACCACTGATTTAGAAATTACATAATCTCAGGTTTTATTTCCATATTTTTATTTCTCTTTTTCTAGAAGAGTAGCTCTAAAATTAGGTATCCCTTAGATCTAATGCGTCACAAAGAAAAGTCTGGTGCAAATTTAAAGCCGTAGACAATGGATTTTGGTATTGAAGTCACCTCTATTCCTCCAAGCTGCTGTTTGCTAAAGCAAATAATGCCAGAAATCAATCTGAGGGACTGCCGAAAACAATAACAAACCTAAGCCAAAATAATCTAATTTTATTCTTGGCCAAGACAAACTCATGATTGACTACAAGAGACCTGCTTCCTCCCAAACTGTGGTACCCTGTGGGGAAAAGGAAGGGAAATGTCTGAGGTTGTTTCAAAACAACAACAATGACCCAGGAGGGATAGTCAAAATGAGTTCAAATCAAATCCAAGGAAAGGTGGTGGACCGGGTGGGAAAATGGGAAAATGTTCTTTAAAAACTTGGCTTTAACACACTTATGCACTGTTTACATTCTAATCTGCCAGTAGTCTGTTTCCTTGGAAAAAATGAATCCTTATAAAGGAAACTAAGACGACTCAGGAAATAAACATCAACTTGGACTGAGCTCAAGAAATTCCAAGCAGAGTTCTAAGACTACTTTACTTAATTATGATTGAGAATTCTGAAAATTATGGGATGGCAGTCTTTTGTGGTCTGGGTTCCCAATGCAAGTAACACAATAAATGAACACATTTATAATTAGGTAAGAATTAAGAATTAATGAATTTGGATAAAGCTATAACTCAAAACACAATTTTTTCCCTAATGAGTTGATAAGAAAATTCAGTTTCTTTTTAATAATTTCCAGAGGTGCCTGGGAGGTGCAGTCAGTTAAGCGCCTGATTCTTGGTTTCAGCTCAGGTCATAATCTCAGGGTCTTGAGATCGAGCCCCAAATTAGGCTCTACGCTCAGCATGTAGTCTGCTCGAGACTCTCTCTCCTTCTGTCCCTCTCCCTGCTCTCTCTCTCTCAAATAAATAAATATTTTTTAAAAAATACTTTCCAAATGATAGAGACTTAGACAACTCTTTGTTTGTTTGTTTTTAACAGTGAAGCGCTCTTGGCTCTATAATCTTCGATTCTGATCATCTAAATGGTCACAGTAAAGATATGTCTGAAAAGGAACCCAGGCATTTGAATATAACATCATCGATAAAATGGGTTTGTACTGAAACCGACTGAGTTGGTATATTACCCTTTGACAGTTCAATGTAAGCTAGCTGACGAATCTAGAATTAATTTAGCTAAATACTTCCTTTACTGATGACATTATTTTCATATGGCTAGGAGAAAAATCAAAGGGTTAAATAAATGCCAAAATACTGATCCACACATTTTTTAAGAGAAAGGAAAAAAAAAAAAAAGAGGAAGAAAAGAGAGAAAAAAAAAAAAGCTTATATTTTTGGCAAGAAATTTTAGTATAAAAATCTATAACTTTTTTTAATCTAGAGATTTAAAGATTTTTTTTTTAACATATCCTAAATCCAGACAGAAAACAGTGAGTTCACACTTCCTCCCTACTCTTCGCTTCCCTAACCTCTGGGTATAGGGAATTTTTATTCCCACTCTATCATTCCTCTTCAAAGGAAGATGATTCTCAGTCCTTTAGGGCCTTGACCTACATAACTCACCCTCTCCAATATATTTAGGGAGATACATCGAATGGGTTATGTTATGGACTGAATATCTGTGTCCCCCAAAATTCATATGTTGGAGTCCCAACCCTAATAGTATGGTGTTTGAAGATGAGAGCCTTGGGTGGGGCACTTAGGATTAGATTAGATCATAAGGGCGGGACCTCCTGATGGGACTAGTAGTCTTATAAGAAAAGCAAGAAGTGAGAGTGAGAGAGTGAGAGAGAGAGAGAGAGAGATACTTCTCTCCTGACTGGCACATACCCAGAAAAAACCATTCAGGTCATAGCAATTAGGAGGCCACATGCAGGCCACAAAGCCACAAAGAATCCTCACAAAGAACCTGACTCTGCTGGAACCCGAATCCTCGACTTCCAGACTCCAAACTGTGAGAAAATAAATCTCTGCTATTTCAGCCAACCAGTTTCTGGTGTCTGGTTATGTTAGCCCATACCAGTGTAGGTTATAAATATTATAGTATTTTAAAGCTAGAAAGGTACATAAAGATGACTCAATCCAAGGGTTAAAAACTGGTGGCCTTTGAATTAGCCTGCAGACTTGTTTTGTAGGTGTGCATAGAATTAAAAAATACCTTATGGAGGAGAACTATAATTTTATAGAAGACCCATTATTGCCAATTGCATCACTCCTGCCCTAATAACACATTTGTGTAACTTGCTTCAATGCCTGTGTCTCTGATTTCTGTTAACTCTCTCCTTTTATACATGAAGAAACTAAATTTCAGAGATGTAAAGTGACTTGCCCAAGTTGAAGTAAGTAATTAAAATGAAAAATGGGTCTAGAATCCAGATCTCTTGATACCCTATCAGGCTTTCTGCTATGTAGGCTGTCTAAGGCTTAGCTCACTACATATTAGTTACGCTAGTTAACTACAGCATCACCAGGACATGAGACTAACAAACAGTTTGGTTACTGAAGCATGAATTCCAGGGGAAAATATCAAGCAAAAAAGGAAAAATAGTCATTTATTTTTCATTTTATCTATTCTTTTGCTCAGACGAACTAATCCTGAAAAAATACACATAACTTTGAAGGTGAAATGCCATTACTCTGGAAGTAAAGAGGCAAAGCAAAAATTTCATACTATCCTCCTTGAGCTAGTTCTGTTAATATTCATTTCAAGCGCTTTTGGTAGACAAATATGATAATAGAGATGACAGCAAAGGAAATAACAGAAAAAGGAAAAATAGTTATGGAAATTCTACAATTTAATATTGTATTAGAAGAGTGAATAATCTATAAAATGTCTATATTTTAATTTAATTATATTATGTAATTATAGGAAATATTAAAAACTATTTAAGATTTTGTTTATTTATTTATTTATTTGAGAGAGTTGAGAAAGCACAAGCAGGGAGAGGAGCAGAGGGAGATGAACAAGCGGACTCTATGTTGAGCGTGGAGCATGATGTGGGGCTCAATCTCATGACCTTGAGATGGTGACCTGACTTGAAATGAAGAGTCAGACTCTCAACTATTTCAGCCACTCAGGCACCCCTTAAAATTATTTAAATATTAAATAATAGTGAAGTATTGTAGTTAAAATTTCTTAAAGTTTGCCTTTCAGAAACATCTTATATGCCACCCATCTCCTGATATTTCTTCTCCTCGCAATAACTTATTGATACATAACCAATAAAAGAAAAATTAGAGAAAAACTAGGCAGCATTATGTCTTTTTTGCAAGCTTGGCAAAGATCTGAAAAAGCAAGTAGTAACAGCTAAGGCAGGGAATTATTCCATTTCAAAGAAGAGGAAACTAAGGCTCAAAGAGGCTCAACCTCAAGTTCAGCAGAGTCAACCACAAATCTTGTTTTCTGCATTCTGGTCCACATTTCATATACGGAGATGTCCCTGAGGACATTGTTTCATTAAAAAAAGGTCATAGAGGGGTGCCTGAGTGGTTCAGTTGGTTAAGCATCTGCTTTCTGCTTAGGTCATATTCCCAGAGTCCTGGGATCCAACCCTATGTTGGGCTTCCTGCTTGGTAGGGAGCCTGCTTCTCCCTCTCTTCCCTGGTTGTGCTCTCTGTCTCTATCTCTGTCTCTCTCAAATAAATAATAAAATCTTTAAAAAAAAAAAAAAGGGTCATAGACTTCAGTGTGTTTTTATCTGGCAAGTTAATTTTTGGTATCGATTACCTAAGCTTAAAAAATGTAACGGTTATTTAATTAACACAGCCCTGCTAATTATATGTTAAACTCATATTTCCCCAAATTACTGGATTTCAAATTAGATTTCTATATTACAAGTAAGTTACTTATTCATTGCCTTATTCATTATCTCAGTAAAAAATGTCTCAGATGCCACCTGTCTTGGGAGCTTGTACGTGTTTGTGAATATAAAGTCAGTGGGTTGTGGAAAAGATAGAAACCTAAGTGTTGAACAAAGCCCACCTTCTAGACAGCATCTCACAGGAGAACAGGAGGGCATGTCATATGCACATCCAAAAAGAGTACGTGGGACATGACCTGTTTTTTTTTTTTCCATAGCTGAAATTTTATTATAATTTTTTATTTTTTATAAACATATATTTTTATCCCCAGGGGTACAGGTCTGTGAATCACCAGGTTTACACACTTCACAGCACTCACCAAAGCACATACCCTCCCCAATGTCCATAATCCCACCCCCTTCTCCCAAGCCCCCTCCCCCCAGCAACCCTCAGTTTGTTTTGTGAGATCAAGAGTCAATGACCTGTTTTTCTAACAGTTCATGGTGCCCTGGAGGGGACTGAAGGTTTTAGAGGGTGTTGAATGTTACAATAGCCTACAGGTGAGTGTGCTCTTCTACAATGAGGCCTAAATAAAAGGGCAGATTAAGGCCAGAGGCCTCTCCATAGCATCCTGCTATCTCTCCATAGCATCCTGTTGTTTAAGGACTTAAACCTCCTTCACTGAGAGCCTACTTCGAATTAACCCACCCCCCATCATGGCTGTCTTCCTTTGGAAGTATGGTGGCTTAAAGTTCTTCATAATCTCTCTAAAATTTCACCTTCTTTTCCTCTGCTTTGATGCCTTATCACTGACTCCCCTTTTCTTTAACTCTCAGATCTTTTTTTTTTTTTAAGATTTTATTTATTTATTTGAAAGAGAGAGAGAGAGCATGAGAGGGGAGAAGGTCAGAGGGAGAAGCAGACTCCCCATGGAACTGTGAGCCCAATGTGGACTCGATCCCGGGACCCCAGGATCATGACCTGAGCCAAAGGCAATTGCTTAACCAACTGAGCCACACAGGCGCCCCAGATCTTTTTTTAGATAAGCTGGTTTTTCTGTGTCCCAGCACTAAGCCCTACCAGACCTTTCTTTCAAATGCCTGCCTGGCTCAATCTACCTCTGGACTGAGTGGTGGCTAAGATGTTCCTGGTGGTAGCTCCTTCCCAGGACCATGAATGATGCATACAGTTTTGCCTGATAATATGGGGAAGGATGACATCCTGTAGAGAGGGAATGGCATGGCTAATTAGCCCTCCTTGGACTTAAACCTAAGGTTTATGTGGGAAATAAGGCTATAAATGTAAGCACACACAAAATCGTAGAAGACCCTAGATGCTCTAATAAGGGTTTTGGTCTCTACAGATAATGGGGTGTGGGATTTGTTTTGTTTGTTTTCAGCAGAGGAATATGTATGTTAGGATATCTGATGAATGTCCATAAGTAAAAGCTGTCTCTATAAACAGCTGCAGGCACTCAGAGAACCCACAAATCCATATATTTATAACTAAGGACACCGATATAAATGATTCATGAAAGCTGACAACCAGATTGTGATACTTGGAAAAGTAAAGTTACTAGAGCCACGCTGAAATCATCACTCAGTGAGTAAGTATCCATGAAGCTCCTTCCAAGTGTGAGACACTGTGTTTGGCACTGAAGAGATCCTGGGTGCAAGATGGCTTATCAGGGGTCTACAACAACTCCTGATGACTCCTGCTTCCCTTGAAACTCCAGGTGGTGACAAGCAATACCAGAAGTAGACTGGGGGAGGTCACTGCTGGTGCCAGTGTGGCTGCTTACCTGAGAACCATTTTCCTAATGCACTCCCCTTTCTTCCTGCAAGGTGATCTCTTCTAATGGCCTCACTGTTGTTTAAGATATTGTTTCCTCAAATCAATTTGCCATATTCATCTCCAGCCTTCAATATACATAGTTTTTTATATCTGTAGTAAGTTTACATCTAAATCATCTATGTCTGCAAATTAAATCAGCCCTAAATCATCACCAAGAATGTTCTGGCAGATGCTATGAGAGTGAAAGGTCTGTTCGATTTTGAATCATTTTATAAAAGAGAAAAAGAAATAAGGCTCTTAAGAGAGTCTTAGATAGCCATATATTTTTTTCTTTTTCTTTTTTCTTTTTTTTTTTTAGGGAGCATGTCCATGAAGAAATTTCAGTGGGAATCTCAGAATTTCTTATAGGGGAAAAAAAAAATGACTAAAGAGTCTTCTATCTCATAAAAGAAGTTTGCTTTACTTGTTCTCAAATATTGGAAAGAGGCACATCTCAGGACTGGTGGCTAAGGGCATCATCATGAATAAGGGAACATGTCAGGGCAAAGGCCAAAGAGAATACGTGGAGAAATATTTTGCTCTAAGATATGAATAAGTGGTAGGATTAAAATGCAATTTACAAGGGAATTGTTAGAAATACAGGGTAAAGCCTTACTCTCCATTTGAAATGTTCTAACAGGTGTGAATAAGAGTGAGCTGCAGAGCAAATTATCATCACAGCTCTTCCCACAGTTATTATTACTTGGCTATTGCAATTTCATCCCTATGATGTGTCTCACCTTACAACTCTTAACACTTGGGGATGGAAGATTAGAAAGGGGGGTATTGGTATTGGTCATGCATTATCCTCAAAAGAGAGACTTAGAAGGCCCCCAAAGTTAGACTGTCCATTTTCTCCAAATTCCTTTTTCAAATAGAATACTTTCCAGTGTTTTTTTTTTTTTTTTTTTTTTTAAGTCTGTCCAGATGGTCTCAAAACTGGCAACCAGCAATGGGAAGCAGAGCCCTGAACATACTAAACAACTAAGACATCGAGGGCCCAACATTTTGCTATGTGCTTGGTGAAATCATTATCTAATACTTGTAACAGTACTACCCATGAAATAATGTAGTCTTTGCTTGTAGATAAAACTAAAGCTCAGAAAAGCCTCTCATTTTCCCCCAAACCACAAAACTAGCAAATGGAGATGCCCAAATGTATACCTATGGTCACCAAACATCACAGGATACAGTCACTACTGTTATACTTAGACACTTCCAAATGGGGAAACAGGTATTTTTTGAAGAATAGCAACATCTGAAGATGTTTAATTGTAAAATACCAATTTCATTATTTTTCCTTCTTTTCACATATTTTCTTTAAGGTTGAATTTTCTTAATACCTAGTAAAATCTTTTCCTGGGCATTTACCAATCTTTCGTTTAATGAATCATATACATAGAATGTCACTAATCTGTTTTGACAAATATAATTATAAGCTATGTCTCCAGTGAACACCTAGTGCATTTTCAAGCCAAGCATAGTGACATCTGCTACCAAAGAGTAAAAGTATGTGTGGTGTATGCATATGTGTGTGTGTGTTTCTCTTCACTAGGGGAGAGAGAGGTGTTTGCTAGTAATTTAGTTTGAATAGTAGGCATTGACACTATCAGTTTATGTATTTATGCACACAAACCACACAAAACAACGCTTACAACTGTGGGTTTTCTGGGCGATTCTCCTGGTGTTGGCTGGGCTCATTCATGGGATGGCATTAAGCTGGAAGATCAGCTAGACGCTGGGCTGAGTTGTACAGATGGAATAGCTGGGCTTCTTTTCCAGACCCCCTCAAGGGATGACAACAGCTATCCAACAGGACAATCACTAACGGGCAAGCATTTGTAAAATCTATGCTTGTATCATCTTAACTAACATCCTGCTGGTCAAAGCAAGTCACGCAGGCAAGCACAGAATCAATGTTGGAAGGGCTACACCGAGGACGTGGATAGTAGGCTCTTATTAGGAGCTATTAAAATAACACTCCACCATAGATATATTTTTGGACTTGAAGATAGTTTTTTTTTAGTTTTCCTAAAGGGATGTTATCAGATACTTGATGTTTAAGGATTAAAGGGGAAAAGATTATATATATATACATATATATATATATATATATATATATATATATATATCATAGTGTTGATTCTTTTTTTTTTTTAAGATTTTATTTATTTATTTGACAGAGAGAGATCACAAACAGGCAGAGAGGCAGGCAGAGAGAGAGGAGGAAGCAGGCTCCCTGCTGAGCAGAGAGCCTGATGCGGGGCTCGATCCCAGGACCCTGGGATCATGACCTGAGCTGAAGGCAGCTGCTTAACGCACTGAGCCACCCAGGCGCCCCCATAGTGTTGATTCTTAAAGAGAGAAAGGGGGCAAGAGTACTAGCCCATTTACTGGAGGATCATGGAATCAGTCCCGAAAGGATACACCAGGGCAGGTATAGATCCAAGGGATATGTCTGGGAAATAAAAGTACTGAGCAAAACTGGTAACATGTGACAGGGTACCCTTGGCCAGACTTCACACTATGTGTATAGAACTGCCTTCACATAAAGAACCTTGGTGGCCCAGTGATGAAGATTAATACTACAGGACCACTATAACAGACTAGCCTTCAACAGCAACTCCCGAATCAATGAGAAACCATGCCTTTTGGGGACTTGACAGATGCCCACTCTTACCCTCTTAGATGTGCATGGCAGACTACTACCCCTATGATTTTCAGGAACCAATAAGCTAAGGCAAGGGGCAAAAAAGCATAGTTAGTATTAGCTAAACATTACAGAGCATTTACTTTGTTCCAAGTACTATTCTATACACTCCACAGTTGTATTCTATTATCATTCCTACTGTATAAAGAAGTAGATGCAAAAAAAAAAAAAGAAAAAAAGAAAAGTTCGTTAACTTTTCAAATCCAAGGAGCTTACGCAGCAGAGGTAGGATTCAAAGCCAGGAAGTCTCACTCCAGAGTGTGGGCTCTGAACCACTGGTCATTCTGCCTTCATAGAGGATGGATTAATTAGAAAAATTAATGGTGTGACTATATTTACAACTCTTTAGAAAGTTCATGCTGATTTTTTTTTTAAGATTTAGTTTATTTATTTGACACAGAGAGAGAGATCACGAGTAGGCAGAGAGGCAGGCAGAGAGAGAGAGGGGGAAGCAGGCTCCCTGCCGAGCAGAAAGCCCTACTCGGGGCTCAATCCCAGAACCCTGAGATCATGACCCGAGCAGAAGGCAGAGGCTTCACCCACTGAGCCACCCAGGAACCCCCATGCTGATTTTAAAAAGCATTCATGCATTAGGAATTATCTATTCACATGCTTTAATGTCTATACAAACATATCTGTTTTTTTCTCAATTGTAAATAGGAATTTCTTTTACTTTTCATCCTCTCTTAAGATACTTATAGGAGGAATATATAGGTGTTACAATATATCTTTACAAAAGAAATCCTTTATTCTTATTGAAATATTCCTGCTATGATTGTGTCATTTTCTTCCTTGTAAAATAAATATCAATCGTATGATATTGCTTATTTTGTGACACAACCTTGATGGGCCATTCTGATCCTCAGCCTTGCAGCATTTAAATGACCATCCACATTTCAATGTTAAGAGTTGATAGCAACTGGCTTACGTTTTTATTGCTCTGGCTCCAGCAAAAATAAAACCCTCCATAAGAACATGAAGCTTCTAAAAAGCTTTAAAGTTTGTGGGTCTTCTTAAAAAGCATAAATATTTGAGGTTTGAAACTCATTCATGATTACTCCTTTCACAAACCATTAAAAACTCTATCATTCCAAATAAATCTATTAAAGATACTTAAGAGTGGGTGCTTACTAAATTTTTTTTTATTCAGTTGTTTACTTCTTTGCCATTTCCTTGCTAGACTGCAGTAGTCCCTTGCTATTCTTTTTATTTACCAGTTATTTCTGATCTCTCATAACATCTGCTTGAAGCCTGACTGTTAATTTTAGACAAAATGAAAATGCATTCAGAATATTCCCTTTTGATTAGATGATCAAGTTGCAGAAATAAATGGCTGTTCAGATACCCAGAGGGACCTGAAATTCAAATTTTGATCAAAATAGGATTGAGTTTATGAGCTGGTTTTTGAAAAAAGTTGTTCTACCTTGATTCTGTATTTCATAACTACAAAAAAAAAGCAAGGTTACCATAGATTTTATAATATGATATATAACCACAAAGGCAACTACTAAACAACTCAGTCACAGGTGATGATGGAACCTGTATGCACAACTCTTAACCTGAGGCTATTTCCTATCTGTTAGATGTTCCCCGTGTTATTTTATTTATATATATTTTATATATAAAGATATTTGTTTATAATTTTAGATATATCCCTATAAACATATATTTTATATACACAGAACATAAAATACATATATCTTCTATATATATATAGAATATATAATATATACATATATATATAAACATATACATATTTATATAAACATAAAATTTGCTTAGAGACCTATAACAGACAATGCTTGGAGACCTATAACAGAAAGAATCTAAATGTACCAATATGTTGTCTTTACACTGCTTAGCAGAGGATTTTAATATATGAGTATTAAATAAAAATTGATCGAATTGGTGAAACCATGAATATAAGTTATAGGCTCTTTCCAACAGTGAACCTCCAAGTAATTTAACCAGTTTCCCGGTTAAACAGTTCCTGTTGAAAGAGGGACTTTTAAATGTGAAGTGTCATGCATTGCACATTTACCAGAGGTATCAAGAAGAAAGAATTCTTTCCTGATGGCAGTATTATTTATTATTATATTCATGCATTCAACATCCAAGAGCTATGAGGTTGTGGGGGTGCAAAGGCAAATCAGACACTACTCTAACCCCTTAAGAAACTCATAATCTCATGGGAAACACAAATACATAAACAAATAATTATAATGTTATGTAATAAAATCTTTTCAGTGGAGTTTTGCACAGAGTTGTCTGGAAGCAGAGGGGAGAAAGAGATGTTGACTCTGCCTCCAGGGCCAGCCATGTAGTTACAAAGAGGATTAGTGGGAGAGAGACGAGCATCAGATATCAGACACAGTTGGAAGACTGTAAAAGCAGACCATATGGATGTAAGATTACCTGTCTCTAATAGAATGTGACACAGAGATTGATTCAAATGTGTTGTATTTTTTTCTGTTATAGCCACAGCCTACTAATTCTCCTAAAATATACTTTACCTCTTTTTCAACCATGTGTAGTTTCCTGAAATATGTAAAATAAAGATTGTAAAAGATTTGAAGGAAAGCTTCTATCTGGTTGAAGCATCTATTATATTCAGCAGTGTAGGTATAAGGTTCTTTTTTTCGTATGTATTTATTTACAAGTCTTTATCTAGAAAAACAAAAAGGATAAATCCAGGTCAAATTCTCTCTAGTAAAGGATTTACTAGACAACCTAATTTATACAGTGTGCTAGGAGACCTGGAAGAATAAATCTTTACCCCTATGATTCTGTTACGGAAATCTGTGCCATCATCAAGGATAGGACAGAGTCAACAGAGACATTCCAGCTTTAAGGAATAGGAGTATGATTGGTTAGGTCAGTTAAAGATACACAGGGAGGTTGGGATGCATGGACCACTGTCTGTAGCTGTAGCGCCTTGCAGACAACTGGGACAAAGGTCCACTGGAAGCCAAGAGTAACAGGAATGGTCTAACAGCACATCTGGCAACTGATGCATCTTGCTAAACCCTCAGATGAAGCCACCTATTTCTCTAGAAGTTAGCAGATCATCATACTCATTGCTCAGTTTCTTTCTGCTTTGCTTACTATCTACATCTTCACGGACTCCTGATTTCTTTCCAACCAACACTGCATATCTATCTCTCTTTTTTTTTTTTTGCATATCTATCTTTAAAAAATTGGAAATCTGAGTCAAATAGTCACTGACTAATAAAAGACATCTCAACGGAGCAGATTTCCATAACTAGGCCAACTTATAAGGTACCCAGTCTCCTTTATGGCTAACTCAACATTTCTATACTCTATTGGAATAATCCTTGCAGGGGATACTAATTCTAGCTGATGTTAAACAGAATTAGTTCTGCCATCAAAAAAGCTAGTGAAGATGCATACCAAATCAACCTGTTAGGTCGTCATAATGTATGTTTACATATTGAAGCCTCTATAATGTTCAAAAAGAAAACCAGTTTAACTATGCTTAAAAGTCATTTACTTTAAAGACTTTTTTTTTTTTTTTTTCCCCTGAACACTTCCTAGCCCTCTGCACATTTACCATCATTCCCACAGCAAGCTCAACCTTAACTCTAGTTTGGCAAGCACGACTCTGGTCAGCCTCAAGTGCAACTCTGAGACCCCGTCCCTGGGTTGTGGGGTCAATGTCAGGGGGACACAGGATACATACTCAGTGGTCTGTGCCAGGAACCACTGGTGAACATTTGCCTCGGGAGAGGGCTGCAGGCATGAGAGGCATTCTGAATCTCAAAGATTCCAATCTAGATAAATCCCATAAGCCCTGAGACAGTAATTTCAAAAACAAGATCCCCTAAGTTTGAGAAGACTATTTCTCAACCCTTGAGCTTAGTCAGGTTCTGGAAAGGCCAACAACACTAAACTGATTTTGAATGGAAGGGAACAAATTCCCTCCATAAAAAGCAAGATATTAAACGTGAAAACCTGTGGACTTTCAGAAGCAACCATGGTTCATCTCATGGCCTCTTAATTTCCATTTGGATTATGCAGGCAGATAAGAAAAGTAAAAGAGAGCAGAATTTTTATTCTATACTGACTAGTACACAGAATCCAACTTTCCTTTAGAATTATATAATTTTTTTTTTCTCTTCTTTCTTAAGGTAAAGTGTTCCTTTTGAAAAAGAATAAATAATACAACCATTTAGTGTTTTGTGGCTCTAGGGAGACTCAAAATAATACTATCAATATTATTGAAAATCTATCCTTAAAATTTTCAGTTGGCAAAATTTCTCTCTAGGCTTTCCCATCTCCTAATTGTCTTCACTCCCTCGAGGTCTTCTCTTTCCCTCCCATATGCTCAGTGTCCTCATGCTCAAGTCTGACCCAGAGTCCAACGCTGATAATGATCTACATTTTATCTATTTCCTAAACTCCATCAAGACTTATCCATGGAGACTTATCCTTCTATTGGAACTCTATTTTGTCTTTAGTTGGAAATTATTCCTTGTATAAATGTTTGCTAACATTGTAACTCACTCTGCTTAAGCACAGACAGTTGGGTAGTCTTTATTTTACCAACAAACAATATGAAGCCTTAACAGGCAAAACTTGCCTGAATTCCCAGAATATTGTGTGTATCCTGGTGAAAATACAGTACTTCATTTGATGGTGATAAGAAACAATCTATCAAACGTATGACTTTAACGTTCCATGTTCAACATAACTTGCTAATTACGTAAGTTATTAAATGACACCCCAAACTCACACTATGTTCTACCATTTCACGCTCTAATGTTAGAATTCCTGAGGGTTTGCTCTGAAGTCTTCATCTCTTCTCACCTGACATTCTGCCATCTCTCAGATCAGCAGATCTCATCCTATCCCAAAGATTCAATTACCAATACTGAGACTAACAATTACCAGGCTTGAATCTGCAACTCAACCTTTCCATTTAGCTCTCATTGTCCACAGACATCTCTGCTATTTTTTCAGAATCTTCATACTTGACATATCCCAAAGTCCTATTAATGATCTTTTCTCCATTCTGCTTCACTCTAGAGACTAACTCCTCAGTGGTATCAATGCTGTCATTGTTCAAGCTGGAAACCCGAGTGTCTTCCCGGGTACTTCTCTCCATTTTACTCCCCTATCCACTTAATCTTGGGTATTCTTCTTTTAAAACTCGTCTTCAGCACATCCTTTTTTCTCATCTCCGATGATATGTTGATAATCAAAGCTACCATCAAGTCTTCACCAGATTATGAAATTAGTCTCTTATATGGTCTCTCTTAATCCAGTCTCTCCCCACAAAAAATTCCTACCCCACACTGCTGCCAGAGCCATCTTTTGAGAGCCTAAATCTAATCATGCCACTCTCCAACCTAACCCTTTACTATGGTTCTATTGTTTTCATCATAAATTCTAGGTACACTCACTTACAGACTTCCATATGATCCTTTTTCCCTCCCCGCTGATGTAGCTTTATTTTAGGCCACTCCTCAACTCTATTACTGGCTATACTTTAGCCATTAGTTCTATTTCAATTATTCCAATGATCTGAACAATTTCCTTACATATAGATTTACATATACTATTTCTTTGGTTGGAAATGAAGAACTCTTCTTGACTAATCAAGTTCCTTTCACCTGGCATCAATTTTGCTAAACTCATTCTTTTTATTCTGAACTTTTCCTTTATAGCCCTTATCAGAATAATAATTACTTATATTTATAAGCACTTGTGTAGTACATAACTTCACCATTAAGTTAAAAGATACAGGGGGTAATGCTCCCTATACCCTGTTCTCCATTCTATCCTTAGTATCTTGGTACATAGCAAGTTATCAAAATAATTCTTTTTAAAAATAATTATGAGAAACACCTACTATTTAAAAGACATTTTTAGTGAGACATGACAGTAATAGCACTCTTTCCAACCCCCAGGTATGTGTTCCATAGTAGAAGTATGAAAAACTTAGTCTAGCAAATTAAGATTAACAATGACCACACCATATCTGGGAGTGAGTGGAAAAGAAAGAGACTTTTAAAAAGACACTTCTCCCTCTTAATCTCTCGTAGTTCTTTTGATATTATGACTTTAGCATATAATAGTTCTCATTAGCTGATCTTTGAGCAGAATTCTGATAAAGTATGGACTCATTTTTTAAAAAATGAGAGAGAATAGAAATTTGAAATAACTATCACAAGTAACTACCTGGGTATTCAAGAGTCAAAGAAAAAATGGTCTCAATAAAATGTTGAACACAGCAGGCAGGAGCAATAGCCTACTTTGAAACTGTAACGGGAAGCAGAGTTTGCAGTAACTATAAGTGGGTCAGGCAGCTTTGCCCTCCTGGCACAAGTTTTTAAGGAAATTGAAAGGTTCATGAATTAAAGATAGACCTTTCTAAAATATTACAAATCTATAGCTATCACCTGGCACATTATTTAACAAATTGCTAAGTATTTTCATGAACTTTGCACATGCTAGACATGATTCTTATAAACAGCATTGGGGTACTATGTCCCAGCTGGCTTTTAATCAGCTGAAATGGAATGCAATCAGTATTGCAAATTAGTAATACTCCTTTTCATGATCATCTTGTTCCATAAAGAAATGACAAATGGCTAAAAATGCTGTTAAAAAAATCACAAAATAATGTCTCCATAGGGAACATAAGTTAGTTTGATTTGAAGATTCCCATGATTGCTTATACATGATTTCCCAAAGCAAACGACTTGAACGGATGCTTCTGAGGCCATTTTTCATTTTGATCATAGAGTCCAATAAAGGGTTTTGCCAGAGGACAAAATGTATCAGCAACCTTATCGAAATTTGTCCCAGTCTGTGAAAATAGTTACACACACACATACACACACACAAGCACACACACACACAGGCACACACACACGCACATTCAGGAAATTACCATCATAGATAGCCAGAAAAATATTATTTCATAATTATTTTATGTTATTGATTTTTCAAGACTTTCAGATTTATAACCACTTTTTAAAACCTCAAGTAAAGTAAAGAACAATATCCTGTAGCCAGGGATATACTAACCATATGCACAAATTACTAAACTTTTAAGACAATAGGAATAAAAAATGCAGCATGTAGGTTTTAGCACCTTGACCTTGACAGTGATTAAATTAAACTTTTGTGCTCTACCACATCCCAAGCAAAATTGGGGAGAAAAAAAAAGCTGCATCTCATTCTTAGAGATAGGATAAGAAACAGTTCTACACAGCTCATGAAATACTACTACTGTTTCAGATAGACATTTTGATTTAATGTGCATTGCAGACAATTCAAAAATTATGACTGAGCCCTTTTGTGACACACGTACTCACCACAAAGCTTGAATTACTCATTTGTTTATCTCATAAAGCATAGGTTGGTGCAACATAAGCACATTTCTAGCACACTCCATGGAGACATAATCTGTAACTGTTTAAAATGATAAAAGGCTAACAAAATGGATTGAACACTGCATATCGAGGGCATATGATTAATAGCACTCAGAAAATAAAAAACTAAAGAAAACACACCAAAAAAAAAAACATGAGTCTGAACATATGGCCTTGCAGTTATGGATACTGTCATTAGGCATTCAGTGGCAAACGATTGCTTTTTAGTTACTAAATCATGTTTGGCTTTTGACACCACCTTGTGTAACCTGAATCTAGATAGTCTAGTGGGGACATTTTAATCATATCTTTTGTTGAGTGTCAACGTCAATTGGATAGCCATGAAATTTTGCATGTAGTTCTTTTCCACAATATTTTTCTTCACAAGAGGGCCCTTAAGATGGGTCAAATGCCTCCATATGGACTTTTCCACATTGGTGAATTAACACAAATAAAATGATTAATGGTCCAATTCAAGTGCAGCTACTGTGAAACACTGCTCTAAAATCCCCCTAGTAATGCTACAATTTTTGAAAATAAATCCCTTACAATTCAACAACAAAAAGGACAAATAACTCAATTGAAAAATGGGCAAAGGACTTGAATAGACATTCCTCCAAAGACACACAAATGGCCAACAAGCATATGAAAAGCTGTTCAACATTGCTTGTGATCAGGAAAACCAAATTAAAATTAGAATGAGATACCACCTGACACTCATTTGGATGGCTAGTGTCAAAACCTCCCAACATCCCACTATACCCCCGCCAAAAAAATAAAGCCAAGGGTTGGCATAGGTGTGGGTTAATAGGAAATCCTGGCACACTGTTGGTGGGATGTAAAATGATGTAGCCACTATGGAAAACCGTATGGTAATTCCTCAGATAATTAAATATATAATTACTGTATGACTCAGCAATCCTGCTTCTAGATATATTCAAAAGAATTAAAACAGAATCTCAAAGAGACATTTGCACACCCATACTCATTGCAGAATCATTCACAAGAGCCTGAATGTGGAAAAAAGTTCAATGGTCATTGGTAGATTAATAAAGAAAATGTATCATATACTAACGATGGAACATTATTCAGCTTTATAAAAGAAGAAAACACTGTTGTATGTTACAGCAGGGTAAAATCTGAGGACCCTACGCTAACTGAAATATGTCACTCACAAAAAGCTATACTGCATGATTTCACTTATATGAAGTATTTAAAGTAGTTAAATTTAGGAACAGAAAGAATAGTGGTGGTTAGGGACTGAGCAGAGGGGGAAAGGGAAATTGTTTATGGGCATGGTGTTTCAGATTGGCAAGACGAAAATGTTGTACAGCAATGGACAAATTATTAACAACCTCTACTGTACACTTAAAAATAGCTGATATGCGGGCACCTGGGTGGCTCAGTGGGTTAAGCCGCTGCCTTCAGCTCAGGTCATGATCTCAGGGTCCTGGGATCGAGTCCCGCATCGGGCTCTCTTGGCAGGGAGCCTGCTTCCTCCTCTCTCTCTCTGCCTGCCTCTCTGCCTACTTGTAATCTCTCTCTGTCAAATAAATAAATAAAATCTTTAAAAAAAAAATAGCTGATATGGTAAATTTTATGTTATGTGTTCCTTGCCACAATGAAAAAAGGCACTGGAAACAAAGATAAAGAAGAAAAAGGAAGGTGCACAAGACCGAAACCAGCTGACAGCACCCCAGCCTTAAACACAGACATAAAGGGGCAGATTCTCCTTCCTGCTCCCCATACCACACCAAGCAACTCAGAACACTTCATCAAGGTGGGTAACAGGGGTTAACTAAACTAAAAAAATAAAAAGAATATGTCTTATCGAGATGTCTTATACTGTTTCTTACTTTGTCCTTTCTATTACATACTTATTTTGCATCAGCTTAATTGCTCACATCCTAAATTTCTCTCCTAATCTCACAAACTGTCCAGTCCAGGGAATCCCCATGTCTCCTCCTACTCCCTACTCTAGCCTACATTGGCTGTTCTTGGCCTAATGTACTAGCATTTTTCTTTGTCTTTATTTAATTGTTCTTCTTGGTCACAGTCACTATTTTTATGATTCCATATCCATTCCCTTTGTCTCTCTGTTTTTTTTTTAATTTTTTAATTTATTTTTTAATAAACATATTAAAGTATATTAAGTATTTTTATCCCCAGGGGTACAGTTTCTGTGATCGCCAGGTTTACACATTTCACAGCACTCACCATAGCACATACCCTCCCTAATGCCCATAACCCCAACACACTCTCCCGTCCCCCCTCCCCCAAACAACCCTCAGTCTGTTTTTTGAGATTGAGTCTTTTATGGTTTGTCTCCCTCCCAATCCCATCTTCTTTCATTTTTTTCTTTTCCTACCTCCCGAACCTCCCACATTGCATCTCCACTTCCTCATATCAGGGAGATCATATGATAGTTGTCTTTCTCTGATTGGCTTATTTCGCTAAGCATAATACCCTCTAGTTCCATCCACATCATCACAAATGGCAAGATTTCATTTCTTTTGATGGCTGCATAGTATTCCATTGTGTATATATACCACATCTTCTTTATCCATTCATCTGTTGATGGACATCTAGGTTCTTTCCATAGTTTGGCTATTGTGGACATTGCTGCTATAAACATTCAGGTACACGTGCCCCTTTGGAGCACCACGTTTGTATCTTTAGGATATATACCCAGCAGTGCAATTGCTGGGTCATAGGGTAGCTCTAGTTTCAGTTTTTTGAGGAACCTCCACACTTCTTTTCCAGAGTGGCTGCACCAGCTTGCATTCCCACCAACAGTGTAGGAGGGTTCCCCTCTATCTGCATCCTCGCCAGCATCTGTCATTTCTTGACTTGTTAATTTTAGCCATTCTGACTGGTGTGAGGTGGTATCTCATTGTGGTTTTGATTTATAATTCCCTGATGCTGAGTGATGTGGAGCATTTTTTCATGTGTCTGTTGGCCATCTGGATGTCTTCTTTATAGAAATGTCTGCTCATGTCCTCTGCCCATTTCTTGATTGGATTATTTGTTCTTTGGGTGTTGTTCTATAAAGAGCTTGTCTTTTTAAATTGTTATCTCTTATTTTGATTGAGTGTATCCCTAAGTAGCATTAATTCTTATGTCCAGTTATTTTTCTGAATTATTTTCTATCTTTCTGGGACACATCTAATTCTTCAAGAGAGGTCTAGGTCTAGAAAGCACTATATGTTTTTATATATCTGTTTTTTTTTTTAAGTTTTATTTTCTCACCACATTATCAGCAGGATAGTGTGGTTTACATGACAAGTTGTTTTCCCTTAGTTCCCCAGGGATACGGCTTCATTAAATTCATGTAGCTACAACGCTTAATCAAAAAACCAATATCAAAATCTGATTTATTCTCAGTGTGCTTCCTCAATTAACTCCTGCTGGTAGGAGTAAATATTCCCATTCACTGAGTTTTCTTTCTTGCTTTGGTAACGGTGGCTTTCCTTAAATGTCTGTTGACATAATTATTTGCATTTGTTTGTAGTTGAGATTTTCTATTACATTATTTGATGTGTCAAATAGTGTAATAGGGTGGGGGGTAGGAAAGGCAAGAAATAACTGCTGTGGCTTGCATTCAAGTCCATTTTCAGGAGGGATTGGTGGCTGAATACGTAATCAAAAAAGACCCTGGGGTCAGTCTCTGAACAGGGTCCCCCCATTCCACTTGGAATCACCAATTTTTCTCTTCCATCTAAGCCACTAAATACCAGGCTCCATCTGAAATGTGTATCTCCATCACTGCTGCTTGACCCAAGTAGAAGTAGGGAGATACAAGAGGGTCAACCTGTTTCTGTTCTGTTGATAACGACCTGTTCTTTCATTTGCCCTTAGGCCACCCTCATGCTCTTTCTGCTCCTTAAGGCCACCTCTTTGCGATGGAGCACATCCTTGCCTTTGTAGCAGTTAACGCCAATGTAATAATTAAAGAAACATGATTTCTTTCCAACTTGCGATGTTTCTTTCCTCCACATGAACTCAATTCCACCAGCTATAACACTCCCAGTCCATCTCTCCACTTTTGTTGCCCCTCCCATGGAGGGCAGGAAATTGACTGCAGTATTTGGAATAATATGGGTATAACAAAATATAGCACCTTCCTTTTCATCTCATTGAAAATTGAGCCTGCCTGCAGAAATCATGAGGTCTCCTCTGCTCATTCATACTATGGATGTTTCAGCAGCAGCGACCTCATCCCTAGATGTGGGAAGGCTTGTCCCAGTCTGATGTTGCCACTAGCTGGTGAGTCCGTTTCACTCCCACATTTGGAAACTTGTTTGTCTCCAGATATAAACCACATTCTCCAATATCAACTTGACAAGCAAAACATTTAATTACCTGTGCCTTAACCCACTGTCTTTCTTCTCAATTCATTCAGAACTCAAGGAGGAAATGAAACACCATTTATTAGGTCATCTCAAAACCCAGCATGTGTATTTGAGACCACTGCTGCCATCACCTATTGAATCCTTTATGACAGCAATTTCTGGTCCATCAAGGACTCAATAGATTTCTTAAGAGTGAAATTATACATCAAATTATCTTTCTATAATTTCTAGGGGTATAGTATAGTATATATTTGTACACTATTCAAGCTTTAGTGTAGTATTTGTACACTATAGTATGTGTTCAGCCTAACATCTGGAAACATACCCTTACTATAAAACAAATATATGGTCTAGTCCAGAGGTTCTCAATTAGGAGGAGTAGTGCTCCTCTCAGTAGTATTTAAAAATGAGAAGCACTGTGGTTGTTGTGATGACTGCGTGGTATTTAGTACCTAGGGGTGGAAAAGCTAAACATCCTGCATTGTCCTGGGCAATCCTTTACCACAGAGTCATCCTGCCCAAAATACCGATAGTGCCAATGTTGGGAACCAAAAGAGCCAATGCTGGGAAACAGCTCAGCCTAACGTTTGGTTATTTAGATAACTCTCCTCAAAATTCCTTCTAAAACCATTACGTCCCTTACACACGAGTTTTAAAATATATTTCATCTAAAACCTAGAATTTTAAAGTGAAATCAGAATTTCCCTTAAATTACATAATATGGTGAATGTATTTCAGATTTTCATCTACTTGATGGAAAGAAATTTCTGGACATAAAAGCACAATTCAAGATAAAATATCTATAATAAAGGAACTGATTTCAATTGTACTGACTACAAACCATATATATATATGGCATATCACCAATGTACCAGACAGTGTACTAATAAGTTTCTATATCAAAACAATCCTATGATGTACTTATTAGATCTTTACCCTAGAGAAAAGAAAACTGGGGTATCAGAATATCAGGAAATGGGCCAAATATCACCTGGTTAGTAAGTGGAGAAACAGGGATAAAATCCCAGAACTGTCTGATATTAAAAAGGAAAAAAAACCTTATTCTGTTCTCTCTAGTCAATTGCAGTCAATGCCTGGTAACATGGTTAAACTGGGAAGCAAAAAGAGAGCTAAAGAGGGAGGTATGGGCAGAAAAGGAGACATGAGTAAGTGAGAAAAGAGCATCCCTTTTTGCCCCTCCCAAAGCCACCAAAGCCCCTGAATAAAATCTTACAGCTGCTTCCTCCCATTGGTTGGTCCCTCTCCCAGAGTCACATCATGGTAATCACTTGACTCAAAACACTTTCCTTTATGACTCCCAATAAGAGACCAATTTATTAACAATAGCTGCCAGATAAATTTCTCCGAAGCCCCAAACCACAAGTGGTTATAAAAAGAATATCATTATTTTATATATATTTTTATTATTATATATTCAATTTAGAAATTAGGACATCCACTTTAACTCTGGTTCCCAATCCATCCTTTAATACTATGCTTTTTTCTCTGCTTCATCCACTTCTGTGTTCTCAAGTACGGCAAGAAATACTTTCTCTTGATATTTTTAGTTTTCTCTTTTCTCATAGCGCTCCATAGAGCATTACAGAGCTCGTGCTTGTTTGCTCTTCTCTAGTTATTTTTGCATCTACCACAAACACACCTGCTTCAACGATTTCTGGTTGCATTGGCTGCTTGCCGTCTGACAGGAACAGTTGTGCTTATTTGTCTGAGCAGAAGGACTGCATTTCTAATGGCACAAGACTCCAATTGCTGACACAGGTTTTGGAAGAAAAGTACCAGAGGTCAGGCTTTAATTTGTCTTCCGAAGATATTTATTCAGAACAAAAAGCTTGTCCTTTGTCAATATTTTAAAGAAAGTTCAGGGTGCCTGGGTGGCTCAGTCGGCTGGGTGTCTGCCTTTGGTACCGGTCATGTTCCTGGAGTCCCAGGATCAAGCAAGTCCCACAGTGGACTCCCTGCTCAGAGGGGAATCTGCTTCTCCCTCTGCCCTTCACCGCACTCTCTCACTCTCTCTCTCTCTAATAAGTAACTAAAATCTTTAAAAAAATAAACAAAAGAAAGTTTAGGCTGGTACTTCCTTATATTACAGAGAAATAGATTATATCTCCCTTGAGAGTGGAGACCTGTATCTACTATATGTACTATCTAGTTGATTAAATAAAAGTAGTCATTCAGGTATAGAATCATGAAAAGGATAATTTACTGATGCTAAGGGACCTTAATAAAATCCCTAAAAGACATTTAACCTCTGCAGACATGAGCTTTACTACCTTTTCTATTCCTCTTTCCTTTCCTCCATCAGTAAATGACCTCATGATGTGTACTACATCTACAGGCTTTGTATTTAATGAAAAGATCAAGTTTTAGTATGCCAGACTAAAAAACCCGTTACAGCATTTTGTACTACATCTTAAGCAGATTTTTGGCTTTAATAAAGCAACATCAAATGTCATATAATTTAATATTATTAATTAAAAATATATGGGATTTTTAGTTTGCATTTAACTTTTCTTACTTTATAATTCATAAGCACTATAAGCGTAAATAATGTTTTCTTAGTTTTATGAATTTAGATGTAGCAAGTGGCATTAAAATTAAACTAATTTAAATCAATACTAGGTATGTAGAGTGGTATGTACATTTCCAAGATGTCACCATCAATTTTTTCTCTCCTTTTTCTGCAGGCTATTTCCCCATTGATAGTGACTGGCCAGGCTTCCTACTCCTCAGCCTCGAATCCACTGGTCTATAACTGCTTTGATCAATAGAATACAGTAGAAGTAATAATGTGTGATTTCTGAGGCCAGGTCATCAGGAACCTTGTAGTTTCCACATGGCTCCCTTGGAACACCTGGTCTGGGAGAAACTACCTGCCATGTGAAATGTCCAGCTATTTTGAGACTGTTATTGTATGAGGAAGCCTAATTAGCCATTTGGAGTGAATATTTGGAGAAAAAAAATACCTGACTAGCTTCTTCCTGTTCAGCCACTCTTGGCCGAGCTTTAAACATGTAACTAAAGAAAACATCAGCAGTCCTATCAGCTGCCCCACTGCAACTGTTTGATGGATCTCAAGTGAAAAACTCCAAGCTAAAATAGCCAATCCCTGGAAGTATGAGAACTAATAACACTGCAGTGTTATCTTAATCCACTAAATTTTGGGTTTGTTACATAGCCATAGAAGTGTCCATAAGAATATATTTTTTCCTCCTTAAAATACGTTATAAGGAGCCAACCCGAAAGAGCTCCCAATGACCAAATCTGGGAAAATTTGAGCAATAAAATAATGATAGTAATTGACTATAATTTATTCAAAAAATAACTATCCAAGATATATATTATATTATATATTAACATAACATTTATTATATCTATATAATCCATAATATAAATAGTTCAATGAATTGATTGGTGGAGAAGAGAGAATTCTTCCTATTTGTAGTATTCAAATGAATAAATATAGTAAGAATGATGGAAACAGAAAATTACCACTTTACAAATGTTACATTTACAAATTTTGTTAATTAGAATCATTGATGGTCACTAAAATTAATGGGCAAAAGAATGAGAAACAGGATATTTGTATAGTCTCAAAATAAATTTCGACAAAAACACTTAGTTACAAGAGAAAAATAGCCACTTCACATTGGAGAAACCTGCCCGATAACACCTTAAGAAAGTGATCAAAATTAAGCTGTAAGAAGACATGCTGATATCATGCAACTCCTGATTTGACACCATTTTTTAAAAATATGTTATTTATTTATTTGACAAACAGAGATCAGAGAGGCAGAGAGGCAGGCAGAGAGAGAGGGGGAAGCAGGCTCCACACTGAGCAGAGATGTGGGGCTCGATCCCAGGACCCTGGGATCATGACCTGAGCTGAAGGCAGAGGCTTTAACCCACTGAGCCACCCAGGCGCCCCAACACCATTTTTGTCAAAGAGATATAATCTCAATCTAAAGAAAAGAAAAACATCAGATAAACCCAACCTGAGAAACATGCTATAAAATAAATGACAAGTGATCTTCACAATTATCTGGGCCATGAGAGAGAAAAACTGAAGAATCAGTCCTTGATTGAGGGCAATGAAGGCAGCATGACAACTAAATGCTAGTTTCTGGAAAATGAATCCTGGATTGACTCTCAGACCAGAAAACCAAAGCAAAACAAAAATCAAAACTCATGGGAAAATTGGTGAAGCTTGAATAAAGTCTGAAGATTACTTAAAGTACTATGTCACTATACTTTTCTGGTTCAGATAATCACATTATTATTTATACGTAAGATGTTAACGGCAGGGAAAACTGGCGTACAGATAATCAGTGTATTGTTTTGCAACTTCTTTGCAGGTCAAAAATTATCTTAAAAAGGAAAATAAATATAAATCTGATATGTAAAAAAGACTGGAGTGGAGGAGGATTTGATGTGACCTCAAAGATCTTCATTTTAATCTTGAAGAACAGACATTTACATGGTTAATCATTTGTTTATGTAGTGAGCACATTCGTGAGCAAGCGGGGAGAGAAAGAGAGTGAGAATCCCAAGCAGGCCCCCCCTCAGCTTGGAGCCCCACATGAGGGTCAATCTCAAGACACTGAGAACATGACCTGAGTTGAAATCAAGAGTCTGGTGCTTAACCAACTAAGTAATTGGTTATTTTAAAAGACATTTTAAAAATAATGGGGGACTTTTATGTAATGCAATGCTTCACTAAATAGATCAAAAAGAAGCTGACATACACAGTTGTATGGTCGTCTGTCCGAGAACGTGACTTTGTAATTTAATTGCCTGTCCTGTGATCATCTGGGTATGGACGTTCCCCACACAAAGAGCGAGGCCATGAAAAGAGCCACTGTTATGCAACTGATCTGCTGACAGTCTTACACATGTCTTGATTCTAGTTCGATATGAGTTCATTTTGAAGGTAGAGCTAGAAGGGAAGGAAATTTAAGTTCCATCGCATGATCTCTGTATTTTCTGATGCACAGGGTAATCCCTGGCTATCACGTGGATATGTAAATTGCTTCCACACTGGCCATAGCAAATTGGACCCAGAACTGAAAGGATAAAAATTAAACTTATTTGAGTTGGAGCAGATTCAGACAGACTCCATCAGGTGGTACCATTGTAGCATCCGAAGATAATAAAGGTAGAGTTTGGGGAGGAGGCAAGTCACCTGATAGTTTTTCCTGTTTCAGCTCTTGACAGGCAGTTATGCTTCTCAACATCAGACATAACTATTAACTATAAATGGCCCCAAATATTTAGAGTCACCCTGAATATTCTGGATAATCTAATCCTCCTGATTAACTGCTGCCTTGACACTTTGGTATTGATAATTGAGAATTTTCTTCTACTGACTCAAAAAAGCAACATGCAACTTTCAGTAATCAACAACTTTTTAAATTTTTATCCAGACAGTTCCTGACTCACAATGATTTGACTTAATGATTTTTTTTTTTTCAACTTAACAAAAGTGGGAAAGCCATATGCATTCTGTGGAAACTGTTCTTGGATTTCTGAAATTGGATTTTTTTCCTGGGCTAGATATGTGTACAATTGTCTCTTGTGATGCTGGGCAGTGAGCCACAACCCCCAGTCAGCCACACAATCATGAGGGCAAAGGACTGATCACTTACAACCGTTCTCTCCCATACAGCCATTGTGGTTTTTACCCACAGTATAGTATTCAATAAAGTACATGAGATATTCAACACTTTATTATAAAATAGGCTTTGTGTTGGATGATTTTTTCCCAACAAATGGGAAATTACATTTAGGCAAATATAAAGAGTTCTGAGTGCAGTTAAGGTAGGTGAGGCTAAGATGTGATTGTAGTAGGTTACGGCAATTAAATGAATTTTAGACTTAGAATATTTTCAGTTTACAATGGTTTTATCAGGATGTTATGCAACACAGTATTTTATGCTTCGCAAATAGTAAGCATTTCTGCTCTTTGAAAATTAAGTGAACTAAATAATATTTATTAATGCTTCACTAATTTAGCCACAACTAAATTAAGAAAATATATAAATAAATAAAGCAGTGGAACAAAAATAAAACAAAAAAACACTACTAAAAACTAAAAAGAGAAAAGAAAAACAAACATTTCAAACTTGGGAGGGCAATATTCTTCACTTCAAACTAAGAAAGTTTGCTCTTGAATCTGCTATATCTGAATTTTTTTGTTGTTGTTAAGATTTATTTTATTTATTTATTTGACAGACAGAGATCACAAGTCGGCGAGAGGCAGGCAGAGAAAGAGGAGGAAGCAGGCTTCCCGCAGAGCAGAGAGCCTGATGCGGGGCTCAATCCCAGGACCCTGGGATCATGACCAGAGCTGAAGGCAGTGGCTTAATCCACTGAGCCACCCAGGCGCCCATGCTATATCTGAATCTTAATCACCATTCTCTATAAAAGTAAAATCACCTAAAATCAGTATTCTGGTCTTTTCCTAGGCTTTTGCTATTTTCAAAACCAGAATTTGATCTATTTATTCCAAGTGTACTGAAGGGCAATAACTACAATTCAGAATCACCTTACTATCCCCTCTGTCCTTAATCTGGTTCCAATCTGTCTAACTAATGTAATGCATGGCAAACATTTTTTCTCTTCCCAAACCAATATTATCACCAACTGTTGCTGATTTATTTAGAGGCTGTGAGCCTGGGCTATTAGCTCTGTCAGGAAAATTCAACATGGATGAGAAAAAACTTTTTCCTGGGGATGGGGAGAATAAAAAAAAAAAAAAAAAAGGTTAAAATAAAAGAAGCAAGACCCGGTGCATCTAATCTGTTGCACGTGGCACATTGTTGCTCTGATCTCTGTTGTTTTACAGACCCTTCAGGCAAACAGCATAAGGAAAAAGATCAGATTCTGTTTGCAGAGCCCAGGAAGAACACTCACTTACTTGGTAATCTAGTACTAATAGTCAGTGCTTTTGTTACCCTATCTGCAAGCACTCAGAAAATCCCAATACTAGGCAATTTGGGGCTTAAACAGGACAAAGAGACAGTGGCTAACTTACAAGTGGTTGTATACTTAAAGTATATATGTTATGATTAACTCAATTTGAATTTCCAAATAACTACCCTATGTTTCCACAGAAATAAAATGTTGCTGGGGTATATGATAGAAATCCAGCTAATCCAATTCTCAGCTTATTTAAGAGTCTCTATTAACAGGATCTATTTGGGAAAACAGAAACAAGTCTCAGCAAACCACCACCTGTGAGTCCAATTTAGACTGTTACCTGTCTGTAGATAGATTTACTGGACTGCAGCCATGCCCCTGTGCTTCCATATTGTCCACTGTGGTTGAATGGAAAAACGGAGTAGTTGTGACAGAAACCATATGGTCTGCAAAACCATAAGTGTCTACTATTGGGGGCTTTACAGCAAAAGTTTGGTGACTCCTAGTTTAGAACCATGCTGGAGAATAGGTTTAGCCAAAGTAGGAAAAGTTGTATCAAAGATGAGAGCTTTTGCATCCAGCCTTCTGCTCGCCACTGCACCTCATCATTGGTGTGCCTGTTCTGCTGCAGGCTACTGCGGCCCTGGGAGGAGGCAGCAGTGAAAACAGAGAAGGGAGGGTTCCAAGGCAGTAGCACAAAGTACAGAATGAAGGAGAGGGAATGAAGAGAAAGCACCTGGGTATCAGAAGGGAACAGAGTACTTTTAGCTCTCCAACCATGCTTTTCTTACAAATGCTAGCTCTCTTTTCTCTAGTTATCTGTGCTATAAAATTTTGGATTTTGTTTACTAATTGGTTTTTTGTTTTTTTAAGATTTTTATTTATTTATTTGAGAGAGAGAGAGAAAAAGCATGAGAAGCGGGGAGGGTCAGAGAAAGAAGCAGACTCCGTGCCGAGCAGGGAGCCCGATGTGGGACTCAGGACTCCAGGAGCATGATCTGAGCCAAAGACAGTCGCTTAACCAAGAGTCACCAAGGTACCCTATAACTGGCTGTCTTTTTAATCCATTAAGCAATTTACTTTCTCAAGTAGGCAATAATCTGTTTCTGTGCAGATATTATGACTTTTATCCTTTCAGAATGTCTGGAACCATTTTGGCACATGCTAAGTAAAATAATCAAAGGTGACTGATGGATTAGGTACAGAGGCTATGTTCATGCAGAGGTATTCACAGACAAGAATACATGAGACTTAATTTGGTCAGGTGAGTGTTTCTGAAAATTCTAAAAATCTACTGACTAAGGGACCATTATTCTTACCAATAGTCTTGACATTCTCCTGAATTTCAAATAGTTGCAACTGGAAACAATGAATATTTATTAAATATTTTAATCATATTTTTGAAAATTACATTGCCAAAGGGCTGAAATTTTATTTATTTATTTATTTATTTATTTTTCTTTTGGTCTTCCAATATTGGCTCTGTGTTGCACAGTTGCTATGCCATCACTCATGATGTCATTACCTGCTAAAGAAAAGATACTCTGGCAACCATCCAGTGATGAAGGAAGGCCAGTAAAAGAGCCAGACAGTAGAAAATGTCCAAATTTTATAGCATAGACAATTAGAAAAGAGTAGACAAAATGTAAAATCCAAAACTTCATAGCTAGATAACTAGAGAAGAGAGAGTCAGAAATCATGTCCACTTCCTGATCCCTGATGGCTCATAAGAATGTCAAAGTATCAGTAAGAGATTGCAATTTTAGCATCATACTAACTGGGCTTTCAGCTAACTTGCCATAAGTTGCCCTTAAAAGGAAATTAGAATGTTGATTAATGCAAGTTTAACATAGAGCTAAGTATAATAATGGCATAATATTACTGGCAATAAGTTTACTAAGACATTATCTAATTTAATTTTTATAATCACTATGTGTCAAGTTATTAGCCCTGCTGGAAACTAAGTTTATGAATGATCATGTAACTTGACCAAGGTTAACACAGCTAGATAGGAAGGAAACAAGATGGAATTCTAGTCGGCCTGCTATCAGAGCTCACATCTACTATCTTGCACTTTCTTTCTATGAATAATTATGTATTCATATTTGCATAAACCTAGTCATTATACTAGATTCTGGGAAATCAGGAGTAAGTACAACAGACATGAATTTATAATTTGGTTTTCATGGCGTTTATTATCTGGTCTTGTCACATCATTAATTAAAGAGTAGTTATTAAGTAACTAATTATACAAATTCATAAACGAAAGCTGTGGAAGAAGGTGCTATAAAAACTAGGGGTGTCACAAGGAGATATTAGCAGTGTGGAGACAGAGAAGTTTCCTTTCCTGAGGAGAGTATTCCAGGAAGAAGGGGGAGGTATGCAGAGGGCCTGAGATTGAAGAGAGCAAATGTCTATTCTAGAGAATGAACAAAGACTGGTGTGGCTTGGTACGTGGAGTCTGAGGAGGAATGGGTTTTCCAGGCATGAAAAGGAATACAGATATACAGGTCTTTCTCAACCATGTTAAGGATCATGCCTTTGTCCCAAGAGTAGAGGAAAATCACTGAAGCATTTCAGGCAAGGAAAGGACATTTTTCCGTTCTTGGATTTAAAAGAGTGGAGAATGGACTGAAATGCTAATGTGGATTAGGGTGGTGGAGGTGGAGGCATTGTGAGAATCTTCAAAAAGTAAATATGTGAGAACCTGGAGCTGGGCCAGAGATGGAGGGGGAGAGATGTCCAGGATGATGCCTAAACTCTTAGCATGCACTCATCTACTCTCTACTTACAACTATCCTCTACCCTACAGACACTCCCAGTATTTCTCTTGAGAAATTACTCAGAATTGAGGCATATGATTTCTTGGATACACATGACTACACAGCCACCTAACTCCTTCTGTTGCTCACTAAACCTTTCTGTGGTTAAGAGGATTTGGGTGTGGTGCATAAACAATGAATTCTGTTACACTGAAAAGAAATTTTAAAAATATATTAAAAATAAATAAATAAAAGTACTTTCTCTTTCTACTACTTCCAAAAAAAAGAGGATTTGGGAAGGTATATTGGAGAAGGAAAACCAGTTGGGGCCCACTAGACAGTAGTCTCCTTGTACCCTTTCTCCAAGAAAGAGATAATATTCACTGCTAGCATATATTCCATTGCTATGTTTTGATTCATGTTTCAGAGTGAGAATTAAAAAAAAAAAGATTTTATTTTTGTTTGTTTATCACAGTTAAATAACAGGAAAATTAGCAGTGTCCTGATTAACATTTAAATGTTTTATGTGAAATTTCAGAAGTGTTCTCCATGAAATTCAATATAATTAAGCATTAGCGGAAGAGGACGGCCAAAATCTGTTGCTACTGGAAACTAGTTACTGTATTTGTTCTTGAGCTTTTCTCTATCTAATTTTTAGTAGAGAAGCTCTTAAGGGTAAAATAAATTCAATTTAAAAATTAGCAATATTTTTCAAATTAGTTTAAAAAAAAAAAACATGTTGTCTTTATCTAATTGATTGAACCCATCCATGTTGAAGACTAAGATGTCAAGTCTCATAGACCCATGTTCCACTCATAGAGAAGGAGTAGTAAAAAATGTCAGTAACTTGCAAATATCTAATTGTAAAGTGAGTCCCCCATATCAATAAGGGAAAGACAGTAAGAGCACTGTAGACCTTTGCCTCCATGGTATCTTGAAAATTCATCCAATCGATTAAAAAAAAAAAAGTCACCATGGATTATCAACTTTTCAAAATGCCAGGATACTTTTCACAGAAAGGCCCCTGAAATAATCTGGAAACATAAAAGGTCACATCTGTAAAACTTGACAGCTTTTACTTAAAATGATTAATTAATGCTGTTTAGCTATTGTGCTATAAAGAAATGCATGTGTAAGACCAGAAATTGAAATTAACTTCATTCTCTAACAATTCTGACATTGGTGCTTGAAAACATCTTTTTTTTTTTTTTTTAAACCACATCTAGCTTTACACATTTCAAAGTCAGAGCTTACTTAAAATGATGCACTATAATTGTCTCATATTTATTGATCTATGATAAGCTCGCAATAAATATTTAATGATAGAGAAAGGTAGAGGAGAAGGGAAGAGAGATAGAGGGAAGAAGTACAAGGGAGTAAAGAAGAGAAGTAGGTAGAAGGGAAGAAGATATGGAGGAGGGAGAGGGTAGTGAAGAGAAAGTAAAGAGGGAGAAGAGTAGAATCCATGGAAAGAGGAGAAGAAAGACATCACTGGAAAAGTATCAGTCAGAGGCTAGATTAACTAATTACAGTAAGATTAAGTACGTAAGAGTTTCTGCTCCTTGGTATCATAAGTAGGAAACCACTCTAATGAGGTACTTCTAATACTAACAGTAATAAATCAAAATAAATCAATCAAATCCTAAATGCACTGGGTGGTTAATACAGGCCAGTGCTCTTGGGTAAGATCAATAAGGAAGTCCACAATGCTCGGCAGATGTCACTGAGAGTCTCAAGTGTGGCCATCAGCTGGGCTTGCCAGACCCTCCCTGGCCAGACTGTTCCAGCTGTTTCATGCCTGCTCTTTCAATCAGGGACTTTGGCAGGAGAATATGCAAGTCCTCAAAAAGTACACCCAGCTTTCCCTTAGAAATGACAAATAACTTAGTAATCACTAAAGGAAGGAAAGATGACTTAATCAAATAGAAGTAAAACCATTAAATGTGTGGATAACTGTATTTTCCAGGAAAGAATCAACAAGCTTAAGTGTTCTAGCATTGACCCACAGAGAGATTTTATGTATTTATTATTTTCACATTAAACATTTATCATAAAATACACCTAACCATGCCTGCTGTGTGTATGAAACTGTTCTCTATTTTGTATTAGAAAGTCTTGGGTTTACAGAAAAAAAGGACACATAGAGACATATAAGTTAACAGAATGACAAACAGCCTTTTAAACTATTTTTTAACTGCATATATCAAGGGGGTGTGCATTCTTCTGACATTCTCATATTGATTTGTGTTGGTTTAGTTGCTATTTTGTGAGGACTCAACTCATTTTTACTTGTGTACATCCAGCTTCATCAACCATTTTGTTTTCAAAGAAAATTCATTCCAATGTCTCCTATTTGTTTTTATATCTCCGAGCAGCTCTGCATTTGGTGGAACTGAAATCAATGCCCTGGACTGACTGGCAATTTTTCTTACTCAGAAGGGCAATATGAGAGAACTGGCAGGCATGATTTGGGGTGGATTTCATGGTTTTAGAGAAAAAAAAAATAGAGCCACTGCTTGCTTCGTCAGTGATTCAACCCTACTTTCAGAAATCTAAATGACTTTGTAAAATCTGCCCTGAAGTTTCTTTAGTTCCGTTTACACTGAGCATCAATTACATGCCAGGCAAAAATAAAGGTGTGTTTATACATTGTTACAGTGCTGTTTGTTTTTTATGCATTCTTTATTTATGTATCCTATTCCTTCCTGAGGGAGCCCTAATTTTCCTTTGGATATCTATTCTTGCTCACTGTGAATATGTGTCTCAAGAAGTTAAATCCCTCAGCACTGCCAGAGGTAGGCTTGAAGTGTATAAAGCTTATACTTCTATAAATATTTATTGGCTCAAGAGTGCAAACTCTAGCATATCAGGTTTTGCTATTTCCCCTATTAACAAGATTGGTTCTAGAATGGGCTTGTGCCCCAATCTAAGTCAACGGTGTATGAGAGGAGATTTCCAAAGGCTTCTAGGAAAAAAATGTTCCCTCATACTTAAGAGAAGTCACCGGGAGGATACATCACTTCTCCTTTAGATATCATGGCAACATATGGATGTTAAGTATGGAATTGTGTAGCCATAATGAAGCCAGCATATGAAAGAAGTACAGAAGAATCAAAACAATCAGAAAAAAAAAAAAAAAGCAGATGCTAAGTCTTGATTTCTGGGTATAGGATAATTTGAGTAGAATTTTAAATTACTTCCACCAAAATCATCCCTCCAAATCCATATACCATCTCATTTCTTCCTACCAAATAGAAGAAATAGATATTATTCCCATATTACAGATATTAAACTTAGCTAACATGTCTTGAGTACCAGACACTGTATTAATTTTTTTTTCAGATTATATCATTTAGTTCTCAGTCTTCTGATGTGGAATCTTGTCATTTTAAAGATCATGAAACTGATGTAGGGTAAGTAATTCCTTACAGTCCGTGAACTAATACATGAAGAAGTGCAGGTCTCCAAACCCCATCAACCAGGTCTCCTTCTGAAATACCATTTTGTTGAGTACAAGTATTTTTAATCTGCTTTCACTGCTGCCTTTGCTCTTTTCTATGGTAATGAAAATAGGGAAATGGAAAAAGGAAAAAAGACTATGGATGAAAAGTAAACTAAAATAAAATTGAACTGTTTGCTTTCACTTCAGTTTGGAACCTCCTCCACCCTGCCCTAGACATGGACCTTCTGTCTGGGACCAGCTGTTTTAAAAAAAAGAGGAGATAGGGTATGGTACAGAATTCAGAGAAATGATTTCTTACTTAGCTGTAACTGCCTGTGCAGGGACTACTTCTTTCTATAGCAACAAACTCATGAATAGACACACTATATAATGCCAACACCTATGCAAAGCCACAAGCTGGATAAGAAATAATACCACTGAATTTGAGTAAATCTGTCATATCATATCATGGAACTGAACAACCAGTTGAACGCAGTTAACTATGAAATGGAGTTTGCTGACCTCTATTCTCAAGGAAGAGGCACATATTGATCAAGCTGACTTGTGTCTGAGGCTTTCTTCCTCCTGAGAGAAAACTCCTTGGAAACCGGTCAGTAAAATGGAGCTTTGATTTTGCTCTGACTCCCATTTTAATTTGTCTTCTTGGTCCTTTCTTTAACTAGTTCCCTTGTGCTTTTAGACTCTTGGTTTGATTAGTATTTCCTTTGGTTTATAAAAACAACATATTTCTTTAACTTTCATTTTTCTTTAGACTTCTCTAGACCACCCCCCACTCCAAACTGTCCATTGTTAGCATAGGGAGAAGAACTATGTAAGAGTCACTATGAGAACATAGTAATCCCTCCACAAAGTATGTTGGTTAGTAAACATGTCATTTATATCCATTTTCATTATAATCACTTTGAGGATAGGAACTATAGAGGCTTTCTGTTGTTATTTCACAAAGTATAAAATAAAATTCAAAGCAATGAATGAATGGGTTTCGAAATATTTAGTAATTTCTTATTGAATGAAATAAACAGGAAAAATTTCATTAATTATTGGCTGACTACATTTTTCTCCTTAAGAATATTAATTCAAGGAGCACCTGGTTGGCTCAATGAGTTAAGCCTCTGCCTTTTGCTCAGGTCATGATCTCAGAGTCCTGGGATTGAGCCCTGCTTCACTTCGAGCTCTCTGCTCAGCAGGGAGCCTGCTTCCCTCTCTCTCTCTGCCTGTCTCTCTGCTTACTTGTGATCTCTCTCTGTCAAATAAATAAATAAAACCTTAAAAAAAAAGAATATTAATTCAAGCATTATAGACGTAACAATGGATAGGTAACTCATTGGGGAAAAGCTATATCACTAGTTTATTTTTTATCCACTGATTGAACAAACATTTAATGAGTGCTTGCTCATAGCCTTGGACAAGGGTCCAAGGCTATACATGTTAAAGGGGTTGGTCTTTGCTTTACGGTAATTAGGATACAGAGAAATAATTAAAAACTGCAAAACAGCATGGTAAATGAAAAAAAATTAGTGTCAATTTCAAAGGTAACTACTCACTTTTACCTCTGAAACATATTATATCTCCAAGAGTTTTGACCAAGAGGGAAGAGATAACCTGTCTCAAATGATGATAATTCCTGTGGCCACTCGTTGCTGTGAGCCTCAGAGAGTGATGTATTTTCCTAATTAAAATTCACTTTCAAAATGATTATGACGTAGGGAAAATATGAAAATAAATGAATGGTATTAGTGCTGACAATAATGTGGCATTTTGCTTTGCAAGAACCAGAACATTTAATCTTGTCAAATAAAATCTCATTCATCTTCCTAAATTTTTTCTTATAAAATGATGAATATGTGCCTGTGAAGCTGATGGAATTAATATCATTCCAAATTACCAATTCGCTGAAGTTCGTCCTCTGTTTGGCTTGGCGACAAATTTGCCATCAAGTTTCCCATCAAATTCATTCACATAAGCAAGAGACAACACACTCACCTACTTGCTCATACTTAATCAAAATAGCTTCCATTCCTCCCTCCACAGGTAATAAGTATCAAAGAAGGGATGCAAGCCCAGAGCTATGTGCAGCCCAAATTCTCTGCTTAATGCCACACGCTACCTTCTTTCGGTTGAAAGTAAAAGAAGTTACTTAGGAAACTTTAGTGAGCACTTTAAGGTTACTTTGTCAGGAAAAAAGAGAAGGGAGGATTTTATATGAGTAAAAGAGGACACTTGGAACACCAGTCTTCTGGTGGGAGAAAGACACTAGGGTTCATGAATGCCAGGTGAGTCCACTTGTTCCCCTGCTCATGGGCTGAATGGTGTTTCTCTCATGCCTCCTCTGCCGCCATCCTCATACTTGTTTCAGTCTACTCCCTCTGTTAACTATGCTGATTTTATTTACTTATGTATTTATTTGGCATTCCACTTAATAGACCCTTTTTAATCCCATGGTGTCTGCTTACAAATATTTTTTCACATTCAAAACTTTTGATTGAACATGATCCATCACAGCCTTTTGACTTCTCCATCAACACAATTCTTGAGTTTCTACTAAATTATGTGTGTAAATATGTGTTGAGTGGCTTGGGCCAGTGAGCCTGCCCAGGAGTCTGGAATGTGGAGCCAAACAGTTAACAGTTGTGGTTGTGTGAGGCCTGCCCTTTCAATAGGAGCTTTGGGATGTTTCCAGTACAAAAGTTGTGCAAGTGTCAAATGATATTTTTGATGTATTTATGATAGAGATAATAAAACGTTCTTTCCCCCATGTCTTCCCGTGCCAATCACAACAAGGTTTCTATACCTGAAAGACAACAAAGAATGGTTCTGTGTCAAGGAGAGATGGTCCAACTCTAAATGAGAGAGTATTATACTTGGGCATCTCTTATATCTTACCTAACCATATTATTACTATTTATAAGTCGTGATTTTAAAAAATGTCTGATCAAAACTCAAAGTCAAAATAAGCTTTTGTCTCAGCTTTAGTTGAACACTGGTCAGCTAACATTTATGAAATGAAGAACAGCAAAGTTAAAGGATGTCATCTCTAAAGTGACAACATGGGCTTGACTCCCAATTCCACACTTTCTTAGTCAATGAGTTTAGCAAAATTAATTTCTCTAAGACTTAGTTTCCTCATACATAAAATGGGTACAATAATAATATCTATCTCATGGAAGATTCTGAGTACTAAATACCATAATCCATACAGTTAGAGTTTAAAAATAACTTTCCATTGGCTATGGTTATTATTATAACCAGAGTCCCTGCTACACACTGTACTTCTATAATTGCACGTTAATCATCATAATTTCTCTACTGGGAAAATGCTATTGCCTGTTTCTGACAGAGAAGGTGGTGGATCTGGGACTGGAATTAAATTTTTCACAGGAATTTCCAGTCCAGTGATTTGCAACTTTATAAAAGCTTCTACTCAAAATCCAGATTAGGGTTTAAATTATGATCCCACACCAGAGAGAAAAGGGAACTGAGTTTTGGAATGAGCAAATGACTTTTTAAAGTTTCAAAATTATATTCCCACAGTGGTATTAACACTTGACAACCATAATGCTCTACAACCTTAAAGCCCTGCTTAATTCAACATATGAGGAGTAATGGCAGTGCAAAGGCAGCCACAATACAGAATCTTCGAGTGCGTAAAAAGCATCTGCTTCCCCATAATGTCTCAATGAATCATTATGACAAACAGAAATAAAGCCAATGCATCTCAGTGTATAGCTGATGCTGCTTTTCTGCTCACAAGGCACAGAAGTTAATTATTATGAACAGATGTGCTTAGATTGGACAAGAATTTATACTCCATGAAATTCAGCATGGACTAAAACAACACAATATGGTTGGGGTATTTGTATTTCTTGGTAGTTGTTGAAAGAGATGCACAGCTCACCATCTCACAGGATTCATTTGAATGCCCTTGAGGGCATTATTTTCCTATTGCCAACATTTTCATATACATCTCACTCCAAAATAATCCACTTTGCACATTACCACATTGCCTCACTCCTATGGTGCCCCGTGATTGGTTGGTTCAGCAACTGACATGACAGATTGATGAAGCCAGGATCAGAGGAATCTTTATCTGGGGAAGTTAATTTTATTCTGTATCATGGTAAGGTTCTCTTACCCCTTCTGGAGTAGTTGATCAGATAAAACTATGTAGATTCATTAGCACAAACACTATATATATATATACACATATATATGTATATACATATACATATATATGTGTATATATATATATATATATATATATATATTTTTTTTTTTTTTTTTAAGTAGGCTCCATGCCCTGTGTGGTGCCCAGTGTGGGGCTCAAACTCATGACCCTGAGATCAAAATCCAAGTTGAGATGCTTGGATGCTCTCCAAGTTGAGTTGGATGCTCAACTGACTGGGCCATAGCTCAGAATGTCTATGTATGATCTTTATATACAAGGCACATAGCAGGCAAAAATCAATCATTTTTAATTAATGAATTAATTAACTCATCCAAAAGATACCTAGTATACTTAATATATAAAGAACCCATTCTACTCAACAGCAAAAAATCAAAACAATATAATTTAGCATGGGCAGAAGACCTGAGTAGATATTTTTTAAGAAGATATTCTCATGGCCAACAGGCACCTTAAAAGATGTTCAACATCACTCATCGTCAGGGAAATGTGAATCAAAATGTCAATGGTTACCACCTCACACCTATCAGAATGGCTAAAATCAACAACACAAGAAACAACAGGTGATGGTGAGGACATTGAGAAAAGGGAATGCTTATGTGCATGGTGGGAATGTAAAATGGTTAGCACTATGGAAAACACTATGGAGGTCCTCAAAAAAACTATAAATAAGACCTCATGATCCAACAATTCTACTTCTGGGTACTTATCTGAAGAAAATGAAAACCTAACTCCAAAAGAGATATGCACCACCATCTTCATTACAGTATTATTTACAATAGCCAAGACACGGAAACAACCTAAGTGTCCATCGACAAACAAATGAATATGTGATATAACACACACACACACACGAATATTATTCACTCCTAAGAAAGAATGAAATCTTGATATTTCCAAAAACATGGATGAAACTTGAAGGCATTAATCTATGAAATAAGTGAAATAAATAAAATAAATCAGAAAAATCAAATACCATATGATCTCACTCATATGTGGGTTCTAAAAACAAAACAAAAACTGAACTCATAGATACACAGAATTGATTAGTGGTTGCCAGAGGCAGGGAGTGGGGGTGGGTAAAGGGAGCCAGAAGGTACAAACTTCCAGTTATAAAGTAAGTCAGTCATAAGGATGTAGTATATAGCATTGCTACTATACTTAATAATATTGTATCACACACTTGAAAGTTGCCAAGAAAGTCAATCTTAAAAGTTGTCATCCTACACAAAAATAAATGCTGTAATTTTGTATGGTGATGATTTTTAACTAGACATTATGATGATCACAACATATATAACATGGAATCACTATATTGTACATCTGAAATAGTATAATGTTGTATGTCAATTATGCCTCAATAAACAAAATAAAATAAACAAAAGATACTTATTTTAGATTTACCCTGTTCAATGAATGAGTTAACCACTATTTAGTTCAAGGCTACTCAAAGATGGATAAGAAATTTTCCTTTCTACAGTGTTTAGAATTTAGCCTGCAAGAGATGCAATGCTCTAAACTACAGTTTATGTTAAGTGCTAACATGGAAAGAATGATTCTTACATAGTTAATAAAGAAGATAAGAATAATGAAAAATTCTATAATTTGAGGGTTAAATAGAGACTGACTTCTTCATGAAAACTATGTAACTGACCTCATTTAATCTCATAGCCATTTTATGGCATAAGTATTATTGTCATTTCAAAGGTGAGAAAATTAAGGGTTAAAGAAATTAGGCAATTTGTCTAAGTCACCTATAAGTTTAAAGCCAGAGAGTCTTAAAAAAATGAAGTCACAGATTCTAGGTTGGTGTGTAAATGCATTTTGCTATACTGCTCTTAGAAGCTAGAGAAAGGGAGGAAAAATTCTGTCTCGGAAGTTGGGAGGGCTTCATGGAAAAAGTGGCATCTGATCTGGGCTTTCAGGATAAACAGTATTTTATCAAAGAAAGGAAAGAACATTCAAGGTAAAGGACTGGCTGTCACAGACAGGAGCAGAGAAGAATTAATGAATTTGCACTAATCAGGACACACTTCTTCCAGTCCACTTTTGTAAGCATTTTTTACATACATATAATAAAACTCATTCACCTATTTAGATATAAAATCATGGTTCAGGTATTTGACACAAAGGGACAATTCCAAGACTATTCAACATATTATAGTCAATTTTTACATGGTCCAAATATACAGAGATTAACTCAAAATTAATAAGGCTTTATGAAGCACAAATTCTGGATCTAATGTTATTTCCTTTTTTTTTTTTTTAAAGACTTTATTTATTTATTTGGAATAGAGAAAGCATGAGCCAGGGAGGGAGGGGCAAAAGGAGAAGGAAAGGTAGGCTCTCCACCAAGCAGGGGTCCTAGGACCCTGGGATCATGACCTGAGTTAAAGGCAGACAATTAACTGACTGAGCCACCCAGGCACCCTATGTTATTTCCTTAATCAAAGATTGGTAAATCTTACTGAAGGCATAAGATTTCAAAATAGTTATACTATCTAATGAACATGAAAGATTCTTTTCAGAGAAAAATGAAACTTTTTTTTTTTTTTTTTTTGGTATAAGTATGGTCCAGTAGCCTAAAAATGACAGTGCTGTGCTACGTTAGAGAATATATCTATATATAGAGAGAAAAAATATAATATTGGACTATAAGAACTGGGCCACAAGGTAATATAATAATGATATATTTACACTTGTATAAGACCATATGCTAAATATATGTACTATGACAAGAAATAAAACAAAAAAAGTCCATATGGGAGTATACATTGGTTAGGAATTGTATTCAGCTGCTAATAACAAATCCAACTCTAGTGGTTTAAGCACATTAAATTCTCTACCAGTTTTATTCTCTATTGTAAAACAAACCCAGTGACAAATAGTCCAAAGCTGGTAGAGCAGCTCCTGGAGGATCTTCCTGTCTTTCTGCTCTTTAGTCCTTGGTGTGTGTCCTGCATCCTCCAGGCCACAAGATGGCGACGAGAGATCCAAAGGTCTCATCCACCAGCCAGGTAAGACCAAGCCAAGGGGACACCCAAGTCAGACCCACTTAAGCATATTTTCTAGAAGCCTTATCCAAATTTCTACTTGTAACTCACTTGCTACTTCTAGCTTCAAGGAAGCCTGAGAAACAATAATAACAATATAATTATTATTAAACACATTTATGTGTTTAATAATAATATATCATTATACACATTTATTTGTTAATATTTTAATTACAAATTACAAAAAATAAAATATTAATTACAATGAATGTAAATTAATATATTTGTTAATGTATTAAACACATTTATTTGTTTAACAATAATACATCATTAAAACATAAGCATTTATTTGTTTAATAATATATCATTATTAATAAACACATTTAATAATAATGATATTATTATTATTTTAAGCCCAAGTACTTCTAAAAAGCCAAGTTTCTGTTATTAAGGAAAGGATGCAAATGACAATTGTTCAGGCAACTAGAAGTCTCCACCATAGTATCTGATATGAAAAATCCAAACGTAAATTAAGTTGAGGAAAGAGCAGCAACAGCAGTGATGGATCTCTGCAGAGCTTCACACTCTGTCCGGTGTTTCTGCAGACCACATGGTCCTGAACACGAAGTGATTAAACAACAACAACCAGATTAAAGGGGCTTGGGTGTGCAGATACTGAGACACAGAAATACCCGTGGGATTCCCAGTAAGAAGTAACTCTTTCTGCCAAAAGCATTCTAAACCGCTCCTCTGTGGCCATAGCAGGCAAAGTGACAGGCGAGCACAGACACATCATCTTCAGGTAGGAGTTATAACTGTAGGTGGCATCATGCAGCCACGCTCATTACGGAGCAGAGAAGGAAGTCAGCAGCCTACAGAGCATACTAAAGGCAAGAAAAACCTTCCACAGAAACAAAGAGATAAACATCCATTCTCTAAGCTTTGAGCAAGTGCACTGTGAACAAGTGCTCTGAATAAGACAAAAGCAAGATGAGCTCCTCTCTGCAGCTAGTAGCAAGAACCTTGAAGCAGGAGGAGGACATTGTGGTAAAGCTTACATGCAATAAGCTTGGGATACATGAGTACCCCCAAGACATGAAGAGTATAGAATAAAAGAAAATTGTGGCACATTTTTACCAGAACCTTAGTGAGGAGGAGCTGGCTCTCAGGACCCATTATATGTCTTTCATAGAAATACACACATAAAGTTTAATCACTTGAATAAAGATTGATTGATTGATTGACTGATTTGGTCTTCAAAAGCCCCAACTGTAAGAATACTGTATGATTTTTCATGAAATTATGGAGAGTAGAAAGAGATACTTGAAGGAAAGATATTGTATGTATTAGACTAGAGTTAGATTTTAGGGTGAGAAATAGTAAGACCAGCAACTTGCATTACAAAATTCCACGTAATGAGTCTTATTTCCAGAAGCTACACATCACACCTTTCCATATTTGATGTAATTCAGTCTTCACAGTATGCTTGGAAAGAAACTATTCCCATTTTATATGTGGGAAAACTGCAGAACATGAGGTTAGGAGATAAAATCAAGGTTACACACCTATTAGACAAAGTTCAAACTCAGATCATTAGATTTCAAATTTTATGCTGCTTCTGTCGGAAAGGCGTAGAGAGATAGTGTAGTATCATGACTTTCCAACGTTATTGTTGCTCAGTGTTCACTGCCTCCATCCTCTGCTGTCAATACCCAGATTTTTCTTTGGAGGGAAAACTTTGCCATCATGCTCAGTAGATGCACAGGCCTGGGGTTAGTCCTAGACCACCGCAATAAAGTGAGCATTGCAATACGCGAAGTCAATATTTTTTGTTTCACACTGCACATAAAAGTTATGTTTATGCTGCGTTGTGGTCTACTAAGTGTATACAAGCATTACATCTTACAGAAAAAAAATGTAGATACCTTAATTAAAAATAATTTATTGCTAAAAAATGCTAACCATTATCTTTGCTTTTATTAAACAGTAACCTTTTTGCTGGTGGAAGGTCTTGCCTCAGTGTTGACTGATAGGGTGGCAGGTTGCTGAGCACTGGGGTGGCTGTGGCAATTTCTTAAAATGAGACAATAATGAAATTTAACACATCAATTGACTGTTCCTTTCACAAGCAATTACTTTGTAGCATGTGATGCCATTTGACAGCACTTACTCACAGTAGGGTTTCTTTCAAAATTAAAATAAATCCTCTCAAACCCTGCCACTGTTTTGTTAACTAAGTTTATGGAATTCGAAATCCTTTGCTGTTATTTCAATAACCCTCATATGCAACGTCCCTGTGCATAGCATCTACACCTCTTCACCAGGTGTAGATCCCATCTCAAGAAACAACCTTCTTGCTAATCCATAAGAAGAAAGTTGTCATCCATTCAAGCTTTACCATGAGATTGTAGGTTCTCAGGTTCTGCTTCTAATTCTAGTTCTTTCCATCCCATCTGCTGTTACTTTCTCCACTGAAGTCTTGAACCCCTCAAACTCATCCATGGGTGTTGAAATCAACTTCTTTCAAAATCCTGTTAAATGTTGATATTTTGGCTTTCCCCCACAAATCAAGAATGTTCCTAATAACATCAGGAATGATGAATTCTTTCCAGAAAGTTTTTAACTGACTTTAACTGTCCAGATCCATCAGAGGAATCACTAAATCTTAATCCACATCAGCAGTAAAGCTCTTTTCCTTTTTTATCATTCATGTGTACACTGGAGTAGCACTTTTAATTTCCTTCAAGACCTTCTCCTTTACATTCATAACTTGGTTAATTAACTGTTTGGCACAAGAGGCCTAGCTTTTGGCCTGTCTCAGCTTTGACATGCCTTCCTCACTAAGCTTAATCAATTTCTAGTTCTTGATTTAGTCAAAGATGTGTGGGAGACTTGAGGAAGACAGCAAAGTAGGAGGATCCTGAGCCACCTTGTCCCATGGACACACAGAGATAATGGGTACATTTGTGAAGTTAACTCAGCATGACCCAAAACCTGGCAGAAAAGACCTACAGCTAATCACAGAGAGGAGACCACATTGGAAAGGGTAGAAAGGGTGGAGACACGGTTGAGAACCAAAAGTCTAGTGAGATGACGGCAAACAGGAAGGATACCACAAGCCAAGAGAAGGGAGAAGAAAATGCTGCACTAAGAACCCTAGGCACCAGGGACTTGCACAGAAAAGACAAATCCCCGAAACAACTGGCTTTGAAAACCAATGGTTCTTAATTTAGGGGACTTTAAAAATCAGTAGACATACCTCCAGGAGAGTCAGAGGACAATAGGAAACTATTATATAGTGCCCCCTTTAAAGAGCCAACAAAATAAAACTCAGCTGACACAGCAAAGAAGCAGCAGTTTGAAAAATGCCTTGGGGGTGTATGAAGATCTATTTACCAATCTCAGAATGTGTGCTGGAGGGCAGGGATTTTCAGGAGACATCTCCAAGAACAAAGGAGCTTGAGGGTACTATTTCTCTTCCTCCACTCTGGCCTAAATAACTGAACACTTGTAGGAACGAGCACTAATAGGCTCCACATATCTTGCTAGCTCTACATGTCCTTTCCTTGTGGTCACCTCTAGCTCAACCCCATCCAATCCTCCTATCTTAGCAGCTGCACCTCCAATGTGCCACTACACAATGTGAGCAGCCACAGCAGGAACCTGCACCACTCTAAAGTGACTCCTAACCTGGAGAGGGGGAGATAACCTTAGACACCAGCATGCCTGCAGTTCTAGCAGCTGTGGCATTTAGCTGGCCACCCAAGGAGAGAGCCCTGCCATTCAGTGCATTTACACTTGTGGCAGAAGCTGATTGCTAACAAGCAGTCTGACTACTGGCCCCACTCACCAATCAAAGCCTCTGTGGGACCCCCAGGGAGTAAGCCTTGCTGATGGATGCACCAGTGCAGAGAGGCTATTTGCAGACAGCTAGCCAGACTGTTGACCCTGCAACATGCCCATAGAAGTCTCAGAAGAACACCTCAATAGTGTAGGGACCAAACCCTACACAGTGCACACATAGCAGGCAAAGCAGGTTACTGCAGCTAAAGGTAATCATGGCTCAGTCACAACAGTAGAGTGCACACAGTCCACATAGGAGACAATCCTGAATTGCCTGTTTTTACACAAAAAAGCATTATGCTACAGGGCCAAAATGGACTTCTTCTATGCAAGGACAATAATTTCAAGACCGGGACACAACCATGACCTCTGTGATTCACAGTATCAAATGCAGAGAGTTAGACAAAATGAGAAGACAAAGGAATATACCTCAAATTAAAAACAAGACAAAATCACAGCAAAAGAGCTAAATAAAACTTAGATAAGCAGTATGCCTGATTAAAAAAAAGTCAAACTAATAGTCATAAAGATACTCACTGCACTTGAAGAAAGATTGGATGAACTCAGATCCTCAATAAAAAGACAGAAAATATAAAAAAAGAATGGTTGAAGATGAAGAATTCAATAACTGAAAAACAACAAAACACTAAAGGAAATCAAGAACCAATTAGAGGAAGGAGAAGAATGGATCAGTGATCTGAACAGGTAATGGAAAGCAACCAATCTGAACAACGAAAATAAGAGAAGAAGAAGAAGAAGAAGAAGAAGAAGAAGAAGAAGGAGGAGGAGGAGGAGGAGGAGGAGGAGGAGGAGGAGGAGGAGGAGGAGGAGAAGGAGAAGGAGAAGGAGAAGGAGAAGGAGAAGGAGAAGGAGAAGGAGAAGGAGAAGGAGAAGGAGAAGGAGAAGGAGAAGGAGAAGAAGAAGAAGACAACTAAAACGGAGAAAAGGTTAAGGGAATTCAGTGACATCATCAAATGCATTATAGAGATCAAATGCATATCAAGATCCCAGAAGGAGGAGAGAGAAGGAGTAGAAAACTTATTTGAAGAAATAATACCTGAAAAATTCACTAATCTGGGGAAGGAAACAGATCCCAGATCCAGGTGGCACAGAGAGAAACTCAACAATACATTAATAAATTACTCTCCATGATTAAGGAGAATTTATTTTAGAGATGTAAGAGTGGTTCAGTATTTCCAGATCAATCATTATGATACATCACAATAAGAGAAAAGACTGAAGAGAAACATATGATCATCTTAATAGATGTAGAAAAAGAGCATTTAACAAAATGCAACATCCACTCATGATAAAAGCCCTCAACAGAGGACTCAACAGAGTGTGTTTAGACGGGACATATCTCAGCATTACAAAGGCTATATATGACAAAGCCACAGCTAACATCATACTCAATGGTGAAAAACTGACACCTTATCCCCTAAGATCAGGAAAAAAAACAAAGATATCCACTTTATCACTTCTATTCAACATAGTACTGGAACTCCTAACTGTAGCAATCAGACAAAAAGAAACAAAAGGCCTCCAAGTTGGTAAGGAAGAAGTTAAACTGTCACTATTTACAGATGACATGATAATATATATAGAAAAACCTAAGGAGTCCACAAAACTCTCAGAATTGATAAATGAATTCAAAAAAGTTGCGGAATACAAAATTCTTATACAGAAATTAGCTGCTTTTCTATACTCTAATAACAAAGTAGCAGAAAGAGAAATTAACAGAACAGTTTCATTTGTAATTGCGTCCCAAAATAAAAGAAAATACCTAGGAATAAACTGTACCAAGGAGGAGAAAGACTTGTGACCTGAAAACTATAAAACATTAGTAAAAAACTGAAGATGACACACACAAATGTAAAAACACTTCACACTCACGGCCTAGAAGAATCAACATTCTTAAAAAGTTCATAACATTTAAAGCAATTTACATATTTAATGTAATCCCTATCAAAATACCCATAACATTTTGTTTTCACAGAACTGGAACAAGTAATCCTAAAGTTTGCCATTTGCAACAACATGGATGAACCTAAAGGGTATTATGCTAAGTGAAATAAATCAGAATAAGAAAAATACCATATGTTTTCACTTATATGTGGAATCTAAGAAACAAAACTAATGAATGAAGAAACAAACACACCAAAAAATAAAGAAAAAGAAAGGCAGACACTTAAATGCAGAGAACAAATTAGTGATTGCCAAGGGAAGAGGGTAGGGGGATGGGTGAAATAGATAAAGGGCACTGAGAGGTACAAACTTCCAGTTATAAAGAAATATGTCTCAGAGGTGTAAAGTGTAGCATAAGGAATACAGTCAGTAATATGTTGATGGCATTGTATGGTGATAGATGGTAACTACACTTACAGTGGTAAGCAAGTCATGTATGGAATTGTAGAATCAATGTGTTGTACACTTGAAATTAATATAACATTGTATGTTACTTATACATCATTAAAGGAAGGGATTTTCAAAAAAAAAAAAAATTCAAGTGAGAGTTGTGACTCTTCCTTTCACTTAAACATGTAGAGGCTACTATAGGGTTATTAATTGGCCTCATTTCAGTATCGTTGTTCCTCAGGGAAAAGGAAGGACCCAGGAGAGGGGGAGAGACAGAGAATGGCTGGTGGGTGAAGCAAACAGAACATGCACAACATCTAAATTTGCTCTCTGTATGGGTGCCATTCATGATGGCCCCAAACAATGATAATAGCAATAGCAAAAATGACTGATCACAGATCACCATAACTATAGTAATGCTGAAGTATGAAATATCATGAGAATTACCAAAATGTGACACAGGAGGAACAAAATACACGGGATTGCCACAAATCTTCACCTTGTAAAAAAACATAATCTCTGCAAAGCACAATAAATCAAAGCACAATAAAAGAGGTAGGGCTGTATTTGAGATTCACTTGACTCCATCTCACATCTCCTTTGGTGGGTACTGGACTTGGAGCTAACCTATGAGAGTCATATTGACTCTTTCAGGGACATAACCCTAAATCTGGGCATCAAACCTCAATTTGCCTGACAATTTGCAAAACAGAAGTCCTGGTCGTCCTGTGGTCATTAGGCCTGAAGTGGAGAGGTACTTCCTTCATGGCTGGGCACAGCCAGAGAAAGGAGCCAATATAACGGGAAGTAGAACCAAGAAGGAAACTCAAGCTCTGATGACATTATGTGAATTCTCAGATTCAGTCATATTTGATGCACCATCCATGCCCTAGAGTTTTGCACTATGTAAGATAATAAGTTCCACCTTTTTTCAGTTGGCCTAGTTTGTTATATTTTCTGTTATAGTAATGAAAACAATCTTGACTCATAAAGTTGGTTTATAGAAGACAAAAATGTGATGTACCTACAGGATGCAATTAATATTAATTACTTAGAATTCCAGCAAGGTATGGAGCTGAAGTGCTGTGAGTTAGTAAAAGTATTTCACCTTCTAGTGACATCTGTGCATAAACTATAAAAGTATTTGATTAGAATGTTCTAGAGTCCTTTTTTTTTTTCGACTTGACATCATTTGATCCTCTAGAATAAGTAGTCCAGTTACCATATTTCATAAAGTACCCGTATAAGTAGGTAATTGCAGAAAGTATAGTCAGACCATTTCACGAAAAAGGTTTAGGTGTAATACGCTCATTACATAATAATCAATAAACGCTATTTGAACACCTTCCATTCATAAAGAATATTCTAACGTATGAAAGGACTTCAAATGACTGCTCACAGATGTTTGGGAAAAATAAAAACAGATCAGAAAACTGCTATGTAAGCCAATGTCATTTTACAGATAAAAATAATAATCAATATTCTGCAAAGATAAAGGGACAGAAAAATTAAGATATATAAAAAATCTACATATCAACATGACCTGAGTCAGACTGTCAACTGCATTCAGAGACCAATGTAACATTATGAATAAGAATTACATTTATAAATTATTTCAATTTATATTTTAAATTCCAGAGACTTTTCTCCCTATGGTTTTACTTTTACTCTTGGAATACTGATTATATCAGAACCTGCCAAGTTAGAGGATTAAAATGCCTTAATTATCCACGGAGAGTAATAAATTGATATAATGCTAACACTCAATGATTTTAAATTCTACTTCTTTTGCTGGTTCATCTCTCTACCTATCCTTTTCCTCAGTCAAGTTAAGAAACATACAAACCTGATCACTCTTTATTCATAGCACTTAGTTCTTACTTAGATGACTGACTTCTGTGAAGTTAGTATTTTTTTTTCAATAAGTTGGAAATATTATATGAAAAATTGGGAAGAGAGGAACAAAACCTATCAGGAAAATTACTGGAGTAAACTCTTAGTAACTTTCGTTTATTTGTTTGGTTGGTTATTTTGGCTAAGTGTCAGAGGTTATTATTAGTGCAGAAATGAAGACTGTAGCATTCTGTTAAGATAATGACTTCATCTTTACCATATCCTAAAGCTTCTTAGTTTAAAGGATTCCCTTGAAGTTAACATTGGTGGTAAACTTTACTCCCTCCATGCAGCCTATGACAAGACTATAACTTCTAATACATCTATGAAAATATATACCTCTTTGCTATAATTGCCAATGTATTTCCACCAGATTTATCCTTCTGAGGTAATATGTTTCACTCAAGCAATAATACTGAAATGATATCAAAGGCTACAGAATGCATACAATACCAAGTCTTTAAAGTCAAAATAAACAATAATGAGTTCAAAAATTCACAAGAACATAGAAAGCTCTTAAAATGAAAGGTACAATGGAACAATGTGCTAGGTGTTAAAACAGACTACAAAATGAAGAATGCCACAAGAGTGGAATTGGTAATATTTGAGTAGATGGATTTAAGGAAAATAGGGCTCAGAAACAGATCCTTACATGGGAAATTTTGACAGGCTGCTTTTCAAATCATGAAGTACTGGGATAACTGGTTGGCTACTTAGGAAGGAAGACATTCAATCTCTCAATCTTTATCCCAAATATAAGTCAATATAATAATTAAATTAAAATTTTTTAATATAACAGCAAAATATAGGTAGATATTTTTATAAGCTTGGGATAGAGGAACTTTTCCAAAATAACACTGAATTTAGAAACCAGGGTAAAATCTGATAGATATACCACTAGAAAATGTTTAAAAATTATGAGTATCAATCTCTGAGCTCTGTCCAATTTGTTAAAAAAACATAAAATGTCCTAAACAAGGTTAAAAGACAAATATCAGATTGAGAATATACTTGAAAAATATGTATCAAATAAAAGTTTCCTATTCATAATATATCAAAGAATTCTTTCAAACTATAGGAAAAAAACAATAAGACAAACAGCTATAAAAAACAAAGAATTTTGAGAGACAATGTTTACAAGGGAATATAATTGGCTAAGAAATAACAGTAATCAAAGAAATACTGGTACAAAAACATGTTATTTCTTACCCATTTTGATCAAGCAAAACTAACAATCTTGAGTAGACTTAGCATTAGCTAAAGCAGCAAGGCACAGGGTCTGTGCTATACTATTGTTGAGAGAATAAAATAATATTATATTTTAGGAGGTAATTTGGAAGTATTTACTAAAATTTCTAAAGAAATTTTATGATCTCTAATTCAACAATTGTACATGTAGTAGTAAATTCTAAAATTAGAAGTGTGATAAGTTAGTCACTGCTGTTTCTGATAGAGAAACACCTTCACATCAGTCAGTAATAAATTAATTACCACAAAATGAAGCATGCATATAATCAGTAGCTTCGTACCAATTAAAAAGGACTCTTCAGAAATGACTACTAGGAGCTATTAGGAGATTTAAAAAATAACAGGCATGTTTCTGTTTATACATTTATAAAGAGATGTGTGAAAGGTTGTTTGTTAAAATTTAATTAGTGATTTTCCTAGGCCAGTGAGATTGCAGGTACTATTTATTATATTAATTAATCAATCACTTAATTTATTACAGACTGTTGTGTGTCAATGGGATTTAAATATAAATGTATATGATATTTTAAAAGGGATAAGTCATATTGTATTTTAGAAATTAAGAAAAATATGTAAATATATAAAATAAGCAAAAAAAAAAAAGGAAAAAATTGCTTGTCTGATACCTGTACCTTGACAACTGCATATTAATGTGTACTCCTGGACAATTTAGGGCTAGGACACATCAACTTTTCATAATGATTCTGAATAAATCCCAAATAATCTCTTTAAATACGGCTGTTATATATAACACTATTTAATCACTTGTAAAGCTCTTCCAGGACTTCAAAGAAGAGAATGATTTCTGCTAGATCTTTATTCATAGATGAAAGGAGCCTCAGCAGAAAACAAACTGATCTAGAACCCGACCAGAAAACTCAGGGCCAATAAAACGAGTCCTCATACATTGTTTAAAAAATGCCTGCTCCCTTATTTCTGATGATCTTTTTCTGCTTGGAGCTCCAATAGAACAGAGCCCTTTCCATCATAGCTGGGGTTGTGTCTTGAGTTTGCGAGTATGAGTGCACATATGTGCAACATTGTAGGGGCAGGTGGATGGAACAATCTTTCCTCTACAGTACATCACATATTTTACCAGATGAGACAACAGGGATAGAATGACACAGTGCTTACATGGTAGGAAATAGTTGCCCTACTTGCAACCATTCCAGAAAGAGTTTTCTTCCTTCCAGGTGGTAGCTGCCCCTGTGAGTGAGCTCTAAGACTTCCATCAGAGTTCCCAGAGAGGAACATTCCTACTGGTCAGTTTCGGGAATCCTGTGACTGACAAAGGCACCAAAGTCAAGAATGATAAGCCCTAAAATACATGCTAATCCTACAATTTACTCTGAGAAAAGTGTAATTTATGTTTGTGCAACATAAATCCAATTTATGTCTAGCAATATCCTAATGCATACAGAATAGTGAAAGATCTTCAGTGGTACATGACCATTGATTTTTTACCTTTCATGAAAATATGCAAATAGTTTCCTACAAGTAGATACCGATAGTCTTTTTAGGGACACATTTCACATTCGGTACTTAGCATTCCCATTTTCACACTCCAGTAACTAAGGCTGCAATGAATCCAGAGCATTATCATGGCTTTTATAATATGTGTGTTTCTTTAGAAGGTAAATGAACACAACCTTTGGATACAGGATGAAATAAAATTTAATACCGATTCAGAGCAGCTTCCTCTTATTCCTGGGTTGTCAAGACATGTTCCTAGAAAGTTTGAGGTCTCTTTTGTTTTTTTTTTTCCTGCTTGAGATCACTTAATGCCCCCTGTTATCATGAGGGATCTGAGGGTTACCCTGACTGAAGGTGATGTGTGCTAGAGGGCTAAAAAAGAAGCTTCTCACAAGACTGCTGGGAGCACCAACATCAAAGACAAAAAGACAACTCGAACTCTTCTCTTAATGGTCTGCTGTATTGTTAAACCTGAAAGAGTTGCTAATCCTAAACTAATCCTTCCCTTCCAGGGGATATGCCTATTTTGTAATGCTGCTGCAGAAGCCCATGTTCCATGTTTCAAACTAGTCCTTTAGCTGTAAATATAAATGAACAACCAAGAATCCCAAAACATATAAATGAGGAAAACTGACAACTTAATAGAGGAAAACAAACAAAAAAGATGACTAGAGATAATGAAGACTGCAGCAGAGAATTTAAAGTATTCCTGTTTTTGAAGACTTAAAAGAAAATTATATCATTTTTTTAAAAAGTTGTTACTTGAAAATATTATGTTTTTCTATCTTTCCATCTACCTATGTCTTCCTTTAATGCCTTTTGAAAAAGCGACAATCAGAAATTAAGAATTATCAGAATTTAAACAATAACATCATTGGTATTTATAAATATTCAGTAAACATGTTACAAAATAGAATATGCATGGCTAAAACCATATCCTAGATCTGAACAATAAAAGTTTTTTTAAAAATCAAAGAGAAAAAGAAAAGAGACAATAAGAGAAAAAAGTAAGGTACAGAAGATAAATACAGAATACGGATGTAAGTCTAAAGATATCACAGAATAAAGGATAGAAAGAAACAGAGAAATAATAAATATAAATTCATCACTGAAGATACATATAAATATCTACATTTTGCCCACTAACTATAGAGAAAAACCTAAAATGACAAAACGATATTAAAACAATTAACTTATAGATGAAGATAAGAAAGAAGATGTTGGTGATGATAAACACATAGGCAAATTTTTCTAAAATTTTAGAAGTCCGATTTTAAAGTTTTTTTTTTTTTTTAAGATTTTACTTATTTATTTGTCAGAGAGAGAGAGCAAGCAAGAGAGCAAGCACAGGCAGACAGAGTGGCAGGCAGAGGCAGAGGGAGAAGTAGGCTCCCTACCAAGCAAGGAGCCCAATGTGGGACTCGATTCCAGGACGCTGGGTTCATGACCTGAGCCAAAGGCAGCAGCTTAACCAACTGAGCCACCCAGGTGTCCCTGTAAGTCCAATTTTAAAAGAAATCTTATAAGTTTGCAGAAATTGAAATAAAACATCACAAAAATAGGCACCTAAAAGAGTATGTATTTTATAACATGTTAAGTCACTTAATTTCCCAGAAACTTGGAAGTATCCCAGAATTCCTTTACTTGTATATTTCAGGTCAGAGTGGGCCACAAGGAAGATTTCCAGGGATCTGAAAGAAGGATGAGAAGCAACAGCCATTTTGTAGCTCAACAATTGTTGCTGATCTGCTGACTTCCTTCCTTGGCATAAAGTAGCAGCTAAACCTACAACTGTTCTACCTCTCCTTGGATCCCCCTATAGTTTGGGGGCTCCGAGGCCAGGTTATATGTTTAAACTCTGATAAACACACACACACACACACACACACACACACACCAACAACAACAAAAATAACCAGCTTCTGCTGGATACTCTCATTACTAAGGTTAAAGATGAACCTGAGTTTCAATTCGCCCTTGTGAGGTTCCGACTACTGCTTGTGGATTCCAGACTACTGTGACTTCTTGCAAAACTTCAGTATTAGATAAATACAGTTTTATAGAGACTGCAGCGTGTGTGTGTGTGTGTGTGTGTGTGTGCGTGCATGTGTGCGTGTGCATGTATGTGCGTGTGTGTGTTTTGTGGGGGGATTATTTCAGAGCCAGAATACTGTACTCAACAGACTGTCATTTCAGTTTAATGGAAAATAAACTAATTTTTTAACACAGGAATCTCTGGAAATTTACCACTTCAGGACTCGTGAAACATAAACCAAAAAAATAAAATGCAAAGGTACACACCCACCCCCTTCCCCCCACCCCCGCCCCACACACACAAAGAAAGAAAAAAGAAAAAGAGAAAGAGAGAGAGAAGGAAAAAGAAAAAGAAAACAAAAAAAGATTGTGGAACTAAATTTAAGTTCAAGTCCTAGTTTTACAATCAAGCCCCATGATCATGTTTCCAAGAAGGCAACATTCATCATTCAACAACTGTATGATCAAAATCTGGAAATATAATTATGATACACAGCAGCTAAGAAAAATATATATATCATCTTTTTAAAAAGAATTTATTTATTTATTTGAGAGAGAGAGAGAGCCCAAGTTGGGGGGATGGTGGGTGGGGAGGGCAGAGGGAGAGGGAAAAGCAGACTTCTTGCTCAGCAGAGAGCCTGATGCAAGGCTGGATCCCAGAACTCCGAGATCATGACTTGAGCCAAAGGCAGATGTTTAACCAACTGAGCCACCCTGGTGTCCCAATCATCTTTTTGGGTTTTTTTTTTTGTTCTTGTTCTTTTTTTTAATCTAAAGGAACAAATAGGAAAAGAAAAAAAAAGAAAAAGATCCATAGATCATAGATGAAAAAAGCGAAATGTGGTATAACTTGAAGCACTTAACAGTGCATACCAGAAACAAAAGTATACATATAACAGTAAAGAAAAAGAAGATGAATAAGAGGGTCTACTGAGAATATGAAGTCATGTGATTTGTAATTTTTATTTAACTTATAGTAGGTACTAACTTAATAATTATCCCATAATGAATTTTTTCTTCTTAAAAATGTTTTGTTACTACCTCGTGATTCACAGACCTGTACCCCTGGGGATAAAAATATATGTTTATAAAAAATAAAAAATTATATTAAAAAATTTTTATAGAAAAAAAAATGTTTTGTTACTTACAGAAATTTTGCCTTTTGCTTATTTGCCTTTGCCTTATTATTTTTACTCTAGATTTCTATATGAAAATGTATTCTTGTCTTTATTTATTTTTTCTTTATTTTTCAAATTTTTATTAAATTCTAGCTAGTTAACATATAGTGTAATATTGGCCTTGAGCAGAATTTAGTGATTCATTTATATAACACCCAATGCTCATCACAACAAGCTCCCTCCTTAATACCCTTCACTCATTTAGGCTAACCTCTTCCCACCTCCCTTCCATCAAACACTTTGTTCTCCATAGTCAAGAGCCTCTTAAAATTTGCTTCCCTCTCTTTATTTCATCTTCCTATATGCTCATCATTTTTGTTTCTAAAATTCCACATATGAATAAAATCATATAGTATTTGTCGTTCTCTGGCCGACTCTTTTCACTCAGTATAATATACTTTAGTTCCATCCATGTCACTGCAAATGGCAAGACTTCATTCTTTTTGGTGGCTGAGTAGTACATACATATATACCACATCTTCATTATTCATTCACCAGTCAGTGGACATTTGGGCTCTTTCCATAATTTGGCTATTGTTGCTAATGCTGCCAGAAACATCATGTTGTGTGTGCTCCTTTGAGTTAGTATTTTTGTATCCTTTGTGTAAATACCTAGTAGTGCAATTGCTGTACCTTAGGGTAGTTCTACCTTTAACTTTTTCAGGAATCTCTATATTGTTTCCCAGTGTGGCTGCACCAGTTTACATTCCCATCAACAGTGGAAAAATATTCCCCTTTTTCTGCATCCTCACCAACACCTGTTGTGTTGTGTTGTTAATTTTAGCCATTCTGACTGTGAGGTGTGAGGCGGTATCTCATCCTGGTTTTGATTTGTATTTCCCTGATGATGAGGGATGTTGTGCATCTTTTTCATGTGTGTTAGGCATCAGGATGTCTTCTTTGAAAAAGTGTTTATTCACGTCTTCTGCCCATTTCTTAACTGGATTATTTGGTTTTTTAGGTGTTGAGTTTGGTAAGTTCTTTATAGATTTTGGATACTAAGCCTTTATCATATATAATATGCAAATATATTCTTCCATTCCATATGATGCTTTTAGTTTTGTTGATTGTTTCCTTCACTGTGCAGAAACTTTTTATCTTAATGAAGTCCCCGTAGTTCATTTTTGCTTTTGTTTCCCTTGCCTCTGGAAATGTATCTAGTAAGAAACTGATATGGCTGAAGTCAAAGAGGGTGCTTCTTGTTTTCTCTTCTAGGATTTTAATGGTTTCCTGTCTCATATTTAGGTTTTTCATCTATTTTGTGCTTTTTGTGTAAAAGAAAGTGGTCCAACTTTCTTCTTCTGAGTAACACTGTCTCATTTTCCCAAAACCATTTATGGAAGAGACTGTTTTCTTCCCACTGGATATTCTTTCCTGATTAGTTGACCATATAGTTGTGGGGTTCATTTCTGGGTTTTCTATTTTATCCCATTGATCTATGTGTTTTTGTGCCAGTACCATGCTCTCTTGATGATTTCAGGTATGTAATATAGCTTTTAGTTCCGAATTGTGATGCCTCCAGCTTTGTTTTCCTTTTTCAAGATTGCCTTGCTATTCAGAGTCTTTAGGATTTTTATTTTAGGATTGTTTGTTCTAGCTCAGTGAAAAATGTTGGTGGCATTTTGGTAAGGATTGCTTTAATCTGTAGATTGCTTTAGGTAGTATAGACACTTTAACAATATTTTTTCTTCCAATCCATGAGCACAGACTGTTTTTCCATTTCTTTGTGTCCTCCTCAATTTCTTCATAAAGTGTTCAATAATTTTCAGACTTCATATCTTTTACTTCTTTGATTAAGTTTATTCCTAGGTATCTTATGGCTTTTGATGCGATTGTAAATGGCACTGATGCCTGGATTTTGCGTTCTTCTTCTTCATTACTAGTGTGTAGAATTGCAACAGATTTTTACATTGATTTTATATCCTGCCACTTGGTTGAATTCCTGTATCAGTTCTAGCAATATTTTGGTATAGTTGGGTTTTCTATATAGAATAATATCATGTGGTATGCCACAATGAAAGCGAGACTTCTTCCTTGCCAATCTGGATGCCTTTTATTTCTTTTTGTTGTTGGACTGCTGAGACTAGGACTTCCAGTACTATGTTAAATAACAATGGTGAGGATGGATATCCCTGTCTTATTCTTGACTATAGAGGAAAAGCTCTCAGTTTTTCCCCATTGAGGAGGATATTATCTGTGGGTCTTTCATATATGGCCTTTATGATGTTGAGGTATGTACCTTATATCTCTACTTTGTTCAAGGTTTTAATGCTGTGTTTTGTCAAATGCTTTTTCTGCATCTATTAAAAGATCATATGGTTCCTATCCTTTTATTAATGTGGCATATCACGCTGATTGGTTTGAAAATATTAAACTACCCCAACCGCCCAGGAATAAATCCCATTTGATCATGGTGAACAAATCTTTCTATGAATGTTCAATTTGATTTGCTAGGATCTTGTTGGGCTAGTATCTTGTTGGGAATTTTTGCATCCTTGTTCATCAGGAACACTGAATTGTAATTATCATTTTTAGTGGGATAATTGCCTGGATTTGAATCAAGTAATGCTGGCCTGATAGAAGGAGTTACGTATTTTTCCTTCCACTTGCATGTTTTGGAATAATTTGAGAAGAATATGTGTTAAATCTTCTTTAAATGTCTGGTAGAATTTCCCTGGGATGTCAACCATCCCTGGACTTCTATTTTTGGGAGATTTTTAATTACTGATTTAATTTTTTTGCTGGTTATGGATCTGTCCAAATTTTCTATTTCTTCCTGATTCAGTTTTGGTAGTTTGTAAGTTTCTAGGAATTTATCCATTTCTTATGGATCACCCAATTTGTTGGTATATAATATTTCATAACATTATCTTATATTGTTTGTATTTCTGTGGTATTGGTTGTAATCTTTCTTTCATTCATGATTTTATTAATTTGGGTCCTTTCTCTTTTCTTTTTGATAAACCTGGCTAGGGGTTTATCAATTTTATTAATTCTTTCAAAGAACCAGCTCCTAGTCTTTTTTTTTTTTTAATTTTTTCTACTATTTTGTTTGTTTTATTGTTTCTATATCATTTATTTCTGCTCCTATCTTTATTATTTTCCTTCTGCTGGCCTTAGGCTTTATTTGCTGTTCCTTTTCTAGTTCCATTAGGTGTAAGGTTAGGTTGTGTATTTGAGACTTTTCTTGCTTCTTGAGGAAGGCCTATATTGTTATATACTTCCCTCTTAGAACTATCTTTGCTCATCCAAACAATTTTGGACTGTTGTGTTTTCATTTTCATTTGCTTCGATGTATATATTTTTTAAAATTTCTTTTTTAATTTCCTGGTTAATTCATTCATCAACAGGATTTCCTTTAACCTTCATGTATTTGGGGGCTTTCCAATTATTATTTTATTTATTTATTTTTTTGTGTGGTTGATTTCAAAAAGTTTCATACCGTTGTGGTCTAAAAATATGCATGGTATGCGTTCAATCTTTCTGTACTTGTTGAGGCCAGATTTGTGTATGAATATGTGATCTATTCTGGAGAATGCTGCATGTGCACTCAAAAAGAATATGTATTCTGCTGTTTGGGATGAAATGTTCTGAATATACCTGTTACATCCATCTGGTCCAGTGTGTCATTCAAAGCCATTGTTTCCTTGTCGATTTTTGCTTAGGTGATCTGTCCATTGCTGTAAGTGGGGTTTTAAAGTCCCCTACTATTATCGTATTGTTACCAATGAGTTTCTTTATGCTTGTTATTAACTGATTTATATATTTGGGCTTCCCCAAGCTAGGGGCATAAATATTTACAATTATTAGATCTTCTTGATGGATAGACCCCTTAATTACCATATAGTGCCCTTCCTCACCTCTTGTTACAGTTTGTTGTTTTTCTTTTTTTTTTAATTTTATTTATTTATTTGACAGAGAGAGATCACAAGTAGGCAGAGAGGCAGGCAGAGAGAGAGAGAAAGGGAAGCAGGCTCCCTGCTGAGCAGAGAGCCCGATGCGGGACTCGATCCCAGGACCCTGAGATCATGACCTGAGCTGAAGGCAGCGGCTTAACCCACTGAGCCACCCAGGTGCCCCCTTGTTACAGTTTTTAAAGTCTAGTTTGTTCAATATAAGTATGGCTACTCTGGCTTTCTTTTGACACCCATTAACATCTTAATGTTTCTTCATCCCTTTATTTTCAGTCTGCAGGTTTTAGGTCGAAAATGAGTCTCTTCTAGGCAGCACTACATGGGTCTTGTTTTGTTTGTTTGTTTGTTTGTTTTTATCCATTCTGATTCCCTATGTGTTTTCATTGGAGCATTTAGTCCATTTACATTCAGAATGATTACTGATAGATATGAATTTAGTACCTATGTATTACTTGTAAAGTCATTGTTTCTGAGATGTTCTTGGTTCTTTACTCTTTGTTGCTTTTAGTCTTTCCTTCCCACTTAAGAAGCCCCGTTAGTATTTCCTGCAGGGCTAGTTTAGTGATCACACATTCCTTTTGCTTTTGTTTGTCTGGGAAACTCTTTTGCTCTCATTCTATTCTGAATGGGAGTGTTGCTGGATAAAGTATCTTGGCTACATATTTTTTCCTTGTTCAGCACATTTAATATAGCATGCCACTTTCTTCTGGCCTGTCAGACTTCTGTGGAGATATCTTCTGGTATGCTGATTTGTCTTTCCTTTTAGGTTAGGGACTTCTTTTCCCTTGCTCCTTTCAGGATTCTTTATCTCTGTGTTTTACAAATTTAACTATGATGCATCTTGGTGTTGTCCAGCTTCTGTTGATTTTGATGGGAGTTCTCTGGGCCTCCTGGATTTGGATGTCTGTTCCTTTCCCCAGATTAGGGAACTTTTCAGCTATAACTTGCTCAAATAAACCTTCTGCCCCCTTTTCCTTCTCTTCTTCTGGGACTCCTATGACAGGAATGTTACTAAACTTTATGGAGTTGCTGAGTTCCCTAAGTCTACATTCATGATCCAATATTTTTCAGCTTCATTATTTTCCATAATTTTATCTTCCATATCACAGATTCATTCCTCCATTTCTTCCTCCTTGTGGTCATTACATTCAATCAGTTTTGTATCTTGGTTATAGCATTTTTTATATCAACCTGACTAGTTTTTTAGGTCTTTTATCTCTGCATTAAGGTCTCTTTGGTTTCTTCTATGCTTTTCTCAAGCATAGCTAGTCTCCTTACGATTGTTGTTTTAAATTCTAGTTCAGGCTTATTACTTATATCTATTTTAATTAGCTCCCTGGCCAAGACCTCTCCTTGTTCTTTCTTTTGGGATGAATTCATTTGTATTGGCATTTTATCTAGATCTTTGTCTTTTGTGTGTTAGGAAATCCTGTGCCTAGTTCTATTTCCACTAGAATTGAAGATTTGCAGCACTCTATGATCAGTGTGTGGTGTGAAGGCAGGGTGGGGGTAGGGGGGGTTGTGCTGGTCTTATGGGGGAAGGACCTGCTGCTGTTCTGGTTCTCAATCACACTTGTCCTGTTAAAAAAGGCCCCTGCAGAGTACAGTAGGGTGAGGTTTCATATGAGCAGCTCAAACCTCCACTGTGGCACTGTACACTTGCTGATGTCCCTCTGTGCTGTTGGGAGGGGTGAAAAATAGTGTTGGCCTGCTCTCTTCCCTGGAGATGGGAGTTTGCACCCATATCACCCCTCCTGTGATAGTCCTCACAGAAGAGCAAACAATCTCCCTTCTTGTGTTCCAGGCTTCTGTAAAATCCCTGCCTTCGCCCTGTTTGTATTGGCACTGTCTGCCTGCCCAGCAAAAGCACAGTGCGCCTGTGTTTCATCCCAGGTGCAAGGTTGAGTTTCAAAACTACAAATTTTAGGGACCCCATATGGCATGGACTGTGCTGATCCTACGGGGGAGGATCTGGCTGTGCTGTAGCTGGGTTTGTCCCAGAAAAGCACTCTTATGAACCGACTGCACAGGGGCTTGGATTTTATGGTAAAGCATAGCAAAAAACAGGCATCCTGGTTAGTTGCCCTCAGCAGTGTCCCTGTTCAAATGCTAAAGAACAAGGCACCTCAATGGCTCCTGAAGGCTCTTTTGTCCCTTGTGAATCAGTGTCACCTCTCCTAATGCATTCCACAAAGGGGAACTGTTTCTTGTAGTGGAACCTAGGAGATACTCAGATCACACTGTCCACTCCTGGGCCTCTGCTCTCCTCCACAGGAGCAACTCTAGGCCTGCCACCCTCCACCGGACGATGGTGCAGACCTCTAAAACTTTAGTCTTTGAGCTCTGCTGCTTATAAAAACGTAGTAATTGGCCCCTCTCATTTTCCCCATCAATGGTTTTGGGGAAGTATTTTTCTCATGCAATCCCCTGCATGCTATTTTATCTCTCTCTGTCTCTGTCTCTCTCCTCTCTCCATGATCAGGGGTTCCACCCCTCTGCAGCACCCTCAGATCTTTTCTCCCCCAAATCACGTCACTGCATCTCCTACCTTCCATGATATGGCCTCTTCTCTCCTTCTAGTTGTGCAGTTTGTTCTCTCAGAATTCAGATCGATTTTCTGGGTGTTCAGAATGACTGGATAATTATGTAGCTGTATTCTAGCAACAAGGCAACAAAAGGTCCTCCTATACTCCCTGTATTCTTGTTTTTAAAAGGAACACAAGGTCTCTAATTGCATTGAAATCATTTCATCTTTACTTCCTAAAATAATGCATAGCACACAGTCATTATTTGACAGATACTTTTTGAATTAATTTTAAAAATAAAGCAAGATTGAGTTTGCTATTTAGACAACAGTGGTACATTCTGACCTTAAAGATACAGTTCATCAATTATTAATGGAAATAAGTTTATGGCCACTAAGAAACACAATTAAAATTATAGTAATAACTTCAACTTCTTAATGTTTTCCTGAATTTTTTGAACTTTAGATTAATTTTTGAGAACCAGACAATTTTATTTTTGAAACTAAAAAAAGCATTTACATTAAAGTAAAGCTCTCATATTCATTCTTGTTCATTTTCTTCTTGTACATTTACATAAAATAAAACATAACATTTTTAAATAAAATAATTAATAGGTATCTTTTCTCTAGCAGGTGAGTTTAGGTTAAAAAGTATTTGCTTCATATGACAAAGAATCTTCCCTTATTTTCTAACATTTTTACTAAGTATATCAGTTATTATAATCAGAGAAAATTAAACATAAGTTATAAAAAGAATGAAAAACTTCTATATATATTTATACAGAAATATATTTGTATTATTAATGTTAAATAAAATTGAAAAGATTTTAGCATAATATGAATCTGAATTTTAAAAATACCTCATGTTTGTACATGTACTTCTGGAAGGATACACACCAGGTTACTTTTGAGTTCATTTGAGAAGTGAGATTGTGGTTAACTCATGAAGGAAAATGGCTGAATTTATAATGTACCTTTCTTTTATTTTACTTTTCAATGACCATAATTTCATTTTCTAATAGACATAAAGAATTAAAAAAACTAAACTCATCCCTTCTTGCCTTAAAGAACATCCTTTGAGCAATTCCTTCCTCTTTATCCAACATGAGTCTCTTTCGACTGAACCATTTACCTCACCTATTAATTTTCCAATATTAGAAACTAGCAAAATAAATGAATAAACTCCACTGCCCTAATTTATTCCCTTCACGTCAAAAGTTCTTACAAGGTTTTTCCTTTTTATCGTGTTCCCCAGGCTCCTTCTCCAATCCTCTCAAACTCACAGCAAGCATGCTTTCACAATCCTCCCCCACCACCACCTCCACATACTCTTCTTGCCAAGATCAACAGTGACCTCCAAGTTATTACATCTCACAGGCCATTTTCCAAACCATCTTTCCTCTTTCAGTAATACTTAGCACAGTCAGTCCCTCATCCTCTTTGAAATATTCCATTCTCTTCATGTGCAAGGCTCCATACTCACTTGATTTTCCTCCTATACAACTGATTCCTTTTCTTCTGTCTCTTTTGCTAGCTCTTCCTTATTTCCCCAACCTTTTAGCTTTGGGTCTGTCCTTGGACTCTTTCCTAACTACATGGATTCCCTTGGTGATCTCACCCAGGCTCACAGTTTAAGTATCAACTATGCTCAGGACTCTCAAAACTGTATCTTCAGTCATCCTGGGATAATCCTTCTCTCATGACATTTATCTGATACTTTTAAACATCCCAACAACCCAATTCCCAAAACATATTCAAAATCTGAACATTTTAGTCCTCTAATCATAACACCTTGGTCAAAGTCACCAGCATCATTCCCCTGGATGGTTAGTAGCCTCCTAACTGGATCCTTACTTGGATCCTTCCACCTAAAATCTATTATCCACTCAACAAACATGTAAGGCAGATCACATCAGTATTCTGCATGAAGCCTTCAATGGTCATCCATTCCACTCAGAATAAAAATCAAAAGTCCTAACAAGACTCTTCCACCTATCTGACCTCTTCTCTCCCTTTTCTCCTCCTGGCTTTCATGCTCAAGATTCACTGTCTTTTGCTGTTCCTTGAATACAAGTGGCTCTTTACTATCTCAGGACTTCCTTGATCAACATGTTGGAAATTAAACCATTTTCCTCACCAAACTCCTACATTTCTGATCTCCTTTCCTGATGCATATTTCTCCAACATAACATACCATCTGACATAACATACCATCCCTTTCTTTTGTTGGTAATCTATTTCCTTTCATTATAATTTAATTTCCAGGAGGTAAGGAATTTTGATTTTGTTTACTAATGTATTTAGTATCTATAACTGGTGCCTATGAGATATATATATATATATATATATATATATATATATATATATATATTATATGATTGGTGCCCATTAAGTATCTGCTTAATTAATTAATAAATAACTGAATGAACTGAGAAACAATCATGCCTGAGAGAGCCAGAAGAACATTTTGAAAGCCAGGGTCTACAGCCAGTCACCTGGGAGCCAGGAAAGAAAAGGCAGGATCAGCAGTTCAAAAGGAAACTGGGGGCAGTTGGGTTAATATCCATAATAAACATTAATGGGCTAGTTGTGATTCAGTGCCAGGTGCAATAATTTTTTTAAAGAGCCAGTGGGAGGGAGATTTTCATATTGCCTTATGAATTATAAGAAAGGTTATAAATTCCAATTATAAAAAGACTTAAATTCCTTTTGTCAGTCATGAGAATTACAATAAATAAGTTCATCCCTAGCATAGCCACATATACTTTATTCTCCACCCCTCTACACCAAGGTGGTTTTTATAGCTTTGATGATTTTTTCCACATGTCCTTTGCTTTCTTTGTCTTCTCTGGCCTGTCTTTTCCTTTACTCTCCTCAGTCACTGCAAGAGCTCTTTCAGTGTTGCTTCCCATACACACTTAATCCCCTATCTTTACTTTTTCCATATTCCAATATCAAATAAACTACCCATCGTCACAAGCATGAATGTTTTTCCTTGGCTGATTTCACTTTTCCTTTTTCCAGCATGTGCCTTCTATTAGAACAGTGCTATCCTCTCATGGATTCTTATGTATTTCCCATCTCCTGATTTTCAGGCAGTATAAATTACATGTCAGGGATAACATATTCCTGCTTTTTCACATTGAATTGGTAATAAATTTTGAAAATTTCATTTTCTATATAGAAATGTCCTAATGAACAACAGTTGGATAGAAAACACACACACACACACACACACGCACACACGCACACACGCACACTTATCCTATAGTCTATAATCACTGGACCACACATCTACTAAATCGGTAGATGGAATGGAGAGAGCACACTATAAAATTATCATTGAAAGAAAGGAAGTGAGGAAGAAAGGAATGCAAGAAAGCAAGCTTGTAAATGTTCATAACCTTTTGTAAATTACAAAATAACATGCCGAGGTTAAATTCTTCATTATATTTGATTAAATAATATTGCTATAATAAGTTGGAATAAATTAGCATTTTTTCTTATGCTTTAGAAACTTGCAGAGGGCGGGGCGAGCAGGAATAAGAAGCAATTAAAAGAGCATTAAGTTTATAAATGCTAACTATAATGAGATTGCTATTTGATTTCCCTTAGCACATAAAATGTAGAAGAAAATTCTATCCATGAAAAAGAATTTTGAAAAATCATAATCAACCTTTATCTACTTCTATTCATTTCATGAAGTAGATAAAATATTCTTCATCAAGCATATAACACTGAGACACAGAAATGTTCCTATAGGGAATATTGTTCAATACTTTATTGTCCAATTGAGAAAACAGACATAAAAGATTGCATATAATATCATGTTTTATAGTGTTTCTCAAAAATATAGCAAATCTATAGAGAGAGAAAGTTTAAAAATCATATCTATCATTTGCTTGTGCCAAATCAATTTCCTATAGTGAATAGAAAAAAAAAAGATACAATAGCAACTATTCAAAGTTATAAATATGTATGTTTAATTTTAATAGCCATTTAAGCCACAAGTTTAGATATTTTTTAAAATGTGATAAGAGTATGTTGCTGCTTTTCAACAACAAAAAATATGTTTCCCAAATCTTTCTATATCTTAATAAACTAGTTGATAGTTGCACTTTATAAAGTATGTTATTTTGTAGCACTGTGCTCAAATTTCTTCATCTGAAAAACCCAAATATAACCTTTCAATGGCACAAAATAAAATCAATAGCTCTTATAGTTCATCATATATTTATATATGTTTAAATAAAGACTACATCAAATTAGTTTGGTACATTTGCTCTAGAATATTGTCTGTACTATAGAAATTAGGCACTTTGGGTTCAATCCAAGAGTGTGAGAGGAGAAAATGATGTACAGTACCAACTTCAAGGTCAGGTAATGAGTCATGATGGAACTTGGCTTTAAAAATTTAAATAGCCATATTTATGGATTCATCTTTTGGCAGTCAATTTATTCTCCTTTAAATATCTGCACATTCCTTACCTGGAATTTGTGGCTTTTGAAAAAGTTCTCAAATCTCACCAAGCTAAACTCGGTATGCTTACCTATAAAATATGTTGTAAAGGCAGGGACAGTAGGATCATCCTATATTTATTTGCTCAGATCTCCTCCAACATTCATATCGATAATTCTTTGAAAAAAACAACAGATCTTAACGAGAATGCCCAATCCAAGAATAATAATAAAACAATTCACTGGAGATAAAGACAGAAAAGGCAAAGCAGTAAACATAAGTTGAATATTTGAATCTGATAGGCCAGTTATAAGGAACCTAGTTTGAAGAAGGTCAGAGTTCTATGGTTAAGAACAGCTGAGTATATTAGAATGGCCCAAGCAATGAGCAAAGAAGCCATAACATCCAGGACTTTCTAGTCACTGGAGTTTTTCCCTAGGGACTAGATACTTGTGATGGTTAATGTGTGTCAGTCTGACTGGATCTCAGAGTTCCCGGATATTTGGTAAAACCTTATTCTGGTTGTAGTGGCAGACAGTAAAGCAGACTGATCTCCAATGTGGGTGGGCCTTGTCCATTTGTTGAAAATCCAAATTAAAAAAAAAGACTGAGGAAGTAAGAATGTTTCTTTCCTTACTCTTTGAAGTAGAACATTGTTTCTTTCTGGCTCTTCCTGGGTCCTAAATCATCTACTCTTCAGATTTAAACTTATACCCCTGGCTCTCTTGAGTCATCTCTATCTTGTCCACTGAGAATTTTGGCATTTGTTAGCTTCCATAATCATGCGAGTTAATGGCTTATAATATAATAATAATAATAGTATACTTATAGAATATATTATATAAAACTATTATATTATCATATGTTATATATAATATTATGTATATATTTTTTGTTTCCCTGACATGATTTTCTTCATAGTCTAGGACCTTAGAGATCAATAGAGAATATTTACATAAAAATTTGTGATATGAAGTATGTGAAGAAAAAAGTCATGCCAAATGGGTTTATTCTCTCAAAGAATGCTGAACCACTTACAGCAGAATAATGGTATTTAACTTTTGATGTTCTGGCTTAACATGCTATTATCATGATACTGATAGCCATAAAGCACATAGCTTCAAACAAAATTCAGAGGAAGAACTCAATCATCATTGAATGAAAAAGGCCAAGTAATGCAGGACACAGATTTACAAAGCCTAACTCAGCTTAGCCAATAGAAGATAAAATATTTTGGACGTCAGTTGTTAATGGTAACAAATTAGTCACATGAACCTCAGCACTTAAAGAAATATAGGACTGGAAATTCTACTAACTAAAAAAACCTTTTTCATTTCAGTAGGGCAGGATGTTCTATTTAAAACTAATAGGTCTTTCACTGCCTATGGTATTTGTATACTGTTTGAGGGATGGGGGCATGATATAAGGCAAAGTTCAAAATTCCCAGGGAAAGGGCACCTGGGTGGTTCAGTTGGTTAAGCATGGCTCGGGTCCTGATACCAAGGTCCGGGTATGGAGTACTGTGCTGGGCTTCCTGTTCAGTCTGCTTCTCCCTCTCCTCTGCCACTCTACTTGCTTATGCTTTCTCTCTCTCAAATAAATAAACAAGATCTTTTAAAAAATTCCAAAGGGAATCTTATAAAGGCAACATGTACAAAGAAAAAAATAACATCTGTATATGTTAAATATATTTTAGAGAAAAGACTGAAAATCTACCATTTAAATATAGTACTATAAACTAGGTAAAATAGAAAAATAAATATTCAGTTGGCAAGTTAAGCCATTTCCTCAGCATTTATTTAATTTAGTTATTTATTTAAGGCATTTCCTCAGCATTTGTGGCTATGATATTGCTGGCTGTGCTAGTGTTTTAATTGCAATAGATCATTGTTTACCTTTCTTCTTTTTATTTACTTTTTTATAATTTTTTGACTTTTTTACCTTTCTTCTTTTAAAAAATGTTATTTATTTGAGAGAGAAAATGAGAAGAGCAGAGGGAGAGGGACAAGTAGACTCTGTGCTGAGCACAAAGTCCAATGTGGGGCTCCATCTCACAACCCTGAGATCATGACCTAAGCTGAAATCAAGAGTCAGACCCTTAAATGACTCAACCACCCAGGTGTCCCAGATTGTTGTTATTCTATTGTGACTCCACTGAGGAAATATAAAGAAAATGGAGATAATAATTAGCTCACCTAAGAAATTACATGTCAGTTAAGCGTCCGACTCTTGGTTTAGGCTCAGGTCATGATCTCATGGGTCATGAGTATCAAGTGCCATATTGGACTCCACATCTCAGTGGAGAGTCTCTTTGAAGATTCTCTCCCTCTACCCCTCCTCTGACTCACACACTCGCTCTCTCTCAAATAAATAAATAAATATTAAAAAAAAAGAAAAGAAAAGAAAAGAAAAGAAATAACAAAATTGCAACTGAGAAAATCAATTCTGGTTAACTTAAGCCAAAGAGACTAAGAGATAAAGGAAGGGAGAAAGAAGGATAGGAGATGTTTCACAGAACAAGAGAAAAAAGTCATAACAACACCATATCTCAAAAACAAACAAACAAAAAACTAGGGCAGTTCTTAAGTTTGAAGAGCAAGAAAATTCTATAGGAAGCACCACAATCGGTTCACTTAACTTAATATTCAAAACCTAAGAGACTAGTCTTAATGACTGGCTGGGAAATTATGCCCCCTATACCTTGGCAAGAAGAGAGCAGCAATCTGATTCACAGTTCCACTAAGAAATAAGAAAACTCTATCGTGGAGATAGAAGGGCAAACGTAAGAATTTAACGTATAAGATGAAGTGAGTGAAGAGCTAGTCATGCTATTCATAGAAAGGCTGATGCAGGGTGAGGTCGTGATCAAGTCATGGTCCAGAGCAATTAGAATTAACTGGGATGATGACACTATGCCCAGACACTATGGAAAGACAAGGGTCTTTATGTTCAATGGATATCAGTGGTTAGCTGAGGGAAGAACTACTGTCATATGGAAAAAAATATTCCTAGTTTAAAAAATTGTGGTGACAAAATTATTCATCTAATAATACAAGGGAGAAAGCATACTTAACAAATGCCAACTGTGTTAAAAGTTGATTAGATTATTAAAATGATGTCATTACAAGTTAAACTTAGCAGTTTCCAAAACATAAACACGGAATAAATAGTTGTCTATTTGTGGTATAATTATACCATTTATGTCGCTCAGACTTCCAAGGGAAGTTGCTGATAAGGTGGTAGAGTATTCAAATCTGCAGTGTGCTTGAGTGCTTCAGCAGCTAATTATGAGTTTGCAGGTTTGCTACTGGCATTATTACCATTTCCCATCCAGTTGCAAATTCTGAACTGCTCTCGATCTACACATCTAAATGAATTCTTTAAAAATGCCTTTAGCCTGACTCTGGCCTAAATTGCATTTGTAATAATTTTACAGCTATACACCCAGTTAACCAATTAGCTTATTAACCTGAGCATAGTTTGTAATAAATATTTATATGGGAAGCATTCTGATTAATCCTTTAAATGAGAAGGTATTTTAAAATTATGTCTGTTTAATGATGAGAAAGTGAAGCTAACACTACACTTCTGGCTCTAGAAGTAGGATTTCTCCACTTCGTCACTATTGATATGCCAGAGCCAAGCCAGTTGTACCTCCTGCCTTCCAGTCTTTACCATCAGAAATGTCTCCATTGGTGAGTGCTGTGAAGTGTGTAAACCTGGCGATTCACAGACCTGTACCCCTGGGGATAAAAATAAATGTTTATGAAAAATCAAAAAATTAAAAAAAAAAAAAGAAGAAAGAAATGTCTCCAGATGGTGCCAAATATCCCCCAAGGGGCAAATTCACCACAGGTGGAAAATCTCCGCTCCGGAGAAAGTGAACCTTCCCTTGCTCTACTGTAAGTAAGGTACAAAATCCTCCCACTTTCATATAAGTTCCTAGAGGGGAACCTGATAACTACACAAATTTAATTCATGATCCCACCATCAGAGAATCAGATGGTATGGTATTTTATCACCATCTCATTATCTTTCACAAGAAACAGACTTCTGAAACAATCTGTAAAATATACACACTATAGCATAAAGGTGACAGGGATTCTACTCTCTAGGAGATTAAGCTCCTATAAGCACATGGCTCCTTTTTCCATTTCTTGACTGAAGAATAGATAAAATTTTTTGTAATAGTAATTTTAATATGTTATACTTTCTGATTTTGCCTTTGCAGAATAAAATCACATATGAATTATATGTACTTTTATTCATCATATTTTGGCCAATGTTCTGAACTTCCTATTCTGGTATACAAAGTAGTAACTGTTGAACAAAGATTTGCTGAACAACTATTAGCATATAGTACAAGGCAATTTGGAAGCACTGCTGAAAGAGAGATGAATAAGGTACATTCTAGGCATTTTGGGAGTTGAAATATATAATGGGGGACAATGAAGGCATAATATAATACAACAAATACAGTATGAGTAAGTAAGGTGTGTACACTTGGAAGTATTTAACTACAACTGGAAGAATGGAATTGTTGGGGGGGGGGGGAGGAAGTAATATCTGAGAGGGGACCAGGAGGTGCAGGACTGAACAAGTGGAGGAAGAGTTCCAGGCTAAAGAAGAAGCTTAACGTTAATGAATGCTTTGTGGATGATGGGTGTCACTTGGGCAATGGCTAGCTGATGGGGCTCTGAGAGACAAAGAGTGGGAGAAATAAAACAGAATGTCAAGAGGATATTTGGGGTACATGTAATGACTTTGAATGAGAAAAGGTCAGCCAGTGAAAATTCTTTGGTAGGTGAATGATAAAAATCAGATGAATTACTCTATACAGATAGCCCTGGCTTCAAAACAAGGATGGATTAATAAGAAATGTACCTAGATATAAGGAGAACCATTGGAAAGTTACTACAAAACTCAGAAACACATTAACAGTGATCTAGAAAAGAGAGAAGAGACTGTGGGGAACTTACGAAGATGGAACTGGCAGGATTTGATGGCCAACCTTCTTTATTAATGGATGGTAGAGAATCAGCTACTTGAGATTGAAAAATCAGGAAGAAAAATCTAGTTTCTGGAGGTAGTATATTCATTTTTGGAAGTAATGAATTTAAACCATCAGTGTATCTTCTGCAGGGTGAGTAATGATCAGCAGGTGAAAATTCCAATCTGGAGTTAAGAGAGGGATTTGCCTTAAAACAAAGACCTGATGATCATCTTAAAGCTTAAAACTTTAACAGCTTAAAGCTTAAACCTCCAGGGAAAGTCAGGGTTCTCCATACAGACATTAAAATGGGGACAATGAAAGCAAAGAGGAAAACTATGAAGATTGGGGCCATGTTAAGGTTTGGACAGAAGAAAAGTCAGGCTTAGAGATAAAGGTCTAAGTATTTGAAGGAGGTAGAGAGGCACCAGGAGAAAACTAGGACATGGGAGTGGAGGTGGGGAGTCTCACAAAGAAAGAGATACTATTTGGAGGTAAATAAACATATACATTACTCAAATATATGCATGATTTAAAATTAGAAGATCATGGGTGACTAACGGGAATGCCATTTTATAAAAAGTCTCATCTTTTGGGGCGCCTGGGTGGCTCAGTGGGTTGGGCCTCTGCCTTCGGCTCAGGTCTAATCTCAGGGTCCTGGGATCGAGGCCCGCGTCGGGCTCTCTGCTCAGTGGGGAGTTCGCTTCTCCCTCTCCTCTGCCTGCCTCTCTGCCTGCTTGTGATCTTCTCTGTCAAATGGATGAATAAAATCTTAAAAAAAAAAAAAAAAGTCTCATCTTTCTTCCTCACTGCTCCTGCATCTCTGTCCTGATATTTCCCCCTAGAGTTTAGAATGAAGGGAAAAGGATTTTCTTGTAACTCCTGAATTTATCTCTTCTTTCAGTTCCATCCCCTCCTGTCTCCAGAATCATACTCACTTTAGTATTTTCTCCCTAACACCTTCAATATATTTCTTTAGCTATTTCTTTCTTTCTTTTTTCTTCATATTTTTGTAGGGTGTTCCTTCTGGGCTCTTTGAACCCTGAGCTATAATGCTAACTTCTTTTGACAAATATTCTGTAAAGTCATCTATGAAATACCTATTTCCTCTCAGACCTTGGTCTCAAAACTATGATTTTTTTTTTCATATACAATTACTTCACTGAAACTAAACTGAAAATTCGGTCCAGTCAGTTGCTAAATCCTTTCTCTCATCTCTATTTACACAATTAGTTTTAAAACATTTGGCAATACCATATACATATTTATTAAAAATTCCCCCCCCCCAGGATTTTTATGATAAAGTATCCATATTTCTCAATAACATAAAAAAATTTGGTTGCTATTTCGTGAAAAAATATTGTTTGTAGGCAAATAAATTTGGGCAAATTCTCTCCTAAAAAAAAAAAAAAAAGAATAGATTTCTTCACTGCAGCATTTCTAAAAGACTTCATTATGCTAGTTGAGAATTTTTAAGAGGAATATCATTTGGTCACAGAACAGCCTTTTTGTTTCATGTAATCCATGAATCTTTTTGCTAATTTCCCCTTGGTTTAACAATATTCACATTCTCCCTGGACCTGAAATATTCCTAACACCCAAGCCTTGAAAAGAGGAAGGGAATTAACACCTTGTGAACAGCCACAAACACTGGTAAAAGCAGCAAGAAACTGGAATCATTATTCCCATTGTGGGTGGGAAAACCGAGGCACAGAGAGGTTAAATTGTTTGATCAAGTTCAGACAAGGAGTGAGTGGGAAAACAGTGATTTGAGCCAAGATACTTCACATTCCAAAGAGAAGGAAAGATCTTTTTATCACATGGGATTTCCTCTAGGTCTTATGCCACTACTTTTTCTCTGTCCTTTCTCTGAACTGGCATCAACTACAACCTATAAGCAGATGATTTCAAAATAAATGTTATTTTTCTAAAAATGACATCAAATTTCTTTTCAATATTGATCATTCTCATTGGTCTAAAACTACTGAATTTTTCAATTCATCACCATCTTTTGTTCTATATATACATTTGGCAAGTAAATACCACTGATTTATTTTTTCTTAAATGCCTTTTATGGACTATGCTTCTAATGAATTCCCGAAGTCAGCATTCCTACTGGTAGAGATTTTCAAAACCCTTTGCAGCATCATTAGTGAACCTCAGACTTCTTAGTTTCAGTCCCTACTTCCAATATATTGCTATGAGGTTGATTCTTCTCTGAATTGATTGAGTGTAATTGACTTAAACAGGTTTCTAAATCTCATTCCTCAGGCATCTGATGCATCTGTGTTAAAAGACTGGTCTTTGTCCCACCACGTGAATCCTTCAAACCGTGGTTGGCATAAAAAGGTACTTGTTTTGCAATTTTTGTAACTATTTGAATTTAGAATAGTGGCTAGTCTGAGTTCTGATGCTCCTCTGTTAGTTTTCAAAGACTCTAGAGCAAGTAGGAGCTCCCCCTCCTTCTGTTGCTACTTGGAGTACTGGAGTTTCCTTTTCCTTTTTTTTTTCTTTTTCTTTAGAAATACCAAAAAAAAAAAAAAAAAAAAAAAAAGAGAAAACATTACTTGTTTCTGATACAAGCCTAAGATGGCTCCTGAGATAACCAGAAATAAATATCTTGGCCTTAGTCACCTGAGTGCTAAGGGAAGCCTAGAGATTCACATCTATTTAAAGAGACTGAATTCTGGTCCTGGACAAGGGAAGTATAATCCTATTACATTTACCACAGTTTGCAGTAGACTTTGAAATTCATATTAACATTCCTGAAGGGAAGACAGTACTGTAACTAGGAGCCATGAGGTCAGAAGAGAAAATTATTGTTCCTAGTTAAGAAAATGATTGTATTGCTCAAATGAGGAAAAAAAAAAAAATGACCCCTTAGCCATCCCCGCTGCTGAGACCCATTTCATCAGGAACATAGCGACTAGGAAAGTGAGCAGGTGGACTTCAGAGTTAGTTTGTACTTTGTGTTATAGCTTCTTGTGTTAAAAAATGGAGAGGCTAGTGAAGACGGTATCTCCAAAGCAAGCAGGTAACACTGTGTTACTAAAGCGTCATGCCTTAGGTTACTCACCTCCTTTAATAGTTTTTAATTTATTGCCAATTTAAAAAAAATATGCATATTCTACCTGCAGCAACCATGAAAGCTCCAAAGCTAATCTTATCCTTACACATGAAAAGGAAATGAAAAATAACTCCAAGAATTATTATTCACTTATGTAAAAGAGGTAGTCTTTGCTAGAAGTTTCACACTTGACTCTCTAAACCAATGCCTATGGTATTAGAAAACCCATTCTTTTGTTAAAATTGGAGGATATTGTAATTTAGAGAGTTGCCCTACACTGTCAATTTAACTTCTACATTCTACCTGATCCTTCTTGTATTTTCACACTAAAAAAATTACATTTAGAGGAGATGTTTTTGAAGTTCCTTAAAAATATTTATCATCAGGCATTTTTGAATCAGGTGCTAATTAATAAGATACATTAATTAAAAAAAAAAAAAAGATGTCCTCCAACTGGTTATTCTGGTGTTGAATTCAGAAGTGAAGTTAGAAATCACCCCAAGAATGATTTTTAATATCAAGAATACTGGGCTCTGATTATTTTTTCCTGGGAGATGAGAAGTTATTAAAATGATATTGTAAGTTATTGAAAATAATGTTGTTCGTTGCTTAGATTGAAAGCTTTAGTACATTGATTTGGGCTCTCAAGTAGTATCATACCCTCCTTTCTTGAAACTACCCAGAAAGATATCACTATATGCCCTTCCTCATTTAAGAAACACATCTCTAGAAGGAGTTCCTGAGGCAGCTACAGTTACCTCCTCCCCGCTTAGAAATGCTCATTTTGTTCATCTTGAATTAAACAGAAGTAATAATTCTGCTTCCCTTCCCAGCAAACTTCCTGCTCCCAATAATTAAATAGTGTGTAGTCTCCTCAAAAAATTAAAAATAGAGCTACTGGCTCAGCAATTGCAATACTGGGTATTTACCCCAAAGATACAGACATAGTGAAAAGAAGGGTCATATGTACCCCAATTTTCATAGAAGCAATGTCCACTATAGCCAAACTGTGGAAAGAGCCAAGATGCTCTCAACAGATGAAAGGATAAAGAAGATGTGGTCCATATACACAATGGAATATTACTCAGCCATCAGAAAGGATGAATACCCAACTTTTGCAACAACATGGATGGGACTGGAGGGGATTATGCTGAGTGAAATAAGTCAAGTAGGAGTCAATTATCATATGGTTTCACTTATTTGTGGAACATAAGGAATTGCATGAAGGACATTAGGAGAAGGGAAAAACGAAGGGGGAGAAATCGGAGTGGGAGATGAACCAGGAGAGACTATGGACTCCGGGAAACAAATGCAGAGTTTTATAAGAGGGTGAGGATTGGGGGATGGGTTGGCCCAGTGATGGATATTAAGAAGGGCAAGGATTGCATGGAGCACTGGGTATTACTACACAAACAATGAATCATGGAACACTACATCAAAAACTAACGATGTACTGTATGGTGACTAACATAACATAGTAAAAATAAATAAAAATAAAAAGGACTGTCTCTGACTTTGATTATTGCTTGGTCAGAGTTAAAACCTATATACTTGTCTTCTCCGAATATCGTGAAATGACTTATTTTTTTTTCTCTTTGTGATCTATTTAGATAAATATGACAGAAACTAAATAGGAGCAACTTGTAAGGTTAAATGCCTATGACTTTCTCTGCCTAGAGAATAAAAAGGTCAATCATCCAGAGATACTCTATTTCTCTCTTAAAATGCAAAGATTCTTGGCATTAAAAAGAAGAGACTGACTAGCTGATTGGCTGTTTCAACATTTTATCAACAGGCAATAATCACTTCTCTATTTCAAAGTGTATGTTTTTTGTTGTGTTTCTGTATGTTCTTCCAGATATGTTTTTTCCATGAAGACAACATAACTAGAGGAAAAACTTTTTTTGGTCATAAATTTAGAGTACTTGGACTTAGAATACGAATAATTTCTCAAGGAATTGCTTATGTAGTATCTTTGCCTGTTTTATATGGCTATAGAGCTTATATTTATATAGTCTTGCAAAAATTATATAAATCAATTTTTAAAGATTTAATCCAATGTTAAAGGCCTTTGAAAAGTAAGAGGTTTCCTCAAAAAGTTAAAAATAAAACTACCCTATGATCCAGCAATTGTTCTATTAGGCATTTACCTAAAGAATACAAAAATACTAATTCAATTAGTATCGAATGCACCCCAATATTTATAGCAGCATTATCTATAATAACTAAATTTGGAAATGGCCAAAATGTCCACTAGCTAATGAATGGATAAAGAAGATGTGGTATCTATCTATACAATGGAATATTACCCAGCCATCAAAAAGAACAAAACCTTGCCATTTGCCACAACGTGGATGAGGCAAGAGAATACATTGCTAAGTGAAATAAGTCAGTCAGAGAAAGACAAATGCCATATGATTTCACTTATATGTGGAATTCAAGAAACAATATAAATGAGCAAAGGGAAAAGAGACAGAGAAGAGAGAGGGAGGCAAACCAAGAAACAGATACCTGACTCTAAGGAACACACTGATGGTTACCAGAGGGGAGGTGCACGGGAAAAATGGATGGAATAGGTGATGGGAATTAAGGAGTGTCCTTGTCCTGATGAGCACTGGGTGATGAATGGATCATTCTACCATATACCTGAAACTAATATTATACCGTATGTTAACTAACTACAATTTAAATAAAAATTTAATTTAAAAAAAAGAAGTAATATGTGAAATAAAGCATGGTTGGTTAAAATGGCAGACAATACAAATATATAATTCATACAAATTTGCATTTTTGAATATCAGGTATTATTGCTTGATTATTTAAGGGCTTTAGATTGTGTTTTTCTTTAGCTTTTTCCTATTTCTAACCTTCTCCCTTTTTAAGAGTAAACATAACTCAAAACTCATCTTGTTAGTGGATTATTTTGCCTTTTTTGTTTTCTGTAAAAGATCTTTATTTAAAGAGATCCCTTGGATGCAAAGAAGACACAGATTCCATCAAAACTATTATATAAGACTTGGCCTCTCACAGGGACAAAAAACAATTAAGGAAGAACAAAAAATCTGACAGAGTTCTGCCTCCACATACACACTGCTCAGTGAAAACAAACCAAAAAAGAATATAGGCCATCGTAGAAGTCAAGGATATTGTAGACAGGACAACCTCAGTCTCCAATACCTACTCTGCGTCTGGTAGAGAGTTGATGAATAAGAAGAAAGTAACATCCAAAAGACACACACTGGCAAGGCCATGTGAATCACATTATAAGAATTAGACCAGTCCACAGACAAATTTAGTCCCCTTCTAGGAATGGCAGCGCCTTTAACTTTTTCTTTTATAGTATGAACTTTGTATCCTTTTAAGGGCAGTTTCATCAAAAAGAATGTTAGAATACATAAGTTTATTCCTCTTATGTTTTCATTTGCCACAAAAGCTGAGTAACCATGCCTTCTTTATTCCGATTAAGTACAGGGAGCTGGGCAGAGAAAATCTATGGCTCTCCCGAAAGTATGGGACAGCTAGGACGTTGGAGCCCCAGATTCACATTTCCTTGGAGATGGTATAGACATTTAGTTCCAGCTGTAATTCTACTTGCCCTTTTATTTTCCTTCCTTTCTTTTTTTTTTTTTTTAATTACAAGAGTATAATATAAATGTATTCTTACTGCAAATCGACTAACCAGGTCACCAATATAAACAGTAAGATAAAACAATGAATACCTCTGTTTTGAGCAGTATAATGGCTTAAAAATTATAAAAGACCTTACAAATGAAAAAAAGAAAAAAAAACCCACTGAAAAAATATGTATTTTCTGAATGTATTGTTGGGCTGGCTCCAAATCAAATAACCCATAAAGCACAAAACAGAGTAAAAGCTTGGGATACAAGGTAAGCAAGCCAGACAACTTTCATCTTGAGAGCTTCTACCAAATCTTAGAGACCCCAGTTTCCTTTGTCATGTCCTCAAGTTCTACTATAGAGAATCTCATAAAAGGATCCACACTAGAAACGACAAGACAAAAGCCACTCCTCCATGTAGGGGTGAAGTAGAGAGAAACATGCAAAGCAAAATGCCTTGGCAAGGCCACTTGCATATCAAACACTGAACACTGGATGGTGAGGGGCGGGAAAATCTCTTGTGAGAATTTATAACCCCAAGCTGGTCTTTCCATGATTTTATGGTCTAAATTCATGTTCCCTCTGTGATTCTAAAACTCCTCAAAGAGAAATTTAAATTTAAAGTGTTTTTAGATTGATAGGGGAATCCATGGAACTGAAAAGTATAAAAGCCACCTGGCTAGCATGCTAAAGCAGGTGAAAGAAGAGAACTGAGGGTCTCCTAATTCCTTACTTGGGCTTTCTTTTGATCCTCCTGATTTGAGGCTAGGCCTCCACTCTCCTCTGCTGGTTGTCCCTCTGGTTTTACATCCCCAGAGACCAAGCCTCTAGGCTCCCACAAGAATAGGGAAAGGGATGACTTTCTGATGACTCACTGTTCTTTAATCAGACTTCCAAAAGCCTCTGTTTTCTCCCACCCTTAAGACACACACACACACACACACACACACACACACACACACACAAGCATGCACACACAGACACAAGCACATACTTATCTACTTCCTTCTGCAGAATGTGGTAACTTTCTGGAGTTCTCCAGGACAAATCACTTCATTTCCCTTCAGCCTCCACACCTTCACCCCTACCAACACTTTAGCATAATCTTGTTCTGCAAAGTCCTTTCCTGTATCTCCACTCACTTTCTAAACTGTATATTGTGACTGAGGTTACAGATGGCACCTCATTTCCTTGAAGGTGAGTTTAATGTGCTTCTTGTTCTCTGGAGCAATTTTACAAACGATATCTCATTGGACATTATTTTTTTCTTATTGTTTCACATCTTCCTTGCTGGTTTTGAAGTAATCTCCGGAGAAAAGACAGAGTAGAAATGTCTTTACTTCACTATCTTGAAATTGGAGACCCAGGACACTACTTTAAAAGTACAAATTTCCCAACAGATAAACACTACAAATTCTCTAATATTGGTGTCTAATTTAGAGAAAACTCAAGGAGATAACTTGTCTAGTCTAAGGGACTAGGAGGTCTCCAGTTAGAATCTGTTTAACTTGAAATCTAAAGTAGAATTATTCTAAGACAGATAATTTGCCATTTATGTGATAAGATTCTACATAATTTAGGAGCAACATCTCCTCAGAAATTACTAAAAGGTTTTGCAGTAAAAACCAACCATTATGATATGCTAGTATCAAACTCTCAAAATCTAAGCCACCATATGGAGTTAACCTGTGCGGCACACGAAAGTGCCATTTTTAAAGAACTTCATTCCTAGAGATCCTGCTGATCTAGATATATTATAACAATTTTCCAGTAGAAAGTAGTCAAGGTCTTACAATGACAAGATCGTATTATTACAACAATTTTCTGACATAGGCAAGTGAGGTGGTCCTTTCCCTTAATTTATGTACTCTCTAGCTTCATAGATGTCCTGAATGAAATTAACTTGCCAGTCAAATTCACATCTATAAATCTTCTGAAAGGGACATCATTTCTAAAGCATAACTACTATAAAACTGAAATGACCCAAAATTCCTATGCTAAAGCCCTAACCTCACATATCGCTGTATCTGAAGATAATAAAGACCACCAGAAACAGTTTGCTCTTGGATGGCAAGGCCAGCAACGCACCTTTACTCTCCTACCTCAGGAGTATATTGACTCTCCAGCCCTATTTCATAATTTAGTTCTGTGGGGACCTTGATTGTCTTTTCCTTCAATCAGATAGCATACTAGTGCATTACATGAATGGCATTATTCTGAATGGATCTAGTAAGCAAGATGTAGCCACTACTTCAGATCTTGTGATAAGAGGGTAAGAAATAAATCTGAAAAAAACAGGGACTTCTACCCCAGGGAAATTTCTAGAGCTTCAGTCGTGTAGGGCTTGTGAAGATATCCCTTCTATGGATGAAGAATAAGTTTTTGCACTAGGCACAACACCTAGTGGGCCTCTTTGGATTTTGGAGGCAACATATTCCTTATTCAGGTGTGTTAGTCCAGCCTATTTACCAAGAGACTCAAAAAGCTGCTAGTTTTATGCAGGTCCCAGAATGAGAAAAATCTCTATAGTAGTCCAGGCCTTGTTCTCCCACTTGGGCCATATGATCCTGCAGATCCAATGCTACTCAAGCATCAGTAGCAGACAGGAACTCTGTTTGCAGACTTTAGAGGCTTCTATAAGTGAATTGCAGGAGAGGTCCTCAGGATTTTGGAGCCAAGCCCTGCCACCCTCTGCAGATAAGCATTCTCTTTTACAAAACACCTTCTGGCCTGATACTGTGTCTTGCTAGAGAATGAAGGCTTAATCACGGGCCACCAAATTAGTGTACAACACAGGCTGCCTTCACGAACCAGGTATTATGTAATAAACCAAGCCACAATGTAAGACATCATCAAATGGACACAGTATATAGACAATTCAGCCCAAACAGGTCCTGAAGGCATAAGTAAGTTACATGAGCAAATGGGCAAATATCCACAGTCCCCACTTCTGCTACAGTACCTGCTCTCTCCTAGCCTAGACCTATGGCCTCAAGGAGAGTTCCCCACAATCTGTTGATAGAAGAGAAGAATCTGCCCTAGTTTAGAGGTGGTTCTGTACAATATCTAGGCAAAACCCCCAAATGGACAGCTATAGCACTACTTGTTCTTCCTGAGATACCCCTGAAAGGGAAAGGTAAAGAGAAATCTTCCCAGTGGATAGAATGTAAAGCAATGTACCTCATTGTTCACTTTGCCTAGTAGGAGAAATGGCCAGATATGTGATTACATACAGATTCATGGACTGTGGCCAATGGTTTTGTTCTATGGCCAAGGTCTTGGAAGGGACGTGATTGGAAAGTTGGTAACAAGGAAATCTGGGCAAGAGTTACATAGATAGACCTTACTGCATGGGGAAAAATGTGAACATATTTGAGTCCCATGTGAATGTTCCCCAAAGGGTGACTTCAGCAGAGAAATATATTAACAGCCAAATGGAATAGTATGGATACTATACCATACGATACCATCACCCTCTTTCCCCAGTGACTCCTCCCATCATCAAATGGGTTCATGAAGAAAGTATGCATGGTAGCAGAAATAGAAGGAATTCTCAGGCTCAGCAGTATGAACGTCCACTGGCTACAGCCATCACTGAATGCCCAATATGCCAGCAGCAGGCAGCAACACTAAGTCCCTAATATGGCCCCACTCTCTAGAGTGACGAGCTGGCTACATGGGGGTACGTTGATTACACTGGACCACTTCCATCATAGAAGGGACAGTGCTTTGTTCTTACTGGAATAGAAATTTATCCTGGATATGGACTTGCCTTCCCTGAGAATAATACTTCTGCCCAAACCATTATCCATGGACTTACAGAATGCCTTGCCTATAGTTCTGATCAAGAAACTCACTTCACAACAAACAAAGTATTGCAATGGGTCCATTCTCATGGAATTCATTAATCTTACCATGTCCCCGACAATCCTGAAGCAGCTGGCCTGACAGAGTGGTGGAAAGGTCTTTTGCAGACTCAATTACAATTCCAGTCAGGTGGCAATATCTTGCAGGGCTGAGATAAGGTTTTACAGAAGGCTGTATATGCTCTGAATCAGCACCTAATTTGGGGTACTGTTTCCCCCACAGGCAGGATTCATAGGTCCAGGAATCAAGAGGAGGAAATGAAGAGAAGTGGCATAACTCACTATAACCTCTGGTGACTCACTAGTAAAATGTTTGCTTCTTGTCTCCTGTGATCTTATGTTTTGCTGCCCTATAGGTCTTTGTTCCAAAGGAAGCAATGCTTCCACCAGGAGACACAATAAGATTCCATTGACCTGGATGTTAAGACTGCCACCTGGCCATGGGGGACTTCTCTGTCATAGGGGACAGCTCTGAATCATCAGATACAGCACGGAGTTATTGTGCTGCTGGCTTGACTGATCCCAACCAATACATTAATTTTTTTTTGCAACAGGAAGAGACACTTCATTCTAAACAAAGCTTTTAGAAAAAATCATAAAGCCATTTTAATGCAGTTGGTTCCACAGGGTCTGATTTTGCTACATATATCCCTTGAGCAACAAAGTGGTTAGATTTTAAGAATAAAGCACTTCTTATTAAGCCTCATTTGATTGGTACCTGGATTATGAATGAAACAGGAAGCTGAACAGTCTGATGAGACTGAGCACTTTTCAGAGATTGCAATACATCACACCTTGGCATTGATGATTAAAAGCACTTCTACTTTGAACCAGAAGACTACTTGCAATGTCTTCCAGGAATTTAAATAGTTCCTTTCCATGCATATTATATAGAACACATAGTAACTATATATGTAACAATTACATTTAAGTCATGATTATTAAGATTAGTCCATTCATTCAATTATCCTTAATTCATTTAACAAAGATTAAATTAGCACCTAAAAAGTGCAATGACTACTGTTGGGTCTAACCATAGACATATTTTTCATTCCTTGGATTATGTCTAACATGTGTTTGGAACACAAGCACTAAGATATGCAAATGACTGAGAACAGATATCTGCTTCCATTGCATAGTCCTCAGATACACTAGCTTGTTACGGTTAAAAGATGGTATAATATCAACATTACTTAATGCCTAACTTAAACTCAAATACCGATAAACATAAATAATTCAGTCCAATAATATCATTAATATTCAAATGTAAAATAAGCAATAGTTTATAAGAATAACATAATTTTATATTACATTTTAACAGAAAAACTGTTTTAAAATTCCCTTACCTCTTGTTTGTACCCCCTTTCCACAGGCTTCACTGGTGCCCATTATCGCCTGCCTGACAGACTCTGGCACCAATATACAAGGGCTCCATTTCTGTGGCTTCCATCTGTGATTACAAAGAAGAGCAAACTAAAAATTTCACCATAACAAACATACAAAAGAAATACACAAAATGAACGAATTTGAAACCCCCAAATCATAAAAACAGTAATTCAATAAAACCTGATTTAAAATCAATGTCATAAAACGGAGCAAAAGGGAAGAAAATAGTCCACTCTATCCTAGATTCATGGTTAATGCAGTATTTCCATTTTTTTAAAATGTTGACATTTTCTATATAAGCTGTAGTCCATTGGGCAAGGTGGCAGTAAAAATCCTTAAAAGCACAGATCAATCGAGAAGTTTTACCTACCATATTATCTAAAATTATTTTTGAATTTCTTTTTTTTTTCTTTTTCTTTTTTTTTTTTAATTTTTTATTTTTTATAAACATATATTTTTATCCCCTGGGGTACAGGTCTGTGAATCACCAGGCTTACACACTTCACAGCACTCACCAAATCACATACCCTCCCCAATGTCCACAATAGCCAAACTATGGAAAGAACCTAGATGTCCATCAACAGATGAATGGATCAAGAAGATGTGGTATATATACACAATGGAATACTATGCAGCCATCAAAAGAAATAAAATTATTTTTAAAAGAGGGGGGAAGAAAAAGAAAGAGAGAAGGAGCAGGAGGAAGAAGAGGTGGAAAGGAAAAAGAGAGAGAGAAAAATCCCTATGTCCCATTGGAGCCAGTGAGAATCAAGGTTTGAACATCTGAAAATTTGGGATGAAAACTTTCACAATTGATCTTCTGCTTCTGAGATTTTTTATAAGGTGGTGTCTAAGATTTTAAAGTGATTCAGATATCTCAATAAGTCATAAAGTAAAAGGGTGATGGGGGGGGTCACAGGGACCTATCTTATGTGATAGTTCATCTCATGGAAGAGGAACAGATCCTCCTTTGATGAATCACCAGTATTTCTAGTTCTCAAAGGAAATATTCACTGCGGAGGCCTTGTGGTTTCTCACTGTTTTCCTTTCTCAGGTAAACAAAATTTTCTATTTTTATGATCCACAAGACAGACTGACTTAGATCCTTAAACTTGTCTTCAGAATGTACCAGAGGGGCGCCTGGGTGGCTCAGCGGATTAAGTCTCAGCCTTTGGCTCAGGTCATGATCTCAGGGTCCTGGGATCGAGCCCAATATGGGGTGAGCAGGGAGCCTGCTTCCCCCTCTCTCTCTGCCTGCCTCTCTGCCTATTTGTGATCTCTCTCTCTGTCAAATAAATAAATAAAATCCTTATTAAAAAAAAAAAAAAAAAGAATGTACCAGAAAACTCAAACCTTAAGAGTAACCACAGATTCTGTTCCTTCCTTAGTATATGTTCACACTTTTCAGAGCCAATAGCACTAATAAGAGATGCTACTTCAAAAAATGAAACAGAAACATGAAGCGAAAATATTATTGGCCAGTTTTGTGAGATGAAATAATTGATAGATAAAGATCTCTAGGATTTTTTCATCTTGCAAAACTGGTTAATAATATTACATATAAATTACATATGTATGTACAATACATATGTACAACAATATTACATATGTATGTATGTAATATATACATAATATTATTGACCAGTTTATATGTAATAGATATGTAATATATATGATATATATATAAAATATAATATTGACCTCACTCAAGTGGCATTCATACTAGGAATAGTTGAGGAATTGAGAAATCAAGAAACACCTAAACTGAAAAGCACAATTTAAAGGACCCCTTAATTTTAAATAATTGTAAATTTACTTTGCACATGCATAGATTGATTTAGTATAATTCCAAAACACAGAAACTGAAATGGCAAGGGATTTTAGTCCAATTTTTCAATAGGATGTAGCAATCATTCAGATCCCTTCAGTTTACCGAGGCTTTCTAAATCGAAATGAGACCATGGAGTTCAGTGTAGTTCAATGTGCTGCATAAAGTGAAATAGAAGGAATTTCAGGACTCTCATTAAACTTGGTTTTGGAATGAGAAACTTGGGCTCAGAGAGGTTAAGTTAAATGCCTGAGATTGTACAACTCAGAGGCCAGCTGTCCCTCCTAAAACCCTGGATGTTCAGCTACAGACCCTTGACCCCATGGTCAGTTCTCTGTAAGGCTACATCACCATGCTGCCTTCCCTTTTGGTTATTAACTTAATGTGTTGGGAGATACTCAAATTCACAAAAATTTCTACAGACATTTTGATTCTATTTTAACTATGTAAGTCTGTGATTATGTCACCTTAATGGAATCAAAAAGAAGATTCAGAAGATAATGATAAAGATCCTATATTAACTTGCCTCTCTAACATACCAATGAGAAGGGATGCAAAAACTAAATTGGAACCATGTTGTTCAAAATTCAAGGCTGCTTTACTGAGGAGCAGAGAATCATGCTAATAATGTGTATACATACTAAACTAGGCATCATGAGAAATGATAACACTGATCCAATCCAGACATAGCAAAACTAGTTCCTGGGGGAAATGGCAGGAGGTCAATGATGGAAACAAGTTCAAACGTGAGTAGCTAAAATGAAATGCAACCAGAGTGAAGAGAGTAGACAGTAGAAAGGAAAAATCTCACTAATAACATCTAGGATATTCTCTGATTATAATAGCCTCGGGTCCATAAAAATACCTAATAACATTTGATTTGGTTAATTTTTTCAATTGGCTACTTTCCCCAAGAGCTCTTTTGCTGGGCTCAGAAGTTTCAATTTTTATGTATGGTACAAAGGGATGACTATTGACAGTGTTTCCATAGCAGCCCTGTGGCTAATGAGAGAAAACTGGTAGTCTGGGCATGTTCCCAGTATTGATTCACATCCTCCTTAAACTGGCCGTTAGATAGAAACAATGAGCATAAAGGATTATAGAATTGATAGTAATGCAGACTCTTCAATGACACTCTAACATTATCTAATGTGAGGAGTCTTCTTTAAAAAATAAAGAGAGAGAAAGAAGGAAAAAGAAAAATAACTTGTATTTTCCTGGCAAATTAGCCCTTGAATTTCATAGCTTTAAGATATAGTTTTTTCAAATAATCAGGAGAAACACTAGACATTTTTGCACAAAGCAATGAAACTCAACAGTGAAAAAATTTATTCTAGATGTACTTTAAAGCAATGCTTCAAACCAACATTAAAAGAATGAGCATTAATGACTAAACACACAAATCTCAGGGATTGCTTTTATAAATAATAATCACCAGTTCATCAAGAGGGAATATATAAGTACCATATATACTTTAAAAGTCATTTTCTTTTTTTTTTTTTATTTTATCTATTGGTTAAACTTTTCCTAAGTAGATAATTCCTTAAAATGTGCACATGACAAAATTTAAAAACCAAATTTTTTTAAATAAAAGTAAATAACTATTTTAAAAGTACATATTTATTCTTAGTTCTTAATTAAAAGCTTTAGGATAAAAACAATAGAATGAGGTAACTTATGTGTGTGTTTGTTTTCCAGGTAAAGACTTTATCCTAAATCTCTTTGGATCCTAATCCTTAAAACTGATTGCCTGGGTGGCAGAACTCCAGCAGCTCACTTAAAATCAAAACATGTTTATTTATTTTTTTATGTTAAATGACTTTCATATTCTTTACTCCTTTGAATATATTCAAAAGAGGGGGAAATGTTGAACTATTAAAGATAAACATTATCTCATCTTATTTCTCACTAAAAATCATAAACTATATAAAAAAGATAGGTCATGATTTATACTAAAATCTAATGATTATTTAAAAAGGTAACTAATTACCGATATATGGGACACAATGAAATATCTTCACACTCTCGCTCTTCAAATAAGGTATCTGGGCATTCTTGGCCTCCATTGGCTGCTTCCTGGATGATAATCCTGTATCGAGACTGTTTTACTGTGGCATTTCCTGAAGTAAAGGAAAAATAGAATTGTAGTGTCCTTCTGTGAGGATGCAGGGGAAAATTTAGGGTTAGTCACAGAAGGGAAGGGAGGGAGAAAAGAAGAGAAGGAGGGGGGAAGGAGGGAGGGAGGAAGTAGGGAGGGAAGTGGAAGGAAGTAAGAATACGTGGTCAGACTACTTAGGGAATGAGAATAACAAGCAATAACCAAGGATTAATACTTCATATTATACTCAATCTTACTCCTGTGAAATAATTAATCCTAAATAATGCGATTTCAAATCTATTTGAGCTCATATGCAAAGACCATTTTCCAACTGTATTACTATGCTTTAAATTCATCAGAATTTATATTACCTATGGCGTAAGAGTTACATGGCATAACCTAAGGAACCCAAGAAACCCTCTTTGATCTCAAAACAATAGCTTAAGGGCCTAGTTTTACTATTAGCGATTCATTCCCTCCAGCAAGGCACTTCCCTCTGTGCGTGACTTTATAATGCAAACACTCATTAAAATTAATACATTAGTAATTTACTTATTTATGGATATTGGTTTCTTACATTTCGTATTCCTCATAACCTGATATGATATGTATATAATTGGAACTTAGGGAAAAGGCACTAAAATTGTGACAGAACAAAATATTGTCTACTTTCTGTTTTGGCTGAATAGGAGAAGTATTAATAGGCATCTCAGTAAAGGCAGCCCATGTTTACTTTAAGGTGCTGGGACACTCATCTCATAATCTTTAGATTCCTCTTGAATCAATAACAACAATAAAAACCAATTATATTACAGTGCCTAGCAACTATTTCAATTACCATAAGCAAAATTTGCACTAGATAAAAAGATTCAAATTCTTGAACTTACAATTAAAAAGAAAGAAAGGGAGGCAGATAGAGATACAAGTTTAAGACATCAATAGTGTGAGAAGAATCAACAGTGTGCACTCTTAGGAGAGTACAGAAGAAAGAGTAATCATTTTTGTCTCTGGAAATCAGTTCCTGGAGGAGAGAGATTTTATTCTGGGACTTAAAATCTTAATAGAAAAAGTAAAAAAGCTGAAGCCATTTTGGACCAAGGTAAGTCTGAGAAAAGACACTGCTGAGACATAAATGGGTGCATGGAATTCACAGAGAAAGGGAGCTGCATTCAGATGGAAAATGTGTACATTTGGCTTGTGAGTGTGCCTTTGTTGAGGAGGTTACAAAAGAATGAAGAGAAAGGGGAGTGTAGAAGAAAATGGAATTAACTGGTAGGTTTGGGACAGATGATGGATCTGACTACATTTAGAAGAAAATTTCTAGAAAGCCAGTAAACTAAGGGGAGTATGACAAAAGGGGGGAAAAAAGCTTTCATTAAAATTGTATATTCATATAGTTTTTTAAAAAATCTTTAGTACAATGACTTATAGTGAGAAACAACGGACCCACAACCAATTCCCCGTCTTCCTTCTAGAACATTTTGAACTCTATTTAGTTCTTCTGTGGTTATCTCCAAATCTATAAATAATAAGCTTATGTCATTTTTTTTCTTGATTCATTAACTTTAGGCATCATTTACTGACTTTCTGTTATAACTGATGGGAGTTTACTTTGCAACACCATTCAGTTTTTTATAATTGTATCACTATTTTTATGGCTCTAATGGTTATTTAAAAGCTTTAAATAACCCACTTTTTTCCAGTCCCACTCCTCATTCTTGCCCTCTATCAGACCAACCACTACTGTTCAAAAGAATCTTCATGGATAGATGAGCTTCCTCTTCTCTTGCCATGCACATTCCTGATAAGTTAAGTCATAGCTTCATGTGCTGCACCATCACTTTTTCTGCTCTTTAGTCTTGCTACTAAGTTTTTTGTTAATGAGTTTAGAGCTCTCATCCACTGATGGTCCTCTTTATATTTTTTAACAAGGAATTAGGGCTTTTATAATTCATTTCTATTATTTTAATGAGATTATGGAAAGAAAAGGAAACCAACATATTTATACACTTCATGATCTTGACTAAGTTAAGCATAGGATCTTTTCCAACTACTTACAGTCCTATTCCCCTCCTTTGTTTTTTTTTCTTCCCCCATATTTAATCTGCAGTCTAGCCAGGAAACTAATCATAGAAGTATATCAGTGACTCCCTTATCCATTGGCTTTTGGTTGGGTTTGGCCAATAGAGGGATGGGGCACACAATATAAGGAGAAAAAATGATAAGAAAAGAGAAAGATCAGGGAATTTATTCCAACAGATTTCATTTTCTATATTACCTCAGTTTGTTCTCTACCCAAACCAAAAGCAATGGTTTCTATGAAATGGCCCTCTCCTCCAGCTACAGTTCTACTAATTGTTCCTACCTCTATCAAATTTCAGGCTCCTAAATGTCACTAGTCCAGGTGCTAAACCATCGCCTGTAAGCTTAAGTAACCCTTCCCAGTATTTTGGAAATAACCCCTTCATTAAATTTTTCCCAATGCCCCATTTGAGTGGGCCATCTTTTTCCTGCCAGGACATGCTAATAAAATCAAAGGAGACAGACATGTTACTACATGACAGGGAAGAATGTTATAATTTGCTTTTTTCTAAAAGTACTTAAGGTCCGGTGAGGAGTATAAAATAGAAGGTTAAAGAGGGGGTGGGGAAAGTGTAATTAAAACAGTTCTGGTAAAAAGCTGAGAATTTTACCCTTTACGTTCAGGAAGAAGACAAAAATGGCCACTCTTCCCACTTTAATAGTATTAGAAGTCTTAGTCACAGAAATTAGACAAGATAAAGAAATAAGAGCATCCAAATTGGAAAGGAAAAAGTAAAACTGCCACTCTTTGCAGATGACATGACACTACATCTAGAAAACCCTAAAGATCCCATCAAAAAAGCTATTAGAACTAATAAATGAATTCAGTAAAGTTGCAGGATACAAAATTAACATGTAGCAATTGGTCATATTTCTATACACTAACAATCAGCTATCAGAAAGAAAAAAATTAAGAAAATAATCCCATTTATAATTGCATTAAAAATAATAAAATACCTAGGAATAAGTTTAGCCAGGGAGGTAGAAGTCATGTACTCTCAAAACTTCAAGAACTGGGACACCTGGGTGGTTCAGTGGGTTAAGCCTCTCCCTTCAGCTTAGGTCATGATCTCCTGGGATGGAGACCCGGGTCAGGCTCTCTGCTCAGTGGGGAGCCTGCTTCCCCATCCCGCCTGTCTCTCTACCTACTTGTGATCTCTCTCTCTCTGTCAAATAAATAAATAAAATCTAAAAACAAAACAAAACAAAACTTCAAGACACTGATGAAAGAAACTGAAGAAGAAAAAAAAAATAAATGGAAAGATATACCATGCTCATGGATTGGAAGAATTAATATTATTAAAATTTCCATACTACCCAGAAAAATCTATAGATTCAGTGCAATCCCTATCAAAATACCAATGTTATTTTTCACTAAACTAGAGTAAGAAATACTAAAATTTGTATAAAACCCCAAATTTGTATAGAACCACAAATACAAATCCCAAATAGTCAAAGCACTACTGAGAAAAAACAACAACGTGGAGGAATCAATCAGACTTTCTGATTTCAAAGTATCCTACAAAGCTACAGTAACCAAAACAGTATGGTATGGGCACAAAAATAGACATACAGATCAATGGTTTAGAATAGAAATAAAATAGAAACAGAAAGAAATCTACACATGTATGGTCAATTAATGTATTGCAAAACAGACAAGAATATATCACGAGGAAAAGACAGTCTCTTCAATGAATGGTGTCAGCACAGCTACATGCAAAAGAATGAACTTGGACCAAAATCTTATACCATACACAAAAATAAATTAAAAATGGATTAATGACTTGAATATAACATCTGAAACTATAAAACTTCTAAAAGAAAAGATAGGCAGTGAGCTCTGTGACATTGATCTTAGCAATACTTCGTGAACCAGTCTGTCAGGCATGAACAACAACAACTAAAATAAACAATTATATTTATTATATCAAACTAAAAAAACCTTTTGCACAGCAAAGAAAACAAACAACAAAGCAAAAAGACAACCTACTGAATGAGAGAAGATATTTGCAATTATATATCTGGTAAGATGTTAACATCCAAAATACATAATGAACTCAGGTAACTTCATATAAAAAAAAAAAAAGTGAAACATGAGCAGTGGACTTAGATGTTTCTAAAGCAGATGTACAGATGGCCAACAGACACATGGAATGACGTTTAACATCACTGATCACCAGGGACTTGCAAATCAAAACCATAATGAAATATTACCTCACTCTGTCAAATTGGCTATTCTCAAAAACACAAAAACAAGTGCTGGTGAGAATGTGGAGAAAAGGGAACCCTTGTGCACTGCTGGGAATAAAAACAGTATGGAGGTTCCTCAAAAAATTAAATATAGAACTACCATACCATTCAGCAATTCCACCTCAGGTTATTTATCTGAAAAAAAAAAAGAAACTATCAATTTGAAGAGATCTATGTGTATCCCTCTGTTCACTGAAGCATTATTTAGGGTAGCCAAGATACAGAAGCAATCTAAGTGTCTACCAGTAGATGAATGGATAAAGAAAATGTGCTATATATACCCAATAGAGTATTATTCAGTCAGATAAAAGGAATAAGATCTTGCCCTTTGCAACAACTTGGAAGGAGCTAGAGGACATTATGCTAAATGAAAGTCAGACAGAGAAACAAGTATCATATCATTTCACTTATACATAGGATCTAAAAAGCAAGACAAACAAACAAAATAAAATAGAAACGGACTTGTAGCTATAAGAAACAAATTGTTGGTTACCAAAGGGGGCTGAGATAGGGGGGTGAAATAGGGAAAGGGGATTACAAGGTACAAACTTCCAGTTATAAAATTAATAAGTCATGGGGATGTCCTTTTCAGCTTCAGGAATATAGTCAATAATATTCTAATAATTTTCTATGGTGACAGATGCTAACTACACATCATGGGAATCATTTCATAAGGCATAAAAATATTGAATCACGGGGCGCCTGGGTGGCTCAGTGGGTTAAGCCGCTGCCTTTGGCTCAGGTCATGATCTCAGGGTCCTGGGATCGAGTCCCGCATCGGGCTCTCTGCTCAGCAGGGAGCCTGCTTCCCCCTCTCTCTCTGTCTGCCTCTCCATCTACTTGTGATTTCTCTCTGTCAAATAAATTAAAAAAAAATATTGAATCACTATAATGTATACCTGAAACTAACAGGATATTGTATGTCAATTATACTTCAATAAAGAAAAAAAAAAGTTCTGCATAATTATATAAAACTATCTACATTTGGGTGTGGCCAGCTTTGTAAATAATTATGCTTTTAGGAATAAGTCTCTTCTCCCATTGCCAGTTAATTCCAGTTACACTGTACTTACAGTGATAATTATTGCTTATCCTTAGGATTTGTACTTGTGTGGGTTTTTCTGTGTGTGTGTGTGTGTGTTGTCCAAGTGTTATGTTAGGAGACCCAGAAATAAAAACTGAAGAGAACAGGAAAAATGAAACAGATGCCTTTACCTTACTTAAGAGAGAACATGGATCAATGTTCATCCCTTCACACTGCATGCTCATGTGTGTGTGTGCAAACAAACAGTTACACACACACACACACACAATGAACATTCCCACACAAAGGTTTTCTGCTTTATCATATAATTGCAAGTCAAGCCATTCAAAGTTTGGGGAACACAGTTGCATTGAATATCGTGCCCTACAAACATTCAGGTGGAGGGATGGATTCTATGGGCAAAACAAAATTTTAAAATAGAAGCTAGATTTTTTCAGAAAGAAAACTGATTGACACTGTACAGACATGACGAAAAATGTGTATGTTTTCAAAGAAGAAAAGAGAGATAAACGATGATCTTGACATAAGGAAACAATACCAAGATCTGTGAGATAGGTGCTAATTTTTTTTTTTTTTTTTCTGTGTGATGCGTTTTTTTGTCCTAAACTTTGGAAGGGTCATAGTTAGCATTCGGCTTTAAAGGGTTTTTCCACTTTCTGTGATAAAAGTACCTCAACTTATAACCGGACCTGTGGAAGAGTCAGTTATGCACAAGAGATATGGTTTAGCTGGTGTCATGGAAACTTAAGGGCAGGCAACATCTGACTTGGGACGGAGTAGTCAGTAGTTTTCTCACTCCAAACCGACTTCAGGCCAGCCTAAAGGGAGCAGTTTTGTACCAAGGAAGGACAATAATTCCAGAAATCCAAGAAGTTATTAGCAACAGAAGAGGATGCTTCCAGTAGCACCCAGCGTCAAAGTCAGAAGTCAGACAACAGAGGACGAGCAAAAGGCTAACGCTCTCAGGAACTGGTGTCCAACAGAGCCCCACTTTCTGTTGAATACATAGCAATGGATTTCAGGGAAGTAGACAGAGAATGGAAGATAGTGGCTTTGAAGGTGGAAAGTATTTGGATTACATACATGTGTAAAATGCATTTTAAGTTTCCAAGAATTATCTCCTTAGTATATATCAGATCTGCTTCTGGGTATTTTACATATGCTGTCTCATTTTATTATTAAAATATTTTATGAGGCTGATATCACTACCACCATTTTCACTTATTTTAAAATTATTATTATTGATCCCACTTTACAGATAAGAAAATGGAGGGTGGAAGAGATAAATCTTTTGCCCAAAGTCACCTAGCTAGTTCTAAAGCTATTAAAAGAATGCCAGTAAAACTGTAACTAAACAGATATCAAAGCCCATCCATAATCTTTCCATATGAGATTTTATGGTGAAACAAAGAGCAGGGAGCATCCGGGGAGGAGTTCCCAGCCTCACTCCTCTGTTATTCCCAAGGGATAAAGAGATATGGAGTACCCTGTTGGCAGAAGGTTTCAAGTGCCAATAATAGTGCTTGTGGGGCTTGGTGAGTGATGTTTCCAATCTCATTAGGACCTATGAAAAAATAACAATAAATTAAAGTTCCTGTTTGGGTGCCTGGGTGGCTCAGTAGGTTAAGCCTCTGCCTTCAGCTCAGGTCATGATGTCAGGGTCCTGGGATCGAGCCCCACATTGGGCTCTCTGCTCAGTAGGGAGCCTGCTTCCCCTCTTTCTCTGCCTGCCTCTCTGCCTACTTGTGATCTCTACTCTCTCTGTCAAGTAAATAAATACAATTTAAAAAATTTTTAAAAAATAAAGTTCCTGTTTGCAAACATAAGTAACAGTTCAAGCATGATTATGCTTAATAAACAACTAGTCTAAATTCAATTTTGATTTATGCATATTTTATCACCACTTAGTCATCAGACATAATCATACTTAAGTTAATACTTATAGTCAAAAGAAGTAACATTTAGAGAAGATGGCAGCTTAAACATCAAGAGCCATATTTAATATCAGAAATATACAAGTGAGTTATTTATCAATATAGAAAGAATATGAAATATTTATAGATCCTCTGTGAAGGTCCATTCCACTCTTTTCCCAGAAAGATGGTAGCAAAGATGGAAGAAACTGGTCTGTAAGAGTAGCTCTGGGTGATTCACAGCCAGGCAAGGACGGCATTTCATACTGAACTGAAGATAATGAGTGCTGGTCCCTGGTGTCAGGGTTCGTCAACCAAAGACTAGGGCTAAAGAATGGACCCGCTAAGCTTCCAACTGATCTGAAGTCTGAGTGTAGATAAAGAGCAAGTGGAACATGGTAGAGCATAGTGAGTATAAGCCCTGGGTGACAGAGAGACATACAGATGAGCACAGGAGGGGAGGTCTTCCAAAAGCAAGCAGGTGTGTAAACTACACGTGGGATTACTGTGTATCAGCAGTATCTATTAATACCTACTGAATATAAGCAGATATGCTGATATCAATCTGCAGAAATCTGAAAGAAAGATTTTAAAAAAATCACTGCTCTGGCTTTCCCTTGTTTCTCAATTATCTTCATTATTAATGGGTCTAAGAGATCTTAGCGACTCATTCTGGTTCATGGCGCCAACATTCTCCTAGGTTTGTTGCCTTAAGACTCTAGATTCTCATCGGGTGCTCTTGGTCCTCTTCCCCATTTACATATCAAGTTCACCATTAAACAAACAGAACAAAAAATCTACTCGTGATTCCTATGTAATTGATCTTGAAGCAAAAGGATGGCACCAATATTTGAAGATGCTTATCATATAAAGAACCACATGTAAGTACTTCCTGAGGTTTAGTAACAACTCGGGTGCCTACTAGATTCCAGGCAAGTCCTTTAATCTTGCTAAACCTCAGCTTCCTTGGCTGTAAAACAGACCAAATAAAAGGGTCTAGTTAATATGATTCCCAGGAGGATTCAACGAAATACTGCCCGTAAAGCATGTGCATATTGCCTGGTACCAGGAATCTTCTCCAACATGAGTTCATGACAGAAGGTGAGAAGAAAGATTAAAAAAAAAAATATATATATATATATATATATATATATATATGAATGAAGAAACCCTTCAAGAGTTGAGGCTTCTTCATATTTAAAGAAAACTATGATAATCCAGTCTATTCAGTGCTGTCTCAGGCCATGTTCCAAGCATCCGGAGTAGACGATGAGTGGCTGAAAACCATCTCACATTCCTGGTAAATTAAATTACAATTGCAAGGCAATTTGTATCAGCCATTTTCTGGTATCATAGAAGAGGAACAGAAAAGGTGATCAAATCCCTTGTTTGCTCAAAGAAGTCTTAGTTAATGCCAGTTATCCCGGCTTACATAAGAAGAGCTCATCCACTCACTTTCAGAAGTGCCTCTGTTTGCATGAAAATTATATGATCACTCTGAACAAAAGACCACTCCCCTTGCAAATACAAGAAACAAGCACATTTTGTTTCTCACTGCAGCATAGGTTTGCATTTCAAATGTATGAAAAAGGTACACTGCTCTTAAAATTATCTGTTCAAACGGATCACTGGGCCTTTTTATTTCTTGCCAGAGAATTCTGCTTCAGATAGCAGCCCGTGCATCCAAAGAAGATGGTCCTGTGCCCCAAGCACACTTCTTCATGAATTAAATTAAAATTGAAAGGGAAAGGAAAGTATAGGGCTTACCTGAAGATAACTGACTGGAGTTACGTGATATGTGTTGTTATGATAGAAACATCATGAATGAAAGCTATATAACTAAACAGAAGTGGTATTTATTCAAAGTGAAGCATGAATATAAGAAGAAAACAACTTTCACTTGGCAAAAATTCCAAATGGTCATTAAGAAGTCTGTTTCTAAGTCAGATCTATGGACAGACAGAGATCACAGTATGATGGTAAACAGCACAAGTTTCTTCAACATCAAATCCCCTAGAAGGAACATTCTCTCTACTGACTAATTATACACAAGAGAATGCCCCTTTCTAGTCTAGTCACAACCATTGGTGAGATTTCTTTTTTAGAAAAGGTACAAATGAGGATTCACCACCAGCTCAGCTGTCTCCTACTTAAATCTGGAGAAAGAGATACTGTGACTCTCAGTTCTTGGAGGGAAGCACTTACCACATACACTGTTGTCCCTGTCGTTAAATATTTATCAGGTTTCTGCTCTATGTAGGAGAAGCACCTAGGTGCTGAGCGTGATACTGAAATGTACATACATGCATTATTAAATCTCCCCAGTGAAGCAGAAGTGAAACTTGATGGATGGATAATAATGTAGAAGTTCTCCACAGTTTTATAAGTATTCAGAAATGATAATATAGACTTTGTATACACTATTCAAAGCCCACTGATCCACTACACTCATTGAGGAGAAATGGAAGGCTTAAATAGGGCCCACCACAATGCCCTAGAAGAAATCTGAGGGGAGAGTTTTCATCTTCTTCTTTCCTCATCATCTTGGTATTCTAGACAGAAAGCAAATACATCAAGAGTAGTCTCCTCCACCCCCCAAAGTTCCCGCTCAGCCTAGACCTCCAAGTACTTCAAAATGAACACTGAGCGTATCTATATACCAATGAAATTAAATAAAATTGCAAAGCTTTTCTGCTAAACTTCCTAGGACTGTTGAAAATAAGCTCCAGGATATCCATATACTTCTTTTAAAATGTTGCCTGAAAAAAAATGTACTCTATATTCCTAAATGTTCATAATCATCATTCACTTTGCAACAGAGGCCACATTCAATGGCTCTGGCAATGGACAGGACCTCCAGGGCTGATTTCTAATCCCAGCTCATTACTGAATTGCTATATGACCTTGGGCAACACACTTAACGTTTGAGAGCTTCAATTTTCTTGCTTATCCTATGTGGGTAATACTGCTGGGCCAACTCATAGGACACCTGTTAGGAATGCCTAATTAAATTGGATTTAAAGCATTTTGCAAATGTAATATATGTGAGTACCTGTCCACTTAAAGTTCCTTATTCTTTAAAAATGTGAACCCTTAATTTCAGATGAAGCAACTCATGGTTTTATCTGCATAAACTATCTAGGATGGCCATTGTAGCAAATAAACATGCTCTCTCTATGGTACTTACCGAACACTCACTGAAGCCTATGCAAAAGCTCTAATTTCTAGAGATTATCTCCAAATTCCTCTACTTGTTATGCTCATCACTGCAGCTCTTAAAACATGTGCAATTTGTAAAGCTGACCTTATCAAATAGTGACCACCTTGGAGTGTGGCCCTTCCTTTCTCTACATAGGATAACTGGAGTTACCCACAACTGATCTTGCTTTCGACTCAACCCATGTGGTCCTTAATGCTCGCTACGTATGAGAATCTCAAGGGATGCTCTTACAAACTCCTAATGCCAGCTCCCCCCCCCCCCGCAACTCACAACACAAACTGTGTAAATCAGAATCTCAGGTGGGTGATGACCAAATATTTGTATGTTTAAAAAAGCTCCAGGGCAGAGAATCACTGATTTAGCACATTGAAAGCTGGCAAGTCTTATTCTTCTGCTATGTAAAACAGGAAAAAGACAATGCAGCATGCTTAACCAAGCAACAGAAAACAAATGAGCACTAGCTAAATCATTAATGCTCTCAACGCATTTTAAAAATGCAACCTGCCCTCTAGCTAAGTACATCATAATGGGTATAATTGGAAATGTGTACTATAAATGAGGAGGGTTAACAACACTATTTATAATGACAATTTGCACTTGTCTTTTCTTCTTGCCAACCCGTGCTGAAATGACAGGGATTTATTTTCCCTCCATGCAGAACCCTTTTCATTTTAGCAGATGAAACGTCTAGTGGCTGCTTGCTACACAGATCCCTAATGCATCGCACTCCATCAGCCTTAAGAGTACGGTATTCTGCAACCACACTGGACTATTTATAGACAGGTTTGAGGGACACAGATGCAATCAAGGTATAAACTCAAGACATAATCCTTATTAGGCATGAACACTGAACCATATATTCATAACAACTCTTTTAAATAATCCATATTACCCTAACTTCTTAATGCTTTATGCCTTCATGGGCATAAAAGGTTGCTATTCCTGCCCCGCATTGTGTTGACAGCTAGAGTACAAAAGGACTTCCAGGTCAAGCTTATGTGTCACAGCATAATGAGGACACAGCACAGGGATATATAACTAGCAACTTCAGACCCTCAGATCCTCTGTTCTTCTCATAGATAAGTGAAGTGTATCACTTGGCTTTCTGCTTGGCATGCTCAAAAGACACCACCATTCACTATGGCTCAACCACATAAATCCTGGTTTCTGCAACTTTTTGAAATGTCCCTTCTCGGATGTGTCTACAAGTAAAAAATGGTTTGCATCAATCTAAAGTCTCTTGCTTTTGAATTCCTTTTTTGGCTTAGTGTTGATGTAATAACAACTTAGTATCGGTGAGTTTGGAATATCAGTCAGGTTTGGGAACTTAGGAAAATACTTATCTTCTAGTACCTTGAAAGGAAATAATTAGAAATAATCCTTCGGGGCTTTGAAGAAGAAGAAACAGATAATGGAATGGAATTAGTTCAGGGTTTGGAACCTGGTAATATGTAGCAACTGTGTTGGGGTAAGCTAAGAGTATTTATTCTCCCTCTACCTCTAGGTAACCCCCTATGCTTGAGACTGAACAGATGGTCACCTCTTTCAAGAAGTCTTTCCCACTCCATCCTCAGCCAAGTAGCCCTCTTCCCATGCTTCCATGCCTCTAGAAAGATCCACGTTGCATACTTTTGTCTTCTTGTCTCTCTCTGCTCTCCAGGTCTTGTAGTGCTTAAAACCTAGAAGGCATCTAATAAATGATTGTTGAATAAATAAGGAGATGGGTGCGTAAAAAATCATGACTAGATGAAAATACAGCCATCTACAAATATCTTTTTCTTGAAAGGAAAGTTGGAGACTTCTACCAGTAAGGCAGATGATATAGCTGGAGAAAATCTGCTGGCACACAGAAAAATGAAAGCTGAAGAAGTTCATTTTTAACTCAATTTAAAACATTTATCTTTTTAATTTTGGAAATTTTTAAACATATCAAATGAACCCAATATATTCATCCATCAGCTTCAATAATCGCATGGCTATGCTTTTATTTAATCTATACCCCTTCCCTTTCACACACAGCTGGATTATTTCTAAGAATATTCAGACATAACATTAATATTAACCATTTTTGTTCATTCAATGACAAACCTCACTCTGAATGGTGGTATCTACACTATGTGGAATGAAGCAAGGTTTACTTTCCAGAATATAATCTTTAAAATAATACAAAAAACAACCCAGGCACTTGCCATGATTCATTCCCCTGCCAAGTGTTCTGCATAAATCAGCTCAATGCTCCTAACAATCCTAAAACACAGTTACTCTTGTTATTCCCATTTTGGAGGTCAGAGAATGGAGGAACAGAGAAGTTTTGTATCTCGTCCAAGATTCCAGTATGTAATAAAGAGGACTCGAAACTCAAGAAGTCTGCATCCAAAGTATGTGTTCTTACTGCTCTGTTTTGCTATCTATGCCTCCAACACTTGAATGTTCTCAGTCCAATGCAAGCAGCATTGCAGTTCAATAAAATGGCAATCCAATAATGACAACTGTTCCCAGGAAGTAAAATTCAAAACCAGTTAAAAACCTGGCCCCTAAAGAAAGCCACAAGCTTACAGGGTCCCAGGCTTGGTAGGGCTCTTAGTTTAATGTTTTGCTACAGCTGTCTTGAAACTTTTAATAATTTATAAACAAGGCACCCCACATTTTTATTTTGCAGTGGGCCTTGCAAATCATGGTGCTGGTCCTGATAAAAACAATGGTGATGTGGGGAATTAACGAGATCCCCTCCATCTTGGTGATCATTTTAAAGCTTGGAAGTATACAGAGAGGTGACTACGAAGGGTTTGCTCCATCCCAGAGTTCTGACAGTTGCTTATGGTTCTTCTTCTCTCTTAGCATTTAAATTCCTTGAGAAGGAGAGAGGGTTTGCATAATCATCCAGTTACGGGAACTCCACAGGATGGGCAAAGAACTCAGTACACACTGGGTCATGAAGACAGACTATTATATAATGTTGAGTTATGGTAATTTATACAGTTACCTACAATTCACATTTTTTTTTTATTCAAGAAAACAGATTCTCTTCATTTCTTGCCCAGATAATTGAATGCTCTCATAATTTTCCACTGGTTTCCAATGCTGTCTAACCTCATTATTTTCTGTACTTTTTTTTTTCTAAAACACAAATCAGATTTTATCACACCCATGCTTAAAATTTAAAGTGTCTATTAGAATTCCAGATAATGTCCAAACTTTTTAGAATAGCATAAATCTTTTCATAAACTGGCTCCTGCATATTTCTCTAACCCTATTTCTTATCATTCCTCCATTATGCATTATACAAGCTCCACTAGCTGCTTGTAATTCATTTAATTAAAATGAACTCTCTCACTGTCAAGCATACACACACACACACACACATATACATCCCCTCTTCTATATTTAAGATACTTGTATTCCATGTTTACTTGGAATTTCCTGATCTACCAAATCTTACATCCTCTGACACTTCACTAGAGTAAGACCCCCTCTTCGGCTGCCTAATACTCTGTGCTCATTTCTGTTATAAAAAAGATAGGTTTGTGCATTTGAATCTTCTATCAAAAAGCCCCTTGAATAAAATAATGACATCTTATTAATCTTAATATTACTAGCAATTGGCAGAACGCTTGGTATATAGTGAAGCCTACAGAAAGTTTACTGAATTACTGATACATTCATCTGTTATCTTTCATTCGATTACCATTTAGGCACTTAATCCGGGGCAACCACTCTTCAGTGTGTTGAAGCAGTGAACAAGCTATGGAGCTTACTTTGTAACTGGGAGAATGGTTAAGTGCTATGAGGGAAACCTGTGTATGAGCAAGAAAGAGAATGGGAAGAGGGGATTTCTAATAAGGCTGTCAGAGAAAGGCTCATCAAGACATGATATTTGAACTGAAACCAAAATGTTAGGCAAAAAGCATTCAGGGATAAAAGCATTGTAGGAAGGAGGTACAGCCAGTGAATGTCTGAACGAGATATAATAAGCTTGGTCAGAAAGGAGGCCAAGGTAGCTAAATGGAAAAGTAAAAAACACAGTGAAAGGTGGAACAGGATTTTACAAAATTTCCTAGTACCAGTCTGTGAGGGTGGAGTCCCCTAGATGATTCCTCCCATGAGAAGGGACATATCCACCTCTACTATGCTCATTTCCCAGGATTTTCTCCCTCTTCCCCACTTGTGTCTTCTTTGGGAAAGATGAGGAGCATCTAAATCATGGTTTTGGGAGAAGGAGGTGGACAAATACAGCTCTTCCATCTCTCTCCTTCTTGTTTTTTAGGATTTATCTGCTCATAGAATGCACATATTTTTTTTTTAAAGATTTTATTTATTTATTTGACAGAGAGAGATCACAAGTAGGCAGAGAGGCAGACAAAGAGAGAGGAGGAAGCAGGCTCCCGGCTGAGCAGAGAGCCAGATGCGGGGCTCAATCCCAGGACTCTGGGATCATGACCTGAGCCGAAGGCAGAGGCTTTAACCGACTGAGCCACCCAGGCGCCCCTAGAATGCACATATTTTTATCTGTTCTGGGCCCTGGTCATCAAATTTTTAGTTGTCTAAACATGGGCTGTAACCAGGTGGTTAGGCCTATCTAATTATAGAGTTGAGGATCGGCTGATATTTTGATCCCCAACATCTTTGACTAATTCTCAATTGTTTCTAAATTTGGGTGGGGGAAAACATGGGTGGGGTAAAGATAGACTCCCTCAAAGTCCAAGACCGAATGTGTGCTTCTTGCTCATGTACAACGGTATTTCATGTTCCACGCAATCTATGTTTATTAAACTCCTACTATTTTTCTGCTACAAGAAAGTCTCTCTCTTTCTTGCTCTCCTTCATTCTTACTACACACCTACATACAATACACTTCTAACTATCTTTCATTTATAAAACTAATAACTTTATTGCTTGAGCTTGAATACCCAGAGATCATACAGCTTACTCAGGCAAGATGAAATACAAAATGGAGGACAAGAAGCGAATCGGTGCACACTGAGTAACTACTGCTAAGCTAGCCTCTTCACATAGGATAAGAAGACCCTAGGAGGTAAATTGTCTTACAGACGTTACATGCTATATCTATGTTACAGATGAGCATATAGAGTTTCAGAGAGGATAACTAAATTGTAGAACACACAGCTAAGGGGCAACACTAAAAGTCTAGCATAACTATGTTATATTCTTTCCACTACACATGAACAAATTAGAGAAAAATTCAAGAAAGAATATAATTAAGTGCTAAACTGAATATAAATAAATTTCAGTTCAAAATGCATTTGGTCATTGAGCAGAAGAGGATATTGCTGGCTCAAGTTAGAAATGAGCACATTTCCCACAGAATCTATCATTGTACATATGGTCTATATTCTTACTTTGATGATCATTCATAAGGTCTCTAAATAAAGTTAAGCATATTTTAGGTATCCGAGCAATCTAAGTTTAACCTGAAAAGACCTCAACTGGCAAAGAATTCACAATTCCTAGCATACTCATTACTTATCACTGAAAACATGCCATTCAATAGATATTCCTATCTGAACTATTTCCATTTAACAACTTACTTTTGAGGGAATATCAAGAAATTAGCAGAATATCCAGTGAAGAGTTCTCTATTAGGAAGACTTAAAAGTTGTTTGTCTCGAATATGAGCAATCTACCTCATTTTAAGCATGAATTTAAGCAAGTTCTATCTTTTTGATTTTTTACCTTATGTAAATTATTTGACATTTTTATAAAACCTGGAGCTCCAAGTTGACATATTAGGATCCCAGCATTTAGCTCTACCTCTAACCCTAAGCTTCATTGTAGTAAGACAAATTAAAGAGTTTACAAATCTACCATCATATTATTTAATCAGTGAGTCAAAAATCTCCTTAAACCATACACTAATTTAGAATCATAATAACATAGGATCAAAGCCAAGGAAGTGATAAATAATTTATTCCTTTACTTATAGAAAATTATTTAATAAACAAATAATACCCCATCTAAATCACAACTAATTTATTCTATTTCTTCATAAGAAGTATATTGAAACTCTAAAAATAAACTCCTAATTAGAATGGGTAACTTAATTTCTGAAAGGTAGCTTATTTACCTCTGAAAGCAAAGAGAAATTATATTGTGATGCATTGTATTACCTGCAGAGCATTCTAGGGATAGGAGAAAGAAACCAGCCAGAACTTAAAAGAGTTTGAACAGAAAGAGCATTCATATCTGAAGAAACAGGGATTTTTGCTACCAAGGCGAACAATAAATTATTATGAATATCCACATGAGCCACAGGATTTATTGATGGTAATGTAGCTTGACTTTTGAATGAGGGAGATTAATAATGCTTTGTAGCAAGTATTAGTTGCAAATATAGAAGGAAGACAGTGGATTTCAGATATAAAGAGTGGAACTTCATGCACCAAATCTACATTTAAGAAATTTGCCTGCTTTTGTTTATTTTGTTTTGTTTGATATGTTAGTTTACTTTATAAGACAACCAAGACGACACCGTTGATGACAGACTGTTGATAGAAATCCCAGCCTAGACATTTTGGTAAGAACTCAAGTACACACAGACTGCACAATTTGTTTGATAGAAGTAAAATATCTGACTCCAATCATACTCAGGGCGAGAGCTTTCTTTCTCCTTCCAGTTTCTACTTTACATGAGCACATAATTCTACTGCATTTCTGTTGCCTGGGGCTTCAGTTTTCCTTTTCTGTATTTCTACTTAATGTAAACCACTCTTCCTAAACCAACTCTGAAGTGAAAGAGGATGGTTTTTGCTTTGGAATCAAGCAGGTAGGTTTCGCCATGCCTCTCCCTGCAGTTCAGCACCTACAGAGTCTGGATGAAGCAGAAGTGAGGGTATGAGTCAGGTTCTGGATTCTCTTCCAAAGAACTGAGTTTGGGTGTTCTAGAGAGGTCAGTCTCAGTGGGGGAACAACCAACCATGGCCCTATCTTAAGGAGAATGCTCCTGCACTCATCTCCTGCTACCTTTCTGCACACTGTCCCCTTCCCCTATCAGATGGGTTCTGAACTGAGGGAGCTGGTCCATAAGCTGTTGAAGTGGCTGAGGGCCTGACACACACCGGACCAGCAGATTCTCTTTCTTGTAATCTCAATAAAGAGCCAGAAGGTAACTTTCTGTCCATGTGGAGTGCTTAACTAAAGAAAGTGTGGTAGAGTTGAGCCTGGGACAGCCATTTTGGGGCTCTGTATCTGCTAGTTATAAGCATACAGATTCAGAAATGGTCCAATACAAGAAGCAGGTCACTAGGTGTACACAGAGAAGCAGAGACAGGAGGAAGTGCACTGGACCAGAAACTGAAGAGTGAAGCCTCGCTTCCTGTTTGCTTTTCTAGTTTCCATGACGTCCATGGGGATATTTTCCCCTTCTTTTTGAATATCTGTGAGATTTTCCGTTATCATTTCCCAACAAGCCATTTTAACCTACTATAGCTTAAAAACTTTGGATCCTTGAAAACTAAAATGATTAGAACTATACAGTAAATGCAAATTACACATTTCTTAAATAGTCCATTGTCTAATGGTTAAATTAAATGTCTCCATATAGTTCAAGGGTTCTCAAACTTTAATGTATCTTAGTATTACTAAGGCAATTGGTTTAAAAATGGCAGATTTTGAGGGCCCAGTCCTGACCTCAAAGTCAGAATCTCTTTGGATTTTAATAGGCATTTCCAGTAATTCTGAGCTGGGAATGCATGGGCCACACTTTGAGAAATCTGATCAAATTATTGTTTTACTCAGGTGCCTGTGCGGCTCAGTGGGTTAAGCGGCTGCATTTGGCTCTGGTCATGATCCCAGGGTTCTGGGATTGAGTCCCTCATCAGCTCCCTGCTCAGCGGGGAGGCTGCAATTCCCTCTCCCTCTGCTCCTGCTCTGCCTACCTGTACTCTCTATCTCTGTGTCAAATAAACAAAACTTTTAAAAAAATTATTGTTTTACTCTTGGACCAGTCTGGGCCACATGACCATAATTTTGCATTTCAACATTATACCTTTGGGTTTTATTAAAATAACACAAACCTAAAACCATGAAACCTTTTATTTCATTTCCAGTGGACACACTGCCTTAGTTGGTGTGACCTAGGTTGGAATGTGGAATTGCAGTAGAAAATGCTTTCTGGGAATTACCAATTGAATAGGCTCTGATTCCCATGAGATACCCATATGATTCTATCCAAAATAATAGTAAGCACACAGACTGATGGACATAGGAATGAGTGAATTAATGAATGAGTGTGTAAACAAATAAACAAAAAAGATGAACCATGTTTTTAAACTTGTATGTTTGCCAGGAAGCCGGAGATAAATCTGATTCTTTATGTCCTACATCTTCTGTCACTGACATCACAATGCATGTTCTTGTAGTAAGCTACAAAATCATTTATGAAAGAAATTTAGTTGTAAAGGCATATCAACTTTCCTCTCAGCAATTTGCTAGCTTTGCTTAAGCAGGTTGCTTTTAACTGGCATCCATTTATTTGACATGGATTTACTGAGTTCTGTTCTGTCTTAAGTATATTACTAGGCACTTTTGGGAATGAAAGCAGAAAGGGTTCCAGCCTTCAAAGATTTCACATCCCTTCAGAGACACACAAAACACCTTTACCGATAGTTAGAATGCAAGCAAGTCAGACAGGGTTATGGGACTCAAGAGAGGAATGGTTGCTTCCAGCAGCAGCATCAGGACAAATTCTGTAAAGGAAAGGATTTACACCTTGGTTGGATCTGGGCAAGCAGCAGAGATAAGGAGAAAGAGATCCTTGACAGCAGAATTCTGGTTTTCCTTACTATTTTCTCTCACAGCACTTTGATCTTCTACCAAGCACATATTATGATTTGTATCTGCATGCACATTGGGTAATTGTGGGTTCAATGCCTCCATTTTCCTATAAGTAGACTCTACCCTCCATGATGGAAGGATCTGTCTCTACTCACCAGTCTGCATATCTGCACATGGTGCTGAGCACTATGGCTAGAAGGCACTGATATTTCAGCAAATGTTTATTGCTGAATGAGTGGATAAGAGCCTAGGCTTCCATGTGGCTTTGCCCTCTATTAGAGTTGCAATCTTGGGTCCTATCCTCCAGCCTCTATTTCCTCATATGTAAAATGGAGTAATAATAGTTCTTCCCATACAGGATTGAGGTAAGAATAGGATAATGCACATCAATAAATTACAGCTTTTATTAATTTGATAAGAAGAGACAGTGAGATGAAACAAAGACATGCTGATATTACAGCTTTTTAGTGGTAAGTCTGACCTTGTCTAGCTTTTTAAATATATATAACTATATACATATATATAGTTATATATATATATATATATATATATATATATATATATATATATAAAACTATATAGGCTCACCAGGAAAGGCAATGTGGGAAGTTTAATGTAACCTGGGTATTTTTATCTGCCCTTTGCTCCTTTTGGCCCAGGTGATCAGGAGTCCTTCCCTTGACCAATCCTCTCACCTAATCTTTGGAGCAGCTCTAATAGAACAACTTCCTATTTCACCAAACTGTCCAATGGTCAATGAAACAGCACAAGTGAAAGCAATGTATGATAGGTCTGTGAGGTGTCATGACCCTTCACAGGTTTGAGAGTCCTAGGCTCCAAATTCTTGAATTGCTAATACACAGGCAAAACGAGCTGTGCCTACTGTCAGGAGAAAGAACTTGTGGTGGGATAAAACAGGCAGGCTCTGGAGTCACAGAATCTGCATTTCACAATGGCTGTGCCTCTGCCATGCATGGCAGCTAACCTTGAACCTGTTACTTCATCCTTCGGAGCTGGGGGCTCCTCACCTCTTTAGCCATATGGGATTACACCCAACTCCCGGGGCCATTGTAGGAAGTGAGGAAAAATCCCAGCTGGTGATGCTGTGAACTCTAGGCCCCTGTAGCTGTACATCAATCTCTGGTGCCGAAGAAGAGGAGGTCAGGGCGAGAAGGAAGAGTGCGAACTGAGAACACTTCCTTGTCAGCTCTTATGTAGACTAATATTTCCTCTGAAGTTGAGATGTAGCTCGCACCAGCCGAGTTCCGACCTCTGAGCAGCAGCTCATGTTGGGAAATGGGCAAGGAGCTCTGATGAAATAGTCTTAATTGTTGTTGTTGTTGCCAAACCAATTTCATTTTATTTTTCCCAAATCAAATCCTCCTCATACTGGGTTTTAAAAGAGGCTGACAGAGGTGCCAAATTTTAACTAAAAGCAAAACTAAACCAAACAAAAACAAACATACAAGAGCAAAAGTTACATGAAATTAAGAAAATTTTATCCATTATTTTACTTCCCCCCTGAATTGAGGGAAAGTGTCTTTTACAGCTTTTATCAGCACAACTCCTCAGTTTGGCAGGAATATGATTGAGAACTGTAATCTCCACAAGCCCAAGTACTTGTCACTCCTCCTACTAAATTTTCAGGAACATTTATTGAGTACAAGGACAATGTAGTGATATGTGGGCTTTAAATTATAGACTAGGGGTGCTGGGTGGCTCAGATGGTTAAGCCTCTGCCTTTGCTTGGGTGCTGATCCTAGTGTCCTGGGATCAAGTCGTGCATCGGGCTCTCTGCTCGGTAGGAAGCCTGCTTCTCCCTCTCTCTGCTGCTCCCCCTGCTTGGGCTCGCTCTCTCTCTTTCTCTCTCTCTGTCAAATAAATAAATAAAATCTTTAAAAATAATTATAGACTAAAGATGGCAAGTCATCCCTGGTGGAGCCTGTATAAAACAAAGTCACCTATGCTCTGCATTGGGAGGCTGGAGCTTGGGACATGTATGTGGGATACGCACCTTATTTTATGTATTCGAAAACACTCAGGAATAGATAACATCTAATATTTACAGAGGTGGTGACTGAAATTTAGGTTACTTCCTCAAAGAAAGTCATTAGACCATCATAATTCTTTTGACACTATTTTTGGGGGCCAGTGTCCCAGGCCCAAATCTTGATTACTCAAACACACCAGATTCCTCATTATTTGATGCAAATTAGTACCCCATTCACCACTTCCCAGGTAGACAAAAGCACAGATGGGACTGCTAGGAGAAAGAGGGAATCCTGTGTGCTGCAAAGAGGACAATGAAGAGAGGGTGGTGCTAGTTCACATTCGAATGGGAGAAACTCTGGATTCTAGGAGAGGTGACTTTTGACTAATCCAACATTCTAAAAGACCAATATCTTTCCCCCTAATTGGCCTGGACCAACTCAATAATGTGTTAATGCTATGACTTCATCTTTATGGAAGCAAAATCTTTAGGAATTAGAACTGGTTGTGGGAAAGATGCAGAGTTCATGTATTCATTCATTCAACAACAACTGCTGAATGCCCTTCATGTCCCAGACATCGTGCTAAGCACTGCAAGTTCATAAATGAAATCAGAAAACAACAGCCCTCTAGATGTTATCACCTTGTCCAAGAAAAACACGGACATGGAAACAAGTGCCATCATACTGGCACAGGGGGTCTAGATGTTGCAGGACACCAACATAATAAAGATAAGTTCCCTGTTCCTAAGGAACTTACATACCACTACTGCTAATAAATCTCCATTTACAGAACATTCTTTAATGTGCCCTAGTCTTAGTTAATCCTTATACCCACTCTAGGAAATAGATGCCAATATTATCTCATTTAAGACAGAACGGAACTGAAACACAGCAAGTTGAAAGGGAGTCTGAAATGACTTATGTGTCAAAGATGGGACTTAAGAGTCCATGCTCTTAACTGTTAGCCCACACCATCTAGGCAGTTAAAAAAACAAACAAACAAACAAACAAACAAACAAAAAAATAGTACTCTCTTTGATAGTGAAAACCTCAAGACCTATCTCTAGGAGGCTTGACACAGGAACAAAGGTTACCACCAAAGGAAGTTTCCTACCAAATCCCAGCAGCCCTTCCTGTTTCCATGACACTGCTCTCCAGCTTGTCCCTGAGATGAAAGTTCAAGGAGCTCCCTCAGCCTTTAATTATTGATACTGACAAATAATTAAACATTAGCTCTGTGGTTTCTAGGAATTCAAAAGAGGAGCTATTTTGAATATGGTATATTTTATCTTCCAGCCCAATAACTACATATTTTCCCTTCTATAGAAGTGGTAGACACACACATCTGGGAATTATTTCAAAATAATCCATGGGTTGGGTGAAAGAAAGGGGGATGCTGGTAACACAGGGAAAGTAAGAGCACGGGAAAACAAATTGATGATTGTTTTCACTTGGTGATGGTTACACAAGAGAACGTTCTAGTAATCATTAATATTCAGCATTAACATGCTATTAATTTATGTATGTCTGAAACTTCACAAAATTCAGCATTAGAAATATAAAGTAAGCCCCTTTAAAGACAACCTGAGAGAACTCCTGGAAAATCAGTACTGATCTGTGACTTTAAAGTAAAAACATGAAGCGTGATGATTACAAGAGCAGTGGCCAAGATAATTCCCAACCAAACCCAAACGAACAATTATTGGTGATCTCCTACATTTGGTTAAAATGTATGTAATGGCATGTTGCACCATATAAAGCATTTAATGGGTATTTCTCATCCTTACCACTTACGGAGTCACTTGAGGAAACTTGTAATTTGCAAATGTCCCTTCAGCATGAAGAGATTCTGACTAACAGGGGCTAGGGAGAGTCTTGGACATCCATGCATTGAAAAACAAACAAACAAACAAAAAACTGCACAGGACTGAGAACCTCTATAATACGAAAACAGGTGTCGTTATTAAGCAAATACCATTGGCTACTTCAGGCAGGCATTTGCTCCATAGGCTGAAGGAAGAAGAAAAGAAAACAGCAAGAAAAGTACCAAAGACTGGTTCTTGATCCTTTGGTGTATTTATTCCTGACACTTAAAAATCAGAGAGGCCACAACTGGTCCACAGCTTGACAAATACCTGATTTGCATAGAAAAGTGTGGGACTATCATTAAGCATTTAAAGAGAGACACATTTGAGGAGGAGAATGATGGCAGAAGCAGTGGCTGGCTACTAGCTAGAGATATTCATAGCTTGAGAATACTTTAAAGTCATAGGATTTAGTTCAGGAAGCCAGCCAGGGCCAAATAAAAGCTGACACAACTCATCCATTGCTAAGGCACAAATCGCTCCTAGGCTCAGGTCCCCGAAGCCACCGTGGCTCTCTGAGAGGTTCCAAATGGATTTTGCTTGAGGTTCATATTAACCCAGTGATTCCCTGATCGTATGAAAAGCCTATTAAATCATAGTGTCTTGAAGTAAAACCCAAACATAAATTAAAAGTGTATTCTAGGGGCACCTGGGTGGTTAAAGCCTCTGCCTTCAGCTCACGTCATGATCTCAGGGTCCTGGGATGGAGCCCCATATCGGGCTCTCCGCTCAGCAGGGAGCCTTCTTCTTCCTCTCTCTCTCTGTCTGCCTTTCTGCCTACTTGTGATCTCTGTCTGTCAAATAAATAAATAAAATCTTAAAAAAAAAAAAGTGCATTCTAGAGATCTAAAGATGATTCCATTATGCAGCCAAATTTGGGGACTGTGAACATAAACTTGGTGAACCAATCTGAAACCACAGCTGCAAAAAAAGAGTTCCTCATTCCTCATGAGCCAAGGTTGTCACCTGCTCTGGCCCATGTTTCTCCTGATTTTTCAGTGTGGGTTAAACCACTTTTCTTCACCCAACACTGTACCTTAACCTCTGTCATCACCTGCCGATTTGTTCCTAGGCTATGCTTTTCACTTTACAACTTTGACCGTGTCTTTGCCTTGCTCAAAAATTTCAAATGAACCTCATTCCATCTTGGAGCCTCATAACCAAAACATAGTTATTGTCTGGGAGCTTACAGAAAGGTACAATTCCAGGCCACACCTGGGTCTATTAAATTAGAATCTGTATTTACTAAGATCCCCAGGGGATTTATAGGAGCATTTAAGTTTGAAAGGTATTATTTAAGAACACCATTCTCCAAAGTGTGTATGTATATGTATATGTATATATATATATATATATTTTTTTTAAAGAATTTGTTTATTTATTTGACAGAGATTACAAGCAGGCAGAGAAGCAGGCAGAGAGAGAGGAGGAAGCAGGCTCCCTCTGAACAGAGAGCCCAATGCGGGGCTTGATCCCAGGACTCTGGGACCATGACCTGAGCCAAAGGCAGGGCTTTAACCCACTGAGCCACCCAGGCGACCCTCCAAAGTATATTTTGAAGGACACTCTCAAGAACAGAGAGTATCCTGTCTAGATTCAAGGTCACACCATTCTCTCTTTTTACAGGACATCGGTCCATTCAAAAAGTAGTTATCAAGTGACAACTATGTCCCATACTGTGTTGGGTTTAGAGGATCCAGCAGTGAAGATGACAGAAGTAGTCTCTGCATTCATGGACTTAGAGCAAGGGCAATATTGACAAGGAAAGATAACTATGGGGATATCATAAAAGGGGATGTGCAGGATGCCCTGGGATGATCTAGTTAATGAGGTATATTGGGGACAGCCTAACACATCTGGGAGATCTGGAACATGAGTAAAGCATTCCTGAAGAAAGTCTGCTAATGCAGGTCCCTGTGGATGCACAGAGTCAAAACAGGAGGGGCATCTGAATACAGTGTCAACTTCAAACACAACAGGTGCAAAGGCCCACAGCAACTACAGAAACGCTTGCCCAGTGCTTACTCCATGCAAGGCAGGGCTCTAGGTGATTGTCATATACGTAGCTGTGACTATTAACCCTGTTGATAAACAAGGAAAACTGAGGCACAGAAAGATGAAGTAATGTGTCCCCATCACAGAACAAACTTTGAGACTCATCCCTGCCCATCGGGCTCCAGCGTCGTGCTCTTAGCTGCCACACTCTACGACGGCTGAGCTGGGAAGAACATAATACATTCAAGAAGCTACAAAACAGACCGTATGCCCAGAGTTCAAGCAGTGTTTGTTCACAGATTTTTGTTTGTTTGTTTTGCTTTTAAATCATCAGAAAGAGAGTGCATTACCATTGAGGAGCAGCTACTTACAACTCACATTTGGGGGGTCTTCCCAAAGTGACTGAATCAGAATTTCTAGCTATGGAGCTGAAAACCTGCATTTTAGTAATGCTTCTAGATAATTCGGAAACAATAAAGTCTGAGGACCACAGGTTTAGAGGTACCATTTCCTTCAGTATTCTCCTCCTCCTCATAGCCCCCTCTAATTAACCCACAGTTATTTAATAATATACTGGCTCCAAGGTATAAACTAAACATGAGGGTAAATAGGATTGAAGTGGAAAATTGGAATAAATCTGAAAATTGAATCTTTGCTCCTCCAGGTCCCCTGGCTGCCGGGCTGTGAAAAGAATTACCTAGGCTTGAAAAATTGGAGGCAAAAAAAAAAAAAAAAAAAAGACCACAGAGGCTGAGAACCATTTTCATTACAATGCCAACTATTTAAATAACTAATTGAATCTCTGAAAATTGAAATAAAATTTAAAATTGCCGGAAGAGCAATTATTTCCCATGCTCTCTGATTCCTCCATCCTTAGCCAGTGTGGGAAGGATCTCAGGCAACAGAGAATTTTCTTGAATGTAGAGTACATACAAGAGCAGCAGCCGAAGTAATCTCTGGCCACTAGGGCGCACTGGCTCAACAAAACTAATGTGCCTCCCCAGCATCAGGGGACCCTGACAGCTCCAACACCAATATCTTGCTGCCAGGGGGATATTCTGTTAATTCAGTCTTTTTCATAATCACTTAACAGAGGAATTATGCTAATCTCTCATGGGGAGATCTCAATAAAACTCCTTCATCAAAGCTTATTGTATTTTCCTGCATTTTCCCAATATTTATCTTTACTTATCTTTGAATGTCTTTTAAATGTATTCCCATTAAAATTCCAAAAGTCAGCCTCCTAGATGCCGCCTTTCAAATGGTTCATAGCTTTTCTGTCCTGCTCTGTCTAGAAGCGGCATGACCTTGCTCATTCAGCTCACTTACTTTATATTCCCATTCAAGAAAGTAAGTTTGGAAAAGTGTCTGGAAGGGACTGTTATTTTAATTCCTCAAAAAATCAGAAAAATATTCTACTATATTTTTCAAGGCTATTTCATATCCTAATTATTCATTTAAATGCTATCCATAAGGAAGCTCACTGGATACAACCATATTAATTCTGTGACAAAAGAACAGTACGAAGATGAAATGGCACAGGTTATGAAAACCTTAAACAGGTTCCCCAATATCACAATATAAGACACTGATGGGGACAATGTTCTGTAGCTGCCACTATCCCTTTACTGATCACTGCGAGGGTTTGATGTGTCAGGGGCAGAACTATATCAATGTTGGTCCTCTTTTCACATCACACCCATGATAGCGTGTAACACAAAAAATGTGGGGCATCCTGGATGCTCAGGGATGGAATTTCCCAAGGAATGGTGTGAATGCTCTCAGTCTCTGGGGAAGGTTCTCTGCCCCCAGAACTGCATGCAGTGCTTCCTTGCCCCTTCCACCAGGAGGCTAGTACAGCCTTGTCCTGCCTGAGAGGACATGACTACCCAGAGGAGGCTATGATGTGTGAGGGGGTACAATAAACATTTCTAAGAAACTCCTGAGTGTTTTTAGGATGTAGTTATTAAGTATCCCAGATCACTGCCCCCAAACACACCCAGTTGTATAAATTATCACCATTTATATTAAAGAAACACAAATCTTATATTGTCAATTCCTACACAAATTCAACGCTTTTTACATATCTGCCCTGTTCTTTCATAGGCTTATATTTATCAGTGATGGAAGCACAATGCTTAAGGCCCTATAGGCAAATAAAGATGCCTCCAGTCAGACTCCCAGCACACAAGAGCCACAAAGAAACGGTGTCGGTGATGAGGCTTTATAAGGAACCACATGTGTATGGCTGTACAAAACACCGCAACAGGGTTCCCAGAGGAGGAGCATTGCTGCAAGGCTCTCCGGGGATGTTATGGCATCTACTAACTGAATATGTTTTCCCTGCCAAGTCCTGATGGATCTGGAAATCCAAGACTTCATTTACAAGTTTTACCAACCATATTTGCTGTGTGTGCCAGGGGGACATGCAAATGGAAAAGAAGGATGCTCACATTCTATAGCCTCTCATTTATTTAGCAGTAGGGGAATACAATTCAGGCGGTAGGAAGAAAAGCACTAAAACCAGAATGCACCGACCTGGTTGGCAGGACCTCGGGCAGGGCGTCCACTCACTGAAAGCTGTCACAATACAGTCTTTTTTGCACGGGAGAAGGCAAGGACGCACTGTTTCGGGCCGAGTTGAATCTGGACATCTGTCAATGTGAAGACACAATATCAATGCCTCTTGGAAGAAGTAAGTGATTTAGCGGAGAACTGTAGGATTTCATAACAGAAAACATGGAGGCCCTGATGTTCCTTCAATAGACAAGGAAGAGAGAGCCAGGAGGCTGCTTGCCCAAGGGCTCCCAGCCAGAAGCGAGTCGAAGGCAATGTCAGCTCTCTTGACCTAAAGACCAAAATACTTCCCACTCATCCAGGAAAAAAGCAATCCCTGAAACTAATGAAAGGAAATGCCTTCACAAGAAACTGTCATCATCAGCATCAATTCAAAATGGCTTTTTTTTTTTTTTTTTTCAGAATGAACATATCTGATATATTTTTTGAAAAGCATTTTATTCAGGGTAATATATCAAATCAGTGATATTCTACAAAAGGGATCAGAAAATACAAGCCAATATATGAATATATGACCATACTGGGAAACAAAAATCATTGAAAACCACTTAAATGTACTCTACCTCTTTGATAATGGAACAGAATTTTAAAATATTTAAGCGATTGGCAGGTATCTCTTCAGAACATGTAGAGTGATGAGCAAAATATGACAGATGGCAAATGTCAAATATACTAACAAGCATTAACAAGAGAAACACTGCAGTTCCATTATTTTGCTAATAATAAATGCTCTCACTTGGGAAGAAAATCTATAGTCAATTGATTCATAATCACTTGGAAGAACTAAAGTCTCAGAAAATGGCAATCAAGACTTTGTTTGTTTTCTTGCCTGCTTACTTGTTTTATGAACACAGAGGGCTAAAAACTACATTATCTTCTAAGACTGTGATATGCCAAAAAGTAAAATAGGAAAGCACTCAGCAACGTATATTTGCATTTTAAATTCTGTTCCCCAGAAGTTCCTCATAAAGCACATAAATGCCATGTGGGTAAGACTTAACAGCATGAGCTCTGGTATTAAGTAGGCAGTGCTGAGTTAAGGGCTTTGGCTAGCTTCTTTCATTTATTCCTAATGACAACAGTGAGAGGTAGTATAACCTTCATTTTTACATGGTAAACTGAGGCACTGGAATAATCATCAATGGACCCAAAGCCACATGGGGAGAGACCATTTGAGAAAACTTACAATAGGGAAAACAAAAACAAAACACCAGGGCAGCAAGTTCAATCAACAGACCTTCTTGAAGGACAGAAGAGAAAATGGAGGAGATAAAGTTAGTGAGGCAATAATGAATTAAAAAAAAAAAAAAAACCACAGAGAGCTGATGAAAAAATGACAGTTCAGGTGAAATGTCCACCAACGGGATACAAAATGACAAACATGTCAATGCAAAGGCTGTCCAGTTTTTAAACATCAAGAAAAAGTAAGAGAATAGACGATAATGGATGTGGCAGAAGAGGAAGAAAGATTTGTCATCCAAGAATCTGGCTGACGTCAGACTTCATCAATTTAGAGAATGATCAAGATGAAAACATTTTCTTGGTTTTAAAACTTGAAAAACAATATATAAGACTGTGGAAGACTGAACTTGACCGTGGAACAGAACGTACATGCTATCATTCGGGCCACCATCAGGTAAAGACACCATGGACAAAGCAGGGGGCATGGAAGGGGAGGGAGACAAGGAGCAGAGGCTTGGATGTGCTTATCTGACAAAGCCGGCGGGCCGAGTGACGATCTTTAAAAAAAAAAAAAAAAAAAAAAAAAAAAAAAAAAATAAATATAAATGAAAACAGAAATAAAGTTCTAAAAAGATCAATTGAAAATACTATTGCAACCTACTCACAGAACACCAACAATCTGGGATTTGAGACAGGACTTGGTGTAAATGGACTAAAGTTCATTGCTTTCATGAGAGGGAATCAAAGAACGGGCATTTTAAATCGATAAGTGAGGAGATGTATGAATGACATGTGGGAAATGTATCATCTAGAGTTAAGAGGTAAACATGAGAAAGGGAAGAGAATGAAAAATAAACACTTGTGTTTGCTCGTACTGACCTAAAGATACAATGGATGGAGGTAAGACACTATGAGTGGCTGCCAGTGGCCGGACAGGGAGCAGGGAGAGAGGGGTGGGAGCAGGGCTGTAAGCATCAGATCAGGCTTCTGTTATATATTATATTTCTCCTTGCATGTCATTATGACTTGTGAACCATGTGAAGGCTTACCAAGTCAAAACAGAGAGACAGAGACAGAGACAGAGGAGACAGACAGAAAACATAGAACAACTGTTAAAATGTAGTTGTGATTGTGTTTGAGATGTGGGACACTAAACGGAGCAGGAGATGGGTGGGACCTGCTGCTGGTCGTCATTAGTCTCTCTGATTTTACTTCTTCTAAGGACTATGTAACACTTGGATAAAAATGGAAAATGGAGACCCTCACAGAAACAGAATTGGTCAAAAAATTATTATTGCCATTATTATTAATCATCCTTAGCATATGCAGAAATGCCGTCTATCAAAGAGATCAACTCAATAAACAAAACAAGAGGAAGAAGAGTGTCTTTGTGAGAATATAGTGTTACTTAAACAAGCTACTCAGGTAAGGAAAATTTATGTCATACTTTACTAGAGATAGCAAAAGCCGCTAAAACCATTCCCAAGTCCTTTATTCACGCTCTGAGGTCTAGTAAAATTAAACTGAGCTGTTGTTTATTCTAACTCCTCTCCAACAGCGCCTGGTGTATGGCTAGAAATGAAAGTGTGACTTGAGCAACACCAGCTTCCCTCATGCTCAGTGGGGCAGCAGGGGCCCCACGCCCAACCAACCACTTCGAATTCACTCATCCGTGGGCAACATAGCCTGGAAATAACTGTGGCGCTGGCTTCGGGCTTTCTGGAGGGAAGGCTGATCCTGCAGGGATTTTGCTCACTTCAGTTAGGAGTAGGTGTTCATTTCTTTTAGGGAACTGACACTGCCTACGTGATTTACCCCTGATTAGTAACACTCAAAATAAACACTCGCTGTGCATAGTACCCACTCCTCCTAATACAGCCCCTTTCTCTCTGCATGTTCTTCCATTCAGTCCATAAGAGAGAAACAGTATCATCTCCTCAGTGGCAAAGATCAAGCTGAGGTTATTTTGCTTTTATAGAGGCCATGAACTGGAACGTGATTTCTGGTCAGACAGGAGCCAAATATTCTCTTGTCAGTGAAAACGGTTTTTTAGTTCACTTCTTTTGCCAGTAAGGTTGACCTTTGCTGCAGGGGTTCAACTTCCTCTTGCTTTCCATTCACATGATGTCTACCCCTTCAAGAATCATCATATTTCTCATATTCATAAGTTTCTTCATAGTCTTCAAAAATACTCTCTTTGACCATTAGCAACATGTGTGCCCTCCACTTCCATACAGGAAAAACTGTAAGGTTTATTTTCTGTGTTCTTGTATGGACGTTGACCAAAAAAAAGGCTTTTGACCACTTTCATGCTGTTTGTGTGTGTGCGTATATGTGTGTGTGTGTGTGTGTGTCTGTCTATGTGTGTCTGTGTGCCCTGTGTATGCATGCATGATACATAAACTAATTTTTAATTTGATGGTGGAACTCCATCTTATATCATATCTTCAAAGTGCCATATTTTAGCTCAGTGTAAATATTTAATAATAGCAGGTGAATGATTGAATAGTATTCAATGTTATTGGAGCTTGAAGATAAATAAATCCTTGGAGATATTAGGCTAATTCATCTGGCCATTTCCAAAACAAAATTAAAGCCTTAAAACCTAGGGAAACATATGGATTCACTTTTTAGTTAGTAAACAAAGCATGGCACCTTAGCTTTTGTCCTAATTTATACTTCCTAATTTCACGTAATGCTCAGACTCCAGATTGGCAGTGCTCTCAATAAAAGGATCAGTGTGTTTCATTTCAGCACATATATTTCCTCGGACCAGCACTGGAATGCTCTATAACTCTTATCTCGTTGTCACCCCATAGCCTTCGGCTCCTTATAAGCACTGTGCTAAAATGCATCAAACTGAGGTATTTTTTAGTTACGCCTCCATAATCAAGATGCGGAGACAATGCTCCATTTCTTTAATCAGTCCTCCTACCCAGGAACCAGTGCACGTCTCAGTCAGCTATTGGGGCAAACCTGCCAACTCTGTCAACATTAAATGTTTAAATGGAACTCTGTATTATTCTATCTTACACAATGCCAGGTGTTTTCACATTAAAGGCAGAAAGTGCCTTATCAGGACTTTCGGAAGGCTCCAAATTGTGTGCTTTTAATCTTTTTTAATATTATTTTTTGTACAATGCAACTGAAAAAAAAAAACAATGAACAGTGAAACAAAACCAAACAAAACCCCAGAACTATCCCAATGAGCTCTCACTTCTGTTCCACTTCTGCCCTGGCTAGTTTTCATTTTCTGATATGATCAGTTCTATTACTCATACAATGGTAACAGTCTCACCTATACAACTGAATAGAAACCAAACGCCAAACCGGGGAAGCGAGAACTTGCTAGGAACTCTGCCTCCCAATACAGTGGGCTTGGAGATAAAACACATTATATGAGCCCATCCGTTCCGTGGAGAGTTGCTTCCTTCTCCCCTGAAGGCCCCTCCTTCTTTATGATGTTTCCTTCTCCTTTGCTACTCCTATTCCCATACCCCCACCCCAAGGATTTCACAAATGGCAGGGTATCTTTCCACTGCAACAGCTTTCACATAAAAAAGAACAAAAATAGGTATTTTTCCAAAGGACAGAGTAAAATATATTTTCTACTGATGATAGTTTCACTATCTCACTATGTGCTTCACTGGACACTAGTTATTAATTTCTTAGCTCAATTAATGTTCTTAACCTAAAAATTTCTCATAAATTTTACTCAAGTCAATTCAGGTTCCTCATATTTAGCAGGGTTGTTTGGAGACATACAATAAGAATTCAACCTAAGTTGTTAAGTCTCCAGCTTCATTAACAGTGTAAAAAGTAATCAGCAATGCCTGTGTGTGTGTGTGTGTGTGTGTGTGTGTGTGTGTGTGTGTGTTAGGGAAAATATCTGTACAGTTCATTTTTTTGTGATGGTAAGCTGAGCAGAACTAGGGGTTATTCACAATAATGACATGTATGTGCTCAGACTTTTACAAAAAAACAAAAACAACTGTCATTTGAAGTAATTATAAAAATAGAAAAGGGGCTCCCAGATCATATAATCCAAATTTTATGTCCAAACAGTCCTTTAAATGTGACAATTTATTTGGTGTTGCTCTTAATTCTAATGTCCCTTTGCTAAGGAATAAGCAAACCGTATTCATATCAAGTGGATTTTTCCTGTTCTGGTTTAGAGCTATAAAGTTTGTGTCAGGGAGAAGATAAGACATCAGGCATGCCAAATTTTCTCATCACGATAAGGAATAATAGTTTGCTGCATTTTATATGTAGAGTTTACTACCATACCTAAGCCATATTTAATTTTATTTGTATATTCAAGCTGATATTTCATGCATCCTTTTTAAGCAGCTGAAAATTTACATCATAAAAATGAACATTATCAAGGCTGCAACCCAGACCAAGATAAAAGAAATTCTCATGTCTGCATAATATCTTTAGAAGGCTTTTAGGATTTTACCATAACCCCATGATTTAGATTTGCACCTGAGCCACATGATATGTAAAATATTTTTGTCCATGTTTGGCTATAACTCTCACTGATTTGATCAGTCCATGCATACCAGGAAAGTTGCAAAACACAACTGACATAATTTGATATTCCAAAGAACAGAACAAGCAATGTAGAGTCAGATCTAAAGCAGAAACAATATTTATGAATTAAATAGAGTAGAAGGTCATACATTTGATCTAGTCATTACTCTCTACGGCAGTCCCCTTTGCCAAAATGTAGGATGGTAGATCACGTAATTTTTCTTGAACAAAGGATAGACTTCAGCTTTTCTCAATCTTCTGCAATTCATACCCAATCCTTGTTAAACTCCGTAACTTTCCTACATATCAATCTTGTTCAGTCCTGGATTCCAGCCATTTATACAGTAACTATATGTCAGACATTGTGTTGGCGTGTGGGGCTGCAGCAATTAAGAATATCCAGCTCCAGCCCTCTAGAAGCCACCCTTGGAGAGAGAGAGAGAGAAAGAGAGAGAGGGGAGGTCTTCTGGACTACGTTTCACTGCAAGTCATATCATCTCCACTTGCATCTGCACAGCCATCAGCTCAGAGGTTGCTCCAACCCCAGCAGGACCTGGCCAGTCAGCACTAATTCTGCCATCAGTGGTTCACTTCCCTCCACCGAGCTCCTACGACTTTCCTCACATAACTATTGTGGTTTCCATGCCAGTTGGGATAAGCCCCACAGGCTAGTATCAAGGTGCCCCAAGGTGAAATTAATCAGGTGTTTTGAGTTGCCTAGGACAGCAATGCAAACTGGATAGAATTAGAGGAAGAGCCAATGTGTCTGCCCACGTTGCCAGGAAGGGTAGGGTTATCTTCAAAAGGATGGGTCAGGGCTTGATGCTGCCAGAAAATGTTCTCCTTCAGTTTCTGCTTCTTTCTGAGCATCATTTCCACTCCCCTTGCCTGCTTTTTCTTCCAGGACCATGCCTATGGCAACTGTCAATTCATATACTTAGAGCCTCATGATCAGAATGAAAAGAAGGTTTCATTTTCCCAATTCAGAAATTCCCAGAGAAAAGCTCTAAGTGGCCTTGTTTGTGACCCTAGACAAAAGATGGAGCATGCCCATCCTGGGGATATATCACTTCTGTGATGGGGGTGGGGTCTTCCACCACAAGGAAGAGCCTAGTTGAAACAAGCCATTAGGAAATCTCCATGGACAGAATGGTTACCCAGTCACTGTACACTTCATAGGTCCTTTACAGTTTCTTTTCCACAAGGCTTCCCACATGGACTGAGGAAAAGTCACACCTCCTCATTTGGTCTAGAAATAAAACTCCCACAGCTGAGTTCTCTGCCTAATTACTCTTTTCCTCTATCACTTGCAATTGTCCCTGACCCTTTTTGATATCTATATCCTACTTCCCACATCCAAATTATTCTACTACTTTTGTTTTGTTTTGTTCTTTAAATATCTGTCTTCAGGTGCAGAGTCTAACATGTATGGGATCACGACCTACTTACAGGCATGAATTAGTCTATTCAAATGGCTATATGGATTTATTGCCCACTGTGTAAGAGATCAACGGAACCCATCAGAGAGTGTTAACACAACCCTATCCTTTCAAAGTGGAGAACTTAGCCTCACATTGACCTAGTCTTTACATGATTGAAAAAAACACCAAAAGTACTGAGATGGGATCAAGAAAATGTTGGATTACTCAGACAGATTGATTATTTGTGGGCCACACTTACTTTCCACTGGCTAATGCATGTATTATAACCTTACTAATGATCCATATTATAACTCTACCTTTGTTTTTGAGAGATATATTCTAGTCTTTAAGAGTCAAACGAAACAAAATTCTTTTCCTCCAGCACAGACTGAAGCATATTTGTTGCTTGATAAATGTTTTTGACTAAAAATACTCATCTATGCAATGCTTATATGCACTTTCAATAAATTATTGGTGATACCTTTTAGCCATCACTTGTCCCACGTGATTCTTGACACAAAAGACCCTCCGTGTCTGAATGCCCACACCACATGTAGCTTCTCCAGTCCAGCCAATGGTTGCATTAAGAGCAGTTACCAATGTGTCTTCAGAACAGGGGCCCCAAGGTAATGTTTCCCAGTAGAGCTGCATACAGGAATGGTCATTGCATGAACGATATTCTTGGAGGGCCTGATTAGGGGGACATGGTTTTCCACCTGTGAAAATCAAAATCCAAAAGAATACATAGTTGTTGATGTTGTTATTACCAGGTTGCTATTGTTATGTTGTTCTTATTTTTGTTGTTTTTGCTGTTTTAATGGTCCATAAAGATGGTATTTTTGACACAGATTCCAAAGGCTTGGTCTCTGTACCCTTCTGCCCACTCTAGGGCCATGGCCCTTTTGTCCTGAGTACAACCAGAGGGCAATATTTTTCACTTCTCCCTCCTAATAGGTAGCAGTATACATGGATTAGACCAAAAACAACAATAAGAACAACAACAAAAAAAGACAGATTCTATTTCCCACCTTTGTATCTCTGAGATAAACTCCAAAGAAATCTGCTTTTATTTTAGTAACATGATGACTACATAAATTAGTCAGTTAGATACAGTAGCCATGACCTTGAAGTGATATCAGGTCAAATACACACACTTACACACACATTATCTGTACTTGGCCTCTTTTTCCTAAGAGAGCATTATTTTTCTCAGAGAATCATTTCAAAACACCCACTTTCCATCAAGCAATGCATTTTACTGCAATTTGAGAAATCCAGAAGTGTCTCTTAAAGTTTGGCAGAAGAGAGCCCATCCTTACACTCTGAAATAATACCTGACAATGTGTTATCCACTGGCAGGGAGACCAGACAGATGTGCACCCTTACACTCCTGGGTGAGTCAGAAAATCAAAATTCATTACTGTCTTTTCTTTCACATTTTTATATCCATGTAAAAACTGGCATTTATCTAAACTATTGATTTTTTTCCTACTCTTCCACCCTATGATGTTTTATTCAGTGGGCCAAATGCTCAAAAAGATTTGTGACCTTGGTTTTGTTATTCTTGTTATTTTTTTCCCATTAAATACTACTGACTTTTTTCTCCTCCCAGAAATATAAAAGACAAGAGCGGGAAGCAACTGCACTTTAAGAATATGAAAATCCTCATTCATCTTGACCCTGGCTCCATTTTTCAGGATCACAGAACAGAATCTTGTTTCAAAAGGAGCTCCTCACAGCTAGTGGCCACACTATCCTGCTGTTCTAACTGAGCCATAGGCAGACAAAACCAAGGGAGAGCCTGAAAGAAAGGACACATGCGTCAGGGGACAGGGACCATTGCTATACATGATAGAAACAGCTGCTCCTCCAATTTGTTCTGATGTCACCCGTTTACATTTCCATAGCACATTTTAGCTTCTTCAAAGCCATTTTCAGAGCCTTCATCTTCTTCCCTCTAACAACACACCAGCATGACAGAACAGGAAATCAGGCCGACGTTAGTAGCAGTTCCTGGTCAAGAAGCCATATCTCTTGATTCCTCATTTGCAGCCCTTTTTACCAGGCATATTCCAATTATATTCCCAAATGTATGAGCCATCTGAAGCTGGATGTGTGTCAGTCACACCTTGTTTTTTTATCCCCAAGAAGGTGTAATGAAAAATAACATCCATCTGACTGCCATGGCCAATACATAAGTTTGGGCTAAGATAGTTCATGTAAATACAGTACTCAGTCTAGAGTAACTAGAGGATTAAAGAGAAAAGGCATGCATGGAAATGAGACTACATTTTGATTAAGGCAATAGAGCTATCACCTGTATGTGGCTACCTCCACAATACGACTTTCTCAGTTGCCTACTAGAAAAAGAATAAGAACTGGGCAATTGACTCCACTGTCGAACCCTTTACTATTACTCACCTTCTCCCGCCAATGCCAGGATGGTCCTTGACCTGGTCTGTTTCCCATCTGAGTTTTTATTTGAACAAGACTGGGAACAAGATGACCACTCTGTCCACTCACTCAGCACACAATCCATCCGGCAGGGGATTTCACAAGCCATCCTTTCAGGAGGCGGAGATGCTGGGCAGAGACTCCCTGATACATCTTCTCCTGTAATCAACCAGGTTGAGACAGATGCTGATTAATGCACAGGTAAGGACAGTTAAGGAACATTTAGGTATGTTGCTTCCTCTGTTACTTCATTGTAGCCCAGAGGACTTCACCTGGGTCTAAACCAATAAAGTGTGAAAAATGATGGATTCTTCAGCAATTCATAATATTTACATTGAGGAAAACTGCCAGGAGATCATTTGGCATTTAGAAAGGTAGATGCCACAGCAAAACTCTCATTTGTCATCCTTCACAAGGACAAAATGGGCTTCTTCCAGGAACAATTTAGCCATGGATGACTACGGGTGGACATGATTGACCTTCTATTGACAACCGTGTGTAATAAGTATATGTGTTTTTGCAAAACAGGCGCCAGAGTAGTCTGTTGGTATGCAAACGTCAATTTATGTTGAACATTCTATCCTATGCATAAAGAATTACATCATTCTAATTTTCCATAGTATGTTTTTTATCTCCAAAACTGTAACTTTAGGCAAAGTTATCATATGATAGTTCTTTTGTTCTGTTTGGACCTCATGGTAAATAATACCAAACCAAAGTGGAAAGGGACATGTGGTTAAAATTATATAATGTTGACACAAAGGTTGAAAGCTCAACTGAAATTCTCCATAATATATTTATTATTCCTCCTCTGAATGATCTGATGAATTACTCAAATAAAAACACACATAAAAATATATGTTTATTAAAAAAACACACACACATATATATATTAAATAATGGGGGGTAGTTTTGTTTGTTTGTTCACAATGAACAGATGTTAAAACTAAAGGAATCATATCTAAGTTACTTTTCTATATCTCAAAAAACTATAATAATTTCAAAAATTCTCTTTTAGGTTATTTACTCCCTATTCTTATAATACTAGTGTTACTCTTCATAAATAATAGTTCAACTCTTAGTATTTGCCCTGTTCACTCTCATCTCATAAAAACAGAAGACACGAAGAATAATGATGTCATTTATAGTTTGAAGTAACAACACAGAGGATGGAATGGCATCTACAGAAAAGAGGCAATTTTATCTCTGTGACTTTACACCCATGGAATTCTCCTGTCATAATCTGCTTGATGCAAAATAATAACTAATGTTTATGGGGCATCTACTTTATGCCAGGCACTATCCTTGTAAGAAGCTCTTGGAGGCAGGTATAATCCATTTTGTTTTATAGATGAGGAATCAGTGGTTCTGGAAGGAAAACTTGCTCAGGGTCACACAGGCCTGAGTTGGGAATCAAATTAAAATTTTCTGAATCCAAAACTTCTGCTTTTCCCATTAACCACATTGTGTCTAATTTCAAGGAGACGGATATTCCTTTGCTGAGGAAGTAAATAAAACCAGCCGACAGTGAGCAAGAATGCCTGGAGGAGAAGACAGTACACTGTTAATATCTGCATTCATATTTGTAAATGAGGCCAGGCTCATTGCCCCTGAGGTACAAATAAAACTTTTCAAGCATATTATGAGAAGTAATAGAGATTCTAGCAGATAATCGAGCTGAAAGACCAGTCCCAACCATTCTCTTTTCAGTCTTAATCCATTTTCAGGTTGAGAATGTATTTTATACATATATACACATGCACACAGATAGTCTTCCTCTGCCACACACACACACACACACACACACCCTAACACGGCTGAGGAATGGTGCTTTCCCAAGTACAGAAGCAAGGAGACCAAACAAATGCCCAACCTGTATTTAATCAAAAGTCAATTTTCACACTTGTGAATATTATTAATATAATTTTTATACCAAGCGTTTGCTTTTTTTTTTTTTAAGATTTTGCTTATTTGAAAGAGAGAGAGAGAGAGAGATCACAAGTAGGCAGAGAGTCAGGCAGAGAGAGGGGGGAAACAGGCTCCCTGCTGAGCAGACAGCCAGATGCGGGGCTCAATCCCAGGACCCTGAGATCATGACCCGAGCCGAAGGCAGAGGCTCAACCCACTGAGCCACCAGGTACCCCTACAAAGTGCTTTAAAGCAGTGTCTGGCAAAGCATTTTTTTTGATGAATAATAGGCATTAGTAGGGCTCTTACAAAAAACTGAGAGAAAAATGTGAATACTGAGTTAAAACAGTAAACTTGGTCTCACTACTGAAGAACTACTCAGAGTGTTGAAAATGCCAACATACAGTGTAAATTTCCTAGGGTGGTAAAGGTGGGTAGTGTTTTTGGCCTTATTGGACCGGTGACCATCCTTTTTTGAGAATAATATCTCCTCGAAGTGGTATTTTTATGAATATGTTTTCAGAAAACCCAGCCTTCAAGAGTTACACAAATATCAAATACTATTTGATGAATGTGTACTATGTTCAAGGCATATGATGAGGTAAAAATTGACAAAGATACTATTATTTACCTCCCGTGAGTTCACGATTCATAACAGAGATGAGCTATAAACATATACAGAGAAAACTTAGTCCAAAGTAAATGCCAAATTCCAAAGATGTGTTTCCAACAGAAAATACTATAGTAGCTCAGGGAAGAGAAGGTCCTCTGGGGTCTAACATGATAGTAGAAGGCTTTCAACAAGGAAAAACAGAATGGTAGAGACTTGGTGGAAATGAAAGAGGCTACTTCAGGCCACGAACGTACCAATGAAAGTAGGGTGGTAGGAAAATACAATGTATTCAGAAGACAATAGGGAAGCTGCCAGAAGAGAAGAGGAAATCCACTTTGAAAGAGTGATTTGACATTAAATTCTGAATGACTTAGACAGACACACAACTTCTGTCATATTTCTGCCTTCTTTAAATTCCCAGTTGCTCAGGTTTGCCATGACCTAAATTTAACACCCGCCGCAATCATCATTCAGCACCCTCAGTATTCATGTCAGGGGCTCAAATGCTTTTTAAAACCTAAGCTTTCATATCAACTGATATACCTATTTCCTCAGTGCAGTTAAATGTCAATAATCCCACCAACATTTTGATAGCTTGTCTATACAGGCTAATTCATACATGGGAGCAAACAGATGAGATTTTCTTTAGGAAAACCAAACCACTAGTCATAAGAAGGTCTTTAATTTGTGAGTGAGCTGCACAACGGGATCCTAGTTACAAAGTGTCCTAGCAGTATACAGTTAAGTGTTTACAGGCGAATCCTAAAAACAAAATAAAAATAAAAATAAAAATAAATGAAGGGGAATCCTAGCACCACTTATCCTCTTGAGTATGTCACCTTACTTTCTGGAACCTCAGTTATTTCATCTGTAATAAAGAAATAAAAACACTTTTCAGAGATATTCTAAGGATTATAAATCATTTGTGCAACATACATAACAAGGCTTCTAGCATATGGGACAGCTCTCAATATACACAAAGCTTTAAAAAAAAAAAAACTGTTGTTTGCAAAGATGTAAGCCACAAAAACCTAATGGTCTTCTTTTTTTTTTTTTTTTTTTTTTTAAAGTATTTTCCCCTAAAGGAGTTTTATTTTATTTTATTATTTTTTTTATTTTATTTTATTTTTTTTTAATTTTTTATTTTTTATAAACATATATTTTTATCCCCAGGGGTACAGGTCTGTGAATCACCAGGTTTACACACTTCACTGGTCTTCTTTATCTGAAAAATCTAGAGATTTATGTCACTGCCATGGGAAGCACTTGCTTTGCCACTCATATATGTGTACAAATAACCACCAACAGCTTCACAGGCTGGTTCAAATAAACTATAAAAACTATTTATAATTATCCAGATCATTTTATTTATATGGCTGGTGAATCTAAACCATTTAAGAGCCAAAAATAAAGCACTTGAGCCTGAATAACCTCATCTGCCCATCCACATCAGTATAATTACCTTCCCATTGTATAGAGAGAATCCATCTCAAAAGAAGAGCGTTTATACTTTCCTGTTTTCATTTTCTCAGATGGATCAATGAGACCAACTGAAATCTCAGGCAAGCATGGAAAATAAAGTGGCACATAGGACAGAAACTTAGCCATTAATAGTGATTTCCACAAGCTCTGATAATCTAATGTCATAATAAAATAGAATATATTTAAGAGGGAAATTGAATTCATCTTTCAAGAAGACTGTGAAATTGCTTCCAACCCTCATCAGCCTCCCTAGGATCAATAATGACAAACTCTGCATTCTTTCCTCATGGAGTAGATGTATTTAAACCGACTGTGACTCAGAATATGGGATGTGATGCTGCTTCAACGTGGTCACTCTATTTTTTTCTTTAATAATTTAACATGGTGAAATTCACATTATGTACAATTAACCACTTTAGAGTAAACACTTCAGTAACATTTAGTAAAGCACAATATTGTGCTACCACTACCTCTATCTGGTTTCAAAACATTTTCATCACTCCAAAATAAAACCGTTTACCCATTAAGCATTTTCTCTCCATTACCCCCTCTTCTCATACTCTGCAAGGCACCAAGTTATGTTCTGTCTCTACAGATTTATTTCTTTTGAGCACTCCATATTAATGGAATTATACAATTACTGACCTTTTGTGTCTGGCTTTATTCACTTACCCTAGTATTTGCAGGCCCATCCATGTTGTACCATATACACTATTTTATTCCATTTTATGATGGAATAATATTCTATCGTATGTATATGCCACAATTCCCTTATCCATTAATCTGTTGATGGACATCTTTTGGCTATTGTGAATAGTGCTATTATGAACATGCTTATATATTTACTTGTTTGCTATTTTCAATTATTTTCAGTATATGCCCAGGAGTAAAATTTCACAGTCATATTGATCACTCAGTTTTGTTTGTGTTTCTGAGGACTGTGGCATAGATGGCCAGATGACTAGGTCTTGGCCATAGTTCACACTATTGTCCTCTGTTTTCCCATTTCTAGCTAAAAGCAAAAGTACTTAGATGAAGGAAAGATTCCTGAGCGTATGAATATGCTCACAATTCCCTAAAAATGTTCTTTTTTCCAGTTCAAATACTACTTACAATATAAAGAGCTCATGCAAACTCAACGGCTACTGGTCAAGCAACCATCTAAATTTAATGCTAATAAGGTATCAGAATTTGGGTTTTTCACAGCAAACTAGTATTCAAACTATACCTATGCTATATACTACATCCTATAACATTCTTTGTTTTGTGATCAGTAAGGAATTAGAATTTAATATTGTGAAGTACCATCTATCTTTTATATTTTTTAAGATCTATTTATTTCTTTTAGAGAGAGAAAGGAGGGGAAGAGAGAGAGAGAGCGAGAGCATGAGTGGGGGGTGGGGCAGAATGAGAGGGAGTGAGAGAATCTCAAGCAGACTCCCTGCTAAATGCAGAGCCCAACAAGAGGCCTGACCTCATGACTCTGAGATCCTGACCTGAGCTGAAATCAAGCTGGACACTCAACTGACTGAGTCGCCCAGGCGCTCCTATCTTTTATAATAACAGAACAAACAACTATAATTCTTAGTTTTCTCACCTATATTATGTGTACAAGAAGAAGAAAGGATTTTAAACAAAATGGAGGAAGGAAAGAGAAACTCAGCTATTCACAAATCTACAGTACAATGTGCAAAGTGGACCAACATTTGTCATTATACAAACTTCAAACTACCTTGCTCTCCCCCAGATAATGTACTCTGGGTACTTTATTGATATTTTCTCTTGATATTATTATACTACCTATGGAAAATAATGAAATAGTTATTAAAAATACTCTACATGTCATAAAATTTTATGCCCTATTTAAATCTCAGAAAAGAATGCCAATAAATGTTGATTAAATGCTTGCCGACAGCTGAATAAGATATCAACAGATAATACATGGCAAATTTACTGGAATTGATATGCACTTAATTTCATTTTTAAATTTAAACATTACTTTCTTAAAGGTAAGCAGCCCCTGGCCACTTCTGGAACGAGACCTTAATCAGCTAAGGAAATGTTCCTATTTCAAAACAATAAAAGATAAAATAAAAGCTAAGGGCTAAGCAAAATCTATGGGCACCAATGCAATCCCCACAATACAATGACTGTTTCTGTTTTCTCCTTTCACAATTTGAAACGTATTTTGTCTACCTAGTTGACACATAAAGGAAGATGAAGAATCCCACTGTTAGGTATTGTTAGGGTCCTAATAATAAAAACAATAGCAACTGCCATAAAATAACATCAGCATCTGGTATTTGAGAAGGCACAGAGCATATTATACTCTGTGCCAACCACATTAATGTAGGGGTCTACTGAATATTCAGAGTAACATCATTAGTTAGGTACCACCATTATACCTGAGACACAGGAAGGTTTTAAAAAAACAAAACAAAACAAAACCCTGTCCAAAGTCATATAGCTAGTAAGCATCTGAACTGGAACTAGACATTACAAAGTGTATTCTTATCTACGATGCTGACTACATCCTGGTGCCAATCTCACATGTGCACTCCTCATCACATTCCCTCTGGCTGATGCCAAAACATAAAGAAGGGATAGTACACAATCCAGTGTCCATCAACCCATAAATTTAGTATTAGAAAGAATAATCCCAAAGGGGTGGGCACCTTGATCATCTGGGAATTGCATCATAGGTGGGGCAGAATACAGCAGTTCTTTGCAAAAATGGAAGCCATAAGCAGATTAAAACAAAACAAAACAAACAAACAAAAAAGCTCAGAATGGAAGAATGGTAGAATAAGAATGCAAGACCAGATAGGAAGAGGAAAATAGGGACACACAGCAAAAACAGTATAATATATGTTAGATAAATAAATAACATAGACACAAGCTAAAACAAGATATATAATAATGATGTAAGGATACTCACAAAGTTAAAAAGAAAAATAAAACTCTAATAGCTGATAAAAGAGGAAAAAAGAGAACATAAGAGCAAATGCTAAGATGAATGGGTGCACTCAAAAGAACTGGTAAGAAATAGTACAGCTAAAAATAAGAAGACAATACTTCTGAGGTAAATATGTTTAAGGAAGCCAGAAGTTAACTACATGGCAGGTGAGCTGCTTGTCCAGGAGCCTAACAGAGAAGCCATATGAGGTTCCCCAGCATATAATAACATCATCAGAGCAGCTAACACTTTGATTGCTTCAAATGTGCCCAGCACAATCTCATAATTTGCAGGTCATTATTAACTCATGTAATCCTCAAAGCATTAATAACAGTAAACTCATGCACTGGATGTAATTTATGTCAGTTATTACTCTATGTGATTTTAACATATAAGCTCATTTAAATGTCACAATACTATGAGGTAAGAACTATCATTATGCTAATCATACACAAAACAATGTTGACCTGATCAAGGACAAAAACACAAGTAAAACAGTAGAGCTTGAATTTGGACCAGGACAACCTAGTTCCAAAGCCTATTTCTTAAACATGATGCTTTGTTGACACTCATTATCTTCTACCCACTGTCTGGACAAATTATGTATGTTGCTACACAGGGCCTGATCCAGTGGAGTCAGTCAAGCGTAGAGGATTACAGTAACTTAGGTCATAAGTACTGTGCTAAGTGTTACTCAGGGTGAGAGAAAATGCAATGACAGAAACACTAGAAGCAAACTAAAATTGCTCAAATAAAAGACAAACAAACTAAAATCTAACAACATATCTTAGCACTGAAATGTCATATTTCCTTGGGCTTACTCACATGTTCCAGGAGAAAGTAACCACTATTTCATGTGTGTCTCTGAAAGGTTTGGAAATTACTCATTACATCTTAGGTAAGGGGAAAAATTACTATCTAGCACTGTTTTTTGACATCTACCAAAATTGGACCCTGGAAAATAACTTTTTTTTTTTTTCTAAAAATGACATCAATTTGTTCACAAGCCCCAATTTCTGGTTGGAAGTCGAAGCTCAGACAGGAGCTGCGAAGCGATGGGGAAACATAAATATATCTATTTAAAATTCCTACTAAAATATCCCCATTGACCTTGTCTTTGTCTATCAGTACATAGCTTCTGATTTTCTAGCCCACATACTTCATACTCACCTAGACCTGACTCTAACCTGTTTCCAGCTTTCTGGGGCAGTCAACACTTCCACATCCCACACTGGGGCATACAGGGATTTTGGGATGCCCCCATGTCCTATATAAGCCCACAGAGACCAAACAGGAAGGGTGGTAAGTGGCTAGCTCTGGTGTCCATTCTGTCCCTAAACATGGTATACCACCGTGTCACAGCTGCAGCCCCAGTCCTATATGTGGGATGCAGGGAATGCTGTGTGTGTGCACAGTTACTTCCCAAAGTGTCAAACAAAGGAACAGTCCCTCTGCTTTTGCTTTTCCTTTAACCTATCTGAGACATCCATAGTTTTTATTTTCACAGCCCAATAATTCATGTGAGCAGGGCCAGAGAAACTTTCTTCTGTGTACCTTCTCTTGTTATCTTCCCTAGGCTTCTCCTTTCTGGCCCAGGAGACTGGCCAGTTTAGAAGTCTGGCTGATGCTAAAGCTGGATGAAATTCTTTGACCTCCCATCTTCATATCTACAGGAAGCTATTCAGAATTCACAAAATATTTTTCTCCCATATGCCTGGCTCTTGCATATGAATCCTGGTTTTCAGAAGTATTGTCTCATGTAAAAAGCCTCAAATGCCATTTTGGGGTACTGACTTATACTTCTGTTTTACATTCAAGGGTTAAAAATTTTGATCTTTTGGACACAGTGGATAGCTCAGAAATTAGCGTGTGTGTGTGTGGGGGGGGGTATGGGTCTTGTCCACAGTGAGAAAAAATAAAAGCACACTGTTACATCTCAAAACACAATCTGATGACATCCATTTAGTATGGAAACTCTGTCATGAGAATTTTATAGAGATCCCCTATATTTTTAAAAAGATGAATCCAGAATAATAATAATGGAATATGAATGTAGGACATGCTTCTTTAAAGGTAAAAACTTGAAGTAAATAAACATCAGTTTATAAAGAACAGACTATTTGATGAGGAGTTGTGACATCTGGATTTGAGTTCTGACTTAAACACCTAACCAAAATGTGGCCCTAGGAAACTGTTCGGGTTTTTTTAGGTTTCAGATGCCTTGTATAAGTGGTAGGAGGGGCATTGCTATCATCCCAGATTATATTATTCGGTCTGGTGATAGATCAAAGGGGCTAATGTAAAATAATACTTTGGAAATTGCAAAGCATCATTTATATATAATGTGGCTTTTAACTATTGGTGAAAATGGGGATAAAGGATATCCCAAATAGAAAAATGATTTCGATCAAAGATACCATCTCTATTCTCCATACTAATTTTGTTTCAGCTAGAAAAATAAAAGAGGAACTAAAATGAGTATAAAGGCAGAAACAATATTATTCATTTTGTCTTTCTATTTACCTATTTATATATCTAGCTATTCAGAAAAGAATATGGACCAGCATGAATATGTGGTATACCTTTAGAAAGTACTTCAGGTTGTCTAGAAGTTTGCAAGTATTTGAAAATCAGTATTTTTAAGTTAAACTGGGTAAGTTAATAAACTGATAATATAAGAATATATATAAAAGAATGATCATTTCTTTTATATAATTAACCTTCTAAAACACAATTTGAATGCCTATAAACAAGAAATGAAATTTATTTAGCTACCTCATTATTATTGCACAATTAAGAGGTTTTCAATTTCTCTGTGACAAATAACACTGCAAAGAATATTCTTGACCAAACGTTGATTTCCTAGGAATAAATGTTGAGAAATGGAAAAACAAAGTCAAGGGACATGAACTTCTTTAAGGTACTCACAGGAGAAAAGTTGCCTGTGTGTGTGTGTTTTTTTTTTTGTTTGTTTGTTTGTTTGTTTTTCATTATTATCCACAAACTTTTTAATTTATACACAATAAAATTCCCTCTGTATTGCAGAGTTCAGTGGGTTTTTGCAAATGCATAGAGCCTTGTGTCTACCACCATTATCATGACACAGAACAGTTCTACCAACATAATCATAACCTTGTGCTGTCCCTTTGAGCTCAATTGCTCCCCGGCAGTCCTAAAACCTGGAAACCACTGGTCTGTTCTTTGACGCTATAGTTTTGCTTCTCCCCACCCCCAGAATGGCATAAAAAATGGAATTATATAGCATACAGTCTTTGTAACAAAGTGCATTTGAGAGGCACCATGTTGCTATTTGTATCAATTAGTTAATTAGCTAATTAATAATCTGAGAAGCATTTCATTGTATGGATGTAGCACATTTTGTTTATCCATTCCCCTTCTGATAACTAGAAATAGATTTTGGTGACTAGAAATAGATTCACATAGGTTTTTGTATGAATGTAAGTTTTCATTTGGGGGACATAATAATTAGGCATTCACTGTAACACTGGGTGATATGAAGTAGGTAGGGGTGCAGAGCAATTAGAATCTCCATACATTGTTGATGGGAAGGCAAAATGGTATGGCCATTTTGGAAAATAGCTTGGCGGTTTCTTATAAAATCTGCACTTCATATCACCCAGTGTTACAGTGAATGCCTAATTATTTATGTCCCCCAAATGAAAACTACATTCATACAAAAACCTATGTGAATCTATTTCTAATCACAAAAATGTGGAAACCACCCAAACATCCGTATTTTTGGTGTTCTTTGTTTAATTTTCATCATTCTTATAGGGGTACAGTGAGATTACACTGAAATATTGATTTACATTTTCTTAATGACTAATGATGTTGAACATGTTTTCATGGGTTCATTTGTCATCTCTATATCTTCATTGGTAAAATGTGTATTCAAATCTTTGACTCATTTTATAATTGGGTTTTGCTGTAAACTGACTGTGTCCTTTCAAAATTCATATCCTGAACCTACAATGTGATGGTATTGGAAGTGGGACCTTTAGGAGAGAATTAAGCTTAGATTTTCATAACATTGTGACCCTATGAAAAGATTAGTGTCCTTATAAGAAGAAAAAGAAAGAACACATGGTAAGAAGATGTCTGTCTATAAGCCAAGAACAGGTGCTCACCAGATATGCAAGCATCTTCATCTTGGACTTCCAGAACTGTGAGAAACAAATGTCCATTGTATATAAGCCACCTAATCTCGTTTGCTATAGCAACCAAAGCTGACTAAAACAGGTTGTTTGTTTTCATATTGTTAGGTTTTAAGAGTTCTTTATGCAGTCTTGTATTGAGAAGATGTGACCACTGGTTGACCAGTGAGCTAGACCCATGTAATCAGAGGCTCCCCACTCCCTCCCTTATCCTAGGAATATGTAACCCACTTGCTTCCCCTCTCCCAGAGGCTGCCCAAAAACATAGCCTTGAGATACTGATGAGGTGTTGAGACCATCTGGACTGAATACATGACTGAACCCACTTAAGGCCTCTGTATAAAGCTACTCATCTTGTAGCTACCCAAGACAAGCCTTGTATGTAAGTTCCCTCACTCATTACACGTGCCACCTATCAATCTGGAGTGGCCTGTCTCCTTCTTCAGCCTCTCTCTGCTTTCTGCAAAAGGGGACTAGTTTCAGATTGCATACAGGAAGTTCCCAAGGGGAATGTGAATGGGCCATAGGAAGTGGAAGTCATGGGGACAATCCCTATTTGCCCACGAACCTCTAGGTAGGGAGGAAGGGCCCATATATTAGATGCTTGTGGACTATTATGAGACAACAGGAGATGCTTTAATGTGCCTGTGTGAGGACGCACACCACAGTGCACTGCAGCACAGAAGGGAAACACAGGCTGGCCCCTAATGTGCACTGTTCGGCTGGCACTGATGTCCCACTAGAGACTGTGGCTCGGGTTACAGAGTTGGAGGAAGAGCTGAGGATACAGAAGGACGTATGGTGGCCCATCCACTGCTCTGCCAGCTTCGGGGCTGGCCAAGAAGCTGGAGGAGCAGGATCATCAGCTGGAGAACTTCGCATGCCCTCCTGCAAAGCTAGGAAGGCAAAAGCCGCTGCAGTTCAAGTCCAAGCACCTCCAACAAAGCCTGATGGGGATGCTAAGCAGTGGAATCCCCGGAAAAAGAGGAGAATGAAGAGGGGGATACTGTGATTGACAGTGAACATGGGAATGTCCCATGTCCACTGACCCCTGATACAAAGGAAAGCAAAAGTAGAGCAACCACCACCCCAGTCAGTGGGGCAGCCCCGATTCAGGAAATATTCCTGGTGAGAGAATATATGCCTACTAACCTTGCTGACACATCTGACAAGTTCCCATGAAAAGCTAGGGGAAGTGTCCAGACATGGTTAGTGCAATTATGGGATACAGGGGGCCATGGCATTACTCAGAAAAGGTAGAAAACAGAGTAGGAGAATGTAACCATCCCCACACATCCTGTCCTCTGGCAGCACCTCCAAGGTACTAGTAGGACTCAAGATACTCACTCCCTTATACATTGGATTATTCTACCCTGCCAGAAGGCTTGGCCCAGTGAGAGAAATCTATAAGGGAGCTACAACAAGTTCTTGGGGAGTTAGGAATGGGACACCCTGTCCTGATCAGGCCATATTCACTACAGGAATGAAAGCTAAGATCCTCCAGTCTGCTCCCCAGTACCTGGTATGAGACACTGACATACATGCTGAGCCCAGTTGTAAGACATTTATGATACTGAGCAATCCACTGCTGATCTGGGGGAAAGGGACAAATTCCAGGAATGCACAGGAGCTGTGGAGAAAACCCAAGACAGAGGGAGTTCAGAATGCCAACAGGCTATCCCACTTGGCTGCAAAAGTTCAGGTAAAAATAACCCTAAAGCAGATACGGTTTGACTTCATTACTGCAGGGCCCTCATGTAAACAGAGAGACTGACAACCTCACGTTACATTGGCTGGCCTGTGGAAAGCCTTAAAATCTGCACCAGAGTTTACAACTGCCCCATCTACCCCTACCACCCATGATGTCTGGCTTGCTCCAGCAGAGGTCTCAGAGGCATAGTCCTATTTGGGTTGAGTGCTTCCTATGACCTCAGATAGGAGGCAGACCAAACTCCCTCCGGGTGAGAGCCACTGGAGGAGACTGGAGACCTCATGTGAATTTTAGTATTTATTAGTCCTCCAGAATATACAAAACACAGCAACCCTCAGAAGTTGTCTGGTCCCTCAGTGCCATCAATAGAAGGACAAAAATTCACAGTCAGGGAGGTTCTATGACCCTGCAAACTGAGCATTCTCTCAACTCACCCCCCACGCCATATGAGGTCTTTATTACTCCAATACCAGAGAATATACTGGGCACTGATATCTTACAGGGCCAAACTCTGCAAACCTCTATCAGTGAATTCCACTTCCAGGGCTAGAATCATCAAACCAGTATGAAGAGGAAATGCCAACTGGCAGCCAGTAAGCCTGCATTTCTCCACCCCCCACAAGGAGTGGTAACTGTCACACAATACAAATTGCTTGGGAGCATAAGGAGATTGGAGATACTGTCCAAGAATTGCTCTGGACGATTGTTGTATGACTGGTCCATAGTTCTTTCAATAGCCTGTCTGGTACAGCTGGTAAGAAACTACCAAGTGTTTTTTGTTTGTTTGTTTGTTTTTTCCCCTCAGACTAATAAGAACTATCCATGAAGCTGTTCCCACCACTGCCAATATTTGAGATGCCTCTGCCAGGGTCATAGGAGTGTGCCATGCTCTGCTGGACTTAGCAAATGCCTTTTCCAAAATACCCCAGGCCATCACAGGGTCTGGGGTAGTCAGTGACCTCTCCCTGTTCTCCTTCCCCACATTTGTAAAACAGATCCATGACACTGATGATATAATGTTAACAAATGAAGACGTGCCGCTCTGACAGGACACCTGCTGGCTTTGCTGGTCTATCTGTGAGGGAGAGGGTAGGTGGCGAACCCACACAAATTCAAGACCTGAGAACTACCTTAAGGTTTTTGGAAGTCACTAGTCAGGTGAGGTGCATGCTGTCCCAGGAGCTGTGACTGATAAAATGCAAGCTCATTGAAGCTCTAAAAATGTGAGTCAGTGCAGGCCTTTATAAAGATTTGGGAGTTTGGGAGGACTTTTATTCTCCACTTGACACAGTGCCTCCCTCTCTTATACCACCTGGGAAAGAAAGGACACATACAGAATGGGAATTGGAACAGCAACCTGCTTTTGAGAAGACAAAACTCTAATAACATAGATGAGAGCTCTGGGCATCTCTCAAGCAAGCTATCATTTGAGTTACATGTGTCCAGGACTCTGAAAGCTATGGGTTGGGTAGGTTGGTAGAGACAACCAAAGGAGAGGGTGCGCCTATGCGTTTGCTCCTAGCTCTAAAAGGGATCAAAAACTTGATATGCCCCATAAAGGAAAAGCTCCTAGCCATGTATCCAGAGCTCCTCCAGGTAGAGCATCTCTTGAAGGAACAGTATCAAGATAAGAACTTCCCTTCCTATCAAGGGTGGGTTGAGAATAGTTCCATCAACCCACCTCTGCCATGGTTCAAACCCATTTTGATTAAGTGGCAGACCTATTTGGAACAGAGGAGTACCCTGTCTGCCAGCCCACTGTCTCTAGAAATGTGGGTGCTATTATGCCCTATAGAATGTGTAGATCTTCTAAATGCCACTGTCCTTATTACTGTGGTGGCCCCTGTGGCTTGTAGAGAGGGAGTGGAGTAAATTCCCACTGATGCCTGCTATACGGATGGGTCCAGTGGGGCCAATCCCTTTAACTGTCAGTTGGACTGTTCCAAAGGGATTTACCCTGTGGGTTGGACAATGGGAAGCCAAGAGGTGGATGATTTTATGAAAAAACCCTTGTGGGGTCAGGATATGTGGAAAGACATTTGCATTCTCCTACAGGAAGCTGAGGCTGTCCTCACTGTCTTCTTCATCCCAGCTCATATGACACTGACATCCCCCAATGATAGAAAGCCACTGTTTTGCTCAGGTCTAAGCCTTAGCAGGTGACATTTCAGTAGACACAGAAGATTAGGTGCACAGAGAGAGTGGCCACCACAGTGCCCAGGTGGATGGCATATTGCCAAGGATGACAGATCACTTTTGAAATACAGTGATTTGATTAATGAAGTAACAGCAGGCCCTATGTGTTCTCAGTGACGTCCAAGGCAAGTGCCAAAGAAGTCCGGGGCCATCCACCAGAGTTCCCAACTGATAAGGAATTGGTGAATTGATTATATTGGCCCCAGCCACCCTGAGTGAAGTTACCAAATATGTCCTGGTTAGTGTGGACACGGCATTGGACCTAACCCGAGCTTTCTGTTGTCACCATGCAAAGCAGGCTGCCACCAGGTGGGAGCCAGAGAAGAGGATCAAGTATGGATGCTCTTGTGGAACAGACTGTGATCAGGGGCCACATTTTCAAGGCCATAATATGCAAGACTTGGCAAAAGAACATGCCATTAAATAGAGGTTCTTTCTCCCCTACAACCTGTAAGTAGCAGGACTGATAGAAAGAAAAAAATGGAATATTAAAACAGCACATTAAATTAATAACAAGTAAGACCACCTTGACTGGGTGAACTGTCCCAAGTACTGTCCCAAGCTTTAATACATTTGAATGATCAACCAGTAGAACCTGTTGTTCCATATGCCTGACTGGGGACCTCTGCTAAGGCACCAAATACCATGAAGGTGTATGGAAGTCTCGGAAAAGAGTCATTGCTCCAACTCTCACTGTGGATCAACATGTTGTGTTGCTGAGAACACCAAGCCCCATCAGCCAGAGAAAGGAGTTACCTACAGGAATCTGCAATGCGATGGGTGGGTACTTTGTACGCTCTCAGTAAGGGAGAGCTACTCAATCTCCACTGGCATCCCACTGTCCTGCTATAAGGTGACCTGCTGAAATGCGTTACAGCTGGAATGGAACATGCGCCATGAAAGACGGGAGAAGGAAAGGGTCCTGGTCTAGCTTCTCACACTTAATCCACCTCTTCATGCCTGACAATGCCGCCTCCTCCAGCCAACATGTGTGGTGCGCACAACCAGGTCACACTCCTAAAGCTACTGCCCCATTAATATCTAAGAATTAGGCCACAGGGGTAATTTTTATAGAAGAAGACCTTCATATACAAGTTCCTATTAAATATTTCACTTTTTGCCTTAGAATTCTGCCTCCTATGGTGTCTGGTCACAAGAAGGCACCTGATAGAAATGCTATTTACAGTGGACCCACTGGTATGGCCAACAAAAGAACCCAACAGCTGTTGTGTATGTGGGCAGGTGTCCCTCTCTAGCTTACCAAACTACCACAGTGGTATTGCCACTCCAGGGAGGGGATTGGAAAACCCTAAAGCAATACATTAAGGAAGAACAAGTTACAATTTGTACTCTCAATTCATCTGATATCACCAATACAGATCGAGAAACCTGTGTCACACACTACCAATAACAGTGTCAGTCACTGTCAATCACATTGCACAGGCAGCCCATCAAACTGCTGACCAGAAGCATTCTAAAAACACCACCATCAAAGCCATATGTGGCTATGCTCAGATTTGGGAAAGGTTCATGTGGCTTAAACCAGGTTATGGACACTGAACACCTGAGTAGCCCTAAGTTGCGAACAGAAAAATCACTCTAGATAGAACCAACTCAACTGTACAAGAAATATAGGATGGCTATCACCAGAACTATGTGGTCATTCTGTTTTATTAAAGGCTAGTGGCTGGTTTGACACTGACTGGGATGGCTGCCACGTACTTCTTAAATTAGCTCTGAATGGGACGCAGTGGTGATGTGGCACAAACCTTTGGCCGCGGCTTCCACCTTCATGTTGAGCTACTGCACCCTGGGTTTTCCCTAGACATAGGAGAGAATCCACCCCATGTTAAAAATCGCCAACTGCCCTCTCCCCAAGGCCAGATAGGAACATTCTGTTTTCTACTGATCTGATCATTGTGTGTCTGCTTTGCCTTCCCAGCCCTGGCCTGGAGAATGTTGCTGCACGTATAGAAGCCCTTATTGAATCCACCAGAGAGCCTTACATCATAGCCAACCAAGTCTGTCATTCCTGAACTCTGAAATGCCTCTAATGAGAAAAGCTGTCCTCCCAAACAGAATGACCTTGGACATTATTCTACCCCATAAGGAGGCAACTGTGCTATTCTCCAAACAGAATGTTGTGTGTTCAACCTGAGGATTATGCTAATATATCATCTTTATTAAATCATATGAGGACACCCTGAGTGATCTGACCCCCAGGCTAGAGGACTTAATAAATCAATGGTTTGGAACAAGGGGCTCTTGGTGGAAATATGTCACTGATTTTGAAAATCAATGTCTTAATCTATGTTTTCTTTTGCATGGGCCTGTATCATCACAGTGGCATGGGAATCTGCCTCCAATGCAGCCACACTTTTGCCAAAGAAACTATCTACCTCTGTGCTAGCGAAAGCCCTCACTAACTCCTCAGAGCACACTGTTGGGGGGATGAGCATCACAAGAACTGGTCACAAGAGATGGAATGCTGCAGGAGGTCATGGAGAAGTTGTAACTCCTAGGTGACCTATGACCTGGAACCAGGCAATTAGAGGTTCCTCACCCCCATCCCCTGTCCTTGGAATGTGCATTCTGCTTCCCTTCTTCACTCGCAGGAGCCCGAGGACACAGCCTTGAGATGGTGATGTGATAGTGAGACCACACGGACAGCATATGGGACTGAATCCACTTTAAGAATGCCATATAAATTTTAAGTTTTGGCAGGCAGTTCAGATATCTCATTCTGCAGCCACCCAAGACAAGCTCTGTATACAATTTCTCTTTGCTTATTAAAAGTGATACCTACCGACTGGGAATGGGTGGCCTCTGTCTCAGGTCTCTTCCTGCCCTATGCTTACTGGGGCCAGTTTCAGATTATCCTCAGGAAGCTCCTGGGATTGTAAACCAACATCTGGATAAAAGTTCTTTATCAGACTTGTTATATGCAAATATATTCTCATAGTCTGTGTTTTCTCCCCCGTTTTCTTAAGAGTATATTTTGCAGAGCAATTTTTTTTAATTTTTAATTAAAATTTTAATTTTAGATCTAATTTATCGACTTTGTCTTTATGGGTTTTACTTTGGTGTCATATCCAATTTCCTTCCAAGAAGACAAATGTTCAAGAAGGAACAGAAAATATGTTTCCTACTGCAATCATAAAAAGGAGTTGAAATTTACATACTAGGACCTAAAATTTCGTAATTGTGGATATTGTGACTTCTCTAACTAGCATGCCCTGGTGCATAAGTTTTTCACATTTGGTGCTAAAGCACAGCTTCTCCATGACAAATATTTACTGATATAACTGAGAGTCCAGCATTGTAATATACTGTGATATAACGGACATTACCTTCTAGCTAAAACAACATTTCTGTCAGAGCCAAACACTATAATACACAGTCTATAAAGACGGGACTTTGTATTTTTTAACATTGCCTCAAACATTGGATAAAATGTCAAACACAAGTAAGTCTCAATAAATTCTGGATGAAGGATTGAATGAGAAGTACAGGGAAAGATGTTTACTCTAAGGTACAAACTATAACTTATGCTTTTGTAGAAAGCACCCCAACCTGTACACCTGTGATAGGTCCATACAGAGACATCAGGCACTAATTGGGAAACAATTCCCCAAAATCAGGTTTTCAATGCCAACATTAACTGGGAAGCAGTATATCATAATGGACTCTGGAGTCAGACTGCCTGGGTTCATATCCTACCTCTCCCACGTATTTGTCAATACTTGGCTTCTCTGAGGTGTCCTAACCTGTACAGTGAGAACTTCTAGTTCATGGATTACTGTGAGGAAACAGTATCTTTTTCATAGCACTCCTATTTTCCTTGGTTAATGTAAAAAAAAAAAAAAATCAGCTGACATATGCAAAGCCCTGAGCCGGGAACCTACAACATAATAGCTAATATATATTTATTATGATATAATTGTGATACTAACATACTGAAAGCTACAGACCATGGCAGACTATTATCATTCCAACAGATTTTTAAGCTCCAGCCTCTGGGAAGCCTGCCTTTGAATAAAGTATGAGAAAGGCAAGATAAGTTAGCCTTTTTCTCGAGTTGGTATATCCCTCTTCTTTTCTGATTGAATTACATTCCTGCTACTATCGTAACTGTAATACCAGTTCTTCCCTTCAGACCTTGCACAATTTGGGATTCATGAAGAATATGTCAAGTTCACCAATATCTTTTAAGAAGTTTTGTACTATAGAACAATTCTACAAAAGCAGAATATTTTAAAGCAGTCAAATATCTCTGATTGTATAATTCTCAGAGGATAACCATAGTGTTTTCCTTTAAAAAGTATTGTTGATGCCGTTTACTATACTTTATTTCCTAGCTATTAAATTGTTCCTATTCAATTTTGCAGAACATGGCAGGTGTCTAATTTTTTTTTTTTTTTGTACCATATTGAAGAAGAAGAATAAAACGTCAAACCACAAAAGTACACTGAAGATTTGCAGTGTTGAACTTGTGGATAATCATGCGATAACCTTTCCTCATCAAAATGTTGCCAATTAATTAAGATCCTAAAATAATGACTGTATACTGTTTTTCCAATTTGTTTTACAAACTCAGTTCAGATATAGGATTACAGTACCATAGACCAGAATGCACACACATTAATGCTCAGAATATGATCCATTATCCGTCAGAACTAGAGATCCAACAGAAAGCTTTTAAAAGCTTAGTTCAGTCTCTATAAAGCCAGACAAATAAAAAAATAAAAAAACAACTCTGAATGAAAATTAGGTAGATAATAATTGGAAAAATGGAATGTTAAAAGATGAACACTGAAGGTTTATTAAAGTTCTGTTCAAATCAGGCTGATGTCAGGTGGAAATAGACAGGTATGACAAATAAAAATGTTTTCACCTAGATTAATTATGTGGATGGTATGAGGTCGATGAATATATGGATTTCCATTATCACAGTCTTTACCCACTCTACCTCACTAATATCATCTTAAGATTGATATTGGGTCTCCCAGCAATTGAATGGATTCTAAAGTAGAATAAACCCTATTTCCATCTGTCTATCTTCTCCAAACTGATCTACTAGTTATGACAATTCAATTTAGCACTGCAATTTTTCTAACCAATCTCAAAGAGTTCAAAAAAAGCCAATAAGTGAAAACTTAAGATAAGTTTAAAGTATAAATAAAATGTAGCTGACATATTTCAAAACACAAGGGGTCAACTTAAACATCCAAACATCACTTTATATCATTGCCAAATTCTCCTCAATGCTGCATAAGAGTAACTGTGACATTTGATTCAAGCTGTGTGCTCAGAATAATAAAAGCTGAATATAGACACTTGAAATCTATGTACTCCTTTTTCTTCTGCAGTGAGACCAAAAAGAAACATGCTCTTATTTCATGAAATAAATATTATTTTATTGGGTGTATGCTTTACTTAAGAGGTCAAGTCCTTAATTAGATCATTAATAATTATGTTGACATTTACTGCCTGCAAGGCATGGTTTCTTTGGAAGCAATTTAAGAACAAGAGATATTTCTGATCATTTATCTTATTCCAACTGGCCCACTGGTTAGAAGAATAATTTTCTAATCCTTCTAGGCAGTTAAACTAGCACTTATTAGGTTATTTGTACATAGGCACTTTTTTCCTGAGACATAATAAATGAAGGGAAACATCTGCTCAATAAATTTAAAGTTGTAGAAATGTCTTAAGTCTTTAACCATTATATTGCTTTGCTTGGCCAAAGAAATGATTTACCGCATGTATTTCTGAGTCCCCATTGCCTAGAACAGTATCCTCCTTTATAGCAAGTATTCAATAAATGGCAATCGAACAGAAATAAGTGTAATTGAGCTAAAGAGAAGTTTAGAGTCTGAGACCTTTCTGGCACCCATAGAGCTAGCACAAATTGAGGAAATTTTAAAATGGTTAGGAATATACTAACATTTCTGTATCTGAATGAAGTTCTACTACTACGAGTAAAAACATTAGAAGCAGAAAGTCTTGGGTTTGAATTCTAGCCTGTCCTTAACAGTTGTGTGTCATTGGGTAAGTTCTTTCAATTCTTTACATGTTGGCTTCCTCATCTAAGTATGTGTATAATGATTCTGAGCAAGATATACAGGAGTTATGTGATGATTCAGTGTGATAAGACTGAAATGCAATAGGAGCACAGTAAGTGTTCAATATGTGTTGGTGATTATGATGATGATGTCAACGGCAATGACAACATTATGTCCACCAACCTCTATTAATGCCTTGAGGTCTTGCACAAGTTCATTGCAGATACCTGCAATCAAGTCTGATAAAGGCTAGTTTAGCATAGGAGAAGATTAAGAAAGAATGTAGAAAACAATGGGCAAACCAAAAGGCATTTGGGGAAAACCTTGTGAGGCATCATCTGATTTGTCAGTGGATTTACTTGCCCAGGATTTTTATTTTGCTTGGGGTAACATTTCACTAGGATACATTTCCTCAGGGAGAGATGAGGCGAAACTATGCTGAATAGCAAGAGAAACATGTCAAATAGAAACTTATGCATCAGGGGCTCTCATTTAGGTTATCAAAAATAACTAAAAGAGTCAAGAGAGGATAACAGAAGATTACAAAAAAAAAATTAAATTCTGTATCTGAATGAAGTTCTACTACTAGCGAGTAAAAAAAATTTGCCCTTGAAGCCATTGGGGTGGGGGGGTAACCTAGATAGTACTTTCCGAGCATCTTTAAAAATATGAACACTGCCATTGGCAGTGAGCATCTGCTTACAGACCTGTCCTCATGTGACTTTCCAATCTAGTTTGTGGAAATCAGCCAAAGCTCAGGAAACCACATTTGCTTTCCCAGTGAAATTTCACAAACTATTAAAGCCTAATCATAAACCCGTTCTATACATCAAGCCAAAGCCAAGCTGTCTAGCAAGAGCTTGCTGAGTATGCTAAACCCATCCTTGGACGTTTGGGTACCATAGTGCACTTTTGTCCAACTCAGATGTAATTATACATCGTTTATTGCCAGACTGTGCCAGAGGTTCCTATAATTTTGTATGTATGAAATGTCAGCAATATGGAAAAGGAAATCTGTTCAATTTCTCTCATTCATTGCTTTACCTACAATCTCAGGCCTATGTAAATGTCGATCCATTCTTCAAAATTAATAGGTGGGAATGTAAGAAGAATATGTGTAATATTTTTCCTCAAAATACAAAAAGGCCCAGAGTTAGAGAAAGTAATACTGTTTCTCTTAGAAAATATTCTTCAATTTTTTCACTATTCACTTATAATGGAAGAGAATATACTGACTACTGCTTTTTGGCAGAGTTTTTTTTATACTGATGTGTTCAAAGGAGTAAGTATGTAAACAGAGAAAAATATTAAAACTTTCGATGATAATCTATATTTTAATACCCAAGCATATCTTGACAAACTTTCAAATACAGAATGCATGAAACTCATAAAATATATATAAGTGTGATTGCATTACTGTTTCTAATTTATTTTCCCCTCAACGAAATTCTGTCTTTGAGTTCTTATTTATTATGCCTTTTATTCAATTGAGTACCTAGGCAGAAAATACAATAAAGCTTTGCTAATTTCATAAAATATTGAAACACTGACACTGAAAATAGAATTTCACTATCTTTATGTACTTCTGGGCCTATCTCACAATTTAATCTAAAAACCTACTTAAGGAATGCATAATTTCCTAGACACTTATTCTGATAAATTACATTCAGCATCTCAGAGAAAAATATTCATATTCAGAAACAGCATTTTCACTTGTTCAAAAGTAGTCAAAGAGCTAATTCACAAAGATTAAGAGATTAAAGAAGACAATAAATGTGGTCAATGACTTGACATATTTCTTTTTAAGTGTGTCTCCTATCCTCTTGCAAGGTTTAGAATTGAGCAGAAATCTTGCCAGAGAACAAAGATTATTTCTGGGTGGTAATGTTTATTGGGGAAGCATCTGAAAACTTACTGTACTATCCTAACTTCCTAATAATCACCTTCAGTGGCTGAGGTATATGGAGGTCTCCAGGTCAGCACACTACTTCCTACACTCCAGAGAACAAACTCCTTATTCTAAATAACTCCTCCCTCTAGAGGAACTTGACTATTAGTTTTCAGAACTCATAAAACCTTTATGAAATCCTCAGCTATTGTAGAAAAGGATGAAAATAATTTCAGTTAAAATGCATGTATCTCAGGGTACCTGGGTGGCTCAGTGGGTTAAAGCCTCTGCCTTTGGCTCAGGTCATGATCCCAGGTCCTGGGATCTGCTCAGCAGAGAGCCTGCTTCCTCCTCTCTCTCTTTCAATCTCTCTCTCTTTATCTGCCTGCCTCTCTGCCTACTTGTGATCTCTGTATGTCAAGTAAATAAATAAAATCTTTTTTAAAAAACCCGCATATATCTCTCTTACCTTCTATCAAAGCTAGGACTTTAAAGACTTGCATATATATTATTTACCACGCTAAAGATGCTTTTAAAGCTCATATTCTTATTTTAATAGATGGATTTGTTCCATGGTCCCTGATTCAGCAACCTTATCATCCAAACATAGAGAAGATGGTAAACAGAAGGAAAACTCAGGCAACAGTACATAAATAGGTGTAGTAGCAACATTAAGAGCTTCTTCTTTCTTTTTCTTCTAAGGGACGGGTCTTTATTTTGCCTTGTAATACCTACATGTGATTGGTTTTTTTTTTTCTTTCTAATATTATTTTTTAATGATGATATTGTTAGATTTGTTTTTATTTTATTTTATTTTATTAATTCAAATAAATAACATATAATGTATTATTTATTTCAGAGGTACCGGTTTGTGATTCATCAGTCTTATATAATACCCAGTGCTCATTACATCACATACCCCCCCCACTGTCCATCACCCAGTTACCCCATCCCTCTACCTCTCTCCCCTCCAGCAGCCCTCTGTTTGCTTCCTATGATTCAGTCTTTTACGGCTTCTCTCCCCTTGGTTTCATCTTGTATCATTTTCTTCCTCTCTTCCCCTAAGAGCTTCTGATTTCTTTCTTTCTTTCTTTCTTTCTTTTTTTTTTTTTACAGAGAGAGATCACAAGTAGACGGAGAGGCAGGTAGAGAGAGAGAGAGAGAGGGAAGCAGGCTCCCTGCTGAGCAGAGAGCCTGATGCGGGACTCGATCCCAGGATCCTGAGATCATGACCTGAGCCGAAGGCAGCGGCTTAACCCACTGAGCCACCCAGGCGCCCGAGCTTCTGATTTCTTAAAAAGAAAAACAACATGTGTGGGGAAAGGATATATACTATCATTTATACATAGAATTTATGAAATAAGGTTATTAGCTAGAACCAGAGCCTTCAACTTACTATTCTATTTCTTTTCCTCCTACACTCCAGAGTGAACCATACTGACATGCAAATTCTAACTCTGAATAAAATATATTATTATTATTATCACAGGAGAGTCTGAATTTTACTATAAAATAATCATTGAACACTGCATCAAGACTAATTATGTACTATCCAGTGGCTAACTGGACATAATTTTAAAAAAGCAATGGTGAGTAAGGGGGTAGCTTGTGTGTAGGAGGGAGGTCTGTGGCAGAGGAGTTAGACTGTGGAAAGGTAATGGTAATAAAAGTACAGCTGAAGGCCAAAAAAAACCCCCAAACCATCAAAAATATCCTTTTTGATATTAAATCCATGTCAGTAGTCTTCCTTGTTTCTCTTTCTATTATGTTAACTTGATTTTGGAAACATTCTAGGAAGCAAAATATAGTCATCCTATTTAAAAAAAAAAAAAAAAGCAGGGACGCCTGGGTGGCTCAGTTGGTTGGACGACTGCCTTCGGCTCAGGTCATGATCCTGGAGTCCCGGGATCGAGTCCCGCATCGGGCTCCCAGCTCCATGGGGAGTCTGCTTCTCTCTCTGACCTTCTCCTCGTTCATGCTCTCTCTCACTATCTCTCTCTCAAGTAAATAAATAAAATCTTAAAAAAAAAAAAAGCATACATATCATTCTCTAAAGGGTATATCAATTCTTTTGGGGGGTGTATATCTGATATATCCACATTTTATAAATCATAGTAATTATAGACAACAAAAATAACTTTAAAAAATGCTTTTCTATAGCCTTTGTTCTAGGCATTTCAGACATTTTGCTTTGATGACAAGTATGAGCAAATAAAACTGGCTGAGGTCTTTGATTTAACTTTGGCTTTTAGTCTAACTTTTTTTGTTTATATATATGAAGAGAAGAAGAGACTTATTTTTTAAGACTTTATTTAATTGACAAAGACAGAGACAGAGACAGAGGGAACATAAGCAGGAGGAGAGGGAGAAGCAGGTTTCCCACCAAGCAGCGAGCCCCATGGGGGATTCATGACATGAGCAGAAGGCAGGCCCTTAATGACTGAGCCCAAGAAGATGAGACTTTTGATATACTTTTCAAAAATTTAAAATAATCGAGGGGTGCCTGAATGTCTCAGTTGGTTAAGCATCAGTCTTCAGCTCATGATCCAGCATCCTGGAATCGAGCCCTTCATTGGGCTCTCTGCTTAGAGGGAAGCCTGTTTCTGCCTCTCCCTCTGCACCTCCCACCATCTCATGTCTGCCTCTCTCTTAAATAAATATTTTGAAAAAGTTAAAAATAACCTAATTTTGAACAACACTGACTTTAATTATAGAGCCTATTAAATAAATGGTGATCCCAGATATTAAAACCATAAACAGAACCAGAATCCATGGCTTCTGTATATTAAAACTCCATCCTAAAGCAATAAGGGCATTCTAAAAATTTCGCTCATATTTTAAAACACAGATTTGCATTAGTGTTTGGTTAATGGAATGACTGAGGTGTGCCTGGCCAGTTAGGTATCTGGGTGTTCCCAAATCTGGCTCTGTGATCCAACTCTCCCTGCCACTTACCATCACCTGATGGCTGGTGTCTACTTTGGTTTAGATGAGAATGAGAACAACTCCAGGTCTTAAGTCTGGCTGAGATTTCCAGGAGCAAGATCAAGATCTCAAAATGGGTTTGTTAGGTATTGGTTTTGTCAACCCAATCTGACTGGGAGAATACTCGGGATGAAGGGTCCATTCTCTGTTTCCCTACACGAATTTTATTTTATTTAGATAATTGCATACACCATGTATAATACATGTCATCATCTGCTATTTTATACACTGTATCATACTATGTATGATGTATCAACTATGTACGTATGTGTCAACTATATTATAGCATAATATAAGCTGTATTATAGTACATACTATATATAACCTAATATTAATGTTATAATCTAAAAATACCTCTTATATATAATCTTATATAGATTAGTCTAATTTTAAATAATATCAAATACATATTATATACAGAATACTATGTATTATGCTATTTTATAATTATCTGTTAATTTAGTAAGAAATTCAAGTGGAGGGAGAGAGCTGGTGATGTACATCAGATATACTGAAGATTTGTCAGCTATGTATCAGATATTAGGTATCTATCTATCTATCTATCTACCTATCTACCCACCTATGTCACTAGATTATAAGTTTTTAAAGTATTCATAGAAAATTTTGAGAGCTTATGTGCTCTATTAAAGAGAAATCAGAGATGGACAATAGTTAAAATAGTAAACATAGATTGAATTAAGGAGTCTTGCAGTAGCAGGGAAAGAAACTTGCATATAGAATGGGGCTGAGGTCTGAATACAACAGGAAAAATGGGGATTTACAGCCTAAAAGCAGAGGGGGGAACTGGTGGAGAGAAAAATTACTAAAAGGGTAGCGTAACTCTTCTTAACCTGACCTAACAGAATCTTACTGAAGACAGGCCAGGATGATCACGTATCCCCTGGGGGAGGATGTAAGAGGAAGAATCTGTTCAGATTTCAACCAGGTATCAAGCGTGGGGATTCTCTGTTAACTGAACAGGATTCTTGCTAACACTGGACTCTACAAGGATGGAGTCTGAAGTCCAAGGTCAGGCCTCGCTGAGAAGAGGGCTCAGAGAAGCCTCACTAAACGTGGCCAAAGAAAGAAAGAAAATCATCATATGCTAACAGTCCTCAGTGTATTTGGAATTACCTCACAGCCTCCTTCAAATTCAGGCTTTCAGAGCTACTACATACTTGACAAGATTCCTCTATGCCTGTTTGGCGTACAGATATTAAGAAATTTGGAACAATTTCAACTTAGGCAGATGCCACAGATCTGGGTCTGAGTTGACCTACATTCTTGTCCTTGAATCTGTACTCAGGTATCAACTATCAAGGAGAATATTCTAGTTCTTATTTCGATTCCTGAGCCATAACTCTATATCATTTGCTCTTCTCTCCCAGGCCTTCTCTTCATAGCATCTTAGTCTCATCCCTAGGGCTGTCCTCCACACTCAGTGCCTCTCTTTACATATTCACAGACTCAGGTCTCACCTTGAAAATGCTTTATGTCCATGATTGACTATGGATTGCCCTGAGCAATATAATTTCTGAACTAGAAGTCACAGGAAAAATGTGATAGTCTTTAGGTAGCAAAGAAAACACCAATATAGAGAGGAGGCCTAAGTTAAAGCATTTATTACTTCCATATCAGCTCTCAGTACATTCCACTTTGAAAGTCACTGGTCTCAATTCAGATCAATTCGCTTTAAAATTTGCTTTAAAATTATGCTCCATGCTCTTTCTCTTGGATACATTTTCAATCACCCAGTTTGACAAAAATATTGACAAATCAACTGGACCCAGAATAATTTTCCAGCATTTCCAAATCTCACCAAATATCAGTGAAGAGTTTCCTTATAAAGGCTTTTCATAATTCTGATAAGAAGAGCTAATGTAGCATTGTGTGTCAACTATACTCAAATAAAATAAAGTAAGTTGAAAAGAAATTTTTCATAAAAAGAGTAACAGATAATTCTGTGCCATTTAAGCATCTTATTTAAGTGCTAATAAAGACATGCTTTTGAGAATAAAATCAATAAAAATTCTACTTACCACAGACTGAATTCAGGAAAACACACCTATAAAACTATGATATCTGCCAAAAACAGATGCTTAAAACTGACCAGAATCAAAGCTTAAAGAATCCAAGAGTGACATTGTTTTACACAGAATGCAGGTTTTAAATAATATTTGATAAATGTTTAACAAAATTGCTGACTTTTCAAGCATACGTTAGAATATATCACTACAAATACTACTGTGATTTTATATTCATGTGGGGTTTTTATTTCTGTTTTTGAATTGATGTTAGATTTCCTTTTTTATTTAGCTCCAAGGGGATAAAACCTGTTCCTATTTTTCTCAGCATGGTATACTCAGTCCCACACTGAACCTAGCACAGAATATGCATTCAATAATTACCTGTTGAATGAATAGATGCAGGCTTAACTAGAAAGGCTGATTTTATACCAGCTTTACTGGGGTATAATTGACATATGATATTATATAAGTTTAAGATTGCAAATGTGAGGATTTGATAAACATGTAAACTGCAAAGTGACAACCACAGTAAAGTTAATTAACATATCCTTCACCTCACATCATTTCCATTTTTGTTGTTATGGTGGCGGTGGTGATGGTGAGAACATTTATGATCTATTTTCTTAGCAGTTTTCAAGTATACAGTACAGTTTTGTCAACTACAGTCACCATGTTGTACATTAGGTCCTCGGGACTTACTCTTCTTCTAACTAAAGGTTTGTATTCTTTGATCAATAGTTCCTTATTTCCTCCATGCCCCACTCCTGGCAACCAGTGCTCTACTCTGTGTTCTGCTTTTTAGAATCCACATATACGTGAAATCAGTCATGGAGTATTTGTCTTTCTCTGACTTAATTCAGTTAGCATAACACCCTTAAGATCCATCTGTGTTGTTAAAAATGTACTCAGAGGTGAGGCTGCTGGTAGTTTTATTTTAATTCTTTGAGGAACTTCCATACTGTTTCCACAATGGCTGCACCAATTTATATTCCCACCAACAATGGAGTGGTGTCTCTTTTCTCCACATCCCTGCCAACACTTGTTGTCCCTTGTGTTTTTGATGATGGCTATTCTGATAGGCGTGAGGTGATACCTCATTGTGGCTTTGATTTCTATTTCTGTGATTGTTAGTGATTGCAGCATCTTTTCATGTATCTGTTGGCTATTTGTATGTCTTCTTCGGAGAAATGTCTGTTCGAGTAAGACTTTTGTCTATTTTTTAATTGGATTATTATTTCTTAAGATTTATCTATTTATTCGAGAGAGAGGGAAAGAGCATGAGAGTAGGAGGGGCAGAGCGAGAGAGATAGTCTCAAGCAGGCTCCACCCTGAGCAGAGCTGGATTTCATAAACCTGAGATCATGACCTGAGCCAAAACCAAGTCAGATGCTTAACTGACTACACCAACCAGATGCCCCTTAACTGGATTATTTTTATAGTTGTTATTGCCATTGAGGTGTATGAGTTCCTTATATGTGCTGGATATTAACCCCATATCAGATAAATGGTTTGCAAATATTTCTTTCTACTCAGTAGCTTGCGATTTTCATCTGGTTAATTCTTTAGCTATGCAGAAGCTTTTTACTTTGATACAGTCTCACTTACTGACTTTTGCTTTTGTTGCTGATATGTTTGGTATAAAATCCAAAAAACTGTCAAGACCAATGTCAAAGAATTTTTTACCTATATTTTCTTCTCGAGGTTTTATTGTTTTAGGTCTTACATTTAATTCGTTTTACTCCACCTTGAGTTAATTCTTACGAGTGGTATAATGTAGGGGTCCAATGTCATTCTTTAGCATGAGAATATTCAGTTTCATCAACAACATTTATTGAGAGACTATCTTTTACCAATTGAGTTACTTGGCTCCACGTCAGTATTATTTGACCTTTTATGTCTCAGTTTACTTCCGGGCTCTTGATTTTGTTCTTTCATTCTGTATGTCTGTTTTTAAACCAGCATCATACTGCCTTTTTTATTTTTTAAGATTAATTAATTTATTTACTTGAGAGAGAGACAAAGAAAGAGAGGGTGCATGAATGGGGGGAGGGGCAGAGGGAGAAGGAGAGAAGACTCCCACTGAACACAGATCCTAACACGAGACTCCACCTCATGATGCTGAGATCATGATCTGAGGCAAAATTGAACTGGAGGCTTAACCAACTAAACCATCCAGGCCCCGTACCATCATACTGTTTTACTTGCTACAGCTTTATAATTTGGAATCAGGAAGTGGGAAGCCTATAGCTTTGTCAAGATTGTTTTGGTTATCTGAGGTCTTTCATGGTTCTACATGAATTTTAAGACTTTTTTTTCTGTTTCTGTGAAAAATTGGAATTTCGATAGGGATTGCACCAAATTATAGATTGCTTTGGGGAGTATAGGTATCTTAACAATATTAATTCTTCTGACCAATGAACACAAGATATCTTTCCATTTATTTGTGTCCTCTTCAATTTTTTTTCATCAATGTCTTATAGTATTAATGTATAAATGTTTCACTTCTTTGGTTAAATTCATTCTTGAATATTTTATATTTTTAATGCTATGGCAAATTGAATTGTTTTTTTTGTTTGCATATAGTTCACTGTTATGTACATGAATAAAACTGATTTTGCATATTGATTTTGTATCCTGAAACTTCACTGATTTCATTTATCTTTCTTTCTTTCTTTTTTTTTTAAAGATTTTTTTTTATTTATTTGTTTGACAGATGGAGATCACAGGTAGGCAGAGAGAGAGAGAGAGAGAGGAGGAAGCAGGTTCCCTGCTGAGCAGAGAGCCCGATGTGGGGCTCGATCCCAGGACCCTAGGATCATGACCTAAGCCGAAGGCAGAGGCTTTAACCCACTGAGCCACTCAGGCGCCCCCCCCCTTTTTTTTAAAGATTTTATTTATTTATTTGACAGACAGAGATCACAAGTAGCAGAGAGGCAGGCAGAGAGAGAGGAGGAAGCAGGCTCCCTGCTGAGCAGAGAGGATGTGGGACTCCATCCCAGGACCCTGAGATCATGACCTGAGCCGAAGGCAGCGGCTTAACCCACTGAGCCACCCAGGCGCCTCCCCCCCTTTTTTTAAACTAGGTTCCACACCCAGTGTGGGGCTAAATGAGAGGGTTGCACTCATTACCCTGAGATCATTACTGCTGAGATCAAGAGTTGGATACTCGGGACGCCTGGGTGGCTCAGTTGGTTGGGCAGCTGCCTTCGGCTCAGGTCATGATCCCAGCGTCCTGGGATCGAGTCCCACATCGGGCTCCTTGCTCCGCAGGGAGCCTGCTTCTCCCTCTGCCTCTGCCTTCCACTCTGTCTGCCTGTGCTTGCTCTCACTCTCTCTCTGACAAATAAATAAATAAAATCTTAAAAAAAAAAAAAAAAAAAAGAGTTGGATACTCAACCAAATAAGTCACCAAGGCACCCTTCATTTATCAATTCTAACAGTTTATTTGATGGAGCTTTTAAGATTTTCTACATGTAATATCAAGTCATCTGCAAAAAGAGTTGATTTTACTTTTTACTTTCTAATTTGAGTGTCTGAAGGCCGATTTTCGATCCTTGATTTTCTTTTCAAATCTAATAATATGCAGGTGCTCATGTAAATTCCATGAAAGATACTTTAAAATAAGTCAAAATTACAATGGCAAAAATGACCAAAAAATAAACTTGTGGCGCACTTAACTGTTTATCAAGCAACTTCCTACACTGTGAATCATATATTCCTCACCACAGGTATTAGTAGAGGTATTAATAGTCTTATTTTGACAAGGAATCTGAGGCACAAGATTAATCGGGTTGCCCCTCAGTTAGCCAACACATGATAGAGCCACATTGCAAACCCAGGTCTTTCTACTAAGATCATGTATAAATTCTATACTAAAAGTTCATCTAAGTAATTAAGGTACATTATTATAATATAAAAATAAATATAAAAATAATATTAACAATAAAATTACACAATGCACAAATACTCATTAAATAAGTTGATTTTTCACATTTTTTCTATACAAAATTCTACTTTATTGAGAAAATATTGAGTTTGAGACATTGAAAGCACAGCTATGACCTATTCGTGTATGTATGTGTGGGGATGGTGTATTTGTGTGTATGTGTGTGCATGTGTGTGTGTGTGTGTGTGCATGTTGTTGAGTGTAGGGTGGGCAGAGTCTGGGTGAAGAAACAGACAAGCAACCTGTGCTAATAGTTTTAAATGGGCTATGTGCTATTTCTCAAAGTCAAATTTTATGAGCAAAAATATCAAACAGTTGGACCATAAAATACTCTTCCTTATGGGTAGTATCTATATCTGTTTATGCACATCTCACCTCCTGAACTGAAGTGCAAGATACTGGAGGTCATTTGGTACCTGTGAAACATTAAATGGCTGGGAAGTACCTTGCTATAATAGGTTCTCAATGAATGTTCACCTTCACAAGCTGCTGAACTTCAGAAAGAAAAAGTTAAAAAAAAAAAAAAGGTAAGAATTAATAATGTTCCTTCAATCAATAGTATCAAAGTTTCAAAGAAACAGCTATAGTTTCAATAAATTCTCCTTTGCTCCCCAGATAAATTATTCTAAAAACCCCTAAGAATAAATGAAATATAGATAAGGAGTTCAAAATCCATATGACATCCAAAAGCTTGATATATACCTGGAGGGCTAAATTCTATCTTCTGAAATAACTTTTTTTAAGCTTCAAGTAGAACATAATCTCATTAAATGACATAATGCAAAAGTGAACATAAAAGTTGTACAAGAGAAATATTAAACACTTTCAGAAGAAATTAATGCTTATTGCTATAGTCTTTGATACTCCTCTCATCTCTACTTAAATGCTGTTTAAATGTACTATTACATCAAGCCAAGTCAGCCTAGTAATTTCTTACAAAATTCTCCCACTCAAAGTTTATAAGGATTTGACAATGACTTGTATTTTACAGATTTATTTTTGAATGTTTTCAATGTTTAACTTGAAAAGAAAAAAATATAGACACTCCTACATGACTGTATGAGCAAATGCTTCAAATCAGCTTCAATAGGGGATTTTAAATACATGCACATATTCTAACATCATTTTACAGAATACCTCTTCTCCCTGTATATCTCTGCACCAATTATGCAAATTTTTTTCCAACTACATGGGGCAGAACTCTTTAATATTTTATGCCTATGTGCTTAGACATGATGTACTTATGCTTATCGATTACTTTGTAGGAATAGCTACTTAAATGTCAAAAAGTAAAGGGTTGATAGACTATGAAGAACTTAGATAAGCAGCATCATTGAAGAGAAAAATGAACAGCATGCTGTGTTAGTTTATTCAGGATGCCATAAAAAATTTCCACACACTTTAAACAACAGAAATTTCTTTTCTCACAGTTTCACAGGCTAGAAGTCCAAGAGCAAGGTGTCAGCAGACTTGGTTTCTTCCGTGGCCTCTCTCATTGTCTTGAAGATGAGTTTCTTCTCAGTTGGGTCCTCCCACAGCCTATCCTCTGTGCATGCCACCTCCCTGGTCCCATGGTGTCTCCAGATTCCCTCTTCTTACAGCAACATTAGTCAGAATGGATGAAGACCCACTCTAAGGGCATTATCTTAACCAATCACTTCTTTTAAAGTTCTGACTCCAAGTACATTAACATTCTGAGGGGCTGAGGTTTAAGGCTTCAACATATGATTTGGGGGGGAATACAATTCAGCTCATAACACGTGCCAAGTTACTGTAACTATAGCATTTCTACAATGCTATAGTTAACTTGGTAACTTCTCCATCTTCCATATTAGAATTGCAGGGAAATCAAATAACTATTTGGAGATTATTGTAATGATGTAATCATTTGCAGAATCCAGCGGTACCTAGTTCAAGTTCTTAAATTTGAATATTAAACAAATGAATTTACATATATGACTGGATATTTTTTGTTATTTAAATTCTAGCTAGTTAACATACAGTGTAATACCAGTTTCAGGAGTATAAACAGATTTTTTAGAAGAGTTAATAGATATAGTAGTAATTACATTATTTCCAGATAAGCAATGTAACTGCAACTTGTGTTTGGCCACAAATCTGGCCACTAGTAAATTGAGTTTGGTCACAAATCTGGCCACAAATCCTGGTACTTGTCATTGGCAAGAAAACTGAGCCCATTCATCATTCATTTATTATCCATTTATGTTATGGAAACATAACTCCTAACATAACTCCTAACACAAGATGTAGGAGAAACATCTTGTGTTAGGAGTTATGGATTCAAGAAGAATTAAAGCATGTTTCCTGCCTACAAGAGGGTCAGACTCTAGTAAAGTTAGCTATGTAAGCAAAAACCTATTTAATCAGTGTTAGTGGTATGTAAGAATAGCACTGATGGCACAGAGGGCATGATTGATACGAACACATGCAGAGATAGGAAAAGGCTTCACAGCACAGGTGTCAAGCAAAAGAGGTTTGAATGGATAGGAACTCAATGAATTCCAGGAGAAAATTACACAGTTCAGACTTTTGTCTTTGTGTTCTTATCCCATCGCCCACTTCTTTTTTTTTTTTTTTAAAGATTTTATTTATTTATTTATTTGGCAGAGAAAGAGAGAGAGAGATCACAAGTAGGCAGAGAGGCAGGCAGAGAGAGAGGAAGGGAAGCAGGCTCCCCAGCGAGCAGAGAGCCTGATGCGGGGCTCGATCCCAGGACCCTGAGATCATGACCTGAGCTGAAGGCAGAGGCTTTAACCCACTGAGCCACCCAGGTGCCTCCAGTCACCCACTTGTTAAGTGACCCACCTTCCCAACTGTCTACACATTCAAGGCCGTCTTGAATCATTACTAAAGCCATGTTCTTTTCACTTGTTTCTATGCTACATGATGTATTAATATGCATTTCTTCCTGCAAGACATCTAACTTCTGCTCTAGTTGACAAAAGACAAAGACAAAAGGGGTCTGTAGAAATCTGTCTCCACCTGTTGCCTCACCTGTATTAGTTCATTAGTTCTTGATTAACTGAAGGCTCTTTACAATATGTCTTTCCAAGGCAGCGTGGCTTGGTAGAGAAGTGAAATGAAAAGTGAAATGAACCAAGCTTTTGTCCACAAAGTTCTAGATCTGAGCAATAACATCACCCATTTCTAATCTTCTGACCTGGAGCAAATAAGTTAAACTTGCTTAACCTCCACTTCCTCATTTGTAGCATAAATATTTCAATGATAAACTCAGCCTGGCTTAGCTGTTAATACATGGAAGCAGAGAACACAGTAGGTGCCCCTGACTTCTAGAAGCACTCTCCTCCTTTTCATTCTCACCTCCCACTTCTTCTCTTAATTCCTTCTGATACTGTCATAAATTACCTATTTAAATATCCATTCCTTTCAGAAAAAAATAAATGCCACTTCTTTCTAACATCAACATTCTCTCCCCTTCTGAACTCTACTTTCTGGAAAAATAGTGACAACATCCTTCCTGAAGCATCACTCGATCAATTCGTATCCCTTCTGTGAACAGTGCACATTCTTGTCCTAATTAGATCAAATCCTCCCCATACCTAATTACTTCTATTTCTCCCAGTATGGGAATTTGTTATTCATAGCTCCAACCATGAAAATGCATCGATTATTCTTCTTGTATTCAACTTCAAGTACTGGATCTCAGCAAGCAATGTGCTCATGAATAGTGACTGTCTAATAAGTTAAACAATGTATCCTTGCCCTCACTCAGATACACTGCCACAAAACATACCTCTTCTCCCTACCCATAATGTCTTTCTGAGTAAAGCTTGCTGCAATCCAACCATGGGACCTACTCAATTCTTGCATAGGAAGTAGTTATTATCAGTTCTGCTTGTATATTAGAATCATCTAGAAATCTTAAAAAATGTATATTGATGCTAAGGTTCAATCCACATTCAAGTACATCACTGGTGTTTGAGAATAGGTCAATTAATATTTTTTAAAAGCTCACCAGGTAATTCTAACATGCAGTCAGGACTGCGAACCTGTGAGTGGCAACTGCTTACATATGACTGGTGTTTGTTACATATGACTGGGGCTTTAAACACCTTCATTTATGTTTATTGTTTCTCCTTCATTAATTATATTGTGGAATATAAAGACCATTTTCCTGTTTAGTTTGTCCAGGTAGTAGATACTTGCCCTTAGGCAAGTCATTTAACCTCTTATCACCATATTGTCCTGATCTGCAGAACTTAATGAGGTCCCCAACCTCCCAGTATAGCAGCAGGAATTAAATGAGACTAGGTGAAAGATGGCAATATAAAGAAGTCTACACAAATAATACATTATATGTTAATAAAAGAATTTTAAAAAAAGAAGTCTACAGCTGCTTAAGAATCAGCCACTGAAAATAAAATGCCCTTACTCCAAAATCACCTTCCACAATCCTCTCCCTTCAAGAAAAGAAGGAATATGAAAGACATGCAGATGGCCTCCACCCAGGTTAAAAAAAAAAAAAAAAAAAAAACAACCAAAAGCAAAAAGGAGAATCTTTGCTGAAAATCTAAACTACTTTCTTGGTCAGAAGAGGTGCAGATTTGTATTGCCAATTTACTTCATAATAGAAGGAAATAAGTTAGTAGATAATATCAATATGGAGAAATATGCTGACAACAATTTACTGCTGACATTATTCTTAACACAATGATAAATAATGTATTAGAAGAGCAAGTAGGGTCTGAATTAATGCAAACTACTGTAAAATAAATGTACAGCTCTTGTAGAATCACTTCCCCGGGATTTAAGATGCACATAATATTAAAAGTGAAATATTTAAATTCAAAGGTAGAGCTCTCCAGGACTCTAGAACTTTTCAGTCTGGAGCTACTTCTGTACACCTGCACTTTTATAGAAAAGGATGAAATTGGAGGAAAAGAGCTTCCGCACTGAAGAGTGATGTCCAAAAGCATCTAAACCTTAACACTGTAATGGCGGCACACCTACTGAACCCAGAGGCAGTGAGAAAACCTCCAAAATATATAAAAGAACCAAAAATTACATAACTTAAAATTAAAATAAGCATTAAAGAATTGGGTTTAACTATCCATTTCCTTAATTTCCTAACTGCATCCCCAGAAAATATTCCCTTGTTCCCTGGATTTTTTTCCAGTGAAAATAAACTTAGATCATCATTAAAGTGACTGAAAAGATTTCTTATAAATTCCATTCATTTGTAGCAGAAGAATCTTTGGGATTCTCTAGAGTCCCTTTGGGACCATACAGAACAAGTTTAGTACATGTTCTACATGGTAGACTTTAAATGCCTAATGACAACTCTTTCAATCTCCAAGAAATCTCTAATATATCTACAGTTTTTCACTGTTACTGACACTCTATTCAGTAAAAAATGAATAGCAAAACTGGCATTAGAAAATAGTATCTAGTGGCATCCTACTATCTTCCTTCCATTGAGATTTGGACTACGGTGGGACCTAGATCCAATTTATCCAGAGTCAACAGAGATTAATGAGGGTGGTAGTGGGAAGAAACTCCTTTAGATTATCTACTTGTGGTTCATCTGTTCTTGTAGTCTCTCACACAATAATACCTGGATGCTATATTCAGATCCAGTATCCCATGATGATGAAGGTTTTTGTCCTGTCATTTGATGTTCCTTGACTCTGGTTTATGTTAATCATTATCATAATCTTAACAATCACTAATGTTTTTGTAAGATTTTCCCTTTTCGTAAACCCTAAACTTCTAGATGAAATCACTACATCATGAACTATGAAAAATGTTACATTTCACAATTCATACTTTTCAAGTGTAATTTAAGAGATTCAGTTGATTTTTGATTTCCTGATGAATTTTATGTAGGTAATATGCCAAAATAAAGCCACACATATATTAAATAAATGTATGTGTGCATAAATATTATCATATATGTATTTTAAAAGACAATGTATCATTTTTAAATGATACATTAAATTTTTTAAATGGTTTGCTTAAAAAAAATAATAATAGAATTCCAATTACAATTTTTCAATAAGTCTAATTCATTAACCTCGGATCTCAGCCTCACATAGACAACTGAACAGCAGATAAACTGACATGCAAAAGGTCACTAATATTAATTCACAGCTTATACTGTAGCACAGAAAATATGGAAATCTGAAGACAACAATACCCGGGGAAAATAATATGCACCATGGTTCTCTGGACTATTAACAGGCATTTTCTACAGGAAGACAAGCAAATAATGGGGAAAATAAATTTTTTCTTTTAGCCATTCTTTAGAAGTTTGATGTATTCATGTAAAAAAAATGAAGCAATCTTATTTTAAATTGATTTTTCTTTTAAAAAATTTTCCAACTTTAACAGATTGGAACGTTAGTTTCATGGTGTCCACCCCAAGAGCCATACAACAGACTGTCTTCTATAAAGAACTCCCAGAGGACTGAATAACACACACCTTGACTGTCATTCTGTTCCAATTATCATCAAATCACCAACCTGAGAAACATTTGATGTTAATTCCCTTGCAACTCTAAGCTGTTCCTTTTCCCTTGAGATTGTCTATGGTTATATTTCTCTCACACATTCATATTTCTCATGGAATGACCTGTATACTCCCACCTGGCAAGGGAAAAGTTGCCTCTGAGGAGAGTGTGAACACTCTCTAATATTATATCTCCAAATTCTTGCAATATCAAAGGTCATGTAAAGGAGAGTGTGTTATATAATATTCTATCTCCAAATTCTTGCAATATCAAAGGTCATGTAAAGATGCTAAATTTCAATATGAAGTGATAAATACAGTGCATAAGATTCTATTTTCTGAGGTTCAAAGATCCTTTCTAATGTGCATACTCACACACACACACACACACACACCCCTTATTCTTTGTTGATATGCTTTAAGGTTCCCAATGTTATTTCAACCACCTCAGTCCTTTAATGCATTAAGCAATCCTCAAAGTTACTAATAACACATTACTATTTTAATTGTTAACAAATAACTAAAATAATTTTTAATGTTTCCTTTATCTCATATTTCAGTAAAAGAGTAAGAGTATTAGACTAGAACCAGAAGTATGACCAAAGTCTAGTCCATATGTTAATTAATTAAAAAATATATTAGGTGTCATTTATTTTCTTTAATTGAGAACTATAGAAATATACCTATTTAAAATGTGAATTATCTGGGGCACCTGGGTGGCTCAGTAGTTAAGTTTCCAACACTTGGTTTTGGCTCAGGTCATGATTTCAGGGTTGTGAGACTGAGCCCAGTGTGTTGGGCTCTCGTGCTCAGTGTGGAGTCTGCTTGAGACTCTCTCCCTCTCCCTCTACTCCTTCCTCCACTCCCATGTGCACTCTCTCTAAAAATAAATAAATAAATAAATAAATCTTTAAAAAAACAAAATGTAAATTATCTGTCTTTAATACCCATCCCAATGCCAGAAAATCAAACATTATTATTTTCCTATTCAGGAAAGGATAAATTTAAAAAAATAAATAGCTTTATTCTGTGCATTTTAATACCTACAAGGAATTGGGAGTTCTTGTTCTATTCACTGCTTGATACCTTAGACGAAGGAATATCTTATTTGAGAATGAGGAGTAAATACCATCTATCTTTTTGGAGAACAAAGTAAATTTGGGGGAAAAATAGAGAGAATTCCAATTTTAAAAAGTGTTTACATGAGACTTCTACCTTTGGTTATGATGGAATAGCTTGACACATACCAACAATTGTACTGAGAACAACAAAAAGCCAATTAAACACTTTCTATTAATTGATTAAATAATCAATCACCTATCACCATAGAAATGCTGAGTCAAATAGAATTCTGAAGTTAAGATTGCAGAAAAATGAACTCAGAGATTTGACTATACTCTACACTCTTTCTGTCTCTAGAGCATTTGCCAATTCTTGATATGAATCGAGGCCAGATTCATGGAGTCATAAACAAGAAACCCTATGAAATCCGTATTTCCCAGACTGCTGTAACAAATTTCTATAACTTGGTGCTTAACACAACAGAAATTTTTCTCTCACACTTCTGAAGACCCAGAAGTCCAAAGTGAATGTGTCAGCAGACCTGAGTTCTCTATAAAAGCTCTAGGGCAGAATGGGTTCCTTGCTTATTCTAGCTACTGGTAGCATTTGCCATTTCTTGACACGTGGTCACACAACCCTCTAATCTACATCTGTCTTTTTACATGGCCTTCTCCTCTCGGTATCTTCCCCTCTGGGTGTCTTTCTTCTTCTCTTCTCTTGGATAGTGGGATAGCATTCAAGGCCCACCGGATATAATCCAAGATTGTATCCTCATCTCAGGATCCTTAAATTAATCATATCTGAAAACACACATTTTTTTCTTCCAAATAAGATAACATTCACAGGCTCCAGGGATTTAATGCCTTGGGGGAACCATTTTTCATATTGCCACAAAACTCAAGGAAAACAATAAAAATAAAAACATTGATGATCTCACTCCGAAAAGCAGAATACTTAGAAGAAAAGTATACTTTGTAACATAGAAATTAAAAACCTCTTTTCTTCAAAAGGCAATGTTACGAGAGTGAAATTACACAACACACAACGGGGAAAAGATTGTGTGAACAAAAGAAGCCATGTCAAAAATATACTGAGAATCAAGTACTCTTGAGATCAGCAAAACGGTGGGGAGACCAACCAAGAAACTGGCAAGGCTTAGGAACTCCACAGAATAGATAAGCAAATGGCTGACCAGGGTATGAAAAGGGCTCAATATCTTTAGTCATCAGAGGAATGCAGCTTCAATCACAAATGATATTGCTGCTTTCCCCACCGAGTGCCTACTTGGAAAAGACCAACAGCACCCAAACTGACAAGGGTATGTCACACCCAGGACTCTCATCCACTGACTTTAGAATCCTTGCTGGGACAGCCAATAAGCTGCTGGGGCAGCTTGTACTGAAAGTGGAGGCATGCACACCAGATGACCTAACAGTGCTGCATGGAGATTTAAATGCAAAAAAGACATACACCGAAATGACCATCAAAACACAATGAATAAATAATCTAACAAACAATGGAATGCTATTTTGTAAAGAACGAGAACAAACTACATGTATATTTATCACTAATATTCAACATGGATGAATCCTAGAAACATAATGCTGAAAGACAATAGTTTATTTCTACATAAATTCCAAAAACCAGGCAAAGTTAGACTATGATGGTACAAGCAAAATAATAATTAGCTTGGACGGTGTGTTTCCCTGAGATGGGACATAATGAGGAATGCTGGGGAATTAGGAAAGGGCAATTTCTTACATGTGTACTGTGTACATGTATGATATATATTTTACAAATTCTTCCAGGGAACATTATGATTTCTATGATTTCTATGTATATATTATGAATATATGTACATGTATATATTATGCTTGGTATATATTATACTTTATAAAATTATTTCAAAAATAAATAGGATAAACTCATTTTAAAAATCGGTTCCTAATAAACCAAGAAATAAATAAAAATGTGAACAATTTGAACACTCAATTTAAGGCATTTACATCAATTTTATGTGTAAAATGCCACAATAAAGTAGACTCAAAGGAGATTTAAATTGAAGCTAATGATTTAGTTCTCTTACCAATTGAACAAGCACTTAAAGAACAACCAAATCATACCCAAATTGGGGTGAGAATGACTAAAGCATATAGGAATACACAAGAAGAAAAAGGCAACTCCATGCTCCTGAATAATTTATAGCCATCACAGAGAAATTATATATATAATTTGAGTAGAGGAATTTGAATGTCCTGAATTTACACTATTTGTAATTAACAATCAAAATAATGGATGACATTAGTCCCCCTCAGTATTCCAACAAAGGGATATTTATCTATCTGTCTGAAATATCTAAGGGAGAATGCAGTGGTACAGATGTAAGAATTTGAGTAAAGGGCAAACCATCAGATTGAAAAAATTCAAGTTTCCAATGCTCCTTGGAGAATTAAAAGGATATAATTATATGAAGATTCTGCAGCAGGCAAGTCAGATTCTGAGATTTCTTCCTGGATCTCAGTTTTATCTCTAGAAATATTTGGCCACCAACATTGTTTTCTCATTAATCATTCTAGCCATGTGGCCTCTGGAAAATATTTTACACTTTCATATTTTTCATTTTCTCTATTAAAACCCATTTCCAGCTAAAGTTCAAATGTGTAATGTAAGAGTCCCATATCTGCATATTTCCCTGAGTTAAGCAAAAATTTAAAAAAAATTTCAAAAATCTAAGATAGGGAAATAAATTATCCTCACTTATCAAAAGCAAAGATACAATATGCTATGTTTATTCTCAACATTCCTTTAGGGATATTCATCACAGCATGATTTTTCCCCCCTCCACTACATGGAATTAGTATTAGAATTAGCTTTCACTGTCCTTTCAAGATGATCACTGCATACATAAGATCCTTTGGAGAGCAACTAAAAGGAATGAGCTAAAACACCTGCATTTCAATACATGACAAATGTAAATGTATATGTACATATGAAAAATATTTTGAAACCTCAAGTTAATAATGTTAGCAAGCCAAGCTTTGTTGATTATTGAGACTAGAGAGGGGCTGAATGAGGAAGGGGTTCGTGAAGGGGAACTTTTATTTTTGATGTTGTATATATCTTTATTTTTTTAAGTATTTAAGTGCTTTAACTTGTATAGTACATAGTCTTAAAGTTATAAAAAGACTGAAAATATCATCTTCTCTTTTAATATACTTCCTACAAAAAGAAGAAAAATGAAAATAAATACCAGGGGGAAAAAAGCATTGTTCTTAAAAAATTTTCACCATTGCCAGTGAAGAGCTACACACTGAAAGATGTATAACACAACCCACTTGTAGAATGGGAGGGCATAGTCATTATTTATCCAATTATACTGTAGATCACAAAAGACTGCTCTGGCGAAGCTCTGTAACCTAGGTCTGCCCCCTACTGGAAGAGTGAGTGGCCCTAATGCTGTCCGTCCTTTTCATTGTTAATTTCAAATAGATAATGCAAAACCAGCAAATCCCTCTACTCAAAGATCTTAGGTGAAACTATGACAACAGTCTCCCAAAGGCATCCTAAAACTCAAATAATAAAAGCAAAAAATTAATAGTAAGGTAATTTAAATTTTTAGTCTAGGAAACAAAACAAAAATGCCTTCCAAAAGATGTTTCCTGTATAAACTGTTCACCTACCAATATATCACAGACGAAAGGCTTAGTGTTGAGCATACAACCATTTAATGAGAATCTGCAGAAATCAGGACTTAATCAGGAAACAAATTCCAATTTCTACATAAAGACCCCCTACCCCCAGCCTTTTTCTAAACATTTTTACCACACAAAGAATGTATATGCAGTGGAGGGGAAGACAGCACTATCTGGTCATCACCAAAATGATTGAAAGTAGCAGCTGAAACTCTGAGCCCCTTTTTCCAGAAGGTTAAGTGGTTGAAAGTAGCAGCAGAATTGTCTTGAAAGTAGAGATTCTAAAAGCTTAGGGGAATGTGGAGGAAATGTGGAGGAAATGTGAACTCCAGGTAAGTGTTTTTCCATTTACTCTCAATAAGAAGATTTCAGTTAAACATAAGTCATTCTTCTCTAAATGTCCTGGTGTACCCTTCAGAGGTTTAGGCATTATGTTACAGGTTACACCACTGAAAAGATTATAAGGAGAAAACGTTGCTTCTCAAATTCTCCTTCTGCAACTGGGGGAGAAGGGCAGGCAGCAGAGGGAGGAATCCCAGAAGGAAGAACACAAATGAGGACAAGAGAAATTCATTCAGCCCATTGATTTCTGAACCCATCACACCTCTGAAGAATTTCTGATAAATGAGTATATAGATTCATTAGTATTTCCACTTTTCTTTTTTCCCTGTGGTAAAGAAATAATGAAAAGTAGGAACTAAATAATTGAAGAGCTGGCAAGCAGAAAGACGGAGTACAAACAGAGGCATAAAGGATGAACTCGTTACTCCTTGAAAATAAAAACTGAACTCTCTCTCTCTCTCTCTCTCTCTCACACACACACACACACACACACACACCATGCATATGAATACATGTGTGTATCAGTATGTGTTGGATAGGAAATGGCCCAAGTCATGTGGTTGATAAGAGGAATCAAGTGGCTATCAATAACTGTATAGACATGGTCTTACTCTCATTCACATAATGGGCATTTCTCACGCAAAGGGAATCCCGCATTTTCATCTTCCACAAACAATGTGTACTACATGCTCTGAACAAAGGCTGTTGCCCTAAGATTATGGGAAGAGAATGCTGAGACTATGTCAGTGATGTTCCCAAGCACCCCAAACTCCCTCTTGCCCCTTCTGGTTAGAGCATTTCTGAACTATTTCTGAACTGCCAGCTGTACTCCATATGTCCGTAGTTCATCTTCCCAAAACGTATAACTTACTTTGATATCTCCTACTCAAATCTTCAATAGCTCCCCATTTCATAATGTCCAAACTTCTCTCTCTACAGTAGATGCTCTATTTTTCTGCTGAATGCTTTCTAATGGGCATATAGTTTGGTAATTTAATCTTTATTTCAATGCATTTTTCATTCTTTTACATGATTCCATACTGCTAGATATTATCCCCCAAATTCATCTGTCAAAACCTAACCCCTAATGTGATGGTGTCTGAAGGTGGGGCCTTTGGGAAGTGACTAGGTAATGAGGGTGAGACCCTCATGAGAGGGATTAGCACCCTCATAAACAGACCCCAGAACTCTCTTGCCCCTTCTGCCACATGAGAACAGAGACAGAAGTCAGTTACCTGTGAACTGAGAAGCTGGTCCCACTAGATCATGAATCTTTTGGAGACTTGATCTTGGACTTTCCATCCTGCCTATAGTGTTCTATTATAGCTGCCTGAATGGGCTAAGACATACACTTCCATAAAAGTTAGAAGAATAAAACAAAGTATTCCTGCATACATTTTTCAGTTTTCAAATAAACAATTTATTTGGTAGAGTTTTAGATTCACAAAAAGGTTGTAAATATAGTATAGAGAGTTCCCATATATTCCACATCCCAATTCTATTATTGACATCTTACACTGGTATGGTATGTTCAATCACAATTTAATGAGCCAAACTGATGCCTTATTACTAAGTAAATTCCAACAATTTTTACAGATTGCCTTATTCTTTTACCAAATGACTTTTTCTGATCCAGGATCCCATTCAAGGTACCACATTACATTTAGTTACTATGTCTCCTTAAATTCTGGTTGGTTATGACAGTGTCTGAGATTTTCCATAGTTTTGCTGACCTGGATAGTTTTGAGGAGTGCTAATCAGGTATGTTATAGAATACTTTCCAATTTGAGCTTGGCACTTTTCTCATGGTTTAGACAAGAGGTTATGGGTTCAGGGAAAGGAGACAAAGAAAATATCTAATTACTTCATATCAAGAGTACATACTAGGAAAAATCACGTTTTTTGCTCCAATTGTTATAGCTTTGGCCATTGGGAGCCATTTCAGGTACATCTGTTTTCTTCTGACATACACATATCTCTGTGTATGTGTGTGAAAGAGGCTGTTTCACACTTTCTCACCTTCTGGCACTACTACACGACATTCCAGGCTCATTATCTCCCAGTCTTCTATCTTATTCTCATCATTCCTCCTAGAAGCCCTGGTGTCTTTAATTGGAGAATGATATTAGAAATTAAGGTCTGGGTGCTAGGTGTGTTCACTGCTTCTGTGATGACATAGCTCCTAGGTCCTCTCAGCTGACAAAACTAAGAAATATATGAGTATCTAGTAATCTATGTAGACACACACATCTGTAGATATTTCCATACATATCCATTTGTTAAAGAAAACATAAGTTCATACTGATGTCTCCAAGTTTAACCTACTATTACATGGATCATTCTAGCTTCCTCCTTCTCTTTGTCCATAAACTTTTACTCCAACAATGAGACATCTGGTTCCCTCTGTCCACCATCTATTTACGTAATAGTTCAATGCTGGTATACACGTAGAGTGGTTTCAGAAGTATTAACCTGCACCCCTCCATGTAGAAAACAATCTCATCACTTGGGAACTGCTTATGCATTGCTCTTTTGCCTGTCGTCTTATACTTTCCAGTCATTTCCAAAGTTAAGTTAGTTAGTACCTTTTCTGTCCACAACCTTCTGTAAAGTCATTTTAGACATTTCAATACAGTTAGATGATTTTGTCACCATCTGCTTTCCATCCTAGGATCCTCAATAATTATAATTTTCCCTATGGTTTTCAATAAAATTTTCTCTTTATTCATGGTTTTCCTGTAGTTTCAATATAACATACCTGAGTGTTTGTGCTGTTGTCTGTGTGGGCTATTTATTCTTGACTGTCCTAAATGGCTCCATTTTTTTCTTTCTTCTCTTGTTGCCAACTACATGCATGTTATACCTTTTGAAATTGTCCCTCAGTTCTTCAATGTTCTGTTTCATCTTTCTCGTTCTTCTTTTTTCCTCTTTTCATTTCATTTTGGGTATTTTCTATTGACCTATCTTCAAGCTAACTGATTCTTTCTTCACTGTGTCTGGTTTAAACTGACCCATCAAAGACTTATTCTTCATTTCTGTTATAGTGGTTTTTATACATTTCCTTGTGATTTTTTTCTTATATTACCCATATGTTCTTCTTTTTTTATTGTGTTATGTTAGTCACCATATAGTACATCATTAGTTTTTTTTTTAATTTTATTTATTTGACACAGAGAGAGAAATCACAAGTAGACAGAGAAGCAGGCAGAGAGAGAGAGAGGGGAGGAAGCAGGCTCCCTGCGGAGCAGAGAGCCCGATGTGGGGCTCGATCTCAGGACCCTGGGATCATGACCTGAGACGAAGGCAGAGTCTTTAACCCACCAAGCCACCCAGGCGCCCGTACTTCATTAGTTTTTGACGTAGGGTTCCAAGATTCATTGTTTGCATATAACACCCACTGCTCCATGCAATATGTGCCCTCCTGGTGACACCCATCACCAGGCTAACCCCATGCCCTCATTCCCTTCCCTTTTAAAATGCTCAGTGTGTTTCCTGGAGTCCATAGTCTCTCATGGTTCGTCTCCCACTGTGTTTTCTCCCCCTTCATTTTTTCCTTCCTTCTCCTAATGTCCTCCATGTTTCCTTATGTTCCACAAATAGGTGAAACCATATGATGATTGACTTTCTCTTCTTGACTTATTTCACTCAGCATAATCTCCTCCAGTCCCATCCATGTGATACAAATTTGGGTATTGCATCAGATCAAAAGCTTTTGCACAGCAAAAGAAACAGTCAACAAAACAAAGAGGCAACCCACAGAATAGCAGAGGATATTTGCAAATGGCACTACAGACAAAGAGCTGATATCGATCTGTTCTTACATGTTGTTACTTTTTCTACTAGAACCCTGAACATTTTAACCATTATTGTTTTAAATTCCATGTCTGGTAATTCCAACATCTGTGTCACATTTGTCTCTCGTTCTAATAACTGTTTTGCCTCTTAAGAGTGTGTTTTCTCTTGTTTTAGGTATTCCTTGTAGGTTTTGCTGAAAGTTGGACTTATCATACCAGCCAATAAGAACTGAGGTAAACAGAACTCTATTATATGGATTGAGGTTAATCTGAAGAAAAGTTAAGCTGTTTTTTTTTTTAATTTGGGTGATAAGTATGAATATCGAGAGCTTCAAATTCTTCCAATGCCTTTGTTTTTGTCTTCAGTCTTGACTCTGGGTTTACCCATACATTCCTCCTTGGAGAGAATCTGCTTTTAGCACCCCTTTGAGTTGTAATCCACTGTTATTATAATGGAACCCTGTTGATGTGATGGTAAGGTCCACTTTATAATCTTATAACCAAATCTCAGTCTTTTAATGGCCTTGTATCTTAGGGCTGTGACTTCCACAGTGTTTCTGTAATGCTATATACCTTTTCCTCCCTGCCCTCTTTCCTATTCCCTCTCCTGAGCATTCCTAATCTATTTCCGCTTCTGACTTAACTCCATCCCTATTAGCTAAGTAGGGGTAGAGTAGGGAGGACTTCCCTTCCCCAGTCTGGGATAAAGTTTAGACTTAAGTTCTGATAAAGTCCTTTCTCAGGGAGAGCAGAACTTTGTGATAGAGGAGACTTAGTATATTTCACAATTGCTACTCTTCCCCTCTCCCCGCTACTGCAAAGGAGATCTTTCTACAATTTTCACCATTAGAACCTGGTGGGTTCCTGAAGGGAAGGCCCAGGAAAGCGTGGGCCCATTTCCTAAGACTATAGTCCCTCAGGTTGCTCACTGTCAAGTTAGCCCACATTCTACCTCTAGCAATTTGACAAAATTACTATTTATGTGTTTTTTTTATTTATGGTTTCAGCAGCCTCTGCTCAATGTGTACAGATCTCAACAGTGTATTTCTGTAGATGCACCTGTCTCTCCAGATGTTAGGATGTCACTTTGCTTTGAAGTCTTGATTCTCTGATGGGTCCAAGAAAATTCGTTTTTAGTTTTTCCAGCTTTTCTTTAGTTGTAAATATGTAACTGAAGACTTTCAAGCCCTTTACATGTTGGGATTATTTGTCTGTCTGTCTATCTATCAGTCTAACTATCTAATCATCTATCACATCTATCATCATTATACTGATATCACCAATTGTAAACCAAAACCACAGTGCTCATGCCATAGTTTCTCCTTTCCAGATCTGAAACTCACTTCATCAACAGTGCAAAACCTGGCTCAAAGGATAGTGAATAACAAGTTGTTCCAGAACTGCCAACCCATGCTTTCACAAAGAAAACTTTTTATGACAGAATTGGAGTTTAATATTTCTTTAGAATGTTTTGGTTTGTTTTTCTGTCTTTTGATGATAAATGTATGATTCAAACACTCTTTAAAATTTACTTGAGGGATGCCTGTGTGGCTCAGTCTTGGTTAAGCATCTGCCATAGGCTCAGGTCATGATCCCAGGGTCTTGCAATGGAGCCCCACATCGGGATCCCTCTGCTCAGTGGGGAGTCTGCTTCTCCCTCCACTCTGCCCTTTCCCCCTCCTACTCATGCTCTGTCTCTAGCTCTCAAATAAATAATAAAAATAGTTAAAATAAAAGTTGCTTGAGTTGATTCTCCTCCCCCACCTCAACTTATGGAGACTATGTTTATTCATTTTAAATACAGTTCAGTTCATTTCTTTCTGTTTGATTTTGCTTTACTCCACATCCCTCTTATTATTATGGGGTTTATTTATTTTCTGTTGCTTTTTAAATTTACTTTTGAATATATGAAACATTACCAAAGCTCTAAAAATCGGGTCTGTGAAAATGGTATATTCACAAAAGGGTCATTTTCTACCACCCTTATTCCCAATTCCTTCCATCTTTTCCACTCAATTCCTACTCACACAGTATAGGTAATTAATTTTAATCTCTAGATTTTCTTTTGTTTTTCTTAAATTTTCTTACACAAAAAGTAGCATAGTATACTAACATTTATGTGCTTTGCATCTTTAATTTTTTTTAAAGATTTTATTTATGTATTTGAGAGAGAGACAGTGAGAGAGAGTATGAGAGAGCAGAAGGTCAGAGGGAGAAGTAGATTCCCCGTGTAGCTAGGAGCCTGATGCAGGACTTGATCCAAGGACTCCGGGATCATGACCTGAGCAGAAGGCAGCTGCTTAACCAACTGAGCCACCCAGGTGTCCTGCATCTTTAATTTAATAATACATCAGCCTATATCACTTCAGTGTGTGGAAGCACCATAGTTCCTTCAACACTTTCCACCCAACACCTCTGCTGTGGATGAGCATTTACATTATTACCAGTGACTCGTACTGGCAAACAATGCCACAACAAATAGCCTTGCTCATGTATCTTTTTACACTATAGGAGGTATATTTTCTTGGTAAACATATGTAAAGAGGGTAAGGTCAAATAAAAGTATAAGAGTGTACATAATTTGTAATTCCAGTAGATATTTCCAAATTCTACTTCATAAAGGTCAATATCTAATTTTATTCCAATGACCAATATGAAGGGATGCCTGTTTCTCCCATTTCACCAAGAGAGTATGTTTTTATAATGTTTTAACATGTGCTAATTGCACAGGTGAGAAAGCATATTTCAGTACAGTTTTCATTCATACTACTATGAGTAAAAGTGAATGAATCTAATATGCCTAAAGGCCATTTACATATGTTTTTGTGTATTATCTATTAATGTTTCTTCAAAAATTGGTATTGAGGGGCGCCTGGGTGGCTCAGTGGGTTAATCCTCTGCCTTTGGCTCAGATCATGATCTCAGGGTCCTGGGATCGAGCCCCACAACGGGCTCTCTGCTCGGCAGGGGTCCTGCTTCATCCTCTCTGCCTGTGTCTCTGCCTACTTGTGATCCCCGTCCGTCAAATAAATAAATAAAATCTTAAAAAAAAAATTGGTATTGAGATTTTTACTCTTTCCCCCATTTCTCAAAATAAAAATCCTTTATATAGTAGGTATATTAACCTTTAAGCTATGAGATGCAAAATAAGTAATGATTAGGAAGATATAACTCCTTAATTAGAAGGAATTTTAGGAGGAGTGAATTTGTGATTAGCACTGGGTGTTGTATGGAAGTGTTGATTCACTACATTGTACATCTGAAACTACTATTACACTGTATGTTAACTAACTGGAATTTAAATAAAAATTTATTAAAAAAAACAAGAAATTATTTGGTAAACCTCTATGCAAATAAATTTGAAAATCCAAATGAAATGGATATTTCCTAGGGAAATACGTTTACCAGTATTGATGTCATTAAAAATAGAAAGCATCAACAGATTAATTTTCCTAGAATAAAGAGAGAAGGTAATCATGGAACCATACCATGCCAGGCCCATATCGTTTCACAGGGGAATTATTTCAGCCTTGAAGGATCAAATTTCTCTACAAATGGCTACAGAATATAACACTGAAAACTAAATCTAATAAAGACTAGTTAAATTGGTACAGAATACAAAAATATGTTTAAACGTTAATGCAGATATTCTAAATAAAATAGTACTGAACAAGGCCTTAAAGGACACACTGGACCAGATGGACATCACAGATATATTCAGAACATTTCATCCCAAAGCAACAGAATACACATTCTTCTCTAGTGCACATGGAACATTCTCCAGAATAGATCACATCCTCGGTCCTAAATCAGGACTCAACCGGTATCAAAAGATTGGGGATCATTTCAGACCACAATGCTCTGAAGCTAGAACTCAACGACAAAAGGAAGTTTGAAAAGAACCCAAATACATGGAGACTAAACAGCATCCTTCTAAAGAATGAATGGGTCAACTGGGAAATTAAAGAAGAATTGAAAAAAATCATGGAAACAAATGAGAATGAAAATACAACGGTTCAAAATCTGTGGGACACAACAAAGGCAGTCCTGAGAGGAAAATATATAGCGGTACAAGCCTTTCTCAAGAAACAAGAAAGGTCTCAGGTACACAACCTAACCCTACACCTAAAGGAGCTGGAGAAAGAACAAGAAAGAAACCCTAAGCCCAGCAGGACAAGAGAAATCATAAAGATCAGAGCAGAAATCAATGAAATAGAAACCGAAAAAACAATAGAACGAATCAACGAAACTAGGAGCTGGTTCTTTGAAAGAATTAATAAAATTGATAAACCCCTGGCCCGACTTATCAAAAAGAAAAGAGAAAGGACCCAAATAAATAAAATCATGAATGAAAGAGGAGAGATCACAACTAACACCAAAGAAATACAAACTATTGTAAGAACATACTATGAGCAACTCTACGCCAACAAATTTGACAATCTGGAAGAAATGGATGCATTCCTAGAAACATATAAACTACCACAACTGAACCAGGAAGAAATAGAAAGCCTGAACAGACCCATAACCAGTAAGGAGATTGAAACAGTCATTAAAAATCTCCAAACAGGACATTGGGGAGGGTATGTGCTTTGGTGAGTGCTGTGAAGTGTGTAAACCTGGTGATTAACAGACCTGTACCCCTGGGGATAAAAATATATGTTTATAAAAAATAAAAAAATATATAAAAAAAAAAATCTCCAAACAAACAAAAGCCCAGGGCCAGACGGCTTCCCGGGGGAATTCTACCAAACATTTAAAGAAGAACTAATTCCTATTCTCCTGAAACTGTTCCAAATAATAGAAATGGAAGGAAAACTTCCAAACTCATTTTATGAGGCCAGCACCACCTTGATCCCAAAACCAGACAAGGATCCCACCAAAAAAGAGAGCTATAGACCAATATCCTTGATGAACACAGATGCGAAAATACTCAACAAAATACTAGCCAATAGGATTCAACAGTACATTAAAAAGATTATTCACCACGACCAAGTGGGATTTATTCCAGGGCTGCAAGGTTGGTTCAACATCCGCAAATCAGTCAATGTGATACAACACATCAATAAAAGAAAGAACAAGAACCATATGATACTCTCAATAGATGCTGAAAAAGCATTTGACAAAGTACAGCATCCCTTCCTGATCAAAACTCTTCAAAGTGTAGGGATAGAGGGCACATACCTCAATATCATCAAAGCCATCTATGAAAAACCCACCGCAAATATCATTCTCAATGGAGAAAAACTGAAAGCTTTTCCGCTAAGGTCAGGAACACGGCAGGGCTGTCCATTATCACCACTGCTATTCAACATAGTACTAGAGGTCCTAGCCTCAGCAATCAGACAATAAAAGGAAATTAAAGGCATCCAAATTGGCAAAGAAGAAGTCAAATTATCACTCTTCGCAGATGATATGATACTATATGTGGAAAACCTAAAAGACTCCACTCCAAAACTGCTAGAACTTATACAGGAATTCAGTAAAGTGTCAGGATATAAAATCAATGCACAGAAATCAGTTGCATTTCTCTACACCAACAGCAAGACAGAGAAAGAGAAATTAAGGAGTCAATCCCATTTACAATTGCATCCAAAACCATAAGATACCTAGGAATAAACCTAACCAAAGAGACACAGAATCTATACTCAGAAAACTATAAAGTACTCATGAAAGAAATTGAGGAAGACACAAAGAAATGGAAAAATGTTCCATGCTCTTGGATTGGAAGAATAAATATTGTGAAAATGTCTATGCTACCTAAAGCAATCTACACATTTAATGCAATTCCTATCAAAGTACCATCCATCTTTTTCAAAGAAATGGAACAAATAATGCTAAAATTTATATGGAACCAGAAAAGACCTCGAATAGCCAAAGGGATATTGAAAAAGAAAGCCAACGTTGGTGGCATCACAATTCCGGACTTCAAGCTCTATTATAAAGCTGTCATCATCAAGACAGCATGGTACTGGCACAAAAACAGACATATAGATCAATGGAACAGAATAGAGAGCCCAGAAATAGACCCTCAACTCTATGGTCAACTAATCTTCCACAAAGCAGGAAAGAATGTCCAATGGAAAAAAGACAGCCTCTTCAATAAATGGTGTGGGGAAAATTGGACAGCCACATGCAGAAAAATGAAATTGGACCATTTCCTTACACCACACACAAAAATAGACTCAAAATGGATGAAGGACCTCAATGTACGAAAGGAATCCATCAAAATCCTTGAGGAGAACATGGGCAGCAACCTCTTCGACCTCTGCCGCAGCAACATCTTTCTAGGAACTACGCAAAAGGCAAGGGAAGCAAGGGCAAAAATGAACTATTGGGATTTTATCAAGATCAAAAGCTTTTGCACAGCAAAGGAAACAGTTAACAAAATCAAAAGACAACTGACAGAATGGGAGAAGATATTTGCAAACGACATATCAGATAAAGGACTAGTGTCCAGAATCTATAAAGAACTTAGCAAACTCAACACCCAAAGAACAAATAATCCAATCAAGAAATGGGCAGAGGACATGAACAGACATTTCTGCAAAGAAGACATCCAGATGGCCAACAGACACATGAAAAAGTGCTCCATATCACTCGGCATCAGGGAAATACAAATCAAAATGACAATGAGATATCACCTCACATCAGTCAGAATGGCTAAAATCAACAAGTCAGGAAATGACAGAGGCTGGCGAGGATGTGGAGAAAGGGGAACCCTCCTACACTGTTGGTGGGAATGCAAGCTGGAGCAACCACTCTGGAAAACAGCATGGAGGTTCCTCAAAATGTTGAAAATAGAACTACTCTATGACCCAGCAATTGCACTACTGGGTATTTACCCTAAGAATACAAACGTAGTGATCCAAAGGGACACGTGCACCCGAATGTTTCTAACAGCAATGTCCACAATAGCCAGCCTATGGAAAGAACCTAGATGTCTATCAACAGATGAATGGATAAAGAAGATGTGGTATATATACACAATGGAATACTATGCAGCCATCAAAAGAAATGAAATCTTGCCATTTGCGACAACATGGATGGAACTAGAGCGTATCATGCTTAGCGAAATAAGTCAAGCAGAGAAAGACAACTATCATATGATCTCCCTGATATGAGGAAGTGGTGATGCAACATGGGGGCTTAAGTGGGTAGAAGAAGAATAGATGAAACAAGATGGGATTGGGAGGGAGACAAACCATAAGTGACTCTTAATCTCACAAAACAAACTGAGGGTTGCTGGGGGGAGGGGGTTTGGGAGAAGGGGGTGGGATTATGGACATTGGGGAGGGTATGTGCTTTGGTGAGTGCTGTGAAGTGTGTAAACCTGGTGATTCACAGACCTGTACCCCTGGGGATAAAAATAAATATTTATAAAAAAATAAAAATTTAAAATAGTACTGAACAAAATCCAATACCATATCAAGAAAATAATACACCATGTCCAAGTGGCCATGGAAAAGAAAAGGAAAGCAAGGTTGGTTCCATATTAAGAAATCTATTTATGCAATTCATCATTTGACAAAATTCTACATGCATGATAAAAATATGATAAAAATATATATATAAGAAAGTAGGAGTTGAATACATTCTTAAAATATATTTACCTTAAGCTTAAAGCTAGCACCTTTTCTCAGTGGGGTGACGCAAATGATGTCTCCACCAAGATCAGGTAAAGGCAAAATTTCTGACTGCCTGAAACACTATTCATCAATAATGTAATATCCATTGTATTTAGACAAGAAAAATTAATTATTTGGATAAAAAATGAATAAGGAGAAGTAAAGCAATATTTTTTTGTGGGGATTATATTATTGTGTACTTGGAAAACCCTTAAGAATCAATGGTAAAATTAACTCTAAGGATAAAAGGATTCAATGAAGTAGCAAGCTATAAAATTAGCATAAATCAATAGTCTTCAATTACACAGAAAATATTTAATTAGAAGATACAAGGAGAAAAAAAACCATTTACAACAGCAATGAAAGTGTGAAATATTTAAGAATAACTTTAACAAGAAATGTACAAAACTTATATAAGGAAAATATTAAAACACTCTTGAGAGACATAAAGGATTACTTGAACATAGGCTCCTTGCTGAAAGAATCAACATTATAAAGACAGAATTTCTCCCTCAGTTAATTCACAAAATTAATAAAATCCAAATAAAAATACATACTTTTTCTCCTCATGCAGCATTAATCTTTCTAAGGCTGCTTGCTCAGATGAGGCATGCCTTTTTTAAGTCTCTTCCCAGAAATGAAATCTCTGAACTGAAGTGCACTTTTCATTATGCTCATACACAGAGTGATTTTTTTTTTCTCTCTTGTGGTGGCGTTAAGAAAGTTTTAGGTCTGTTGATAACTTTCCTGCCCCACCCCCTTTCCTACAGGGAAGCCCTCTCTCCTCACCCCTTAGGGACCCTTGCACTTCCTGAAGGCAGGCAGTGCTAGAGATAGCTTACTGGATTTGATGTTTACTTTTCTACTTCGTGAAATTGTGAGTTTAGGTCCTCTCTGTCTTCTACTTATGCTGATGTTGTGAGTTTGGTATAGTTGTATTTGTTACTCTCATTTTTCCTTCTTGGAAAAGTTGGGAATATCCATTTTAGGCGACCCGCATTGCACTAGCTGTTACCTCATTTAATCTTTTTAGGAAATCTGGGAGGTAGACTATTAACCCATTTCATAATGGGAAAGCAAAGAGTGAACTTCACACTCATCTAATGCATACCTAAAGAGACCAGGAGGAAGAAAGTAAACATTTGGGAGTCATACTGAGGATGAACTAGTTTGCTTCTGTGATCTGCCATTTAGGTCTAAGAAATGATTGATGCTTCAAGGCCTGCAGGCCAGAAGTCTTGTATGCATCTCCTATTCTGTGGCCTCTGGGTTTCATATCCTAGTTATTATAATTAGCATTTCTTAACAACAAATTCTTGATTTTATGGGAATCTGGTCTGTTTACAGAAAGTCTAATAGCATGTTTATCCTTAAGGATACCGGTAAGGTAGGACACGGTACTGCCAAGGGTATTGGCAGCCATTCCTTCCCTTCATAATCTGGGTCTGCTCCTCAAGATGCTTTCTCATCAGTGAGATTTGTCATGTCACTTCTTGTTTTCATTTCACAGTCCTTTCAAAAATAAGTAACAAATGCTTACATACAACTCAGCTTACACACATACATGAACGTCCAGCGGTGTGTGTAGGCACATATACACACACATGTGCACAACGACTGGGGTAACATGGATACTCATCAGACCGTTGGATTGTAGAAAGGGCTGGTAAGTTGTGGGAGAGGGGCTAGGCTGTGGAGGGGCACTAGCGATGTGGCACTAGCAACCCAGAGTAACCTATTTTAATACTTCCACAATGAGCACATTCCCTCTGAAAATCAGCCATGTAAACATGCACACAAACGCACTCACACAGTCACACAGATGTACAAACACAAGAAGCTTTCCTTTAGAAGCTACGGAAAATACATCAAGATCAGAGTTCAAGGCAACATGCCCAAAACTTAGCTTAATATAAAGACCTCACACAGCATTTTCTATGGTTCCTCATCCTTTGTTCCAGGTTTTTCATGGCTGAAGGTGAACAAAGAAATACTTACTTTCCCTTAGATGTTTCTTATTCATGTGGCGACTGAAAACTCTCACTATTCTAGAAAAATGCCCATTGCTTTTCTGCTTCTAAGCTTTGCTTTCACAATTCTTTACAGTTAGAATTTTTTCTCCAGCTCTTATTTCTCTTCTCCAGTATCCAAATCACTTTAATGCTGAGTCTCTTTTCAAGTACCACCTTATCTAGGAAGCTCCTGTACCCCAACCACGATGGCCAGAAAGACATTTGAGATTGCTCACCAACAGCCCTTGAACTACTCTTCCCTTAGGACGTTCCCCCTGATGATCCTATTTTGAAATGCATCTTGTTCACATTATACACTACAAAAGTTCTGGAGTATATTTTATGCATCTTCCTATATCCTAGAATACATCTGCATGCCCTCACCATGTTTTGTCAAATATACACATGTGGCATAATGATACCATATTATTTATGATATAGCCATGGTCAAACTGGAATACATGTAGAAAGTTGCAGGGACTTTCCCTACCCCATCTCTGGCCCCCACTCTCTGCCCCACTCTGTGGTGAATCCTTTAATCCCAAGAATTCCATGGGAGGTAAAAACCCACAAAACACAAATAGTGACAGCAGCAATAACTCTTCTGAAAATTCATCCTAAGGAAAGCATAAAGATTCAGTTGTACAATATTCATCCATAATGCCCCAAAGAATGGAACATCCAAAATATCCAACACTAGGTGACACCTTAAATAACTTATGGTGCATTTGTCTTACGGTACACAATGAACCCATTAAAAAAATGATAAAGTGCTCATACATGGTGGAGATCATTCTACAGTATGTCCGCTCTAGTCCACGTCTGTACAACTAGGGCTGTGTAAAACCATGCATGCATCATAGTGGGGGCATATCTGGGAGATAGTTAACCAAATGAGGGGGCAAGAGAGAGCTTCCTAGAGACAACACCTAAGCTGAGAGGAGTAGCTGAGTGAGGTGGGAGGGGAAATGCAGGTGTGGTACAGAACTCACTCCAGGTGCATGAAACTTCACAGAAGAGGCCAAAGGAAAAATAAATTTTGGGAACCCCAAGGAGTTTACTAAACACTAGTCTCGGGGACCTAGGAAGAAAAGCAGCCAAACTGGGGCAAGCGCCAGGTTCCCTACTACTGTGCCAGGCTGGCTCAAAGCAGAGAAGCAACTCCCTGTCCCAACCCAAGCCCCATCTTCATTCCCATCTAAGCCCCAGGACAGTGAAAAGGCAAGTGGACAATTACAGAATTTTCAAAAACCCTGGAAAATAAATTGTACATGGACTGTAAAAGAAACAATGAGATCTTGTAATCACAAACTAATGTGGAGAGGATGAAATCATGGAGGAAAACGGAAGTCCTGCATTGATGGGGAAGTGTTCTAACAAGTAAATACCTGCCAGGCCAGTAGGTGAAGAGACCAAGGATGGCAGTATTTGTGCTTTCAAAATGGCTTGCCTTTCTCAGGAAGAGTGACTTCACCTGCAGAGGTTATCACTGGCACCTCTCCAGGCTGACCAAACCCTCAGTAAGAGAAAAGTCCCTCCTGGTCCCTAAAACCTTTATAAGGGCAACAACAACACTGGGTGGCAGCAGGGCTTTCAAGATCCCCTGTGAGCAGCAGTGGGGCTGTGAAAATGCAACATCTCAGCTGAGCCCACAATAAGTGGTCTGACCTGAGGAGTCAGACAGCAAGCCAGAGCCACCTAACAGCTGCTGGCTTGTCAGTAGGCAACCGTCTCCCAGAGCAGCAGTGACAGCTGACTGGATAAGTGCCCCATCAACTCTCCACATGAGGGAAAAGGTGCAATCCCCTAAAAAAAGAAAAAAAAAAAAAAAAAAACACCTTGGAAAAAGCCTACATGTGTCGGAAATGTGATTTCCTGACATCATGAACTAAAAATCATTTCCCCTGTGAACTAAAGTGGTGGATAGGCATACACTCCTTAGCCAGGCACTGGGGAGCCTCACCAGGCAGTGGGTACTGATGTCACTCTGATCCTCGAAAGCCCAGGAAGTGATGACCAGAAGAACCATGCAGTACAAAAGCCAAGGCTGTAAACACCCAAGGATACTTTGGCCAAATGTCATCAAAGTCAGTGGGTTCAGAAAAAGAGCAAGCTCTCTTGCTGTAGGCAGGGCCGGCAGAATCCTTATTCACCATGGCAATCCCGCACTCCTAACCCTCCTCCGAGATGGCTCAGAACAGATGTTAGGATGCTGAGTCTCCATAACATGCCACCCAAACTCAGGCAACTTGTTCCAGGCCTTCAAGCAATCTGGACACAGAATTCAAAACTGGCAAAATAAAACAAAACAAAACAACTGATAGGAACTATCATGTACTAAGTGCCTGATATGTCCCAGATTCTGAATAACATGTGACTTTCACGCAGCCTCATGTAAGCCTCACTACAAGCTTGCACAGTTCATAAAAATCATCTCCACTCTATCCATTATGAGAAATACTGAGGACACCATAAGAGGCAGACAGTCCCCAGTCAGTCAAACCCAGAGCAAGGCTTCAATCATTTAGACTTCAGCAACCTTAACTGTAGGCCTACTTCCCTCTTATTAATCAATGCTCTTTTCTGGCAGCGTGGATTGGCCTTCCACACAGAGGTGACCTTATACAAGTTGCTGGATGATATTCAGCACGGCTGAACTAGACGAAGCCTAAAATAACATCCACCATTGAAACTCCCAGATTCATGTGAGCCTTGTGATATGCTAGGCATGGCGGGTAATTCAGAATCACTAAGCCAGTTTTTATTTTCAAAGAGCATATATTATATGAAAGAAACCCAAATTAAAATATACAGTTGAACAATTAAATGGAAAGCTGTGGAGTAATAACATGTGAAACAGGAGAGCAGGGAAGGGAATAGACAATGAGGGCAGCATAGTCAGAGAAGACGCCATCTTCAACACAGCACACACTGCCATGGCAAGTAGAGGAAGGGAATCAAGTGATCAGAAGCCCCAGGTGACAAATCCCGAGGCTCCTGTGGATGGAATAGTCCTGGGCCTGAGCTCCAGAGATTTCAGACTACAGGTGACTCAGTCCTGCATGATGAAGCTCCAGGCACAATGAGAAAGAGGAGGGCCTGCAGTAGACATGATGGCTGCACTCAACACAGGACCTCTGCTGGGGATGATGTTATAGGCCTAATTTATACATGGTTGTTTGTTCTAATTCTCTGATTATTTCCCTTATGGGTTCTTAGCAACTGACATAAGGGTTCTTCAGGTCAAACCAGTTTCCATGGCAAGAATTTTTGAAAACCTTACTTGTGGTGGAAAGAGCTGGCCCCCAGGTCTCATGTAGCTAGTGGGTGACTCTGCCTAGCATAGCAGCAATGCAAGAAGTCAGAACTGAATGTGGTGTGTGAGAAGATCAAGGAGGAAGGTGAGATGTGAACTAGCTCCAAAGGTGGGCATGAGCTGAAGAGACATGGTGGTTCATGCAGTAGGGCTGGGCCTGGGAGAATTACTAAATGTCCAAACCAGGATCCTTCTGAGAGTGAAAAAGGGTACAACGGGGAAAAACTGGGTTTTCCTAAGCAAACGAGGGTGAATAGTCATTCTGTGCACAGCTCTCTTTTTAATCTTCTCATGAAGACTTCAGCATCACATACATTTCTCACAGATGCCTCAGTTTAACTAATAACTTCAGCGAGAAAGAAAAGGTTTGAGACTTCCTGCAGACTATCTCACCATAGAAAAACCAGTAAAAAGAACAGGCTGCTCCCAAGGACTGCAGAGAATTGGGTAACATTTGGTCAACCTCAGAAGGTAGATGACAGCAATCCCGAAAATGTCATCCCTGGGAATACTGGTCTAGAAAGCTTCAGTAGGCACAGTGCAAATAAAGTGCTCAATGCTCAATTTTAGGGAACTCCTGAGGTAACACAATTAAATGGGTTTCTCAAGGCGTTCTTCTTGAAGCCCTTTCTACAACAATGATAGATTATGAGTTTCAATTAGAGAAATAACATGGGCAGTGTTTTCTACTTTTTCCCCCACTTTTATTCAATCAAAGAATCTATTTTTCCAGGTTACTTATTGAGAAGCCCTAGAACTAAAGTCCCATGGTACATGATTTGGAAACTACTCTGTTCAAGGGATGAGGCAGATTTCCAGATATAATATCTACCCACAATGTTCCATCCCATAAAATCAGGAACATCAAAATAACCCTGGTTTGAGAAATGGAATATCCATTTGCTGATAAATGGGGTGGTAGAAAGAGGACTTGGCAGACTGCAAGGTGGCTAGATTCTAATCTTAGCTCTACCTGTCTTTGAAAAATGAAGCCTTTTTGAATCTCAATATAATGACAGGGTTGAATTCAATGCCTAAGAGCCCTTCAGCTCATAAATCTTATGATTCCTATGGTGCCATTAGGGAGATCTAGCTTCCTTTAACTCATCAAACAAATACTGAGTGCCTACCATGTATTAGGTACTGTGCTAAAATTGAAGACTACAGGATGAGCAATGAGGCCTTTCCTTCAGTGTGTCTAGAGCTGGTTTCTTTACTCTTCTTTGGAAAAGCAAAGAATTTTTTTTTTCAAATTTAGCATAAAAATCTTACATTTTTGAATAAATAAATTGTTCAGACAGAGTGTGGATGGTGGATAGATTTTAAAGAAGATGAAATAAAATTAAAATCGATTACCCATACTAGGGAACTGTATTTGGAACCAACAAAAGAGAAAACACTGGTTAAACATTCTGGTCTAATGACCACAAGATATTAAATCACACAGAATAAAGAACAACATACTTCCTTCATCACAGCTCAGCACCTTCTCTCAGGATTCTCATGCTTTCCCTGTGGTGAAAGTCATGGTGGTTATTATTCTGACATTCACTTCAGGCCTCCCAAATCACCTAATCCAATCCTGGGCTTCTGGCCTCTTAAAAGCAAAAGGATCAGAAATACATCTGCCTAAACTGTGCACTAGCCACTCAGGTGTGTCTGTACCGTCCTCTTTTTTTTTTTTTTTTTTTTTTTTTTAAAGATTTTATTTATTTATTTGGCAGAGAGAGATCACAAGTAGGCAGAGAGGCAGGCAGAGAGAGAGGAGGAAGCAGGCTCCTGGCCGAGCAGAGAGCCCGATGCGGGGCTCGATCCCAGGACTCTGGGATCATGACCCGAGCCGAAGGCAGAGGCTTTAACCGACTGAGCCACCCAGGCGCCCTGTACCGTCCTCTTATTCCTGAACCTGTATACTTCCAAAATCTTAGCTACTGAATCCTGGGGGTCTATACAGGGACATAGGGTGGAGACAGATATTATTAAATACAATATAAACATATATAATATATATATATATATGAGAAGCTGACCAATATTTCTGTCCTTATATAATCTAGGGGAACAATTAAAAAATCCACATGATATGACCATAGGACCATCTATGTCTCTATCTCTGTATCTCTACTTCTTCATCTCTCTATCTCTAGCTATGTCTAAAACTTCAGTTTCCTAAACCAATATCTTGCGGAAGAGAAGGAAAGAGAATCAGGGAGCCAGAGGTAAGGTAAGATAATAGAATGCTCATATACTAGGAATCTATTCATAAGGCATAGATGGGCCATAATTATTTTAAAATATGTTTAGAGGTGATGATAGACATTTAGGATTATGAGGCTTCATTCCACTTACCCAAAATTGAATTACTGGGAATAATTTTTACTCTCTTTTGAATGTGTATTTATCTATAACTTCATAACTTCATAACCTTTATAACCTCAGCCTTTTGTTTTGTTTTATAATTCTCACATTGATTTATATATTACAACAAACTATGTAGAGTTATGGAGAACAAAATGAAGACTTTGCTCAATGTATATTTGCATATATAAAATATTATGTATGAAGGCAATAAGAACATGTTTTTTATTTTAAAAAATATCTTTTAAAAAGAGTTTTAAGAGCATGTGGGTGGCTCAGTTGGTAGGGCGTCTTCCTTCGGCTCAGGTCATAATCTCAAGGTCTTGGGCTCAAACCACGCATCGGGCTCCCTGCTCACTGGGGAGCCTGTTTCTCCTTCTCCCTCTGTTCCTCCCCGTTACTTGTGCTCTCTTTCTCCCTCTCAAAGAAAGAAATACAATCTCTCTTAAAAAAAAAAAAAAAAAAAAAAAGAAGATGATAGCAGCACAGTTTTTGCCTTATGATCTTGGGCAAGTCATAAAACCTCTCTTGCCTTTAGTCTTCTCTGTCATAAAATGAGGGTAAGCCCCAAACTCATGACCACCACACAGGGCTGCTGTGAGGAGTAAAATGAAATAATGTAAATGAAAGTAAGTGTTTTGAAAAGTGTAAAATAGTATATAAGTGGAAGGTGCCATTATCTTTAATCAAAACCACCGGAGAACACATGCATTTTTCATCCTTATTGCACACCATAAACAAATTTGAACTCTAAAAATGAAATCAGCCCAAAGTAAAATGTTAGAAATGACAATAAATCATTTTTCAGAACAAAGAAATTGATTTTCCATAGATGTCCATTCCTGCTGCATGTAAAGACCTATATCCATCAATGCCTAGGTCCCCTGTCTTGACAAAGGGTATAATTATGGCCAATCACACAGTCTCTTGGCTCATGTTACTATCAGAGCTTGGGGCCACTATGATTCCTCTATATTACCACAGGGATATGCCAAGATTTATAGCAAATTGTGCTGCTACTTAGACATTTTTTAAAATTAATTAAAAAAATAAAAGCCATTATTTTCAAGAACGTGATCTAAGCCTGAAGCTTGGGCTACGTGTGCACTTTGTAGTTCAAAAGTTCTAAATCTTTTACAATCACCATTTTTAAGCAATATTTTCAAACATCAAAGTAGACTGACCAAAGATTACCAGATACTTTACTTTTGCAAACAAGATCAGTTTCCAAGAAAAAATCAAGATAGCTGCCAGACCCTCCATTAAGCCTTTATATTATTTTATTTAATCCTAAAAACCAGCTATATTGTACCAATGTTATTTTCCGGTTTTTGATAACTGAATTGTCATTATGTGGAGATGTTAACAATAGAGGAAATGGATGAAGGATATTAGGGGTTTCTGCTACTGTTTTTGCAAATCTTCATTTTTTTTTTCTGTAAGTCTACAATTAGTTCAAAATAAAAAGCAAAAATTAAAATACAAATCTTATAAAATAGCATCCTATTCCCATGAGTCTAGACACTAAGTCTCTGAGAGATTACTCATTTGCCTGAGGTCAATTATTGTTTCCATTCATTTATACATTCAGTTTAGTCTATAAAGTCTTTAAGGCTGCTCATTTACACAAAATAGAAGTTAATAATTTTAAAAATAAATAGCTAACAACTTTACAGAGTAACAGAGTAGCCACAAACCAAGAACTGTCTTTAGAACCTGACAAAGATCAAATCAATACCTGCATCAACCCATGACATAGGCCCTATTCTGATTTCCATTCATAAGAGAAAACTAAGATGCCAAGGAGATCAGTAACCTGCTCAAGGTCACACTTCTAGCAAGTGGAGGAATGAAAATGACATCCAGCACTCAAAATGAGATACTCAAAATGGCAGAGAAGAAAAGTAGAAGCTAATGGGGAACATGAAGTGAATCCAGGACAGAAGCAATACGGGAGTCTATCAACAGTACAATTTGCAAGGTGCATTCAACAGAAGCTAAGCATATGATCAGGAAATACGCAAACTTTTGATGTAGGACTAGCCAGTGTTTCTCCTAAAGATCCTCACATAGAATGCTGATAAGAACAGTATAAAAAACCTAACTTTCACATCTTTTGAGGAAGTGGCAATGAGTTTTATGGGGAAGAGCATTATAACCTGACACACTACAGGCAGCTGATATCACAGCAATAAATGATTCTGTAAAAACAATTCTGTAGACTGTCAACAGTGTGTACTCCAGGGACACAACCTTCCTCTTCCCTGACTTAATCCAGGAAATGATTTTGGAATATCGGGACTCATGTTTCTCTCAACTGCACTTGCGGTAAGTATTGGATGGAGATGATTTTGAGATTGTGTTCCTGCCAATTCCTTAAAGAACAGGGTTCTACTTATCTCAATAAACACACTCCTTAACCACACTATTCTTTCCAAAGAGGAAGTCAAGCTTCTCCCTCACGTCATTCTCCCACATCCAGTGGAACAGCTTATACAGTAAAAAACCTCACTTATTAATCAGGGAACTGACTACCCTTTTGAAAAAATACATTCCCTATTTTCCTGAAATCTAAAATTGCAGCCTGATGTTCTTTTTTATTTATTTTTGGGGGTGTTTGCTTTTAGTTGTAATGCATTCAAAATATACTTCAAATTTCCTCATCTTGATTTTTATTATTATTAAATTAACTAATTAGTTAAAATTCATTATTTAATTAAATATAACATTTTCTTGATAACTTTGGGAAGACTGGGCATCCCCTGGTCTGTTTTGCCATCTGGAGAAATCCTCCTGGTGGTAACTGAAAATATGTGAGGCCATTCTGGGTTGATCAATGACTAGAGGACACAACTGGCATTTTATGGGGGAGAGTCAGGGAGGCTAATTATCCTTCAGTACAGGAAAACCAAGAACAATATAGAATTGTACTGCCCCAAATGGCAGCACAGGACTGACAGAGATACCCCTTCTTGCAGGATGGTGTGGAGATGCTTACCATAGTAACCCTGAGAGAAAGTTTCCAGCCTCTCTGTAAGCACCTTCAGTGACATGAGCTCATCACTCTAGTCACCATAGCTAAGGCAGCTAAAATGGAACATGTACTCACATGTCAAGCCAAAATTTGTCACCTTGTAATTTTGACCTGTTTGCCTTCTAGACAGTACGTCCCAGGAAAATCATATCCTCCTCTCAAGGAATCACTATTTCAGCTTATTTTCATAAACTCTGATGTAATAAGGACCACTTTGGCGTATGGAATGTTGCTTGCTTTTTATTCCCTCAACTTCACAGATTCCTTCGACTTAACAGTATGGTGTTATTAGCAGTTCCGTTCCTCCCTGTAGGAATACCTCTACTCCGAAGGAATAAAGTTAGTCGTCCCTCAGGAGCTACTTTCCACCTTCTCCTTTGTGATTTTATGTATCTTCTTTTTCAGAGAATCTGCTGCTCTCTCTACTCCCAATCCTGCCTGATGAATAAATTCTATGCTGCTTAGCTGTCTGAATACGATCAAGATTACAACTAAAGTTGCCAGGGAAAACCAGATAAGTGCTATATATCTGGCTCAAATACATTTTGTTGTGCCAGAAGGAAACATGTGTGGGCTATATGTTTTCATTGTACCTGATGATCTCTCTCTTGCTGTTGGCTCAGCTCAAAGAAAAGAGAGGCAAGATGCTTAATGTGCAGTTAGAAATGGGTTTCATCTTGTGGACATATCAGTCAGTTGGCAGTGGTTACCTTGAGTGCAGCACTGAGAGTGAATCTCAGATGAAGTCTCACTTAAAAAGAAAGAAAAAAAAAAGAATGAAAGCTATTGCAGGAGACTGAGACATGGCAATGCCAATGTTGCTGGTGTGTGTGCTATGTATTTGCTGACACTGATAAAGTAGAACAAGCACTGATTCGGAGTCCTAGGTCTGAAATTCAAAATTCTAGTGTTAGAACTTACTAGTTCAGTGACTTTGGTCTATCAACGTCTCTGGGCTACAAGGTCTTCATCAATAAAATTGGAATAATAATAATACATCCCAACTGGGCTGTTGTGTAAATCAACTGAAAGGACTCTTTTAAGTTCTATAAATATTTATTGAGTACATCTTAATATCCAGACACTCTGGCATCATGCCAAGAATAAAACCACGAATGAGTCAAGGTCACTGCCCTTGTAAAACTAAGAGTCAAATGGAGGAAAAAAGACAAGTGAGCAGATAATCTCAATATAAAGTGGTAAAGACATTAATAACTGAACCACAAAGTGTTATGAGAACGTAGAAGACAGGCGCCCCATCAATCAGAATGACTCCTACAGCAGCTGATATAAACTGTGATAGAAGCTGGCTTTTACAATAAGGAAATCTATGGTCTTATGTAATAGCCAGTGCTCAGAATGCTGACTCACAGGTTCAACAATGCCTTCCAGAAGACAGCATGTCTTTTTATCTTTGCCCTACTGCACACAGCAAAGCTTTCATCCATAAGTCACAAAATCTATAGATCTTAGGATGGATCATGGCAGCGACTGAAACAAGACCCTTCCTTTTTCATGTCCCTTTCCTCACATCTCAGTGGTTCAGATGGATTCAATCTGGCACATTTCTGAACTGATCATCTGTCAAGGAAATAGAATTATCATAACTATGACAAATAATCTAAGGTGGGTGGTAACTGTGATGTTTATTTGACAGTTTAGTTCAGCTTAGGTGTGTGGGCGGGTGGTAAGTGAAGTGATGGTTTTTTAAAGCACATTAATCCAAGTTTCAAAGGATGAGATTGGCCAAAGAAAGAAGAGGATGAGCATCTCAGGCAGGGGAACAACATGATTAGAGGTCAATTACCACAGAAGTAAGAGGTAAAAGTAGCACTTGGTGTGAGCTATGGATTTCCTACATGTTTGTGGACTGAAGTCCACCTCTGGGGTAAGAAAAGTATTATGGTCTTAAGATATCCATAAATTAACATTCGACACTTTTTTTTTCCCTTTAGTTTGTGTTTCTTCGAAATAAAATACATTATTTCTCTAAATATTTGATTTCTACTTCTTCGGTAGGTAGGTCTCCATGGAAAATGGAGTTGTTTGGGCACAGCAGACACTCAACTTGGTAAATATGGAATGAACAGTACAACTGAAAGGGTTACACACTATAAATTGTTAACTTTGATGCATTAATCACTTAGACACAGTATATGTACAAATTATTTTAATTTAGAAAATTAAAAAATTCTTAACTATAAAGTCTGAGTAAAATTTTCTTCTAGCCTAAATAAAACTTTCTTCTAATAGATTTTGGGTGGGACGGTAGGCTTTTCAGGGATAGGTTTATTTCATTATATTTTCCTGAAAATACTCAAATGAGTACAGCACAGGTAAGCCTCCAACTACATTCCCAGTCTAGTCATTGGCTATCCTATCAGTGAAAATTTGTCCATCAGATGAGGAATATGTTTTAATCCATATTCCTTACTTTTCTTATGTCTACATAAGAATGATAAGTGGGGAGATGCTATATCAGGAGTGACCAGCCAAAGGCCATATGAAACAGCCAAATGCCACTTTAAAAAGCATTTCAAAATGAGAAAACAGACTTACATCGCTGCCACTAATGCTAACTAGTCCCTGTTATTAACACCAGTGGAATGGACAGTGGAATAGGGAAACTCAGAGCGTTCCCAGAACATTCAAAGTAATGGTCAGGGTGACAATCTGTCATTAATTCCCACTGGAAGGTCAGATTAACCATTTAATCGTATGAACTACATTTTGAGGTTTCAGTACAATCTATGGTTGTTTTGCTCTTTGAATGGTATGGACTGGGAACAGAAAGTAGACAGCCCAGTGAGAATTTCAGAAGAGATAGAAAAAGAAGACAGCCTTTCTATGAGACACACAGGCACACTCAGGAACTAATTTCCTTTAAGGTATTTCCAAATGACAAAATCTGGAAAAATCAGATTATAATTAATGAGGTAGGGATGTTAATACAGTCATTTCCTTAGGAATCTTGGTAAGAGATAAACAAGACAAAAGCTATCTAAAATGTCTAGGTATATAACAGGGTGGAAAGAGGAAATAATTCAAAATATAATACCTGTTTATTGACAATGTACAGTATGCATTGTACAGTATGCATTGCAGTTCCTCTCTCTTTAGCATTTAAATTGATTCACCACTTACATCTACTCCCCACCTTCCCGTCAAACCCGGATGGTGAAACTGATTAGAATGAGTCTCTATTTTTCCTCTTTTGGATTCCCTCATTGCCAAGCATTATTAAAATTTCACCTTTAATTTCACTGCAAAATATCTAAATGAAAGAGAATGCAGAACTTGGCTATGGGAACTCTCAAATTTAATCTCCTTTGCAGTCTGGTTCCTGTAGCGTGAATAGCAGCCTGATCTTATTGGCACTTCCAACTGCAAAGTCAGGTTCATTTCAAAATTTAATACAATGTATTTGTCATCACCACACTTCCCTCGGTAAGGACACTGACACCAAAATGCTACCAGTTGGTGGTCTGAAAAAGATAGGTTGCTGAAAAAGAAAATTCTCTCCTCTAAACCTAAATAACTCATCTCACATATTGTGTGTCTTCTGTTTCTGCAAGAGTACACTATTGCTTTCCACTATTTGATCTTTTAGTAATCCATCTAGGTAACAATAAAGAAATAAAAGAATATTTACTCACTGCTTGCTTTTGGAAAGACAGTAATATATTTCATAGATTTCAAGAATAACTTCCCCAGCAGGAAATAAGAAACAACAGATTAGAATCAATACTGTTGATTCTACATATAGGACACGTCTGTCACTGCAGTAGCGTACTTCTGTTATATACTAACATTGTGAAGCTGCCAACAAGCCCCCTTCTGCCTAGAACAGTATCCCTCAAAATGTGGTCCCTACACCAGCACCATCAGCATCACCTGGGAACTTGTCAGAAATACAAATCTTTGAGCCTCATTCCAGACCTACTGAATCAGAAATGCTGGAGGGGAGGCCATTCCATTTGTGTGTGTGTGTATGTGTGTGTGTGGTTTTAATTGAAGCACAGGTGATACATAATGTTACATCAGTTTCAAGTGTACAACATAGTGATTTGATCAGTCTATTAGTTATGCTATGCTCATCACTATGCTATGCTCATCACAAGTGTAACTACAATTGGTTATCATACAACACCATTAAAATACCACTGACGATATTCCCTATGCTGTACCTTTCTTCCCTCTGACTTATTCATTCCATAACTGGAAGCCTGTGTTTCCCACTCCCCTTCACCCATTTTACCATACTTCTACCCCTTCCACTCTGGCAACTGTCAGTTTGTTCTCAGTATTTATAGGTCTATTTCTGTTTGTTTTTTTTATCCCACATACGAGTAAAATAATATGGTATTTGTCCTTCTCTGTCTCACTTATTTTGCTTAACATAATAGGCTCACCCATGCTGCTGCAAATGGCAAGATCTCATTCTTCTTTACAGTTAAGTAATAATCTATTGGACATATACGCCACATCTTCTTTATCCATTCATCTATTAATGGATGCTTGGGTAGCTTCCATGTCTAGGCTATTTAAATAATGCAGCCATAAACATAGAGATCCATATGTCTTTTCAAATTAAGGTCTTTGTTTTCTATGGATAAAATCCAGTAATAGAAATAGAAATAGAATCCCATTGTATTTCAATTTTTTTTAATTTTTTGAGGAACCTCCATACTGTTTTCCACAGTGGCTGTACCAATTTACATTCTCACCAGCAGTGCACAAGGATTTTCTTTTCTCCAAATCCTAACCAGCACTTGTTATTTCTTGTCTTTTTGTGAGTAGCCACGCTGACAGGTGTAAGGTGAAAATGTATTGTGGTTTTGATTCGCATTTCTCTGATGACTAGTGTTTTTATAACCCGACAGGTGATTTTAACACTGTAGGTTTTGAATGACTGATCTACAACAGGGGATACAGAACATGTTCCCCAAACACTTCAGACCCAGTGTTCCTACACAAATAATTCCTTTAATATTCAAAAGAAGTCTTTTTTTTTCTTGTTCTTATTCAGAAATATTCCAGTACATTTCAGAATCCATTACAAAATAAAAACTAGCTAGCCCTTCCCGCCCCCATTATAAAATAGCTCAACTGTTGGAAAACAAGACTCAGGAGGATGGTATAAGTTACCAGCACTGCCTAACTGGGGAAAAAAATGGGACTCAATATTGTTTTTTTTTTTTTAATGCTTTCACATGGGAGGACAGAAGCATTCTATTGAAGCCATCTGGTATTACCAAATAATTTTAAACAGTGAGCGTTGTTCAGGAGTGCCTGGGTAGCTCAGTTGGTTAAGCATCCAACTCTTGGCTTCGGCTCAGGTCATGATCTCAGGCTGGTGGGAAGGGATCAAGCCCTGAGTCAGGCTCTGTGCCCAGCATGGAGTCTGCTTGTCCCTCTTCCTTTGCTACCCCTAACCCTCTTTCTAAAATAAAATCTTTTAAAAAAAATTGTGAGGGTTGTTCAAAGTATTGAGCTCATCTCATTTCTTCCTTAGAATCTGTTTCTTTAAATGTTATCATCAATATGGTATGGCTAAAATTGGATCCTGTTTCTTCTACAGGAATGGATCTATGAAATACCTTTGCAGGCATTTCTGTCTCAGTTTGAGTCATACCACAACCAAACCCTGTGACCAAGATTCTTAAGCAAGTATTATTGGGGTGTAATTCCAGAGAATCAGTGCAAGAATTGGGGATGAGACAGAAAGGGAAGGAGGCTGAGAGAGGATGAGAGAGCATGTGACCAAATCAGTCTCCAGGATGAGTAGGTGGTGCTTCCTCTCACTAGGAAACAGCACAGAACAGGCATCTCAAGGGGACCCCACCTGAGGGGAAAGGAAGCTGGTATTCATACAACCTTCAATCATTGGTTGAAGTCTGCTCCCTGGGATTGTTAATTCCCTGGCACTTCTAATGGCATGTGTGGGCAGAGAAATTCCTCAGCCAAAGAAAGCCAGGTAGTGTCAGCTGGAATTAGGGGACTGATATGCACAGAAATGGTATATGGCCCAGCAGATCTGAGCAGGAAAAAACAGTACATGCTATATCTGACTATTTCAAAAAGTCTGTCTCTGGATTTACACTGCTAATACAAAATGCATGTCTTTATTTATCCCCTTCTCCTTTGACCCCTCTGAACTCCTGGCAATACAGTTTTAAAATTCCAAAACTTTATGTAAAGTTAAGTATGATGTGTATGTGTGTCTGTGTGTGTGTTTCTTCTTGGGATAGAAACAAAAAATTATCAGTGTAATCATAACAGTTACCTTCTGGTAACTTTTAAAAAAATCCAAATTTCTACTATCCCTTTCAAAATACAAATCTTGGGGTGCCTGGGTGGCTCAGTCATTAAGCATCTCCTTTTTGCTCAGGTCATGATCCCAAGGTCCGGGGATCAAGTCCTGCATTGGGCTCCTTGCTCGGGGTGAGCCTGCTTCTCCGGAGACTTTCTCTCTGCCTGCTGCTCCCCGGCACATCTTAATAAACTACACCGTTATGTCCACCAAGTGACATTGTTCAAAAGTTTCAGAAAATTTTTATTTGAAGTTTATTTTGAGGCTCTGTATTCTCTGTGGTGGTTCTAATTTGTAGAGTCTGTTTAACAGGACAATTTACCACAGATTATACTTGTGTGGCAAAGAAATACCTCACCAATATTTATTCCTTGTTCTTCCTGAAATATAAGAAAATAAATATTGGACTGAAATAGCAATTAAAAAGTCTTGTAAGAAAAGGAAGAAATACAGAAAACAAGTAAAGCAGCACTTGTTGACCAAAATGAGATAGAGCATGATCAAAGTTTAGAAAATATGACTTGAAAACACAAAAGGGGTTCTAGTTAGAACTCTGGCAATTCACAAAATATTCCAATAAATAACTTATCTGAATGGTGTTTGATCTTCTCAAACTGATCCAAAGGACATTTCTTGAAAATTAAAGATAAAAATAAATAAATAAAACAAAACTTTCATTCCACTCATAGAATGAAATATACTAGAAAAATTTTAATCCGCTTCAGTTAAATGATTGTTTTAACATGCTCTCTACCAATTAAAGTCTTCCTATGAGTACTAACAAGCACATGCTTATAAGAATATACCATTTTATCCAAGATTAAATATCACATTTTCGGATTGTTCAAGGTTAATGGTACAAGGCAAGAAGTCACAAGAAAAATACCTCTGAAATGAAAAGCAAAGTAACCCTAATGATGGGAAATCTTTCCTCAAGCTTTCTCTGCAAATATGTACACCACTTAAGAAAAATATTTGCATGGATAAAATCTAAGGCAACTGAAAAATAAGTATCCCTGTGTGCAAAGGGGCATTCTAGTAACACTGGAGAACCCTAGCTCCATGTACCTGTCAACACATAAACTTTATTCATCTCAATGTAGTCTACTCTGCATTACAACAACATAGGTATTTGCTTTTAATAAGTACAGAATGTACAATGGATTACCTCTGAATAAAGACATTTGCTGAAATATACACTCTTTTTTTTCCTCAACATAACCTAGCCAGCAAATTATGGAGCAAAGCAGGTGGTGAGTACTCACGATCTGACTGCCCCAATAAACAGCCTGGTGTTCATCCGATGGTCTCACAGTGTCATCTGTCCACTTTGCATTATGGATACTTGAAAGATAATGAATAGGGGTGACTTTGAAGCACTAGTAATTTGCTATTCACTGCCCTGGCTTTATGGGAATTTTCCCAGCCTGCTCTGGGAAGATGTTATATAATGGTAAACTTTCATTAACTGCCAATGAAACGTGGCAACAATGAACTAGTTTGAGAAACAAAGTTAAGACACAGTGAATTCACTTGGTAATCTAAAGGAGGAATGGCTTGGGTATGAGGTCAGCATCACACTCCATTTACCTTCAAATGCCCTCTTCGACATGGAGGAAACCTGCTTGTCAATGAAACAAGAAAAACCTATGTATATTCTATACTCAGTAGACTTCTATTGACCCAGACTAATGATAAGATGTTGTTCAGAGGAAAGAAATCAAAGCTCACTGACCACTCCAAGTGTTAGAAAGCAGATTCCAAATCAGAATCCTCATTCATGTAATCTGTTATACAATTTTCTTCCTAAAAATGAGTATTACTAACCCATTGTTTGCTACAATCACAAGCCAGGTGAGACACAGGAACTTTCATAAGACTGGACAGTATCATTAATAAATCAAAGTAGAGAATGAGTCAAATCATACCTCCTGCACAGAGAGCTGTAAAAATTCATAAATGATTATTTGGATCTTTTAACTATAATTCTTAAATCCAAAAGGTTTTTCATATCTCAAATTGCTATTTCCATTACTTACTGGTTTCAATGTGACAGAGATTCTGTATTTTCAAAATTTTAAATCAAATTTTAAATTTAAACGTAAATTTAAAACAAAATTTTAAATCATTTTAATTTGGTTGATTTAAATTAAATTGTTGATTTAAATTAATTATTTAAATCATTAAGCTAATAATTTCGACTTCTGGGAAAGAGAAATATGTCTGACTAGCAGCACAAATCCCCAGGAAGACACTGTTAAGAGTCTTCCAGAATCCTGATCATGGCTATGTGGAAATCTATTGGCTTGAATGGGATGTAGATATTCTGCAGGAATGCTGAGTGATTTATATACATACATACATACATACATACATACATACATGTCTGCGTGTGTATGTGTGTGTATATATATATATAACATGTTATTACATATATATATAAAATTAAGTAAGTGACCCTTGCAAATTAGCAGGCTTCTATCCTGATGGAATTTTCATTTTTATTTTCTTCAACCAAAATGAAGATATTTCTTTTCATCTTACCCATTTAACTCTAAATAAATTCTGAAATAAAGGGCATATAAAACAATGAATAAATTCAGGGTGATTAAAAGAAAACTGTCAAATGTTACAAGAAAAAAATCACAGATGAGTTATTAAATATATATTAAACAGTATTTAAAATATTAAATATATTTCAACCTTTTTCTTTCTCTCTAAGCATTTAAATGAGTGTCAACAGTTCTGTCCATTCCCTTAGGTATGGAAAGACTATGATAATATGTGGAGAATCAAAGAGGAGCACTTTGCTAAACTTCTATCATAAATCATCCAGAACTTCAAAGAAGCTGAACTGCAAAATGTGTAACCAGACTACATTTTCAATTTCTCACTAGACAAAAGACTGCTTCAGCTACCAGGAGGCCAGCATGTTCTCATAAGCATGACATGGCTGATACCCACAAATGATTAGGGAGCCATTCAGGTATGTAAAAATCATAAAGACTTCATGGGACTGATATGAACCAGTAGTAATTTCTATTTCTCCCCAAAGAAATTGAGAGCGTAGGTCAATGTTGAAAATTTGTCCTTTCACAGGAATAAGAAAAGAAAAAAAAAAAAAAAACCCCTAAGGTGCTCTACAATGGTAAAGTTGATACCTCCAAAAAAAGAAGGCTACATCCATTTTCAGTGGGTGTGGAGGGAGGAGAGGCAGTTTCCCCACACCATACCACAGAACCCTCCTACAAAAGCTGGGTGTCCTAATATTCAACTCAGTCCTGATACTACCTAGAAGTAGCATCTAGTTCCACAGGTAAAAGGCTCAGTCCTAGAAGTCTGCCCTCTACTTCAGAGTCCAACTGCAAGCCCAGGTAAGTGTAAGGGCCTATTTAGCCAGAGCAATTCCATCTGGTTAAACAGTGATTTTGTTGTTTATGCAGTAAAACTTAAACTGACTCTGCCCTCCACTCAGGGAACATACTTAAAAGCAAGTCCAGGAAACTAGTCACAGGTAACAAAGCCCAAATACAAGGGCAGGTCAGGCCAGGTGGAGACAGCCAATCAGTGGGGCTCCATACTGCCTCCCTAGCTACCAATGAGTGTGGGCCCTGCCTTTTGGGCACCTTTCGGACGCCAATTCTGACCAAGGTGATAGGCTAGTTCAAATATCTACTATAGGGTAAATTGTAATTCAATTTGTCATTCGTGTGTGACCTAGCATGACTATGCAACTTTCTCTGTGTGTTATAATCTCATCTGCCACCTGTGTGTGGCCAGGCTCAACCACATGGCCTTTGACCTTTAAAAGTTAGTCAGCAAGGCAGGGAAGTGTTACCTCTTTGTAAGAGATGGCCCCGACCGGTCAGTTCGATTCACAATGCGGGGCGCGAAATAAAGCTTTGCTTGACCTTCGCTTTCTGTCTCGCTCCTTTGATCACGGACCCATTATTGGGGGACCTAACAGTGAGCTATGCTTCTAACCAGCCAGCTATAAATTAGAGGTTCCAACAACCCTCTCCAAATCAGGATGCCAATCACAAGTCCAGCCTAAACCATTAAAATGGTTACCTGCACTTTAGACCAATGGGCTATAAATCAGAGGTTGCCACAATCCCCTCCTTGGGCTTGATTAATTGGCCAGAAAGGCTGCCAGAATTAAGGAAACCTGTTTTACATACTAGATGATCAATTTACTGTGAAAGGATCTAACTCAGGAACAGCCTTATGGAAGAGGATGGGAAAAGAGCACGGGGTTTCTACCCACCATGCTCTCCAAATCTCCACGTGTTCACCAACCTGGAAGCCCTCCAGGCCCAGAATCCTTTTGGGTTTTTATGGAGGCTTCTTTACATCTGTATGATTGATTAAATCACTGGTCATTGGTGTTGGATTTAATCTCCAGCCCTTCTCCCTCCCTGGGATTGAAAGTTCCAAACAACCTTCCATTTGGTTAGTTCCTCTGGGGACTGACCAGCTCAATCCTTAGGTGCTTTTCACAAATCACCTCATTAACATAAACCCTGTTGTGGGGGAAGCCAGCTTGTTATGAATAACAACACACCCATTCCTCTTTTTTTTTTTTTTTTGAGTCACAACATACCCATGTCACCTTTTTAGAAGGGATTTCAGCAACTGAGGGCAAGAGACTAAATATAACCAAAGATGCTCCCATCGCTCTTATAGCTCAGAAAGTTTCAAGAGTTTTAGCAGCTCTGTGCCAGAAATGGGAAGAATATTTATTTCTAATTATAGAATATTTATTTCTAATTATAGATCACAATGTAACACTCTGCAATACCATAGAAGGCACAGAACAAATTGTGAAAAACTCCTCAGCCCTATAGACATAATATATCATGACAAGCCTCTAATACCTGCTGTGAAATGACAAAGCTTGACAGTCATTTGTCATTGGGACTCAACCAATGATCTCCTCGTTTCCACAGTGGGAGGTTGGGAGGAAGTAGTAGTGTGGTTTTTCTAATACTCATTATTATCTTCATATTATGTAAGAATGCTCTTTGCACAATTCCCCCAGGGCAACAGTAATAAATGTGCATTATAAGTAAAATAAGCTTATCGCTTATTTTGAATGGTTATGTGCCAGACATTTCACTAATCACTTTTATATAACCAATTTAGCTCTCACAATCTGAGAGTGAGAGGCAGGTTTTATTACCCCCATTTCAAACTGAGGGAAAGGATGACTCCACAAGTTAATTAATTTTCCGGAGATCATCTAGCAGGTGAGTAGCAGACTTGAAACTCCCACCTGGCTGACTTCAGACTTCAGGCTCAAACCTCTATACTAATCTTCCTGAATTCAAAGGAAAGTAGTACAAAAGTGATCTTATTTGCCTCTGTTAATAAATTATACATATATTACCACAATTCAAAAATTATTTGGTAATACTCAAAGCCACAATCAGTTGTAACTACTCAGTCAAAAAGGATGTAGCTTTGTACAATGTGTTGTTGACCTCTATTTAATTAAACAAATACCTTTCATGAGATAACCGATTATATTGCTTCATAATGTGTGTATCTGCCCAATTAAGTCCGTGGTTAAAAAAAAGTAAGAAGATCAGATAAAAAGAAGGAGAAAATAAAGAAGAGGGAGGAAGGAAAGAAAGGAAGAAAGTGACGGAGGAAAAGGCATGGAGCCAGTGAAAGAAAGAGAAGAAAGGGTACAGGAAGGAGGGGAAAAAGGAAACCATTGCTGAATGCCAGTCCCATCTGGAAGCAAATAGCCACTCTGAATCCACCTTGTAATTTCTTGTAGTCTATGGATTACTTCACTTCATAAACCAAAACATTCCATTCCACATACCAAGAGCATTATAAATGGCATTAATAGACACACTTGATATTCTTCGAAGAGATTGATTATTTTTTCTAAATTGTAAGATAAAGGTTTAAAAATGTCACTTTTCTCATTTCCGTGTGACTTACATATTTTCTAAATCACCCTTCATTTCAAACAACCCATTGTAGGAGAAGCTTGGCAATTAAGGAAAGATACCATCTTCAATAGTTTTGTAAATCTTGACAATTTATATGTAAAAATGGATCCTTAGAAATGTCAGTATTATGTCTCGAACTGATTCTGGTCCAATGTTAGATAAATGAAAAGATTTAGTATTTTTTTTTCTTTAACTTGGGAAGAATTGCAGCCCTGAAACCTTTACAAGGTATAGTATTTGTTAATAATATATAAAAGCATGTTACGTATCGACCTCAAAAAAAGGCAAATAAAACTTGTTTTGTATTGATAAGCTGACGACTACTCAGAGGAATTCTCTATGCTCTGTCTTGATAAATTGAAAACTGCAGAGAAATCTCTAGGTTCACTGTATAGCATTCGGGCATAATCATACAAATTTCTTTTGGAGTGTGGCCTAATAAGTCAAGGCAGCTTACCTTGCAGCAATGTGGCATCTGACTTACATGTAAATACTTACATTTAAGTGTTTCTCTCCCTCAGGAGAAGGACCTGTTAGACAGCAGTGACATCACAGGGCAGATATCACTTAGCAACCCATGTTTTTTTGCCTCATACCTCGGTCATTCTGGCAGACGGCCTTCAGGATGCGATGCCCCAGGCCACATTTTCCATGATCAGGGATACAGATCCCTTCAGACACCAGCCACCGGTAACACATTGGATCCTCGCAAGGAACCGACTCCACCAAATGAGGGCAGTGGCCTGCAGGCCCTGTGGATTCCATGAGGACATGGCGCCGTCTCAGTCTAAACCCTGAAAAGGAAAAAACAAGAGGGTCACAGGATTCCATTTTTATCCAACAGAAGAAAAACAGCAGCAGATAGAAAAGGATGGAACCTCTATTTCGTCCTCTAAAACATGTATTATTTTAAGGTGTTTTCTTTTAGGGGAAATGGAGGGGCGATATGAAAAGAAAGGGAAAGAAAATGGGCAAGAACTAGAGTAGAAAATCTGTCCTCCAAGACTTAACAACCTTGAAGACGCCATACATAACCAAACCAAGTAGTAAGTAGCTTGTGCCCAATGGCCTCCATAAACCAGCAGAAGTGAAGGAAGACTCCCAGAAATAGCCTCAACAGAGATAAACCCACATTTTTTTTTCTGTTGTTTTTGGCATTGTGGAAAAAATTCACAGCTTCATGCCCTGATATTTCCCTGGATTCCTTCCCTGAGATTTCCAGGTCAGTCTGCTCTGTGAAGACAGTACTTCTTTGGGCTGCATTCCCCATCTTGGCTCGACATGTAATGTGGGACTAAGAGGCCCAGCACCTCACTATACTAAGGATGTAAACAGGTCTTACATGCTAGGAGCTTACAGAGTCACAAACTCAGTGTTGCAAGAGCCAAGCAGGTACAAATTGAGAGAAATGAGTCAACCATACAACTGTGGGAGTGCTGAAGTGTGTGGCGAAGCGGAGGACGTGTGCTTCCTCTGAAGCAGCTTCAGTGGACTGTCGCCATGAGGGAATGTGGACCCTCTGTTAACTAAGCTCCTAATCTGTGTCCAAGAAGACAGAAATCTAAGGTGTGTTTTGTTTTTATATGACAGCACTCCATGTTTAACTAAATTATCTTTTTAAAAAACAAAGTGGCCTAAATTTTTTTAAAAAGTGACTGAGAACTAGATACAACCCCTTTAGTCTGTGAGTTTTCCATCTCTGGCCCTTATGACATATCACCTCTGAAGGTTATGCCTGCGTGGACCTCCTATTTTACTTCCCCTCTCTAACCCACCAAATTCTGTTTACCAGTTTAATTTCTTTAGTTCCTTTTATTTTTAACGAAACCGATCTTCTTGGGTGATAACATTTTAAGGAATTATTCACTTATTCCTCTGGGTAAGTTCAAAGAGAGAGAGACCAACAGACAGGCTGTGATAAGAAAATGGAGTGTATGAGAACACCGAATTCTCAGCATGAGATTTAGATACCCCCTACTACCCTTCCCACAAGAGGCTGGGAGAAGGACAAGTTAGGGAACATGAGAGGTCACAAAGCCAGGTATATCTTTCTCCCAGACTTCCCAAAGCCATGCCTACTTTCCCACCAATGGGAATGAAATGAAAAGATTACAAAGCTCCAGGCATAGCTGGGGAAAGACTCTCCTGTAAAACCACACAGCCAAGGAGGTTTGAACTAATGGACTCATGGTTTTAGGCCACTAGAGGGAGCCGAGCTTCTTCAGAATATTACAGGGCTGGATAAGAATTTCGGATAAACAGTCTCAAGTGCTTTTTTGGTTTTTTGGTCCAGAGTTAACCTATGAACTAACTAACTCTCTCTCTCTCTCTTAAGAAAGGAAGAAAGAAAGAGGGAGAAAATAGGGGGAGAGCTAGAGGGAGAGAGAGAATCTTTGGCAGGTTCCACACCCAGCACAGAGCCAGACAGGGAGCTCAATCTCACAACCCTGAGATCATGACCTGAGCCAAAATCCAGAGTGGGACACTTAACCAACTGAGCCACCCAGGTGCCTCTGAGCTCCTTTTAAAAGATTCTTCGGTTCTTACGTAGATGATCAGCCACATGGGGGAAGGCATCATTCAGCCAATCAGAGATTACATGCATGGATCATGGCATTGCAAATATTATGGTCAGGGACGATTAAAATAATAGATGGCTTCTGCCATACTTCATACCTACAAGTCTGTATCATCAATTAGTTACAACAAAATCTGCAGAAGTGTTCAGCTCTCCTCCTGGGAGAAGGAAGAGACACAGGAAAGATAAAGGTTTCCAACTGCACTCAATGGCCATCAGACTACAATGAGCTCCAAGGGCTCACTGCCATGCAATTTGGATGACCTCTATTCTTAATGTAATGTCCATATGCTGCTTACTGACATGGGTCTTATGTTTGTCCTTGTTTAGTTTATCTGTTTGAGCAACACATAGCACGGGTCTCCATGATTGATAAGGTTTGACAACTGTCTCAGAAACTTAGTCTTCTTTACTGAGGATCCGGGTGTCCTGGTACCTAGAGCTTCATGTCATTGAGGTGTATATGCAGTTTCCCTCTACAAATCAAGTTGCATTGTTGCATCCATCTCACCGTAAATCTACAGACTACATCTCTTTAGTCAATAAATTCTTCTAGTCTTTCATTTGTGCTGCCCTTATCTTGACTGTAACTAGGATCAAATCACAGCACAAGCTCAGCATAAAACAAAAACCTTGGAGTCTCTTGTTAGTGCTTAACTTTAATCACACATCCATGTTCATGCCTGCAATTGACATCAGGCTTCCCCCAGGTGCTTCTGTTCTGAAAGATACACGACTGCCAAGTCCACAGTGGCTGGGGCCAGCCAACCACTTACCTTCACTTACCGAGTTCCATATTAATCAGATCGTATCATTCAGTAAACATTAACTGCCATATGTATATCCCTGTAATGTACTGTGGGAAGCCACAGGAGGAACAGAAAATATAAATCTATTCTTCACAGAGCATATAGTCCAACAAGGGGAAAAGGCACATGCATTAATTAAATATCTACCCTTTCCCAAGATGGTGCCAGCCACTTTACTTATATTAACCCAAATTAATAAATCTTACAAAACTATTTTGTAGGTTGCTATTCTCATTTTATGCATGTGAAAACCAAGATCAGATGAGACATCATTACTGCTCCCGAGGCACATTTGATTAAATGGATATGTGTGAAATTCAATGGAGGATTTTTTTCAGATATCACCTCTTCATAAGAAAGAATTCTAGTCAGCTATTGTGTGTGATGTGTTCTAGCCTGATTCATGTAGTGAATCTGCAGGGACTATGCACCATTTCCTTCAAATGAAAGTGGACAGATTAGATAGTGGAATTTAAGGCATGAGGCAGCAAGAAGGAGTTCTAATAATCATTTAATGACTACAGATTCAATCCACTTTTAATGAAACTGGTATTTGCAGGGATTTTTTTTTCTTTTATGAACCCAAAGTTTAGTATATATTCTACTGGCTTACTATATATTCTATTGAATTCTAGAATAGAGTGAATTGTGGGTTGGAGAGGAAAAGGGGAAGAAACACAAATAACAGTAGATAAGCCAAAGTTGTTGTTGTTGTTGTTGTTGTTGTTTTACATGAAGCCAAGGGAAAATTCAAGGAGACATGGGAGGTAAGTATAGGTCTGATGACTGTACTTCTTCAGGTGTAAATGGCCCAAAGGTGTCCACGTAAGCTTCTGTGAAGTTGTTCATGGCCAATACTGTCTCCACACTATCACCACCGGAACAGGCTTGAAGCAGCAACTAGCACACTGACCAAGGACAAGAGAAGCTTATGCCATCTTAGGTATCTATTTGCTCCTTATCTCTGGCAGCCTTGGACATGGGGTAACAACTTTAAACCAAAGACCCTGAGCACATTGACTCCAACTCTTTAGAAATCAGCCACCCTTCCCATAAGTTTAGCATTTTACAGTATCATTATTAGTTCGCATCCACCTGTGAATATAGAAAATAAGAAAAGCAATGAAAATCACAAGGGCAATTGTGATTATGAGAACTCTCAATACTTAGAATGAGAAGTAGGCATGAAAGCCCCCACTCCCGACCATCCCACTCCTAACAGAGACATAGAAAAAAAAGGGGGGGGAGTAGAAAAAACTATCTCTTAGCATACACATTTTCTGTAACAAAGCAAAATAATTTTATAGACTTCTCATTATAAGTGGATCTATGTAGCAGGCAAGGATGGAAAATGGAAATTTTTCCCCACTGTTGTTATATAAGATCTAAAACATGAAGTATTTCCTTGCTTTGGCGTGTTATCTAAATTGATTTGTTTCAGAGCATAAAAGACTGTCTTTGTAAAGACAGTCATGGGTTCTCACTTTCAAGATGTCTTTTTCTATGGGGATTTTAAAACTTTGGATATATGACTGGGGGTAATATCATATTGCGGACATTAAGGAACCCCTGAAGTCCTACCACATAAGCAGTTACCTATTGTGGCACTGTATCAGGAAGCGTCCATCAAATTGTTCTTTAAAACAACTTCTGTGGGGACGCCTGGGTGGCTCAGTGGGTTAAACCCTCTGCCTTTGGCTCAGGTCATGATCCCAGGGTCCTGGGATGGAGCCCCACATTAGGCTCCCTGCTGAGCAGGGAGCCTGCTTCCTCCTCTCTCTGCCTGTCTCCCTGCCTACTTGTGATCTCCGTCTGCAAATAAATAAAATAAAAATCCTTTAAAATAAAAAAAATAAATAAAATAAAAAATTAAAAAAAAAACTTCTGTGGACAAGGATGTCTTTCTGTTATATGTCTGAAAGGGACAAAGATGTCATATAAATGTATGTCTCTGTATTAGAATTTTTTTAAAAAATGTATTATACCTATGTATAGAGTTCACCCATCAGCAATTTTTTCAGGTTATTTCTCTTTCATATACCTCTAATTATAACTCCCTGGGAGTATATCAAAGGTAAAGCAATGAATGATAAAACCTGATCCAATTTAAATTCCTCTGAAAGGCATTCTAGCTTCACTTGACAAGTACCAACCTGCTGAGTACTATTCCTCTTGTCTGCCTATCACAGACCTGGTGGAAAGTGTGAAGGCTAGGGACCATGGCTGATTTGTTAACATACTCTGAATGGCTGACAGCCACAAAGCTTACAGGATTCCCAAACTGAAGGGTACCTGCCTTAGAAAAACGGCCATCTTAAGATCATCTCGAGAGTAACTAATTTCTTCTGTAAGGCAATATAACATTAACTGCTTTTCCATCCTTTTCTATTTTTTTTTTTAATTGAAACAAAATGAACATACCAAAGCAGTAACACAGTGGGGAAAAGACTAGTGAAGAAAAAGAAGTAATTATCTCCAACTTTACACATTCATTTTCTTGTTATTATTTGCTGGTATTTCCCTCAAATCTTCTAAAATATATTATAGAGTATAAAATAACAAAGAATGTATATGTGTGTGTATATATCTATCCATCCTAGATTTTTGCTACAGGTTCACTGCATTTCTTTGGGTAGGGAATTCAAATGTGAAGCTAAACAGTCCAGTTTACATCCCAGAGTTTTGTGATGTTTAATGCATTAGCTTGTGTGTTCTGGCCTCTGTGGAATTCTGAATTACCTTTAGTTTGTGCCAGTCAGTGACTCTGGTAGGACCATGGGATAGACTGAGATGGAGAAGATCCCAGACCTCTCGCTCACAAATCAGTAGAAATAACAAGAAGATTGCTCACCATCATTGTAACATGCTTAGACTCCTTGTAGGCACAGAATCATTTCCCTAGAGGGGAAATTCCACTCTTTATCCTTCCCAGGGGGGATTAGTAGCAGGTGGTCCTGGCAGATTTTAGCAAGACTCTAAAAATCAAAATTGTGTCTGCTCTAGGGAAGCATTTATAAAATGCCAAACTCCCAGACCTGAATAATAATCATTGCCGTATACAGGCTCTTCTGTCTGTGATTACTTAGTGCCTAGGGCAGGTCATTTAGCCTAAGCAAGGGCCCTACAGACCAGAGACTGGTTCTCATCAATCCCAACGTGACCCTACACTCTTCAGGTGGCTGAGGAGATGCTATGACCTTCAAGTGAGAAGTTCTATTGTCTCCACACTTTCCTTGAGCTCCAAAGGCTGAACCTCTCTTGGAAAAACTAACTAAGGCAAAAAAAAAAAAAACACATTCCAATTATCTGCTATTCTCAAGCTATTCTTGGAACACCTTTCCTTTCTCACACAACTGCAGTCTACTTTCCCTCTCGTCCCAAAGGTGACAGGCTGGAGCTAAGAAAAATCCCATGCTGCAAGCCTAATCTCCTACAGTGGCTCAGTTATTGGCTCTCAAGACTTTTGGGTCTCACTGGCCAATGGGGAGCATGGACTTCTGCCTCTATCCAAGTTTCCTTAGGCTATGTAGGGAATCACTAAGGAAGCCCAGTGTTTAAAAGAACACTAGACTAGGGAGACAGGAACCCAGGTTCTTGGCTCTGGCTGGGCCTTTATTAAATCCCTGTGGGATTTAGGACAAATGGGTTCACTTCTCTACACTTTAATTTTGAAATATTATGAAATGTCACATCCTTACTGAGCCTAAATGCTGATACAAAGCTGGGCAGTATATTAGTATCTTAGGGATGCCAAAAGAAAAGAACACACTGGGTGATGTAAAAGAGCAGAATTTGTCTCACAGTTCTGGAGGCTAGAAGCCCAAAAAAGTGTCAGTAGAGCCATATTCCCTCTGAATGTTCCAGGGAAAGACTTCTCCCATGTCTCTCCCTAGCTTCTGGTGATTGCTGGCAATGCTTAGCATTCCTTGGCTTATGCACATACCACTCTAATGTCTGCCTCCACATAGCATTCTTCTCTGAGTATCTCTGTGTTCAAATTTCCCTCTTTCTGTATCAGTCATTAGATTAGGGCCTATCCTAAGCTAGTATGGCGTCATCTTAACTTGAGTCTATATGCAATAGCCCTATTTCCAAATAAGGTCATATTCACATACACAAGGTGTTAGGAATGAAGATTTCCTCTTTTTTTTTGAAGGACACAATTCACCCCACAACAGGTGATGTCTAATAAATGGATGGACCAGAGTGAATCTGCAAGAGTTGACCCACACAGTAGAGGAATAGGGGCTAAGAAAAGTTTTGGCATGGAAGCATCTTGGGCCAAGGGGGCAAACAGAGGGGTCTGAATGTTGTACATTTCCCAGTGGAAACAGTTCCACAGACTGGTTCGATGTTACATATTAAAGGAGGATTACATGATAAAGGAAGAAAGTTGAAACAGCACTTTTCACAAAGGGTTTTGAGAAAATTTGCTCAAGTAACAAAAATTACAACACAGAATGAGGAAGAAAGCATTCTCTGGATTGCTGTAGAAATTCTATGGCCCAGAACAAAGGGGACAAAGTACTTAATAAATATCTATTAAGTTTAACCTCAGGATTACTTCTATCATCTTATAGTATTGGCAACTCATATTTCCTTGAGAGAGCCACCCCTTCCTGACTCTCAGTGGTAAGGTTTGGCCAACTTTTTCCCTCCAGTGGTGGGCACATGCCTAGGACTTGGCCAATCAGAGTCACTGGGTCAAGGTTATCACATGACACAAACCAGCCAATGAGATTCAATTCCAGGACTCCTCTTGGAAGCATCAAGGAAGACATTTCTTTCTACTTTATCTATGATCTAGAATCAAAATTACCTCTTTTTCTTTTAGTGTTGAGAATGTTAAGGATTTACTCTCCTAGCAACTTTCAAGTATATACTACAGTATTGTTGATGATATTTATCATGCTGCACACTGGATCCTTGGAACTTACTAACCTTATAACTGGATGTTTGTATCCTGTGATCAACATTTCCCCACATTCCCCTCCACCCAACCCCTATAACCACCACTCTACCCTGTGTTACTATAATTTCAGGTTTTTTAGAATCTACATATACGTGAGATCATATAATATTTGTCTTTCTCGGGGCACATGGGTGGCTCAGGGGGTTAAGCCACTGCCTTTGGCTCAGGTCATGATCTCAGGGTCCTGGGATCGAGTCCCGCATCGGGCTCTCTGCTCAGCAGGGGGCCTGCTTCTCTCTCTCTCTCTCTCTCTGCCTGCCTCTCCGTCTACTTGTGATCTCTCTCTGTCAAATAAATAAATAAAATCTTAAAAAAAAAATATTTGTCTTTCTCTGACTTATTTCACTTTGTATAATGTCCTCAAATTTCATCCATGTTGTCACAATGGCAGGGCTTCCTTCTTTTTTGTGGCTAAATCTTATCACTATATATATATATATGAGTGAATGGAAGTATCTATGGCTGCATGTGATCGTGCACACGCACAAGCATGTATATAGCATATTTCCTTTATCCATTTATGCATCAGTAGTCATTAGGTTATTTCCATATCTTTAGTATGGTGGATAACACTGCAACAAACACGGGGATACAAAGAGCAGATCTTAAAGATCTTACCACAGGAAAAAGGTAACTATGTAAAGATGGATAGATGTATTAATAACCTTATGTGGCAATCATTTTGCTATCTACATGTATATAAAATCAGTATGTCACATACCTTAAAATTACCCAATATTATAGGTCCATTATATTTCAATAAAGCTGAACAAAATTAATTGATTAATCATAAAAATAATATGTCATCCTTTATAATATACTATATTGTTTTTATTACCATGTTTTAGAGAAAAAAATTCCTCCACATCCCAATTTTATGACAGAATTAAATCTAGAAACCTAAAGTATGGAAAGAATGGATCTAAGGATCAAGAAAACAGAAAATCTCTTAGCTTCATTCTCCAATTTCCAATTCTTCCCAAGCCATACTGGAAGTTTAGATGAAATTGAAAGACTTTTTACAATCTACCTTACTGAAATCCCAAATGGAGTTCTATGTACTTGAGATTGGATTATTAGGATGAGATGGGGGGCCTGATTTTTTGTTTTGTTTTGTTTTAGATCAAAAGTCAATTGGATAAAATAATTCTAAAATATACTGCCTCCAAAGAAACAGAAAACAATTATATCACTGAAGTGATTCAGAACGTCCTATACTGGACTTTTTGTTAACAAACTTTAAAAAGTAGATATTTTATGGTCCAACCCCTGGGGATAAAAATATATGTTTATAAAAAATAAAAAATTAAAAAAAAAAAGTAGATATTTTAAATCACAGTGTTTCAAAGAGTTACAGAAATTTTTTGTTGCCTTGTTATCCATCACCCAAGGGCATGAATAATCACTAAAAGGTATTTGTTAACTAAAACTATATCTACCAACAAGAATACATAATAAAAGGGCAACAGAGGACAGACGGACAGAAGGAAGGAAAGAAGGAAGGAAAATCAATGCTGTTCTCTTCTCCATGGAGAGGTCCTGCCTTAAACTGAACCTAACATAGAGAAAAGTAGAACTAAGAGATGGGGAAATAGAAGACTGTAAATGGAAAGAGAAAAGAATGGAAGACTGTAGAAACAGAAGTCTGTAAGGAGAAAAAGAAAGAATGAGAGAGTGATACGGCTCACCTCTTGATATTTTTGGCTGCAGTCCTACCTTCCTTTCTGTTTTTAGCCACATAAGCTACTAGATTTCTTCTTTTGGCTTAAGCCAGTTTGAATTGCGTTTCTGTCACTTAAAACAAAAAGTTATGAAATAATATGAGGCCCACTTGCCTTGGTCGGATTCTACAACTTTGAAAGTAAATAAAGGCAGCACTCAGCACAGCAGAGTTGCCTTTGTATCTACACACATGGCCACAGTAGCTGTGGGAGCCTGAGTCCGATCATCCATGATTTTCTGGACAATAATCTAAATGGACTGGCCGAGGTGAACGTAGGAGGGTTGGTTCCAATAACATGTAAGTCACCCGGGGTAGTCTCATATGCAAATATAGGAGACATGTAGACCACAAGACAACAACTTTGGGGTGTTAGCATTAATGGGAAATTATTTTTAATAAAATAATTCTTATAAGCTTTTTAAAAAAGATTTTATTTATTTGACAGACAGAGATCACAGGTAGGCAGAGAGGCAGGCAGAGAGAGGGGGGGGGGGAAGCAGGCTCCCTGATGAGCAGAGAGCCCAATGCAGGGCTCAATCCCAGGACCCTGAGACCATGACCTGAGCTGAAGGCAGAGGCTAAACCCAGGCACCCCTTTAATAAAATAATTCTTAAACTGAAGAGGCTTGGAGGACATTCTAGCTACAAGTCTAAATAAAAAGTAGCACAGGCTTCTCCACTGCACACCTCCAGGTTTCACTGAGATTCAGTTTTCTATTATTTGATAAAAGAGTTAAAATTAGCTTCTTCCTCCTCAATCTAGAGTCAACACACATCCTCTTCTGTCTTAGAATGAAAAGTGAGAATAAAGAGAAAAGCCCAGAGCATGGGTGTGTGAACTTGGACGTGAGCAATCTGGGCATTGTTAAACCGTGGGTTTCCAAATGGATACAGGATTAAGCTGAGAGCACCAGCTTTGTAGCACCAAGCCCTTGGCCATGTATCCTTTCTTTTCATGTGTTAGCTAGGGTTAGTGCTCAGCAAACACAGCCTAATTTCTAGAATGTCCTTGGAGCTCATTTCTCTTAGAAAAAGGAGTATTTCTTTTTAGCATTGCTACTCAAGGGAACATAGTATCAATACAAACCGAAGGGTCAGTGAAAGAAAGAAGTCACCAAAAGTAAACTTTTGAATACGAATATGTGTATATAAGAGCAAACGAAAGGAAACAAGACTACAGAGGCCTACAAAATTAAACAAGCATATAAAGTTTGAAGACTCCTCTTTAAGCCCAAGGACATCAAAAAGTAAACAACACATAAATGCCCCTCATAAAAATCTGAAATAGAACATCAAATTCAGCATGTGGAGATCTGAACATAAAATAGACAGGCAAAATAGTTGTCTTCTGATGCGATTACAGAAATCACGTCTAATCTCCTCAGGATAACCACTATACATATAAAACACTATTCTACCATATCCGAGTAATAGTCACATCACCAGCTATGAGCCTAACTGGAAGGTCAATCACGGTCAGATTCTTGCTCCATGCACATGTCCCCAGCGGCCTCCCTAATAACAGAATGCTGTCGGGCTTGAATTGGTTATCTACATTTTACAAACAAACATTGTCTTAAGCAGGCTTAATCGGCTACTTAGCTACCAGAATAATTGTGTGTACACTAGAAGAAAATGAAGCAGACACAAACAAGACACTCACCTTTTCTCCCCTGAGGATCGCGGCAGCTTTCATGGGCGCACAGGCCCCAAGCTGACCAGGAAGATACTACACAGTCTGTAGAGCAAGGGAGATTGCAAAGCTGAGAGGCTGAAGGGGCAGGTCCCAAGCATGAAATCTTTTTCACAGGTCTAGAGACTAAAGGAGAGAAAAAAATAAAATAAAATAATGGTCTATGTAACATTTACTGGAAACCCCTAGAATTATTAATGTCTTTATTTATGTGCCTGCCTTGCCCACATCAGCTTTCTTGTTAGAGTATATACAAATAAAACATAAACATGCTCTAAGACTTGTTGTTTGTCTCTGCACTATTAGCATTTTGGGTGAGAAAAGGTAAAAAAAAAAAAAAAAAGAGAGAGTAACAAAGGGCAGCACTTGAGTTTCCTGCCTCACAGAGTATTCCCTGGGAATTCAAGAGAGGACTGGAAATATAGATACAAATTATCCAGAGTTATGATTTAAAAAAATTAAATGGCTTTGTGAAGTTTCAGGATGAGTCTATCTTGACTATATAAATGACTAGGTTGCTGCGAAAAAATCAAAATCAAACCCCTGAGGTGGGATGTTTAGCATAACCAATCTACTGCTGTTACTCCCCTGAGGGGTGGAGCGCTCAAAGACACAGAAGAAAAATGGTTCTTAGAAAAGAAGAAAAATCGGGATGTGTGACTGCAGAATTAGCACCTTGAAGTCAGTTTCATTAGTGAGGCTTTCTAGAAGCCCAAGGAATGTCTGAGAATTCGGGGGGAGATGCCAACCTAAGAGCCTGCCAACCCTTCCTGGTGCACCTGCACCCAGAGTGTGCCCAGAACTGGGTCATTTCAGGATGCAGTGACCACCTGGCCACAAGTGGCCCTCACCAAGTGCCTCCTCCATGCAGGTCTACTCTGGGTACATAAAAATACGCAGATGAAGGAGAAGATGAGATGCTGATTCTCATTATTATAACAGGATAGGAGTTAAGACAGAAATGACACAATAAAAGAAGAGCCAAATGTGTAACTATGTTTGTGCCGAGTGAGTCCACACTAAAGTGGTTTTAGAGCAATTCAGAGCTTGTGAGCAAATGGTTCAAGTTCAGATGGTTTTATCTACTGAACTGGCTTGTACTACTGTCTAAATATTTCCCATACATGTCCACCCCTTTAAGCAGATGAGAAGTAATTCATAGACAAAGATGAGTGTTACAAGATGGTGGTAAATCACACCATCTACTTTGCTTCTTGACTCTTTACATGGATGTCAGTTAAATCCGGTAAAGATGGCAATAAATCACAGCTCTGGCCAGCAGAACTTTGAACATAAATGAAAACAAGAGAAAAAAAAAATACTGTTTTCAAAGAAGTTGTAACCCATGGGGGAAGAAGTGTTCCTAATGAACAATGGGGCAGCTTGAGGTGTTTATGAGGGTGAATGGGAAAAACAAAAGTCCATGAAAAATAATGTTTTATTTGCAATGAATTGTTTATTTGCAACTAATTCTTATATATTTAACTAATAGGATTTGACCTGACTTAAAATAAGAGACAGGGGCAAACAAGATGGTCAATGTAAATGTCAAAGATCACAAGCCATGTGGAAGAGGCAGGGACAAGAAGAGAGAACAGATACTGGGGGCAATTGAGGGGTTACCTGGGGAGGTGATGATCAAACAGAGACTGTGTTGGCCAGAATGACAGTGAGATGGGGGTTTGGAGTGACTGGGACTGGGATGCACATATGACATTGGTGGATTGTGGATCAAGAAGAACCTGGGATAAATAAATAAAATTAAATTAAATTAAAAAAAGAAGAAGAACCTGGGATATACTTTAGTAAGATGAAAACAAAAAGAGAAGAAGAAGGTCACCCACCCCCACTCCTACCAAAACCACCACCTGTGAGTTGGCGGAGGGGTCTGTGATTCCTCCCCTAAGAGTGAGCAAGAGAAGACACACAAGACTGCTATTCATGGAATACATTATGCATTCATTCCAAAACCATTAGTTCCTACTTTAAATCAGACCTTCTTGGATAGTGTCTGCTTTCAAGGAGCTCTCGATCAGGAAGGGTAAGTCAAGCAGAACATTAACAAAATTGATGGAAAGTGATGCTTCAGAGCGTCACAGGAATTGAAAGCTCTATAGCCAGAGGTCTTAAGACAGAAATGCCTTTGGGCATGTGTTCTCACAAACTCTAATGTTATTTCCCCCCAACAAAAAACTAAGTAGTGAGGGAAAAGGAAGTAGGGCATGCAAACTAATTAATCTACTTATTTAATAAACATTTTTAGTGCATTCCCAACACTGGTTATAAATCAATCCCTTTAACCTCCATAACTTTGAGATATATGTTATGAGATATATGTTATTACCATCTCAAGTTTAAAATGGGGGTTCTGCAACACAGAAATAGTTACTCATTTGCTCACATTCTTAATTAGTCAGGAGCAGAGTTGAGATTGTGACACAGGAAGCATGGCTCCAGATGCTCTTAACCACTGTATATTATGTGGTCTTATTATAGGTCATTCAGCCTACAGTGGTATCTACCATGTATCAGCACTGTGTTAGGTGCTGAAGTCAGAGCAGTGAATAAAACAGACAAGGTGCCAGTCCCCCCGGGATCTATATTCCCGTGTGAGCTGATACTAAGTATACATGAATTCATGAGTGAGCCCCAACAAGAAGACTGGAAAACTGTTACTGCTGCTTCTCCTTTCTTTTGTCATAGCTGTCCTACTGCAACACCAGACAGATGTTGGGGGTCTGATGATCAATGTTGAGAAGATACCCCAAACCTTTCAGCTCCAAGACCCAGCAGACACTTGTTGCTCTAACTTTTGTACTTGATGTTGAGCTGGGCCATTGAAACTAATTAGTCTACCAGTGCAGCACCGAGGCCACAGCAGGCCTTCACTAATCTCATCAGAAGCTCCTGAATGTCTATCTTTAAATCGGCAGTACAGTTGGAAAGAGACTGGGAACATGTCCTGCATTAAGGACAATGTTTTACAGACCATTTGCTTATCTGGCTTATTTTTCAAGAGCTATATGAGTGACTGGGAAGTAGGGGGTTAAGTCCCCCAAGGTCCCCTTTGATAAATACTGAACTGTCAATCAGTTAACTGTTAGATATTAGAGATAATTGTACTTCTAAGATTTGGAAGTCAGGAGAGACATGGTGTGCAAGAGAGGAGCTGGGGGGAGCGGGGTTCCCTGGAGACTATTAAGTGGCATAATTAGGAAGCCCAAGGGTGGGAGTGAGGCCATTTGTCAGAGCGTTCATGCCTCTTTAGCACCTAGTGCTTTGACAGACAGTAGATCTTAATCCACATAGATAAATTCTTCAGTCCCAGGCGACATGTCTAAGATGCTTCATTTAAGCACTGAATCAATGTTCTTGGGTCAACCTATCTTTATCTCAGACCCCCTCGGCTACATTTGTTCTACAAATAAATCATAAGTATGTCACAAAGCACTTACCAGCTTCAGACCACTTAGGTAGTTTTCTCTCCCAAGAACAGCAAACACAGAATATCTCTACGCCTATTGACTGTTTAGAGCTAGAAGGGAGCTTTAGAGCTAATTTGGTTTAATTCGTCAATTTTACTGAAAAACTGAGCTCCAAATACACTGGATTGTTTCTACGAATTCACTCAGCAAGTCCAGGGCAGAGCAAGACCTGAGCCTTGTCCCAGGTGGCTGACTCACCTCTACTTGTCCCTGATGGCTTTCCTTCCATGGAAAATAGTCACCAGACAGGACACCTGAGATTGTCTGCACTGGGGATACTTTGCTGATGAACACAGTAACCACAGTGGAGGCAGTCAGTCAGTGACACAACAGACTCAAGACATCTATTGAATGCTGCTAGCTCACTACAACCTTTCACATAAAACCCAAATCCTTCCCCTACTTCATTATTGCTTTAAAACTCCTCCAAATACTCATGCAGACCTCCCCCACCAAGTAGGAGGTGGTGAGACCAAACTTTGCTCCACTTCAAAAGACTACTTCTCTGATTTGTGGCAACTCACATTGTAATATAATTACCTTGGGAGGTGGGTAGGATGTGGGGGCAAACGGACCACCTGGATTCGGATGGTTTGTGTAGTTTACTTGGCCAAACTCTAGCCATGATGTCTGTAGAAAGAATTGCTGTTTTTCTACCCATCTGAAACCCTTTCTCTGGAGATACTGACTGAAACAACTTTATTTCTATTTACCAACTCTGTCATCTCTGATGCAATCAATCCCTGCTCTAATCAGTGCAGGTCTTTGCTTGTCTCTTCTTGTACCAAATGCTTAAAAAAATATATATATATATATATTTATTTATTTATTTATTTGAGAGAGAGAAAGAGTGCAGGGGGAGCGGCAAAGGGAAAGGGAGAAAAGCAGACTCCCCATAGATCATGGAGCCCCATGTGGGGCTCAATCTCATGACCCCAAGATCATGACCTGAGGTGAAACCAAGAGTCAGATTCCTAACCAACCAGGACACCCAAGCACCCCACCTTAATGCCTTTTAGACTACATCACCTTGAACTCTTTGCCTATCCTGTGCTGACCAGCTAAGCAACTACCCAAGGGTCTACAGTCTATTTAGGTTTTGCAGGCAGCAAAATCAGTTCTTATATAGACTTCTTAAGGCCACAAAGTTTTAAAGAGCCAAAATAACTTTCAACTCAGAAACTGAGATTGCTACATAGCAGTAGCTTTCCAAGTGCTAGAGAATATATTACAATATTATAAGTGAGTTTATATACGTAATAGTAATTAATACTTTGGATATTCTGGAGCCTAACCTAGCATTTTTCATTTGCAATAAGAAATCATTACATTGACCTGCCTTATAAGAAATGTGAAAGTCTGCTACTAATAATTGTAAAGTTGTCTTAAATAATGTATTACTCCACACACAGAACGCTAATTAACAAAAGGAAAAATAGGCTGGGTAGGTGATATGGTTAATGTTAAAAAATAAACACACACAAAACTGTTCTTATTCTAGAAATGTATAATTTTCATGATTTTCCATAATGACAAAGTGATTTCAGATGAGCACACAAATCAATTACAAATCACACACAATTACAAATCAAAATGATTTGTAATTAAGAAGAAAAATGTCTGCTGTGACATCAGCATGTGACTGCCATTGTAAAGAAAAATGAGGGCTTTCACATTTTATTTTTTGAGACTAAATCAAGGTCTAATCTGAACTAATTTGAATTAACACAGGAATAAACTGGCAAAAGTTCAATACAAGTATATTATCCCCCACCCACTGATGACCATTTTGTAAGATCTAAATTTCAATGCCTCTTAATGCCTCAAGAAGAAATTAGACTGAAACTGCATAATAATAATATTTAATTAGTCATAATTAATAACCTGATACTTCTGCTGTAATTTAAAAAATGAGTTATATTTGCTTAAAGTAGAAAGAGCTATCACAGGAGCTAATGATGTTTTCTTGTCTTTTAATATATCTATTATTGGATGAAAACTCAAGTCAGTCCTTGAAAATTCAGGAAGTGTTTGAGATAATTCTGCCATGGCATAACAGAGCTCACCTTTCCCTCTGTACAGAAAGAAGGTTTCTTGAAGATAGTCAAGGAATTAGTCACAAGATACTGATTTTTTTCCTACTATTTTCAAGGAGGTAGAGATGAAAGGAGGAAGAGGAGGAGGAGGAAGGTGATCACTACTTCCTGGGGACTCTTAAAAACCTGGACTCTCACTGCTTTGTATCTTTGTGATACCAAAGTCCTCCTGCAGATAATACATTCCATCTTCTGTTGATTTTACATAAGATATTTGATTTCCAGAATGGCATCAACCTTCCCAAAGAAGCTAGACCAAAACCAAGTTATATTCATTTCAACTTTCCAAATGAAATGCAGGCACTGTAGACCCCAAAGGGAACTCTCACTCAAAGCTTAGAACCCCATCATTCCATGGGCTCTCCAAGAACCACCATAACAGAAACAGCAGTTGCTAAGATTTAATTCAAAACTAATGAAAGAGCCTACTTATGTAAAAATGCTGCTTTCTAAATGATTTTTGAGAAACAATATTGCCCCTGACATATTCATTTAGGGAGTATACTGACTTGGCAGAAATTCAATCCACCTTACCGCTAAAATAAATAGGCCTCTTCTACAGACTGAAGGAGTCAAATGGTTGAAGGGGAAAGATAAATAATATTACAGTTTTAACCAGAAAGCTATTTTCCTTCAAGAAGCTTCATGTATTATTTCAATTGCCTTTTGCCACTGGGATTTGCAAAATAATGGATCATTCTTCTAACTTAGTGGATAGAATAAAAGCAATCTGTCTTCTAGCACTTATAGGCAGCTTAAAGAATTAAATCACATCTCATCCTATTATACTTAATAAAGCTTAATTTTAGCCATATTGTGACTCTCTTGGCAAAGTTCCATGCAATGCAACTTGGCAAGGAGACGCATGTGTATGTACTGCGAATTTAATACCTAAAAATAATTCCTGCAATTAGAAATAATTACAAGAAATGTAACCACATATCAAAG